>NC_090931.1:1388766048-1390016048 GCF_040938575.1 Ambystoma mexicanum
GTCTGGCAGAAGGGCTGGTTCCCTTGGTGCAGTAGGGAGGGTAGATAGTATGGGGCGTGGGAGTGTCAGGGGCACTACGCGGATCCCTACAAATTGTCGACTACCACGTCACATCTTGCATTTGCAAAAGAGGAGTTATTCGATTTGGGTGGCAAGTCTTTCAGATTGGTTTTTTGCAAGGTGTAGTAATCAGGGCACTGACGAGGATGAGAAACCCACATTCTCCGAAGCAGGCATTTTTGACAGTGGCATCCAAACCTTGTCATGCAGGGTCCCCCACCCACCTTCGGTAAAAATACTGTTGTCAGGCCCCCAGCAATGCCAGACCTGCTTAGGCTTTCGAATGTAAGCAATCACCATACTCCCCTTTTTAAAGGACATGAAGCCCTCCCTGGACATCCCTCAAGCCTCCCGAGGGGGTTCAGATGCACATTCTGAAGTCCACTAGACTACGATGCAACAAATCCTCCTCCTAAACCTCCGCAAGGATACCAACCACCTATGGGGATGGATGCTTCCAATTATTCTGATAACCCTCCCGAGAACCGCTCAATCCAGGGATCAGATTCCAGTTCACCCCCTACTCCCAACCCCAAAGTCAACATCTTTCTTCTTCCAAGATGTTCCCCATCCCAACCTCTGAGGGGGGGGGGGGTCTTTAAACCCTCAGTTCACTTCCCTCCCACCCGCCACTTGTAAATCTCATCCCACCACCCACCCATTGAACCATCTCCAGAAACTTCCTCGTCCATGACCCATGTCTGCCGGCCTTTGCACGATTAGTCTCCTTTGGGAAGGAGGAGTTCCCTCACCAACCTCTCTTGGGAATGCAGCACCCCAAATTCATCCTTCCATATGGATCCCCTTAAAGGGAGGCTTAATAATGAGGTTCTTCAAAAGAATTCTCTAGAAGGGGAGCGATCAGCTGACAACCAACGTGGGGGAATAATGGGGAAGCAGAGAGAAGGAACATAGCGCACCAGCAATACATCTAGGTACTACAAAGTGATACTCTTAAAAAAAAAAAGTAAAACACCATTAAATACAATCTTTAAGGGCATTCCTGATAAAAACAGCTCTTAGTGGAAGTCCCACCTTTAAGGAATATAAACTGAAGTTAATTAATCTTTTATAAAAGGCGCTTAATACCAGAGACCAGTCTCTAAGGGCAGGACCAGGTTTCGAACCTGTGTTTTGTTTGTTTATTTTATTTATATAGCGCTCCAGACCCAGGGGTAAAAGTGCGCTTAAGGACAGGTTACAAAAGCAAAATATATATAGAGTTTGCAGTTATACATTTGTAAAAATATGTACAGTATATACAGTTAAAGTAATTCAAACTTGCGGTTAAACATTTGTGAGGAGTATACAGTATATACAGTTTGTAGTGGACTTAGTCTAACTTAGAGTACGTTTTTTCCAGTAGCCATCCAATGACTTGTTTTCTGAACAGTTGAAAGGACTCGATCGATTTGCTTCCAAGACAAACACATTGCCCCCGAGCTATCCTTCCGGAATACAGGGCCAATTAACAATGACCAGAGCGTTAGACAAAAGTTAGATAGAAAAAAGCCCTGTGAAACCTGGCCAAATAGTAAATGAATACAAAAAATAATAATAATTGGTCTGAAATTAATAATTTATGGTGCTCTGCTCCAAGTGTCCAGGGGGAAATCATTGGCTTGGACAGCAAGGGCGTGCCCGACTGGCTTGGATTTCTGGACAAAACGTTACATAGGTCTGCCTGCAAGAACACATGGGGCCTCATTACGACCCTGGCACTAAGGGATTACCGGTATCGCCTGATTACGAGGTCCCTTTGCGGGTTCCCACCTTAGCGGCTGGTTTTACCAGCCGTTAAGGAATGGACCCGCAAAGGGCCTTCCCCATTCCCATTGAGCCCTATGGGGCAAATATGGGAATGGGGAAGGGCCATGGAGGAAGGGGGAATTACCGCCCTGCCAACCTTGTAATGGGGTGGTAATTCCCCCTTTCTCCATGGCGGAGTCGGTAAGTTACCGGCATGGACCATGGTGCTATTAGCACCATGGTTTTCTGCATGGGTCGTAATGAGGCCCTTGGCCTCTAATGCAGGAGAGGAGGATTTGGCAGATTCGAAGATTTAACGATCAGAAACGAATCCACACAATCGTCTGCTGCCTCCCCTTGTATTATTGATGCGAGCCATGGGCTATGATATATATGATATGATAGGACCCTCCATGACCCAGAGCACATAGGGTGTGCTCTGACCCGCCATGACTGCGCTGCAGCTGGCGCACTCCTGCTTGCTGCTCACAGGCCTGCTTCTGGAGCAGCTCCAGGTTCTCTCAAATTTCCTAGTAAGGTGTTTTGTCACCAGGAGAGCTTCTGTGAACCAATTCTATTCTTATTAGGCGTAAGAGCCAGGACAGTATGTGCAATTAAATAAAGATTCCCTCCAGGAGAGGCTTCTTTCTTGGCAGTAGAGCGTGTCACGAAATCTTGGAAGCTACACAATAGGCAGTTAGTTCTTACATGATATTGTGTTCGAGAGAAAGAGAATAGAGTTTGACAATACTAGGGACTCGCAGGCCATCTTAGACTGTCCATTTGCCTATGCACTGTACATGGTCTATGTGGTTTTGTTGACTTCAGTTTTTTGTCTCCTTGTTGACCACCACATTTATTTTACCTCCATTACGGCCACTCACTTCTCCCCCCACCCTGATCAACTTTTCCCCTTTTCTCACTCAACTTCCTCTCCACCAGCCTATCATCCAACTTGCTCTACCCCTTATCCCATTAAATCTACTGTAGGGTAACCGCCTCATTCCAACCCAAACCTGCACTTCCTTTCCAGTCCTCCCCAATTGTTCTCCGCACCATGTGTCTCCTTCATCCCGTCCTTCCCCACACTTTCGCTACTTTTAATAGTGGCGGGGGGGGAAATCCCATTGGCCCCAGTTAACTTCTCTGCACCTTCTGCCGTCTCCCAAACTTCCGCTCCCCGGCCCTACAAATAACACCCATGCTGCGTAGGTCTGCACACTGACTGGGACAGACAAGTGACAGCTGCAAAGCCACCAAGTCACCCAGCCCGGAGTTGTACTCCTTTCAACAATATTATGGTATTTAAGTAAAAGTCACCGAGACACTACTTTTATAGCTACTCAGTTGTTGACGTTAAAACCTTGGTGAACTACCACATAACTAACTGGCCAACAGCATCGGATAAGAATCATTTGTAAAAGGACAGGGTTAGCTGGAAAGCAATGTCCCCGCGACAGAGCCATCTTAACACCCTACCCATGCCTCCGTACTGCAATGCCTCCTACTCTTGTGAAAATAAGAGAACATTGTGGTGACTGCTAAACACGAAGATCCCTTAACGATTGCCAGTTACTCTTCCTTCGCTGGGGCTGAAGATTTTTTTTTTTTTATTTCCCCCCCCCCCCCCCCCCCCTCTAATTATGCCATATAATATTCTTAGCCATTTAAAAGCTATTCAGCCTGCAGAAGCTAGCACAATCGTATTCCTGCTTGGGAAACACAAGTGTGTACTGAAGTACTTTGCCACTAGTTTGCTTAATGGTTCACCATCAGTGGGGGAATAGTCAAAGCAGGCTTCAAGAGGGGATTGATTAGACGCCTTATGAAAAAGCCATCTCCAGGGTCTCACTGGTGTTAGATCATCTCCCAATCACCATCTTGCCTCCTCTGGCCAAAGTTCTAAAAAGCCTGCTCATTCGTCAATTGCAGACCCATGGAAATCCCTTTAGCTCTATCCAATGAGGCTTTGGCCCGGTTATTGAACAGAAACCGGCCAGGTACCAACCTTCCCAAGGCTGATTCAAGGTAAGTCACTATTAGTGCTACTGGACGTCTATGAAGTAGCCGGCATTTTAACATCTTGCTTTCCCAGCAGTCATGGGGGGTTGTGCCCCATACTTCCCATTGTGTTTAATCTTTTCTAGATGGGCAATGATAGGCAGTTCGTGGGTGGCTTTGCTGTTATTGGACGACGAGCGAGTGTGGTTTACCACAAGAATACCCTTGTCTCATCTGTATTTTTCTATATTACAGGCGTGTCATGTTAGGGTGTCCTTCCTATATGGATGATAAACAACTCTACATTATAATGGGGGGTGAGCGAGTATTAAAAACATCAATTACAATTATTAAGCGACTGACTGTAGTTCAGCACTGAATGGCGAGGGCCAACTGGATTCAGCTAAATGCAGGAAATCATTTAGGGGGGGTCAGGGGGGGGGGGGGAGGGGGGGAAAGAGCGCTAGAAATCTCCAGATCGAGATTATCAACCAAACTTCTTTCCCCCGCCTCCGTTAGCCTGAAAGCTAAAGTTATAAACTGTTGGTCGAGAGACCTGGTGAGAGGTACTCTTATAAAACGCTAAGTTGGACAGCAGCAATGGCTGGTTGGCAAGAGACTGGTCTAATTTCTGACATTTCCTGAGGATTAGAAAATAATTAAGGCATTGTGAGTTTCATTTTTGGGGCCCTTAAACAAGATCACATCTTTCAATTGAGAAGATCTGTTCATTGGTTGCAAGGGTGGAATTGAACACGCCGGTCTTAGTTTTCAGGGGCCTAACAGGTCAAGCCCTAAATATCTCAATGGCCAGCTGCAAGGATACCATCCTCTCAGATCATTACAGTCATCTGATGCCAATCGTCTGGTAGTCCCTTTATTGCTATCATCTGATGCCAATCTTCTGGTAGTCCCTTCACTACGGTCATCTGATGCCAATCTTCTGGTAGTCCCTTCACTACGGTCAACTGATGCAAATCTTCTGGTAGTCCCTTCATTGCGATCATCTGATGTCAATCTTCTGGTAGTTCCTTCATTATGTTTATCAGATGCCAATCTTCTGGTAGTCCCTTAATTACAGTATCAGATGATAATCTTCTCGTATTCTTTCATTACGATCATCTGATGCTAATCTTCTGGTAGTCCCTCCATTACGATCAGCCGCTCTTTCTAATAGAGCACCTTTGAGCCTAAGTACATCGGGTTTCAAGGCCCTACTCTTTGGAACAGTCTCCCAATTGGGGCTTGGTTGAGTAGTATCATTTCTGTATGAGGCTACAAAATGTGCACTAGCCATTGGCTAGTGACATTTGACTCTTGGCCAGTAACAAATGGTGTGATGTGTTTATGTATAGAATTGAGGTGGCAAGTGGCTTTTTATGGCTGGCTAGTAGTTTCAACTTGAATTTGTGCACCCCGGCTATATGTAGGAAGGGCATGAAACAATTCTTATTTAGGCGAGCAGGGCAGTGTTAGTTAGGCTGGACAGTATAATTCTTGGTTGGTTGTCAGGCTCTGCGATGCATTTAATTGCTCGCTGACTCCCTCGTCATTAGCCTAAGGAGTTGTGATCTGTGTGCCTAAACACTCCTTCAGTGAACTGCAGCTTTGTTTTACTTCATCACATGTAAAGCAATATGATCAGCTCCTTCTCCACAGCACCTCCCACCCCTCTATATCATGGCCTTTATACCATGCTCTCCCATTTAAAAGTTCTTCCCTCAGGTCCTTTAAAATTCTAAGCATCTGCCCTGCGGCCGGCTGTCTTTTTCCTTGGTGCACAATTAGATCTTTTGCACCTCGTCTTGCATTATTTGTGGACCAACCCAGACCTGCAATATTGTCAAAGATTAGCCCGGTCTACTCCTTAAACGTGTACCCTACATGCTTTGTGTTGCATGGTCTCCCGCGCTATCATTACTTTCCTAACACCAACGGCAAGACACAGATTTTCACATAAATCATTTACTGTGTTGGCTCCCGGCATTTCTGCTGCGATCCTGTTGTATGCATTTGCTGCCCTTTCATAGACAGGCAGTGTACGGTTACTCGCAAGACTCCTCACTTGCAGCCTCATATTGTGCCCTTCAATTATGGGATTACCCTTCGACTAAACAAAGCAATCTACTAAACGGTGCTTAATCCTACAGGAAATTGAAGGCCTCCATCATGTCCCACCAATATGGTCCTTCCCACAGTATACACCTAGATTCAGACCCCCCTCAGGTACTCTTTGGGCCTCTTTCCAAGTATGTTAGTGTGGTAAAGAAGTGGCCGTCAAGGAAGGTTTGGTACTTTTACCACAATCACCTGTAACAATGTTGGGGAGCGGGGAGGGAACGTCCAGCACTTGGCTGGGGATTTTTCCTACACATCATCTTCATTAATTACAATTTAATTCTTATATCGCGCCACATGCACACATGCCTCAGGGCACATGTAAAACAAGATCACTCAAGACAATTAGAGAACAGGACGACACAGAATTTGGAGGATTTAACGCAGGCAGAAATGCTGTCCAGGTTAAAAGCTCCAAATCCCCAATGGAGTTTATGGTACTGGAAAATGAGAATTAATAACAGGCAGCCCGTCACTCGTAGACGGGCAATACAACCATACTAGAAAAGTGCCTCTTCTGCTTTAAAAATCATGCAGAGTTTCGGTGACACGCTCTTTGACCGTGTACTGTCGATCTTTATCCTTCTTTATGCAGAGGCTCTAGTACGGTAACCATCACTACAGATGATGCCTCACCAGCGATGTGCAAATTCCCAATTCTACGCTGGCGAATCGGTTCATTACAAACCCCAACATTCTTCTCCTCACTCCGACTTTCTGAAAAGATAGCTCCAAAACCACTTTCCATCACGCACTCCTCTTCTGTGCCCTTCACGAAGTGACAAATCCTTAGACAGCGCCATTTTTCCCCCCCAAGAGGGAGCCTCTTCCCATGAGGCCGGGGCGGTGTGGCCACTACCGACTGTCCCCCAGCCCTCAGGGGGTGGTATTCAGCGGGAGGATCTCGTGGGGAGAGACTCCCCTCTAGGCACAAGGATGAACATCTAAGGGAAATATGGTATAATATCCCTCACCCAACACATCTGCACACTTCGAAAACCCCAGTCACACACCTAACCAACCCATGTACCTGTGTAGGGCCATAGACTTGACTCACCGAGACGAGGGAGAGACATGACTACCTAATGGAGATTGATGATAGAAGTATTGGGACGAGGAGGAGGCTCAGAGGAATAAAGATCAAAGGACCAAAGAAATTGTAGAGTGGCTTACACCCTAGTGCCAACCAACAGCTATAAAAATAGACAATTGACTTCAAAAATTGAGACAGCCAACCAGCGCAAGACTAATTCCATCACTGGAAGTTCAAGGAGAGGACACCAAGGAAGCTGCAAGCACCCTGCTCCCCAAGTCCAGAGGTTGAAATCCTTGACCCAGTGGCGTGGGACAAGTCTGAGGCAGGGCTGGAAGCTGAAGGGCGGTGGTGTGACTAGCAGCGGGTGGACCAAACGGGTGTAGAACAACACCTTGACCACCAGCAACAACCTACAGCCGAAACACACAGCAGCGTACCGAGCAGAAGGAAACAGCGCGAGCCAAGACCTGCAGCCCCATCAACAACTGGCAAAGAGCTCCTGGGAAACAGGAGAGGGAGAGAGAGAAAGTCTGGGTGTGACAGAAGAAGTTAACCATAAGAGTACGCAGGAGTCATATTCCTCGGCACAGTGGTTGGTCCAGACCACTGCTGAAGATAACAGTAAGAGAGAGTACATTTAAAGTCAATTTGCTTGTGGCAGTACCTAGCAGGAGAGTGAACCAAGTTCTCCTGGGTGGGGGGGTGGGTGGGAAGAGAAGAGAAACCTGGGTCTGGGACACTCATCACAATTGGATCTTTGCTTTGTGAGAAAGGTCAGCGGAGGGAAGACGTTCTCCCTGGTGTTGTGAATTATGATTGTGAGATAAGGCCTGAGAAAGGCCAGGGCACGGGAGTAATTCCCCCTGGTGGAGAACTTACAACTAGAACTGTGCTACCCAGTCCAGGAGAAGGAAGTCATTCTCCGGGGCCAAAAACATTGGTTCAACTGTTTAGTTATAAGTGTAAGGGACAGAGATAGGGACAATTAGACACAGCATGGTGGACTGCTGCTCAGACATCTTGACAGACCCCTTAGCACTTTAGTTGAGGCAGGGAAACCCCTCATAGATATAGGGAGGGACAGGTTTACTTCCATCTCAAATAAAAGTCTATAATAATCACTATGCCATCTGTGTGTCAGTCTCCGCCTTACCTTACAGCATCCAAAAGGCCTGCACCTGGCAGCATCGAACCAAAGCTGTCCCCACCCAGAGCTCACGTTCAGATTTCTAAGTAACGAAAAGTGGTCTTATGCGGCAGCGTACGTTTTGCTATTTTGACTTTATTTTATCTAGGCATTCTGGTACATCAATCCCATTAATAATTTCTTTTTATTTTGTTTAATGTAAACCTTTCAGGGTGTTAACATAGCACTAATTGCAGTCAAGAGCAGTTCAGTGCAATTATAAAAGTGAATTTCACAAGAAAGAAAAGAAAAAGAAAAATAAGGAAAATGTTGAAAAACGCATAAAGTGTCAAAATCTACAACCAGCATCAATTAACTGCATGACTGAACAATTGCATTAGTGGAAAAAATGTGCAGCCTTGCTTTGCAAAATGAGCAAACACAAGAGAGGAGAAAAGGCAGGCAAGAAAAGCCACCTCATCCACCACCCAAACAGCCTCAGATCCAACCACTCTGCACCGACAAGCAACATGCACTCAAGACTCAGGGGTACGTGGACTGCATGTACAGCACAACTCTTACATTGCAATACAAATGCATACCTTTAGCAAGGTACATAGGCCTAGGCCTACCTTACCTACCAGCCGAACTGCAATTCTACACACTAAAGCATTGACCACCACCAAGCAGGGATGGGAATCTTCTGCATGGTCATGTATTCTTCTAAACACGCTCAATTTAGCAGTACTCTGCGGCACATCACAACAAACCCAGCAGCCATCAAACCTGTGGCTCTAGAGATGTTTTGGCCAACAACTCCCAGAAGTCAACAGTGTTGGACATTTGGAGTCATAGACACAAACATTTGGAAAGGCGAAGGTTGCCGACCTGCTCCAACTGGTCAGCATCCTTCAGGAACCACCTTCACAATGGGCTTGAACGGACCACGTGATAAAGTATGGTTTATAAGGACTCCCATTACTGAAAGATGGGGAAGGGGTGCAGGAAGGATTGTGGCGTGGTTTGCACAATGTAACATTGGGGCCAGGCCTTGTGAACTCCACTCTACCACTAGCATAGTAGTCAAACCTTTCAGGAGGGTTGAGTACCATTTTCATGGTATTCAAACCTATGGTCGAGTGTCCCTCCTGTAAGTGTTTGTACGCACTAACTGCACTTCCATAGATGTCAGCAGTAAATAAGGTTAATCCCAATTACCTGAAGTCAATCTGTAGCTGTATCCCATGAAACATGTTGACGAATGTGGTCTAGGCGAGTGGGCTCCGGTGAAGCTCAGAGCAGAATGTGTACCGAGAAGTAAGAAGGCTACCTGCCTGGGGGGTTGGCCTGGTATGGTATGGTAATGTTTATTTGCAATGCGCTTATACACAAGTCAAGTTTTTCAAAGCGCTCAAGGAGGGAGGGAACAAGGGGAGGAAAAACAGTAATTCAGAACCCTTGAATCTCTGAACGATACAAGTCTGCACAGGCAGAGTAAGTGTATATAATACAACCGTTTAGATAACACCAAAACAGGTCTGACAACGATTCTGCAGTTTTTTCACCATGCAAGGAGGGGACACGGAGATAGATCGACGATCTTCAAGGCATGTTACGTTCAGATCGTGCAAGTCCACAGATGGTACAGGAGAGAGGGGGGCAAGTGCATGGGGGGGGTCCAAGTGCGCCCAGTCAAACTGGCGTAGGTGCTGAGAGATCTCACTCTCATGGGTCATTGACCAAGTGCAGTAGCGATGAGGCAAGTGCAGGCCCGGAGGCAGTGCGAGAGGACTGGCGAGGGTGCCAGGGACCTGTGAGACTCGGAGGCACACCCTGCGGCCAGTCAGCAAAACTGTGTGGAAAAGGAGGGAGAGAGGGATAGAGTGGAGAGAGAGAGGTTAGCAGGGTAGAGGGAGAGAGAAGGAGGAGGAGAAGAAGAGGAATCTTAAAGAGTTTCCGGAACTTAAGCCGAACAGGCTCAAGACGGAGGGTGGCAGGGAGGCTATGCCCGAGGGAGGCCCGTGCCGAGGATAAAGATCTCTCTTCAAATCTCTGTTTGGAGAAATGGCTCACACCCAGACGGTTGAAGGTAGAGGAGCGGAGGGCCCGGGAAAGACAGTATTTAGGTGGGCATCGTTGCAGGTAGGAGGGTCCCAGGCCCCAGAAAGCCTTCTGGGCAATGCATAGAGTCTTGAACTTGATCCTTGCAGCCACAGGGAGCCACTGGAGGGATTTCAGCACCAGAGAGATGCGGTCTCAGGGCTTGAGGCCAAGGATAAGTATTGGGGTTTTGTTCTGGATGAGTTGCAGAGGGCGTAAAGCAGAGGCAGGGAGGTTGAGAAAGAGGCTGTTGCAGTAGTCCAGACTTGAGAGAACCAGTGCTCTGGAGACAATGAGCCACTGGGGGAAGGTGAGAAAACGGAAGAGTACTCTGAGGAGGTGCAGTTGGTAGTTGGACTTTTAAGAGATGTCCGAAATGTGAGTGGAGAAGGAGAGAGTGGAGTCGAAGATGACCACGTTTTTTTGCCTCGCAGGGGGGTGCGGGCGCAGGGCCAAAGGAGGCCCGCCAGAGAGAGAGTGGGAAAGCGGGAGCAGGAGTCCCAATGTGAACGATCTCAGTCTTACTGCCGTTGAGGCACAGGTCGTTTGCAGCACACCATGACTGAATCGCAGACAGACAGTTGTGAGCGAGGTAGAGGAGGTGGCTGAGGGTAGCCTGAAGGAGAGTCGTGCGTCATCCACATAACACTGGACGCTAGAGATGAAAGTGGCAATCACATGTGCCAGGACAGCCATGTAGACATTGAAGAACCAGGGGGATAGGTTAGAACCCTGAAGAGCGCCACAGGTTGAAAGAGTGCTAGTAGCGAGAAAGGACCCAAGTTCCACCTGGGATGGGTGGTCAGAAAGGAAGGAGGTTAACCATGCCAGAGCCTGACCTGTAATTCCCAGGGTGTCACAGAGATGCACGATCAGGATGTTGTGGTTTATGTCAAAGGCAGAGGAGAGGTCTAGAAGAATGAGGACAGAGTGAGTGTTGGTCTTCACGGGTGTTCAGAAGAGCAGTTTCCGTGCCTCTGGATGCTCTAAAGCCAGACTGATTGTCATGGAGGCAACCAGCAGATTTAGTGTGGAGGGTGAGCTGAGAGATAGCCAACTTCTCCATGAGTTTGCCTAGGACAGTGGTGATAGAGATGGGGGCGGTAATTTGCCAGAATGGAGGGGGTCGGCAGAGGGTTTCTTAAGCACTCCCTTGTGCAACCTCTGCTCAAGAGAAGTGGAGAAAACTGCAGTGGCAAAAGAGATTGCGGAGATCAGCCAAGGCTGGAGCAAGAGAGTCTATGTTGTCCTTAATGGTTTTGGAGGGGCAGGGGTCCACCTGTTTGGATAAGGCATTCATAGACCAGACTCATCTGGCGACCTCATCAGGTGTGATGGGAGTGAGAGAAGAGAGAAGTGGTGGAGGGGCCAAGGGAGGCTCCAGAGGTGTTGGTGTATGATGCGGTGTGGAAGTGAGAGAGGAAAGGATGACTTGGGTTTTTGCGGTGAAGTGTACTGCCAGCGCCAAGCAAATGTCCTGGGTGGGTGCGACAGAAGAGGAGGCTGCTGCAGGATTGGCCAGTTCCTTTCTTTTTTTTTTTAAATGTATTTATTGATTTAGTTGAAATTAATCAACCTTTCAATATTTAATAATGTTAAGAAAAAGGAAAAAAACAATTTACAATACATACAAAAGACACATTCTGATAAATAAACAATAAATAAAAATACAGCAATAAACATATTTACAAGTTAATTCATGTCCTGTATCGCTTCTATGTTACTAATAAATAGTCCACAGGTTAAGTCGTACACATGTTCAAACACCTTACACAATTTACAAATTTTATACACAATTGACAATTGGCAAGTGATAAGGAAAACCCAATAACTCACACCATTCCAATGTGCAAATCTTGCTTTATATAGAAAAAAGCACAGCAAAAAGAAAGAAACAAAAAAGAAAGGCAAGCCCCCTGCTCTCTCGATACAACCAGTGTAAAAGATTTTACCTACATCATGACAGCTACCAGTTGTAGCCCTTCCAAAAAAATTGGCAGTGGCTATTTGTAATGGCAGAAAGGAACTACCCAAAATGATGGCCCAGCATGACTTCTCTGTCAAATATCCCAAGTGCTTACAATATTTAGTGAAATGCATTTGTCGCAGATTGTATAACACGGGACACTCTGTTATCAGTTGTTCTAAGGTCTCTATGGACTCCATGTGATTGCAGATTCTATCTTGTGGCTGTAATAGACGGCGCCTTATTAAGACCTCCTTTGTGTGCCATAAGTTAAATCGCAGGCGTAAAATTGCCAATCTGGACTTAGGTGATGGGACTAGGTAGTTAGGTAAGGTACGTACTTTCCTTGGTGGAAATCTAATGCGATCACTCCCTCGGTAACTACAACAAAGCTCCTGAGTCACTATCCAATCTGCTTGGTATAGTTTCTCTTTAGCCTTATTCGGATTCAGTAATAACAAGTCAACTGAAATTTAACTTGAGCCAAGTATTTGTGAGGTTGTATTGATCCAGTTGACCATAAAGGGGTGAGTGGTTGTAAACATATATGCAGACAAAGGTTTTAGAATGATCTCACTACCTGTTGAGATAATACATTTCCTGAGGAGCGAACACATTCTCTACTTATACAGTGCGAACAAAGAAACTAGGCCCAACTCATACCTTAGCCAAGAGATTGGAACACAAGTTGGCAAGTGTAATACTTGTCGCCAATATTTGGCTTCCCACTGATCAAATTGAAAGCACGTATCACTAGGCAGAGTTTCAAGGCCATACAGTAATGCTGGAATGGCTTTCTGGGTCCAATACAGCCATGCAGATCTAATAGAACATTTCCCAAACCTAAACATGACAATTTTGGTTTGGGCTATGGCTGTGTCCAATTTTCTTCGCAGTGCATCAAGTTGTCCTTTAGGATTACAAATGCCTTCAAAACACATACCCAAATATGTATACTGTGGTACTATTTTTAAGGGTATTTGATTGATTGACCATTAGAAACATCGCATAGTTGTCTTACCAGGCACATATTTGACAATTTGTATTTGTGTGTTTACTCTCAATTAATTCTGCTGAATGTATGTTTGAAATGCTGTCAACAGTTTTTGTAGCCCCATCTCGGTTTTTGAAATAAGCACAAGATCGTCAGCGTACATGACGGCTTTAACCTCATATCTGCCTAGTTTGGGAGTCTGAAATTATTTTACAGAAGGCCTCTTTCAAATCATGTACAAAATAATTAAATACCGAAGACGCCAGGAGGCAACCCTGTTTTAATCCACGCGCCGTTTTTATGGGGGCCGATAGAGCGCCTTCTAGGGAGAGGCGTACACAAATTGAGGTATCAGAATGAAGGGCATGGATAATTTTTACTAAAGTGTTTGGACACTGATCTCTCATTAGTTTTTTCATGAGCAGTACACAAGAAATGGAGTCGAATGCGGAGTGCAAGTCCACAAATGCAAAAAATAACGCTTGTTTTGTGGACTGGCACTGCGCCTTGAGCATTCAAACATAACAAGTTAATTTGTGTTCCCATACCTGGAACAAATCCTGTTTGCGAAGGGTCTCACAATCCACTGTTTTGTGTCCATTTATTAAAGTCTTGGAACACCAGTTTTGTAAATATCTTCCCTGGTGTGTCTAGTAAAGCTATGGGGCAATAAGCTTTGTGGACATGAGCGGTCTCCTTTTTTGAAAATCGGTATGATCACTGAGGTCTTCCACGACAACGGAATAGAACAGGTGGAAATTACCATTCTGACAATGTTATCTAAGATTAAGGCCCACTCTGAGATATTAGTTTTTGGTGTGACATTCGAAATCCCATCAGGACCGGCCGCCCTCGAGGTACCTGTGCTCCTCATTAGTTCCTCAATGCTTCGAGGTGAGAATTTTAACAACCATCCACCAGCTGATGATAATTCTATTTGAGGAGTTGGAAATAAAGGGTCAGCATACAGGTTGGAAAAATATTCGATCCAACTATGCTCTTTAACGGCCGTGAGCTGTGCCGATGCTTGACAATTCTGCACTTGATTTTTTAGTAAGCTCCACATTTAGGCCGAGTTTTTTCCCGCCATTAGTTGACCCATGTATTCACCGTCTTGTTGAAAAGTAATGCGTTTCTTAGACCATAAACAATTTTTATATTGGCATTTTACATGGTTCAAGTCCGCGAGCCATGTTGGCCCATGGGTTGCTAATATAGTTCTTCTTGACTGTCTGTATAATGCCCGTTGCTGTTGAATCTCCATGTCAAAACTATGTTTATGTTTTATCCGGCCTTTTGAAGGAATGCTGATTGTGTTAGTAAATGGTCATTAGAGCTCAGTATACTGAAGCGGATTGAGCGCCTTTGCATTTTTTTCAATGCTGTGGCGACAGGCTAATACTGACGAATCATTCCATTTAAGCCGAGTTTTCGATGAATTAATAATCACTTTTGGAGTATAGGTTGATTTATGAATACACTCATCCTTGGCTGTGATCGTGAGTAATAGAAGTTTATGATCACTATATTGTGTCTCAAACATCTCTAGCCGCTGAACTTGGTGAAACAACCACCCATCTATATAAATATAGTCAATGGTACTGGAGCTCGTCTGACGGGACCACGTGGTGTTGGCTGGAATGTCCCCACAAACTGCTCCATTCACGGTCTGACATAAAATTCATCCAGACCTGAGCCTTTCTCGAATCTTTTTTTAAAGACCAGCAATCTAGGTTCAGATCTCCTAGAATGATGGTATGTGCGATATTAATTTGATGTAAGATTCGTCCCAGGCTGGTGTAGAACGCCTGATCTGTCAAAGCTGCCGGATTACAATATATATTCACCAGAGCTATAATTTGGGAACCAAACGTGATTTTGACTAGTAGAATATAGGCACTTTCTGTGGCACACTTTTTGATTGTAAGACCCTTTTGTATATTAACCGCCACCACCAATCCTGAAGACAGTCTCCCTCCAGTAGGCAACGCAGGCAGTAACACCAGCTCAAAACCATCCCATACCGGTGAATTTAGTAACCACGTCTCTTGTAACGCAACTATATGAATGGATCCTTGAAGATGGGCCAACGAATTTTGTAAATGGGAATGGCCTCTGGAGTTCCAAATAACAATATTCAGCGTTGGGATGCATGGAACTGGTGGTTACGAGCGTTTGTCTAAGGAGGTAGTATGCCTTCCTCTGTCTGCTGTGTGTATGCTTTGATATATATTTGGTTTGGGAGCAGCTCTTTAGAGTTTGTTGTGTATTATAATCCGGATCTTCTGCCAATGAAAAGCCCATGTCAAATAAGTTCATTCTTTCTTGCCATAATAGATTAACGACTACCACAGATGGAATCCATAGTCTAATGATCGAGTTAGAGACATCCGATATAAATTCAATTTGAGCTATATATGTCATGTGATTCAATGTCTTGCAGGGCTCTTCTATCGCTAAAGATGTTGAGCACACTTCTGCGATTTAATACAGAACTAGGGAAATGACCCTCTCTGCATTTCAAAATAAGAGTGCATTTTCCCAGACCTTTGTTGTGATACTTTAATGGGTCCAGGGGTACTTAGTTCCAGGTCATAATTTGACGGATGTGCTGGCATGGGGGAGTGATGGGTTATTAGACATCCGGTCAAGTTGCTGTTGTGTACTGTAGTACTTAGAGGAACTACCTCCACCGGAGTGTTAAGAGAATTCTGTTGTTGTAACACACTTGTAGAATGCCCACCCAGACCAGAACCAAGTGAATTACCAGCCAATTAGGCATCAATCATCTGCTTAATTGTCACTGTGCTGATCTGTGAAGGTCCTGTGACTTGTAAAGCAGACGGAACTCGCAACTGATTTGGTGCATTCTTGGATTGATTGCACCGTCTTATATGGCTTGTTTCACTTGCAACTTGAATCCTATCAAGGGAGGCAACTAAATTATTCAATGGTGAGTGGGAGGCTGGAGGTATAATGCACAATGCTGGTCCGCTAGTGCTATGTAAATTTTGCCCTTTGTTAATGGGTACATCAGGCTCAATCCTGCTTGCCATCGCATTACAGACTGTTTTAAAAGGGGAATTGTCACATGTATTAGACGGTGGAGCAGTACCGCCTATTGCACGAAAGAAAGCATTCAAGTTGTGTTTTGGGCCTCTAATGCCTATAGTATTCTTAGATTTTTTGGACATGATCCTAGGTCCCTGAGCAGGTGCTCGTGCCGTTTTCCCCTTTTTTGATAGCACCCTGCCCTTAGTGCTAATGTGTGGTTTCTTTGCACATCCCTTCTCAACGATTGATTGTTCACTATCTGTTGATAAATCAATGTATGAGACATCCTGAGTCTCAGATGCTGATACATGAGGGGGTGTTATAATAGCTGGACGAATAATATCCTCTATAAAAGGCAGGGACGGTATATCATTCTCAATCCCTGTATTGCTCTGCGGTATCATCATTGGCCTCAGTTGTGGTGGAGGCTCCTCAACTGAAACCTCCTGTTGCACTGCCAGTTGTTTAGTGGTACAGTCAGTCAAAAGTTGATGGTTACTATCAAGCTTCTGCAATATGTTGTGCAATATTACCGTCTGGGACTCAATTTTTACTTCAACCGAGAGGTATTGATGGCAGTTAATGCCAGCTCAGTAAAGACTGTATTTTCTGGGCCACGAGTATATGAGGTTAATGACTCACGAGCAGATCTAGTTGCTCTCGGTGTAGGGTGAGCAAAAGAGGGCAAAGCTGAGCGAGATAGTGAGACAGTCGATGCAAATATGCTTATGACGTCTCTAGACTTATCTAGATCTTCTATAATAGAAATCGATGATTCACATTGGCTCGCATAGATTGAAATTTCTGAAGTATCTTCATGATGTTTCGGATAGGGTATAGGTGACAGCATTGATGGAATACTTATACCAGGGTTTGTTTTTTTTTGTTGACTTTATAGAGTCAAGAAGAGATTGATCAGATATGGGGCACCCTGCTTGCCCTTGCAAATGCACAAACTCTAGTCTCATTGTGTTAAACACATGGCCTGCTGCTGCGCCCGACTTAGCAATCGCATTTGTATTTGAGGCCAAGTCAGGCTGGCTTAATGGCACATTAATTGGGGCCATAGCGCACCCTTGCATATCAAGCCGTGTGTTCACGGGCGTTAACATTATTGCAGTATGAGAAGAATGAACAGGTTTGTGCAATTGAGCTTTGTGAACACCGGATGTAATAACATTGGTTGGCATCGCCGGCATATCTGACTTTAAGGTGTACATTTCTAAACATGGTCTTGTTTGCTGAGTAGTTTACAATTCAGACCAATATGACAATTCAAAACCTGATTAGGAAAAGATCCACCGCCAAAGTACCTCGCCACTAGCCGCGCCGATGCGGCAAAGCAGTACTTGTCCGAGTGCGTGTGCGCTGTGCACATGCAAGCAAGTTTAAATAGGAAGTGAAAAGTTCCAAACAAAGGCCAATCCCGGTGATTCTGGGGCGGGACTAGTAGCTTGCACACTAGACTGTCTATCACTAGAGTGAAAAGAGAGAGCAATCAGTCGGCATCAAACATCATAAGAACGGCTTCAACCAATGGAACACTGGTAGCTGAGCAAATCGGAATTATGGTTCTTTCAATAACAGTCACATAATCAGTCACCTTTGTTTCTTCTGTAGAACGCCGCCGTAGCACAATCCTGCCAGCCACACAAGGAAGAGCGCGGCAAAGTGGTACTTGTTCAAGTACTTGCCTGAGTGCGCGCACGCTGTGCGCGTGCAGGCAAGTTTAAATAGGAAGTGAAAAGTTACAAACAAAGGCCAATCCCGGTGATTCTGGGGCGGGACTAGTAGCTTGCACACTAGACTGTCAATCACTTTGTTTCCTCTGTAAAATGCCGTCGTAGCACAATCCAGCCAGCCAGACAAGGAAGAGCGCAGCAAAGCGGTACTTGTTAGAGTACTTCCCCGAAATGCAGCTTGAATTAAGACTCTTTTCTTGGTGTGGATGCAGAGTTGATATTGTCTTTGAAGGATGCGGCAGGCCAGTTTGTCAGGGGGTCCGCATGAAAAATTCCTTTTCCAGTCAGCTGCCCTATACTTGCAATGAAAGGCAGCCAGATTAGAGTAGTACCAAGAGTTGCACTTTTTGGAAGGCTTCAGTTGGACCCTCATGACAGGGGAAAGAGTATTTAAGGGTGTTCGAGATAGAGAGATTGAAGTTAGCGAGGGCTGTGTCAGGGTGGGAGTCAGCCGCAGGAGTAGGAGGCGGAGTGTAGGTGGAGGCAAAAGCAGCCGCTGTCACTCTTTTCATGGGTCTGGTGACTAACTCAGAGTAGCGCGCCGAGTGAGCTGATGCATGAGGAGGGGAGACCTTCAAGTGTGAAGAGAGAAGAGAGCGGTCCGTCCAAGAGAGAGAGGTAGTGAGAGGGATGTCGGAAGTGATGAAAGCATCCAAAGTGTGGCCTGGTGTGTGTGTGGAGCCAGAGGGTAAGATGGGGGGAGAATCGCATAAGTTGTGGAAAAGTCAGGAGAGTCCAGATGGATGTTGAGGTCACCCAGCAGGAGGAGTTGAGAGGAGGAGGAGGAGGAGGAGGAGAGGTCGGCCCATTCTGAGAGGAAGAGAGTGGACTCTCCTGGTGGCCGATAGATGGTGGCTATAAGGACAGAAGATTTAGGAGAGAGTGAGAGTCTGCAGCCTAGGCACTCAAAGGAGGAGTAGGCCCGAGTGGGGATGATGGACACAGGTATCCAAACTGATAAACGCCACTCCCGATCCTTGGGCCTGGGCACAGAGGAGCTTGTATCCTTCGGGGAGGAGTGTGTCGAAGCTTGTGACAGAGCTGTCCTTGAACCATGTCTCTGTGATGGCGAGCACATCTAGGTCTATGCGTTCAAGGAGGTTGCAGTTGTCAGACGAGTGTTTGACACCACAGAGCTAGAGTTAAGCGTGGCAACATGGAGCAGCTTGCCATCTTTGAAGGTCTTCCGCAGGGGTGAATGGGACGGCGGTCCCCCCAGAGGGTGGCAAGAGAGCCAGAGGGATGATGGAGGAGCCAAGGCCAGAAAGGGAGCTGAGACAGTGAGGTAAGGAAAGGGTGTCTGTGCAGGGGAGGAGGAAGGCACAGCAGGTAAGGGAGCCTGTGCAGAGGGTAAGGAAGGCACAGTAGGCAGGGGAACCTGTGCAGAGGATAAGGAAGGCACAGCAGGAAAGGGAGCCTGTGCAGAGGATAAGAAAGGCACAGTAGGCAAGGGAGCCAGTACAGAGGATAAGGAAAGCATAGCAGGCAAGGGAGCCTGTCCGGGGGGGACGGGAGGTAAGGTTTTAGAGGCGAGGTACTGCTATTGCTTTCTCTGAGAAGAGATCAGAGGAGTGGTCACCAAGACTTGCAAGTAGTTAGCACAGAAGAGTAGCCTAGAACTGGCGTGGTGCAATAAGGATCTTATTTTGCACCAGTCTGAATGTCAGCAATACATCAGATCCCTCTAATGTCCACATAAAACCTTTCTGGATGAAGTTCCGAGCTATATGATTCAGGCTACATTAGATTCATTATATTTAGGAAACTTGGCGTCTTATAGTATTGAGTATTAGAAAAATGATTATGTGTCTATTTATGCATATTGGGATATATAAGCTTGAACCCAAGGGTTTCGCTTAGTAGCCCAGGATCCGGTGAGGAGGAAGAGAAGCACTGTGGGGGCTTTTGAATATTTTCTGTAACAGAGTTATTTAATGGCCTTCTAAAGGCAGCGGATTCTGCTGGGAGTGGACAAAGATCAGGGTAGGACCTGTGAGGTGAAGCGATATCCGCCCATGGAGGATGAAGGCTTGCAGGCCACAACTATTGGCAGCAGTGTAAGTGGCACCCTCCACACCCCAAGTGGGGCAGAGCATGACAATTCCAGCTCCATTGCCCCCAAGCTCAATAGCGCGCACCAGACAGACTACTGTTCTTTGAGGGGGAACGAGGACCCACAGCGCAGGCTAGTTGAGCCACAGATAGAATATATGAAATCTGTGGCAGCGGTAAGGACAGTGAAACATCACAGTGTGGGCGTATGTGTGCTTATTTGAACATTCCGGACAGGACAGATCAGAAGTAAGGGGATAGAGTGGAGCGATTGCTGCTGTCCTGTGTCCCTAGCTGTTGTGGTCACAACGCCCCCAAGAGTTCCCCGGGAGAGGGGGCAAACGACCTACCCAATGTTGAATTTCAAAGTAGATATGAAAATTGTTGCCCTTCAGGTACTGTTAGCTTGAAGATGGCCGACTCCCTGCTAATTTATATTCACGAATGCTCCTGCTCAGCCCATTTTGCAAACTTCTGCCACCGCCATTGTGCAGTAAGACACTGACCATTAGTGAGTGGCTGCATTGCGCAGTACAAAGCATTGCCTCTTTCACTAAACGTATGCACTATTACAGTAATATAATTCTGCATCCGTTTACACCCAACCATATTCTTTTTGGTAACATCCTGCACGTGTTAGTGTTCCTTTTGTTTAATAAGTCAAAACACTAACTCACACTCTAATCCTATCCTCTGCCTTGGCTTATGGACCATTGTGCATGGGATCATTTATCCTAACAAGACAATTTCTAACTTTTAGTCTCATTCACACTCAAACCAACTACCTATTGGAAACTGAGCCTGTCACCCAAATAGAATATAACCTTCATATTAGCCTCACCTAATGGTACTTTGTGTGTGGAGGGCAGTTGCGGTGGCAGGGGGTGGGGTGGGTCTTGAACTCTCTAGGGTATACAGGAAATTGTGTTCTATGTCCCAGACAGCGAAAATATTGAAAAGGATAATTAATATTGCTGGTAATGTTTCTTTCTGCATCGCCATGTTTTTTCAATACAAAGAATATTATGCAATCAAGATAAGGGGCCAAGTGCATTTCTCTTAGGTCGAATAGATAAGCTAAATTCTGGCAGGAATAAATTATTATGTCATGTCATTTTATTATGGTTTTGTATTGCACCAAACAACCACCATAGTGGTTTCAAAGTGCTGAAGCCTTGTATGGAACATTTTTTCCCCACGGCCAGACTGGTTTTCTGCTGTGTGTTACATAAAAAGTTGCTGTTCACATCGTTACATACCTGGTGGTGGAGTCACTTTTACAAATTATGGACATCCACTCTCTTCATTCCTCACATCATGGACCTTACTAAGAAGTCCCACTTCCTGCTTCACCTCCTCAGAGGCATTCTTCCTTTCCTCGCCTTCCCCCAGAAGCTTAATGCCTTCAGAGCTCTGATCCTCTCCAGGCTGGACTACTGCAATAGCCTCTTTCTCAATCTCCCTCTTTCCTCCTTACGCCCCCTCCAGCTAATCCAGAATAGGGCTGCAAGACGTATCCTTGGCCTCAAGCCCAGGGACTGTACCTCTCAACCCTAAAATCTCTCCACTTGCCCCTGGTGACTGCAAGCATCAAATTCAAGACCCTATGCATCATCCACAAGGACTTCTGAGGCCTGGGATCACACTATCTATAACTTTTCCTCCCTAAATACTCCTCTGCTAGAGCCTTACGCCCCTCTAACTTCAACTCCTTGGCTGTCAAACGCTTCTCGAAGCAGAGAGTTGAGGGCAGGACTCTCTCCTCAGCGGGCGCCTCCCTTTAGAACAGCCTCCATGACTCTCTCAAACTTGAGCCGATCTCAAGTTCTGGAAGCTGCTCAAAAAAACTCTGCTGATCTCTACCTCTGTCCCTTCCATACTAATCCCGCCAGTGCCGCTGTGACCGGTGGCCCGATCCTCATGAACCTCACAGGATTCCAGGCCCCTCTTTCCAGTCGATACCTCACCCCTCCCACCCCCCACTGCACCGCCTTTGCGTCCTCCTGCCCGACGACTCTACACCTCACCCATGGGAGTCACCTGCACTAGCACTTACCCGGAGGATCTCCTCCTTGGCTCCCCTTAGCGCTTCCCTACCGGGCCACCAACCAGAACTTGCCCACTCCTTTGCTTATCCCCCTCCCTCCATATCTTCTGCACTTGTCTTACTGCACTTGCACGTCTGAATGCCACAAGGCCTAGTAAGGCCATGTACTGTTTTCGCCATTGTTATTTTTCCCCCTGTCCACTTCCCATTTAGCCTTGTGGCGCTTTGAAACACTATTCGGTTGTATAAGCGGCTTACAAATGCTCAATAAAATTAAATAAATCATAAAGGGCAATCATTTTATAGACTACACAAGTGCGGAGTCAGCCCGGCCAGAGATTTAAACTTGAGAAATGTAGGTAGGCCCTAGGCGGGGAGCAAACGCGTAACCATATGCCATCCTCCCAGCGACTGGCAGGATGCATGCTGATTTCAGTATCAAGACATGAACGTTGGCACTCTTTTTCCTCAAGGGATCAAACCAATGTGCAGTACATGGAGGCTCCCTAGGTGTATAGACTGCTCAGAAGATGGGATGTCCAACCGTCTTCCAACAAGGAACAATGCACAGGTTTCTCACTGAATCGGCTGTACATATCCTCAGGAGATCAGGATGTACGATCATTAAAGACTCCTCACGGGATCCTACGTGCAATCACTCGAGATTCCTTTGGATATCAGATGTACGGTCATTAAAGACTCCTCACAGGAGCCTACGTGCAATCACTCGAGATTCCTTTGGATAGCAGATGGCTGACCAGAACAAATTCTGAGGCTGGGAGGTCGAAGCCATAGAGCTAGCTTTTGGTTCAAAGTGGTTTTGCTGTGGTTTGCTTGAGTTTCTATTGTGTTTTTTTTGTTTTTGTTTGAGACTCACCAACTGCATTCGTCAGTCTGAGTGACTTGTTGAAGGCCTGCGGTGGGTGGCCACTGTAGGTCACGTGTTTGAGTTGGAGTCATGGCTGACGGCCCATCAAATCAACTACATTTTCCAAGCTAACAGTCACTGAAAAATGAGGTAAAAAAAATCATCATGCGTTACCAATTTAAGGTTTTGCCGTTAACGAACAGAGGTCAATACTCGTGCTGTTTAGTTTGTATACTGAGAACGTATCAATAAAATGGTATTACTAATATACGGCAGGCCCCTTATATCGTAGGTCTACTTCAGCCTGCACTCAACCATACAAACTACCCTCCTGTCAGTATCCAGAGTGCATCCCTTTTCCTTCTTTGAAACGGTCTGTCCTCTGCATTCCTTTACAGGGTGGGTTGCATTTTATAGTGCTCTTAGACTTTGTTGTGATTAATAAAGTAGAAATGTTCAATACAACCTTGACGACACTATCGTTGGATAATATTTGTATTTTCGCTGTGTTGCAACTAACCAAGATAAGCCTGCTGTTCCGTCCACGTTACCAAAATTGGACAAGGAGGTTTATAATGTAAATACGGTATGTGGAAGTGAAGCCCTAGTCAGGAATGCGCACAACTGGAATTAGGTAAAAGGAAGTAAAGTAGTGGTTGAGCTGCTGTCGTGTAGGTGGTGAGATGATCTACCACTATCACCTTGAAATAAGTCAAATTATTGTGGATTACCATCTACACAGGCTGCGCTTAGTAACCATCTGAAATCCACTGATGTGGAGAGTTTGAACATAATGGATGGGGAAGTAGTCACAGATATATTCAACTGATTTATTAATTACAAAGAACAGGAGTATTCATTCACAGGTAAGGTGTTTCACATTCAATGTGTTGGATAAATCAAAACTTGAATAAAGTAAACGTCTCACAGGTAAGGAATCTCACATTCAATGTGTTGGATAAATCAAAACTTGAATAAATCACATTGTTTGAAACAGGCTATCTGCCAGATAGCAATAATCAATTTATATACAATTGCGCAAAGTATTTTATACTAAAAAAAAGGCCAAGAAATGCCAAGAAATGCCAACACGTGTTTCAACCAAAATGGCCGTCCTCAGGGCATGCAAATACATTTGCCGTTTGAACTAATATATAGTTATTGAACCTTGGCTTAATTATGATTGTGATTTTCTAATTCTTGATTGTACTTTTGATAGTTGAGGATTTAGTAATTCCTACATGCTTGACTGGACAGGTCTGTAAGCAGTCTTGCAATCAAGTCGTGGTTGTTGCTCGATTGGTGTACCGCTAGTGCAGTATAATTGAAGTATAACGCACGTTTTTAGCGTGCTTTCCCTTTAATACCGGCCGTGATCGGCATATGCTCCAAATGTTGGTGTGCACAATGGCGGGTTGTTTCTCAATATGAGAATCAAAAGTACAATCAAGAATTAGAAAATCACAATCATAATCAATATGAGAAACAACCCGCCATTGTGCACACCAACATTTGGAGCATATGCCGATCACGGCCGGTATTAAAGGGAAAGCACGCTAAAAACGTGCGTTATACTTCAATTATACTGCACTAGCGGTACACCAATCGAGCAACAACCACGACTTGATTGCAAGACTGCTTACAGACCTGTCCAGCCAAGCATGTAGGAATTACTTAATCCTCAACTATCAAAAGTACAATCAAGAATTAGAAAATCACAATCATAATTAAGCCAAGGTTCAATAACTATATATTAGTTCGAACGGCAAATGTATTTGCATGCCCTGAGGGCGGCCTTTTTGGTTGAAACACGTGTTGGCATTTCTTGGCCTTTTTTTAGTATAAAATACTTTGCGCAATTGTATATAAATTGATTATTGCTATCTGGCAGATAGCCTGTTTCAAACAATGTGATTTATTCAAGTTTTGATTTATCCAACACATTGAATGTGAGATTCCTTACCTGTGAGACGTTTACTTTATTCAAGTTTTGATTTATTCAACACATTGAATGTGAAACACCTTACCTGTGAATGAACAACCCTGTTCTTTGTAATTAATAAATCAGTTGAATATATCTGTGACTACTTCCCCATCCATTATGTTCAAACTCTCCACATCAGTGGATTTCAGATGGTTACTAAGCGCAGCCTGTGTAGATGGTAATCCACAATAATTTAGGTTTATAATGTACTTGTTATTCCAATCTCTTCGGATCCCTTCTGGTGCATTAGAGTTGTGGGGCTGATTGATGGTTTAGAAACCGATATTCACCCCTGGGCCACTGGTGCCCCAGAAGTTGATATCGGCACAGTGAAATTCCCTGTAACATGGTAGGGGGGCGGAGGTAGTTTACCTGCAAGTGGTGATGCCACATTGTAAGTCACCCTACAGCCCAGATCGAACAGTGCGCCAATTAGTTACATCAACGCCGGATTCCGAGCAGAGCTGGAACGTGCTTCTCTTTTATAGCTCTGCACTGCCCGTCTCCACAAAGAGGGTGCTTAGGTTTGGAGTCCATGACGAACTGATATCCAAGAGGGAGAAGTAGAGTACTCATTAACCTCTTTCCCCACTCGTGAGCCCCACTTCACAGCTACCCTAATTTCTGTCCTTCCCCGTCAGCCCTTTGGCAGTACATGAAACCCACTTCCGCAATGGAACGGAAGCTCTTGGACCTTGGTTTGTTTTTAGAGGCATTTCTTGCCTCCCTCAACACCCCCCCCCCCCCCCACGCCCCCCCCCCCCCCCCCCCGACAGCTGAGGCTGGATGTTGAAGTCCTTTTTAGCAACTCCCTCGTGCTCCTGCTGTTGAACCGGTCTTTTCGTTTGCTTTTTATTTTTAGAACCCTGGACCCCACCCGTTCTTGTGCTCAGGCAGCTGTTGCTGGCAATTTTCAGTAGAAATGGCACCTGGCTCAGTCCAGCTGGTGGACGTGTTTGGTGCGTTTTGGAAAGCACCCCTCAGCCTGTTTGGGACCGTCCTTTCCGCGTGGACGGCTACCAAGGACAGCAGAAAGGGGCTGCCTTTTCTGCAACAAAAATGCATGTTTATAAAAAAGAAAACCTGTATAACAAATCCACAAGCATGAGAGCAAAGGGGCGGTAGTGGGGTCACGGGAGCTTCACTGGCGTGCCTGCCTGGCCTTTTTTGACATCACAATATCACGTAGCAATTGTGGTGTCATTCGAGCTCTAGAAGGTTTCCGGGTCTTCTGCTTACGTCACAATGCTTCAGGGTGATTATCACTTCCAAAAAACACCTGTGTTGTGAACTCTAAAAATGCTTGCATAATTATACAATTCGTTAACTGGTGGGCTTTCCCCTTTAAATAGTGGCAGCACTACAAGTATTTGGGCTGGAGTGCTGTAAAGTTTATTTGCCCAACAGTACCTTAACTATATTCAGTCAAATACTGGATCTCTCGTTAAACACTTTATTTTTTAATTCATTTTTAATGTGACTTTTTTTATGTTGCTTTGTTGGGATTGTTGTGTTGTTTCCATACAGCGCCAGGAAAACTGGTCTTTGTAAGCCACTCCTGATTAAATGTTTTCGCCCCCCTAATCCCCTGTTGAATCCGTCCTTAATTAGCATGGTTTCCACACCCTGCCGCCAGTCCCCGTCCTGATGTGGCCCTACATTTGCAACGTTGTTGTGTTTGACCAAGCGATTGCGTGACCTTGTTACTACTGCAGACTCAACAAGTCTAGCTTGGCCAGATTCCTGCATTATCCCATTAGTTTACTTCTTGCCATGGTGGAGTTCAAGCAGCCAATAAGTGCCACTTATGGGACAGCACCATGACCGCTACATCCCTGTGCCCATCGGTTGATGCATGGCACCCTTACTACCTCCTCTGTGTCCCTGCTAGGGAAGCTGGTTTCTTGCATGGTCCTAGATAACCCTCCTGCAGCCTCAGAGCCTCAGACATAGCATGGTCAGGTTCCTCACGAGTATCGGTGAAATATGTGGCCTGTTGCTACTGCTGTAGGCATCAGGTTTCCTTCACGCCATGACCCAGTTGCTAAAGCATCAGTACCTGTTGCACAGCGACATTACGGTAGATGGCCTGTGACTTTCCTGGTGACTTCTAATGTGCCCAGCTTTCCTGTGTCCTGTCCTTGCTTCTCCCCAATACTGCTGTCACCCAGTGTCCTTGCTCCCTCCCAAGTCTACCCAGGTGATTTTTCCAGATGTCAGACTCTTTGTGCAGTGATGCCGATCGGGCTTTAAGTGGGCCAGGGCTAACTGGGACAGAGTGCTGGAAGTCTCTGAAAAGGTGCTTCTGAGACAGGGCACTGCCCGGGCTCCCACAAGTCCCTTAGTTAACAGTGCCAATCAGGCCGCTATACACCAACGATTTTTTTTACTGGCTGAAGCCTCGTACCAATTTGATTTTTCTCGTATGCGCCAGAACTTCAGGTTTTATTAAAGAAAAATGCCCTGGCGTGCAGCAGTGTCAACTGTTGAGATGGGAGGGGGTGAGGGTGATGTTCACATCGCTTTAGCTAAAAAGGGATGCCTGGTGGTGATTTGTGCTACAATTTGAAAGCGAGTTGGGAAATGTGGGAAGTTTTGTGGAACCAACCTTGCATTATATTGAACACAGAAATGGCTTCGAACATTTTAAGCAGGTTACAGGACAGAGAAGTCAAAAATCATCATTGTTTAGCTAAAATCACAGCACTGGCCGACAACACTTCTGGGTAATTGTCAAACTTGTTCCCATTGTCGCACCCTTCGGTGTCGCATTGCTACCCACACTCATCTAGAACCTCACTACCTGACCAGTAGAACACTGATCACACCGGACCCGCTTTAATTTGTGTTATCTCCTTGATAAGATGCATCTGATCAAGGAGAGTACAGAATACAACACTTTAGTACACAAGAGCCTCCACCTCTGCATGCCTGCCCTGCTCCCCAGAATCTTCCAGGCACACTGATCAACAAACAGCCTAGGGTCCGCCTCCCATAGCCTTCTGGTCATCGGATCTACCAGGCAGAAACTGGAGGCCACACTCCCCATGGCATGTCCTTGCACCTCACCTCCAACATGACATCGCAGAAACCCCTGAACACGCCGCTCCTTAACACCCATTCCGGTCTGAAAACACAATAACGTGAAGCATGCCAGCCACATCACCTTGGAGCTCCGCTCGCCGTCAGAGCCCAAAACTGGTGCCACCACGGGCTGGTCTTCTACAGGGCATTAATTCCCATCTGGTCTATTGCATTGCTAGGCCTTCATAAAAATGCTGGACCTTCTGTTTGAATAGATCTTCTTGCAGGGCTCGCAAAATCTATTAGCCCACTCTAGTTGGCAAGGAGATTTTACAAAGGGTGGGCACCATTTGCATGGTACTTGATCTTGCTGGCGAGTATGGGGATGTCTGAAACTTGTATTCAACATTTACTGCACACAAATTTTGTTCGCAGTAAATTGTAACTAAAAGGTTTCACGGAGTATGGCTGGCAGCACTGCACCAAGTATACAGTGTACTTATGGTGACATGCACCATTTTACAGAAAGTGCTGTTAAATATGTTGTCACCCGTCACCATGGGGCAAGTGCATTTCTCTAGCTCGAGTATGTAAATGTAGGAACTCGTCCTGCAGGTCTAGTCGGATTTAGACGAATTTGCAAGGCCTGCATTGTCTTGACTGAAATCTCTATTAAAACATCCTCCCGGCAAATTGCTTAAAAGCAGCTGAAAACGATGAAATATTTTTTTTTTTTTTAAATAATAATAAACACAGGTACATATATAAAATTCCCTGAATCCATGTGATTCCAGGGCCAACCACTTTAATCCTTTTGAAAACTCTCCAAAGCTCTCTGCAACCCACTGTCCTCCACCCGCCAATCCAGCATTGCATCCTGCACCCTTCCTCCACACTGTTCACTGCTGCCTCAATCTGCACCTCAGATCCTCCAGGATTACTGTGCCTTCACCTATCCACCAGGGTACCTCTTGCACCTTCTTGAAAACAAGCATTGGCAAAGCCAACAGTTATGTGTTTTCTTCTGGCAGGCAAGTTCAGGTAGGTTTAACTTTACAACTTTAACAATTCCAGTTCTGCATATCATCCCAACAACAGCAAAACAGTTAGTTCTGTTCTTCATCCTGTCTTTAAAAACAATGTTACAACTAGTATTTGGGTGTAGTATATAAAAGAAAAAGAACTAAAGTATTTACTTCAGCATTCAGGGATGTGTATTGGGAGGCACACTTGGTTAAGGAGGTGCTTTGTTTTTGGTGGGGCTCCTGAATCCATTCCGTTGCAGGTAAATGCTTTTGTAGGCAGGAATTAATGTTCCAGCCAGATAGCTCGAGCGCAACCTGCTTGCCTTGAGGAGAGGAGAGCTCGGGGTGGATACCCTGGGTCAGGCACAGGCAGGCATGCATGCCCACAAGGCTGATAAACTGAGTGACACGAGTGGCTAATAATCGGGAGGGACACCGATTACTACAGCGCCCAGAAGCAGATCTGCATCCTTAAATCACCTATGCGTGAAGAGAGCATAGACAACAGAGAAACAGCTGCTTGTCATGGTAATGACATATGGATCCCTAAACAAAAGGGCAGAAAAAAGTGCCAAGCCCACATATACTTTCTATTCAATTAACTGCAGCCTAAAGCATAACCTCATTAAAAAAATGCAAAGGTATTATTAGCAGCACGCTTTTTAGGGTACACCTAAGGGAATGAGCAGGACACTCGACACCCAAGATAGTAGAGGAACCATGGGGGTGAGTTACAGGGAGGGGGGAGTGTAGAAGCTGGTGAGGTGGGTACCAGATGCAAAATCTGGCTGTGCAGCCAGTATGACAGGGAGTGGGACAGTGGCCAAACTCTGCAGCCAATGTGGCAGGAAAAAACCCAAGGGGGAGGGGGGGGGGGGGGGGGGGATCTCCGACATGAGCCAGTAAGATAGCTCCGCGGATTGAGCGCTCGCTGCAGTGATATGTGTGTGATCTTCAGGTCGCAGGTTCGAATCGCGGCAAGGCCAACTCAGCCTTTCACCCTTTCAGAGGTCGATAAACGAGTAGGAACTCAGGTGGGGGATATTGTATGTATATACTAGTGTAGAAGCCTGTGTACATGGACCAAAGTGCATGTGTACATTAACAAAGCAGGACCACTATATATCCTAAGGGAACAGCTCCCTCTAGCGGTGACAACAGGCGGAGCTACTGCATCGGACAAACGATCATCTGGCCTTGTATTATATTGTTAGATTAGATAAGCTGTTCTAGGTAAAGCACTTAGGCGCAAGCGCTATAATCATAACAAATCATCATCATCATAAAGCCAGTGCGGCAGGAGAGCCAGAGGGCAGGGTCTGCAGCCAGTGTGACAGGGAGGGGAGAGGTGACATCATAAAGCCCCTGTGGCAGGAGAGCCAGAGGGCAGGGTCTGCAGCCAGTGTGACAGGGAGGTGAGAGGTGACATCATACATCCCCTGTGACAGGAGAGCCAGAGGGCAGGGTCTGCAGCCAGTGTGACAGGGAGGGGAGAGGTGACATCATAAAGCCCCTGTGGCAGGAGAGCCAGAGGGCAGGGTCTGCAGCCAGTGTGACAGGGAGGTGAGAGGTGACATCATAAAGCCCCTGTGGCAGGAGAGCCAGAGGGCAGGGTCTGCAGCCAGTGTGACAGGGAGGGGAGAGGTGACATCATAAAGCCCCTGTGGCAGGAGAGCCAGAGGGCAGGGTCTGCAGCCAGTGTGACAGGGAGGGGAGAGGTGACATCACAAATCCCCTGTGGCAGGAGAGCCAGAGGGCAGGGTCTGCAGCCAGTGTGACAGGGAGGGGAGAGGTGACATCACAAAGCCCCTGTGGCAGGAGAGCCAGAGGGCAGGGTCTGCAGCCAGTGTGACAGGGAGGGGAGAGGTGACATCATAAAGCCCCTGTGGCAGGAGAACCAGAGGGCAGGGTCTGCAGCCAGTGTGACAGGGGGGTGAGAGGGGACATCATAAAGCCAGTGCGGCAGGAGAGCCAGAGGGTTGTGTCTGCAGCCAGTGTGACAGGGAGGGGAGAGGTGACATCATAAAGCCCCTGTGGCAGGAGAACCAGAGGGCAGGGTCTGCAGCCAGTGTGACAGGGGGGTGAGAGGGGACATCATAAAGCCAGTGCGGCAGGAGAGCCAGAGGGTAGTGTCTGCAGCCAGTGTAACAGGGAGGGGAGAGGGGACATCACAAAGCCAGTGCGGCAGGAGAGCCAGAGGGTAGCGTCTGCAGCCAGTGTGACAGGGCGGTGAGAGGGGACATCATAAAGCCAGTGGGGAGGAGAGCCAGAGGGTGGGCTCTGCAGCCAGTGTGACAGGGAGGGGAGAGGTGACATCATAAAGCCCCTGTGGCAGGAGAGCCAGAGGGTAGGGGCTCCAGCCACTGTGACAGGGAGGTGAGAGGGGACATCATAAAGCCAGTGCGACAGGAGAACCAGAGGGTAGGCTCTTCAGCCAGTGTGACAGGGAGGTGAGCGGTGACATAAAGCCAGTGCGGCAGGAGAGCCAGAGGGTAGTGTCTGCAGCCAGTGTGACAGGGAGGGGAGAGGTGACATCATAAAGCCCCTGTGGTAGGAGAGCCAGAGGGCAGGGTCTGCCGCCAGTGTGACAGGGAGGTGAGAGGTGAATATGTGCTGGGTTTTATACAGTGAGAAACTACTTGTGAAGCAACTGAGCAGACTACAACAATCAAATCTAAAGTATTGGGATACAATAACATTGATGCCATTAGGAGGATATACTATTAAGGGTATACATGGAAGGACAGAGAGAAGAAAGAGTATACGGGTCAGGTAGGAAAAGACCCAGCCTCAAGAACTGTTGGTGGGTCTGCAGCTCTGCTCCTATTGCAGGCATCTTCCTGTGGGTTTCAAACAGCCCTGTGGAGTCCCCGGGTCTGCACCCTCGATCCTCTCCCTTGCCTCCCTCTGCCAGGAGCAGTGCTGGGCATTGGGCTGGATTCAGCAAAAAAAATCTCTGTCAGGGTCTAAGATCTGGGAAATCCAATTGCCCCCTCCAATGGCTTTTGAACTGCTGCAAGCATTGCCGAAGCAATTCAAATCGGGTGGTTAGGACAAGCGTTGAGACGCTTACCCCCACAAGACCACCTGAACATCATCGGATCAGGACCCCTCGGAAATGAATTGTTAGGATTGTACTCAGCAGAAAATATTTAAGTGCAGCTTTTTTGGTTTTAAAGGTGTGCACCGTGTATACTTTGCATGCAAAATCCTAGAAAACTCTTCTCTCTTGGGTTACTTTCCCAGGTGTTTAACAAGAGTGTGGGAGCCCCGCTATTGATGACGAACATGGTTTAAATAACCTGGCCTATGGAACCTATTCCATAGAACTGGTCATTTGAAGCACGTACCTTCGCAGTCAAGGGGCTCCCACACACACACTTGTTAAATTTATGAAAGTTGGGGTTTCACCCCAAGTTACCCAGGGTAATCCAGACGTGCACCCCTTGCTCACTGTGCCTTTGAGAGGCATGGCGTCACCTCACTGATGAGGCCCGACTAGGGTGAAACGCATGTCTGGGTTTGCTGTTGGTACTCTTGTTCAGTGGAGAATTGCCAAGCATTTTGGTGCTGGACTGCACCTGTGAGTGGGACAAAGACTGATATGCCAATGAATATTTCTCCTCTGTGAAGGGTGCAGTGAGCTAAAACGTGGTTGTAGACCCTCCTGAGTGGAAGAAATTCCATAGAACAGGGTATTTGACCCATGTTCATTCTCAGTAGAGGGCTCCCAGGCTCCTTTTCTATTTTGTAAAACGTGGGGTTTCACCCTAAGTAAGCCAGAGTAATTCAAATGTGGCCCCCCTGCTCAGCATCACCTCACTGAGGAGGCACAACTAGGCTGCAACACGTGTCTGGGGTTGCTGAGGGTGCTCCTGCTCAGGGGAGAATTGCTGAGCATTTTGGTGCAGGACCACCCTTGTGGGTGGGACCAGGCTGATATGCAAATGAATATTGAGCAAAAACGTGGCTAACGCTCCAGAGAGCAGGTTATTTGACCCATGTTAATTCTCAGTAGAGGGGCTCCTGCACTCTTGTAAAATCATTTTCCAGGTGTTCATTATTAATCTTCTGAAACACAAACGTTTATTAAAAAGGTGGGCGGGAGGGGGACCCATCTCCCAATTTCCCCTCCCCCGACAGGCGCTGGGGGGGATCCACAGTAAAAGATGTCCGTTTCCAGCACTGGTGACAAGAGGAGATGCAAAGTTTGTTCCCAGACACCAAGAACGGTCGGGCCTTGCAACTGGTGTGACTGGGGCTGCGCAGCACGTATGGCGGATTAGAACCCCTGAAGGTTTCCGCTATAGAGCCAGAGAGCAGGCCCTGCAGCAGTGTGGCGGGGAGAGGCCCAATGAGGTCAGGCCACTTACAACAAGAGAAAAGCCTTATAATAACTAGTGAGATTTGGAGAAAAACAGTAACAACTTTAGAAGAACAAAATGACACATTTATTCTTATAAAGTCTTAAATCCGAGTCGTTTTAATATTTGAAACGATTGTGAGAAGATACTAATAAAAACACAAAAGGCCATTTTTGCTTGGGCAAAAGGGAGGCCCTGGATCCTAAGGGAAACACAGCAGAGCAGCGAGAGACAGAGGTCAGAGTGTGACCATTAGCCGAGAGATGTGACGAGGAACCGCAGGGAGTGTGTTGGGGAGGGAAACGGGCCGAACCCCCAAGCCAGATTGAGAGGGAAGGGAGAGAGACCCGAAAAGGTCAGGCCCTGAAGTCATGGTAAGAGGTGTGAAAGACGCGTGACCCTGGGGAAGCGAGGGGGTAGAGTCAGACCCAGAGAGGTCAGGTTCCACTACCACCAGGGTGGCACACTTCTCCCCCGCTGCTCGGTTCACCTCGGTCCTTGCACTGCGTTCGGACACAGAATCGTGTCGAGTCGGGATTTCCTAGAGGAGGCGCCTCTGTCCTTTCATTTCCGGCCCCGCTTCTCCGGGGATGACAGGCCGCTGCCGGAGCGCTGCAGAGGAAAGAGCACATCTTTTGACAGTCAGTGATGGAGAGCTCGCCAGGCCCAGAATCCGAGCATCCGCGGGGCCTTGGCAACAGCAGGCCAGGCCTCCAAGAGGCCGCATGAAATCCGGGCGCCCAGCACCAAACAGGCCTTCTAGCGGAGGATAGCACAGGGGCAACGCGCTGGAACAGGACCACGCAGAGCAAGAGAGGTTCGAATCCCGGATCCACGCATAGAATCCTCAATGCAGCCAAAAGTGGGTGCATTCTAATAAAAAATTATGTGGCATGGCCATATACGCAGCCAGGTAGACAAACGCGCTGCCCATCTTACCGCCCCCATCGCAAATACAAGACCTCTACTTTCGATTCACTGCCTTTGATTTCCAATCGCAGGAGTTAAGGGAAGACAGAACATGTTGGATGTATTGTGTTAAAGAGGCTATTATGCAAGTCTATGCAAAAAGGATTCGTCCTTGGCACTTAAGAGGTTCACAAAGAAACCAAATGATATCCCGAGTACATCTTTTCCGTTGCAGAGATGCCAACCGACCCATGCCCACAGAGTTCATTCACCCTATCCAGCCCACCGACCCATGCCCACAGTTCATTCACCCTATCCAGCCCTGTCTGCCCCTTGTACATTTCAAAGCCATGAAGAATGCTTTAAATTCCTACACGCGCCCCCCCCCCCCCCCCCACCCATTAAGTTGACAGGAAAAATAACCCTCCTTAGTGAAAGCAAGAGACAAGCGTGTAAATAGATCGGGCGAGAAATCTCAATACAAACCAAACGCATCCGCATAAGGGAAGCACGAGGCCGGGAAGTAACGCAGCCCATGTGGACACACCCTTACTCCCAGAACAGGAGGCCTAGCACAGGCACAGCCTCAAATATAAGCTCTTCACTGTGGCTTAAAAGCATTAATGACCTCTTTGCAGTGTGGTGGTTTGAGCTGCGTGGATAACACGTGCAGCAATGGCGATTCGGATTGGGCGGTAACAGTATGGCACCGTCTAATGTACTGTTTGTGTTAGTTCCCATTCTGGACACGAATCCCGGGGGGTGGGAGGTTATTACCGCCGCTACAGCAATTAGCTCCATTGTGGCTATAGGTCAGGGGTCTGAAACCTCTAGCTCCCCAGATGTTTTGGACCACCACTCCCATTAGCCCTAGCCAGCAAAAACAACGCTGAGGGTTCCTGGGAGCTGTAGTGCAAAACATCTGGAGAGCGGCAGGTTGCAGCCCCCTGGAGTAGGGAGTGCCGCCCCACTCACAAGCAGAAGGATTTTTGGTGCACAGGTGACATAAGCCATAATCAAGGGGTGCGGTAAAATTCAGAATAACGCCACACTCATAATGAAGCCTTAAAAGGCGCTATTGGGCGGAAGGGGTAATCACTGATAACACAAACCCCGGGCCCAGATCACACGGAACGTGAGCATGGCCACATTCTAGATGTAAAGGCCAGGAAGGGTCCCCGCCACCTTCACGGGAGGGGGCGCAGTTGGTCTGCGCCGAGTGAGGTGCCCAAATAATCAGTGGCCAGTGAAATCACTCACGCTCTGTAAAGCGCAGTTGACATAATCAGTCCAATTAGATTACGACAGAAGCAACATGAGCAGGGGGCTCCTGAAAACATGGATTCCATAATGTGCATGTCGCACGGTGGCCTCACCTTGGGGGGAGGGGGAACTAAAGGCCGGAGGACATGTCATGTGCAGACTTCACAATGAGGCCACCCTTTAATGGCATAGATTGATCACATGCTGAGAGGTATAACCCCTTTGACCACACTGCAACCGACAGAATAAGATATATATATATACACACACACACACACAATAGCGCGTCACTAATATTGACCGATTGTCTAGAGTTCCCCCGCCGCACACCACACCGAGTGGACCCGTGGCTATACCGAAGGGCTGCCATATCGATTCTGTATAGGTTTTAGTGACGGCAGGTATGTCTGTCGCAATGCACAAACCAATGCATCCTAAGTTGGAGAACACGAGGGCCCTTTCGACTATGGTACACAGCCGTACACGCAAGTCATCATTCCCTCTGTTGCACACGCGATGGGGTCTCCGGCACTGTATACAGACCCGGGGTAGCCACCATTAATAGGACGTCCCTTCCCATCATCATATCCACACTATACAGACTAGTGCACCCCACCGCCCCCCACATACACAGAGCTGTCTTGCCATCGCACAATACAGATAATCCTGGCAATAGTGTGCCCCCTGCCTTGCCAGCCATGGTGGATTGTCTTGCACGCCCATGGGGTGCACTGGGAACGAAAAGTGGCCCTGGGCATATTTTCAAAGTAGCCGCATTGTACACATTTTCAGCAAGCCAAACCCTTTTCCTGTAAGGACATTAGGGAATAAAATAGGTTGCCACGCAAGAGGCCCAGGGTGCAGAGGCCTGCAGGGAAACCTCCAGAGGTCCCTATAGGCCAGAGCACCCCTGGGGCAGGCCGAAATAACGCGTCACTGGGAGATTCCGCAATGCCCCACCGTGACGGTGCCTGGTGGGGGAGGAGGGGCTGCAACCACTGGTTCTGGATCCAACACGATGGCCACTTGACAGACCCCCACCTGCTGCCTGGGCTTCAATGTCTCCCTGGGCAGCTGTCACTGTCACCCAGGGCTGAGGCCTCACCCCGCACCATAATGCAGACCTGGCTCCAGTCCCCGGGGAAGCACCTCACTCGTCCCCACCGGCTCCAGGAGGCGCAGCTCGGACCTTCAAGGCGCTGGTGTAGCCCCCCCCCGCCCCCTATAACATAATAAAAAATACCGCCCAGTGCACGGGCCGCTCGAGATCAGGAAGGGCTGTACACGCCCCCAGCCAACGAACATTAACAGTGCATGTGTAACGACTGGGCTCTGCTATACTGCAAGACTGAGTTACACCGCAACATAAACACCCCCGCCCCTTCAGTTGGAGGTTAACACCCCCAAACCATGGGCTTTAACCCCCCTCTTAACCTGGATACGCAAATCCCACAGATCCGCCCCACAGATCCGCGTTGAAACGTAGCATGAATAACACCACGGTGGGGTGGCCCCCGGACAGCATGCCGTTTAAATCCCACATCAGCAGAAGAACGCCAACCCCCCCGCCCCCCCAATCCCTCAAGATCAGTAGTAAGGGATTTAATTTAACCCCTGCACTCCAGCGGGGGATGTACACCCCTCCTGCGCAGTGCAAGGCGTAACAGCCCCCCCAGGTCCGTGTGCGGTGTTTGTATAAAGGGTGAATGTGGCAGCGGTGTCGCCCTCCCTCCCTGCCAGTGCTTTGGGTTTAAAGCCCCCGAGCAGCAGCAGCAGCACGCTGCCGAGCTGTCACTGCCAGCTGATGCCCCCTCCTCGCCCCTCACCTTCTCCTGCGCCCGGGTGAGCTTCTTCTGCACGTTGCTGGCGATCTTGCCCGCACTCACGCCCTTGGCCCCCATCTCTGCCATCTTTGCCGTCCGCGCTGCAGCCACTGAGGACGGTGGGGTCCTTGGTTGGAGATACTCGGCCGGGTGCGAGGCCGTGAGAGAGAGAGGGGGAGGGGGAGGCTCAGCCGAGGCAAGACGAGCAGCCGCAGAGCGCCGCCTCTAGACACGGCCCTTAAAGCGGCAGTGCCCGATCCCGCGCCCGGCTGCCGCCTGGCCCGCTGGGGAGGAGGGGCTGCTGCCGGAGGGACACGCCCACCCGCATGCTTTTCATTCGGGCGCCACGCCCACCCGAGGGGCGCCACGCCCGCCTCTGGGGGGGGGGGGGCGAGCCTTTAAACCTGACAGCCCGGGCCCACCTTTTCCCCCAGGAGGGCTCTTTAAGTGACAGTTCCCGCCCTCTCAACCCACCCTGCTTTTGAGGTGGGTGTTTTTTATTAGAAGTCCCACCCTCCCCTGTTTTTGGTAGGGTCCTTTACCTGACAGGCCTACTCACCGGTTCAACTGATAGGTCACATGCTTAATTTGTAAAAAAATAAGTGCCAGTGCCCAAAAAATATTGGCCCCATAATGCCGGGCGCGGCGCCACACGCAGTGCGGGCACGGCGCCGCCCTCAGCGCAGGCACGCCGGCCGCGTCAGTTCAGTGCTAGACCTACCTAGATCGGCCCACCACCAGCCCATCACACTGCTGCTGCTCCATGTCACATGTTTGGCGCTGCAGCAACTGCTGACACAGGCTAGTAGTAAATACGCAACTAAGACATGCTCCTCCTGTAACTGCGCTCCGACTCCCCCAGGCTGTGTGAGCGCTTTAAAAATGCAAACAAATAAAAAAAGCATTCTGTTTCAGTCACTGTTGCACTTTATTTGTCTCTACCCCTTCTGCCCCATCTGACAGTCTGTTAAAGTACACCAAGTATTGTTAATCGGTTACCTCCAGGAATAGCACCCTCCCCTCACCCCGTTCTTCAGTCATCTCATCCAGGTGTTCTGTGTAATCAATTTACTCTCAAGCCCTTATCAGTCATCACATCTCATAAATGCATCCCCCTTCACCCTTCCTTCATGGTGTTGTATAACTTGGAAAAAGTAATTTCTGCAAGACATTGGGCCTCATTACGAGTTTGGAGGCAGCCATGGTGCTGTTACCACCATGGCTGCCTCCAAACCGGGCTCCATTACCGGGTTCCTTCAATGAGGAATAACCGGGTCATTCCAACATTGGAGGACCCGGTTTTTCCTCCTTGAAGGAACTATTCCCCATTCCCATTTGAGCCCGCATAGGGCTCAATGGGAATGGGGAGGGAGGTAAGAACGGGCACATTACGAATGGCCCGTTATTACCTCCCTCTTCCCCTCGCGGGACCCGGAAAAGACGTCTTATTTTACCAGACGTCTGGTCCGGGTCCCGCAAAGGGAACCTCATAATTGCGCATCCCGTAATGAAGGGTGCCAGTCCGGTACCAGCACCCTTCATTACGGGAGCGCAAGCCTCGTAATGAGGCCCATTGTTGTGAAATCAACAGCCTGTGCTACTTCTGCTTTAGGGCCTCTTTCCACCTTAACACATATTAAAAAACTAAATATGTTTTGTCACCTAATATTCAGGAGCCAGAGGAGAATGCATATTCGGATACCTCCTTCCCACTCACATGTTCTTGACATACTTCACTAAACTGCGGGGTGTAACAGACACCCACCTCCCTATCTGAGGATTTCTATCTGAGGATTGCATGTGCTCTCATTCAGAGCACATGCTCGGAGAGTACTGCACCCAGGTTAAGGGGCCACACCTGGTGTATAAACCACATATCAGGATAGAAAACATGCGCTGGAATTATGTAAAAAAAATGACAGCAAAAGACGGTTGAGAATTATACACGAATACTCAACTAGTGCTTTTTTTTATGACGACAGATTAGTGGGCACGTGCACCATATTTATCCCCGTCTAGTTTCCTTGTATGTATCTTTAAGCCTGAAAAGGCATTTCAGAAGTTCGTCTTTGCATGGGGTTTTCTCGCGAAGTACAGCTGTTCGGTTGCGGCCCAATACGTGCACTGTTCCAGGTCCCCTCGCTGAAGCTTGTTTGTGAACTAATGAGGCCGATAACATTAAAAGGAAGAACGGAAACACCCAGGCACAAATTCACAGTTCATGTTTCGCTTAGATGAATGCTATCCAGGGTCAGACTGGGGCATACAATTGTCTCGAGTCGGGCTCGGCACCAATGAAAAAGTGGCCAAATGACAATTCATTCCTTTTGTGACAGACACTAGTGGGAGCACGTAGAGCCTGTGCCCCGCCCAGTCCTGGGCTTTGCCCTGCCTTGCCTCAATCACTTAGGCTACCTTCCATGGGGCCACCACCGCCACTGCCATGCTGAGCCTGATGACAAAAATAGGTGCGCTGTGCAGCGGCCCAACGGAAGGTAAGATTTTAAAAGAAAAAAAACATATATTTGGGCGGCTGGGGCCCATCACTTTCAAAGTGATGGGCCACAGCCGCCACTCAAAATAAGTTATTTCTTTTAAAACCTACCTTCCGTGGGGCAGGGCCCCGGCCACCAGCCACACAGAAGGTCAGGTTTTCAAAGAAAAAAGTAAAAAACATACTTTTGGGCACAATCCATGGCCCCAGCCGCCTGTGGCAGAGTCATCCGACTCAGTCTGCGGCAGCCGCCAGCCCCATGTCACATAAATGCACTGGCACTGACTGCAGTCAGCAGCACACTGCACACAGGTCACACAGACAGAAGCCCGGGCGCGGACGGCCCCCTGGTGGGGTCCTGACTCCTGGGCAGTCAGGACACCACCAGGGGACTGTGCCGCCACCTGGGTCCCGATCTGGGCCTTCCTTGCCCGATCACTTGACTGTGACAAGCTCAGGCTGCACCGCACGCAACAACAAGTCGCTTACCTGCTTTGCCGGCTGGGACTTGGTCTCCTGTCGGGCCTCAGGGTGGGGGGGCCGGGTGCACACACTGGCACCCTCACAAATGAAAAAGCAGGCAGAGGGGGCCCCAGGAAGCAACTAGGCCGCACCACGCTGTGCAGCAGGGCAGGCTGTCTCTCTCACAAGTCAGGACCGACGACGCCACGCCACCTTCACTTCACAGTAACTCGTGAAATGAAGGTGGCGCTGCGCTGCCTCCTGTGGCAACAACAACACGTCACCATGTAATTTCACTGGCTCAGAAGAACATCCACTGAAAACTGCACATTCTGTGTTACTATACAGAATGTATCAAATACTGCATAGTAACAACAGAATAGTAGTTTTCATTGGCTGTTGTTTTTAACAGTTTGTTGTTCATTGCTATTGCTGTCCCCTCCCAGTACCAGCCAGCCATCGCTTGCAACCTGCAAGCACGAGAGAGATCGAGATCAAAATGACAAATCCCAATGATTTATAATTGAAGCAAAGTGAAGTGGAAGAACAAACAAAGCAATTGCACGTGCGCTGGCCCCGCATGAGTTCCGGTGCCCAAAAAAGAGTGCCGGTGTTGGGCACTGGCAACCACCCCCACAAATTAAGCCCTCATGGGGGTTGGTCCTTAACTTAAAGACTCTGGCTCGCCCACAGAATAACCAACAGCCCCATTGCAGGGCTGACACTAAACTATAATCAGACTTCTGATCTCTAATCATTTTACCAACCAGCTAGTGATTTTTCTTTATGGATAATCACATTACTTAAACAGTCATCTCATGACATGAGCTGTATTCTCCTGACTTGTCCGGTAGTCTCACGTTCTGGCAAGCAACACATGGTTTTATTAGTTGTATCAAATATTTAATGAATTGCATAATTGCCAATATGACCCATTCCAATCTGTAGATGCTTATCCAGTCCTGTTTTTTTCTTTCCATTCTGGGACGTGTAGTCTGAGTTTTATAATGGGAAAAACTGGAACTACAAGTCCCAGAATGCAAAGAAAAATAACAGGACTGGACAAGCACCTACAGAATGGAATGGATTATGCTGACAACTACGGAATTGTGCTGTGATTTTAATTGACTGTCTCATGATTGTAGCAGGACTGCCAAGCTTTTAATTAGTCTTGTATGAGTAGTCTTGTGTTCTGTAAAAGTAGTCTTTTGTTGTGTCCCCATGTAGTGCTGGTGTTACCACTGATGCACAAGTGGATGGTCGCACTTGAATTTCCGGATAGCGGAAATATTCATCCATGATCACCTACATATATGTTTTGGTGAGAGTGGGGCCAAAGAAATCTATCACTGCATATTTCATTTTATTGGTGTCTTTATATACAGGCGCCAGAATGCACAAGTGCTTCAAGGCACCAAAGCCATCTGGCCACAGCCGTAATGTAAAAGTATGTACAGACCATTGACACTTAATTATGGCTAGAAAGAAAATACTTTCCAGGTACAATAGAGAATTTACCAGAATTGCTAAGGAGACATAAAGGGAGGCGGTCGAATGGGTGGGCAGGGAGAGCAGCAGTGAAGGGAGGGTAGAGCTGGAATGAAAGTAAGTACAGTTTACTGATGAGGTAAATGTGCTATGGGGTCTGAAAGTGCATATCAGAGAAATACTATTGTGGCGAAAGGGAGCTGGAGGGAGGGAGAAACGGGGTGGCAGGGAAAGTGTTAACCAAGGGGGAAATGAGGGGGAGTAGGAAGGGGTGTTTGGGGTGTCTACATGCTTACATAGTTGAAAAGGGGGGTATCAGAATGAAGGAGGGAGTGGTGTCAGGTGGGTGAAGTGTTAGGTTTATAAATGTCGAAGCAGGTGGTGTGTTAGGTTGATGATTGAAGGTTGGCACTGTGCCAGTCTTTGGATAGTTTTTTGAAGGTTTTGAATTTAAGTTCTTGTGAGGTGTAGTCGGGTTGTTTAATCCATAGGGTGGAGGCAATGGAAGAGAATGATTTGCCTCTGTGGTTTTTGTGCCGAAAAATGGAGAGGAGTTAGTTTAGTCTCATTTGAATAACGTCGGTATCTTCGTGGGATGAAAAGCTTTTTTTCATTATTTGAGGCATAAGGGGCTAGAAGTGTCAGTGGTCTTGTGGGTAATGTTTAGAGTTTTGAGGTCTGTTAGTTTTGATGTATAACCAGTTGAGGGTTTTTAGAGATGGAGTGATATGGTAGTAAGGCTTGAGGATTAGTACGCATCTTGCAGTATGATTTTGGAAAATTTTAAGCAATTTTAGGATTTTTGAGGACAGACCCACATGAAGAGAATTGCAGTATTCTAGTTTGGAGAGTATTTGGGCATTGGGGATGAACCTTTCGTGAAGTTCCATGTAGGGGTGTATCTTTCTGAGGATGTGTAGGGAGTAGTTTGTCTTTTTGGTGAGGTCTTTTAAAAGAGATTTAAGGGATAATCCAGTATTTATTAAGAATTAGGATTCCCAGGTTCTGTGCTGCTGAAGCAGGTGAAGGGGGCTGGGGGCTAAGTTAGCGGGCCATATAAAATGAAGGCGGTGAATGTGTTGGGTGCTATAAACCATGGCCTCTGTCTTGCTGGGGATGAGGCATAAGTTGTTTTAGGACATCCATTTTGGTATGGCTGTACGGCATTGGCTGATGGAGTGCATGGATTGGATGTTTGCTGAAATGGAGAAGGCAAGTTGTGGGTCCCCTGCGTATCCATGAGATGTGGGTGTGAATTGTTCTATAATGTGCCTGAAGGGCTGGATATAGGCACTGAAGAGGCCCAGGGATAATGTGGACCCCTGAGGTATTCCTTGAGTAACTTCTCTGAGGGTTGATATGAAATCACGGACGTTTACGGTGGTGGTGCGGTTTCTGAGAAATGCCTCAATCCATTTAAGGGCAGAGCCTTTTGTGCCTAGGTGGAAATGCAGGTGTTTAAGAAGTGTGGAGTGACTGACAGTGTCAAACGCTGAAGAGAGACCAAGAAGGATCAGGCGGTAGGAGTATTCCTATCTTCACATATGGCAGGGGGCAATGGGGTCATGTCTAACAGCTTCTGAACTAGTGTGTGGTTGTATGGTTTTGCAGATCGTGTAGTTGGTTCTGACCAGTGAGTGAGTCTATTTATTTGTAAACCATAGTTTCTGTCTCAGCATACGTTTAGTGGTCACAGTCTTTCGTTGTCCTAGATGTGCAATGTTGACTACTTTTTGTTTTAAGGATGCTGGGGTGATGATGCAATCATTTTTCAGCAATACATAAGTAGAAACAACAGTTCATCTTTCACCAGTGTTAGTGTTCACAGACTGTTGTGATTTAGGTCTGGAGATTCTTGAATCCATCATTTCATGTGTTTCCAGTTTGCAGTGTCAAGGCATCATTTGACGGTGTTCAGAATAGGGTCTTGCTGTGTGTGGCGTTCAATGTCTGACACTGCAGAAATGACTTGCTGAATAATATAGTTGACATAGCTATAAGCCACCATTGGTTTGCATGCATTTGATTCCACTGGATATCTAGGTAAGAAATCAGCTGTGTTGGCCTCTTTTCTGGGTTTCTAAATTATTGTGAATCTGTAATCTTGAAATAGTAGACCTCATTTGGTAATCCACGACATGCAGATTGTTGGTTTTGCAAAAATAGTGATGAGCGCCTTAAGATCCATAATGATTGTAAATGGTTTTTCATGCATATCCTTAAATGGATTGAGTCATTTCTCAAAAACCGTACCACCACAGGGTGATGTCTGTCCGGCTATTATGGTAAAAGCCTGTGCCCCACACCTGGTCCCCCTTATAACGAAATTTGTTAATGCCTCTTTCAGGGAAAATGTTGTGCCTAGTTGCATGCAACAAACCTGGTTCTCCCCATTAATAAAAAAGCCCTCTCTCGACCCTAGCATAGCAGGCAACTATCGGCACATTACAAATGTGCCTTATCTGCTAGAGATCCTAGATAAAGTAGCACATCTACAGATCGAAGCCTATCTAGTCACACATGACATCCCGGGACCCAAACAATCGGGCTTTAGAAGAGCTCATAGTACAGAGTATACTCTTCTGGAGCTCAAGACCAATATACTGCAGTCCATGGCAGGGGGCAAGATCACCAGGCTGATGCTTCTTGATCTATCTGCTGTTTTTGATCTTGTGGATCACTTTATTCTGGCAGAGAGGTTATGGGTATCAGTGCATTTTTCTGATCCGGCCATTGAATGGGTCAAATCATTCTTGTCAGATCGTAGAGCAAGGGTCTTTTTCGAGGATGTCAGGGATGAGGAGTTCACTGTTTTATGCAGGGTTCTGCAAATCTTGTGCATGGCACCCACTATTTTCAATATCTTCATACTCCCTCTATTCAAGCAACTAGATGAATTTGGGGTGGTGTATACTCCGAGACCGCCGGCTGGCCCATAGAGCCGAGGTTTGCTCCGAAGTACTTTAAAACGAGATAGCTGCACCCTTGAGATGGATGGGGGTGCAGATTCATTACTCCAACACCAATCAATAAGGACAACTGAATGGTTTGGCAAAGGGAGTCCGTTTAATGACAAGTACAGAAAACAGAGAGTTATGTATATCAGCAGTGATGCGACCGTCCTTCTCGCTTCAACTCCAACGAACTTCACACAAGTTGTAACATTTATACTCAAAAATCGTCATTGACGTGTAACACTCAAAAGTTAACATGCAATTCTATTGGTTAGGACAAGGTAACTTTGCTATAGGTACTATATCTGTATATGGTAACGGAGTGAGGGGATTGGGTAAACACTGTCAGGTGGGCGTCTAAGCCCGTCCTTCAAAAATGACTACTGTAGACGTCACTAAAAGTATGTCGTCCCATTGGTTCTACTAACTACTGGACCCTAGAATATTTGGTCCATTGTAATTGGGTTGGCACCAACCCCATGCATACTTTTCCACTTCACTTAGCAGCACGCAGAATGGTCGGCCTGGTGCAGGGTGCCCCTTAGTACCCACCTTCCTCTGATTATGGTTACAATCAATCATCACTTTAGTAGCCATGTGTCAATTAGTTCACTGTGGTTCTGATATCTCCGCTTGGTCAGGTGCCAAGCGTAGGTGTGAATCCTCGCTTCTTCTTGCTCAGCTGGTCACGTGCTTCTTACACCGTGAATTTGTCTCTTTTCTCTCAATTTGTGTATTTGATTCTCATTTAGCCCGCCACCTGCCTACGTCTTCTTATCTCGACCTTTCAGAGGCAGGATATTCTGTTCTTAGTTTCAATTAAATGTAGCTACTGTTCGCTTCTTCTATTGATATGACCTTGGCTTTCCTGGCATGAGTTGCCTCTGCCAAGTTTCATTTCAGCCGTCTCTTCTCGATTTGCTAAATATGAATCTTTCTCATTTGGCCTTTAGTAACCTGGGTTGAGTCTGCTTCTTGTTCAAAGTAGAAACACACTTATAATACTGTGCTTTGTTTTTAGGTAGATTATGTATAATGGAGATTGCTGCACTATTCTTCTACTAAGCATAGCAAGCCACACTGTTTTCTTAGCTTTCTTGCGGTTCCAAGCATTTTTACAGGTGTAAACTGGTTGAATGTCTTCATCTTGCTTACAGCTTTAAACTTCTTTGCATTTCAACATTGTCCTTTCACTTTAGGTTCACAATATCCTTATTCATGATGTTTTGTCTCTTTGCAACATTCTCTGGTTGTCATTTCTTCTATCTGCATGTCCGTCCGGGTCCTTGTGATGTCCCCATTCGTCTTCCATTAAGACCTTTTTGGTTTCTTCTGGGACTGTACTTAGGCAATCTTCATTTAGTTTCATTTGTCGGTAGGGTTTTCTTAATGGATACCTTACTGTCCATGGTTTTCTTGGTATTGGTACTTCAATAGGTGCTGTTCTTCTGATAGGCACTGGGCAGAGCCCTACTGCGGCTCTCTGCTGGTTTATTTGCTCATCATACGTCACATATTTTGGTGTGAACGTTCCTGGTACTTCAAAATGGGCGACTGGAGTGTAGGTTTTATTTGGGACCTCCTCTATACTCCCCCCTCTGGACGATTCATGGACCACTTTCACTTCTGTCTTTGGATTCATCTTACTCGGTTCTTCTGTATTTGTCTTCACTTCATCACCTGGGTTCATTCCTTCTTCATCTTCTGGATCTATACATGATGGTCTGAAGAAGTGTCTCTTTGGAATCCATATTTTTATCACTCCTTTCAGGCTTCCTGCTGCACTTACATGTTTGTCTTTATTCCATGTCATCAATTGACATTGTCCATTTTGGCTGCAGTAAACCCATCTTCCCACATAGTTTCGATGTTTCCTGGGGGAGAGAAACTTTGTTCCGTCTGGTGCGTGAATGCTGGCCTTCACAAAGTATCTTATTTCTTCATCAGTCAGGTCTTTAGGCTTCCATCCTGGCTTGACATCAATCATGATCTTCATCCCTATGGCTTTTTTCGCAGTGTTCTGGAATTGAGAGATTTTAATCTTGATAACACAAAAGCCTAGTAATATCATCACTAGCAGGGCTCCCAGGAAATAGAATGCATCTGCTATTCATTGTGGGACACATGAGAAAAGTTGTTCAAATCAGCTGTCATCATCCACTTCGTCAGTTTCATCAATCATCTGGTTCTGCAGTTTTGTCAGCATACCTATGGATTCTGTTAAAGTTCCATTTTCCTCATCGTGAGAAGGTATAAATGTGCAACATGATTCTCCGATTTTTGCACAAACTCCTCCATTCATAGCTGTGATCATGTCAAGCACATATCTGTTCTGGAGAGTCATCAGACGGATGGCTCTTAACTCTTCCTTAATCGCATTGAATCCTTTTATTGTCGTGTTGATGGTCTACAGTAACTCCCATCTGGTTATCTGCAACCATTTAGTATTTGCTCCAACTTGGATTCTTGGCACGAAAATAGTTGTGAACACGGATGAGGTGAGGCTGAACAGCCTATGTTCATATAGGATTGCATGAAAGGCTTCTTCTGATTTGGCATAGAAGTAATTTTCTCTCTTCATCCGAGTTAGCAGTTCCACAGATCTCCTTTTCCTCAGTTGAGTATCTGCTTTTGGGAAACTGTCAATGTTCAGGTCACATTTCGGGATCACCAATGCTGGAACGTGGACATTCACTATTCTGCATATACCTCCCCAGTTTTTCGGCAGTCTGATGCATGCTTTGGAGCCACATGCCCAATAATGATCCCTAATTGCTGCAGTTCCATGCACCATTCCTGGAGCATCAAAAACTCGTCCACAGTTCTGGTTCGCTTCCATTTTTCTTGTGCCATTATTCCTGAAGCACAATTTTGAGCTTTCCAGTGGTACTATCTGCAAGGGTCCTCCTCTGTCTTCGACCCATGTCAGTAGTTTTGCAAGCTTTGGCCACAATGATTGGCATAGACTTTGTGAATTTTCAATTGCTTCTTTGCAGGCTACGAGGACCATCCATGCCCTGAAAATCACTACTCCTTTTTCCCATTCATCTGGTGAAAGAACTGTTACCCAAATCTGCATTTGGCCTCTGTTCTTCCAACTTCAAGCCTCTTCTGGAGTTTTTCCTTGGACATCTAGCTTCTGATTTACTTCCCATCTAATTTCAGCTCCTTTTACTCCAGGTTTCTCATACCTGATCACGTAGTTCCTAGTATGAGCTCTGTTTCTTGTCTTAATGTCTTGAACATAATAATCTTCATCGGGATAAGCTGTTTCAGTTGCCCATATTAGGGAAGCATCACTTCCCATAAACTGGCCTCTAGTTTTGCACATGGCTATGTGTGAATGACAGTGTGCTGTCTGAGCATCAATTTCTACAGCTACGAAGATCTTGGACTTCCCCATGCTGTATGGTAGGAGTAGGTACAAAAAAAGCATTCCCCCTCTGAATTTCGTCTTCCAACTTCTTTCATGTGCTGGTAGCAAATGTTGTTTCCCAAATGTGCTGTGCTGTCCAGGTAATCATTTAGTTTGTTGTCATCTCCGTGCATACTCCTCTTTATTCTTAAGGTTTTGATGTAGTTTGCTATTACTACATCCGTGAATGCATCTGTATGGCTCTTTCCTGCTAGAGGATTCTCAGGTATCCCGGTCCATGGTGCAGGCCTCCTCATCTGCCCCATTTGAGTGGAGGAAAGTCTGTCAATTCTTTCTATTTCCTCTTGCCTCTTCCTGGTTCTGGCTAATGACGGCCAGATTGATTCTGCTATCAGCTGTGCTCGTGAGATTTTCTTTGCGTTTGTCTTCATCTCCATCAGTGTCATCTCAGGGGTGTTCATTGCTATCATTTCTGTTGGTTTCTTCTCCAATTCCTCTTGTTTATCCACTGTGTCTACTTCCTTCATTTGGCTCTTCACTTTATTTATAGTGTTATTTCTCATAGTAGGCAGTCTTTTCTTTTCCCATGCTTTGGACTGTGGTCCTGCAGTTATTGATATTAGGCCTGTTGTGTGTGCATTCCGTGTGTGCATGCGTGTGGTTGTCTGTAACCTTGTCACATTCATGCTTTGCGGACCCTGTCTCTGGTTTTCCTTTTTGTTTGTTACCACAAGTGTGTGTGTGTCATTGCTAATCACATCCATTTCAATTTCATTCATTCCACCATCAGATCTTCTAGGGGCGGGAATTACTATGTAAGGTCTGGGTGCCTTTGTGGGTTTCATGCATGCATCATTAGGTGGGTGCACTGGAATTGGAATGGTTTGTGCACCAATAAAAAATGCAGTTCTGATCGTTAATGACAGTAAAATAATGATGAATATAACACACAAATACATTATGCCCCTGTATGTCAGGTGGCAGCATTTACTTCCAGAGAAATAGGGACGTCGTTCCTCCTGCGGGAGGACGAGGTTGCTGCTCTGGATCCCCATCTCGATCATTCGCCAAATGTTAACTTTTATTATACTCTTTTAACAATATCGTCTTTCGGATTCTTTGTTAAGAGTTGCAGGTGTTTCACAATTGTCCCCCCTCTTGTGAATAATGAATTGTCTATTATCTCAGGATACAGTTCTTTTACTAAAATATGGGAAGTTTCAAAATTAAGTGATAATTCAGCAAGTCTCTTTACTGTGCATGTTCAAAGTATGTCAGCTCCCAGTCCGTGCCCCTGATCTGCTTTAGTCTCGAAGACATATTGTCTTTGTCAATGGAAAATAAGAAAGGAAATCTCTGGCAATGCTCTCTTGATCTGTCCCTCCGCGCAAAGCTTTTAGAATCTCCTCAGATAGTTCTGATGATGGTTAGAGAGTTCTACTTGCAGTACTATTCCATGTAAGAGCATGCCTATTTGTGCAATATTAGCTGGATCTCTGATGAATGTGAGGACGTCAACATCGATCGGTCTCCCCACTAGCTCTAGAAAATCATTGACTAAACGAAAGAGAACGTTGTGGGCCAACCTGCTGTCTTCTGGTGACAGGGACATCTGTCCCATTTTGCTGATGTTTAGTACTGTATGCTTTCACTTCAATGTAAACAATGTCTGCACTCTGCGTTTGCTTGGAGTGCAACTAAGAACACAATTATATTTAGGAGCTGGCTTAGATGTTCTGTATTTGCTGGGTCTCGAAGAAACGTGAGTACATCAGTTGTTCTTCCGATAAGATTTGGACAGTCTTCAATTATTCGAAAGAACAATGTATTGAGAAGCTCATTTACTTCCTTCTCTGCTTGGGAGATTTGGCTTCTCCTCGCTGTAGTCAGGAAGTAGGAGAAATTGTTCGGCAATTACAGTAAGCAATCTTCTTATTGTCTTTTCGTTTCGGGATTTTGAAGAAAGTGAGTGACACTGGTGAGTCTCCCCACCAATTACGGGTATGATCTTAGCACTAGATTAAAATATGTTACCATATCTTTAGTGATGTCACTACTGTGGGACACCATAAGTGATTCCGAATATGGTCTTTGTGTGGAATGAGTCTGGATACTGTATTTTCTTCCAATTTATGTGTCCCCGATCAAAATTTGGCATGTTATTTCCTTGTCACAGTTTTAATGTGTCTCGATCCAAAGTTTAAGTTCAACAGACTATGTTGTGGCTTATGCATGCAATTCTCTTCTTCACCTTGCAACGAGGATGCACAGAGTGTCCTTCGTTTATGTCCTTATCCCCTTTTTTGCTCAGAGGAAGTGTCCAAGTTTAAGCCACAATTTGCAAAAAGTTCTTTGTCTTTGTCTGGCTGGTCATGCATCCTTTTTCTTCATCATGGATCTCGTCTGCACGTGCTGTGGTTCTTCCCCATCGCTCGTAGTCTCCTTGCGTTGGGGTGCAGGCAGGGGACCTTCTCCGATGTAGGGTTTGATATCGCCCAGAAAATCCAAGCTCTCCTGCCTTGTAGTTTCACTGCGGAAGGAGTGCAGTCCTCCACTGTAAAGGGACCGTTAAATCTTGCCTCGTCCCACCTTTTCCTCGTATGATTCTTTACAAGGACGGTATCTCCAGGGAAAACGGATGGTACACAAAGTCCCTGAGCTGTGCCTGTAGTGGTATCTCCCTCTGTGTTCCGTGCTGCCCTGCACCCTTTTTGTCATCGCTGCAGCTGGTCTGAAATTACAGTACGGCAAGATATCATGCAATTCAGGTAATTTTGCATTTCAGACCCTAAAACTTATTTTTCCTGTGGACTGGCATCACTTCTAGCTGTATCTCGGTGTGTCAGGGGAGTACGCATTCTTCTTCCTGTGGCTATCTCATGTGGCGTAAGATGATGGTCATAACCAGGATGGTTCCGGAGTGCATACAATGCCAAAGGAAGGCAGTGCAACCATCCCTTTCTTAGAGTAAGCTTCAACTTGGCTATCCTTTCCTTTAATAAGCTGTTGCGCTTCTCACAGAGTCTGTTACCTTGTGGATGATACGCCGACGAAAACTTGTGCCTTATACCAAGCAGCAAGCTAATCTGTTCGAATGTCTCATTTACAAAGTGAGCTCCATTATCTGATCTCATGACTTCACACTTCCCCACCTGGGGAACACTTCTCTCACAAAAAATTTGGCCACACAGGTAGAGTCTGGGTGTGAGATTAACTATCTGTACCCGTTACATACTTGAATCATGTTGACGTAATCGACATGCAAGTGCTGAAAAGGCCCATTTGGCCTGGGGATGACTCCTCTCATTACTTTTAATGTATGCCTAGCTGTGAATTGTTGGCAGATTATACAGTTCATTATAGAAAATGCAATGTGCTTGGTTAAGTTCGGTATGAACCAGTCTTCTGCGAGCGTTGCTGCAAGATTCTCTTTTGTCATGTGTGCCGGATAATGTAGCTGCTCCAGCGCTAATTTTAACTGGGCTATAGGCATCACTGGTTTACCAGTGCTGTCTTGTTGCCACAAACTGATTACTGTCAAGATATGTCAAATGGGCAAATGATCCGACCACCGCCAGTGTGTTGGTTGTGTGGGATGACAGAGCATTTTGCGTGCACATCCAGAAACCAAGGCATGGTGCAGAACGGCCAAGGGACAGGAGCAGGCATGGCAAATCCACCTGCATTTTTACAGCAGGGTGTTGCACAAAATCACACGGTGCAACAACAAACGCCAGGAGCGCAACAAGGTTTGCAACCTCAGTTTTCCACAAGGGCAGTCCCAACAATCACTGCTGCAATTTTCACAAATGATGAGCTCAGGGCAGACAATGAACCCTGGAATGGGAAATAACACTGCCAAATGGGGAAATCCATCAGCACACGGTGGGTCCAAGCTTTATATGGATTAGGACAGCTCACTGGGAAACCTGATGTGTTCTATCCTATCAGTGACACCAGACCCTCAACGGGAACCTAGGGTGGATGTCGTTATAGGGGTTAAAGAATATTCCTACTTAGTTGACACGGGTGCAACACGCTCGTGTATACGTGAAGGCAAATTTTCCTTGTCCGGCGAGGCCATTGATACTCAAAGTTTCACAGGAGCTACAAGTCGTGTTCCCTTCACAAAACGCACTTCCAGTCTCTATAGGAGAATGTGAAATGAACGTGCCTCTATTATATTCACGAAAGACCCCAGTAAACATTTTGGGTCGAGATCTAATGACAAAGTTAAATATGGCAATCTCATTCATGGAGGAGGGCATAGTATGTTAACTCCAGGAATGCACTATTCAAACGTATGCAAAATTATTAGAGAATACGCAGGACACACAGCCATGAGGGTTATACCATTAGAGCCAGAAATATTCACGTATGCAATACGTGTGCTAATGACAGGGCTGCCAGGCCTTGCAGACAGAATCATGAGAACCCCAGATGAGTTTCTATTTAGACCAAGAATACCGATTCAGGAGAAGGGACAAATATTTCTCTTGATGATACACACATCTGCAGTACGAGGGAGAATGGCCTTGATTGATGGTTATGATGACAAAGGTCGACAATGGTGCACAGTAATCGCCATTGAAGAAGGATATCGATTGATTGATGTTACCAATGACGATCTGCTTGAAGAGCAAGAAGATATGGGAGAGACAATGGTGGAAGTGAGTCTCACCTTTTGGGTGAGAATGATCATAAGAGAAGTGCCTCAGAGAATGATGATGGCACGAAACCATCCGGAATATTTTGATGACGACATGGCCCAGGTGCCTGTCTCAGTGTGGACCACAGGACCCTATGACGTAGGCCTATTGAAAGGGATTGGAGAAGTGAAAATCAAACTGACACCAGGACCAATTCTACCAAGAGCCCGACAGTATCCCATGTCCAGAGAGGCAGATGAAGTGATTTTTAAGACAATTTCGGCTATGATGGAGCAAGGCATCTTAGTGACGTCTGAGTCATCATGCAATACTGTGGTTTATCCGATCAAGAAATCAAAGGGAGGGTCTTGGAGGCTAATTCAAAATTTACGCCCAATAAATGATATTGTTGAGGCCGAGTTCCCTCCAGTCCCGAACCCGGCTACAATTCTATGTAATATACCTGTTGAGGCAAAAAATGTCACTGTGATTGATTTGAAAAATGCATTTTTCTCAATCCCGTTGCACCGTGACTCACACGATCTGACATCATTCACGTTCAGACAGATGCGTATGAAAAGCATGAGGCTTCCCCAGGGGTACTGTGAGTCCCATTCTATTTTTAACAGAGTCCTACAGATGGACCTAAGCAATATTGCATTGGAAAGTGGTGTCCTGCAATATGTGGATGACATCTTAATCTGCAGCACGACAGAGGAGCAATGCAGGCACGATTCTGTTCAGCTATTGACTATACTGGCTGAGAAAAGATATAAGGTTGACAAGGAAAAGCTACAATATTGTCAACAAGAAGTGCTGTACATAGACCAGCAGATCTCACATGAGGGAAAAAGATTGACCCCAGAAAGGGATGAAGCCATACTGAACACGGCTAAGCCACACATGATAAAACAGATGCAGAGCTGTTTAGGCCTGTGCAACTATGTCAGGGCATGGGTCTTCGACTATAGCTCTTACACTAAGCCTTTACTTCAGGCCCTAAAGAAGGCCCAAGTGACGAAAGAAAAAATGGAATGGTCTGAGACAATGAGGAAGGATTTGCTGAACTCAAAAAAGCTATTTCCACAGCACCAGTTCTAGGGATTCCCAATTATGCAGAAGAATTTTACCAGTTTTCACACATGAATGGCAGCGTTATGACGGCAGTGCTCACACAGAGAACCCCATTGGGGTACAAGCCCATGGCATACTATAGTGGAAATTTGGACCCAATAATGAGAGGCCATTTCCCATGAGAACAAAGTTTTGCTGCCGCAGCGTTCGCCGCTGAGAAGGCTACAACCATTGTGATGGGTTGCTCAATGACTTTGTATGTCGAGCACTCAGTATTTGCTATTCTAGAGAAACCAAAGGGCACGTTGACATCCCAGAGTGCTTCTGCCTATGAGGTGATCATATCGAATCCATCAATTAAAGTAGTCCGATGTAAGATAGTGAACCCAGCTATGTTTATAGCAGAGCTAGTCACTGAAGGAGAGCCAATACATGACTATGCAAACTACGAAGAATTCTATGATGAAATTCCCAGGGTGAAAGAAAATGATTTGGGAGAAGGAGACAGTGTCTTTATTGACAGTTCTTCAAGAATCGATCAAAATGATGGGCAAAGATATACAGGCGTCGCTGTTATGAAACACACCGCAAATGGAGAATTTTGAGTAATCCTTAGTGCAAGATTACTATCTCACTATTCAGCACAGGCTGCAGAACTATTGGCATTGGTACTCGCCATCGAGAATCACGCAGACCAGGAAGTACCGGTGTACAGTGACTTCCCCTATGTGACATCAACAGTGCATGCAGGCTTAGCGTGCTGGAAAAGGAGTGGCTACCTCCGAGCCGACGGCATGCCAGTGCAACATGCACCCTTATTGGACAGGCTGATCAAGGCACTACAGCTCCCAGTGGGCCTAGCGGTCGTGGAATGCGCCGCCCACACGAAAGGGACAGATTTTATCTCACGCGGAAACTAAGCAGCAGACACAGAAGCCAAATGTATGGCATCCAAGAATGAGACGATCATGGAAGTGGAAGTCACCCATACCAATGAGAGAATGATGGTTGTACGAATTACACCTGAAAGCTATAACAATCTAGGGCAAACACCGTTGATGCAACTCCAAGAGGAGGCACCACAGGAAGAGAAAAATCTATGGAAACGGCGAGGTTGTTCTTTAAACCCCTCTGACAGTTTGTGGCGACAAGACAGCACTGGTAAACCAGTGATGCCTATAGCCCAGTTAAAATTAGCGCTGGAGCAGCTACATTATCCGGGCCTTTTCAGCACTTGCATGTCGATTACGTCGATTACGTCAACATGATTCAAGTATGTAACGGGTACAGATAGTTGCATATTTTGAAAACCTCCTAGATTATTTTGAAAACCTCCCTGATTGCTCTGCCATCCTCTTCCTCTAAATCCTCTTCCCCTTGGGTAAAACCCTGTATTGCCCTGATTATTCTGTTGTGGATTATTGACCTGCTGCATGCTCGATTCAGCTGTGCTAGTTATCATGGCTCCCTCAAGAGCATATTTTGACAATTTCTTCTGCACCAATTTCGCTTCCTCACCCTTTCGTGCAGCTTCCTTTTTGCGATTCTTTTCTTGTAGTAGCCTGCAATAGTGGGCGATGATCAGCTGTATTTCTGACCATGGCTTAGCCTCGATTCCTACCAATTTCTTGAGCTGTTTCTGTACCAGCTCTGGCAGCCCTTGGCACAATATATGGTAGAACAAAGGTATAGATTTCCCCCAAGATTCATGAGTCTCGAGTACCCACGCGTCTTGAAAATTCTGTATGTAAATTAACAGATCCTCAGACTCCTTCATTTTACATGTCATTACAGCTCCCATATCAGAAGTGTCTGGGTAAAGCACTCGTAGTGCCTTCCATACCGCGGCTCTGCAATTGTTAAATAGAGCTCCGTCATGCACAGTATTAATTGTGGTCACATCGGGGTAACCTGCCCTTGTCCACACATCGTCTGCTCTCCCACCAAGTATGGCGATTAGGAGACGCTTGATAACCCCTATAGCTAACGTGTTCCCTCCTGTCATTTTTTCTAACTCATGTATCCATTTTCCAGCTCCCGATGTCAGCATTGGAAGCTTGTTTTTCAAATTTTCTCGACACATGTGTGACCATGGAATATATCATGGTCTTGCCCACCCTTTCTTGAGTAACGGAAATTGGGATGAATAGCTCTCTCTCTCTTCTCTCATTGTTCTCCTATCTATTGCAGGGGTAATATTCCCGCATCGCCACCTGTCTGGCAATGACCTAAGCCTGTTCACAATGGGGCGGTGGTGACACCCCCCTCTGACCGTGAGATACTTCTTCATGTCGGTCTGAGTGTGTGGCTGACTCTGATGCCCTCAGTGCAGACTCACTAGTGTCTGACCACCTTACCCCTTTCTCCCTTGGGAGTCGTCTTTCGCTCCTTCTCTCTTCCTCCTTTTCCTCGCGCTCCTCCTTTTCTGAGTTGGACATTGTCTGTGCCCAACTCGTGCCACTTCTTGTGTCTTCTTTGTTCCTACTTATTTCTAGTCTATCCAGGAATAGTTCTCTATTCCCACTACTATCCTCAGTGTTGTAAAGTTGAGTGCTCTCCAGGCGCTCGTCTTCTCCCTCCCCTTGGGGTATTTGTTCTAACCCCATTTCATCATATATTCTATCGATCATTTCTCTGATGCTTCTGGTGTCGAAGTCATCCTCGATATTCGCCCTAGACGTGCCTGGTATTGAATCGTATGCAGGGAAGAATTCTTCTATATCTTCCCAATCTACTACTGGCTCAGGTTTTTTAACCTCTCTCCCCAGATGATTGCGTGCTTTCTGTCTTCACTTAAGTTCTACATCGTCATCTAATTCTCTGCGCTTCCTCATCTCTTCTCTGACCCTATCTTCTTCCTTTTTCTTTTCATCTCTACATTCATCTGCCCTTTGGATTTCCTCATCCCTTAGTCTCTTTATTCTCTTCTCTCGTATTCTTTGCTCTTCCTCTGACCTTTGCTGCTTCTGTCTGTCTTGATCATTGGCTGCTCTCTGTTTGCGATCAAGCTGTCTTTCTTGCTCTTCGTGATATAGCTGTTCTCGCTTTTGTCTATCTTTTTTGTTTAGTCTTTCGTTTCTTACTTCTTTCTCTTTCTCTTTTCTCTGTACATCATCTAGCCTCTCTCTTTGCTTCGCATCATCAATGCCTTTGCCATCCAGTTTCAATAGGATTTACCCTCCCATCCATTTGTTTTTTGCGAATGCTATCTCATCAGTTCTATCTTCATTTCCTTTCCATCTTTTGCCTTCTCTCTCCTTGTCGAGAGATGCACTTGTCTGTGTCTGGTCCCTTCTTTCATCATCACGTCTCTCCCTGTCCCTTGGGGCTGTGGAGGTGATATCCTTATCTCTATCCTTACCTTGATTGTCATCACTACTTTGCGTAGGGGACTCATATGCCGGGTTGCTATACCCTGTAGCTGCTTTAAGTTCTCTTAGCAGGTATAACCCCTCGTCTTTATTTTCTTCAATCTTCATTTCAGATGGGGCAGGTGGCGCGGTAGGCGTCTCACCCCATCTGAATATACATTAAGTATCCAATCTATTGGCGGCTCCTCTTCCTTTCCCTGTTCATACATTTTCCAAAACTCTAGAGCAGCTAGGCGTTTGTCTAACTTCTTGCCCGTGTGTGTGGCATGCAAGTATGTCGTCATGTGTTGCAAAACAGCTTTAGATAAGGACCCACCCTGTGGCCATGGCATAAACATTTTGTGGGCGGTCCCCTTAACCCACTCTGTACTGTATTTGTTCAGCTTAGGTGCATGTTTCGGCAACTGTTTACATAGGTGTGCCAATGGAGTTATGTCTTCCATGCTTAAATCTATTCCCTTGTCAAAGCTTCACGTGACTTAAACAGTTCCAACAATATGAGCGAGCACCAAAAACTGCAAGCTCCAATCCCGATTTTTTTCACAACATTTTATATCTTCTATTTTACTCAAAAAACATCAATTCCTATACAATATTATCTCAGCTATTCAATCACGTAAAATGAAAGTCAATTTGTTAAAGAAAATGTTCAACAAACAACATTTAAGACAGACGTTTAACAGACTAGACGATCACCAGCTGGTCACATGTATCTCTGCATCTAAATTTTACCCCAACATGGAGTTTAAACGTATCCCTTTAGCAGCATCTTTAATCGCTATGGTAGTCTATTTGTTCCCCTTTATTTGGGACTCTGGATACACGTTTCTTCTAGCCGCTATATTAGCGTAGGAATAAGGCGAATCCTCTCACTTCTCGGGTGTCCTCCCGGTAACCTTTCTCTTCTCGGGTGTCCTCCCTGGTATCTTTCCTTTAGTTACTTCTCAGTTACTACTGAGTCATTATTCCCTTCCCCTTAGGTATATGCATTCTTCTCTACTTCTAGCTATATTTTGTTTTCCTACCTCCCTCTGTTACCTTTTCCCTTTACTTGTTTTAAAGCATGCACTTTTGCCAAAACCCTCAGTCTTTTTCACTCACCGTTCGCATGTTTCCTCTCTGGACCCTCGGGATCACCGCCTTTGTTACCGCCTTCTTCGGCTTTTCTCCCGCTCAGCTGCCCGTAGGAATGGGAAGGGTTTACGAGGGGAAACACAGGTCCCTTCATACCTTGTCCCGCAGCTTTTGTTTTCTTACACTACCACTGTCTACGGGGAGCTTCACAGTCTACTCGGCCGAATGGCAAAGGACTTGTGATATTGCCGAAGACCTAAAGTTACTTTATGTCGACGGTCAATGCGTGTCTTATTTTAATTGATAATCGATAACCATCAATCTCTGCTACCAAGTGTACTCCGAGACCCCCGGCAGGCCCATAGAGCTGAGGTTTGCTCAGAAGTACTTTAAGACGAGATAGCTGAACCCTTGAGATGGATGGGGGTACAGATTCATTACTCCAACACCAATCAATAAGGACAACTTGATGGTTTGGCAAAGGGAGTCCATTTAATGACAAGTACAGAAAACGGGGAGATATGGATATCAGCAGTGATGCGATCGTCCTTCTCGCTTCAACTCCAATGAACTTAATACAAGTTGTAACATTTATACTCAAAAATCATCATCATTGACGTGTAACACTCATAATTTAACATGTAATTCTATTGGTTAGGAAAAGGTAACTTGACTATAGGTACTATATCTGTATATGGTAACAGAGTGAGGGGATTGGTAAACACTGTCAGGTGGGCATCTAAGCCCTTCCTTCAAAAATGACTACTGTAGACGTCACTAAAAGTATTACTTCCCATTGGTTCTACTAACTATAGGACCCTAGATTATTTGGTCCATTGTGATTGGGTTGGCACCAACCCCATGCATACTTTTCAACTTCGCTTAGCAGCACGCAGAATGGTCAGCCAGGTGCAGGGTTCCCCTTAGTTACCCGGCCTTCCTCTGATTATGGTTACAATCAATCATCACTTTAGTAGGCATGTGTCAATTGGTTCACTGTGGTTGGCCTCGAGACTGCCTCTTCTGTCTGGAAAGGTTCTGATATCTCCGCCTGGTCAGGTGCCAAGCATAGGTGTGAACCCTTGCTTCTTCTTCCTCGGCTGCTCACGTGCTTCCTACACCGTGAATTTGTCTCTTTTCTCTCAATTTGTGTATTTTATTCTTATTTAGCCTGCCATCTGCCTACGTCTTCTTATCTCAACCTTTCAGAGGCAGGATATTCTGTTCTTAGTTTCAATTAAATGTAGCTACTGTTCGCTTCTTCTATTGGTATGACCTTGGCTTTCCTGGCACGAGTTGCCTCTGCCGAGTTTGGTTTCAGCCATCTCTTCTCGTTTTGCTAAATATGAACTGTCTCATTTGGCCTTTATAACCTGGGTTGATTCTGCTTCTTGTGCAAAGTAGAAATACACTTATGATAATGTGCTTTGTTTTGAGGTAGATTATATATAATGGTGCTTGCCGCACTATTCTTCGCAGCAAGCCACACTGTTTTCTTAGCTTTCTTGTGGTTCCAAGCATATTTACAGGTGTAAACTGGTCGAATGTCTTCATCTTGCTTACAGCTTTAAACTTCTTTGCATTTCGACATCATCCTTTCACTTTAGGTTCACGATATCCTTATTCATGGCGTTTGGTCTCTTTGCATCATTCTCTGGTCGTCATTTCTTCTATCTGCAAGTCAGTCCGGGTCCTTGTGGCGTCACCATTCGTCTTCCATTAAGACCTTTTTGGTTTCTTCCGGGACTGTACTTAGGCAATCTTCATTTTGTTTCATTTGTTGGTAGGGTTTTCTTAATGGATACCATACTGTCCATGGTTTTCTTGGTATTAGTACTTCAATAGATGCTGTTTTTCTGATAGGCACTGGGCTGAGCCCTACTGAGGCTCTCTGCTGGTTTATTTGCTCATCATATGTCACATATATTGGTGTGAACGTTCCTGGTACTTCAAAATGGGAGACTGGAGTGCAGGTTTTATTTGGGACCTCCTCTACAAGTGTACGCCCATTATGCGGATGACACGCAGTGCCTTGTGCCCCTTACAGGGGATTACACTCTGGACTCTGCTTACAAACTTTTTCAAACATGAATGCAAGCTAATAAACTCACCCTAAATAGTTCCAAGAAAGAACTTGTGATGCTATGAGGAAGTTCAATCCGGAGTACCTTTCTTTCAAAATTGCAGATTGCAATATTGCCACCCAGCACAAGGCCAAGCCACTTGGGGTGATTTTTGATCAAGAACTGTCTATGAAAAATCAAGTCAATGGTTTTGTGTCTAGCACTTGTTACCATCTGAAGCTCTTGGCCCAGCAACAGCCATTCATTTCATCGGCTAATCACACCATAGCTGCGCGAACCATCATAGGAGTTAAAGTGGATTATTGTTCCAGTATTCTGCTGGGAATTTCCAAACAAGACATGACCCGGCTACAAGTGATTCAAAACAATGCAGTGTGTATTGTAGCAGGCCTGCAAAGGAGAGAACACATCACGGCTGCCAGGAGAGCCCTACATTGGCTTCCCATTCGCAGCTGAATTACCTATTGTGTAACGTGCATCACGCATAATTGCATTTTGAGGCAAGCCCCCAAGTATCTGGCTACCCGTATTTCACGCCTAGCAGCTTGCAGAGTGTTGAGATCAAACAACACCTGCCTTCTTGAAACGCCAAGATCTCATATTACCTATGTGGAGCATAGATCTTTTCCATATGCTGCTCCACGGATTTGGAATGATCTCCCTTTGGATCTCAGATCTTGTATTAGTTTGCAGCTTTTTAAACATAGGTTGAAAACCTTTTTATTTGAGTAAATCGCTGACTACCATAGTACGACTGTTTCTCCCTGATCTCTTCCTATTCTTCGTGATTTATGTTTTATTGTATTGTCTTGTTTGCGCCCCTATGCCTCCTGGCCTTGTCTTGTGCGTGGTATAAATAAATAAATAAATGCATACAAACATACATACATACATACATACATACATATATACATACATACATACATACATAAAAGAGTTGAAAGTGTTCACATGCCCAGGCAACCACTATGCTTTCTTTTTCTTGTTGGAAATAGGTACGTTCTGTTGTGGATAAACCTCTGCTTGCATACAAGACTATGCACCTTGGGTTGCCAGCTCTTTTCCTTTATTGTGCCAAAATTGCTCCCAGTCCAACCGGACTGGCATCGACTGTGACCTTCATGACGATGTTGGGGTCAAAATATGACAGGCAAGTAGCTGATGTAATGCGGTTAAGAATGTCCTCAAATGCAGAGGACCAGTGAAAAATCTGCCCCCTCTTTAGTGAGGTGACGAAGGGGTGCTCTGATGGTGGAACAATCTTTGATATAACATATGCAACAACTGGTAAGGCCAAGATAAGATCTCAGAGCTAAAATATTTGTGAGAGCTTTTTTCAGTATCAGGTTCTATTTGTTTGCTGGAGAAAATGTGGTTGAAGATCTTGAGACTCTGGTTTGCAAAATAACACTTTAGGTGGCTATGGGAAGGTGTGCTTCGTCCAGCACCATGCATACTGTAGAGAGGCAGATGTATACGTCGTTAGACCCACCCCTCACCTCTGTCACATTTGAAAGAACAACAGGAAAGCACCGTGCATAACACCTGGTATCATCCCAATACCGCATTGAAGATGTGAAAGACGTTATGTGCTCAGACAACCGTGCCGAATGTACCCTCAAACTGATGTGGTAGAAGAAAGTCTGCCGACACAACTGGACATAGAAGAACTTATAAGTAAAGTCTGACGGGTGTAAAGTGACGTAATGAAGGAAAAAGACGAGGGTGCATTGAAATAATATACGAATACTTAAAGAATGAAGAGGTGACTAAAGAAACAAAGTGAACATACAGTAAATGCGAAAAAATTAAATCTACAGATAAGATAAGTGAGAAGAAATGCAGTAAATGTATATACGCAGAAACACAAAGGTAGATTAGATATATAGAAGCTTGCTAAACGTAGGAAATATAACATGGTTAAAGCAGCCATGATAAGAAGATGGACGTCAGTTTCATATAATAGTCAGTTAAAAGCCTCAAGGAGAGAGACCAGGCTGACAGGCGCTGAAATACAAATCTGTGCAAGAACAAAGAATATTTGTTTGGCGCATGATCGAGGATGCTGCATCAAGAAGCAACTAAAAAGCACAAGAGGTGTCGAAGAGAATAAGCCATGTTGGCAGATTTCTCTCAGATTAAGCAAAGGAGTAAACATTTGCTAGTGCCAAATATTGGACAATCAAAGATGCAGAAAACATATGCAAGACGGAGCAACCAAGTCTCCAGAGGCCAAGGAGAGTATTAGCACCCAGTATAATTGAATCAAGTAGCACTAAATAGGAGCATAAGATGGACAAAATCATGGTGTCCTCACACGTGGTGCAATACCAGAAAACAAGGCCTTTTCATAATGCTCCAGACGAAAATGGCAATGTACCTTCACTCCCTTTAAAGTTAAGAGGAAGAGAACAGTTAGCAAAGTCAACTACAAAGAAGAGGCCTTGGCTTAGGTCCTAACTGATGTAAGATGGTAGGCTAAATTGGCCAAGTGGGCAGTTGTCTGCCGTTGTTCCCCACACCTGGGTTTCGATCTGCTTACGTGCTGCTAATGAGCCAAATGTCCAAGGTTGGAAGAGGGTGCCAACCAAACTGCATGACCTATGTGTGATGTGATGTTGCAGAAGCCAATCTGCTACTGTTATTCTGCCATTATCAGTATTATTCGTAGTTAGAGGTAGTTCAAGGTGTACCTACTTGATAAGGGGCTGCCAATGATGTTACTAACACCTAAATAAGCTATAGGTATATATGTTCCCTTAACCTATCCCTCTGCTCGATAGATATTTACTATTTGCCACGTAGGATGATGTCATAGCTGATGTACATTAAGGTATAAAAGCTTTTGTATAAATGAAAGGTATTCGAGAGTGTGTGAGCTGCGATTTGTTATGCTTGCCAGATTTCCCTACTTTATGCAACTGATAATAAAGTAGTATGTTGGAAGAAAAGCCAAAATAAGTGGGCACCACTTCAACATAATCACTGTAGGTAAAAATAGAGTCTCGAACAGATTCACTCATTTATGCTATTGCAGAACAATCTTGTTGGGAGCTGACCGCGAAGAGTCTGGAGACACCCTGATTCCAAATACATGCATACAAGAAGGCTTAGTAATAAACCAAGCCACGCTGTCGCTCTCCTTTTAATCCCAACTGGGATGATATCTTAAAAGTCACTTGCAGGAACAGTGTCATTTGTGATGTTTTTTCATATAAAACCTATATTGATCTATTCCTAAATTCATCAACCAACCAACCAAATATTAAAAGCAAGTGACTTTTAAGATATCATCCCAGTTGGGATTAAAAGGAGAGCGACAGCGTGGCTTGCTTTATTACTAAGCCTTTTTGTATGCAAATAAAGTAGTATGTTGCCATATTCTTTGAGTCTGTCTCATTATTTGGGCCTGAAATCAGTTATTGTGGTAATCCCGTCCAGCACTTGGTACGCTCCAGGTGCTGCTGCACATTTTGGGAGCGTTGCGAATGGTTCAAGACCCAGACCCTCGGATTCTTGACGTCTTCCACCAACAGCCGGAATACCGCTAAATTTCCTGAGGAGAGCGTAGAAAACACGTGTAAGATGAGACGGTCGGCAGGTTCCCTTTTGAAGAAATTGTTGTCCAGTCCCTACGGGCGCCTTGTGGACTGAAGGCGAAGTGGTTGATTGGGGAAGAGTCTATACCAAAGGCCTCAAACTGAACAAACTGACATAAGTAGAAGGATCGAAAGTGGCAAATAAAAGGGGAGGGATCATATTGCATCTATATATAGAGGGGAACAAAACAGGATTTGGTTAAGGAGAGATACCTTGTTGTCAAGGAGAATAGAAGGGGCCGCATCAAACTCTGGAATGGAGTATATTTAAGGAATTCCTGCAGCTAGGCCAATGAAGGATGCACTACCCACTCCACAATGCAGTAAAGTAGATATGAAATACTTTTACTAGAGACAGTAAAGAAGACTATCATAGAAATAGTTATGTACATTTAGTTTGGGATAATAAAAATATGAGTATAAAAAGTGTACGTGTTTTGTATTAGTTGTGATAATATAGGTTGTAGGCTGAAACTATAGAATGATAGTAATACATTTGATTGATTATCAGACCCTAAAAAAAGAAGCACTCGGCACCAATCATAGGAGGGCAATAGTTCGAGAAAATAGAATAAAATAAAATTCTCTGGTTGTGAATAATAAAAGCTAGATAGGAAGAATCAATAGAATTATGAACAAAGAAATAAAGCAGATATTATTGTCTAGACTAGCTCCATGAACACGACTAAAAAAAAACAACAAACCAACATTCTGACTGGAAACCCCATAAAAGTTTTTTTTTAAATGCTGTAATTGCAGCATGTGTAGATATGCTCTGAACAACATACACACATATATAACACAACCAATGGTAAAGCCATTAAGATTCAGGAATTCATTAATTGCAGGACAACCCATGTAATTCACATTATTCTATGCAAATCAAAACAGACCCAAGACTAGGCAATCAAGAAAAGACCCTTCACCAACAGGAAGCGAGAACAATATGTATTCTGAGAACAATCTCCGAAGGTTTAAACACTGATAATGAAATACACTACTTTGTGTAATCATCAACAAAGTTTTTTCTTTGAATATATATATATTTATTTTTATTTTTACAGGTATGTCAAACTGTGAGATTTTACCGCCTGTTTGACGTCCTGAAAGGCAGTTGAGTAGAATTTGGTATGCAGCGCCTCACGCCTGAAATGCAGCGGGGAGGAAACTCACCAGATCTCAGACCGGTCGGCACTACAACCAGAGGGAAAAAGGCAGAACCAGCAAAAACCCTCGGCAGATGGAGAGTGCAGATCTCAGAAGTGACTGCAGTACTTGGAGAAAGGATTCTGGTAACAAGGTCTAGGGTGCGCAGCCAATGTGTATGGTCGCGCACCAGTCAAGTACCTGCAAGTACTGTTGGCTGAGGATCGCTCTGCCCCTGGGACTACTGACTCAGCACTGCTTTGTCTTACGCTGCACCGTGCTTTGTTTTCTCATTGCCATTGGTTCGGCTTGGACCCCTTTGTAGACCGGAGGACGTCTTTCTGTGTTACACACAGTTGGCCTGGCCCTCGTTCGTGGGTCAGTGGAGGTGACTGTCTTTGCCCTTACACTCTAATCTGTCCCTAGGGCAGGGTTCCCCCCCCTTCACTTTTTTGTTTTCTCAACACGTAACACCCGCTTGGAGGTGTGTCTAACCCCTTGCTTTGTTCTCCCTCCCCCTAGGTTTCCTCCTGATAGGAGGCCCCGCCCCCCTGCGCTGCGTGACGTCGGAAGCCTCTTCAAATACCCGCCACCCCGCGCACCCGCGCCGCGCACCAGTCAAGTACCTGCAAGTACTGTTGGCTGTTCGCGGTTTGCGCGGAGCCCGGAGGAGGCTGTGAGGCTTCCCTCGCCTCGCTTGCGTCTTGAAGCATCTGCTGTGTTGGTACTCGTGAATGTAAGTTAGTTCACTTTTGACCACATATCCTGCTACCTAGCTTTGTCAAGGGCGGTGTGTGCATAGACTTGGGCATCAGCGGAGCCTTCGTGTACTCCATCTTCCACCCTTGGCTTTTCCCCCTATAGGAGACTGCAGGCCTTCGGTCTTTGATCCTGGGGGCAAGGTGTGAGGAAGTTTGAAGTGTGAAGTGCTTTCTATCTGCGTGCTCCAGGTTGGGTTGTACTTTTTGTCCTGAAGTGCCATTAATGATACTAAACAGCTGTTCAATCTTATTGCAACTGTTCGCATATGTTCACTTGTTACAGTATTGTCTATTTCATCTCCAGGATATTCGTATGTGAACGAACCACGGCTCCATTCCACGTTGCATCTTTTGTGTACAGCTTTCCTGTATAGCGTTTGGTGAAATATTGTGTCTCGATGAGGGCAGGGGTGTCGATCTAGCCTTGCTGCAGCTGCACGTAGGTTTGTGTCTCTTTGCTCTTTTTGACCCTTTGGTATTGAATCAGTTTATATATAAAGGGGTTGCTTAATTTTTTGTCTCTGTGGCGTGTATAACTGCTGAGCATGAGCCCAATTCTAAGAAGTGGTTGTAAAACAGGTTCCTCACCGAAGGCAGCCGTGCCACAGTCACCGACTAATCCCCAAAAGACTACCCTCCCCATGCCTCTTACCACCAAAAAGTCTTTATTTCTGTCTAGCTCTTCGGCAGAGAGGGTTGTTGGGTCGGTCCAAGATGGGAACCTTGAGCCTGCCAAAATGATAGTACCATCTACCGTTAAGGTTCCATCCTCACTTGGCCCTCCCTCTCCCTTAGTACTGTCCACTTTTTCAGTCCAAGAAGCTAATGACAATGAGGGGGTGGTGGGTGAACCAGATGTACGTGAACATGATCTAAACTGTTCCCCTGTGCCAGCAGGTTTCTTTCTCCCAGGCGGTGTGGACCCTTTTTCTTTGAATGAAGAGGTCAATCTCTCTGCCCCAAAAGGGGAGGCTAGATCGGCTTCCACCCTTGAGGATTTTTGCTCGACCACCCAGCCTAATGAAGCCTCCAACTTCCCAGTAATCTCGCGTATACTCAACCTGCTGGATAAGGGACACGAGTTAACACATTATTCAATAAGAGAAATGCAGGCTTCACTTGCCCATATGAAAGACAAGATGGCTAGATTGGAAGGCTTTATCTTAGCAGAAGAGCAATCTAGGCCCTTCTATATGGCCCAATTTGAAAAAATGCTGGTGAACGTTCCCTCTATTTTAAAGCAATCCACGAGTACCATCTTGACCTGCTCACAAGGTTCTCAAACTGAACCTGGTTTTCGCCCTATAGATCCTTCTCAGAGATCTTACTCCCAAGTGGTGCAAGGAGATAAGTGGGTTAAATTGGAGCTTGGCAACTCGGAGGCTATTGATTTAGTGGAGGTTCTCAAACTCCAGCACGATCGTCTCTTACAGGTGGAGCATCTCCTATATAAGCTTGCTGTCACCCAGCATCACTTGGATCCGACAGATTGCCCAGGAGAGGGAACTGATATTGTTGAGGGGATTGTCGTCCCTCCGGACAGCCCCTCCCCTTTGACTGACATCCTTGATGCCCAGTCTAGTCCACCTTCGTTGGTTGCTGCTTTGCCCTCTGACCCTGAGAAAGGCCCCGAAGTGCATGAAGGAAGGCACTTCGTCTCTCGTAAGGCAAGGAAGTCTTTCTTAAGAGCCCAAAAACGTCTAAATCAGACAAAGGCCAGGCAGGAGAAAGTTGCCTCCAAAGCACCAACAGCTAAGTGCGTGCAGGTACCTTCTGAGCCTAACCCAATATCAAACCTTAATAATGGTGCTAGCCATGACGATCTTGGATTGGACTTAGGTGACCTCGATGAGGAAAGCAAGAAACACCTACAGATTGCAGCCCTGAAAAGTGGTAACATCCAGCTTGATCCCCAAGCTCCTCTAAGGACTCCTACGGCCAAGTTGCAACCTCAGCTTCATTCCTTCTTCCCCAACATAGAATCCAAAAAAGTGCTTACTCGGATGCCAGTCGATGCACCAGGGGCACCTGTTGCGAGCCCAGTAAGCGTTCCACTATCCACGGAAGTGTCTTCAGGTGGTCTGGCAGTAGATTCTGTTCCTCCGGCATCTGTTGTTGTGGTAGCTGAGGAGTTGGTGATCCCTGCTTTTCATCCAGAGGTTGCACAGGCTCTTTTGCCCTTGGTGCGGCCTGCTTTTGGGGAGGAAGGGCCCTCTCTCCAAACTTCCTCTGGAGAGCCTACTACTGATGCTTTGTCCTTTTTGCAGACGCCTAAGGACATGAAATTAATCCAGGGTTGGACCAGCAACCCGGTTATTAATGGCCCTGCTCGAATAAACAGGTCATTCTTGATTAACTCCTTTTTTAGATCCCAGCATTAAGGAATCTTGCATCCAAGGACCTCGACTGGGTCAAACTAGCGGCTCATAACAACCACAGAGTGCTCTGCAGAGTACAATCGCAGATTATATCTAAAATGCTACTGCAATTTGCAGATGATTGTCACTCTATTGGCCTTGTCCCTAGCCTGTTTTTGGACTTGGAAAGTGCATGGGCCTTTCTTGACTGGGTACCTCCTCCACCGCCAGTATGCTCGGCAAGTCCTGCAATGGTTTCCTCTGATTTTCATGTCAACCAATTATCTATTCAACTTGCCTCGCTTACACAAGCCCCTAGTGGTCTTTCTTGGCTGGAACCCTTGCTAAAAGTGGCCGTCGCCACCAAAGGGCCTACTCCTGGCTCTTAATTGGCCAGTCTGACCATTGCCTCCTGGAACTGCTGTGGCCTAGGCAACCTCGGAGTATGGCACAACCGGGTTGAGCCTGATAAGAAACCAGACATCTTATTCTTACAGGAAACGATGGCTTTAAGCGATATTACGCTAGATGGATACTCTTGTTTTTCTGTTCCGGCATGTCGTATCCTTGCAGGCCGCCCTTCTGGGGGTATTGCCGTTCTTATTAATCATGCCCAAAAAGCAGTGGCTTCAATACTGGATACTTCGGACTCATGCATATTGGTGGAGCTGTCGCATGAACACTTTAAGGTCCCGTCTCTGCTATTATTATCCTTATATTGGAATCCTAAGGCAGTCTCCTTGCACTCGATCTTAGAGGATTTGGATCGGATTTTGGGTCATGCTTCAGTCTCTTGTCCCAATCATGAAATAGTGATTGGAGGTGACTTGAACTCATATTTGCAACTTTGCAATGTTTTACGTCCCTCCTCCTTCCCCTCTTTATATGCACAACAAGCCCTTTACAGAGGTCAGCAACTGGTAAGATTGGTAAAACATGGGGTATTTACCCAATCCAATTGGCGCCTCACTCCATCAATACCTCGTGGTGTTGTGGCGCAGCTTCATCTCTCATTGACTATCTACTCGCATCTAGAGTGTGTTCTGGCCTGCTTAACCCAATCTTAATTTTAGATTTGGGTCTGAGCGATCATCACATGCTGTCCTCGCATCTCCATATGGGGTTTGATGCTTATAAAGTCTCGGCACCTGCTCGTTTGACGGAATGTGACAGGCACACCATCTCTGTCAAATGGCATCCTTCAGTTTGCAGGAATTTGGTGTTCCTGGTGAACAGGGATCTCCTAGTGTGCCAGGAGGACTCCCTTTCCCTGGGTAATGTCGAAAAAATTAATGATATAAACATCAAAATGATTCACATGCATTTGTTATCCTTAGTGAAGGATCCACTGGATACCAGTAACCCCTTGGATGTCCATCTTAAATTGGACCAGATAGCAATTTAAAAAAAGCAAAAAATAGCGATCTTCACATCTTAAGAACCAAGTCTAACACCTTCCCTAATTACCATCGAGAAAAAAACTATATTGCTGCCTGTTTTAAGCAGCAACTAAAGTCTCTTCGCCAGGCTGCCTATACCTCTGCCAATCAACATATGATCGGCCTGTTATGTAAAAAAGAACTCAGGAGTTATGGTCCATTTTAAGAAATCTGTCGGGTAAGGCAGACACTCGTTCGGTGGCTACCATTTCGGGCTCTGAATGGGAGAAGTTTTTTTGTCACAAATATGCCTTGCCAGACTTCCATTCTAACTCAGAATGCACCAATATGCAGCTGTCCTTTCCTAGTGTTTGTCCATGGGAATTAAAACAATCTCACAACTGAAATTTTCAAAAGCAGCCGGTCCTGACGGATTGCCCCCCTGTGTCTTTAAGGACGACCCCCATTTTTGGGCCAGGTACCTCCTTCCTCGCTTCCAGCTGATTTACCAAACTGGCAGAGTCCCAAAATCGTGGTTAATGGCTATAATAATCCCGATTCACAAAAAGGGTGCCCTAAGTAATCCTTTAAACTTTAGGCTTATCGCCCTTATAGACACAGCTGCAAAAAATCCTGTTAGAGTTGGAGGCCCACATAAGTGCTCTAAATATTCTTTCAAAAGCCCAGGTAGGTTTTCGGCGGGCAATGGGCACCCAATTAAATGCGTCGATTCTAGCCCATCTCTTTCGGACTGCACACTCTAAGTCTAATAGTACCATATATATGGCATCATTAGACCTTTCACCTGCCTTCGACAATGTACTTTGCACTCGTCTTTGGCAGAAGATGTTGTCATATGGTATCCCTCCCACCCTGGTAGCTATTATTGCTGCGTTACATCAAAACACTTCTTACCGGGTGCGTATCAACGCTGAAGGGCTATTAACAGACAACATCCCCACGTTCTTAGGTGTAAAAGAGGGCTGCAATTTGGCCGCAGTATTATTCAATCTTTACCTGGCCGATATCGACAATATTTGGCAGGGCTCGAATTCTTTTCCGGCAACACTGGGTAGCATGCGGCTCCACTGGCTGGCATTTGCGGATGACGTCATCCTATTCGATAAAGTGCCTTTTGGTCTCCAAAATAAATACTGTTTTTTTATGACTATTGTACGCTGAATAATATGACCATCAATTCAGCTAAATCACACATAATGGTCTTCACAGCCAAAAAAAACTTCCCAGATTTAATTTTGCCATTATAATGCACAACCGATCTTGAGGAAAGAAGAGATGACCTATTTGGGCTATTACCTATCAAATGGGACGTCGATCGGCACTTGGCGCACAGTGTTGCATGCAAAGATTAATCCTCTGTTGGCCAAAATGAGTATCATCTTCCAAAAATATTGTAGATACTCACTTCTGCCCCTCATAAAATACTACACCATGAAAGTAGAGCCCATCCTACTTTACGCATTGGACGTGTGCCTTCTAAAGCTGGGGCCTCTCTTAAACCTTCTACAAGGTAAACTTTGGAAGAAGATTCTAGGGCTACCAGGATATTTACCTAATGCCAGTATTTTACATGAACTAGGTTTATATCCTTTAGCCGACAAATATCTCTGGCGGATGGTAAATGCTTTTTCTAAAATGATCTCTCCCCCTCCAAATTCTCTTTATGAGGACTTTCAGGGAATGCTTGCCCACAAATGCCCCGCGTCGATCTCCGAAGTGAAAGATCTCATAAATGCCACCCTAACATCACTAAATATGTTGCAGCAGGATTTGATTGATACTCCGAATAAAGTTAAAATCCGCTTCTTTAAAAATTCATGGGCACGTAACTCTGATCAGATCGGAGGCGATTCCTCTTTTACGACTTATGCCACATTTAGGCACACAGTTACACCTCGGCTGCCTTATGTACTATGTTTCCCCGACAAAGTTGCAAGACGGTCCTATATGCGTTTCCGTTTGGATCTTATCCATACCGGCGCTAGGATCAGGAACTGGTCTTGTTATAGGGATATGGTACAGTGGGAGGGTTGTAGATTTTGCTTAAATATGTCTGAGAGTGAAACACTGCAACACCTGTTTATGTATTGTAACTTCTTTCTCAATCACAGACGATGTTGCCTGGATGCATTTCTGAACTCTTATTCTTCATTTGAATGTCATCTAGTTTGGCTTAGATGTATGCAGGGAAATACTAACTCCATTATTTTAGCAACTGTTAGACTTGTTGTAATGATTGAGGAGCATTTGCTGCCACTCAATAGGGCCATCCTGAGTGGGCAGTCCGTGGACTCCTCTGTTTCTCAATAACTTGTCTTGGTATAGTAATTTCACCATCTTTTGCTTCCGATTATCTGTCCCTTTTTGTCACGGCTCGCTCCCTTCGCTCCCGTTCCCGCCACTTGGGGGCATGTTTTGGGGTTTATTCCCTACTGGACATTTCCTCCGAACCTTATGCTACAGTGTCCTGATGAATTGGGAGCGCTAAAACCTTATTTTCCAAATTACTTCCCTTCCGGATCCATTCCAGGTTTTTGGCAGCCAGCATGCTACTTTAATCAAATGACTATGCTTCCCAGAATGCCTGGCCCACTGCTTCACCTCCTCCCTTGCAGGACAAGGCTGGGTGGAGGATAGGCAACACCTGTGGCTGCAGGTGCAGCAGGCGGCACGTCTGAGGGGTGTGCTCGTTAAGCAGCTTTAAAAGCCTCAGTTCGCTTCAGTCCAGCGCTGGTCATTGTTGCAGTGTTCCTGTTGTGACTGGTCCCTTGTTCCTTGTTCCTAGCTTTTGTGCCTAGTACCTAGTTCCTGTTTCTTGTTCCTCTGTCCTGGATTTCGTATTCTTGTGCTTAATTGATTTCTGCTCACTGGATTTCCCTTTCTGTCTTCCTCTGTCTGCAGGCAGCCTTTCTCTGTACTTTACCCTTTGATGCTGCCCAATTCGCCTGTGTTTTCTGTTTCTTTGTTGCTGTCCTTTGCTACTGAAAAACCCGATGCTTTAGTCTTTCCCTTTATAGATTTAACTTCCTGCCTTAAGGTTTCCTTTTGTGATATCATTTTCCCTGCTCCTGAGCCTTACTTTCTATTGGGATCCATTCCATGTTTTCCATCTCACTTCTGCATTCATTTCCCATGGATTATTAGGTGTGGGTGTTATTGTAACTAGTCCCAGTGTATTTGCCCTTTTGTTTTCCTCACTATTTTATATCACTATTTCAACTCGCCCCTTGACTAGGGTCTTATGTATTTAGATTCCCCCACCCATTGCTGTTATAGCCTTCAGGGTTCCTGTTTGATCAAATGGGTTCGTGAGTTTGCTGACATTCAAGTGGTCTTTCCGGTCCTCGTGAGTACAGTTTCTAAGTTCCTTATTCTGTATCATCCAGAGTGTCAGCTCACAGATTCTGTCCTTGCTTGCCCTCTACGTGGGTTTAGCGCTGTCAGTATCTGTAATAGCATAGTGGGTAAGGAGTTTGCCGACTTTCCTTTCAGTCATAAGGAGGTTCTAAGTGCTTACCCCACATTCCTTTTCTTATATAGGTATTATTGTTTCTCCTGGGTTTTAGTATACACAAGTCTTGGGTTTTGTATGAACATATTTAGATTCAAAGGTGTACACTGTGAGATTCCGTGCACATTGCCTTCTTCCTTTCTTAACAGAATGACCAGCCGTTATTCCCGTTTGAATATGGCCAGTTTAAGAAAGAAAGGCAGCAAGGCCACTAACAAGTTAGTACAGAAAGTTTCCCTTAAGTCTACCTTTGACAATCAAATCATTGATCCTGACTTAAAAGAACTCCTTGTTACAAATGGGTATTTACGTGCTGAGTATTTTACCCACAGGATGGCCCATCGTACATTGCCTGATCCTAGTTCTGTCTTTAATTTTGATCCAGATTCTATGTCCGCACAAGCCTTAGCAGCGGAAAACAACATACTGTTAGATTTACTACACACGAGAACGTCTGTTGTTGAACCCCATGATTCCGGTTGTGCTTTACCTCAGATTGAACAGTTTCATGATTCAAACAAAAAGAATGGAGGGGTTCATTGCATATCTTCTGTTTTCAGCCCTCAGTCAACTGCTTACTCCTATGCACAAGTACTTACTGTAGTCCCTAATGTCAAGAGGTCTGATGTCAGTAGTCTGCTTAAGGGTAACACAGACCAAGTCGGTAAGAGTGAGTATAGATCACAAAACCTGCAAGCAGCAAATGACAATGTACAATCAGTGCACACCCGGATGGTTAGGGCAGGATCCAGCCCTGATGCCACCATGCCTTCCCCTGTGCCTACTGATAGGGATGTACAGTTAAGGCGGGGCATGCTAAAAGCTGAACTTGAGGAGTTAAAACAAGAATACATTACTTTACTAGAGGATAATAAGACTTTACGGTCTTTTCTGAATACACCTCAAACTTTATCCGTTGATGAAGTGAATACTGTTCAATCCCTGAGTGCGGAGGTTTTTGTAGGTCATGATACTTGTCAATATGAAGATTCTATTGGGAGTGAAAGTCCTCTTTCTAGCACAGCACTTATTCAGGGCACAGGTTCTGACAATTGTTCTACCGTTTGTCAGGAATTGCCGTTAACTGAAGATTTACAAGCCACTCCTTTACCTAAGATTTCCTGTTTAGCAGTCAGTCATAATTCTGAGCTTGAACAAATACATGCTTCTGATTCCCAAACACAATCCACTATGTTTGCATACACAGAATCAGTCACTACTGTAGGCTTAGGTTCAGCCCTTGATCTAGCTGCTGAGACTGAAGTAGACATTCAAGCTGATTTGGAAAACGATGCTACCTCAGTGTTCGCTCCTTCTTCTGCCAATTTTTGTCTCAATGAACAGTTAAAGACAGTACAAAATTCATGTTTTGATGGACTCATTCCACAGTATACTGAACCAAAGACCCGGCAGGCAATTCCTGAACTGTTGATTGTTAATATGCCACTTTCAGAAGCTAAGTCAGAGGAATGGACATTTGACGAAATCCTGATTAACAGAGACTTTACTATGGTGATTCCTCTGGTTGATTTTGACTTCTACAAAGGAAGAGACTCTGTGTCATCCACTAAGGAGAGGGACGGCATGGTTACAGCTCAGTCTTTGGTTACTGGTGCCAAGGAGTCAACCGCCCTAAAGGTGCATTCCATTCCTGAGCCACAAATGTGTCTGTCGACTTCTGGGACTTCTGTTTGTCCTCCTACAACCATTGACTCTTCGCTTATCCAGTCCACGGCTCTGCAGTCATCATTGTCTAACGTGTCTTCAATCAATGAACAATTGCTATGTCTGCCAATCACTCAAGAGCCTTCACCATGTACGTGGTCAGAGTCAAAGACCTTGACAAGTTTGTCATCAGCTAACGAGACGGCTCCAGCTTGCATGCCCTCAGCCTCTGAATTTCCTCTGGCATGCCTGTTTTCGGCTACAGTGATTCATCCAGCGGATTATCCTTCAGCCATGGAGCCTCCCGTAGCACATCCTGAGTGCCTGTCTTCGGTCCCAGGGCCTACTGCTAGTTTGGCTTCAGTTCATGAAAGACCTGTATCCTGCTCAGCCTCGCTGCCAATATCGGAGGTGCACCTGTCTGCTCTGTTTGATCGTGTTGCAGATTCATCTACTTCAGAGCTACCTCCTAAATCCCAACCATTTATTACGGATGAACGTCCAATCTGCCCTTCTTATGCTTCAGGAGGATCACCAGAAGGCCTGCCTTTTACACAAGTTAATTCTCCCAACTGCTTGACTGTAGAATCAGCATCTCCTGCATATGCTACATCTGAGTCTGAGACTTCTGCCAGAAACATCAAGCTGGATCACGACTCGGGAGGGCATTACATGCAAGGCCGTTGGACTTGCCTGGAGTGTTACAAGAGGGAGACGGATACCATCCGCCATGGCCCAGACACCGAACAAGTAGCCAACCACGATAACGGGCTGGACGGTTCACATTTGGGGGCCGGTTTGGATCAGCCGCTTGACAGCCTTTTGTTGCCGGATCCCACATGAGCCTGAAGGAAGGGACGGGCACGGCCCCCCAACTGCTGCACCATTCGGGTACTAGTAGCCAAAGGAAGGATATGACTGCTGCAGTTCAAGATGTGCCCGTTATTGCTCCTGCTGCGAGTGTGCCTGATGTACCAAGTACTGCGTCTATCACTCCTATCGGTATGCCAAACGTTCCTGCGGTTGTATCCCATGTGCAACAAGGTGGCTACATGACTGACACCAAGAGTGCCAGCCTCGTACAACCCATTGGACTTCCAGGCCCCCAAGGCGTGGTACGGATGCAGTCGAACCTTGGTCATCCTCAACCACAGGCCTTTAATCAGATGGATGATGAGAGAAGGTCCGAACCTCTACCTCGGCCGCCACCTTCTTTGTCTGAACATGAACATTTCCTGAAACCAGCTGTTTTCTCACCTCCTGTGTGTCCGCTCTCAGCAGGGGGGCTACCAGAGCATCAATCATTGTCCAAAGCATGTTGCACCAGCCTGCCTCCCTCCTCAAAGATGTATGAGTGTTCGCTCCCAGAGACTGAGTTTCCTGGACCTTCCAACTCTGCTTTAGGTCCTGCAAGTCCTTCATGTCTTTCTTCGACCCATGAGTCTCTTCCTCACCAAAAACCTGCCTATGGCTCTTATAGACTGCGGCCTGATTCTATTCATTCCAGTCCTTCTGCTTCTGTCCGTGGGTCATCGTTTCCGTCAGTGCCACTTCCGAAGACAAAGCGCTCCTGTCATGGAAGGAAGATGTTTTGTGCGAGTAACGACCGCCTGGAGTCGGCCGTGGGAGGGGGTATAGTGTCACGGCTCGCTCCCTTCGCTCCCGTTCCCGCCACTTGGGGGCATGTTTTGGGGTTTATTCCCTACTGGACATTTCCTCCGAACCTTATGCTACAGTGTCCTGATGAATTGGGAGCGCTAAAACCTTATTTTCCAAATTACTTCCCTTCCGGATCCATTCCATGTTTTTGGCAGCCAGCATGCTACTTTAATCAAATGACTATTCTTCCCAGAATGCATGGCCCACTGCTTCACCTCCTCCCTTGCAGGACAAGGCTGGGTGGAGGATAGGCAACACCTGTGGCTGCAGGTGCAGCAGGCGGCACGCCTGAGGGGTGTGCTCGTTAAGCAGCTTTAAAAGCCTCAGTTCGCTTCAGTCCAGCGCTGGTCATTGTTGCAGTGTTCCTGTTGTGACTGGTCCCTTGTTCCTTGTTCCTAGCTTTTGTGCCTAGTACCTAGTTCCTGTTTCTTGTTCCTCTGTCCTGGATTTCGGATTCTTGTGCTTAATTGATTTCTGCTCACTGGATTTCCCTTTCTGTCTTCCTCTGTCTGCAGGCAGCCTTTCTCTGTACTTTACCCTTTGATGCTGCCCAATTCGCCTGTGTTTTCTGTTTCTTTGTTGCTGTCCTTTGCTACTGAAAAACCTGATGCTTTAGTCTTTCCCTTTATAGATTTAGCTTCCTGCCTTAAGGTTTCCTTTTGTGATATCATTTTCCCTGCTCCTGAGCCTTACTTTCTATTGGGATCCATTCCATGTTTTCCATCTCACTTCTGCATTCATTTCCCATGGATTATTAGGTGTGGGTGTTATTGTAACTAGTCCCAGTGTATTTGCCCTTTTGTTTTCCTCACTATTTTATATCACTATTTCAACTCGCCCCTTGACTAGGGTCTTATGTATTTAGTTTCCTCCACCCATTGCTGTTATAGCCTTCAGGGTTCCTGTTTGATCAACTGGGTTCGTGAGTTTGCTGACATTCAAGTGGTCTTTCCGGTCCTCGTGAGTACAGTTTCTAAGTTCCTTATTCTGTATCATCCAGAGTGTCAGCTCACAGATTCTGTCCTTGCTTGCCCTCTACGTGGGTTTAGCGCTGTCAGTATCTGTAATAGCATAGTGGGTAAGGAGTTTGCCGACTTTCCTTTCAGTCATAAGGAGGTTCTAAGTGCTTACCCCACATTCCTTTTCTTATATAGGTATTATTGTTTCTCCTGGGTTTTAGTATACACAAGTCTTGGGTTTTGTATGCACATATTTAGATTCAAAGGTGTACACTGTGAGATTCCGTGCACATTGCCTTCTTCCTTTCTTAACACTTTTATATTTTTCTTTGTTGTTTGTTTCAATGGCGTTCTAGGTTTTGAGATGTCTTACATAATTTTGTATTGACATGATTTTGCTTTCCTTGGCATATATTTTGTATATTTTCTTGTGGGACCAAAGAAAGTTGGTGGAGGGTTGTTTCCTTTTATGAGTTGTCAATATGTTTTTTTAAATCCCTTAGTATGTTTTATTTGTTTAAGTAATGATTAGTTTTGAAGATTTTTATATTAATTTTTATCTGAGATGAATAATTTGTAAAGGTGTAAATCTATTTTTGCTACCAAAACAAATAATTTAATTTAAAAAAAAATGTGTATCACCGGGCAAGGATGGAATAATCCAAGAGTGCAGCCGTAACAGTAAGGAGCACAATAGAAGCAGAATCGATCAACACAGGGAAGAAGGAGAGCGGAAAGCAAAAGGCAAAGGCACCCATGAACAGAAGGAATTCAAGAATAGGAGGAATGAAGGAGGAAGCAAGGTAGGCGAGAAACTATTGTTGGTACTCACTAGAGTTGAGACACAAGGTCTCAGCGTTCTTCTTCCTGTATTGTAGGAGGCGCGAGTGGTTGCAGGTGCCATTTTGGAAATAAGCTGGACTGCTCTAGTAACAGCGTGATGCAACGATGCGTCTGGGCAAGCACCCACATCACCATAGTGACCAGCATTGTGATCTGACAGCAAATCCCTTCTAACCAAGGTTGCAATGATACCAAATCTCTTCTCCTTGGTGAAATATCCCCTTTCCACTTCCACCAAAAAGCAGCAATGGTAATCCTAGCAACGATGCTTTGTCACCTCTTCATGAAGACTTGCCACAGTTCAAATGAAATGCAATATGCACAACTGTGATGCTGGAAATGCATTGGAGGGACAGGGCATCCCTGTCCTTGTCCGGTAGTCCTTTTTCATTTGTGTTCTGTATTGGTTTTTACCCAGGAGTCCATATGGGACTCCTGGCAGTGCAGCTCTTCCTGTTTTTGGTTTGATGTACAGACCCATGGGATACCCTTATGGCACCCGTGGGTGGGGGTACAACCCTGTGCCCCTACTGTATGTTTTTGGGCACCTGTGGGTGGCCCGCAGAGCAGGGTATGGGCTAGTGGCAGCTCCATGCTGAATTTGACAGGTGCTCTGAGTATCCTCCATTTTGGGATACCCAGGCCCTGCCATTGGAATCAGTTGATTCCTGATGGAAAACAAGATGGCCCCTGTGGCCTCTCACTTTCGATTGCCTGTTACCTTGTTTTCCCAAAGTCCTGGGAAGCCCTGACTCTGTCCCTTCCCCCGACTGGCTGTTGGGTGGAAGGTCCATATATGGTGTTGTTGTGAAGTCCAGTGCAGACTGGCTGGAGCCTTCCCAGTGACTGTATGTTGTGGGTACACCCTGTGGGTGGGACCTGGGTGAATGGAGTGTGTGACCAATATGCACTTCTTGTTGTGGCTGTCTGGTTTCTGGTATGAGAGACAAAGACTGAGACAGCCCTGCCCGAAACTGGCCTGAATGCAGTGTGTAGTGTTGAATGGCTGGGTACTTGTCCCAATCCACATTCCTTGTTGTGAGTGTCTGAGAGGGAGGAGGAGGGCCTGAATGCACTGTGTGCCTGATTGGCTGACCGACTGCATAAATGCCCTTCTGTATGATTGGCTGCTGAGTGCGACCCAGCAGTGTGGATGAGAGACAGGATAGTATATCTGGGGACCTCTCACCACTGGAAATTGTTCAGAAGCTGTGTCTACACTTGAAGTGAAACTGGAACTGATGATCCTTGATGCCCAGCTGGAAGAAGAAGACTTGCTGTTGCATTTGCTTTGACCTGATCTGAAAGCTGCCGAATTCGTCAAAGACTGATCCGTGAGAGGACCTGGTAAGGCGTCCTCTTCCCATGCTCCGAGGGACCATCGAGCACCACTAACTTTCGCCGAAGCTCCCTGGAAGTCAGACCCTCGAAAGGCTGCCGACCGGAGACGGGACCGCCGAGGAGATCAAAGTGAAGCACCTAGACTTTGCCGCTGTCGAAGCCCATTGCCGTCGACCAGGGTTCGCAGGTTTGTGTAACCGCTGGAGGCCTGTCAAAGTTGAGTTGCCCAGGCGCAGGGACCACTTGACGCCATGCCGCCGATGACCGGAGCCGCCCTCGCCTTTGCCTGAGAACATTTGAATCGAAGGACTCCCTTGTCTGCACCGTCTACCGCTTTGTCCTGCTGGAGAAAGTCAAGGCCGTTGACGCGCCGAGGAGAATCCGCCGGTGGGTTTCCCGCCACCTGAAGGCCACAAAGACTTTGACGAATCGACACCCTTGCTGGGCCACAGTTCTTAAGAATCTCTTTGCGGTCCTGAACAATCAATCGCTGAGGTGCCCCGCACACCTCATCCTCGCAGGATGTCGCCGACGAGCACCGCCTGGATCGATGTCATGGTCTCGGCACCCTCAAACTTCTCATCAACGCGTTGACGCCAAGTTCACCTTCTTCGACGCCTCTCGACGATCCGTGGCTCCTGCTTTAAAGGGAGTCACTCAAGAAGGATACGTCGACGCTTCTTCGAAGAACTCTACTCCACCATGTACATTGGGGGGTAAAAATATTATAGGAGAGAACAAGACTATTGAGCAATATATGGACTGGGCTTGTGCTATATATCTTTATTTTACAGGTTGCCCAGGTGGGGGGATCTCCACACAGAACTGTGTCTAGGTAGCTGGGCCAGTATTCTGCCAATTCTGTCAACCATCTTGCTTTCCTTCCTATCTCTATTGCTGGTTTCCTTGTTATTGATCTGTGTGACATTCTAACAGTATAGTTGATGCACTTAAATGAGATCTGATAATATTGGTGGTACCACTTTAGAATTGTATATATTTACCTTTGTTGATTTCTGAGTACAAAGTGTGTTATTGTGGTAGTGTACATACCTTTGAATATTAATTATATAAAGACTGTGTTTTCAGTAATGCAGTGTGTGGACATTCCTTTGTGGGGGTTCGGGGAATACACTGTACTTAAGAACCAGCCTGCATCACCTCCTGAGAAGCTAGGCCTTGATTGCTCATCCATTGCTACCCTATAGAGAATCTTGGCTGGGGTCCTCTGTGCCTCTCCTCTACCATATAGAGAGCAGAAGTACAGACACCCCCCTCCAGTCTTTGCAACAACTCTCATTGATACACAGTTCTTGATTAATAGTATTTTCTTGGTTACAGTTTCAGAATTTACAATGGTATATTTGTCAGGATGACTTCTCACTGCTGCTGTTTCCACTTGAACAACTTCACTTCCACTTGATTCCCTATGAGATTAGCCAGCTTTGTCTCACAGTACTCCACTTTGTTTAGACATCTACAATATTGCAACCACTGACAACTAGCTATACCACCACAGCTTCAGTACTTTAGACTACGACCACAGCGTCAGTGGTTTGTACTTCTAGATAGGCGTCAACAAGATATACTTCAAAGTACTTCAACAACTTTAAGTAGGCAAGGCACTCTTCCTCTGAATATGTCTCTTCAACATGGGCATCCTCTTTGCCTCTCTTGTCTGTCTGCCAAATGTGCAAAATCTGCAAAGAATGACGATTTGTGCACTCAATGCAAATCAATATTTACAACCTATGATACATGAATCGTCAAGGACAATTGACCACATATGAAAATGCCAGTGCACATCCAGATGAATCTATTGAGTCTCCCATAAACTTTGCATCTCCTATTGTTATTTGCCTGGTGTTTCTATCATCAGGGTCTGCGTCCCCACTAGATGGTTATTATAGTGGTAGGATTAGCTAGGTTATATTTGGATAGCGGACAAGTTATTTGGACTATTACTCAAAAATGAAGTGCACCGTAGTTAGTAAAGAAGTAGATATGGTAGGTTACTTGTGCTTGGCCTTCAAACCTTAAGTTCAAAAGTAACTGTTATTATTATAATATTTTATTGGTTATAAGCTAAAGAAGTGTTTTTGATGGTATAAAAAGTGCCAACATACTCCATTTGGAGCATGTGCGATTGTTTTGCCCTTGCTCAGACTTTTTCAAGGCACATTTTCTGAATATATAGACAGTATTTACAAGTGCAATGTAGTAGGTACAATACTGTACATAGTTGACTCACAGTGCATACTTTAAGCCCAGTGTTTTTAAACAAAACGTCTTATTTGAATTTTCAAATAAAGAAAATTCATAACATTTTGAATATCTCATTGGATTTATAAGCATGCCTAGTAGCTCTGTTGGAGGAAAATGGGGAAAAAGAAAAAAAGAGATAGGCTATAGGCGTGTTAGTTTAGGAATAGGTCTGATCTTTGTCATGTACTTAATTACTAGTCTTCGATTCTGTGTTAGGTCTGGGATGGGTCTTACTTACAGATTCCATCCAGAATTCTAATCTTCTTATGGTGCTTAGATCTTTAAGTCGATCCCAGATTCAGTGATATCTGTAGTTACAATAAGGTCCTATCGCCTTGTTGCATATCAATGCAATTCCTAGATAAAAACAGAATACATTCAGAAGCTTTTAGGGTTCTTACAGTGATATTCTGTGCTCATGTTCGGCTCTCTCTATTTTATATTACCTTGTCTGTTTAGGCAGTCAAGGTATCATATGTATCCATTTGGTTGTCAACTTGGATGAGTTTCCTTTTTATAATTTGTGTCCTTTATGAAGTTTAACTTGAAAGTAAATTGATACAGGCATTATGCCTAGTCATATAATGAGACTTGACTCTAGCCTTGATCAGTTTACCTAGGTACTCTTTACAGGGTTTCTTACCTTAGTTAGGCTTTATTCCATGGATCGGTCTGGATTCTTTCAGGATGGTGGCGTTCCGTGTGTTGCACGATTACCACCATCCTGAAAGTGAATGTTTATACATTTTTGGCGCGACAACGTCATCCGTCAGTGCATGATGATGTCATTGCTTCTGCTTGGCAAATTCATTGTGCCCGCCATTGCGGGTGATCCATTTGATAATAGGATCCTTGCCCAAATTTGGTTTGAAAACCAGCTCATGCATGTATTCTAAGTTTCGCCATTGCTTTATGCCATTGAGCACTTAATGTAGCATGTGCAGCAAGTTTGTGAAGCATAATGCATTCCCCCAGTTTGTCTATTAATGGTTTGACCCAATATTACTTAATCTGAACGTATGCAGTTTATCATCTTCTAAGTGTGAAATTACACATAAGATATTTGATACTACAGAGATATATTGTACCAAATTAGGTGCGAGTCTCTGTCTTGATAGTGTAGAGTCATACATCATATTAAGTTTATTCGGAAGCAAATAATCCATAAACCATACACAAAATAGAACTGCATAGTAATACAAAATCCAATTAAATTTTTTTTTTTTTTAAGTCCACGGTATAACTTACAAACATTACGTATGTGTAAAAAAGATTAAAATGTGCATGTGTGTAAATCAAGATAAAATCTACAGGAAGCGTCCAAACGATTCAATAAAATGTTCAGGGTTCGATCATATTTTGGACAGTGAATTTAATTCACTGATACCAGGCCCTTCTCAAGTAGTCCACCATGCTCCAGGCCACTGGCATCGTAGCGGCTGAAAGCAGATAGCATAAAGCAGGCCTAGCCTGAGACAAGTCAGCGGACCTAAGTAGTGGCAGAAGTGTTTTTTGTCTTGGGTCTGTGTAATGTGGGCAAAACAACACAAAGTGTAGAAGGTCCTCCACTGGCCACTGACAGCAGGTGCAAGCTGTAGGTTGCACATTATGAGTCCAGCTTTTTGTTCGTGCCCCTAGCCATTAGCAATCAAACCGGGCTCGGGTCAAGACCGAGCGATCTGCAGGATTATCACTGTGGAGCAAGTATGGCTGAATAGCGTCTGCAGATGTTAACACACTATGCCTTCTGTTTGCAAGAATACCCAAGGCAGCAGACTCCCTATTTGCCACCAAGATGAAATTAAACATTTGTTTGTATACCCTGACAGCACAGGGGGTCAAGAAGATTGAGGGGCAGACAAGATTAGCACAATTTAACTGTCTAATGCATTTCTGGATGTACATAAGCCAGGGGATTTTCTTTACAGCTGAGCTACTCACCAGGGCTCTTATGATCTTAAAGGCATGGTCTAGTAACATTTTTTATTGTCCCTATGGGTCGGCCATGTTTTTTTAAGCCTAAGTGGCTCGATTTTAGAAAACGTTCCTATGGACCTTACCCGAGTTTTCGTCCATTGAACGCACGCGAAAACAAGCACTAGGGAGCCGCCATTTTCTGATAATCCTATCTTTTCCCCGATCGCCCTGGCTGACCTGCTTTTGCGGCACTAAATCAATTCCCCCACCCCTGAGCCTGACATTATCAAAACATTCATATTCCCTGCCTCTCCCCGTGACGTTACTTTGCTGCGTAGGCAAACGCACCCAGTCGTCGTCTGCGCGACTCCACAAAGAACCCGGAAACCAACACAGATCAACTCACAACACAGCGCGCCACAATTCGGAATATGAAACTGTACTTTAAAATGAAACAGCAACACGGTACTTTTGGTAAAGTACATTTATTTGACATTAAATGTTTAGAGAATATTCAGCAATTGACATATGAACTCCGGAAGCCATTTATTTTCTTTTATCTGTATCCGCAATAACTGTTCCGTTTCATCTTGAGTCACGCGCTGTTCCTTTATGGTACACAGGGTGTTCATTTTCGTAAAAAGAATCACTTTGGAAGCACGGTGAACCGCAAGGCTGTTCCATCAACTAGGCACTAGTCCAGCCTAAAGGTTGATATGTTGCTTCTAGCCACTAGTACAGCGTAAGGGCATGTGGGCCCTTGGCGATCGTCCCATAATATGGTGATCGTGCTCCAGTTGTTGGCACGAAGCTGCAGGTGTCTGCTGAAGAATCCATCCGCCGGTGTCTCAAACAGGTGGCAGTGGCAGAAAGGGATCAAATACCTGTTATGAAAACAAAAAAATGATAATTAGTCTCGCTAGCCGAACTTCATTAATATTACTCATTTTATTTATTACGGCCGGTCAGAAACTATTTGCTTGCAAGGATAGTTCAATGGAGTATGTTCGTCTCTAAAATCAATGCGAAAAGTAACGAGATAAATCAAGGCCAACACACAATGATAAACAACAGTCTAAATGCGTGAGGAATGATATGATATATGATATGGCATTTGTAACGCGCCTATACTCAAGTGTTTCTAGGCGTGACGAGGCAGGTGGGGAACAAGGGCAGACAGACAACGATCCTACTAGGCCAGGTGTCTTTCTGATCGCGCATGGGGAAGGGCTGTACATGGTTAGTTGAATACAAATTAAATAATAGGGCCAGCTAGTGGCAAGTGCAAGGTAAATGCCGGGAGAAGTGGCTGAAGGATACAGAGACAGTCCCGTAGTGCAGGGAAAAGTGGCTGGGCCAAGGACCGAGATCAGTGAGACCAGTGGAACTGCATGCCCATGTGCCCACTACAAACAGTTTTACTTGCTTTTCCTAGCTCTTCATTCATTCATTTATTCATGCATCCATTCATTAAATCTTCATTCCGGTATAAAAGCGTGTAAAGATTTACTTACATTATATTTGAAATTTCCATTGTGTCTCTTCGTAATGCAGTCTGTAAAACGGACCGTGCTCTTGACAATGATTTTTCGTATACTGACCTAAAACTGAAACTCGGTCTAGTTTCTGAATTTTCTGCCTTATCGTCTCTTACGTTATTTCGCACCCCCTTCAAATGAAGTTCTTTCGGCATGGTCCCTGTCTCAAGGTCAAAAAACAATAGACCCTTATACTTCCAGTGCGACTTGTGGGCCTCATCTGGGCGCTGTCCTTCGCATTCTTTATTTGCAACATCACGTAGTATAGGCATCTGTGAGAACTTGAAGTTTAGAATCCGTCTATGTAGTGCGCCTCAATGTGCAAATGCGAACTGGCTTCTCTCCCAAATGCCACGGGCCGCTTGGCTGGCGCGTTCTAAGTGCCCCAATTTTGTCCCCGTTGTCTGCAAGCTTTGCAGCCCAAATTGAGACATTTAATTTTTGGCGGAAGGTCAGGGAAAGTATAAAGTACTCCGGAAAGTGATATTTATTGTTTGTTTGTTTTATTATTTGCAATACGCAAGCCTCCACTCCGTTAACCGTGCGCAGCATTTACATTTACATGAGATGACACATGAGAAAAATATATACATACACATATATGAGGTGAATAGAGAGAATTCAAAGATGACACTCAGCTTGTTCGCCACCCATGATGGTGAAGGTAGGGGTTAGGGTTACAGGTACACTGTACAATAACATTTATTTACAAAAAGACAATCGTATTGCAATTATTTAAACCGGGATTTGTACTTCACAATCAGCTGTGCTTCGGGTGGGCATGGCACAGTCGCAATGTTCAGTGGCAATGGATCACTGCTCTGCACAGAAACGTCCAAAATTCCATATCTGTGCTTCTCTAACACAGCAACAATAAGGCCTTTCACAAAGTCGAACTGCATTTCATCATAGACTGGTTTGATCACCCATTGCTTACTTCGTTTTGAAAACACCTTAGTGTAGCGAGGCATCCTTACTTTACCCCTAGTCCTAGATTGTTCACGTCCGACATTGCTCTTATGGGCCAAGACCGCTAGTAGAGTGCGATGTTTCATGCCCCGAAAGCTAAAATGCAAGCGCTTTGGCCTGTACTTTAGGCACATATTGTGGAACACCTCCAAATCTCCTGTGTGACAGAATTCTGTCAGTCCTCTCAAATCTCTTGATAGAGTTTTGTCGAAAACAATCTTCTCAATGGCTTTGTGTGTCGGTGAAGATGGAATCAACCACTTCTTCTTCCGTGCCTCCTCTGGGGACAAAGGGCCATGTTCACATTGGTGGAAATGTTCATTTGCTGTCCAGCGGTGAACGTTGGTACAGTGGTGCATCAGTGACCGCCATTTTTCAAGTAGTATTTCCACTGACCCCTCACAGGTTTTTGAGCTCCACCAAAGATGGTTGGTGATAGAATGTGACCACTGCAAAATACTTTCAAAACCTTTTTTTTTCCCTGCAGCCGAGATTTTCTTATTGATTGATTTAGCAAGATGCCATACGTCAAATTGATGTTTAATATGTGGGAACTGCTCTCTCATTGTCTTGGCAATTGAAACGTGTCTATCCGTGGCTATGAGGTCGATGTGCATTCCCCTCGATTGTAGATATTCCACTGATTTTATAAAACCTAGTTTCTCCATGGCCACTGAGGATGTACATTGTGTTACCTGCACGACCACCAAACTCACAATTTTCTTACTATCCATGTCCTGAAAGTGGTAGGTGCAGTACTTGGCAGAAAATCCAGGGCTGTCGCACTGTCCATCGCTGGCTAGCCTGAATCGTTTGCCTTCGAATGTACTTGCTAGAGACAATTGTTCAATTTTCCAAGCATCACTAATGGCCGGAAACAGATAATCACGTTGGTATGTGTAGTACAGCGCTTTAGAAATGAAATGGAGTCCCACAAACTGAAAGAAAGCCTCTAACTTTCTAAAACTGGAGCCACTAAAAAGTGATGCAGCTGCACACAGTAGATTGCCTGCTGGCAGTTTCCCCAGCATCGGTTGTGCAGACCATGAGAACCTATGATTTAATCTACAGGCGGCATTTATTTTGACGTTACTGCCTTTTATTTGACGAGTCACATTAATCAATGGCTTCCCACATACTTTCCCTCTAATGGAATGCACACATTTCAGCATACTTATAATTTCCATCAAACAACTGTCGAATACAATGTATTTGCTCTCTTTCATTAGACTGTCATCCTGCGTCAAAGTTGTTTCGGCCTTTGACGTTGTGGAGATTTCAACACATTGGTAAGTAATATCGCTGCTATCAAGTTCTGATGCGTCTATGGATGCTGCGGCTGGTTCATTCTCTGTCATTTCAACATCTATTACTTCGACATTGATGGGAGAACACAACAATGTCGACAGGTTTTTTGGTGGCAAATTTTTGGCGGGTGTAGATTGTGTAAATTGATCTGCAACTACTTCAGAGCTATCTTCAATACATTCAATAACATCTTCTTGTGGTGGTGCGGTCGCACTGTAGCTATGGTCCAATGCAACTTTGCTGTAGTCTCCAAACACAATTAATTCATGTTCTGGCCATTGGACATGAGCATCTCGAGCCTGAACACGCCTCCCCTCAATTAATAGTTCCTCCATAGTGTACACGGTCTGGCAAGCCACATCTCTCATTCGCTTCACTGTCTGTTTGTGTATAGTTCTGACACCCACGGGTAACTGGAGGAGAGATTGGAAAAGGGATGTTCAGTTTAAACAGAAGATGGAGTGTAGTAGAATTGACTGGAAAAAAACATAAAATAGTCCCCAGCACAAACATTTTTTTAAAGGTATGAACTGTTTGTAACTAACCTTTTTTTGTTTTTTTTTCTTTGCAACTTTTTTGACTGGACCTTCAACATCTGCACGCTGTAGCTCCGATTAGTTTCCGCATGTCCTCCCTTCCTCTTGCGCTGCAACGACTATATTTTCTGTATCCGCATAGGCAGCACGGAATGAGGCTCCATCGTCTCCCTGAAACATAGTACTTTCATTACTATGTATCAAAATATTGTTAGCATAAAACACATGTGAGGACGAACACACAGGTACATCTCAATAGCCAAATACGATTTAAACATTGTGTGCAACAATCAAACGACAAGTATTCGACCAGTGATGATCTATTTCGATGGAACTGTCAGTATCCATACCTCTGGCTCTGCATGGACTGCCATGAATGGTTGTATTGGAGAGGAGGCATCCGCATCTCCCTGAAACACAGTACTTGCATTAGTATGCTTTTCAATATTGGAAACACAACACACACTTGGGGTCGACGGCACAGGTACATATAAAGAGATAACCGCAAATGATGCATTGTCCAAAAGAATCAAGGAAAATCCAAATATGATCACATTTCATCGACTTATTTCAACGATTCCTTTACATCTGCATCATCTAAATGAGATGTTGTGATTGTGGTGGAAGCTCCGTCGTCTCCCTGAAACACAGTACTTGGATTAGTATGGTTTTCAATATTGGAAACATAACACACACTTGGGGTCGAACGCACAGGTACATATAAAGAGATAACCACGAAAGATGCATTGTCCAAAAGAATCAAGGAAAATCCAAATATGATTACATTTCATCGACTTATTTCAACGATTCCTTTACATCTGCATCATCTAAAGGAGATGTTGTGATTGTGGTGGAAGCTTCGTCGTCTCCCTGAAACACAGCACTTGCGTTAATAGGGAAGAAAGTATAGCAAATGGAATCACGTTATATGATCATGCATGATGGAGCTGTCATTATCCATACCTCGTGCTGCTGAAGAATATCTATGGATGTTGCAAATGTAGTGCGCACTTCCGAAAGCTGTTGCGCCGATTCGTATACTTGAATGTCAGGCTCTGCATCAAGTGCAGGGGTTGACACTCCATCAACTGCCTGAAACATAGTACTTGCATTAGTGAGGATTACAATTGTGAAAACATAACACACACCTTGGGTCGACAGCACAGGTACATATCAACGGCTAACCACGAATGAAACATTGTGTAGAACAATCAAACAACAAGAATTCCAGCTCTGATGATGACGCTCGATGGAGCTGTCAGTATCCATACCTCCTGATGTTGAAAAACATCTAGAAATGTTGTAGATGTGGCGGACGCTTCAGCATCTCCCTGAAAGACAGTACTTGCATTAGTATGGATAACACTAATTATAACTGAAAACAAACACCAGTGGACGATAACTAAGGTGTATATCAATTGGAAAGCAGTAACCAAACATTCGGTAAAATAATTACACGATAGAATACAACTATTACTTGACATGCATAAAACAAGTATGTAGCGGATTAGCCTAGTAAGATTACCTGATACGCGCTAGAAGTGGTTGATAACTGCGACCACGTCAAGGATGTAGAATGTTCTTGCTTCAGATTCAAGGGATAGTCAAGAAGTTGTAAAGGTCAATTAATGATTGATAATGAAATGCCAATTTTAAAAATAGCCATGTAAGCCGACAGAATACTTGAAAAATGCTCAATACAGCACAGTTCCCTGTCCCCATATATATATACATTGCGTTTGTGGGTTATGAAATCGAAAAAGAATATATTGATAAATGTCATTATTCAAAAAACTATACACTCATATCAATATCGAAATTATTACAAGGGATAGAACACCTACAATATCTATTAATCCATTCGGCTACACACTACCGCAAGGCCGAAAGCTAAATCCGGACACTTGACTCACCGGTGGCGGAATGTGGATGAATAGAGTGGGAATAGCGTTTTCGCGCAATTTCCGTGTCGTTCGCCGTTTATTCTTCTTTGTTACCCAAGAAGTTGTGTACATGTCCAAGGAAAAGTGCCGGCTGCAGATGCGGTATCGATCACCCCTCTTGTCCTCTAAGACTTGTTGGACTCTACTTTCCAGCTCATCCAGTGGATATCCGCAATGTCTGACCCATTCTCTTATTCGATCAACAGTTTTCGGGAATACATGCATTGTAGTTCCTTCAGATTTCGCATGGGTCTTCGAAGGGCAACCGCTAATCGAACAGGCAGGCATTGTTGATAAATCTGAAAAGTAAATATCGACATTATTATACAATCTTCAAGAGTAAAGATTTGATACAAAAGTAAATGAATCATACAATGATCAATGCAAGGTTTGTTTTGGTCGCAGGAACTATACCAGTTCATTATGTGCTGCTTAGTATTTGCATAAGTTGCAGAAATGTATAATTGATGTGACTGAAATCTGAACATGTGACTCGTCCCTTGGATGTTCTGTCTTGCACGAGAAGGAAACATGCTAACATTATTGACTGGACCCCCGAAGGATGCAATTCAATCACAAAAGTCACAGATGACAATAAATAGATCTATTGATAGCATAGCAATGGAAACTCAAGTCAATACCAATGAGACCAATGAACATAGCACTATTGTGTACTCTACTCGAAAATAGATAGAAATTTAAAAATCTGCGAAATATGACCAGGATACATGGCCTTACCTTGACCAACAAACAGTTGGATTCAGCAAGCAGAGCAGTATGTTGCGGGAGAATAGGTGGATGGCCACAGGTAGCGCACTGATGGGTATGCTCGAAGCGGTCACAGAAGTTCACGGATAGCACGACGACAAGCAGATTAGCATAGATCTCAGTGGTTCCCAGGTAGCACGTTCAAGAGTTGACTTGCAAAGCACAAAGATGTTCTCATGAGACATATCGAGTGGTTTTTAAAGTATTAGAAACTGGGGTGTGTTTGTGAATGAATGACGTATGTATGTCGTGGTATTAGGGGGGCGGCCTGCTTGAAGGGGAGGCCTGCCTGGAGACACGGGGTCTGAGGAGGCCATGTGACCGATGGCCCCTTGGCGTGGGACACCTTTTGAAGTGTACATGCAGTTTGGCACCTTGGCCTTTCGCGCCCCTGACAGCCCCCCATGCCAGCGCTCATCCCCGGGTGTGAACCGCCTTTGATAGAGGGGGTGGGATGGATGGGCCTGGGGCGTGCAGATAAGGCACAGGAAGACTGCTGAATGGAGACACACTTATGTGGATTGCAGGGGGCGGCCTGCCTCAGGGGAGGCCTGCCTGGAGACACGGGGTCTGAGGAGGCCATGTGACCGATGGCCCCTTGGCGTGGGACACCTTTTGAAGTGTACATGTAGTTTGGCACCTTGGCCGTTCGCGCCCGTCACAGCCCCCCATGCCAGCGCGCATCCACCGGCGCGAACCGCCTTTGATACAAGGGGGTGGGATGGATGGGCCTGGGGCGTGCAGATAAGGCACAGGAAGACTGCTGAATGGAGACACACTTATGTGGAATGCAGGGGGGCGGCCTGCCTCAGGGGAGGCCTGCCTGGAGACACGGGGTCTGAGGAGGCCATGTGACCGATGGCCCCTTGGCGTGGGACACCTTTTGAATTGTACATGCAGTTTGGCACCTTGGCCTTACCCGCCCCTGACAGCCCCCCATGCCAGCGCTCATCCCCGGGTGTGAACCGCCTTTGATAGAGGGGGGTGGGATGGATGGGCCTGGGGCGTGCAGATAAGGCACAGGAAGACTGCTGAATGGAGACACACTTATGTGGATTGCAGGGGGGCGGCCTGCCTCAGGGGAGGCCTGCCTGGAGACACGGGGTCTGAGGAGGCCATGTGACCGATGGTTCCTTGGCGTGGGACACCTTTTGAAGTGTACATGCAGTTTGGCACCTTGGCCTTTCGCGCCCCTGACAGCCCCCCATGCCAGCGCTCATCCCCGGGTGTGAACCGCCTTTGATAGAGGGGGGTGGGATGGATGGGCCTGGGGCGTGCAGATAAGGCACAGGAAGACTGCTGAATGGAGATGCACTTATGTGGATTGCAGGGGGGCGGCCTGCCTCAGGGGAGGCCTGCCTGGAGACACGGGGTCTGAGGAGACCATGTGAACAATGGCCGCTTGGCGTGGGACACCTTTTGAAGTGTACATGTAGTTTGGCACCTTGGCCGTTCGCGCCCGTCACAGCCCCCCATGCCAGCGCGCATCCACCGGCGCGAACCGCCTTTGATACAAGGGGGTGGGATGGATGGGCCTGGGGCGTGCAGATAAGGCACAGGAAGACTGCTGAATGGAGACACACTTATGTGGATTGCAGGGGGGCGGCCTGCCTCAGCGGAGGCCTGCCTGGAGACACGGGGTCTGAGGAGACCATGTGAACAATGGCCCCTTGGCGTGGGACACCTTTTGAAGTGTACATGTAGTTTTGCACCTTGGCCGTTCGCGCCCGTCACAGCCCCCCATGCCAGCGCGCATCAGTATATCGTTGCTTATCATTAACAAATGCCACATACCGGAGATTCTTGTGAGCACAGACCCACACTTCAACCGGTGTATTATAGTGGTCAAGACTGTATAATCCAATGGTAAATGTTAGTATAGATATATGTGTGACTTTTATAGAGACATTTTTTTTTTTCTCAAAGTATTTTATTGGTTTTTCAAAAAAGTGACGAAACATTACAAACTTGCAGGTGTGATTATAGAGAAACGATAACACAAGAAAGAATAACGTGAGAACAACACAAACAACAACAGCAGTCTACATGTAGCGTTAATTAAGAGGTGTGCGGTGGCAAGTAAAAATTAAAGTTTTGGTATTGCGGGAAGCGAGGGGAACAACTTCGATTAGTACCTTCACTGTATTGGCATGGAGAATCAAGCGTTGCAGGACGCTATGGTCCTTCAGGGAGGCTTAAGGTCTGCTTTGAAGCGCATGTCACTCAGGAGGGCTTTCCAGGAGTCCAAAGTGTCACTTGTGACTTCTCCACTGGTTGCGATCCCGTCTTGCCAGGCCCTGGTTTCGGCAGTTGTCCATCTCGCCAGTTCGCTTAGCCACCGAGCATGGCTGGGGCCCGCTGGGGTCTTCCAGGCCATCGCTATTGTTCTTTTGACCAAAATGCATGAGATGTCCATCAGTTTCACCAGATGCTTGAGTTTGCCCGGTCTAGGATATATACCTAATAGGCACTCTCCGGGCGTCCAGTCGTATCTTACCATGCCGGCTTCTGCACAGGATTGTTTGGCTTTGAACCAGAGTGATTTCACTGTGATGCAGGACCAGAACATGTGGATCATGTCTGCCTTGTCGTTTCCACACCATGGGCACGTCGGGGGTATTTTCGGGTTGAATGAGGCAATCCTGTGGGGAGTCATATATGTCCGGTAAAGGACATTCAGCTGTATTTGTCCGAATCTGGAATTGCGGGACACTTTCTTGGGGTACATCAATGCTCTTTCCCATTCCTTGTCAGTAAGTGGGGATTCGAGATCTGCCTCCCATTTCGCCTTCAGTGCCTGACCTTTGGGATTAGGCTTGTCTATAAGCTTGTTGTAGAGCCTGGAAACTGGTCTCCATCCATCTGAGAGGTCATGCATTTCCTGTAGTAGTGGGTCTGGGGTGGGCTCTTCTGGCCAGCTGTTCCACTGTTTCTTAGCAATCTGCTTGATCCTGTGGTACCAGATGAACTTGCCCTTAGATAGTCCTTCTATGTCCTGTAACGACTCAAAGTCCCTGAATTCCCCATCCGTGAACATGTCTCCCCATGTATATATGCCTGCTTCCTCCCATCTCCTGGGGGTGGGAAGTTCCGCCTCCGACTTGCACACATCCACCATTATTGGGTTGTCCGGTGAGTACGGATATTTCACTTGCCTTATATGACAAGCCCTGGCCCATATCTGCCTGCCCAACTTGACAATCATCAGAGTTTCGGGAGGTAGGCGAGGAGGAAACCATAGAGTTTCTTTGGGGATTAGGTTTGTGGGAGACTGCCTCAGTAGTTCCAGTTCGGCCGATGTATCATCTGATAGCCACTTCGTGGCATGGCTGAGCTGGGCCGCCAAGTAGTAAAGCTGGAGATCTGGGAGTTTTATACCGCCCTCCTTATGTGGGAGAGATAGCGTAGCCAGTGTAAGCTTCTGCCTGCGTGGACCCCACAAGAAGTCCTTGATGATGGCCTCTAGCGTCTTGAAGAAGGGCGGGCGAACGTAGTGGCAAATGTTGGCAAAAAAGTACAGGAATCGAGGAAGGATTATCATTTTAACAATCGCCGCTCTACCCACCATTGACATTGGTAGTTTGGACCAAAATTTAATTGAACGCCGAAGGCCGTTTGTGACTTTTATAGAGACATAACCTACTGAAAGACTTTGAACAAGTGTGTTTTAGTGCATGCATTATCGAGAATATGTTAAGTTAGCTTAGATAGATAGTGACCACCCTGCTTCACAGCAACCAGACCTTCACCCATTCGGAGCACAGATGTCTGACGTCCATCCTTGAATGGAGACACACTTGATTCATTTAAAAAATCGAGACAACCGTTGTTAAAATATATGTGGTGTTTTATTTTGTATCTTATTTTCATGACACAAAAATACAAGACTTTAAAGATTATACAGGTCAGGTTGCAGCACAGCGAGAGAAAATCCCCTGTACTGACCGCTGTCACTCGGGAACGTTTCTCTAATGGCACGAACGGCACAGGCGGGTATCACTCTTCGAACGCGGTGTCCAAGCCTCCTGTGAAGCCACCATGTAAAGGAACGATAGGCCACCAGCTTGTACCACCTGTGAAAAGGAATGAAACAAACTGTTTTTAAATTACCAAGATAAGTTTAATAAACGTTTGTTGTCAATGACAATTCTTGTAACTAATGGCATTTTACACGGACAAATGCTATCTAGACAATGCAGACTATTCAACGACTTACATGAGTTACAATGATATGTAGATGTAATTTTGGATATAGTAGAAGACCATGAAATAGGAGTGGCATGACAAGCAGAGTATACTTACTCGTTACTCGGATTACGAGGACGAACAGTTGCTCGAAGTTCGTGCATAAGCACCATCATTATTCTCAACACGGCCCGTGTGAGGCAGGCTGCCCTGAAGTCTGGCAGCTCGGTGATGCATTGCGGTCATGGCTCGACTTCTGAAATGTAGGCCAGGCATCCCGAATTTTCTCGGCAGCAGCAGTTCTCGTCCTCGGTTGGCATTAGCTCGCACCGATTGCATGTGCACCAGGTGGAGACGCCGTCCATTCGACTAGGCCCAGGCTCTTCATCTGTTGATTCGTCCTGCCAACTGCCGTCCGAATCCCCATCGTTTTTGCGTGCTTCCCTTTCCAGTAGTTCCTCCTCGGTATACTCGGGCTCGTACATGTAGGGCATTATTGTAGCCATTGTGTGTTAAACAAACTAAAATAATTTATAGCGGTGGTACTGGTATCTGTTCACACGGGCTACAAGCGGCAAAGGTAGCTGACCAGAGCACTGAAACGAGTCACAGAATACTCAAAGTAACACAGAGAGAGGAATGGAATCGAAAATCGGCTGCTGTGTGTTGTAAAACGGTCTGTTTATACTTATTGAGGAGAGAGGCGTCCTGCCATTTCCATGGCGACACGTCATTAGCTGAAGCGCAGCGAATGTTGACACGAGACGTGCTTTGGCGTTGCGAAATGGGCGGTACGAGTCTGCTGATGACAGGCTCAGGGGCGGGGGAATTGATTTAGTGCCGCTAAAGCAGGTCAGCCAGGGCGATCGGGAAAAAGATAGGATTATCAGAAAATGGCGGCTCCCTGGTGCTTGTTTTCGCGTGCGTTCAATGGACGAAAACTCGTGTAAGGTCCATAGGAAAGTTTTCTAAAATCGAGCCACTTAGGCTTAAAAAAACATGGCCGACCCGTAGGGACAATAAACATTTTTACTAGACCATGCCTTTAAGTGAAAGAGTGGCTTTCTGGTTAGCCCATAGTGCCAGCCCATGCGAGACTGGAGCCATTAGCCACTCATCGGCAATGTGTGGACATCCCAGTTCTAAATTTCTAAATGTGTCCCATAGTTTGGAGCAGACTGTGGTAGCCCAAGCAGTTTTTTAAGAAAGGAGTTCTCCACATTTTCGATTTTTGGAATCCTTTCCATACCCCACAGTGCTGCCCCATAATTAGTGGCAGTTTTTGTTTGAGCCCTGTACTTCGAGACTTCATTTGATTGGGTGCCCCACGCAGTTGTGTTGAAAGCGGGACAGACCCCTAAGCGCCTGTGTCATCCTCATACATTGCTTATCAACATGTCCAAACCCTCGCCAATTCTGCGTAAAACAAATTCCCAGATAATCAAAGCTGGTGACCCTCAGGATAGGTTTGCCTCCACTCCATATTATGCGCATCTTGAGATGTCTAACACCCAAACTCTTACATGCCATAACTGCTGATTTTTGTGAATTCACAGTCAGTTTATGGGAAGCCATAAATTGGGTGTAGATATCCATCAGGCATTGTAAAGCTCTGGGGGTACGGGCAATTAAAACCATATCATCGGCATAGCCTAAGACTGGGAGGGGGACACCACCCACCGTGATATAGTCGGTATGGGAGTTAACCAATGCCTGGTAGACACCATTTAGGTCTCAAAAAAGGCTGTGCACTGTCCCTGTTCCCCGAATCTAACACAAGTCGATGTATGTTCATGGATTATCTGGAGGACCTTGATCAAATCCTCTAGGAAACCCATGGACCTGAGCACCGCCCATAGCATAGTGTAGAGTCCTTGTAGGTGGGATACTTATATGGCGTTATATATTGTCTATGATTAGCCATTTGTTTAAGGGTTTATGCGGTTGTGGCACCCTGTGTAATAAATACATGAGGCACAATACATTGCCTATGTTTATGCATTGTTCCTTTGACCCAATAACATTGATTAAGGCCATACGTTACTTTTCTTACTACCAGTGTGAGGCACATATGTAAGCACATCTTAATCCGTAAGAAATGTTTTCGTTAAATATACTGTACCATGCTAGGTGTGGGTCTCCATCTTTAAGGCGTGTTACCCATTTGGGTGGGCTTACGGTATAGCTATCTTATTATCCTAACAGTCTGTTTCTTTTTTTGATCATACATTAGTAATTTCAAAGTCCATAGGTGTGTATTTGAATTTGTGTGCTCTACTTATGCCATACATTCCATGAGACCAACTATTAGTTGGGATGGTCAGATCATTAAGAATCAACCTAGATATTTTTTTACAGGTGGCCAGAGTTTGAGGATTGTCTGGTTAACCAGAAATAAGACCATAGTTCCAAATTAACTACAAAGTTGGTTGTTTTTCTAATTGTTGGAATTGTCTTGGTAACTCGTGCCCGTAACAACCTTAGGATTGGAGGAGCAACTATTTATTAGGTTCCTATCCTACCTGTAGTTATAATTTATTTGATGCTGCCATGTCATCTGCTTGATTGAATTGAATTGAGGTGGTCACATGGGTGGTTGGGGCTGTCATTTGTGTAGCTCTAAAAATATTATGGATCAGTCATTTAATGCTTCAGTCTTGCTAAGAATAGGTTTGTTATTATCCGGTAATAGGAGTGTATAAGTGCGTCCTGTAACTAGTTTGTCTCTTTTATTTGTAGATGGGTTTAGTAAGTAGTAGTGTCACAGTCTTGTTGTTTCAGGAAATAGGCATTGCAATGATTACAGAATGTAGTGCATTTCATTATCAGTGTTTAAACCTTCGGAGATTGTTCTCACAATACATATTGTTCTCGCTTCCTGTTGATGAGGGTCTTTTCTTGATTGCCTAGTCTTGGGTCTGGTTTGATTTGCATAGAATAATGTGAATTACATGGGTTGTCCTGCAATTAATGAATTCCTGAATCTTAATGGCCTTACCATTGGTTGTGTTATATATGTGTGCATGTTGTTCAGAGCATATCTTCCCATGCTGCAATTTTTGCATTTGAAAAAATCTTTTATGGGGTTTCCAGTCAGAATGTTGGTTTGTTGTTTTTGTCGAGTCGTGTTCATGGAGCTAGGCTACACAATAATATCGGCTTTATTTCTTTGTTCATAATTCCATTGATTCTTCCTCTCTGGCTTTTATTATTCAAAACCAGAGAATTTTATTTTATTCTATTTTTTCAAACTACTTCCCTTCTATGATTGGTGCCAAGTGCTTCTTTTTTTAGGGTCTGATAATCAATCAAATGTATTACTATCGTTCTATAGTTTCAGCCTACAACCTATATTATCACAACTAATACAAAACACGTACACTTTTTACACTCATATTTTTATTATCCCAAACAAAATGTTCACAACTAAAGTTTTTACATTGAATTTCATAGGTTTTTATTAGTGCAACTTAAGCATAACGTCCCTTTAACAAAGTTATTTCTTTGAATTTCATAGGTTTTTATTAGTGCAACTTAACCATAACGTCCCTTTTAACACATTTTTTTCTTTGAATTTCATAGGTTTTTATTAGTCCAACTTAACCATAACATCCATTTAACAAAGTTTTTTCAGTGAATTTCAAAGGTTTTTATTAGTGCAACTTAGCCATAATGTCCCTTTAACAATGTTTTTTCATTGAATTTCATAGGTTTTTACCCGTGCATGTTATTTTTCTACAACCTACTAATTTCATACTTACCCAATATAGCAATATTTGTGTCCAATTTCCAAATTTTCACCTTAAAACTTTGCCATTTCACACCATCTGTACTAATTTTTAACACTTGTATACACTTCTTGCAACTATTTCAACTAGTTTTGCATCCGTAGACGTCTACGAAGATCTGACTTCATAGCGGACCTTCCGGACAGTGCCACATGACCACACACTGGCGGGCAGCATGATGACGTGTCTGACAACCCATCCGCACTTCATGATAAGATCTCTGCTTGGCAGACAGTTCAGAACTGCATTTTCTACTAATCTAGGAACTTCCAACTTCAAAATTTCCCTTGCACAGCTCCAACACCTATTCCTACTCATTATTCATTAACAATCTAGTACACAGTACATACTTTTAGCAAAACTGCTATTTATCTTAAAATGGCATCAGCTAATGCCATCCCTCCTCCCCAAGAGCCACCACCACTCCTGTAATCAAGGAGCATGAGAAACAGTGCCCCCTAACTTAGAAATAACACATGCGCAACATTTTCCCTTGTCCATCTACCCCTCCACATTAGTGTTTGGTTGCTCTTCCCTCATTTCCCTCTCCACCTTTCGTTCTCAGCTCTCCTGTCAAAAACAATACATCCAAAAACAACAAACGACAAATTCCTTTAGGAACCACCTTTCCACAGTTAAAAAATTGAACTTAAAAAAAAAAATGTATAGACTCCATCTACTTTATATTTCTCAGTAAAGTACATAGACTAAATAACATTTTCCAACATTTCCATTTGCATTTTGTGTTATGCTAATGGGAATATTGTGGCGTTCATCCTCTGTTCCAGGGACTGGAATGGTGGATACTGGCCCAGCAGCCCAAGTTATCAGCCCAAGCGAAGCGAGGGTGGATAACGAGGTCGCTGGACCATTATCCCCCCATTCCAGCCTCTGAAATGGGGGATGAAGGCCATTAGCACCCTAGGTTCCCAAAGCGGGAACCCGGGGTGCTAAAAAATAGGATTTTCCTTCCAACACCGGGACGCCTGCATCGTCCCGGTGTAGGAAGGAAAATCCTTTTCCAGGATGGCCACCGTGGAAAGGGAAGGTGGGGGTTCCATACAGGGCCCTTCTTCGCTTTCCATAGCAGCCTGCAGAAAGCAAAAAGAGAACCCTATGACCATATTACCACAAGCACATTTTTCTTCCCTTTCAAATCTATCCTAATTTCGAATAACTTTACCACAAAGCCAGACCCAGGTGGACATGGCCACTTCAATCCTATGTTTTGTCCCTTGTGATCATGGCCAGTAGCCAGATTGTCCGGATCATGACCTTATTCCATGACCCGGACAATCTGGCCACTGCCCATGGCCACGGGCTACCCCTCAGTCACTAAAGGTATACTGCTATTTTTTGTAGCTACATTATGACACTTGTCAAATAATAAAACACTGGCACATTTGCAAAACCATGCTTGTAGGTCCTTGACAATGCTCCTTACGCCAGTTTGCTGGAAATCCACCCATGTTTTATTTTTTCAAAAGTATCAAATGTATGCACATACAATCGTCATATAACCTAGCCGCCACTTGACAAAATCCATTCAGACTTTATGAAAACATCTAAATCTAGATCTATAATCGTTTTGCAAATCTTTGTGTAGATTTTTCAAATGGCACCAAATCTATAAGCCTTTACAATATTTTGGGACCCCTCCTCTAATTTTGCCCCCTCATGACAGAATCCCACAAAACTTTGCATACCCACGCAGCGTGGGAATATACATGCAAAGTTTCATGCAGTTCTATTAAATGGCGCCAAAGTTATAAACCACCCAAGAACTGCATTTCACCAACACTGTAATGCTAAGGTGTTCGCAAACTTTCACATGACTGTTCGCGAACATCTGGACTGCTCGCGGGATTTTGCTTCTTGCAGCCATATCCCATCCCATCCTCATCACCCCTCACCTCCCCAGAGATTATTTGATAAGTTTGACAAGTGGAATGCTGTGTTTTTTCATATATTTTTACTGCGATGTCCGCGAATCAAAGATGGTGGGCGTTTCCAAAAATCTGACACACTTCACGCTCATCACCATCCAATAAGCGAACACGTTGCATGTCCGTGGACATGACGCAAGCCGATTAGCCAATCAGGACACTGTCCGCGGACAGAATAGGGAAGTGTGTCCACGGACCGGACATAGATATCACTAATATTTTGTGACCTACTTTTTGGTCATATTTTAAAAAACTACTGGGTGGATTTTCACCAAATTTACAAAGCACGCTTTCGGACCAAGCCGCTGCTCCTGCCGCAAATTTGATGAAAATCCGTCCAGCGGTTTGGGCTGTAGGCGTGAGCAAAGTTTTTTCCCCATTCAGTCTATGGAAAAAAAAGACATTTTGGGACCCCCCTATAACTTTGCCCCCCCGGCACAAACCTCACCAAACTTTGCAAAACAATTCAGAGTGGGCCATATACCTTTGGTGAGGATTCGTCCAGGGAGAGCGAAGTTAAGCCGCCCACAAAGTGCTCTTCCTATGGAAACAGCAACTTAACCATAACTACACGGGCACTATATATATTACATGGCCACAGTAGTGGCCATGTAGTTATGGTTAAGTTGCTGTTTCCATAGGAAGAGCACTTTTTGGGCGGCTTATAACTTTGCTCCCCCTGGACGAATCCTCACCAAACTTTGCAAAAATAAGTATATGGCCCACTCTGAATATTTCCAAAGTTTGGTGAGGATTCGTCCAGGGGGGGCAAAGTTATAGAGGGGGTCCCAAAAACTTTTTTTTCCCATAGACTGAATGGGGAAAAAACTTTGCTCATGCCTGATGTCATCTTTGATGTCCTGGGTGTTAGTGTTAGCAGTGCACGGTGGTGGCGCGAGTTATGGTTGCTTAGCTTACCATAACTGGGGAATTTCAAGGGTTTTTCGGTTTTACTTGGAACCATAACGTCCCTTTAACAACGTTTTTTTCACTGAATTTCATAGGTTTTTAGTAGCACAACTTAACCATAACGTCCCTTTAACAACGTTTTTTCACTGAATTTCATAGGTTTTTAGTAGCGCAACTTAACAATAATAACTTTGACTTTATGTACATGTAATATGGAACATACTGAACCTCTTCTACTGAACTTGATGTCCGCGAACTCTTTTAATGTCCGCAGACATGTTTGGAAAATAGTACCACTACCTAAAAACTCTGGGGGGTTATGTTTGATTGTTATATCATAACATAGGAACATTTAACACATTCAAAAAGCAACACACATACACATTATATGTAGTAATACATAAGAAATGTAACCCATATATGTAACACACTAACCATTCATTTAAATACAATATGTTCTAAAATGGAATATACCAGAAGAAGATAAATTGGCTTCCAACATAATTACCTGACGGACACTACAGAACTAAAAACAACACCAGACCTACCTACACAGTACTTAGAACATATTTTACCTGAAATAGTAAGTGTACTTCATTTTACTAATATATTTATAAACTTTCTGTATTAGATAAAAAAAAATATAATATCTTTTTTTTCTCACAGAAATGTCCAGTACTCTGGAATGGCTAGAGCAGCATTTCCCACATGAGGAAATGTCACAAGATAGTGAAACTAATGGTAAACACTTTACAATATAAACCATTTAATTATTATTATTTTACATACATTTAACATATATATATTTTTTTTGTACAGAGCATACCAAAATAGAAAATACCTCTGAAGAAGCTGTTATGGAAAACACGCTTGACAGCATAAAAGAAAAAATGGATTTATTGTTGACCAATTTTAATAATTTGAAAACTTTTGTTGAAGATCATTTTAAAACAAAAACGTCATACCATTGCCCCACATGTACTTGTCCCCCTCACCATATCCCAGTCAATTATCCCCAAACCCTCTCCATAACCCAAAACGTTTTGATGAGACTTCCATCCCTTCTTCACATGATACCAATCATGTTGAAACCCCTAATTCTCCTGTTTTTGTTTCCGTTTCTGCCTCACCTTCTCTGTCATAAATTATTAATATATGTTAAATAAAGTTAAATTTTTATATTGAGTTGTAATTAGTTTCCGTTTAACAAAAAAAAACAATGTAGGTGTCCGCGGACAGCGCGGGTGTTCTGAAATGTTTGTAAATAAACGAAAATGGAGCTGTCCTGAAGAACACTATACCTGTCTGTACTATTCACTAGCAAGTTGAAACTGTTCTAAGAACACAATTGGTGTTATGAAATGTTCGCAAATAAACGAAAATGGAGGTGTCCTGAAGAACACTATACATGTCCGTACTGTTCGTTAGCAAGTTGAAACTGTTCTAAGAACACAATTGGTGTTCTGAAATGTTTGTAAATAAACGAAAATGGAGGTATCCTGAAGAACACTATACCTGTCCGTACTGTTCGTTAGCAAGTTGAAACTGTTCTAAGAACACACGCGGTGTCCTGAAATATTCGTAAAGAAACGGAAATTGAGGTGTTCTGAGGACACTGTTCCTGTCCGTATTGTTCGCAAGAAAGTTGACACTGTTCTAAGAACAAACGCCTGTGCGTAACTGTTCGTTTGACGTCTGACGCACTTTTAATTACTTCAGGACCCGAACAGTGTCCGTAGAACATCAACGCGCATGCGCAAACCAATGCCCGTGCATTTGGTGTCTTGCGGACAGCCGCTTCCTTCGTGAACATGTTCGCGAAGCGATCATGTGACCGCGCCCATGCTGATCGCGTGTTCTGAATGCAGACACTGTTCATGTCCCCGAACAATTTAAAAGTACATTTTCAAGTAATCCACAATATTTTCCAATAAAAACTCACCACAGCACAAGTCCCACATAATAATTATAAGTTTTTACAAACTTTTTGAAACCTTTTGAACCTTTTTTGTATGTTAGATCTGTCCACGGACAGCGCGCAAGTCCGCAGACCGTGCACAAGCACCCCTATAAAAGACCACGCCCTAGAGCTTATTCTCATTGTGTTTCTGGCTATTCTACAGAGCACAGAGATTTTTGCTGCAACCTGCAGATTTCCATCTTCAACCTGATGGCTTCTGTGGCTCCACCGCTGCCGCCTGGTGCTGTGTCTGCCTCAGCACCACCCCCATCCCCTCCACCACCACCACCTCCCCAAGGGCCTGAAGAGGGGATCAGGAGTGAGGATGCAGAGGAGGAAGAAGAGGATGAGGAGAATGAGGTAGAGGAAATCCCTACTACCCGCACTAGGTGTGAGTCTTGGGTGTGGCGGTTGTTTACCATTCATGGGAATGGTCCTAAGGCTCGTGCGAACCGTGTCACCTGCAATAAGTGCAAAATGATACTCAGTCGCGGGAGGCACGGTTCGTACAGCTTTGGGACCACTACCATGAAGCGACACCTGAGGTCATTTCACTCTGGGGCTATTCGCAAGGTTGTACCTTGCGAAGAACATAGTAGGTTGATTTCCTCTACTTCATCCTCTGTTTCTGATCCTGTCACCACAAGGACCACCTCTGTGGGACAGCGTCTATCTCAAGCTGATTCACAGGCCATACAGAATTATGATGACTCTTACCTTTCTAGGGTTACAGTTGTATGTATGTACTGTGACACAGTACTCTGCAGGGGGGAGCGACTTTGCAGTGCTTTTGAGACTATCGTCTCAGAGCATTAGAAGACCTGCTCACTACCCAAATAAAACCCACTCTACATCTTCCTCTCTCAGCTCGCCCTTTCTTATCCCTGTGGTTGGTGTCCCCCCCTTTACCCTCCTTTTTCCTCCTCTCCTAGTGTGTCGTGTATAAAAAAACAAAAAAAATACAAAATTACAAAAATCTAAAAAAATAAGGCTCTTTTCAGAGCCGACTTTCACAGTTAAAAAATAGAAGTGAAAATAAATGAAGCAGGGCCCTTTGTATTTTTTAGAAGTCCGCGGACATCTAAAAAAGTGGGTTGCTACCCTATCATAACCATTGCAATTTTCTCTGGTAGGAAGTGGTGGCTCTGAAAAGAGCCTTTGGGAGGTGTTTGTATGTCAAAAATTATAAATACTTAACACCTACTTCAAAATGGATGCTGTAATTCTAAAAAAGGTCGTAATGCATTTTGTATATTTCTAAAAAAAATCTGATTGCCAGCATAAGTAAGATGGACTCCATCTCTGCGAAAAATGTATGTACTACGAAACATAATATTTTCATTGTGAAAAGAGGACATGCCAACATCTCTTAGAAAGGCACAAACAGCCTTATTAAAATTGCGCCTTGCTTTTTCCATTTGTGGACCAAATGAAGAAGAACGAAGCCACATTTGTCTCTGTGCAATCCGTGAATATATTACTTGAGAATTAGGGAACATGTCCATGACCTTCCCAAGTCCTTCTTTCATAGAAAATTGCAAAGAAATTCCAGACACATGTCCTAAACTGTTCCCTCCACAATGAATTACAATTATGTCTGGATGTTGCTCTGTCTCCAAACTAGCACAAAGAGGTAGCAAGTCCAACCACTTCATTCCACGTACTCCATGCCAGTGTACTTCCACATGTGGAAATCCAAGATCTACAGCTACTCCACAGCTTTCTGCATGCACCTTCAACCAATGTATCCATGAATCTCCCAAAATCCAAACAATCTGTTTTCTGAAACACAAAGCCATAGCTATCTGTTGTTCTCTCAGCAAAAAGAGTATCTGAGAAACTCTCTCCTGGCACAACACACCCACTAAACTTTCCTGACCAATCCCTTTCAGTGCTCATTCTCATGTGCATGACTTCTGAACCCAAAAATCCCCAGATGTAACACCCGATGTTCGCGAACTACCGCCATGTCCGCGGACATATCGTAACATGAACAGCCCTTCTATCATTTCCACTTCACTTTCTGTCCCATTCCCTCATTGGATGTAGCTAAGAAGTCACATGACCATCCACCAATCACATTCAAAACCTCTAACTGCATCATCATAGATCAGCACTGCAAATGTACTGTGAATCTCTCTGAGTACAAGTGTCATATCATTGGCAAGCACCATCTACAAGAAATACTGTACAAGTCTCCAAGATTTCTACTTGCAGCTCCATGCATATCCAAATGCATGAACACAAACTACATGTATGCATATTTTCTGTACAATACATGAACACATTTTCAAACTGACTTAATATTTTTGTTTTATTTCTTTATTTATTCACTTTAATTTAAGCATGACATTGAGACACTATTACCTGGAAGACCTTAGTTACAGAAATAGTGGTATTCAGTGGTACATTATGAATTTCAAAAACATAGTAAAGATATTTTGTTTGCTAAAGTTAGTCATTACAATACAATTTGTTCATTAAGAACATACCATGTGTATTGAACTTGTGCGACGTACCTTATGTAAATAAGATAGTTTTAATGGTTTTGAGGAAGGCGCTGAGGATTTCAATTAAAAAACTCAATGTCTAAATTAAAAATAGTGCTATATACAAACAAAATTACTAATTTGTTTCTTTTACAATTGCAGTGAAGACCATTCTCCTGAAAAGAAGCAACCGAATATGAAGAACAAAGAAGAACTAAGAATTAACCTGTTCATTTAAAAAAAAAAAGTAAGTAGAACATCACAATAATATTTGTATTATTACTGAAACACACTGTAAGGTTAATTCATGCTATTTCTGTGCCTAAAAATAGAGATTGTGCACCATTTGTCCAAAAATCCCCATGTCTTAAACAGCGATTTACAGACAGAATGGCCCACAAATTCCTATTTTTGGATACACAAATTACCCAACTAAACCGCTACAATTTGGATATTATAGAACAAACAACAGTTTTAATTGTATACATTAGATTTACTATTTGTACTTCTCCACACCACTGGCTTACTTTTTTCTGTCATCTGAACCCCAGTTTAGTAGCATATAAATTCAATAATACCCATCCCTACTAGTTGTAGTTCCCAATGCACAATCACACACCATTACATACATCTTTATCATCTTACTCAAACACTCATGCACACAGCACACATACATTGCAGAACACCCCAACCCATACCTTCTTTTTTTTTTTTTCAACGGACCCTAAAGAATGCCTAGCAAAAGTCAAGTCTGTAGAAAGCAACGCAGAAGTAGAACAAATGAAAATAAAAGTGTCTAACATAAGCATCCATATCTAGCGGAATTTGTAAAAGAAGTTGAAACAAAACAGCTGAAACAGTCATTGCCTCCTCTATCAAAATGTAAAACAAACCAGAAAACAATTAACAAAAAATCAGCTATCACTACAGATAAAACTGCTTCAATAAATCTTGATAAAGTTCAAAGTAAGCATACCAAGAAAAGTATTTTAGCCAAAATGTTCCGTCACAGAGTCCTACAAAGACACAAATGTGGAAAATATTGTCATCGCAAATACAAAAACAAAGGGAAATACTACACCAAATGCGGATTTGGTTTCCCTAGGCCAGTTACAAATACAGGTCAAGTGAACAACCTCATGTCTTCAGTTGGACATAGTGTTAAAGGTAAGTCACCTAAAAATACATATTACATAAAAAGAAAAGAAGAAGAAAAATATATCAATGATTATAATGCAATCATTGCCCACTTATGGAATGCAAACATAGGTGTGCAGTACATTGCAGACAATTCTACTGCAGTTGCACGATATGTCACAGCATACTTAACCAAAGTAGAAAAGACAGAGCTCCAAGACCTCTGGAATGACCTGTCATCAGATAAAACAGTGTCTCAGAAATTATACAGCTTGGGCATAAAAATGCTCTCCCATAGAGAATTTAGATCATATGAAGCAGCTGATCGTTTAACTGGTACTGCACTGTATGGTAAATCTGAAAATATAGTATGGCTAAGTCTTGGTCCAGCTAAATCTAGAAAAAGAGTTCTAAAATCATACGAAGATATAGAAACAATAGCCAAACGTGATCCCAACAGCCAAGACATTTAAAAAAAAAATGTATTGGACACATACTACCCAAACAGGAGTACCACTTTGGAAACCATGTGTCTATACCACATAGCCCAAAACTACACATACAAAAATAATATAAAACCTGATGAAAAGAAAGGTAAATACAGAGTGACAGACTGTGAAGGCAGCTTAGTAAAACTCACTAAACCAAATTTAATTAATCATATCAAATTGTCATTAAAGACTCCTCAACATAAAGAAGTATATTACATGTCCGAGCTACAACTCTTTAAACCATGGAGAAAAGAAGATGAAATACAAGATAACTATGACTCATATCAAGATGATTTCAAAGGAAATGAAAGCACTATAACTGATGTAAACTTTACACAATACAAAACAATGTTGCACAATGAACAGCAACACGAAGAAGAACTCCAGGCCCAACTAGATAAGGACACTCCTGACAGTAGTCAACCTTCTGTAACAGGAAGCCAAGAACCACTGGGAGACCCACTCATAGCAAATGAGGTAGAATTAGCTATGACAGAAGTAAAAAACACCATGTGTCAATATGAAGATAAAGAAGACTTAACTATACTACAATCAAAACTAAACAATGAACAATGTAGCATTTTTCAAGAAGTAACAAAACAAATTGCACATGGTGTACAACATGAAAATAAAGAATGTTCCTGCTATAATTATAAACCTATACTACTGTACGTCAATGGTGAAGCTGGTTCTGGCAAACCATTCCTAATCAAAATCATCAGTAAGTTCCTTCAACAATTGACAAACAACAAACTGTCAGCTGTTGTCACTGCCCCCACAGGTTTAGCTGCCTACAACATAGGTGGTGTCACTTTACACCGATTACTACTATTGCCAGTAGAACACCAGAACAAATTAGACTATTACAAACTTTCTGCAGAAGCTGCAATGGAACTACGCAGAGTATTGAAACAAATGAAAATGCTACTAATAGATGAAGTGAGCATGGTCTCCAACCTAATGTTGGCTTTGATTCACCTCAGATTAAAAGAAGTACTCAAAACAAACTATGAAGAGCTGTTTGCAGGAAAACACGTTATTGTTTTCGGAGATCTTCTTCAATTGACACCAGTAAAAGGGGAGCCTATTTTTAAAACATTAGGACACAAACTCTGCCGTAAAACTGTTGGCAGCATTGGAAATGTCAACCTTTGGCAACATTTCCAATACAGGGAATTAACAGAAAACATTCGGCAATCTGCAGATCTCACTTATGCCAACATCTTGAAAAGTATCAGAATTGGTATACTTTCTAAAGAAGCAGAAGCAATATTGAAAACCCGGCAAATTAATGCACTTTATGGCAATAATGCATGTGCTACAGATGTTATGGAACAATTAGCCCACAAAAATGTCAATTGTATGGTCTTAATGTCTACTCTTGCAAGCTGTTTCAAATTCAATGAAATAATATTAAGTAAAGGAATGCAACCAATAATGGAAATTAGCGCCACAGACAAACTAGATGTACATGGTATGACACTACCCATGTGTGACCAAGCCACAACACGACTAAATAGTTTAGAAAAATCAATCTCAAACACAGCAGGCTTAGAAGAGATATTAAAATTATCCTTAAATTGCAGAGTAATGCTTAAACGTAACCTTGACGTGGACCAAGGACTAGTTAATGGAGCGCTGGGTACAGTTGTTGGCTTTCAAACATACCCAAGTGACAACAAAATTCAGTTTGTAAATATACTCTTTGACAAACTTTCAGGAGTAAAAAGGATAGGACGCTCAACAGCTCGATTCCTTCTCTTCAAAGACATGTATGTACGCAGAGAACAATTTTCTCTAACTATTGCATACGCAGTCATGATTCACAAATCACAAGGTCTTACCCTAGACAAAGCAATGATAGATATTGGTAACACAGTCTTTAAAGAAAGCATGAGCTACGTAGCACTATCACGCTTACGTACACTTGACGGTCTATTTCTAATCAACTTTGATGCAAGTAAAATAAACGCTAATATTCCTTGCATTTCAGAATACAATAGACTTCGCTCACTATACACCCCCCATCTAAAAACATATTCTGTTCCACAAAAAGTAAAACGTTATAAAAGAAAAATAAATCAAACAGAAATGCAACAGGATGTCACTGCAAATCCTCCAAAGAGAGTAAAAGAAAGTAATACTTCATCAAGTACCACAAGCAAAAAAGAATCAATTAGGGAAAGTAAACCAGGTACTTCTTCAAAGAAGGAAGACAAACGCCAAAAAAAGCAGTCAGATACAGAACTACCTGGTCCATTTAAACTCTCAAATATAGTTGGTGTAAGTTGCTATGCAAATGTAGCAATGAATATTCTATTTCAATTACCACCAATTGTTGACAACATTTACTTACACACTACAGACCCATTGTGTATGCAATTGTTAGTACTTCACAGAAATGCAGCAAACAATCCTGACAACACGTATAGTGTTTATGGAATAAGACAACAATTGGACTACTGTGCTGGAATGGTGAAATTCACTATAAACTCACAGGAAGATCCACAAGAATTTCTAATGTACTTACTAAAAGTACTCGAAAACAAAAATATACCTATAAATGAAATCTTCCAGATTTCATACATGTGGAAACATACATGCACTCTCTGCAACAATGTGACACAAGAAGAAATCCCCAATGAACGTTTCATATATATATCAATACCTAATTGTGAATCCATTCCATTTCAGCAACTTGTACAAAATGCAAACCATGGTAAATTATGTTCTACCTGCAATTCAGATAATCGCTCCACGTTAGTAATACAAACACATAGTAAATATGTAATACTAATGCTTCTACGTTACAATGCAGATGGTACCAAAAACAACTGCAAGCTGACTGGATTCACACATGGTCAAATATCACTTGGTAAGAAAACCTTAACAACAATAGGTATAATCTACCACGCAGGAGCCACAACCAATACAGGGCACTACACTGCATATATAAAAAAGAAATGTGGATGGTTTGAATGTAATGATAGTACCATTACTCTAAAGCAGAGATTACCAGCAAATCTTACAAACGTTTATTTAATGTTCTTAAAACCAAAATATGATAACTAAACTGTACTTAAACCTTAAGTAAACTTGTAGTAACAAAATATAAACTGTTAGAAAATTCCAAAAGCTATCTAACTGCCCAAAGATTGTACAACAACTAATCAGATAAATCAATACCACTAAAATATATCAAAAAATCGACAGACTACGCCTGCTGGTATCTAACTTCTCCAAAATTTCATAATATCCAAACAAATAAATAATATGTTAGTGCTCCAAATAAATGCAACCCAATGTATAAAGCATTAGCCAGAAGCAACAAGTGAACACTGAAAACAAACAAATAAACTGTAGCATAACAGAAAAAGGTTTTTTTTTTTAATCCAATATGGATTTTTTTTTCTCCCACAGACCCAATGATTTTAGCAACAACCACAGAAACTGAGCAAATTGCACAGTACTCTGATTTGTAATCTACTAAATATGAGGGTCCAAAAAAAAAGAAAATGTTGATTATACAATGTAATAAGTCATTACAAAATACTAATACTAACATGCTATTTTCTTTTATCACAGAAATTAACAAGAAATGCATGTACTCCAGTTACTAAACCAAACAGTAAGTATATTATACACTCTATGTCATGGCCACAACCATCGCAGCCTATCACACCTATAATATCTTATAACTTTGTTCCTTATAAATTAGTTTTTGACCCAAAGTTATAAGCAACTATAAGTGTGATATGCTGCGGTGGTTGTGGCCAGGGCATAGAGTGTTGGGTGCATGACCGTTTCGTCATGCACCCAACACTCTATGCCCTGGCCACAACCACCGCAGCATATCACACCCATAGAGTCAAACATTTCAACTATGGCCTATGGAAACTTTTAATGTCCGCAGACATTACCAGTGTTCTTAGAACACTTTCAACTTGCCAGCGAACAATGCGAACAGCGTCTTCAAGACACCCCCTACGAACATTTCAGGACACCGCGAGAGCTCTTAGAACACTTTCAACTTGACAACAAACAATACGGACACCGTCCTCAGAACACCCCCATTTTGTTTATTTGCGAACATTTCAGGACACCACGAGTGTTCTTAGAACACATTCAACTAGGACACCATGAGTGTTCTTAAAACACAATCAACTTGACAAAGAACAATACAGACAGCATCTTCAGGACACCCCCTACGAACATTTCAGGACAACGCGAGAGTTCTTAGAACACTTTCAACTTGACAACGAACAATACGGACAGCGTCCTCAGAACACCCCATTTGGTTTATTTGTGAACATTCCAGGACACCGCGAGAGTTCTTAGAACACTTTCAACTTGACAACGAACAATACGGACACCGTCCTCAGAACACCCCCATTTGGTTTATTTGCGAACATTTCAGGACACCGCGAGTGTTCTTAGAACACATTCAACTTGCCATCGAACAATACGGACAGCGTCCTCAGAACACCCCATTTGGTTTATTTGTGAACATTCCAGGACACCGCGAGAGTTCTTAGAACACTTTCAACTTGACAACGAACAATACGGAGACCGTCCTCAGAACACCCCCATTTGGTTTATTTGCGAACATTTCAGGACACTGCGAGTGTTCTTAGAACACATTCAACTTGCCATCGAACAATACGGACAGCGTCTTCAGGACACCCCCTACGAACATTTCAGGACACACAAGTGTTCTTAGAACACTTCCAACTTGACAACGAACAATACGGACAGCGTCCTCAGAACACCCCCATTTTGTTTATTTGCGAACATTTTAGGACACTGCAAGTGTTCTTAGAACACATTCATCTTGACAAAGAACAATACGGACAGCGTCTTCAGGACACCCCCTACGAACATTTCAGGACAACGCGAGAGTTCGTAGAACACTTTCAACTTGACAACGAACAATACGGACAGCGTCCTCAGAACACCCCCATTTTGTTTATTTGCGAACATTTCAGGACACCATGAGTGTTCTTAGAACACATTCAACTAGGACACAAGAGTGTTCTTAGAACAAAATCAACTTGACAAAGAACAATACGGACAGCGTCTTCAGGACACCCCCTACAAACATTTCAGGACAACACAAGATTTCTTAGAACACTTTCAACTTGACAATGAACATTACGGACAGCATCCTCAGAATACCCCCATTTTGTTTATTTGCGAACATTTCAGGACACCACGAGTGTTCTTAGAACACATTCAGCTTGCCACAGAACAATACGGACAGCGTCCTCAGAACACCCCAATTTTCTTTATTTGCAAACATTTCAGGACACCATTCAACTTGCCATTGAACAATACGGACATCGTCTTCAGGACACCCCCTACAAACATTTCAGGACAACGCGTGAGTTCTTAGAACACACCCCCATTTTGTTTATTTGCGAACATTGCAGGACACCGCAAGAGTTCTTAGAACATTTTCAACTTGTCAACAAACAATACGGACAGCGTCTTCAGGACACCCTCTACGAACATTTCAGGACACCATGAGTGTTCTTAGAACACATTCAACTTACCATCGAACAATACAGACAGTGTCCTCAGAACACCCCCATTTTGTTTATTTGCGAACATTTCAGGACACCACAAGTGTTCTTAGAACACATACAACTTGATAAAGAACAATACGGACAGCGTCCTCAGAACACCCCCATTTTGTTTATTTACGAACATTTTAGGACACTGCGAGTGTTCTTAGAACACATTCAACTTGACAATGAACAATACGGACAGCGTCTTCAGAACACCCCCATTTTGTTTGTTTGCGAACATTTCAGGACACCGCGAGTGTTCTGAGAACACATTCAACTTGCCAGCGAACAATATGAACATCGTCTTCAGGACACCCCCTACGAACATTTCAGGACACCGCGAGAGTTCTTAGAACATTTTCAACTTGACAACGAACAATACGCACAGCGTCTTCAGGACACCCCCTCCGAACATTTTAGGACACCACGAGTGTTCTTAGAACAGAATAAACTTAACAAAGAACAATACGGACAGCGTCTTCAGGACACCCCCTACGAACATTTCAGCACAACGCAAGAGTTCTTAGAACACTTTCAACTTGACAATGAACAATACGGACAGTGTTCTCAGTTCACCCCCATTTTGTTTATTTGCGAACATTTCAGGACACCACGAGTGTTCTTAGAACACATTCAGCTTGCCACAGAACAATACGGACAGCGTTCTCAGAACACCTCCATTTTGTTTATTTGCGAACATTTCAGGACACCACGAGTGTTCTTAGAACACATTCAACTAGGACACAAGAGTGTTCTTAGAACAAAATCAACTTGATAAAGAACAATACGGACAGCGTCTTCAGGACACCCCCTACGAACATTTCAGGACAACGCGAGAGTTCTTAGAACACTTTCAACTTGACAATGAACATTACGGACAGCGTCCTCAGAACACCCCCATTTTGTTTATTTGCGAACATTTCAGGACACCACGAGTGTTCTTAGAACACATTCAGCTTGCCACAGAACAATACGGACAGCGTCCTCAGAACACCCCCATTTTCTTTATTTGCAAACATTTCAGGACACCATTCAACTTGCCATTGAACAATACGGACAGCGTCTTCAGGACACCCCCTACAAACATTTCAGGACAATGCGTGAGTTCTTAGAACACACCCCCATTTTGTTTATTTGCGAACATTTCAGGACACCACGAGTGTTCTTAGAACACATACAACTTGATAAAGAACAATACGGACAGCGTCCTCAGAACACCCCCATTTTGTTTATTTACGAACATTTTAGGACACTGCGAGTGTTCTTAGAACACATTCAACTTGACAATGAACAATACGGACAGCGTCTTCAGAACACCCCCATTTTGTTTGTTTGCGAACATTTCAGGACACCGCGAGTGTTCTGAGAACACATTCAACTTGCCAGCGAACAATACGAACATCGTCTTCAGGACACCCCCTACGAACATTTCAGGACACCGCGAGAGTTCTTAGAACATTTTCAACTTGACAACGAACATTACGCACAGCGTCTTCAGGACACCCCCTACGAACATTTTAGGACACCACGAGTGTTCTTAGAACAGAATAAACTTGACAAAGAACAATACGGACAGCGTCTTCAGGACACCCCCTACGAACATTTCAGGACAACGCGAGAGTTCTTAGAACACTTTCAACTTGACAATGAACAATACGGACAGTGTCCTCAGATCACCCCCATTTTGTTTATTTGCGAACATTTCAGGACACCACGAGTGTTCTTAGAACATATTCAGCTTGCCACAGAACAATATCGACGGCATCCTCAGAACACCCCCATTTTGTTTATTTTTGAACATTTCAGGACACCGCGAGTGTTCTTAGAACAGTTTCAGCTTGCTTGCGAACAAAACGGACACATATTGAGTCCGGAGAAAACCCCCATTCAGTTTATTTAGAACATTTCAGAACACCAGTGATGTCCGCAGACAAATCGAACACAAAAAGAACTGTCTATCACATAAAAAAGCACAACATTTAATCTATCTCATACCCTCCCATCCTCCCCAAACACTCCTACACACCAACACACTCTACTAAATACACATTTTGAACAAACTTTCACCGCGCTGTCTGCGGCCGTCCACGAATCCAAGATGGCGGGCACTACCGAAAATCTGTATTTTATTTTGTATTTAGTAGAGTGTGTTTGTAGAAATGGACATTTCTACTTGTTTCACACTCGATTTACCGAGCGATATATTCTGGCCGGCCAACGTGGCGTCTCCCATTGATTTCACCATTCCTAAATACTCCCTTAATCAAGGGTATGACCTAATGAATCCCCAACTGGATTCTTCTACTTAGCTGTCATTCGTAATACTCTTTGCCTTGAAGAAGACCCGAGTGTCGAAACACGTGTCAGCTGTTCTTCATCTTACTTCATTAAAATATTGAATTTTGATTGTTGTTTTTTATCTTAATGGTGTCAAGCGCAATTCCACCCCTTTCACCATATAACTACTGTCAGGAGTGTCCTTATCTAGTTGGGCCTGGAGTTCTTCTTCGTGTTGCTGTTCATTGTGCAACATTGTTTTGTACTGTGTAAAGTTTACATCAGTTATAGTGCTTTCATTTGCTTTGAAAGCGTCTTCATATGAGTCATAGTTATGTAGTATTTCTTCTTTTCTCCATGGCTTAAAGAGTTGTAGCAGGGACATGTAATATACTTCGTTATGTTGAGGGGTCTTTAATGACAATTTGATATGAGTAATTAAATTTGGTTTGGTGAGTTTAACTAAGCTGCCTTCACAGTTTGTCACTCTGTATTTACCGTTTTTTTCATCAGGTTTTATATTATTTTTGTATGTGTAGTTTTGGGCTATGTTGTATAGACACATGGTTTCCAAAGTGGTACTCCTGTTTGGGTAGTATGTGTCAAATAAATTGTTTTTTAAAATGTCTTGGCTGTTGGGATCATGTTTGGCTATTGTTTCAATATCTTCGTATGATTTTAGAACTCTTTTTCTAGATTTAGCTGGACCAAGACTTAGCCATACTATATTTTCAGATTTACCATACAGTGCAGTACCAGTTAAACGATCAGCTGCTTCATAGGATCCACATTCTCTATGAGACAGCATTTTTATGCCCAAGCTGTATAATTGTTGTGATACTGTTTTATAGAATGACAGGTCATTCCAGAGGTCTTGCAGCTCTGTCATTTCTGCTTTGGTTAAGTATGCTGTGACATATCGTGCAACTGCAATAGAATTGTCTGCAATGTACTGCACATCTATGTTTGCATTCCATAAGTGGGCAATGATTGCATTGTAATCATTGATATCTTTTTCTTCTTCTTTTCTTTTTATGTAATATGTATTTTTAGGTGACTTACCTATAACACTATGTCTAACTGAAGACATGAGGTTGTTCACTTGACCTGAATTTGTAACTGGTCTAGGGAAACCAAATCGGCATTTGGTGTAGTATTTCCCTTTGTTTTGTATTTGCGATGACAATATTTGCCACATTTGTGTCTTTGAAATTGTAAAATTTGTGCATGAAGATCACTATTTTTGGATTCCTATGGAATTTCACAAGTGACATATTTTTCAATAAACTGTAAAACAGTGGCATCACTGTCTTGACCAAATTTAGGAGCATCTTTAATCCATAAAAGCATGTGGATATGTGGTGCTCCTCTGGCTTGGTATTCTTTTTTCCAAAAGAAGTGTTGCACTTCTCCAAGGGGAGGAACAGTTTTATTACAAATAAAATGTAGCATAGCAATGAAGCGATGGTGAAAATATCTTGAAACATTAACAGGATCCAGAGAACAAAGTTCTCCAGGTGTTAGTATATCTATGTTTGTTTTGTTTTTGTTTGATATGCGTAGGAAATCACGTAAATCTTCCCATGCATATTCTGCACAACTTAATGTAACAAACCAAGTGGGTGGCCCAAGGTTTCTGATCATACAACGTACATCTCCATGACGTCGAAACCAGTACTCTTTAGTACCACGCATATTTGCTAATAGATTTGTAATATTTGATTGTAAAACCTCATCCTTTTGTTGCACTTTTTGTAATAATTGTGTAGCTGTCATATTTTGAAAGTGTGATCCTGATTTTAATATGTGTGCAACTCCGTAACATAAAGTTGCTAGTTCACTTTCAAAGAGTAGGTCGAATATGTATTACACATTTTGTCTAAATCTGGGATCTTCAGAATACATCCGTAATGAGCGGTATTCTGATGCTGATATTTGAATAGGTCTATCATCGTACCTTCCTCCTTTGCCAGTAGGAAAGAGTAGAGGAAAAGAACGTGTTTCTATACTTTTTTCCCATATGCTGATTGGTGATCCTTTTGTTTGATGCATTTGGTATGTTTCAGGTGCATCTTCTATGGTGTCATTTGAGTGCAAAGGATGAATTGTATAATGGTCTAAATTGTTTGATATTGTAGCAGGATCTAGTAGCTCAAATTGACCAGCTTCTTGTGTCTCTTGAATTATTTCAGTTGTATCCTTCAGGTTTTCGTCAATATTAATTTCTTTGTAATATTCATTATTCTCTTTAGATATTGCAAGGCTTCTCTAACTTTATATAAATCTACCAGCTGTTGCCAAATTTTTTTGTCTTTTGTAGGTATTCCATTTACCAAGATAATTAAAGATTGTTGCATTGGATGTTGCACTCCTAGAGTGTGCACATTTTCTTTTAGATCTAATGGTAAATGCACTACTTTTCCACGAATACCTTTCACTAATTCAAAGGGAGGTATTTTTGCAGTTTTTGGTTGAAGGCGTATTATTGCTTGAAATGGGTGCACTGTTTGAATTATGATGCCCTCATATAAATTAAGTTGTTGAAGGGGTTTTGGTAGTGGATACAATTCCAAATTATTTGTGATAGCACGTGAAGGAGTTTAGTTGTTGTCAAGTTTTGTAGTGCAGTAACTACAAAGTATTACGGGGTCAGTTATTTCGTATTTGTTTTCTGCTATAAGGTAGAGAGCTAATTCAAACCATTTAGAATCTTCATTGTCTTCAATTTTGTATGATAGGTCTACACTTTTTGTGTTACTTTTATAAAAAGGTCTGTGGCAACATACACACACATGGTTTGGTACTTAAGCTGATGTACTTTTAAATTTTAGTATTTCTTTTTTGTATGTGTGTAGTAAAAGGTTGCCATGTGTAGAATTGTTACTAATTTGGTTTACAGCTATTTCATTTTGTAAGTGGGGTTCACTTCCAAAATATTTTTTCTGAATATAGTCAATATCTTCTAGTAGGTCTTTTGCTTTACCATGTAGAAGAATGTTATTTAAATTGGCTAGTGCTAAAGCATAGTACAGTTTATAAACTAGATTTCTTATAGTTGAATGATGTGTTGATATCCTTTTGATATCATGGAAGGTGGTTTTGCAAGTAGGTTTTGCAAGTAGGTCCTGTAATGCAGGCCAATGAATGTCCTTGTAGTCCTGTGTACTTGCGTACTGGACAGGTATCCATATTTTGCAGTAGTTTAATTTTGATTTTGTCTTTGCTTTTCACATATTGATTAAGGAATTGGTGTAAAGCCTTGAAAAATTGTTTGGGAATGTTACACATTGACGTGCATGGCCATTTGTACACTAGATGTTCTGATTCAGTTGAATGAAGGGGTAATTCTAAGTTTTTAAGACATATTTTTGTAAGGAGTACTTCTTGTTCCATTATGGTATTATTAAAATGTTCATAACCTCGACCACTGCTATGTATGGCAATTGTATTTGTTTGCTTTTGTTTGTACGCTTCTTCATTAAAGTATGGTTCTGCGCTCGTAGTGTGACTCCATTCACCTCTGCAGATACTTAAGAAGTTCTTTCTGTTGACATTTCGTTTATTGAGAAGTTTTTTTTGTAATTTAGTTATTAGTTTTGTTAGAGGTTTCATTTTGTTTAACACTAAAATAAATAACTTTCTTTTGAGAAGAATTGCACTGTCTATCAACGCTTCTAAGATTCATTTCCTACGATAGGTTTTAAGCGTTGAACCTGGTTTCTCTCCTGTTTTTATAAGATTTTGAAGGACTTTGTGACGGAACATTTTGGCTAAAATACTTTTCTTGGTATGATTACTTTGAACTATATCAAGATTTAAAGAACCAGTTATATCTGTAGTGATAGCTGATTTTCTGTTAATTGTTTTTTGGTTTGGTTTAAATTTTGATAGAGGAGGCAAGGTTTTTATACTTGAAACTTCTTTTGTAAATGACTGTATTAGCTGTTTTATTTCAACTTTTTTTACAAATTGTGCTAGAAATGGATGCTTATGTTGGACACTTTTATTTTCATTTGCTCTACTTCTGCTTTGCTTTCTATGGACTTGATTTTTGGTAGGCATTCTTTAGGGTATGTTGAAAAAAAATAAAGAAGGTATGGGTTGGGGTGTTCTGCAATGTATGTGTGCTGTGTGCATGAGTGTTTGAGTAAGATGATAAAGATGTATGTAATGGTATGTGATTGTGCATTGGGAACTACAACTAGTAGGGATGGGTATTATTGAATTAATGTGTTAAAGAACTGGGGTTCAGAGGACAGAAAAAAGTAAGCTAGTGGAGTGGAGAAGTATAAATAGTATATCTAATGCTATACAATTAAAACAGTTGTTTGTTCTATAACTTCTAAATTCTAGCGGTTGAGTTGAGTAATTTGTGTGTCGAAAAATAGGAATTTGTGGGCCATTCTGACTGTAAATCGCTGTTTAAGACATGGGGATTTGTGGACAGAATGGTGCAGAATCTCAATTTTGTAGGCACAGAAATAGCATTAATTAACCTTACAGTGTGTTTGAGTAATAATACAAATATTATGGTGATATTCTACTTACTTTTTTTCTAAAATGAGCAGGTTACTTCTTAGTTCTTCTTTGTACTTCAAATTCGGCTGCTTCTTTTCAGGAGAATGGTCTTCACTGCAATTGTAAAAGAAACAAATTAGTAATTTTGTTTGTATATATTTTTAATTTTTAATTGGCATCCTCAGCGCCTTTCTCAAAACTATTAAAACTATCTTATTTACATAAGATACGTCGCACCCGTTGAATACATATGATATGTTCTTAATGAACAAATTGTATTGCAATTACTAACTGTAGCAAACAAAATATCTTTACTACGTCTTCTGAAATTTATAATGTAGCACTGAATACCATTTTTCCTGTAACTAAGCTCTTCCAAGTAATAGTGCCTCAATGTGATGGGCTGCTTGTCCTATATAAATGTAAGTAATTAAATAAATAAAGAAATTTAAAAAAATTATGTAATTGTACAAGTATTATTTGAGATTTGAATATAGAGTGTGCATGCAATTTTGTTTGACTATATGTAGTCTATATATTTAATTTAAAAAATGTTAGTTTAACGTGATTTGAGTGAGTGTGTGTGTGTGTATAAAGAAATTAAATAGTATAAAGGTTTGTAAGTGACAGTTGATTTTAGGAGATTGAAAAAAAGACAGTAGATTCATTTTACAGTTTATACAAGCTAAAAGTCAGTTAGAAAATGTGTTCATGTACTGTACAGAAAATATGCATACTTGTAGTTTGAGTTCATGCATATGGATATGCATGGAGCTGCAAGCAGAAATCTTGGAGACTTGTACAGTATTTCTTGTAGATGGTGCTTGCCAATGATATGGCACTTGTACTCAGAGAGATTCACAGTACATTTGCAGTGCTGATCTATGATGATGCAGTTAGATGTAGAGGTCTTGAATGTGATTGGTGGATGGTCATGTGACTTCTTAGCTACATCCAATGAGGTAATGGCATAGAGAGTGAAGTGGAAATGGTAGAAGGGCTGTTCATGTTACGATGTGTCCGCGGACATGGTGGTAGTTCGCGGACATCGGGTGTTACATCCGGGGATGTTTGGGTTCAGAAGTCATGCAAATGAGAATGAGCACTGAAAGGGATTGGTCAGGAAAGTTTAGTGGGTGTGTTGTGCCAGGAGAGAGTTTCTCAGATACTCTTTATGCTGAGAGAAGAACAGATAGCTATGGCTGTGTGTTTCAGAAAACAGATTGTTTGGATTTTGGGAGACTCGTGGATACATTGGTTGAAGGTGCATGCAGAAACCTGTGGAGTAGCTGTAGATCTTGGATTCCCACATGTGGAAGTACACTGGCATGGAGTACGTGGAATGAAGTGGTTGGACTTGTTACCTCTCTGTGCTACTTTGGAGACAGAGCAACATCCAGATATAATTATAATTCATTGCGGAGGAACAGTTTAGGACATGTGTCTGGAATTTCTTTGCACTTTGCAATGAAAGAAGGAAGGTCATGGACATGTTTTGAAATTCTCAAGTAATTTTTTCACGGATTGCGCAGAGACAAATGTGGCTTTGTTCTTCTTCATTTGGTCCACAAATGCAGAAAGCAAGGTGCAATGTCAATAAGGCTGTTTGTGCCTTTCTAAGAGATTTTGGCATGTCCTCTTTTCACAATGAAAATATTATGTTTCGTAGTACGTACATTTTTCGCAGAGATGGAGTACATCTAACTTATGCTGGCAATCAAATTTTTCTAAGAAACATACAAAATGCATTGCGACCTTTTTTAAAATTACAGCATGCATTTTGAAGTAGGTGTTGAGTATTTATAATTTTTGAAACACAAACACCTGCCAAAGGCTCTTTTCAGAGCCACCACTTCCTCCCAGAGAAAATTGCAATGCTTATGATAGGGTAGCACCCCAAAATTTTAGATGTCCGCGGACTTCTAAAAAATACAAAGGGCCCTGCTTCATTTATTTTCACTTCTATTTTTTAACTGTGAAAGGCGGCTCTGAAAAGAGCCTTATTTTTTTTTATTTTTGTTATTTTATATTTTTTGGGTTTTTTATACACGACACACTAGGAGAGGAGGGGAAAGGAGGGTAAAGGGGGGGACACCAACCATGGGGATAAGAAAGGGCGAGCTGAGAGAGGAAGATGTAGAGTGGGTTTTATTTGGGTAGTGAGCAGGTCTTCGTGTGCTCTGAGACGATAGTCTCAAAAGCACTGCAAAGTCGCTCCCCCCTGCAGAGTACTGTGTGGCAGTACATACACACAACTGTGACCCTCGAAAGGTAAGGGTCATCAGCATTATGTATGGCCTGTGAGGCAGCTTGAGGAAGACGCTGTCCCACTGAGGTGTTCCTTGTGGTGACAGGATCAGAAACGGAGGATGAAGTAGAGGAAATCAACCTACTATGCTCCTCGCAAGGTACAACCCTGCGAGTGAAATGACCTGAGGTGTCGCTTCATGGTTGTGGTCCCAAAGCTGTACGAACCATGCCTCCCGCGACTGAGTACCTTTTTGCACTCATTGCAGGTGACTCGGTACGTACGAGCCTTAGGACCATTCCCATGAATGGTATATAACCGCCACACCCAAGATTCACGCCTAGTGCAGGTAGTAGGGATTTCCACTACCTCATTCTCGTCATCCACTTCTTCCTCCTCTGCATCCTCACTCCTGTTGCCCTCTTCAGGCCCTTGGGGAGGTGGTGGTGGAGGGGGTGGGGGTGGTGCTGAAGCAGGTGCAGCACCAGGTGGCCGTAGTTCAGCCATGGATGCCATCTCGAAGATGGTGTAATCTGCAGGTGGCATCAAAAATCGTGGTGTTCTGAAGAATAGCCAGAAACACAATGAGAATAAGCTCTAGGGCGTGGTCTTTTATAGGGGTGCTTGTACGCGGTTTGCGGACATGCGCGCTGTCCGCGGACAGATGGAACACAATAAAAGGTTCAAAAGGTTTCAAAAAGTATGTAGAAACTCAGGATTAGTATGTGGGACTTGTGCTATGGTGAGTTTTTATTGAGAAATATTGTGGATTACTTAAAAATTGACTTTTAAATAGTTCAGGGACACGAACAGTGTCCGCATTCAGAACTCGTTTTGTTTATGACCATTTCAGGACACCATTTGTGTTCTTAGAACAGTTTTACTTGCTAGCGAACACTACGGACAGGTATAGTGTTCTTCAGGACACCTCCATTTTCGTTTATTTATGAACATTTCAGGACACTGCGTGTGTTCTAGAATAGTTTCAACTTGCTAGCGAACAGTACGGACAGGTATAGTGTTCTTCAGGAAACCTCCATTTTCATTTATTTACAAATATTTCAGAACAACCGTGCTGTCTGCGGACACCTAAATTGTTTGTTTTTTTTAAACTGAAACTAATTACAACACAATATAAAAATGTAAGTTTATTTAACATATATTAACAATTTATGACAGAGAAGGTGAGGCAGAAACGGAAACAAAAACAGGAGAATTAGGGGATTCAACATGATTGGTATCAGGTGAAGAAGGGATGGAAGTCTCATCGAAACATTTTGGGTTATGGAGAGGGTTTGGGGATAATTGACTGGGATATGGTGAGGGGGGACAAGTACATGTGGGATAATGGTATGAGGTTTTTGTTTAAAAATGATCCTCAACAAAAGTTATCAAATTATTAAAATTGGTCAACAATAAATCCATTTTTTCTTTTATGCTTTCAAGAGTGTTATCCGAACATCCTATTGCTTATCTTTCACATACTCTATCAGAAAGTGAGAGGAATTATACCGTACTGGAGAAAGAGTTACTAGCCATCAAAACAGCATTAAAAGAATGGAGGCATCTCTTGGAGCGCAACACCCAGTGTCACCAACACCCCGTATTACCTACCTCCTGGGATCCATAAACATTCTGGCTGATGCTTTATCTCACAGGAATACGGAATATCGAGTCTGATCTAGGGGAAACATATTTGATCCCAGTACTGTTGTTCTTCATGTAAACACCTTTCTCAATGACATAAAAGTTTGCACTTCAACCCATCAGCAAAACAACACTATGGATGCATCGTATCATCTATCCGATGGCCTACTTATGAAGGAGAACCGGATATTTGTGCCTGCCGACACACAACAACAACAGGTCAGAAGTCTTTGCCATGACAGTAGAAGTGCAGGACATCGAGGTGTAAAAACTACTCAAGATCTAGTTTTACTGTACTTTTGGTGGCCTACCATACGGTCTGACGTTACCCAGTACATATCCACTTGTACGATTTGTGCTCATAACAATCGGCTAACAAAGACACTGGTCAGTAAACTTCAACAACCTCTGCTTCCAACTAGACCCTGAGAAATGATCTCTACAGATTTTGCGACAGACTTCCCTGTTTCTCAAGGACACACTGCCATTATGGTTACAGTAGACACATTCACTAAACAAGCTCACTTTGTTCTTTTACCCAAAATACCTAATGCTTGTAAAATGGCATGTGTGTTTCTTCAAGATATATTTTGTCTGCATGGATTACCTACCACCATAATATCTGACAGAGGAACACAATACACTCCATGTTTTTGGTCCCTTGTTTGTTCTGGTCTGGGAATTTGTAGAGCTCTGTCTTCAGGTTACCACCCTCAAAGCAACAGACTTACTGAAAGGACAAATCAGACTATGGAGCAGTACCTATGTTGTTTTTTCTGCCTCAGTCCAGGACGATTGGGTTTCCCTATTAGCCACTGCAGAATGTGCATATAATTACTCTCCATAAGTCTCTACAAACCTCACCTTTCTTTGTGCCTATGGTTATCACCCTTCTGCTTTTCCACCTCCTAAGATAACTGTTTCCCATCTACCCTCAGTGGATCAACATAGTTCTACCATCCAAAAAGGACATAAATCCGCCCTTGTCCAACTACAGAGAACACGATAGCAGCTCAAATGCTATGCAGACCAACATCGTTCTCAACAGCCTTCCTACGCTATCGGAGACAAAGTATGGTTACCAACCAAATACCTTCCTGTGATAAGGCAGAAACAATGAAAGGAGATCAGAACAAGAGCCAGAGGGGTTTGTCTGGTCTCACCAGGCATTATAGCGAGGAAAGAGCAAAAGGATGAATATTTGAGGGCGTCTCCTTGTTGGATTTGATGGACATTTATTTAGACCAATAGGAAGTGGGATTCTGGGGATGTAGGTTCTTTCTTCTAAATTACTGGTTGTTTTTTTTTGTTTTCAGGGCCCAGCTGGTCAGGAGGAGGAGCCTTGCTACGAGTGGGCATATTAGCGCTGAAAACCTTGAAAGGGAGAAATATATTGTTTTGTTAAATGGATGATACGTTAATGAAGTTCTAAATAAACAGTCAGCCCGTTGGCTGATCTTCGTTCAGTAGCTGAAGACGGAACATTTTTGCTGTGGCCTGCTGTGAGAATAGTGCATAGCTGTGAGTAACTGACAAGGATAGAAGCTGGCGGTGTGTGACTGAGAGCCGCAGATATGTGTGCTTCTCTAAAAACTCTCTGAATGGGAGGCGGAGCTTCAATCTCAGCTATGCAGCCCACACCCGTCAATCCCTGAAGCAGCTGAGAGGGGGTGTGTTGGTCTCCACGAAGCCAAGGGGCTTAGCAGCCGGAGGTGTGTCCTGGTCACGGCAGAAGGCTTCGAGTGAAATAATTAAGGCAAAGCTGATCAGGCAAGTTACCGAGCTGGAACGTGTGACTCAGAGAGTAAAAGGAGGCCGTATATGATGATCCGTTAAAATATAAGAAATGGAGACTAATGTTATGAATGGCCCTAACGGAAAGACACTGTCAGAGTACAAGATAAAGAAACAAACGCAGAGAGAAAAACAAGTTTGCAACGCCAGACCTGAGTCAATGACCCAGTCAGTGACACTTGTAAGCAGGAAGTGCATTTCAGGAGCCAGTCGCACCGCCGAACCATGTAAGAAGGAACATAAGAAAACGCTTTAGAATTCGGAAGCTGAGAGAGAAGGGGAGCGGTCAGGACTTGAAAAAGTTCAGAAGTTCAGACTACAGAACTGAATATTGTTTAAAAGACTCATTTTCCCTGTCTCCAACCGAAGTGGGAATCTGAAAAGAAGAGAAGTCGGCCTTTCCCCTGATTGAGTTACCAACACTGCAGGTTCTTCACAGATTTCAGAGAGCAGAAAAGAAGGCCTTTCTCCTAAAGTTTATCCACATCAAAGAGAGAGAGAATTTGCTCTGCTTCTGTCTTTCAAGAGAAATAAAATATCAGTTCTGTTCACTAAAAGAGTGCGTTCTGTCTTTTATCCCACCCCGAACTTGTGACACTTCCCTGAAGGCTGAAACCTTCCAAATTCTCCTCACTATATGTAGGTCGGTTCTGCATTGCCAAGGACATTAACCCCGTCACCTACAAGCTATTTCAACCAGAGTCAAGGCAAAGAATCTATCCTGTTTTCCACTCTTCACATTTGAAACCGTATCTTCCCCCCAGGATGGATCAAGGTAAAGCCAAACCACCTCCTGTCTTGGTCGGTGGTGTGACCAAATATGTGGTCAGCAAGATCTCTGACTCCCGCTATTTCAGAGGAAGACTCCAATACTTAGTTGATTGGGAAGGATACGGCTCATCGGAACGATCATGGGAACCAGCCGGCCACGTGCATGCACCCAGACTGGTGAGGAGATTCCATATGTCACACCCCTGGAAGCCTGGCCCTACTATGCTTGGGAGAGGGCATACTGTCAGATTGCAACACTGGTCACTATGGCGACGTTGGTGCTTGCCCTGATGCATCGTTCCATCACACTGTTACTACAATGGTCCACCTTATATCTACAATTGCGCCTGCACCACTTGCACCTCCTACAATATCGGCAGAGGAACACTGAGACCTTGCGTCTCAACTCTAGTGAGCACCGACGCTCGTTTCTCTCCTACCTTGCTTCCTCCTTTGTTCCTCTAATTCTTGAATTCCTTCTGTTCCTGGTTGCCTTAGGCTTGCGCTTTCCGCTCTCTTTCTTCCCTGAGTTGCTTGATTCTGCTTCTATTGTGCTCCTTACCATTACGGCTGCACTCTTGGATTATTCCATCCTTGCCCGGTGTTACACACCGGCTGTGCCTCCTGGACCTGGTTACCGGATTCCATTCTCCAACTACTGCAGTAACTTCTGGGATTTGCACTCTCGGTTCTGCCTTTTTCCCTCTGGTTGCAGCGCCGACCGGTTTGAGATCTGGCGAGTTTCCTCCCCACTGCATTTCAGGCGTGAGGCGCTGCATACCAAATTCTAACCAACTGCCTCTCACGACGTCAAACAGGTGGTAAGATTTCACATTTGCTATCATTGGAACTTTGGTTAACAGGCATTTACTGTGACCTTGAAATATCAAGAACTGATCTGAAGCATTTCTTTCTTTGGTTGAACACTAACAAAGCTGACCTTGAATCCTGGGGAAGGGAAATCACCAGGACATTACAAGGTTATTTAAAGACTGTGAATGTTGTTCATGTCATGTAGTATTGCTATATATTTTCTTTGTTTATGTGTTGCTTAGTGTAAGGGCCAGTTCTCCTGTGTTAGAGTGTTTCCCTTTAACTTTGGTTAGGCAAAGAAATCCTCAGCAGAGTAGACATAGTGAGGCATTTTTCATATTCTCTTTAAGAATAAAATGGAATATGTTGATAAATCATCAAACAGTTGTCCGCTTGGCATTACTGACCCTGCACACTCCCCATATAGAAGTATTCAAAATCAAACTTCAACCTCACCTTCTTACTTCTGAGCTATCCTCATAAGCTATGCTCTGAAATCTTACTACCTATACCTTCTACGCCCTTACTACCTCACCTTCTCCACCTATTAGAATTGTTGCCTTCCATTCCCAACACTTAAAGGTAAGTGTTTTCGATCTCAGCCCTTGCTTGACGACCAGATAGCCTCCCTGCACACAAATGATGCCACTTACTTGTTCTAAGTTTGTTAACTGTATTATCCACGGAATCTGTTGCATCGACCCCATCTTAAACCCATTCATCATTCCACTTGAACTCTCCTCCTTGCAAGAGGCTCACTGCTTCCCGTTTATCTAATGGTCTACTTTCTGTACCTTCCTTTGTGATCAAATTAGCTCACTTTTTTCTGTTTCCTGTATAAATGTTTACATGGAATTAAATCGATAAATACATTGAAAAAAACCTTGCCAACTGCGTATTTTTCCAATGCATTGAAATAGAGATGGGATTAGTCTTTCAATTTTAGTTGGCAGATCAAAATCGTGTTGTTTCATTATGTTGTGTATAATGTGTATGAGGTCCTTTTGGATCACGGTTTTAAAATACAGTATACATCCACTAGGTGCCTTTGTTTCGACAACTTGGAGTTGTATCTGTGCGGAGTGAGTTTTATATGCACATTTTGCAGAGAACATACCTCTGCACGGCAACATGTGTGTGAGTCGTATGGGGAAATGCCTATGGAAGACACTTAGACGCGTAGAGGATGTGTCTTCTCTTGAGATATTCTGTTTCTCCAATGCCATTGACTGTTGCTCCAGAGTCAATTAGGAATTCCATAAGGTTGTCGTTGATATTCAGCCGTAGTGTGGAACTGTATTCAATTGGCACTTGGTTGCCCAGAGCAAAAAAATAACCCTCTGTTTCTTTCTTCAGCGGAGGAGAATTCTAAATCACTACTACAGGGTGATTTGGTTTGATGATAGGACTTTTGTGATTTTTGCCTTTCAGGGGACCTATATTGTCATACAGGAGTGCCATATGATTGTTCACTGTGAGATGGCATCTCTCCCTCCCTAATGTAGATGAAGCATATTTGTGCTAGTGTGATTTATCTGGATTCTTGGCAGTGGGGACTCTGCAGTCTTCATGCATGGCAGACCGTTTTGAAGTGGTTTTCATGACCACAGCTGAACATGATTGACCAATGTCTGGGCACAAGCCTTCATGTGGGAAAACATACCCACCCCATAAGCGTATTTTTCCTTTAGGTTTGCTCTGGGGTGGTGCTTTTGCAAGGTGTAATACAGGTGCTGATGGCAGTGAAGGCAATGACATTTTTAAATTTTTCATGGTTTCAGTATGTGTTAAACCGTAATTATATAGTGCCTCCTTATTATTTATATTGGCCTAAGCCCATTCGCGCTACACGGAAAACCCCATTGCAAAGTTCTGTTTTTGGGTTCACTTCACCGCCATTTTAAGATTCATCCGCCATTTTGATTTTCACTCGTGTTCTACATTCTAAAATGGTGGACTATGTTTTCGACTTGCAGCCAAGCCTTCCGACCTTTGAGTTCTGATAATGTTTAGGTTGTCTGCAAGCCGACTGCTTAAGCAAAGCAAAGAAACCTTTTGCTTCATATGAACTTCTATTCGAGTGTTGTCTGCGCTCACAAGCCTCATCCTTGTATAAAGACTGAAACAATGAAGAGTAAACGATGATCGTATGTTTTAGCTGAACTACATTGTGAGAGATTCTTGAAACAAGGCTTACTGCAGATCCGAGAACCTATACCACCATTGTATTGTCATGGAAATGTAAATTCATGTAATCCTTCGCATAATATTGTAAAATCTGTATGTGAACTAGGCACAAACTCTAGACCACAAATTATTAACATGTAGAAAGGCTGGACAATATCGCAGAAAATGTATAAAAATGAAAGTATTCAGATGTCCAGTACCTCTCTCTCCTCTCTGTGTCGGCTGGTACACACAGCGAGGTGTTGGGAGCCAGATAGCTATCTGTTTTGCTTTGTAAACTGTACAGTAATAAAAGATACTTGTATCTTTTCAGCCCGTGATTGGTGTATTTCATTTGTGGTACTCAGCCTCGATATTTCTTTATTCTTTCAGATGGCACCCGAATAAGGACCCTCAAGACTGATGCCACCTTGTTGAGGAGTAGACGCGGCTATCGGACTAGGATCGGATGGTGAGAAAAAGGGGGTCCCTTTTGGATGAGACATGATACCTCAACAGTACTGCACAATCTGATCCGAGACGGCATCTCGACGAGGGTCCATATATCGAGGCAGGCAGTTTTGCCGAAATCACCAACCACGAGGGTCCTTTGTCCTTTGTAATCCGATCAGACCTCCTTTGTCCTTTGAATCAGGTGAGTCGTGCCCACGATTCCTAAGTATCCTGATATTTGGTTGTAGATTTGTACTCATGAGCACAAACGACGCCAGGTAACACCAGTAATCTGACATGCCTGGGAAATTGTCTGCCTGTTTCAGGGGATTATTCCGCAGAGACAGACACTCTTTGGAATTTGGCCGACCGGGACCTCAGGAGGGGTGGCCGGCATGTACTATGTACTGTAAGTACGGCATTGGTAGTATAGTATTTAACGATATTTGGCACAGACAAACTAGACTGCTTCCGAACTTCAGTGGCCAATCAATTGTAGTTTTGAGATTGCACAAATAGAGTATTTAGAGTCCATATTGTTAAAGAAAAAAGCTAGACCTGCAGCATTTGATGTAATTCAAAATTGGAAAAAAGAAGCTATGTAGCAACTTAAGAGTAGAGAGAAGCATGCACGTCGTCATATGTTAAATTCAGAAAAGGCATTATTGTATGACCAACAAAACCAGTCTGAGTCTGTTAGAAATATGGATAGGGCTTTTTCAACTTGGTGTACAGAAAATATATTCGTCTAAAGATTTTCATGTCTCAGATGAACTACTTGATAAACTCTTAAATGAACATAGGTCTGGTGCCACTGCACCACCTCCTTGCACCTATTCCTGCTGTCTTACCTCTTCCCGCTGTCGCACATCCTCCAATAGCAATTCCTGTTCTTCCTGTTGCTCCTCTGCCACCAGTTATTGCTCCTCTTCCTGTTGTTGTTCCTCTGCCTGTACCTCCACCTTTACCGACTGTTACTGCTCCAGTAAATCCGTCTTTGTTACCAGCGGTAGTGTCTCCACTACCTGTTGTACAGGACCTATCTACTCTCTTTCCCAAGCGGTTCTGCTCCATTTGTAGCTGATGAAGGGGTGAGTGTTGAATCAAAAGTAGTGACTCAGAGCACATTTTCTAAAGATAAGAGGAGAGATTTGAATGCATGGGCTAAACAATGTATAGAGAAAGGTAAAAAATCTACCGTCTTAGCTACACTCCTTAATCTAGAAAGTATTCCCAAACAGAATGTCTTTATTGAGGGGATGGGGAACACTTGGCTGTAATGTGGAATAATTTGACGGACACGGATGTCCCACAAGGGATGAGGGATTTGAATGTTTTAGCCTATTCAAGGTATACTGCGGAGAAAGTACATGGGCATGTCCAGAGTGTTTTTAAGTTTAGAAGGGAGTTAGAACAGTTACAGAATGATGAAATAGATGGTGATAGTTTGGATGCTTTCTACGTGCAGAAACGGTTCCTTCCTACTTGTAAGTCAACAAGTGTATAGATGCGTATTTGCACAAGGGATGCACTTAGAAGGATTTCAGATGTGTCGATATCTCCCATAGAGGTATATGATATGTATAGTCAGTATACTCCAAAAATGCAGAAGAAAGTCTTACAGGTAATGGTAGAATACCTGCAGGATGAGTGTATAAAGAAAAAGATGTGTTGTCCCGCAGAACTGCTGATTATTTATAAGAGAGTTTTTGCGCCTGATACTGCTTCCACCACTTTAGTGCTTGATCTGGCTTTGTTGCTTAATAGACGCTCGGAGTTGCCTACTTCTCAGTTGCCTATGAGAGAGGTTCCTCCGTCATTCATTCCTAAAGTTGAGATTCCGGCTAATGTTGCAACAGGTGCAGCAGCCGTCGACATTGAAGCTCACTATGTATCGCAATTTGTTCACCTTCCGTTCTCTAGACAGGAAGTGAATACTATTAGACAGTCGATTCCAGACATTAGGAAAAATCCAACAGGGTTTTACAAAGAAATATAATCTGTCCTGCACTCGTCAGTTTTCACTCTGGGTGATATAGATTTGCTGTTTCCCGTGATCCTACCTGCTGATTTAGGTAGCAGATTAGGACTGTAGATGACCCAGCAGGGTTAGGTGATACGTAGGTTAACTTGCTGAGGATAGACGGAGAAAGGAAAGCTGGTTAGAGACCACCACAAGTGATACTGACTTTGCCAGATAGAATAATAACAAAATTGAAAACTTTGGTTCCCGAGAGAAGGATTGTTTGGGACAAACTCACTGCTTGTACCCAAGGAAAATCTGAAGGTGCTACCGAATTCTTTAATCGGTTAGAACAAGTATTCTCAGATTGATCTTAGCGGACAGGATTTAAGCACTGAGTCAGGGAAAAGATTGTTTGTGGATACGTTTGTGCGTGGATTGTTGCCTGATATCCAGTCACAAATCATGACTTCCAAGAGTGCTTGGCAAGCTAAATCACAGTCCGAAGTATTGCATATGGCTCAATATTATGAGAATAGAGTCAATAATGAAAAAGAAAGTATTGAAAAGAGAAGGGGAGATCTAAAAACTAAAGTATTATTGCAACAGATGGTTAGAGGGCCTAGAGGTGGGAGTACACAGTTTCGAGGTCAACTTGTTCCACAAAGTAACACGCCGTTGGGTCCTGTACACGCAAACCAATGTGCTTATTGCAGACAACAGGGTCATTGGCGAGCACAATGCCCGAGCCTTCAGCAAAGGTCGAATAACACATATGGTGTCCTGGGTAGACGATCCAGAGGCCGCCCTGGGATAGGGGGTCCTGATAGAAGCTAGTTCGCTCAAAATCCACAGTCATTCTCGCAAGACAATCAGCAACCTAGTGTAGATCGAAACATTTTCGATCATCCTTCAATTGCCTATCTTTCCGAAGATCTTGTCTTCGATGATCTATTGTTTCATTAGAACAGCCCGAAGCAGGGTCTGGAACCGATGCCTATTCCCGTCAATCAGAAAGGGCCCTACATTGAGATGACAGTGGGGAATAGGATGCATCTATTTTTGATAGATACAGGAGCACAGAAGTGTTCCATTGATCATTCACTGGTTCCAGACATCCCACTGTCAGGGCAGAATAACGTTTCTGTAGGGTTTTCTGGCACACCAGTGGTTAGTCCGGTTTCTCTGCTGGTACCGATTTCACTGGGGCCATTCATGGATCACTGTCCATTTCTTCTGACAACAAACTGTGGAGAGAATTTGTTGGGGTTGAATCTGTTGAAAGAATTAAATGCGGTAATTCACTGTTCTTCGGATGGAGTACATTTGACGATTTCACCCCAGCAATCTTCTGCCTCACAGTTTTTGACTAGACCTTTGCCGCCAGAATTTTGTGAAGTTTCGGCGTGTTTATGGGCAGTTGACGTCAAATGGTGGTACTTTGCAAATTGAGCATGTTAAAAATGTTTGAAACCAGGAGTTAAGTTGGCACGTATTCCACAATATAAGATTTCAGTTGATGGTGAGCAAGCTTTCCGATTTTGTACATCGTGGAGTAATTGAAGAAATTGCAGGAAGTTTGTGCAATAGGCTGATTTCCCCAGTGTATACGAAAGGGGATTATGTGATTCCTTTCCGTTTCATTATCGATCTGCACGCTATCAATAAGATTGTTGCTCCACAATTTCCAATTGTGCCTGATGTGACTACATGTGATGTGATTAACAATGATTCCAGCTTCTGCTACCCATTTTAGTGTGGTGGATCTAAACAATGCCTTCTTTAGTATTCCCATACAAGTGGATAGTCGATATTTGTTCGCGTTCACTCTAGGGGGATGCTCGTTTACATTCACCCGTGCACCACAAGGATACACAGAAAGTCTGAGCATTTATAGTAGGGCTTTGAAAGAGCAGCTCGATACACTTGAGTTGCCTTCTAATTGCACATTGTTGCAATACGTTGACGACCTTCTCTTAGCTGCAGACTCAGAAAGTTCTTGCAAGGAAGGTACTGTGTTATTGCTTATTCATCTAGCAAAGCATGTGAATAAAGCTTCATTAAAAAAGTTTCAGTATTGTCGGCAGGAGGCCGCCTATTTAGGCTACCTCCTGTCAGAGGAGGGAAGAAGATTGATGCCTGAACGAATAAAGAGCATTTCTAGCATGTCTGTCCCAAATACACAGAAGGAAGTCAGAGCCTTGATAGGAATGGCTTCTTGCTGTAGACAGTGGATCCCAAAATGTTCACTAGTGATAAAACCATTGTTGGCATTCACAAAGAAGGGCATTTCTTTGCCACTACCGTGGAACTTGGAACACCAGAAAGCTTTTGATCTGCTCAAGACTGCCCTATGTTCAGCACCGGTTTTGGGCACACCAAATTATGACAAGGCCTTTGAGTTGTATGTGCATGAACATGATGGATGTGCTTTGGCTGAGTTAACACAGGAACATGGGGGGAAGAATAGACTGTGCGGTGATTTTTCCTACACATTTGATCCTGTTGTATGCGCTTTGCCGAGATGTTTGAGAGCTGTCGCTGCTGCTGCTGCGTCTGTAAAGCAAAGTGAGGGTATGGTTTTTGGTCATTCTTTAACCGTGAGGGTACCCCACTCCGTAGACGTTCTACTAAACCGAACGCAAACGCAACATCTTACTTCCGCACGATTAACAAAATACGAACTGATTCTATTTGCACCGCATATCCAAATTAAGAGGTGTTGCGTATTAAATCCGGACAAATTGTTACCTCTTCCGCAAGATATTGCTTTCAGTGACGAAGTGTCACATAACTGCCTTTACACCACAGAGCAAGAAACTAAAGGCAGGATTGATTTAAAAGATACACTGTTGAAAGACCCACAAGGGGATCTGTTTTGCGATGGCTTCTGCTTTAAACTTATGGATGGCACATCCACTGCTGCTTATGCCATCACTACACTAAGCACGATTGTGGAGACCAAGAGAATTTCGCATAACTCTGCGCAAGCCACAGAGATTATTGCACTGACTTGAGCTTGTGAACTTTCCGAAGGGATTAGAGTAAATATATTTACAGATAGCCAGTATGCCTTTAGGGTGGTTCACAACTTCGGTAGACTATGGGCAGAACAAGGTTTCTTTGACTTTGATAGTTCAGCTACTCTCAGCACTTGTACTTTCTATTCAACTAGCAATCATGAAGTGCGCCGCACATCAAAAGGTGGTAGATGATGTAGGGAGAGGAAACGCTTTTGCTGACAGAATAGCTAAACAGACCGCTACTGATTTATGTTCGGAAATGTATGCCACGAAAGAAATCACAAATACCTTTACAGTAGATGAAGGGATTGGGTCGATAAAGAATATACAAGCTGATGCCACTCCAGAAGAACTTAAATACTGGGCTGAGGGTTTAGCAATCCTGGATGAGGAAGGCTGTTGGGTGGACAACAAACGTCAAAGATGGATGCTACCCGATGCATATGTCATCGCCATGGTTACAATGGCTCATGGTCCCACTGACATATGTGCTAGAAAAATCTGTAAGTTACTGGAACCTGTCTTGGTAAATGTCAACATCTCAAAAACTGCTGAGCGTTTTGTCCAAAACTGTATGGTGTGCTTACAGCATAATGTGCGGAAGGGTACAACAACACCGAGGGGTAGTTTTGGTCCCCCCTCTGGGCCTTTTGAAGTGATTCATTTCAACTTCATCGAGATGGAGCGCTGCTATAACTACAAATATGTCTTGGTAGTCATTTGTGCTTTTAGCAAGTGGTTTGAAGCCTTCCCTGTGAAAGATGCCACAGCAATGACAATGCCGAAACCATGCTTAAGGAATATTTTCCTAGGTTTGGTTTGCCAAGGGTCATCTGGTCAGATAATGGTCCACATTTTATTGCTGCTGTCATCTTGCAAGTATGTGCGGGATTACAGATCGATAAACGGTTCCATTCGGCTAGACACGCTCAGAGTGCCGGACTTGTAGAACGCCATAATGGTATCCTGAAGAATAAGCTTGCAAAAGTCTGTGCCAGCAGTAATTTGAAATGGCCAAATGCCTTAGCTATAGCTCTACTGTCCATGCGGACGACCCCACAGACTAGAACTGGATTCTCCCCATATGAAATTGTTATGGGGAGGCCAGCTAACATTTGGAACCTACCAAAGCCCAAAGTGTTGAAAGATGTGGAGCATTTGCTTCTTGCTGAATACTGTGACCAGTTAACTCAAAACTTGAATTTGATTTATGAACAGGTGCGATAAGCCCTCCCAGTTAAGTACGAGGGGCCAGGTCACAGAATTCGACCAGGCGATTCGGTGCTCACAAAGTCATTTGAGAGAGCATCCAGTCTCGCACAGCGCTGGAGAGGACCATTCCAGGTCTTGTTGGCCACAAAGACTGCTGTACGAGTAGCTGGTAGGAAACACTGGATACACGCGACACACATCAAAAAGATACCTTTTCCTTTACCACAAGACGGAGAAGAAAAGAAGGAAACTCATTTCTCTGCTTCTGGTGATCAATCTGTCTTGAACAACATCAAGGGTGTTTTGGAGACTCTTCCTGAGCCCGTGGGGCCTGGGGAGACTGCTGCTTTGTCTTTGAATTCTTCTTTGGATCTTTCTGCACCCTTGAGCAATCTTGCCTTTGTTTCACCACTTCCATCAGGAAGCAACGACACTCTGTTTGCAGATCACGCAGTGCCTGGAGTCTTAAGGTACGATCTGCGTCCATGGCACTAGACTTACAGCACAGCACAGCTGTGCCCACAGGAAACGATTGTTGAGCTAGTCCTTTGCCACTCTCTCACTGAAACATAAGTAAGTGGCTGGGACCGGCAAAAGCTATCTTCAATCAAGATAAATCACGTGGTCAGAAGATCACCAACAAACAAACTTAAGGAGTCTGTCGCAGAAACTTCCCAGAACGAACTTTGAGTAACAATGCCTGCTGCTATCTACTTGTACGGAGCAACTGATCGATTGCGTGGCTAAAAAAGCCATTGGACAGAAAAATTCATGATCCGTGAGGACGTACAGTTTTTTTGTAATGATATTAACTGGTCTAACAGTAGTAATTGCGCTTGGGTTTTGGTATATTGAAGGGGTGCGTCCACTTGAAACTTTGATAACCACTGAGAGTGTTCCCACTATCTTCTCCTTTCGTGCATCTGCACACTCTATCTTCTAGGGATTCCCAACACAGAGAGAGTTATCACAACAATACGCTTTTGTTAATCATAAATGCGACTCATGCGATTTTGAATAGAACTGATTGCTGGATATGTTCACATTTGCCACAACACGGGGAAAAAGGGTAGGGCTGGTATATTCATCCTTTGCCTCTAACTACTGCATGCTACACCTCTTTAAGGGTATGATAAGGCATTTGTAACGCGCCTATACACAAGTGTTTCAAGGCGCGACGAGGCAGGGGAGGGAACAAGGGGAGACAGACAACGATCTTACTAGGCCAGGTGTCATTCAGATTGCGCAAGTGCAAGGGTAGAGGGGAAGGGAAAAGTGCATGGGGGAAAGGGAGAGGGGAAAGTTCAGTACAGGGTTATTAGCATACAGCATACAGGATAAATAACAAGGGCCAGCTGGTGGCAAGTGCGAGGTAAGTGCAGACAAGTGCTGGGAAGGGGGGCTGTATGGATACAGACACAGTCCCGTAGTGCAGGGGTTGCCATGGAGGCAGTGCAGGGGAGAGTGGCTGGGCCGAGAACGGTGAATGGCCCAGTTGCAGATTCATTGCAGTTTCAGTAGTATTAGCAGGGGAGAGGGGGAGATAAAGCGGAGGCAAAGAGGAAGGTTTTGAGGTGCTTCCGGAACCGGAGGTGGTTCTCCTCAAGTTTCAGGGAGGTAGGAAGGCTGTTCCAGAGGGAGGCCCCTGCAGTGGAAAGAGATCTGCCCCCAACTCGTTGTTTGGAGAAGCGGCTGACCCTGAGGGAGTTGGAGGCGGATGAGCGAAGAGCTCGAGAAGGAAGATATTTAGGAAGAGAGAGTTGAAGGTATTTTGGCCCAAGGCCCCAGACGGCCTTGTGGACAATGCAGAGGGTTTTGAACTTGATCCTCGCAGTCACTGGGAGCCAGTGTAGTGATTTCAGTCCTGGAGAGATACGGTCCCTGGGCTTGAGGCCAAGGACAAGTCTTGCAGTCCTGTTCTGGATGAGTTGCAAAGGGCGGAGAGTAGAGGCGGGCAGATTAAGATAGAGGCTGTTACAGTAGTCCAGCTTAGAGAGAACCAGGGCTCTAGAGACAGTGAGCTTCTGGGGGAAGGAGAGGAAAGGAAGGATACCTCTGAGGAGGTGTAGCTGGTAGTGTGACTTCTTAGATACGTTGGATATGTGAGGAGAGAAGGAGAGTGTGGAGTCGAAGATGACCCCACGGTTTTTTGCCTTGCAGGTAGGAGCGGGAAGAGGGCCCAGAGAGGCCGGCCAGAGAGCAGCAGGGAAGGAGGGAGTGGGAGTGCCGATGAGTAGAATCTCAGTCTTACTGGCATTAAGGCAGAGGTCGTTGGCGGCACACCATTCCTGGATAGCAGAAAGACAGTCAGAGATGAGGGAAGGAGAAGAGGAGGCCGAGGGTAGCCTGAAAATGAGTTGGGTATCATCCGCATAGCACTGAAAGTAGGGGCAGAGAGCGGCGATGTGGTGGGCGAGAAGTGCCAGATACTGGTTGAACAGCCAGGGAGAGAGGTTAGATCCCTGGGGGACACCACAGGTAGAGAAGAAGATGTCAGAGAGGAAAGACCCCAGTTGGACCTGGGAGGGTCGATTTGAGAGGAAAGAGGTCAGCCACGTCAGAGCCTGACCAGTGATACCGAGGTTATCACTGAGACGGTTGAGCAGGATGGTATGGTTGACAGTATCAAAGGCAGAAGAGAGATCAAGCAAAATGAGAACACATGGAATGTTAGAGTCAAGGTTCGAGAGCAGGTCCTCACGGATGTTCAGGAGAGCAGTTTCCGTGCTTCTGGCAGCTCTGAAGCCAGACTGATGGTCATGAAGACTACCAACACATTCAGCATGGAGATTAAGCTGGGAGATGGCCAGTTTCTCCAGGAGCTTGCCCAGGAAGGGAGTGATAGAGATTGGGCGATAGTTAGGAAGGGTCGGAAGAGGGTTTCTTAAGAAGGGGGTGCACAAGGGAGTGCTTGAGAGGGGATGGGAAGACTCCAGAGGCGAAGGAGTGATTGCAGAAGTCAGCAAGGGCAGGAGCCAAGGAGTCAATGTGGTCCTTGATAGTTTTGGAGGAACAGGGGTGGACCTGTTTTGATGAGACTTTCATAGATCAGACTTGTCTTGAAACCTCGTCAGCAGAAAAAAGGGGAAAGGAAGAGAAGGAGAGAGGAGGGGTGGCTGCAGAAGAGCCAGAGGAAGGGCAGGGAATAGAGGGGGTGCTAATCTTGAAAAAAAAAAAGGGTGCTAATCTTTGATCATTGGAATGGCAGCATCTCAGGGAACTTCGAATCTCAGGGAACTTCGATGGGACTAATTTGAATGAGTTTGAAAGACGAGTCCTGATGCCTCTGGGATGTTCCTTTTTTGCAAATAGGAGCAAACGTAATGTTGCTTCTATTAGGCCTTCTGATAGACTTTTTATACCTTTCCAATCGCTAATCTCTTTCAAGATGGCTCCCGTCAGAAACCAGGATGCCACGCCTCCTTCTTACACTATCAATCACAGCCCCCACTCTGTTGCCTTCTGCATACAAAGGAATGGTTTTCAGTCAATGGGTACTTTTGAGGGTTGTACCAATGTTGCGAATTTGACTAGTGAAGACAGACCCTTGTATGTAGGTGACCCTGTTTATTTCGTATGTGGCAATGAAGCTTATCCTTGGCTACCTAGAGATTGGCAGGGTACTTGTTATTTGGGTATATTGCTGCCAGGGGTATTTGTAGCTAGCACCTCTGAGGTCTCTATGGCTTGTCCAAGGCGGGACGAGAACGGTGATACTCCTTCACAGGTCATGGGTGATGTAGCTAAATCCTTTGTGCCATTTTGGGGACAGATCATGAACTCCGAGGATATTAGGAGACTGGTAAGAGTATTGGAGAGGACCATTAACCGGACCACCGATTTACTCTACAATATGATGTTAGAACATAAAGCAATTAGATTTTGGGCTCTACAGAACTGGATGGTGTTAGACATCATCCTGGCTGAGCGTGGTGGATTATGTAAATTGGTGGGATCTGCTTGTTGCGTTTTTGCACTTGACTCCTCCCCTACCATATTCAAGGCAATACAACATCTGCACATCCTAAGTACAGAAGTACATGTTCCCGAGGGAAATTTGGATCTTAGTGCTTGGTTCTGGGGCTCTTTGCGGTCTTGGGGATAGAAAATCTTCTCAGCCTTAGTGGTAATCCTTGGTATTCTGTTGTTCTGTTGTTGTTGCATACAATGTCTTCCTGCCATATGTTCGATGTTAGGAGGATGTTGTGCGCAAACTGTAGGAACATTAGGACTGAAAATGCACACACCCGAGAAGATGACTAAGGTTTTTGTAATGGAGGATAATACTGTCAAGGATCTAATGGCGATCTATATATCTGATGAATGTGATTCAGGATGTACGGACATTGAAACGTAGAGTTACGAGTAAAGCGAATATTTTTAGTAAAGCTCTTGGCTTAGGCCAAAAGGAGGGTTTGTTAAACCGTAATTATATAGTGCCTCCTTATTATTTGTATTGGCCTAAGCCCATTCGCGCTACACGGAAAACCGCGTTACAAAGTTCTGATTTTTGGGTTAACTTCGCTGCCATTTTAAGATTCATTCGCCATTTTGATTTTCACTCGTGTTCTATGTTCTTAAATGGTGGACTATGTTTTCAACTTGCAGCCAAGCCTTCCGAGCTTTGAATTCTGTTAATGTTTAGGTTGTCTGCGAGCCGACTGCTTAAGCAAAGCAAAGAAACCTTGTGCTTCATATGAACTGCTATTCGAGTGTTGTCTGCGCTCACAAGCCTCATACATGTATAAACACTGAAACAATGAAGAGTAAACAATGATCGTATGTTTTAGCTGAACTACATTGTGAGAGATTCTTGAAACAAGGCTTACCGCAGATCCGAGAACCTATACCACCATTGTATTGTCATGTAAATGTAAATTAATTTAATCCTTCGTATAATATTGTAAAATCTCTATGTGAACTAGGCATGAACTCTAGACCACAAATTATTAACATAAAGAGAGGCTGGACAATATCGTAGGAAATGTATAAAAATGCTAGTATTCAGAGGTCCAGTACCGCTCTCTCCTCTCTGTGTCAGCTGGTACACATGGCGAGGTGTTGGGAGCCAGATAGCTGTCTGTTTGGCTTTGTAGACTGTACAGTAATAAAAGATACTTGTATCTTATCAGCCCGTGATTGGTGTATTTCATGTGTGGTACTCAGCCTCGATATTTCTTTATTCTTTCATATGTAGGTCAATGGCCATTGCTGTTCTGCCATTTGCAATATTTCATCAAGTGTTCATTATTTTTGACAGAGTTTCTTTCTGAAAGCAGGGGATTCACATCCTGCTATCACTTGTGACTTTAACACTTCGTGGCTATAATATAGATGGAAGTCCCAGTGTTTTACACATGAATGTAATCTCATTGAAAGTTGTCCATTGATCTGCCTTTATTTAGCATTGGCGTATGCAATATGTGATGTTCATAGTCTACATTCTGGGGTGGGAACTAGTTTGCAGTATTTTGAAGGTCATCAAAAGTAGATGTCTCTCATTCTGGAAATTCATCAATTATGTCACAAACTATGGGTCCTTGTGGCAGAATAAGAATACTGTGTTTTCGTTTGTCCTCTTGTGTACCAACAGTGTCAACATATACTGTAAAATCTTGCACCCAGTGCTACCACCCAGGACCAAGTATTCTGGTGTCTATGGTGTCAAGGGGTTGAGGAGATTGCAGTGGAAAAGGGTCTAGGGTGAATGGCACTACTAGTGGTGCACAAGTTGATGAAGTGGAAGAGGAGACAGATCTGGGGCTACTGTAATGTCGCGACTGTCAGGACTTGGGGCTAGCTAGTATTCTGGTTGTATCCCATGAGCTTCTATCCATGGCTTCAATCAACAGACCCAGGGCTATAGGCCCACCCCAGAGCCCACCCCCAGCAACGCCTCTGCGTCTTCCTCAGACATCTTGATATGGGTACATTGACAGAGTAGGTGTTTATTTTGCCACTGTAAACACTAGTTCCCAGGATGTGGGACAGGTTGTAAGGCTGTGATATGAGCAGCCTGCAAGATGCACATAAATGTACCTTTTATCAAGCGACAGCCTTTCTGGAAGTACAGTACATCTGATACATATCAGATTGTGATAATGAAACCAGGTATAGGAGAGCTCCTCGGTTTTTGCTATGGAACTACATTTCTTTTATGGAGAGCGGGAAGCGTGGAGATCACACAAACAAGGTGATGATAGGCAAGAAATAGGGGGAGCAAGAGAGATGTGTGTATATGCAACAGGGTAGTGCCGCCCATGAACGATCATCCAGTGAGTTGCACATGGTAATGCGTGACCTTGTGTGACTTCCTCCGCGTTGCCTTTGAAGGAGGGAGGTGCATGGAGCACTGTCACCTGTAGGCCAATGAAACATCACTGGGAGTTGGTGAAGCAGGAGCCAATCGTGGCAATGTGTCTAGCGGGCGTAAGTGTGTCCCTCGTCACCATAAGTAGGAAGGGAGAGTGATGAATCTGATGATGTCATCACTCCTTTCCCAAAGCTAGTCCCTCCAGATTGTGGCCAAGGGACGGCAGACACTACCTGATCCGGACCCTGGGGGCGGCTACATGAGGGAGGACCACATGGGGGAGGCGATCCTCAGGGACCCTCAGGGAGGGAGTCAGTCATCATCAAATGAGACATGGCATCCCCCTCCATTCCCCATGCCCGGATGGCCTATTGCAGTAATCCTCTGAAACAATCTACAAGACTTGCTGATAGCATTTTACAATATCCTGAAAATAGAATGACAAAAACTAATTATGAATCCCATGTATATGAGTCCTTTGGAAATATGGGGACGAGGAGGAGGAATGGAGCTATGAAGATCACTAGAGCACATAAGCCCAAACTGTGCTCTAGTTGTTGGAAGGAGAAACGATATGCCGGGACACTTAAATTCCTCACAGCTGATGCAGGAGAAAAAAAGATACATGACACGGCCAGGCAGCTTGTGTCAGAAGAAGCTTGCGGAGACTGTGGCGGCAGGTGATGTCCGGTGAAGAGGGAGGAGCAGGCAAACCGCTACCCGCCACTAAGGGGTTGCTGAAGAGTGGCTGCTCTACTCTGGCAAGGCTGAGAACAACAGACTTCCCTTTGACCGCAGTGACCAGATGGAGAGCAGAGAAGAATCCAATCATTCTCTTGATCGACCAGCAAATCGCAGCATTCACGGTACAGCATGAGGAAGAGAGAAGCAGCCAAACACAGTCGGTGAGCCCAGCTGGGAAAGGTGGGATGCTGGGGTGCATGGATAGCATTGCTGCACACCGGGGCAAGAGCTGGAAGGCTTCTTGGGAAGGGTGAGAAGCCATGGAAGAGAGCGACTGTTCAATGCATGGAAAAGGTTGCGGCCTGAGAAACCATGCAAGTCTGGGGCCCACAACCCTATTGAGAGAGAACTGAGCTATATTAGAAGGTCCTGGAAGGAGAGCATACCAATCATAGTCAGGTGTGAGAAGAGGATCCTGGTGATGATCCATACCCTTGAGTATGTGAATTGAATTATATGAGAAAGCCCTGGCAGGAGAGTGTAAGGCTCACCTGGTATCCACGGGGACGCCACTCAGCCTGTCTGGACTTCCGACCACCTCGAACCCTTCCTTGGAATCTGCTCAACCAAACACTCGGTCTGAGACACAGGATTGCCAGAGATCAACTCCCTATTGGTTTTGCTTGCCTGCCCACCCCCCTTCTTCCTTGGGTTCCAACCTTACCCCTGGTCCTCTCCTCGCCCTGTTTTCGGATGTGGGGCACTCTCTGTCCTGCCTTTGGTGCAGGGGTGCATTGGATGATGCGGGCTGGATGATGCCTAGTTGCTTCACTGGCACGGGCCCGGCAGACAGGGCTTGCTGTGACTTCAGCCCGACCGGTAAGTAAAATGAGCCTTGCAAACAGTTCTGATGGCTCTTGTCTCTTTAATAATGTGTCTTTCCTTCCTTAGGAGATGAAGGCCTTGAAGATGGCAACATGCTGTTGAGGTGAGTAGGAGTGCGGAGCGCGATGCTATTGATTTCCTTTGCACTAAACAATGTTCGTTTTTTCTGTGTCCTTTTAGGTGCCGCAGTAACTCAGCGTGGAAGCGAGCTGAGCAGATGAGCTGCGGTGAGTAAGTGAGATGTGCGGCACCTCTTAAGTGTTTTTGCGCTAACCTGATATGTCTTTTCCCCTTTACAGATCGGTGGGATGCTCCGGAACTGAAGTTGTCCGATCGGCGGGAATTCAGGTAAGAGTCTAACTCTCCTTGCAGAGAGAGCTAAGGTATTGCAGAATTTTCACTAATGTTTTTCTTCTGTTCTTCTATCCTGGATCCTTCATGGATGACATTAACTCCATCCTAACTAATAACCTCAAAAGCTCCTCACAAATACTCCTTCTTGGAAACCTTAATATGGGCTTTAATGACCAATCAGACTAGCTTGCCACAACCACAGCTAACACCCTATCAGAACTTGAATTTACTCAAAGAAGCAATACTGCCACCCATGAGAAAGGCAGAATCCTTGACTGGGTTGCAGACCACAACTGCCAGGCCAATATCCTATCCATCTCTCCATAGGCCTGGATGGACCATCACCTCGTGTCCTTCTTGTTCTCCACCAATAAACCTCCACCGACCATGGCCGCCAGGGCTCCACCTACCCTAACCAGAAATAAAAAGAGCATTACCGTGGATAATCATCCCAATGCTACTCCCCTCTCTCAATTCTCTCCATGAAAACACTGACCCTGAGAGATTGGTCGAAGAATTTAATAAAATCATGACCACTTCCTTGGATCAGATTGCACCTGCAAAACTAAGACCAAGTAAGCAGAAAACCCATCTGAATGATTGGTATACACCTCTCTTAACAAATGTAAGACAACAGAAAAGAAACTGCGAGGCTACTTGGCTTATACATCCCTCTGAAGCCAATAAACTCAAACTTACTAAAGTTTCCTCCCTATACAAAAAAGAAATGTGCCTAGCAAAACAAACATCCTTTGACTCACGCATATCCAATGCCAGATCTAACATAAAGGAACTGTTCACCATTCTTAAAGAAAAAGAGACTCCAATAGCACCACCTGACACTTGCACAAAAGATAAAAAATGGTGCGAGGATATCCAATTTGCTCTAGCCAACAAAATAGCCACTCTACAAAATAAAATGTCATGCAAAAGAACTGGTTTAAATGATCCCCCTGCCCCCAGTACCACTGATAAGGATAGCAGAGACAAATCTACACGAATCAATTTCACCAAGGTCTCCATCCTTGAAGTGGAAAGAATCATTCTGCCCCTTAAACCTTAGAATTGTCAGGGAGACTTATGCTCTGCACAGCTTATCAAGGATGCGACCCGTGATCTATCTCTATTCATCACCAAACTTATTAATGCGTCCTTCACGACTGGCATCATTCCCACTAACCTTAAACAATCGTGGGTACTCCCACTCTTAAAAGAACCTACCCTCGGCCCATCCACACCCACTAATTATAGACCTATTACTACTGTGCCCTTCCTTCTAAAAATCTTGGATAAGGTAGCATACACTCAAATTCAAAAACATTTGGAACAACATCTGTTAGGAGCTAGGCAATCAGGTTTCCGTCCCCAGCATGGCACAGAAACTGCCCTCATCGATTTGAAGACCCAAATCGACGAGCTCAAAGACAGCAGGAAATCAGCACTACTCCTCCTCCTAGATCTCTCAGCTGCCTTCGATCTAGTCGACCATACCATACTCTGCAACCATCTAAATACTGCAGCACACTTTACTGAGGAAGCAGTTACTTGGATTAGATCCTTTTTAAATGGCAGAACAATGAGGGTCTTCTCGCCGCTAGCTGCCGCAGAACCCATACCCATTACCTGCGGTGTGCCCCAGGGATCATGTGTATCGCCTACACTCTACAACATCTTCACGAAGCCCCTCTTCGATGATCTGGATCATCTCGGTATCACCTACACTAATTATGCAGATGATACCCAGATCCTCCTCCCGCTTTCTGGGGATTATGAAGAGGATTTGGCCTTGGTGAACAGAGTGTATATCATCATCCAGGCATGGATGGCCACACACGGTCTGTTCCTGAATGATGATAAAACTGAACTCATTATCCTGGGCACCAAGCCTAACTTAAAAAAACGAGGTCCCAAATACTCATTTATAATTGATGGCAATACCATAAAAGTAGAGCATGAGGTAAAAACACTTGGTTTCTACCTCGACTCCCACCTCTCATTCACTAAACAGGTCAACTCCTTAGCATCTTCCACAGCCTGCACGTGCAAATTGATTCGCACTGGCAAGCCATTCCTCTCTGAAAGCAGTTGTATTACCCTAGCCAGAGCCCTCATCCTGTCACGCCTGGACTACTGTATTGCCCTCTACCCAGGATCATCCAAAGCCATCATTAAAAGAATCCAAATACTACAAAATAATGCCCTTCGAGCAGCCCTAGGCATCTCTAGAAGAGACCATATTTCCATGACTAGCCAACAGAATAACTGGCTCCCAACCCACGACAAAGTCATCCTAAAAACGTTATCGCTGACATACAAATCCCTCAATAATGCCGCACCCATTTACGTGGCTGAGAGATTTCACAAGCAAACTTCCACTAGACCAGTAAGACTTGTCAATAAAGATCGTCTTGTTATACCTAGTTTCAAACGGTCCACAATTGGAGGTAACAGCTTCTCGGTGAAAGCATCCAAATTATGGAACACCTTGCCTCCCAGCCTAAGAACAGACCAAACTTACCACAAGTTTAGAGCCAACACCATCACATGGCTAAAATCCGACAACTAGCACTCCTAACCACTTGGCTACTGCTGTGACCACAACAGCGTGTAATTAACGCTCCTCTAGACTCTATCTTGTTGTATATATATATCCCTGGGTCCATATAGTCTCCTACTGCACACCATGCTTGTAAATATGCCTTCTCTGTATATAACTTTTTTTACTTGTATGTATCCTGTATAATTTTGTGCAACCGAGCTTCGCATATACTTGTAACTGCTGCGCCCTGTTACCCCCGGGTATGATGCGCATTATAAATAATAAACAAACAAACAAACAAGGTGAGCATTATTAATGATGTTCTTGTTCTTGCAGGAGCGTTGACGCGGAATAAAGAAGAAGGCCTCTTTGAGAGAGATCCGAGCACGGTGAGTGTCACGCTGCAGGTGCAGAGAAACGCAAAGCGTGTTTCTCGGGCCGGGCGTGGTTTAAAATAGTCTGTAGGTATCCCAGGTATCCCTGGGCTGAACTACACTCAAAAGGCTAGACTGCCCATTCAGTTCAAAGAACTGAATTACATGGGGGCATCCATTGGCCCATAATACATTGCAAGTTCAATGCTAAGTGGATCTTAGGGCTGTGTGTGAGATTGGCGGCAAAGGCGCCAGGTCTGAGTCAAGTAGGTCTCTGGGGAGATGGAGAGGCCCTTAGGGGCCAAGTAGGTGACCGTGGCCTGGCTCCAGCCTGATATGCCAGAGGGTTGGGGGCAGGAATCGTGACAGAGAGTATACCAGGCGAAGTCAAGTGTGTAAAGAGAATTCTGGGGAAGATCCATACCCTTGGGATTGTGAACTGAATTATATGAGAAAGCCATGTGAGGGATCAGAAATGTGAAGCAGACAACTTTGTGAAGATTTTTCAAAAGATGCCATTTTATTAACTCAAAAGGTTGGATAAAGGCTTCACTGTCCCTACCCTGATGTGATATCCCTGCCTAAAATATACTGTACACACAATAACTCAACAGGGTGGTATATGGCAGTTCAAAAGCAACAAATATAACAGTTAAGTTCACATCATGATAACTTTCTCTCCTTATAATCTGTGTCAATTCCCCTTCCCTAGATTCAAGCAGGATTCTGTTCAACACTTCCAAAAGATAATGAAATCCTGTCATAAAACAAAGGTCCAATGCAGTTCTTTTGATTTCAACTTGATAACAAATGTCCCAATAATTCCGAATCGTTCAACAAGAGTTTTCCTTTTTCTACTTCAAAGCAACTTCTTCTCATCAACAAAGAATACTTACCTTGTGTCGTTAGGATCAAGAACCAAAAAATATCTTGGTCAGGATAATTCTGCAACAGTTCACAGCACTTGTTTTAGTAATATTTTAAATTCTTGCAGCAGTTCATACAACTTGATTCAGCAGCATTAATGTGTCAGTTCACAAAACACTTTATTGGTTCTTCAACTTCTTCTTCAAGATATTTAAATACATCACAGTACTTCCATAACTTCCACCAGGCCTACTACTACAAAGTCCTCTGCCCTGGTGTACTCTCCTGCCAGGTAAGAATAAAGCTGCTTACTATAAGTACCTCATTGGTAAGGGTGAGCTTTAACAAGTCAGCAATGCCTTTTGCTTCACAACTTAAGTTTAAGTATTTCTTTTGAGAAAACGAGAAACACACTGGTGCTGTTTATTAGACTCTTTTGATTGCCACACGCAATGCAGGTTATGCTCCACTCCTCTTGAATATCTCTTTTCAGGAGAACAGCCTTCCTGCCACTCTTGTTTCCCTTGGGATTCACAACTTCAATTTAAGTATTTCTTTGGGAAAACAGGAAACACATTGGTGCTGTTTGTTACACTCTTGTGATTGCCACACGTAATGCAGGTTATGCTCCACTCCTCCTGAATATCTCATATCAGAAGAACAGCCCTCCTGACACTCTGGTTTCCACACTTCAACATAAACCACTTGCTGACAATGATTCTCTTCCACTCTCGCACTCCTGTGGCTTTGCCAATGTGGGTTTAGATCAGTTCCTCTTATGACCTTCTTTATATAAGGGCAATACGTTTTACAAACACTTGACTTCTTAATTGCCTTCTCCTGACTTTGGCAATGTTGTTTTTTTTCTAACTTGCCTTGGTATTATTCTCTTTTGGCTTTGCAAAATACTTGTTTTTAATGTTTTCTCTGCTCATTGCTTTTTCCTGTTGTTGGCCGTTATTCTGGCCCATACAGTCACACCTCTTTGGCCTAATGGTCAGGCTCTTAGCCTGCCACATCATCCCTTTTCTATCAGCTTGGTTTTCACATAAATTGTTGGTCAGTTTCACATTAGTTCGGTATTCAAAATATGGGTTAATTGTCCCTTTCTCTTTCTGGGAAATGATTCATTGCTTAGAACCGCCGGCTTGGCCAGCAGACGATTACGGAGCACACTGGGGTCACAACTCAACAGTGAACTCACCAGGTCTGGCGTGCGGGTCCACTCATTCCGCTGTGTGAGAACCCCATGGTGACACAAGTAAGACAGACACAAGCAATCACAGTTCAAGGGGGTTTATTGAACAATGAAAGTGATTGATTTGCGGGTTGGAAAAACACCTAATCTAAAGCAAAAATCTAAGATAGGGACAATTGTCGACCATCAAATAAAAATAAGACAGTCCTAGTGGCGTCAAGTCAAATAATAAGGCCTACACTAAGAAAATCCTATTGCCAATTCCTTACACTAAATACAAAGGGTGTGAATTTAAGTTCTCAAGAAAATAAAGAAGCGTTCTCAAATGATAAGTCAGGAGACAGTAGTCTTGGTCTCCCTTCCCCACGTTTCGAGCACGGGGCAACGTTGGAGCTTGGAGCTTGTAGCACAGTTTGGTCTCAGGCTTCTACAGCACGAGGCAACAGTTCCAAATGGCAATTCTCAGGACCATTGATAGCTAAGTCTTGTTTTCTCTGAAAGTCTCTTGCCTTTGGGCCTGAGGGGTTTAAACAACAAAACAAAAGTTCCTTTAACAAATGAAAGTTTGTTTCCAAGGTTCAAAAGAGGGTGATACTTTCATCCCTGGGTCTCCCTCTTCTGGGCTGACCCTTTTATATCGTACTTTACAATTTCCGGTAGGGTGACGGCTTCACCCCTAGGTCCCCATCTTCTGGGCTGACCCTTCTCAATTGTAATCCAAAGTTCAAATAGGATGATGGCTTCACCCCTGGGCCCCCCTCTTCTGGGCTGACCCTTCACGTATCATTTTCCACATAAAGTTCTGATGAAAGCTTTGCCCTTGGATCTCCCTCTCCCAGGCTCGGATCTCTCTTGACTGTCAGTACTCGGGTGATGATTTCACCCCTGGATCTCCCTTTGCCAGGCTCGGTCCCCTCCTGACTGCTAGTACTTGGGTGCTAGCTTCATCTCTGGCATCCCTCCTTCCGGTTCACTCTTGCCGTCTCTTTTAACCTCTTCTTTGGGGTGATGACTTTTCAACCTCGGATTCCCCTCCGTCAAGCTCCGACCCCTCTTGATTCTTAGCCTTCACCAGATTTAATATTGCTCTCTAGCAGGTTGATAGTGGCTCACCCCTGGGCCCCTCGCTTCAGGGCTGCCCCTCCGTACTTTTAATGTTCACTTTTATACAGTTCAAAGGTTTCGGGATTCACTTCCCTTGCTTTCATGACAATTCATGAATCAATGTCCTTTGAATGTATGGGGCTTTTGCTCGACCCTCATGTATGACCACTTTGCATTCCGTTGGCGGCCTTCCTTTGTCCATCTGGTTCCTGTAGTTTCTAAATATGGGGCTCAACCAGAGTCTCTCAAGTTAGCACCCATGTGGTGCCGCTTTCCGTCTGAAGCTGGTCTCCCCTTCACACTTCTAACATTTCCTTTAAAGTTCATTACCCTGGGTTGCCACTTTGCGATAGGGTTTGTGAAATGGATGAGAATTACCGGGATGGAGGACAGAACATAGGGGATTATGGGAATTATAGTATTTTATCTCAGAAGATTGGGTGTTCGGAAGATGACAATCAAAGGGATGGGATTAATAGGGTTCACAAACTAAACCAGGGGAGGTGTGGGAATGGTAGTGTTTCTTCTGTGCAAATGGGATGCACAGGAAATATTAACTAGATGGGCATGGAACAGAATGGCCTGGAGTATGCAGGTAGGGAACAGGGAAACAGGGGTTCTGGGAGATATGGCTTTGAGATGCCACAGGGTTTGGACTCCTAGTTGGTTTATCAGAGGTGTAGGGTTTATAGGACTTTACTAAGGGATCTTCTATGGGTGGAAGGAAGGTAGAAATGGAATAACCAAAGAAAACTGCAGGTAGTTTGTCCCTCTCGGTAGAATACTGCGTCTCACCTTGGGTCTTCCCCCTATCCTAACCCCGGTTCCCCTACCCAGGTGATCCACCCCCAGGAAATGCATTCAACCATAATGGGCGTGTCCTGGCCACCTGAATAAGGGAGTCTCAAGGTCTTACTGGGAGAATACCCTCAGGTTTCTCATAGCTGCCTCCAGGTCATGTGCTTCTGCTTTTTAGCGTGGCCCAGCAACCTGATTCATTTGATTCTCTGCAGCCCTTGCCACTCGAAAAAAAGGAGCTTCCTCTGCTCCATAGGTTCCCTGGTGCTCTTCTGCCACCGGACCCTGCCCCCTTCATGGAATACTTGCAAAGTTTACGCTTCCCGCCGCTCCACTTCTGCAATTCAGCTTTCCAGGGGGAAAGCTTCCAATTTTAACACTTCCCGCTGCACAACATCTGCAATTCAGGTCTCCAGGGGGAATGCTTCTAATTTTAATGCTTCCCGCTGCGCAACCTCTGGAATGAAGATTTAAGGAGGAGGAGACCCTCTCAGGACTGGCACCTATCCAACATATGACAGTGGTCCCGGCGTCCCTGCTTCCCTCCAGTTTCTTCCTCTGCTTCTGCTGCAACGTGGAGAGACCATGACTAATCCACCTCCTGCTGCTACTCTTCTCTTCGGCCTGCACCTGAGGGGGCCTTTTATGCCTCCCCGTCCTCATCAGATGTGGATCGTTGTTCCTAATAGGCTGTAACTTGCAGTGTCGTGCCTCTGCAGCCCTCTTCTTCGTATTAGGTTATTCTATGAAATGCATCTATACATCTCGTACAGTGTCACCTAGTCAATCCTGCGACATATGTAGCCGAGCCAGTGAAACCTGATGACATTGTCCACGATTATGCAATTTATGAGTGAGAAGGCGAAAAGAGGATGAGTGTTAAGGAGGATGCTTTGGTGGGAGGTGAGGTACGTTTTGTTTTGGGTCCTTAATAATCAATCAGGACACTCGTGAGAGGCATACAGGTGCAGCCGTTGTGGGCCTCATGGATGGGGAATACCAGGTCAGACTGACGAAATGGTTGCCTTTGCATTACTCCGTGCAAACGGCAGAACTAGTGGCACTTATAGAGGCACTAGATATAAGTAAGGGGAGGGCCATCACTATTTATTCTAACTCTGTGTATTTAACCTCCACTGTGCATTCAGTGGCAAGGTGGCAGAGAAGAGGGTTTAGGAGATCTGACAGGAACCCTGTCCAGCAAGCTGTGCTATTATCCAGATTAATCAAAGTGCTAACCATGTCCACAGAGATAGGAATTGTAAAGTGCACTGTGCATACTAATCAGACTAACTCAATATCACTTGAAAATGATGCCGGAGACAGGGCAGCAAAAGAAGACGCATATTTGCCATTTACAGATTCCCAGAAATGGAAATCGTGTCCCAGCAGGTACAGTTACCTGCTCCATACACTGCATTCCCGTTGCTCCAAATCATAGAAATGCAAGGGAAAGCACCTTTGCTTTGGGCAAAGAGAAAATGTGCCCTCTCACCCACAGATTTACTGTGATGACAGGCGCTGACAGGGAAGGTAGTAATGCCTGTAGAACTGCTTTTTGTGGCTTTAGAGTTACTGCATTACTTGTGTCACACTTCTCTGTGACAAATTGCAGCAGAATTCCAGGAGGAACCGTTCATACGAAACCTCCAGGAACAGGTAAGTAGATTTGTAGGAAGCTGCATAGTTTGTAGGGAGTTCAATAATGGAAACACCACAAAGTCAATAAGGGGACTTTTGCCTAGGCCCTCTGCGCCATTTCAGGAACTCCATATTGACTTTGTCGATACGCTTGTGAGATGTAACAATTACCAGTACCTTATAGTCATAGTTTGCCAATTTGTCTGGTGGCTTGAGGTTGGTCGCTGCGTACACCCTGATGCAGCAACATTTCTGTTGAGGGAGGTTTTTCCACAGTAGGAAATTTGTGAGGTCTTGAAGTCCAACAAAGGAACCCACTTTGTAATACCATGGTCTCAGAAATCACTTTGCTCTTGGGAGTCAAGCACAGGTTGTGCTCAGTATACTAACCACAGGCCATTGGGATCATTGAGCGATTGCATTGAATTCTCATGGTCAGATGGGTCAAAATGTGTTGTTATTTAAGAAACATGGTTATACTACCTGCCTTTGGTTTTGTTTTATTTGAGGACTCACCCAGAGAAAGAGCCCCACCTTAGCCATCATGAGCTCATGACTGGGCATAGATTGCACACACCACTCTCACCCACACACACAGCATCAGATGCACACACGTCAGTAGAGGCCTTGGGTGAAGAGTTTCGGCAGTACCTTAGGGCCTTAACCAAATGTGTCAGAATTATATCTTCAGAGGTTATGTCTTCTCACCAACACTCTACAGGAGGAAGAGGCAAGCAATCTGACTAGCTGCTCCAGCAACTATTGTTCCCCGGGGATGGATCTCCATTCGTATCTTCATGCAATGCTGGAATGAGTGGCGTTTCAATGTGCCACACTGTGTGATTTTTGGATCTCCAACTGCTGTGAAGGTGTAGGGCAGCAAGAGCTGGGTCCATATTAGCAATATACAAAGGGATACCAGTGCCCCTCCACCAGCAAAGGAGCAGGCTCAAAGTTAAGTATGTCCTAAAAGGATTTGCAGTTCATTCCAGTGGAAAAGGGAGGTGCCAATGAAAACCAGGGATGGACATTTTTCAAGATGAAAACTTTGGATTTAGGATGTATATTTGAATGATTGTTTATATGTCTTTTTTGTTTCTGTTCAGCGAGAGAACCTAGGCCTGTCAGCCATCGGTGTGGGCTGCACACCCTTAAATCCACTTAATGGTTGTTATCAGTTATTATCACATGATTCCATTCAAAGTCAATTCAATAAATTCTGTTCACTAGTCGCAATTATCCTCAAAGGAGGTATGTGTTTATTTTATAATTATTTAATTATGAGCACATGCATCAATGGCCAATGCATTTCGGACTACATAAGTCCTTCATCAAGGCGTGCATTATTATCTTTGGTAAAATAATTGTAACAACACCATTATTCCATAGAATTCAATATATGACAAAAAAACTGAATTCATAACATTATGCATAAATCATCAGTGCATAGTCACAATAACATGATGGTACTGTGTATCACAGGCCACAAAAACATTAAACTAACATACAACATATAAACAACATATAGGAAAGAAAAAAGTCAATGATGCACACATTATAACGTTGGTCAGAATGATTCATTGTATTAGTAATCCATTCCAATCATTTCAGTGATCCATTTAAACTGCTTGAGTTAATAATCAATCAAGCTCCTTTCTCAATTTTAATGTAGGAGTTAGTGACTATACCCTGCTACGTGATTGAATGTGATTAGTCCATTCAAATATTATTCTCCAGTGTAATTAGTCTCTTAACTTTAGAGAGGATTTATAGTGTTAAACTAAATAAATGTGAGGAAAAATGTGCGCCCTAATTGGTGCCACACAACTCCTAAGATATTTAATGGCTCTGACCTGCCGCATTCGTATCTCAAAAGATTGTAGTCGAAGACTCTAAAGTATGGAAAGATGGTAAGCTATTAGATATTTTTTCTTCGTTGGTGGACATTAAAGCACAGCAATACATGTGGGTGTCATGTAAAATTCGAATCAAGCTTACCGTCACGGTCGCTGCCTCAGTCTTCTCAATAGTCTGAATTCCAACTATGTGCGTGTGCGAACGTCTGCTGCTACTAGTAAACATAACGTTATCATGGTACCGGAGCAGCTCTTCTGCTACGGGACAGCCATTTTGTAGCAAATAACGTCTTATCTGAGCTATTCAGTGTAACGATCGTCAAATTACAGTGAACATAATCTAATTAGCCTTGTGTACTTTTAATTAATCAATTTTTGAGTTTACCCGTGTGGGTTATTTATTAACTTTTAACTAGAATGTGGTGTCCCGTGTTGAAGAGGAGTTAAGCTATGTAATCTGTATTGTATGTTAATGTAAGACGATATACATTACTGGCCACTGCTATGCTAGATGGCGCGCGTGAGGATATTAGCAATCATTAAAAAATTAGAATATGGACAACCTAAAAACAAAAAACAACCTCAGCAGAAGAGAATTATCACAAATAAACACATTATTTTTTGATCCTACGATTACCATTAGACCCGTGTAAAAAGGAGGAGCAATAGTGATGCTCAACAGCGTAGATTACATGAACGAATGTGAGCGCCAACTGGCTGACAATAACACCTACACTAAACTCGATCGTGATCCAAATGTAGAAATACAGAAAGACCTTGAAATTCTTGCGCTAGCAGAAGAGAGAGAATGGATATCGCACAAAACCAAAACATTTCTAATGCAAGCATATCTCAAGACACCACATCTATATGTATTGTCCAAAATTCATAAAGACCTGCAAAAACCTACAGGAAGACCCATTGTTGGAGCAACAGGAGGAATGTTACAACCTCTCAGGACCTGTATAGATTACTTTCTTCAGCCTATCATACAGAAAACATCCACGTGTGTCAAAGACACCACAAATTTCCTACAGATCCTAGACCAGATTCAATTGACCATGGATGCTGTGCTATTCACAATAGACATCAACTGTTTATACACCAGCATCCACCACAACCTAGAACAAGAGGCAGTAGAGTGGTTATTACTGCAACAAGGAACTATAGGAACCTCAAAAGAATTCCCCATGGTGCTTTTGAAATTCATCTCACTGAACTCCTTTTTTTAATACAATGAATCGTTCTATTTACAAACATCAGTGACAGCAATGGGAGCGACCATGTCACCCAGCTATGCTAATCATTTTATGTATCGATTTGAGTTAACACACATTTTGGAACATCCAGATTGGAAACAGCATATCAAGAAATGACCCAGATACATTGATGACATATATGGAGTATGGAGTGGCAGTCGAGAGAAACTGAAAGAATTCCTAGAGTATTTGAATGACATAGATGCATGCATACAGTTCACAATGGAGATTGGGAACCCAGATGTACACTACCGAGTTGTCTAGATTAAGGTACAAGAGTTGAAAATAACAACAACTATTTTCACAAAATGCACCGATAGGAACAATCTCCTTCATAGATTAAGCTTACATCCGCCCAACACTTTTAATAATCTCCTGTATGTGCAAATGCTCAGAATCACAAGAATAGTCAGCTACCCCGAAGAATGTGAGGAGGAACTGGCTAAACTTCAGCAAAAACTGAGCGATAGAGGATATCCAGAAGAAGACTTAGAGATGGCAGCAAATAAAACCACACTACACAACGTAAAGATCTATTACGGAAAATAAGACAACAGGAAAGTCTGGGGATGGTATTCATCTCCAAATACTCAATCCAGAGCCAACAGATCAAGAAATATATTTCTAAACATTGGAACATACTGATCAGCGACGAGCGAACAAAGGATCTATTCCCTCAGCCGCCTGTTTTTGTGTACCAAATGAGCAATAATTTACGAAACATGTTGGTTAAAACCAGAAGCGGAATAAAAACCCTCACCAAAAATAAACATTTAGGGCAATTGCAAAAATGTTATCAAAGGCTTTATAGTGTTTCATCCGAGAACAGGAGCAAAAATAAAATTGAAACAATTTGCAACATGCACAACAGAGAGCGTGATTTATTGCATAAAATGCCCCTGTGGGATATACTATGTAGGAGAAACAGCAAGGAAAATACAAATTAAGATGAAGAAACACAAATCCTGTATTAGGAATAGAAATGTTACTTCGGCCGTAGCAAGGCATTTCCCAGAAAAAGGCCACACAGTTTCACAAGTTAAATTATAAGTTCTGGATACCATTAAAGACAGTAGTCAAAGGGAAGATTTAAAGAAGAGAAGAGCTCAGCGTGAAGCTTTCTGGATTGACAAACTTGATTCTCTCACCCCGAATGGGATGAACAAAGAATGGGACCTTAACTGCTTTTTGTAAACACTACATGTTCACACACATTTAAATGCAATATGGTCTATGAGTACAGTCTGTCATCCCACCATTCATTGAATAATGCCAATAAGTATGCTCTTCCAAACAATAATGATGACTTAAGTATTGATAAACGACTAAACTATAGGTACCTACAATGTCAACATAATTAGTTTGATTGTAGATTTAGTAGTGTAACTTTCACTTTATTTATTATTTTTCTTTTATTTATCTGACGTTTGCACAACAGTTAGATACACAACGCAGCTCGGTCTCATTAACCCCTTAAGTGCCAAGGACGAGTTTACCCTATGCATCATTGATACGATATGATATGATATGTAACACGCATATACAAAAGTATTTCATGACGAAACGAGGCAAGGAAGGGGGAACAGACGGAGGACAGAGACAACGATCTTACTAAGCCAGGTGACATTGAGATCGCGCAAGTGCAGGGGAGGGAGGAGGGGAAAAAGGTGAGGGGAAAGGGGGGGACAGTGCTGTACATGGGATCAAAACAATAACAAGAAGTGCGGCCAGCAAGGGTAAGTGCAGACAGCAGGTGTCCAAAAGTGCAGGTAGGGTGACTGTAGTGTTACAGATACAGATCCAAGTGCAAGGGTTGCCGGGAGGCAGTGCGGGTGTGCAACTGGGTCGGTAGGTACCTGGGCCAGAAATCAGAGGGTAGCCAGGTGACCAGTGCAGTATCAGACTGGAAATCAGCAGGGGAGAGGAAGAGAGAAGGCAGAAGCAAAGAGGAAGGTCTTGAGGTGCTTCCAGAACCAGAGACGGTTATCCTCGAGTTTCAGAGTGGCAGAGAGGCTGTTCCAGAGGGAGGCCCCAGCCGAAGAAAGAGATCTACCACCAACTCGTTGTTTAGAGAAGTGACTGACCCTGAGGGAGTTGGTGGTGGAGGAGCAAAGAGCTCGAATAGGAAGGTATTTACGAAGAGAGAGTTGGAGGTATTGAGGTGCTAGGCCCCAGAAGGCCTTGTGGACAATGCAGAGGGTCTTGAACTTAATCCTTGCAGCCACTGGGAGCCATGCGGAGAATTCAGTGCTGGAGAGAAACGATCCCTCGGCTTGAGGCCAAAGACAAGTCTTGCAGTCCTGTTCTGGATGAGTTGCAGAAGGCGGAGAGTAGAAGCAGGCAGATTTAGATAGAGGCTGTTGCAGTAGTCCAGCCTAGAGAGAACCAGACCTCTCGAGACAGTGAGTTTCTGAGCGAAGGAGAGAAAAGGAAAAAAACCTCTGAGGAGGTGCAGTTTGTAGTTTGACTTCTTAGAGACATCAGAGATGTGAGGAGAAAAGGACTTTTTTCTTTTCTATATGTTGTTTATATGTTGTGTGTTTGTTTAACATTTTTGTGGCGTATGACTATGCACTGATGATTTATGCATAACGTTATGAATTCTGTTTTTTGACATATATTGAATGCTGTGGAATAATGGTGTTGTTACAATTGTTTTACTAAAGATGATAATGCACACCCTGCTGAAGGACGTTTGTAGTCAGAAATGCATTGGCCATTGATGCATCTGCTCATAATTAAATAATTATAAAATAAACACATATCTCCTTTGTGGATAATTTAGACTAATGAACAGAATTTATTGAATTGACTTGAATTTTCTTCGAATGGAATCACGTGACAATAACTGATAACAACCACTAAGTGGATTTAAGAGTGTGCAGCCAACACCGAAGCCTGATAGGCCTAGGGTCTCTCTCTGGTAATATTTTTCACACCCGACACGGAGGCGTTCAATATTGGGTTTGCACCCCACTCAGATAAATAAGCAATACTTATTTATTAGAAAATGTAACTGAAAAGAACAATATAATGCACAGCTGTGCCCACTCACCACCAATCATTATTTTTTGTTTCTTTTATCATCATGTTCAAAGATGGCAAACAGTATGGATATGAATGGTTTAAATGTACCTAATATCATAGAATTTAATTACACAATATTGAGGTCATAAAGAAATGTTGATGCTGATTTCCTGGACAATGAGAACAATGTACATTTAGACCCAATAGTAGATGAACATGGTTTTGCAGCAGATAATGTATGTATAGCCATATGAGGAAAGTTGGGAGAGAGAGATCTGTAGGATTTTGCTACATCTGCTCTCCCATCCCCGTGCTTCTGGTGTCCCTAGGTTGTTTATCCCAGATGAAACAGTGATAGCAGATGCACTGTGTCTAGTCATCTAGCTATGCGCAGGGTGCGAGGGCAGTTTCAAGGGCAATCAGTCACAGCATCTATTGTATATGTAGACAAAGATTTTTCAGCTATAGATCATAAAGAGCAGAAGAATGTTCGGAGTACGTAAGGAGTCCAATTGAGTTTTAAAGGCGCTAGTATCATCAACAACTGATGGGAGCAAGGGCTGAAGAGTTGCAGAGTTGGAGGGATGAGGGGATTCTCAGAAGAAGCAGTGTCACGTGTAAACCAAGAATGTGGCAATGTGTGGCAGAAGTATTTAAGCTATCTGACATGGCTCAAAGAGCCAGAAAAACCTGTTAAGATACAGACACTTCCCCATTTATCTCTGTGTTTTAAGGGCGATGGCAGAGTGCCTGTTGGCACAAATGGGAACTGCAGCCGCATGCTTCACATCACTGACTTGGCTGGAGGTACAGCATGCTTCTGGGTGTTTTTTGGCCTCGAGGATTGTATGCCTACAGGCAGTTACCTCCAGCTTGGGGCGATGTGTGCAGTTTCACCATGTTACATGTGCCTGTCCTTTTTATTTTTATTTTATTTTATTCCTGAGGAACACATATTCCTTGCCTGCCCGATGCTCAAAGCCACATCCATGCTCCCTTTGTCCCCTGTACCTCTTGTGTCCCTTGTATCAACACATATGGACACCTCAATGACTCTGTTTGATCCTGGAAAGGAGGGACTATTGTGATGGACCAAGCGGTCCAACTATCTTTCGGCGGCATCATCAAAAGATTTGATGGACATCCTGGAACAGTATCGGTTGTTTAGTCGTACAGAAATGTTATGTTTTCTCTCCTGGCACCTGCCGTCCAAGCTGTGGAAAAAGCAAAGTGTCTCCAGGTGACCCGGCATGAACTCCTGCTATTTGTGAATTCTTCTGAATCAGCTTCAGTGCCATCAAGGAAGAACTGCGGGCACTGAGGCTCATAACCTTGGAGAACAGGTATATCCTCATCCTCCTAAGAGCTATGAAAGGAGGGCACTGTCAGAAGATAGGGAGCACTTGCTGCACATTTGTGTCTCCTAGTGATTTGGAGAATGGGACCCTAACTCAGACTACTGCCGTTTTGCACAAACTTAGGCAGGAATCACAAATGACCCTTGGTTGGACTCTCTTTTATCTTGGGTGCCATCCTGGATGAGCCTAGCTGGAAAACTACTAATGCCAAATTTTGTCTTTTTCCTTATTATCTTTTGTTCCTGTCAAATGCTCTTACAGTGTTGTTCTGCCCAGGTACCAAAGGCAGCTGCCATGGTGACTGTGACCCAGTCCAAAGCTAGAACCACTACCTTTTCATATCACATGAGTACTCAGACTGTAGCTGTCTTGTGTCTTCCACCAAGTTGGGATAATTTTGTGGAGCCGCCGGTAGATTGCAGAAATGTTGGGGAGACGAGTTTGGTTTGTTCACCGGAGGAGTATGCCCATTTGGGACCAATGTGAGAGATGATTTTTGGGTTTACCCCTAGAAGATGGTTTTAAAAAACAGGAATATGATTTATTAGTTCAAGTATTAACTAGAGGGGGGAATGTTGGGGTGGTCAGAAGAGGTCCCAATGAGAAAGAGGGATTCAGTTATGCATGTTATATTTGTGAATGGGGTGCAGCGAGGTTGCCACAATGTTGCAATTTCATTTGTATCCAGCGTAGTTAATGTGAATGGGATATGAGTTACAAAGTGTTACTTTGTGTTTAGATCACTCCCAAGGCTTTCTTCACAATTCTTATTCGCAATGTGCATACTGAGATGAATGAGATCACTCCCGAGGCTTTCTTTGCAATTTTTACTCTCAATGCAATTACTAAGACGAGGGAGATCAACCCTGAGGCTTGCTTCAGGGGCCCCCATTTCCCTACTGGGTCTTCCATAGCTCCCGTTACCTTTACTTTGGTCAGAGCGTGTTACTGGTTCTTCCAGGGTTATCAGGCTTCTGCGTTCCCAGTGAACGCTTGTTCGGCTTTGATCTTATCTTTCCATGGTCCCGCTGTGTGTCTGCGGTTGCTTCGGGCAGGCGGTATTGACGTAGTTGTGGGACCACTCGTCCACCTCCACGAGGTCACACCACTGTCTCCCGGATTCCAGCTTGCAGTTCGACTTGCTCTCACTAGGCAGTAGTAGGACCCTTATCGTCTGCAGCTGGTGTCCTCCCACTATCTGGGTTTCTCCTGCAACTTCCTGTCTTCTCTCCCAGTTCGAATTTCCTAGGCTGACCAGGCTTTGCAGCTGTTGCTTTCCATACTGAGTCATTCTTTGCTTTTTATCTTGTTGGGCTGATTGCCATAGTCTGTCGCCGGGCTTAGTTGTGAACTCCTCTTGTTGCCTTGGGGCCATCTTGTCCCAGTATCTTTCACATGAGGGGTTTGAATTACTCAGTGAATGTTCTTCATAGTACAAATCCTGTTCAGACTGAGTTCTCATATTGACGGTATCTAATCTTACAGGAATAAGAGAAGGAGTATCACAATAGTACACAGTAGCACTGTCAGCCTGAACCTCAACAGATCTTAAGAGTTTCATTGTTTTTAGGGCAGGCGGATTAGGGAGTTCCATTATGGAACGGGAGTCCTTGTCCACATAGGGGACGTCTCTCCCTGTGAGGTCCTCACGCTTTTTACCACCCAAGGGGGACTATCGAGTAATGGCCTCACCTCCCTAGCCCCACAGGGAAGGGCTCCCCCCTGGGGAGAAGTGACGAGAGGCCATGAATTGTCACAGTATGAGGAAGTATATAGCGGAGCATGTGCAGAACGAGAGCTCCGGACTGTGAGCCCGAGAACTCTGAGGCAGCGTGGAGTCACAGATTGGTTGTTCCTCCAGACACCAGGTTTCTATCAGACTTGGATCCTGATTTTCCTCTGACTGGATTTCTTAGACATGACAAGGACCACTGGCTACTACAGGACAGCACTGCATCTCTGCCCAACTCAACCATTTCGATGCCCCAGGACTAGTGGGAATCACCAACTCGAAAGGTCTCAGCATTGACTTAACCCTTTTAAAGCACCAGGAATCCTGGCTCAATGCTGTTGGCCCCCTAATACAAGTATTAAGAGGCACTTTTAGTAGTCCTGCGCTCATGGGCCATTATAAAGGGCCCCTAATGACTTATAAGACCCCGCCTTCAACCTTTTAAAATACATTTTCAATAACCTTCAGAATTGTTGCTGAATCCGTGTCTATGCACCCCTGTCTTCAACCCAGATTCCCCCTTTATTCCAAAGTCTGCATTCTTTGTGTTTTCCTTTTCAGGGGTGGGTTACAGTGATTTTAATTAGTTTGTTCGTATTGTTATGTTCTGTTGATTTATACCGCACACCGCTTCCACCCAGGGGCAGTCTCCAGGCGCTATTGTTAATACAATTAAAGTGCCTTATCTTTATAGAACCTTGATAGACATTCTTTTTGTGTCATAGTGCTATTGTTGTTTGGTCTGCGTCTGTAATATCTCACAACCCCTGAAGTGTATAGCCTCCCATCAGGCCATGGTACCAAAAGAGGCAAAGAAAGCATAACTGTTGCTGTGCCTGTTCCTCCTTTATAATTGGGACCACTGCTGGTTAAGTAGTAATGGGTAAGGGTTATATTCATTTCTCATTCCGGCACTCCTGTAGAACAGATGTCATTTCAAACACGCCCTTTAACTGGCAAGTCCGTCGTGCATGCAGAGGAGGCTGTGCACAATAGTGGCATGCACAGGACTAGCAAGAAACAGTTTGTGCAGAACCCGAGCGGTAAGACGAGAGCCTGCACCAAGAGAATGTACTTCTGTACACTAGAGACATTAAAGATCCATTGAATTATTCACATGGATCTAGAGCATTGTTATTTAAACATAAAATACCACCCCGTGCTTTGTATTCGAGTCACTGGGCAGCACGTGACGGCGGGCAGAGACTAGGGTACACCAGTGTGGCTCCATGTTACAGACTTTTCATTCTGGTGACCAACCAGTGAATGTAACATGGGCTCCAGGCACAGGAAAGACAAGCCAAGGGGAATGATGACAAATATGCCATTTATTTCAGCACAGTGAAGCTCCACCACAGGAAGCAGCAGGTTAAACTCCATGCATTGCGACCACATGCAGACTGGGAGTTGTAGGGAAAAAGCGCCATCGGAGTTGACGTGAACAATGCTTTGTTAAAGTTACCAGTTTAAAGCTTTCGTGAATATTGCTGGGATCATTTGGAGTTTCAGGTACTGCTGCTATTTTTCTTTTTATTGTTTAAAGCACAAACCTAACTCGATAGTATTGTCGCCCTATACAGGATGTGGATAGTGTCTTCCCATTGCATATCCTTTCCTGAATTCCTGAAAGACATTCTGGAGCCCGCTCCAGGTTTGGGATTTCTAAACCTTATGCATCCTGGGAGATACAGTCCATAATACCCTGTTTCCTTGAGGCCTGGTAGCTCCTAACTAGTTGTTCTCTCAGAGAGTTCGGAAATAGTTCAGGGCTGGCCTTGTGAGTCCTACTGTCGGGCAGATAGGCAGCTGGATTCAATATTCTCAATACAGATAGATGCTTAAAAGAGGTTGGGGTCCCTTAGTGCAAAAGTCTCAATATGGCTCTATTACATTAAATATGGTTGTATTTTGGTATACAATTCTTAGAATGGTATTCATGTAAATGTGTTGCTAATTTCTTTTGCAGAAAAATGAAGGGCAGAGCACTAATTATCAACGTGAATTGGTACCCAAAACCGATCAGCGAGAACCAATAATGAATAAAAACAAGGTAATTTGTATACCCCGGTTTAGAATAATACATTCGAATGAAGAGTATTAATAAGAGTACTAACTCACTGCTGTTTATTCTATAGATGTAGAGGCACAGGCTGCTGTCAGGCAAGTGATGACTTCGGCCAGATGTTAAGCAATAAAGGGTTCCCAATGAGTATGACCCTGGTGAATGTCCTTAAACATGATTTCAGGACAGAAACATGTCAGGAGCTTTTTTAACACTATGATTTTGTCATAAATGTGTAGTTTGTAATTTTGGCAATGTTTGGATATGTAGTTGATGTAAGTGTTGTAATTCAATGTAAGGTTTTGTTAGCCATATATTCTATATATGTAAGGTAACCTTTGTCATTTTTGGTTTCTATGAATTTTGCGTATCTCTTGCCTAATTGTGGGTACCAGAATGGTTAAAATAAATGAATTGTGATATATTAAATTATATTTTCCATTGAATATATATTAACTATTATGTACAGTTAATCAAAGCTATCTCAAATCAGCTTCTCGAGTATTTGAATACATTTTGAATCCTCTGGTAGGGCTACTACACACAGGGGATATAGAAGTCCATAGTTATCCAGATGACTGGTTGGCTCATGTCAGCAGTCTTTCTAGCCCTAAAAGCGATTGCACCCTCCCAATTGAATGTTAGGGTCCAAGTGAGGACGTTCAATCAGGTGTCAATTATATACATAAACAGTCAGATGGTACTCATCACAGTCAATTGCCAATGGAGGCCCATCTGATAGGGTCCATGGAAGACTCCAACCTGACCTCCCTGTCTGCGACTTTCATCCCGGAGGGACTTAATGCCAAGGTGGATGCCTTGAATTGAATCTTTCCCTCATTCCTGCCCCATTGAATAGAGATGTTCTCCCTGCTACCCCAGTGTTTCAGAGTGGCTTGGTGGGAACATTTGCCCCATGAAAGGATCCATGGGATTGGCTGGTGGATGCCATACCAATTTCTTGGTCTCGGCAACTTCCCTTTGCATTTCCTCCCATTCTCTGGGACTGCCTCAAAATCATATGGAGAAGTGTAATGGTTCCGCAAGTGGTTCCCTGGGCGGTGCAGGAGCGCTTGGTTGCCTTGACTCATTCAGATGGCTATAACTCAAAAAGAATTTGGAGCTCTGCCTAAAGTGATCCGGCACGAAAGTTCAGGTTGTCAAACAGTTTCACTTTCATGATAACCTTTGTGTCTCAAATGGGTTTAAATGTGTCACTGTGTGAAACGCACGCATGAAGACCCCTGGCTGTGCACAGTCCAAAGGCCAACAAACAGCTGTGGGTCAAGATCACCACCATATACAATTAAAGTGATGTGGACTTGTGTGGCCATTTCTTTTCTTTAGTACTTACGGTACTGTGATTGTTTGGACGCTCCCTCTGCTGACTTACCGCTCTGCAGAGTACAGCGTGCCCTCAGCCATTGCAACCTAAGGCGAAGGAAGTATAATGGGTACTTTTAACTTATGAAACACCTGTGAGCCAACTTGTAGCCCGGGTTTTGGCTCAGCGGGTAGAAGCCTGTCCCCCATTGTTCTTATTCTGGCCAGAATCGGATTCATTCGTATTGGTGGAAGCTCGAAGGGTTCATTATGAAAACTGTGTCTACAACTCAGACAGAATAAAAGGGGGGCACAGTACAGTCCACTTTAAAGCACTGCGCTAGTTTAAAAAAAAAAATGTAAGCCAATAGTATCATATTTGAAAGCCTGGGCCCTGTGAAAGTTTGGCAAGAAGAGAATGGTTCCTTATAGCCATAGATGTGTGTACATTAAGGCCTATTAGGCACAGGCCAGCAGATTGCCAGAGGAACAGCATTTTATTGCAGTTTATTTTCAATTTACTGGTTGTCATTTTTTAAATATAAAGCCAATTTTGTTTCTACGACATTGCAAGTCATTTTGAGGTATTAACAGTCATTCCACTCTGACAGTTAAACATAGTGATGGCCGAACTGGTTATAGGTCAAATGTTCGAATGCAAAAGGTCAACTGACGAAAGGGTTGAGGCAAAATGACCGAAATGCTTGATAGTTGCAAAAAGCTTTATTGTTGGTGTGACTTTTTATTTTTTAAAGGAAATGCGTACCAACCCCAGCGTGCTTTAGGTATTTAGTGATTCAGTCCTACAACACTCATAGACATATATGACAGATATAAAGCTCTTTGGTCATTATCTTCCCAAAATGCTCTTTAATATGCAAAACAGCCAAAACCTAATTGGTTTAATTAGTGCCACTACACATTATCTTTGGAGCTCTTCCAATCAATACACACATACTGTGTTAAACAATCACATTTATATTCAAATATATGATGTACATTTTTAAACCACTGCAAAAATAAGGGTATTCCTTTCAGAAAAGTAAAAGTTTAAAAAGATGCATCGTTTTACAATATAAAATCCATGCCTATGCTTAGGTAAAGCACAGAGTATGCCCACAGGTGGTACTAAAATGACATTCAGAAACAAGCACTTATTTCTGTCTCCTGCCCCACATTTCAGAGGTCTGTGGCTGCCCAAAAGGTGCAAGCATGAAATAGATCATAGAGAAGTTAAAATGGCAAAAGAGTAAATCTGAATGTGCAAGTTCATAAAGAAACCTGTGAAAACGAAATCCAAAGCCATACCAAAGGCACACACTTTTTCACAGCTGTAAAGGTGCCCCATAAAGATATCCATTCAGCCATCTTTACTGAAGCTGCTCAGTGCTAAGCAGGCAAATGGCATCCCTGCTGAGTTCATCATGTGTCTTTGATGACATTCTGCTGCACGCTCAGTACTACCAGGAGAACCACCTGCAAAGTATGTCACACAATACATAACTGTGAAGCTTAAAAGTAATCTTTACATTAATTATATTTTAAATACAAGGTAGGACTTTAACTGTGAAACAGTACTTCAAAGGACAACAGGAAATCCATATCTATACTCAGACATTTCAAAATGTTCCTATGTATTGTACAGTCCAATCAACTCTATGGTGTTAACAAACATTTTAAATGACCTTAAACACAAGCTCACAAGGCCCATAACCTAAACTACTCCCACAAAGTTAATATTTGATCCATTGCTCAATTATACTCTTGGAGTGTTGGGTATTTTGAGCAATGGCACAAACAGCAATGATGTAAACAGCATGTACCACTTCATTTGTTAAAAAAAAAGGTGCCTGCATTGTGCAGCTACAAGGAATGCCGTTGCTTGCCACACATGAATGTTCAGGGTCGCCCATTTCCATTACTCCACCGTGAGGATGCACAGCCAAAGATTCCATGAACCTTCTCCAACTGTCTTTACTCTACGGAGGTGTTTATGCCCAGGCAGAGCTTACAAATTTCACTTGTGATTTTGCCATATTTTAATGGCGTTCCAGCACAAGGGCTTGGCGGTACATCGGCTGCAGGAGGCCACTTGCCTTATTTCCATTTTTCCCCTGCTAACACCACAGCTGTTACCATGAGAAGGGGTTGAGTTATTTTTATCCAACATTTTTAGTTGTGGCTATTAGGTGGCGCTGAAAGCTCTTCCGATAAAGCCGAAACTATTGTCATTAAAATAAGACATTTAACATGAGAGCTTGAAACAGGGGCTTTGGATGCAGGTTTGTTGTAATGCTTTTCAATGCAGGTTTGCAAATGAGGATGGATATACGGTAGTTTGACTATGTGTCCCACCCATTTAACGCCCATTGTTAAGTGAAATGTATAGGATTCCCATTCCCGCCCAGTTTCCTTCCAGCCACACCTCTTTTGCACTCTTTGGCTCAATTTCTACTGTGTGGTGGATTTGTCATCCATTTTTACTTTCAAAATGGTGGCCAGCATCTGTTAATGTTATAAAAAAAAGTTGTTTGACTTGATTGAGGCTTTAACAAACATTTACTAAAGGGTTTGAGTTATGGTGTATATTGTAATGTATTTTGTAATGCAAATAAACATGTTACTGTTATAAATACGTTTTTGTCAAAATGTTTGTAAAAATGTCCACTTACTTATTGGGTGTGTGTCTAGTGTGTTTTGACGAAGCAGTACCTGATTGGATATGCAGTGTGATGTCACTATTTTGTGATTGGTTGGCCCAGAAGCAGTCTGGCAGTGCAGTGAGTCCTGGAGACTGGCCCTGAGCTGCTCGCTGTGTCTGCACCCTGAGCCCGATGTGTTCTGCGCTGAGCCCCAGTCCGGCTGAGCTGCCGGGAAACACCACGTAGCTGCCAGGAAACCCACAGAGATGGGAGCAGCCGCCGTTGGTATTCTAGTTCAGCAGCCTCGGTTCCTGGAGATGCCTGGAGTCCCTTGCATCATCGGCCATCCCTCGCAGGGAACAGGACTGCTGCTCAACAGCGTCGGACCAGCAGGACTCACACAGGTCCATTGGGGTGTGCAGGTCACTGCGCCTGCCGGTCCCGGAGGTGAAAAATACTGCAGCAGCCAGTCACCAGCACTGCAAAGTCTGTGAGTGGTTCCACATTTCCTCAGAGGCTGACCCAGCAGCCTGTAGTGCAGACCCTGCATCCCGCCCCCCCCCCACACAGACAAAAGACCCTGGGGCTGAAGCAGAGACCCTTGACCCACAAGAGTGTGACTACTCTTTCCTTTCAGTGCTCTTCCAAACCCTCCTTGCCCCCGACCACGACTGCTGTGACCAGCAAGGACAACATCCATAAGACACATTTGCTCTGGAGAGGCTGGGGGACTGACCATTCAGAGGAGCAAGTCAGGAGATTCAAGCTGATGTATAAAAATAAAAAACTATATATATATATATATATCTATATATATATATATATATATATATATATATATATATATATAGATATATATATATATATATATTTATAGTTATGGTTAAGTTAGTTGCTGTTTCCATAGGAAGAGCACGTTTTGGGTGGCTTATAACTCAGCTCCCCCTGAACGAATCCTCACCAAACTGTGCAAAAAAGTATATAGGTCACTCTGAATTTATATGCAAAGTTTGGAGATGTTTGGGCTGGGGGGGGGCAAAGTTATAGAGGGGTCCCAAAACGTCTTTTTTGCCATAGACTGAATGGGGGAAAAATTTTGCGCATGGCTACAGGTGAAACCGCTGGATGGATTTGCACCAAATTTGTGCCAGGGGCAGGGTCTTGAACCCGAAAGCGTGCTTTAGTAAATTTGGTGACAATCCGTCTAGTACTTTCCTTTAAAACGACCAAAAAATATGTCTGAATAAATCAGTGATATCTTTGTCCGCTCCGTGGTCACATTTCCCTGTTCGCTCCGCAGACATGATACCGATTGGCCAGGGGGGTTGGCGTCATCACTGCGGACATGCGACTTCTGCGCCGATTGGCTACAGTGAGCCGTGATGTACGTCAGAATGTGTGGATGCGCCCGACATCTTGGATCCGAAGAGAGCACGCTACTTACCAGAGGCAAAATGCTGTTTTCAAAACTGTTTTGCTGTCCTATAATGCGTGGGGAGGATCACAGAGTAAGAGATGGATGAAATACTGTACTTGTTTGGCCAGCAATTGTCTATTATATATTGTGCACTGGTGCCTTCTTCAGGATGTTTGTACGTGGAGAAAATGAGGGATCTAATAAGGTTACTATTTGAGTCTGTGGTGTGTACAGGCACCTTGAATATGTTCGCAGGACACGCGTGGCGTTAGTGATCATTAATTCTGAGTGTATTTCCCTATTATATCACATTTTCCTATGGGTGTGTTATTGCTTAGTACGCCACCATGGTCGTGACATGCTGCAGTGGTTGTGGGCAGGGCCTAGATAACCTGCATTGGCGCCTTCTTCAGGATGTTTGTAGGTGCAGAAAATGAAGGATCTAAAAAGGCTACTATTTGAGTCCGTGCTGTGAACAGGCACCTTGAAAATGTTCGCAGGACACGTGTAGCGTTAGTGACCATTAATGTTGAGTGTATTTCCTGATTACATTACATTTTCCTATGGGTGTGTTATTCCTTAGTACGCCACCATGGTCGTGACATGCTGCAGTGGTTGTGGACAGGGCCTAGAGTCTTGGATGAATGGCCGTAGGCCGTAGGCCGAAGGCCATACTTCCAAGACTGTAGGACCTGCCCACAACCACCGCTGCATGTCACGACCATGGCTACACGTGTAGTATTGATTATCGCTTACATGGTTGAGGGGAGAGTGTACAGTGTTGGGTGCATGGCCAAAGGCCATGCACCCAACAAGAAAGTTATAAGCACTGGAGTTATAAGCCAGTGCACATCAACACATTGCAATAATATCTATGTACAAACAGGTAGGAGTGCAGTGTCTGGCCAGAATAAGTGATGCAGGTCACGACCATGGCTACACTTGTAGTATTGATTATCGCTTACATGGTTGAGGGGAGAGTGTACAGTGTTGGGTGCATGGCCAAAGGCCATGCACCCAACAACAAAGGTATAAGCACTGGAGTTATAAGCCAATGCACATCAACACATTGCAATAATATCTATGTACAAACAGGTAGGAGTGCAGTGTCTGGCCAGAATAAGTGAAGCATAGCACACCTATCAACACACCCGTACTACTGTACATCACTGAGGTGATTGTGGGCAGGATGTATTGTTTTGCTTCCATGGCTGCAGCACTTAGCCCATACATCGTACTCATAAAACCCTAGGCCCTGCCCAGAAACATCACTTCATATTACTTTTTTTTTTTTTTTTTTTTTTTTTTTTTTTATTAAGCATATAGAGTAAATAAATACAAACTTTTGCTTATTTCGCTCACTTACAAGGCCAAACCATATCTTGAAGTCTTCCTTATATTTCTATGGCATTTCCTCCCATACTTGCCACTTTTTAATAGTTTATTCAAGTCCTCTTTGGTTTGGCCTGAGTATAGGCATATATCAGAGGTTATGCTTTTTCCTTCGTCATGAGATCCTTTTCTATTTCGCTGTGTAATTCCTGTTTGTTTTCCAATTTGACCATCATCGTTTGGAGAAAAATTCCAAGAGCTCTCGTGGTTTTCTGATTAGGGTTATCGTACAAAGTTTCCCACCATAAATCAGAATCCAGCCCGCACGTCGGAGTTAATGCTGGGTGTAGGAGTAAATCTCTTGCTAATCTTAGTTCAGGACAAAACATTATTAAGTGTTTTAGAGATTCCACTTCCTGCTCACAGAGCCGGCACATGTTATCACTTACTGTGCCGTATTTTTTCAAATTTGTTTTTGTTCTTAGGATATTTAATCTAAATCGTAAGATTAGATCCCGATGAATAGGATTCCCACTCTTTTTCAGATAGCTAGGTAGAGTTTTTGGTGCTGATCTGAGATTGTTTGAGAGAGTGTGAGATTTGGAATTGGCGCGAGCAGTTTCTGTTTTATCCCAGTCAGCACACAGTAACGCAATCTTCACCCTTTTAGGGTTATTGCATAGTGTGTCCTCAGGAATATTTAAGTTCTGTAAGAGATCTTTACATTTTTCTTTCCAACTAGACAGTGGCCAGAATTGCGCTTTTATGTTTTCGTCCTTTAAGATTTCATATTGAGGTGGACAATCTTTGATTAATGTCTTTCTAAATGTTAATAGGGCTTTCCATATGATTGTGGCCTGCAAGGAGTACAAGCCCAGTTCATGTCGTATTATAATCATTGGGACACATTGAGGTAGTCTCATTAGTCTTCTCCAAAATGTAGCTTCGACCTTACCCCAAAATTCTGATGGTATTCTGAGTGCTGTATCTCCAGCATAAGCAACAGACGGAATAACTTTTGTGTTATAAAAGTCAACTGTTGGTTGGATCGAAAACTTTCCGAATTTTTGTTTCAATATAAGCGCTTGTGCCGTTAGTTGACTCATTTTACGCATTATGTGCTCTATCCACGGTCGGTCATTCCAGTCTGCACTTATTATTGCTCCCAGGTATTTTGCGCTCGTTGTTATTGGAATAGCTTTGTTCCCGACATACCATTTGAAAGACTTTTTCTCTCTGGCTCTTGATGTTTTCATTATTAGAATTTCAGATTTTTCAGGATTTATTTCTTGATTATTTTCTTTGACATATGTTTCTAGGGCTTCCAGTTTTTTCTGCAAACCGATTGGGGTCTTATCCAAGATGATCAAATCATCTGCGTACAACAGATGGCCCACTGCTAAGGTGCCTATTTTAGGCGAACAGCCTCTCGGTATGACAAGCCGGTCCTTTATCTCCAGAATGTAAAAGTTATAAAGGATCGCTGCCATAGGGCACCCTTGCTTTAGGCCTCTTGTTGTCGGGATCGGTTTGGTTAGGTTACCTTTTTGGTTTAACCTTACTTGGATGCATGTGTCAGTATGCATGGCTTTAATAGCGGCCACGAGATCTTCAGGACATCCCCTTTGCTTTAGCTTTTTCCACAGGATTTGTCTATCCACTTTATCAAAAGCGGCAGCCATGTCTATGCACGCCAGGTAAAGTTTCTGTTTTTCGCAGATGGTTTTAGCCTTTAATAGGTTGAGTATGAGCAGATTTAGCCCGCAGTCAACTTTTTCAACAAACCCTGTCTGCCGATGGTCGTAGTTTCTTGAGTCTATGATCCATTCCTTTAGTCTCTTTAAGAGGATACCTGCAAATATTTTGCCTATTACGTCCAACAAAGATATTGGACGATAATTCTCAGGCTTGCATCTATCTCCCTTTTTGTGAATGGGAATAATAATCGCTTTAGTCCAAGATTCCGGTATTTGTTTAGTTTTGATGATTCGATTAAACAGTACGTAGCACATGTCGGCCCACACTTCAGGTGATTGTTTTAATATGGCGTTTGTTAGGCCATCGGGCCCAGGTGCCCGCGAACTGCTTGCCTTGTTGATTAGTACAATGATTTCCGATTTCTCGAATGGAATGTTCCAAGGAGTCTTGTCCGTGATTATTAGCGTCTGAGCCTCTTCTAGCATCACTTGGCTATACGCCTTTTGGAAATATTGGATCCATTTTCCTTCGTGAATCGGGTTTATCTGTTCTGTTCCTTGTGGTACGCTTGTTTGATTCATTAGGGCCCACATGAATTTAGCGTTCTTATTGGCGGTAGCTGACAGCATCTCTTCCGAGTCTCTTTGAAACAGTAAGGCCCTGTGAGATTTAGCCCAATTCCGGTAGGCTTTTTTTAACATTGCCCTTTCTTCACATGCCCCCTCGGTGTTCAGTTTGTTTAGAGCTCTTATCTTTGTTGCTAGCTTTGATTTTCTTTCAGCCAGTTCAGAGTTATATTTATGTAGTCGAGGAATTTTTGGCTGTATCTTGTGGCCTGATTTTACTCTGAAGGTGGAAAGACATGTTTCGTATTCAACTCCCATGTTAGTTGTTAGTTTCCAGCGTTCTATGGTTTTTTTGAGCTTCGATGTCATTTTTGGTGCTATTCGTAATCTGTTAAGGCCATTGTTCGTTTCAACCTTGTAAGGCCAGTTTTTTTGGTAGGCCGATGCACTTTCCTGTGGTTTGATTGTAGGTACACACGTAAGGAGAAGTATTTTGTGGTCGCTTTTGCTTGTTGGAATTATATTCAGCGAAGAGATTGTTTTGAACGTTTCTCTATCCACAAAGAAATAGTCAAGGGTTGCGTTTTGATTATATGAAGCCCATGTGACTGCTCCTTGTCGGTCGCCGTTCACATTTCCATTTACCTGCAAGAGGTCTCGACTATTCATCTCCGCTAACCATCTTTTCGTACGCGTTGCTCTCTGTTGTGAGACTCCTCTTTGTTCATCATGAGACTTCTTTATACAGTCTATATTGAGATCACCACAAATGATTAATGTGGGTTTCTCAAATTCGGCTCTCAGTTCGTCAATGTGTTGAAGCACAGTTCCTAGGAACTTCTCTCCATCCTTAGCTTTAGGATTCCAGTAAAGATTAATAATAATTTGATAATGCTTCTTGGATTGATGAAAGCCTCCGTTATACTCTTGAATTATGATTATTTGTATAAGTGGTGAGGGAGTCATAACCCGGAATATATTTCCTTTGTATTCGTTTTTTATCACTGTCAACAGTCCTGCGGAAGGTCTCCCTTTCAGACCTTTATATCCTTTGTTAAGGAAACATGTGGACCCCCCCATGACTGGGGGTTCTAAAAGCCAGCATTCTTGGATGCAAATAATGTCTGACGATTGTAATTCCTTATTCAGATGATCTAGCAGATGTCGATGCCCACGAGTATTCCATGACACTATTCGCAGGTTATTTGAGACGTCTCCGCAGTCGATCTAAAGGTTGTTTTTTGTGGATAATGTTCCAGCGAGCCAATTCCAAGGTTTAGTTGTGTCGATTTTTGTCACAAGTGCTGCTTCGCTACCAGCTAAAGGACACAGCGCCTTGCGTCCTACGTTTCCTTTTATTCTCATTCTGAGAGCGGTGGGTCCTCGCAAAGTTGTTGGAGAGAACCTTATTGGTTTTGCATTCAAATCGTCTGTTGTCAGGGCGGCCCTTGGTGGAGAGTGGCTCGGGGACCGTGGCAAATTATGCAACTGATTTGATCCTTGTTCTTGGTTTTTAGATTCAACCGATTTGATGTCAAAGCCAAGGGATCTGAGTGCATCAGCAGCTAACCAAATAAGATTCATGATTGCTTTTGAAAACAGATGGAGGCAAATTCGATCGGTTTCGTCTTCTTTAGGAAAAGCCACTATCTTGATGTCTTTAGGCTCAATGACTCGTAGTTGTGGTACGTTATGCAAAAGTCTCATAAGATTTGATCTATTTAAGATCAGACCATCTCTAGCTTTCAACACTCGTTCGACTAGGAGTATGTGGCCTTTCTCCTCCTTTTTACCTCGCTTTTCCGTGGACGTATTGGCTCGGAGTCGATCAGATTGTTTTTTTGTTTCTTTCCTTATGGTTTCTCGTCGAGGCAGATCTTTCTTTTTCTGGTTCTCCTGATTTGAATGGTCCAACATAACGTCCAATAATTGTTTTTGTCTCATTTCGTTTATGCTTTTGCGTTCCAGCAAATCTCTTTTTTCCTGTAAAGTTTTGAATGCTGGTGATTGGGTCTCGCTGTGATTTAGTTCCTCGTTCTCGTCGTCCTGTTGGTCGGCGTTCACTATGTCTTCTTGACTTGCAAAGTCTACAGATCTGTCGCACTCGTGGACCGAGAGTTGCAGGAGGGCATCTATGTCTTCGCTAGTATTGGATTCTTCTTCATCTGTGTCTACGGTTATCGATTTTGGAACGAATTCTCGATTTTTATAGTTTTGACATTTTTGTGAGCCGTTTAGTTGAAAACTTCTTTCAACATTATGCAGCACGGTTCCAATAGGTTTCAAATTACGAATGAAGTAACGGGTTCCTTCTGCCGAGGTGTGTTTTGGCAGTGGAAGATTTTTTAACTTCTTAGCTGTTTTCCCCAAAGCAATTTCCTTTTTTTTGGAGAATTTCACAGCAGTTTGTTTGGGTTGGCCACCCGTTTCCTTTTCCTTTGTTGCAAGTGGACTTTCTGTGGCAAATAAAGGAAATAGGGCTTTATTTTTATCTACCTTAGGACAGTTGTCAACATGGCCTGTCGATGGATTTATTATCAAATCCTGTATATCCGATTGTGCAGCAGGACCAGTTGCGGAGGCATTCACGGGTCTTTCTTTTCAGATGGTGTTTTGTTGTCCTGTTGATGACTCCGGCCTCACCAGTTCTGGATGACTGTCAATGACCACGGTTTTATCTGTCATATTATCAATTTCGTTCACACAACTCCATGCGTTTTCTGTGGATGTATATTTTTCCATAGTTTGGCCTTGATATCTGAGTACATCCGGTTTCATCATTGTTATTGTATCACTGAAACAGTGGAGAAACGCCTTCTTGTCTTCTCTGGCATCTTTCATCAGATCAATGAGAGTTTTGAAAATGACATGTTCTGTTTCTTCCTCTCTTGCTCTCTTTTCTTTAATAGTCGTAATATACGATTCTATGTATATTAATTTGGATTGAATTAGAGCCAAAAGAGTTGATTGATCCTTGTAGTTCTCATAAAGTACTTCGTATAATTTGAGGAACGGTGCCATGGTTATTGACATCATAGATCCCACTGCAGCTTGCAGGTTGGCGCAGGCTTCTGCATTAGCTTTTAATATTGCTGGTGCAATTTTGTCATAGGCAATCTCTGCCTGGCTGCGCTTTGAAGGCGCTTTAGCAGGCGAAATATCATTTTCGTCATCTGTACTTTCAATTGTGGTTGGCTCAATGTCGCTGTCCTTTCTTTTCGTTTGCCCTGCTTGTTTCTGCGAACTGGTATTTGCTGTAGCTGAGAACAGCAATTCATTGTAGAACTCTTTCATTTGGCTTGGCTGCGTCAATACAGATTTAGATTTTATTTCTGGGGCTGTTTTGAAGTTAGCTGGAGTTATTACTTCTTCTCCCAAACCTCGTTTCGATCTATTTGGGTGAGGAGTTGAGGTTTTTGTTGGGCTGGTAAACACCGCCAGGGCCTCAGCTTCTGTAGTTGAAATGATTGGTGTTTGTCCATTATGTGCATCTTGTGGCTTCGAGGAGCAGTCTTGGCTGGGGACTGGACCAGCTACAGATTGCGGTAGCTCTATACGAGCAGGATTGCATGGACTGTGATTCTCTAAAAGAGGACTCCTCCGGTCTCCATCCTTTACTGGTGTCTGGTTCGTTACGCTTGCAACTGGTTCTCCGGTTCCAGTCGCTTGGAGTAATTCTTGATCAGTGACTTCTAGTTCAGCTGTCATAGAACATTGTTCTCCGTTGATACCGGGGGCTACTTTTGTTGCTGTTCCGAGGTCTTTTTTATTAAAGTGCCATCTAATTGATTTTATGTCCGAGAGAGAATTTGCTCTTGCTTTGCTCTTTTGAGTAAGATTTTGAGTATGGCTTTTATTTGCTCTGAGCGAGTCCTTTTTTGCGGCTGGTGGGCTTGTTGATTTAATGCTTTTGCACATGGTTGATTTTGCTGGTTGCTTTAAGCTGCAGTTTTGGTTTTGACCTTTATGAATCGAGGGCTCTGCAAAGGTCAGGGGGTCGTGGACTTTTTGAGAAAGAGCCAGACTTTGTTTTTTAGTGGAAGAACGGGGGTTCGGGGAAAGTTCATGGTCGTTCCAGAGGTCTCCCATGGCATCCACATATGCAGGAGAAGTTGGGCTTTCACATAACTCTTCAGTTCCTTTATTTAGCTGTGTTTGTGGAAACGTGAAAAAGGCTTCTTCACGTGGTGCGCAGAAAACAAATTTTCCCACGCTCTCTGGCTCTTCGACTCCTACGAAAGTTTGAATCCTGTCCTCTTCCATTTGCGACTCTGTTGGGGCCGTATCTCCGATCCACGAGTCAGTAGGTGTATCGTCCAAACACACAGCCCTTCTGGCCACGCCCACTCCCTCTCTCCCCACCGCACCGCCACCTCCAGTGATCGGGGGGCGGTCACTCGACCTTCCTGTCTGAGCGCACACAGCTACCCTAGCACCAAGGGTCTTGAGGACGTACTCCCCACAAACCCCCGGCAGGGGAAGCCCACTCACCGGCTCCAGAAAACCCCCCGACACACCGGCCGCGCTCCCAAAGGCACCCCCACCTGCCCCCCGCAGCGAGCGGCCGGAGCAGTGGGCCAGCGAAGCCACTCCAGACTCAACGAGCCGCACGGCAGCCGCTGGTAAGGGGAGGCACCTCGTAAGGGAAGAGGCCTTAAGGTTTTTCGAAACTGGGGAACAGGTTGTTTGGCACGTACCTTTTGGTCCATTGAACGCAGTTTCCGTATTGGGAGAAGCCGCCAGCCGCAGGGCACCTGTTTCCGACAGGCCAGCTGCGGAGGCGGAGATAGTATCCTCTGGCTCTCTGTTGTGTTCAACGCTGGCGCGTTGGGGTCCATTGCGTGATGGTATGCCAGAGCCAGTGACATGTTCATTCTGAGTGTTGTTTTTGTCAATCTGCGTTTCATCAGAAGGCACAGGGTAAGGTGCCTCATCTACTTCATGCAAGGCGTCGGTCATTTTTGAGCGGCTCCGTGTATGAGGTGCTTGTTTCTTTGGGTGGTTTAACGCTGTTTGTCTTATGTCCATGGCGCCTTCTGCGCCCTCTCTGCGAACACTCTGCTAACACTCTGCTAACACTCTGCTAACACTCTGCTAACACTCTGCTAACGCTCCGCGGACGCTCCGCGTCTAGAGTGAGTTTATGTTCAGGCACCACCTCCAGGCAGTGGAAAGAGAAAAGATACTCAGGTCCAGCAGGGTAGCTTCCAGGCACAGGCACCAAACACTCTGCTAACACTCCTTCATATTACTGCAGTGCATACACTCGTCCTATAAATTAGCATGTCAGATGGTTCTGGGGAGGGTATACAGTCTTGGCTGCATGACCGAAGCCCATGCACCCAGTAATGACCTTGTTAGCGGTGGAGGTATAAGCCATTGTACACCTATGCATTCAAAAGTACGTGGACATATATCTTAACCTCTAGTTCCTGCCGGCACCCACTGCAGCACATTCGAGAGGGACGTTAGTGACTGTGTTGCTTTGGTGGAGTGGCTGTTTCCATAGAAAGAACTGTTTTTGGCTGCCTTATAAACGTCCTACCTTGGACTAATCGGCGCCAAACTTTGGAAAAAAAATATATTGCCCACTATGACTCTGGTTGGAAAGTTTGGTCATGTTTGGTGCAGAGTGGCGAAAGTTATAAGGGGGAGGGGTTTTCAAAACGTCTTTTTTCCCCCTTACACTGAACGGGGGAAAGGTCGTGCTCACGACCATGTGGCTCTCTCCCAGATTGTTTGCAAAATAGCGTGCAGTAAGGTAGCTTTGTTCGGTGGCCCCCTCTCTTCTACTAATGTTTTCGTGTGCGCGGATACCGCCAGAAACAGCTCCAAAACAAGAGAGCATTAGACTTCTCACACTCAAGTAATAGTATTTCACAAGGTGACCTTTGAGGGGGCCCAATGAGCTGTGGAAGCACAAAGTGAAAAAGTGCAGTTTTCTTGTCTGAAAAATGATACGTTTAAATGGAAGTTCGTGCTCACTGCACCACGACCAATTACAGCGTGTGAATTAAAATGTGTTCTGCACTAATCTTTCCCTCAGATTGGCCTCTACAGTTTTGAGAACTAAGGCCATCATCTGCACTGTTTGCTTGAAACAGCGCTTCTGAAGCTGTGTGGGAGTACAGGTTCTGATAATTAGATTTCATTATGTTGCTTCAAAGCAAGAATGTATTTGCCTTCTGAGTGAAGGCCACACGAGTTGCTTTTTTGGTTGACCGCTCAGTACGTCCGCGCATCCAAGTGAAAGTAAAGGGGCAATTGTTTTTTGACCTTGAGCCCAAGAGAAACTTGCGCGCTATTCACGTAATGAAAGGATAAAAAAAAAACACAATTGATAAGGTTATGTTTTAAAAAGTTTGTAAGTGACATGCATATCAGTCAAGGAAGATTCTTTGCTGCAAACACATTTGTGACTGCTTTGCCGAACAAGAATGGAGGCTGTAAATATTTTGCAAGTTTACTTTGGCCCACTGTACAGCAATCCGTACTTTATTTTCACATAACTGCCCATCTAATTGTGCTAATATAATTAACGTATTATTTTTCTGCCCTTGTACAATTTTCCTGTAATGTTGCGGAGTGCACATGTTGCTCATTTGCAGGGTATGACTGCACTCAACCTTTTTTACTATTTATATTTCTAATTTGAAACACTTACTTTGTCCACATAGCTTTATGTATAACTTTGCACGTTTTTTTGGTCTTCTTTGAAATGACGAGACGTAATTTTTTTTATTTGTCCACTCTTTTTTGTTTCATACCTAAATTATTGTCTTTCTGTGTTCTTGCCATTTTGTTTTCTTTTACGTTGCATGCAAAATCTCGCCGTTTCTCACCTCCACCTATAGGTACATTTGGACATTAGTAACATATTTCTAAAATGTCAACTTTGAGCACGTATTTTTGTATACCATTTTCTATTTGATCTTTTAAAAAATGTTGGTACAGGTTGGTTACTGACACTTATTTTTTGTAACTTTTCCCGACTAGGTATATTTTGCCGCACTGTGCTTGCCATGGTTTTCAAATCCCGAGTGAGGGCTTCTTCGGACGGCAAATACAACTGTTGGTGAGCGGTTGCCTGTCCATAACAATAATGTGGAATGACACTGTAAGCCGGCTTTGTCTGATTGCTGAACTCTTTATTCGGAGCAACGTGACATCATTTATGGTGCTGTAGGCTCAACGTCATGAAGACTTTTGGGAAATAACTGTGGAAACAAAGCGACTGCTTCAACGAAGACCCCAAAATGTTTGTTTGCACAAAATAAACGGCATCCTTATCTTCAACATTTGCAATGCCTCCCAAACCAGCATTGTAATCATTGCATTGATTATGCGATTATTCCGATGGTCTCTGCAAGTTTGTTATTAAATAAATCTAGTTTGTAACCTGTAAAATGGTCACGTGTTCTTTACCATTCCTCTGTTTTATTTGCAAATGTAATTTATTAGCTTGTACGTCGCTGAATGTTTATTTACAGGTTCTGCGTCACGCCACGTCCTTGTGCTTTTTGCAACCTACAATGGAAAGGGAAGAGGGGCTATGTATGCAATAACCGCCTTCCCTTTCTATGGCAGCCATCTTGAAAGAGGATTTTCTTTTGTGATCCTTACTGCCAAAGTCGCCTCGGATTACAACAAGTACACGTCCTTTTTAGTACCACACATTACTGCATTCGTAATTTAGACTATTGCTGGCAAAGATTATTGCGCCTATGTACTTTACAGAGAAATAAGGAGTGCGTGGAGTGTATTCAAGTTTTTTTTTTTTTTCAATTATACTGTGAAAGGTCGTTCTTAACCCATTATTGCTTAAGACGCTGATCAGGAGCTCCCTCCATCGACTGCTGGAGCAGTAGCCAGCCCAGCATTGACGCCCCTGAGCCCTGCCTGACCCCAGGTATGCCACAAGCTTCACTCAGCTGCATTCAGGAAAAAGGCAGCGCGAGTGTTCTTTTCTCAGCAACTCGCGGCGGATTATTTATTAATATCCGCGCCGCACCTACTTTGCCCAGTGGCCCTATTTCACCCAGGATTTGCCCCCTCTTTGCACCTGGAGGGCATCCATCCACCATTAGGACCCACGAGTTCTGCACCATTCCAAGATGGCCGACCTTCACCTCATGAAGCCTCTATATGGCCCCACAGCACTGCAAGCATCGTGATTGGCTCCTCTCCCCTACTTGTGAGCCAATCACAAGCCGGCAGGCTTGGAGCTGGCCCACCACCAAGGCACACACAAAGGCACTGTGCCTGTCTCCAGCCTGTCTATGCCGTCGAGCCTAGGGCCACGACCACTGCACTCCATCCTACAGGGTAAGCATACTGCCCTCCTTTCACAACTCTTCCTAATCCTGTAGCCAGTGACTTGAACTGCTCCCCAGCCATCACGGACCTGGTGCACATGCACCCCCTAACATTGCCACGTCCGAGGTGCCCCTTGCACCGCTGTGCACACAAACTGCCACATAATGCTTAACCTATCTACTTAACCACCTACCTACCACTACTCCTGCGCAACCCTTATCAATATCCATTGCCTCAGGTTCTCGCATTGCGCCAGCATAAGTATCCAACCCACTCTTGCCTCATATTAGCAACATGTTTTTTACCTGTTTTGCTGTAGCCTGCTTGTAAGTGCCCATTTCTGCACTTTAGTAGCAAATTTGAATCTAGCCTATGCCTGTTTTGCTGTAGCCTGATTGTAAGTGCCCATTTCTGCACTTTATTAACAAATTCGAATCTAGCCTATGCCTGTTTTGCTGTAGCCTGATGTAAGTGCCCATTTCTGCACTTTATTAGCAAATTCGAATCTAGCCTATGCCTGTTTTGCTGTAGCCTGATTGTAAGTGCCCATTTGTGCACTTTATTAGCAAATTCGAATGTAGCCTATGCCTGTTTTGCTGTAGCTTGATTGTAAGTGCCCATTTCTGAACTTTATTAGCAAATTCGAATCTAGCCTATGCCTGTTTTGCTGTAGCCTGATGTAAGTGCCCATTTCTGCACTTTATTAGCAAATTCGAATCTAGCCTATGCCTGTTTTGCTGTAGCCTGATGTAAGTTCCCATTTCTGCACTTTATTAGCAAATTCGAATCTGGCCTATGTCTGTTTTGCTGTAGCCTGATAAGTACTGAGACATTACTACACTAATTGCAACTCCTCACCTGCAACCACACCTCAAGATACTTGAGAACCAACTAGTCACGACATGCAGTCGATGTCCTCTACCAGCCTCTACCTCACCCACATAGTCATCTTAGGATCTCTATCCTTCACTGCAAGCAGCTACCCTACCAGCATCCCTAAAACACACCACGACAGCCAACTCACTCGTCCCTCCACCATGCTCCACTGCTCGGACCCTCCATCGAATCCCTACCTAAACGACCCAGCCCTGTGGCTCAAGCACTTTGCAACCAAACCTACACCAAACCTCCCATGTACACTACAACACAGGAATATCAGACTTAGATCTAGACTGCCCAGACCACCCTGTATTCAGCGCAATCACACTGATCCTACACAACCCAACTTACCCGCAGCACCCAGCCCCCCCGTCCACCCCACCTACCTCAGCGCTAAAGGGAGCCCTTATTAATGCAAGATCCCTCACGGCCCATGCCCTTGATATTGCAGACCTCATCACTGCCCATAACCTTGACTTCTTAGCCATTACCGAAACTTGGCTACATGATGCCTCTGGCACACTCCTCGCCTTATCCCTACCCAAGGGCTATGCCATTATTAGAAATGACCGTCACTCCAATCTCTCTAAAGGAGGAGGAGTCGCTTTCCTACATAGGGACAAGATCACTATGAGAGCTGCAGACAACACACAATTCAGCTCTGCAGAATCACTATCAGTGAAACTTTCCCTCTCTCCCACCAACATAGCAACACTCCATCTTGGATACAGACCCCCAGGTCCACTGGGATCGTTTATTGATGATGTTGCCTCCACCATGTCGGCTAATACCAAGCCTAACTCCCAGATATTGCTATTAGGCGACGTCAACCTCTGCCTCTCCGATCCCAAGGACCACATGGCCTCTGAAGTTGACACTACCCTTTCCAACCTAGGCTTCCAGCAGCGCATTCGTGATCCTACACACAACAAGGGCAGAACGCTCGACTGGTTAGCTGACCTAAATTGTAATACCAATGTCATCTCCAACGCTGCTTGCGCTTGGTCTGACAATCATGTTATTACCTTCCTCCTGCCAGCCACCAACCCCCAGCCCACACCTACCATAGCCCCCGCTATACCCACCAGAAATAAAAAAGGATATCACCAGGGAGAAACTGCTTCCTCTCATCCTCCCTTGCTTGAACACTTTCGCTTCGCAGCATAAGGATAAGGACCCCACTGTTTTAGTAGATGCCTTCAACAGCCTGATGATCAAAGCCATTGAGAGCATATCCCCACAAAAAATTTGCAAAGCCAAACAACAGTCCTAAACTCCTTGTTCACTCAGCAGCTTAACGCTTTGCGCAAAGAAAAGCGCAAGGCCGAAGCCCTCTGGAAAAGTCATCCCAGCTCAGCTAATAAAGCCTCCTTACTGATCACCTCTCTCAACTATAAGGAAGCCATCCTTCAAGCCAAAAAAGAGACCTATAATTCACGCATATCCCAAGCAAAATCCAACACAAGAGAATTATTTAAAATTATCAAAGAATTAGAAGCCCCCTCACCTGCCCCTGACGTGTGCACCAAAGACAGCATGTGGTGCAATAATATACAAAACGCACTTCTCAATAAAATAACCACGTTGCAAGCCAAAATCAACGCCAAACAAAACTCCCTCCACACTCCTATTTCCAGCAATACCCTGCCACCTAAAATAACCACCCCAGACTCCCTGGTGCCATTCAGCTTTACACCGCTCACCGCTCTGGAGGTTGAAAAAATCATCTGCAACTTAAAACCATCCAATTGCCAAGGGGACGCATGTCCAGCCCAGATCATCAAGGAATCGGCTCATGACCTCGCACCTTTTATTACTACGTTTATCAATGCCTCCTTTCAATCGGGAGTGGTCCCTAACAACTTGAAGGATGCATGGGTCATCCCCCTCCTAAAAAAACCTACCTTAGATCCAGAGGTCCCAACCAATTACAGGCCCATCACGACGGTCCCTTTTCTGCTAATAATCTTAGATAGAGCAGCGTATCTTCAGATACAGAACTACCTGGAAACAAACAATCTACTAGGCACGAGACAATCCGGCTTCAGACCTAAGCACGGTACGCAGACCAACCTCCTAGATCTCAAAACCCAAATTGAGGACTTTAAAGATAAAGGCAAACTAGCCTTGCTATTACTATTAGACCTATCTGCAGTCTTCGACTTGGTCAACCACCAAATCCTCTGTCACCACTTGAAAACGGCCGCCCACTTCTCTGACAAGGCCACTTACTGGATTCAATCCTTCCTGGATAACAGGCAAATGAGGGTATTCTCCCCTACCGCCTCTGCTGACCCTGCGCCAGTCCCTTGCAGGGTCCCCCAAGGATCGTGCGTATCCCCTACCCTCTGCAATGTTTTCACTAAACCCCTGTTTGATGTGCTTGTCTATCTGGGTGTCACTTACACCAACTATGCTGATGACACCCAAATACTCATCTCCATCACAGGTGATTACACGGTAGACTCGAAATCCTTAAATGACATATACTTCGTCATCCAAACCTGGATGGCTCAACATGAGCTCTGTCTCAATGACGACAAGACAGAGCTCCTCATCCTAGGCACACAGCAAAGACTTAACAAGCTGAACCCATTGTTCAACTCCTTTAATATCGACGGAAACTCCATAAAAGTTTCCAAAGACACCAAAACGCTCGGAAATCTACCTCGATTCTACTCTCTCCCTCCACAGACAAACAAATGCAGTTGGGGCCGCCGCTGCTTACACCTGCAAGCTGATCACAGCATGCCGCCCTTTGCTTTCCACTCACAACTGTACTATCCTTGCCAGGACTTTGGTCATGTCCAAACTGGACTACTGTAATGCACTGTACCAAGGCACTAATCAAGGCAACTTAGACAAAGTCCAGGTCATACAAAACAATGCCATCAGAGCAGCCCTCAATATCCCGAGATCAGCCCACATCTCGGAAACCAGGAAGAACCTTCAATGGCTGTCAGTCACCCAAAGGATCTCTCTAAAATCGCTTGCCCTGACCTACAAATGCATGAATAACCTGGCCCCGAGCTACCTCTCCTCACAGTTCACGCAGTATACCTCATCTCGATCTCTAACATCTACCCTCAACCAGAGCCTAATGATACCTAGATACAAGCTCCAAACAGCCGGTGGATCCAGCTTCCCAGTTTTGGCAGCCAAATTGTGGAACTCTGTCCCCCCTACCATCAGAAACCTTCCTTCTCTGAATCTGTTCAAACACAAAGCCAAACATTGGCTAGCCACATCTGTTGACCAAGCTGCACTCTGAATACTTGATTACATATGTATCTCTGTACAAACTACCAATGTGTTTGATTACTATGTCAATTTAAATGTAACCTGAAATGTCATAATATGATGCAACCACTATTGCTAAGATATGCGCCCGGTAGCCTCAGGGCCTGGTTTGCGCTATACAAATAAAACAAATACAAATACAAATTATTAACTTTGTTTACGGGTGGCTTTATTTTTTGCCACGGCAGGCAATAAGGTAATATGCGACTGGCATTGAGCAAAAAGGCATCAAACGGTAATATGAGTGACTGTATGTGTGGCAACACATTTTTCTGTCTGTTATGTGCAAGATAGCAACACAGTTTCTTATGCTTTTGCATTACACCAATGGTGCTGTTTCATTGGGAGGAAGGCTACATTTAGCTGATGTCTTTTTCAGATAAGTACAACTTTCCCTACCAACATATAATGTGTAGTGCATTCGCAGTCGCTGCATACCAGTATGTGTTGGCGTTGTTTAATGCAAATGTTGAAGGTGGACGTTCCTACATGAATATAAAATCTATTTCCACATTGCCCAACAGGCATACTTCGTTCAGGTAAGTGTGTACTGATTCTGGGACATGTTCCGGTGCTGTTCGACAGTATATTTTCATGTGGCATTCTTCAGAAGCTACATATTGTTTACCAAACAACCCTTCCAAAAGGAACCTTTTGGTTATGTTGCACTACTGAAAATCTGTGCCATGCAGTACAACATTTTTTTCTTAGGTACACCTTATACGTAAATTGTAGTACTAAAAACCCGTACAATTCACTAAAAAAAACTTTGTTGAGGGGATGTTATGGTTAAGTTTCCCTCACAAAAACCTGTACACTTCACTACAAAAATACTTTCCACCTCCCCTTTAAGCTTCAAATTAAAACCGAAAAACCCCTGAAATTCGACAGTTATGGTAAACTAAGCCCCCAACCCTGCCACCGCCCCTGTGCACTGCTAACACTAACACCCAGACCATGAAAGATGTCATCTCAAACGTCAATGATGACATCAATGATGACATCACTTGTTTAGCCCCTTTCTTTTCCTTCACTGCCATACATATATATGTGCATTCAGTAAAAAAATCTCACTAAAAGAATGTTATACTTCACAGTGCAACCAAACACCACTGCACATTCCCCCATTATAATAAACTAAGCAACCATAACTCGAACCATCTACGTGCATTGCTAAGACTAACACCCAGGACATCAAAGATGACATCACAAATATCATTGATAACATGGTGGTGGCGTGAGTTATGGTTGATTAGTTTACCATAACTGGCGAATTTCATTTTTTTTTTTTCGGTTTTACTTGGAACCATAACGTCCTTTTAACTAAGTTTTTTTTACAGAATTTCATAGGTTTTTAGTAGCGCAACTTAACCATAATGTCCTTTTAGCAAAGTTTTTTTTACTGAATTTCGTAGGTTTTTAGTAGCGCAACTTAACCATAACGTCCCCTTAACAAAGTTTTCTTCATTGAATTTCATAGGTTTTTATTAGTGCAACGTAACCATAACATCCTTTTCAATGGATGAAGACCACTAGCATCCTAGATCCTTAAAGTGGGAGCCCCGGGTGGTAAAAAAAAATATTTTTCTTCCCAAACCGGTATGCCTGCAGCGTCCCGGTGTAGGAAGGAAAGTCTTTTACCAAGATGGCCACCATGGAAAGGGAAGGCGGGGTGTATAAAGAGAACACAACAGGGCATCAGCGCGGGGTGTGGGGAAAAAGAGGTCAACAAGGGACATCATAGAAGGGGGGACAAGAGGAAGACACGGGGCATGAGTGGGGGGTGGGGGGAACAGGAGGAAGACACGGGGCATCGGCGGGGGTGGGGGGAACAAGAGGTCAACAAGTGGCATCATAGGAGGGGGGAACAGGAGAGAGACACGGGGCATTAGAGGGGGGTGGGGGCGACAGGAGGGAGACATGGGGCATGAGCGGGGGGTGGGGGGAACAGGAGAGGGACACGGGGCATGAGCGGGGGTTGGGGGGGAACAGGAGGGAGACAAGGGGCATGAGCAGGGGGTGGGTGAAACAGGAGGGAGACACGGAGCATGAGCGGGGGTGGGGGAAACAGGAGGGAGACAGGGGGCATGAGCGGGGGTTGGGGGGAACAGGAGGGAGACACGGGGCATGAGCGGGGTTGGGGGGAACTGGAGGGAGACACGTGGCATGAGCGGGGGTGGGGGAAATGGGAGGGAGACACGGGCATGAGCGGGGGGTGGGGGAACAAGAGGTAGACATGGGGCATGAGCGGCGTGTGGGGGGGCAGGAGGGAGACACGTGGCATGAGTGGGGGGTGGGGGAGAACGGGAGGAAGACACGGGGCATGAGCGAGGGTGGGGGGAACGGGATGAAGACATGGGGCATGAGCGGGGGGTGGGGGAACGGGATGAAGACATGGGGCATGAGCGGGGGAACAGGAGGTAGACACGGGGCATGAGCGGGGGGTGGGGGAACAAGAGGTAGACACGGGGCATGAGCGGGGCTGGGGGGACAGGAGGAAGACACTGGGCATGAGCGGGGGTGGGGGGAACAGGAGGTAGACACAGGGCATGAGCGGGGGTTGGGGGGAACAAGAGGTGGACACGGGGCATGAGCGGGGGGTGGGTGGGCCGGGAGGGAGACACGGGGCATGAGCGGGGGGTGGGGGAGAACGGGAGGAAGACATGGGGCATGAGCGGGGGTGGGGAGAACGTGAGGGAGACACGGGGCATGAGCGGGGGAGGGGGGAAGGTGAGGGAGATACGGGGCATGAGCAGGGGGTGGGGGACCATGAGGAAGGCACGGGGCATGAGCGGGGGTTGGGAGAATGTGAGGGAGACACGGGGCATGAGTGGGGAGTGGGGGGACCGCAGGGAGACACGGGGCATGAGCGGGGGGTGGGGGAGAACGGGAGGAAGACACGGGGCATGAGCGGGGGTGGGGGAGAATGGGAGGAAGACACGGGGCATGAGCGGGGGGTGGGGGGAACAAGAGCTAGACACCGGACATGAGCGGGGTGTGGGTGGGCCGGGAGGGAGACATGGGGCATGAGCGGGGGGTGGGGAAGAACGGGAGGAAGACATGGGGCATGAGCGGGGGGTGGGGAGAACGTGAGGGAGACACGGGGCATGAGCGGGGAAGGGGGGAATGTGAGGGAGATACAGGGCATGAGCGGGGGGTGGGGGACCATGAGGAAGGCACGGGGCATGAGCGGGGGTGCGGAGAACGTGAGGGAGACACGGGGCATGAGTGTGGAGTGGGGGGACCGCAGGGAGACACGGGGCATGAGCGGGGGTTGGGGGAGAATGAGAGGAAGACACGGGGCATGAGCGGGGGAACAGGAGGTAGACACGGGGCATGAGCGGGGGGTGGGGGGAACAAGAGGTAGACACGGGGCATGAGCGGGGGGTGGGGGGACAGGAGGAAGACACTGGGCATGAGCGGGGGTGGGGGGAACAGGAGGTAGACACAGGGCATGAGCGGGGTTTGGGGGGAACAAGAGGTAGACACGGGGCATGAGCGGGGGGTGGGGGGAACAAGAGGTAGACACGGGCCATGAGTGGGGATTGGGGGGACCGCAGGGAGACACGGGGCATAAGCGGGGGGTGGGGGGAACAGGATGAAGACATGGGGCATGAGCGGGGGAACAGGAGGTAGACACTGGGCATGAGCGGGGGTGGGGGGAACAGGAGGTAGACACAGGGCATGAGCGGGGGTTGGGGGAACAAGAGGTAGACACGGGGCATGAGCGGGGGGTGGGGGGAACAAGAGGTAGACACGGGCATGAGCAGGGGGTGGGTGGGCCGGGTGGGAGCCACGGGGCATGAGCGGGGGTGGGGGAGAACGGGAGGAAGACACGGAGCATGAGCAGGGGGTGGGGAGAACGTGAGGAAGGCACGGGGCATGAGCGGGGGTGGGGAGAATGTGAGGGAGACACGGGGCATGAGCGGGGGGTGAGGGGACCATGAGGAAGGCACGGGGCATGAGCGGGGGTGGGGAGAATGTGAGGGAGACACGGGGCATAAGTGGGGAGTGGGGGGACCGCAGGGAGACACGGGGCATGAGCGGGGTGGGGGAGAATGGGAGGAAGACACGGGGCATGAGCGGGAGGTGGGGGGAATGTGAGGAAGACACGGGGCATGAGCTGGGGGTGGGGGGAATGTGAGGGAGACACGGGGCATGAGCGGGGGTGGGGGGAACGTGACAAAGACACGGGGCATGAGCGGGGGTGGGGGGAACGTGAGGAAGACATGGGCATGAGCGGGGGTTGGGGGGACGTGAGGAAGACACGGGGCATGAGCGGGGGGTGGGGGGAACGTGAGGTAGACACGGGGCATGAGCGGTGAGTGGGGAGGACAGGAGGGAGACACGAGGCATGAGCGGGGGTGGGGGGAACGTGAGGGAGACACAGGGCATGAGCGGGGGTTGGGGGGTCAGGAGCGTGACATGGGGCATGAGATGGGGTGGAGGAGAATGGGAGGAAGACACGGGGCATGAGCGGGGGTGGGGGGAACGTAAGGGAGACACGGGGCATGAGCGGGGGGTGGGGGGACAGGAGAAAAGACACGGGGCAAGAGCGGGGGGTGGGGGCAACAGGAGGGAGACACAGGGCATGAGCGGGGGGTGGGGGGGACAGGAGGGAGACACGGGGCATGAGCAGGGGGTAGGGGGAACAGGAGGTAGACACGGGGCATGAGCGGGGGTGGGGGGGACAGGAGGGAGACACGGGGCATGAGCGGGGGGCGGGGGAACAGGAGGTAGACACGGGGCATGAGCGGGGGGTTGGGGGGACAGGAGGGAGACACGGACGATGAGCGGGGGTTGGGGGGGACCGGGAGAGAGACATGGGGCATGAGCGGGGGGTGGGGGGAACGTGAGGGAGACATGGGGCATGAGCGGGGGGTGGGGGGAACATGAGGAAGACACAGGGCATGAGCGGGGGGTGGGGGGAACATGAGGAAGACACAGGGCATGAGCAGGTGGTGGGGGACAGGAGGGAGACATGGGGCATGAGTGGGGGGTGGGGGAGAACGGGAGGAAGACACAGGGCATGAGCGAGGGGTGGAGGGAACATGAGGAAGACATGGGGCATGAGCGGGGGGTGGTGGGAACAAGAGGTAGACACGGGGCATGAGTGGGGGTGGAGGGGACAGGAGGGAGACACGGGGCATGAGCGGGGGTTGGGGGAGAACGGGAGGAAGACACGGGGCATGAGCGGGCAGTGGGGGGAACGTGAGGGAGACACGGGGCATGAGCGAGGGGTGGGGGAACATGAGGAAGACACGGGGCATGAGCGGGGGGTGGGGGGAATGTGAGGAAGACACGGGGCATGAGCGGGGGGTGGGGGAACAGGAGGGAGACACGGGGCATGAGTGGGGGGTGAGGGGAACGTGAGGGAGACACGGGGCATGAGCAGGGGGTGGGGGGACAGGAGGGAGACACGGGGCATGAGCGGGGGTGCTGGGGACAGGAGGGAGACACGGGGCATGAGCTTACTGTGCAGGCAGCAGATCCCGCTCCTCGGCCCTCCGCGGACAAAGCCTCTGATGCAAATGATAAACAAAGATGGCGGGCGTCTCTGAAAATACGACGCACTGCACGCTTCACCGCAGCCAATGGGAGAGCACGTCACATATCCGCAGACATCACGCAAGCCGCTTGCCCAATCCCTGTCCCCTATATACATATATATATGTCTATGTTTGCATGCATGTACGGTATGTGCATGTCTATGCTGTGTTTGTGTAAGTGAGTGTAGTATTTATGTGCCTGTGTGTGCGTGCACTTGTATGTGCGTGCGCCTGTGTGTGTGTGTGTTTGTGTGATTGTGGGTGTATGTTTGTGTGCCTGCATGTTGGTGTGACTGTGTGTGTGTGTTTGTGTGCCTGTGTATGTGGTGTGAATGCACCTGTGTGTGTGTGCACATGTGTGTCAGTGTGACTGCGGGTGTGTGTGCATGTTCATGCATCACCATACTCATAATGAGGTCCTCTGAAAGTACAGCTTCATCACCTCAGAGGGCATCGCGCCTGTCGACACTCAGCCAAACAGCAAAGCAGCAGCAAGAGCCTTCTGGCTTGTCATCATGCTGCTTTCATTGAAACAGATAACACACTTGGTTTTCTTATCAAAGTGAATGGTTGGCATTCAGATTCAAGAACACGCAGTACCCAGTGTCGTGGCCATGATGTACAGAGTTAGTGTTATCAATGTATCTTATCCAAAGATAGATTCCCAAGCTCTTTCCACATTCGTGGATGTGGGGCGTTCCTTTTCTAATATCTACCGCTGTCATTGGTTCATCATTTAATTTCATTTTTGTATTGGTCATCTACATCGTGTCAGACCTCTCCTGCTTCAAACCACAGGACCAGAGAATGAGCCATTGTTGCACTGGCATCATCGTGTTCTCAAGGCAAGGTTCTCTGAAACTTGAGGAGAACCATCTCCGGTTCCGGAAGCACCTCAAGACCTTCCTCTTTGCTTCTGCCTTCTATCTTCCTCTCCCCTGCTGATTTCTTGTCTGATATGTACTGGTGACCTGGCTGCCCTCTGATTTTGGGCAGGTCCCTACCCGCCTAGTTGAACCCCTGCACTGCTTCCCTGCAACCCTTGCACTTGGGTCTGTATCTGTAACCCTACAGTCCCCTTACCTGCACTTTTGGACACCTGCTGTCTGTGCTTACCCTTGCACTTGCCACCTGCTGACCGCACTTTTTGTTATTGTTTTGATTCCATGTACAGTACTGCCCCCCTCCCCTTTCCCCTGGTACTTTTCCCCTCCCCCTTCACCTGCACTTGTGCGATCTCAATGTCACTTAACCTATTAAGATCGCTGTCTCTGTCCTCCCTCTGTTCCCCCTTACTTGCCTTGTCGTGCCTTGAAACACTTGTTTATAGGCACGTTACAATTGCCATATTTTTTTTTTTTTTTTTAGACGGTTTTTACAAACCTTTAAAAGAAAAATCAAAAGACCACTAAAACATCGGCCGAATCAGACAATTCATCATATTATCCTCCAACCCCATCTTAGTGTTCACCCTTCCCCGTACAGGTCCTTCTTGCCATATGCCAGTTCACATTATGCTCAGACAACCAAGATGGATTCTGTGTTTTGGAATACAGGGTTCAGGGAGTGATGTGTTTTCGTCAGTTTCTCCTTCTTTCAACCGTTTTTCCAAGCCCTTGAGAAATGTTACTAAGGCGAACATAAGTCTTTGGTCAGATCCCTCAAACATCTGTTGCCACCATTCTTCAGCACATAGTATTTGCAGTTTCTCGAATATAGGTCCAGAAGTGCGAGTTCTCAAAGTACGCAAGTTAGGACAAAATTACGTTAGATGTTTCAGTGTTTCTTTGCAGGATTTGCAGAAATGACAAAGTAACAGTGTTTTCGAATTGTATAAACCTTGACGTTCTTTGGTGTTCATTAAGTTCAATCTGAACCTCAAATATGTGGATCTGGATAAAGGGTCCGGAAACTGAGTTAGGTAAGCTTGAAGGTTGTCATGTACTCTGGCCTCTCCCGGGGCCTCGGCCATCATTCTGGTGTTGCGTCTTTGTTCACAAGTTAGATGCCAGTCCCAGCTCCACACTTTTTTTTTGCTAGGTCAGGATTTTCTAGCAGCATAGATGGCTCGATGTCATACAGTTCCATGATCTTGTGGCAGTATTTCTGCCACATTATTAAAGTAGTGCAGACGAGTTCCTTTTTGGGTTTTAATATCTCATATTGCAATACTGGTTTAGCTGCATTACTCTTCCTGAAAAGGCATAGGATGTTCCAGCTCACCCTTGCGTGCATAGATATTAGCCCCAATTCATATCTAATACAAGCAGTTGACGTTCCACGAGGCAAGTGTAGCACTCTTGACCAAAATGTTTTCAAGCGTTTTCCATAGTTCGTGAGAGCAACCCAGTGCATTTTCGGCTCCATAGATTATCGCTGGAAAGGCTTTTTGTTGGTAGAACGCAACCCTGGGTTTTAACGAGAATTTCCCGTACTGTCTGTTGATAATCGCTGCTTGGCACGCCAGTTGTCGACATTTGGATTTCGCTAAATCAGCCCATGGAGCATCGTCTATGTTTGAGCTTATTCTCATGCCCAAATAACTGCTGTCACATACAGTGTTTATCTTTGTCTTTTCAAGAAACCAGACATGTTTCTTCTGGGTTTTTTTCACAGTTCGTAGATTTTGAAGTGTTAGTATCTCGCATTTTTTGTTTGTTGATCCGCAAACCATTGCGACGCACGTATACTTCTAGGGCATCTAGTTATCGTTGCAGACCAATAGCTGTCATGTCTAGTAGTATAAGGTTGTCCGCGTATACAAGCCAACTTATGTGAGTGCCATTCATCTTCGGTGGAAACGAGGAAACTTCACTGAAGGCTTTTCCGACATCAGATAAAAATAAATTAAAGATGATTGCTGCAAGCGGGCAGCCCTGATTCACGCCCTTGAATGTTTCTATGGGCTTTGAAAGAGTCCCCTGTCGATCCAACCTAATCCTGATGTTTGTGTTGTAGTTCAGCTCTCTGATAGCTTCCACAAGATTTGTTGGACAGTTCCATACTCTTAGTTTTTTTCCAGAGGATTCCTCGGTCAACGCTATCAAAAGCGTGAGAGAAGTCTATAAGAGCTAGATGTATTTTGGTGTTTAATCTTATAGCTTCCATCTTGAAAAGATTCAGAATTAGGAGGTTAAGGCCACACCCCACGCCCTTCAAAAACCCAGCCTGTCTAGGATCGATGGGCTTACTTACGCTCGCCCACCTCGTCAGCATCTGTTGTAATTGAGTCGCGTATATTTTGCCTATGATGTCCAACAAGGCAATGGGTCTGTAGTCGGCAGGATTTGCCCTGTTGCCCTTCTTGAAGATTGGCACTACGATGGCACTCTTCCAGGACGTTGGGGACGTGCGTTTGTCAGATATTCTTTGGAAGTGTCATGCAAAAGTCAGACCACTCCCCTGGGTTACGCTTGATGGTATAGTTTGTGAGTCCGTCAGGTCCTGGGGCTCTAGATGCATTCGCTCTTTGAATAGCAGCTAAAATGTCCTGACGGTCAAACTTTAAGTCCCATTTTGCCAGTTCTGATGGGTAGAGGTCTTCTGTGCATCCCTCTGCACTAAACATTTTAGTGTAGAAGGCAGTCCATGTTGCTTCAGAAATGTGATTTGCCTGTAGTGAGTCTTGCGGGGAAAATTTGTTATTAATGATTCTCCAATTGCCATATCATATCATATCAAGGCAGTGACGTTGCCGCTGAGCTATCCTGCCAGGCTAACACTCTCTTCACATTCCTGGGTGCAAGGTGTCTCTTTTCGAATGAGCACAGCTGACATTGGTTCATCGTTTTCCTGCCTTAAACAAAAATGCATTTGCCTCACCAACTTGTGTGTAATTATATTGGATAAGCATTTTGTTGAATGGTTGCACAACAAGCATTGGCAATGCCAACAGTTTGGGCTTTTGTGTTGGTATGGGAAAGGCACCTGCTGGGCACTGCTGCAGTGATATTAACTGGCCATTGATGGTAGCAGGTGTAAAATAGTGCCAGTACCTAGGCATCTAATAGCAGTGCCTGGCAAATGCCTAATAGTTGTATGCAAGCCAAAATGGTTGGCTATGCCAATGCTTGTTATAAGATGTGCCTGTACCACTTGAATATATTTCATATGTAAACTTTTTGAAAAGACCGGATGTAGAAATGTAGTTATGTTGCATTAATATTACAGACCAGTCAAGTTGCTTCCCATGGAGTGACAGTAGGCAATTTGTGAGAGAAACCAGATATTGGCATTGAAACCAAAATTCCTCATTCCAACCTTCTCTCACTTGTGTCCAGTTGACAGACAGCTTATGTTCTTATCACTTCCTCTAAAAGATTGTTTTCGGACTTAACCGAAAGTAGACAATTAGCCGTAACAATTATCGCGAGTGCACTCAACTGTAGAACACACTGCCTTGTCCAAATCTTGGGCAGCAGAGATCTGAAAACACTCTATAACAGAAGATGACAGACTTGAATTAATAGAAAGCAAGAACGGTCTAATCCTTGCAACCTTAAAACCATCCTCATAATGTTAGGGGGACAAAATGGGGGTGATAGGCCGTAGTTTGGACAACGTAGAAAGAGTTTGTTGAAGGGGAGGAATCTGGTGATGGCTCTGGTAGAGGTGGCATAAAGTTGGGGATTGGGGGGGTGCATGCACTTATTTGGACGAGGGGTGCAGAAAGTTTAAATATGCCATTGCCTACAGCAAGACAGCTAAGAGGCTTAACCTAGAGAGAGACATGCGAGGCAGCTGAGAGGGCCCCAGAGGGATAATGAGAAGCACTGTCCCCTCTAAACAGTTGCACTAGACCCTAAGAATGCTAACCAATGTGGTTTTAGAGTGACACATGTAGGACCCACTTTTGACTGTACCCCCATTACACCACGTCCTTATTAAGTGGGAATGTATATTTTTGGGTGGGTCCGCACTCTCGAAATTACACTTAGGGTGCAGCACATAGCTGAGCATTACTGGGGGACCACACTTAGAAACAAATTGACCCCAGAGGATCTCGGGGTACTTGTAGATTGAAAGCTTCATCAGAGGTACATCTACAGTTAAAAAGAAAGTACCTTGGTGGACCACTTCCGTGACACTAGAGAGCAGAATGCCAAGAATGTTGGCATGCTCAAGTCAACAGGGGTGGTTTATAATGGATGGCAGTGGGGTACGCTGTGGCCATTTACAGTGGAGCGAGAGGAGAGAAGGCCCTTTGAGACCTGAGCACTCCCTCAGCTGCAGTGAGCAGCTGAGCGAACACTCATGGGCTGGTGTTAGCTTCATTACATTAAGCACCCTAGCCTGGGCATGCCTAAGGGGCCACCTAAGGCCGGGAGCCTGTTGCTTCCCTAGCCTTGCATGGCCCATTGGCTATGCTGGCTGGGATACTGCTTACAATATCTTTAAAGGGGCATGCTTCCAAAACCACATGGATGTGGCTTGCCCCAGACAAACAATGCAGAGCATCAACTCACATGCAGGACTCAGGAGGAGGTATTGATTTACACATCTCCATGCTTCCTGCTTCCTGTGTTGATGAGCTGTCGTTGCATGGAGTCCTGGGGTAGCCTACATACTAGTAGAGTGGGTAAGTGGCAAAGAAAAGGTTTGAGGTCGTGTGTGTATGTGGGGGGGGGGGGGGCATCTGTGTGTTTGCCCATGTTTGAATGTTTCCTTGTGTGAATGTGTGTGCATGTGCACACATGTGTATGTGTGTTTGTGAATGGTGTGAATGTCTGTGTGAGGATCAACAATTTAGGCATTGTTAGGCACAGCCAACATGAGTGTGTTTTTAAAGTGGCAAACTGGGATGATTGAAAAAAGCCAAAGTGTGTGTGTGTTCTTACAGTGTTCATGTTGGCATATATGGGCAGAGCCTGCATAAAACTGTGTTCTTACATTCAGCTTTCTCTCTTTCTTTCGAAATTCACTTATTATTCATAGAATGAAGATGTTTTTCAGAAAAGGTTTTTCAAGCCTTTTTTCCTAAGAGGCCCTATTATTAACTTTCACACATTGAGCTGCCTGTCATATCCACATTGGGAAATGCACAAACAAGTGTGGCGCTACATTTCTGTCATACAGGCGGTTAGCCAACCTGTCCCAATGCACAGATTTTGTCCTACAACTCCCACAAGTCCATGCCAGCATAGTCAGTAGTGAGGGGTCATGGGAGCTGAAGGACAACAAACATCTGCAGGGTGACAGGTTAGCTACTGGCGCCGAGGAGGCAAGAGTCAAAGTTAATGGTCATAATCAGATACGCGCTGTGGTGACTTGGCGTGGCATTGACACATCTCTAGCGTTAAATTGATCGTATGTGGTTGGGGGCATGTGGAGGAGTTGACCCCTCTGCCAAATATGTTGACATAGCTAGTCTGGTGTAGTGAATGCTGGGAAGTGGGTGTTCCATAGATGAGGACCCCACCCTATCAAGGAGGATGACTTGGCAAAGCTAATGAGATGTAATGAATTACAGTGAGTGGGTGGGAGGGTGACCTGGCAAAGCTATTCAGGTGTAATTAATCAGGGCAGGGGTGTGTGCTGGGGATGAAGGCATCGCCATGCCCCTAAGGGTGACTTGAGGCAGTCTTGAAGTAGCTATTCCAGGAAAGAGGGGGTGTACTGTGTAGAATGGCGTCCTGTCACCCTGCCATTATGGTGGCGGCACGGCATAGACATAGATATGCCAGTGTAATGAATAGGAGGGAGCGGGTGGGCTATGGAGGAGGATGCCACCCTGACACTGGGGGTGCAACTCATTTTAGAGGGTGTGTGTGTGTGATCAGGGCGCCACCCTGCCTATGAGGCTGACTGACTGGGCGCAGACTTGACGTAAGTGTGCAGGTGTCATTAATCATCAATGGTGGGCGTGTAATGGGTCCCCCCTACTTAGCCCCCCAACCCCTTCCGCTCACGAGGGTGACTTGACTAGGCCTTTACGCAGCAGCATCTGTGCCCTGGGGATTGATGGGTGCGAAGATCCGGCTGCCACCTGCTAATTATATCTAAGTATGTGCAGCTCGCGTCCTGGGCTTTTTTTGTTAACGTGGTCGATGGGCACCGGCTGTGTTCGCCATTACACGCTCACCACGGCAGAATGCGCACCGGATCCGTGCCCTTGCTATATATAGCTGGCCTCTGAGTTTAGCTGGGTATGGACTCCGATAGCACGAGCAATGCGACCCCTGACAATGGGGCATTTCAGTCAGATAGGACTAGCGACCCCTCGCACATTCCCTGTAGCTTGTTCAGGGCCCAAATTCCTCTGTCGAGCCATAAGATAGCTCCGTGGGTTGAGCAAAGTCTGCAAAGAACTTTAGGCCGTTGTTTTGAAAGCTTGGAGGGATGTAGTTTAGTGCACTCTGCATAGGTGCACCGTGCAAGGATTTTGGGCATCGTGTCGGTCGCGCTGGTCTTGGCAGGGAGACCATGCACGCAGAGCAACAGAGGTTCGAATCCTGGATCCCCACTTAGAAACCAAACTCAGTTATGGTATTAGGCGCGTTATAAATAAATAAGTGGCCCAATGCTGCTGGGCCCTGCTTAGGGAGGGCTCTGCATGGCACTGCCCCTGGTGTTCCGCTTGCACAGCGCAGTAACTGAACACAGAGGTAAGAGTCTGGGTGCTATTTGACTGACGCATGGCAAGAGAACTTTATCTTGCAGACAGTTTTGTTCCGTCAGTGGGGGATGTTGGATACCGAGGCTGTGCCTCACTACTCCAATTTCTCTGCTTGAGAGTGTAGTCGAGGTTTGGCATGCTTCTTGGCAGCCGTGCCCATCTTTTATTGGCTTGGTGACGCATCTTCCATGTGTCATCTTACACGTGACCAGCGGGGTGGGGTGGAGGGGCAGAAGAGGCTAGCTGCCCTCCCCCCCCCCCCCACAGGCTCTTCTGAGAGCCTGACCAGGACTTTTGTCAGTGGCACACCTCTCCTGTATGCCACCTCAATGAGGGTGCCCAACGGGAAAGGTGTCCCGCTGGGAGGACAATGTGTGCTGAGCAATTGTTGCTCAGTACGGTCATTATCCTGGCAGCTGGAAACCTTACCTTTTCTGAACCCTCTGACAGGACAATGTCCCAAGGAGCTCCGGGCAGCAGCAGAGGGGCTCTCAAGTTGCTCTGTGTCAACAGACCATTTCAATGTGAGCCATTAGGCACTGATGGGAGGTGGGGCTACGAGAAGGGACTTTTGTCCCTTTAGAAATGTGCATGGGAGCGAGTGATCAGCAGTGACAAGGGTGCATAATTCTGCAGACTTTATGACATAATGCCTATGGCTTTACCCAAGAGGGATTTATTAGGCTCACATTATTCTGCATGATGCTATCATGACTGTGCATGCAGGATGGGGAGAATAAAACTAAAGCCATCCTCTTATTGTTCAACATATTTCTATGATGATGTATACATTGTAAAGTTGTTTATGTAAGGATAGTTTATTATGTAATGTGCTTTGCTTTGCTATGAATAAAGTATTATTTAAGCACATGAAATGCAAATGGAAACTTAATAAACAAATATATCAACTAAACCTGTGAAGACGTGCTCATGTGCTTAAATTGTCCACATCCCGGTTTCACCATTTAACCAAAGTGTGTGATCCTGGTCAGATCATTTAATCACACAGTCCGATCTGCAGCTCTGTAAGTGATTCACTTCAGAGCTTATGTTAATATATCATGCTGTTATTTAAAAAAAAAAAAAAAGGCCTGACTATAGAGTGGCTCCATATATTACAACAGTGCAATTAAGGAATTTTGCACCACACATTTATTTGCTGATTGGTTTACTTATGGCAACTTATTCTAAAGCCACTTCCATTGTGCCTCCAAGTATCAAAGACTGATGATGCTCCTTGCGGTGTCTTTTCTGTGAAGTCATTTTTGTTGGTGCAATCCATGTGCAAATGAGGAGGTTTGTATATATTTTGTCTAAGAGCCCCTAGATCGAGCTCGTATAGACGGGGTCCCCGCATCTGTAATGATTCTGCAGTTTTTTGTTTTTTTATGTGTTAAAATGCCATATTCCACTTATGTTACCAAACAACGTAGATTGAGGAATGGGGGGGGGGGGGCAGGGGCACGGGTGGGTGGGAATGAGACCATATGGAATTGCGCGCACTGCATTTGGGGGGCAAGTAGCAGGAATGTTTTCATGGCTCGCCTCCCCCCCCCCCCGACTCTTGCACTGCTGGATACTTATTGCACCCTTCGCACAAGCGCAGGAGGGGCTTAAGTCACAACAGTGTGAATTGTCAGTTTAGAAATGTCTCCAGGACAACACGACCAGGTTTGGAGAATGTGTGCCTACCTGGCGGTCCCTTGACTTCTCCCAATGATAGTGACGCCCAAAGCGGCTGCCTACAATAGTAACGGCGGGCGAATGCGCCGCGGGACGCGGCATGGCAGGCGCCGCCCCTTAGTGGGGGCTGCCGGGCCAGAGACTCGCCTCCCCCCCCTGAGCCTCAGCTTCCTGGCGGCACACGGGGGCGCAGGGGGAGGGGTCAACTCACGACCGCGGGGAGGGGGGGGGCCGAGGGGGAGGGGGCCGCCCCGGAAGTGACTGGGGGTACCTGGGATTGTTTGGGGGGGGGACAGGAAGCCGGGGGGGGGAAGACCCTACAAAAGGGTAGGATTGTCGCAGGAACGATCTCTTCCTCTGGCTTCCTGCCCCCCTCCCACGTGTGGCACAAGAAGAAGCATTTGGACGCCCACAAAACAGCAGAGGACTTCGTTTTCGTTCGTTTTGGATTTGTTGCGGTCTGTGATGCTGCGATCCCGTGAAGCTGTGGCTGCTGGAGTGCCTTTTTCGATCCAGAAGGAAGAAGAGTTCAGAGGTCGGGGCGATTTCCAGTGAAGGAGTGATGGTGTTCTAGCAAGGAGTATGCGTCGGGTAAGGATTGGGGTGGATATAGCGCCAATTATGCGCTGTTGTAGCTGCTGAGGTAGCTGGGGCGCTCTCCGTATTAATAGGAGAATAAGGGAGCTGGTCGGCGATCGAGGAGGAAAGTTTAGCGCTTTTGAAGCAGCGGCGGGCGCATAGGGGGTTAATGCCGTGACGATCGGTCTCCTCAGTGCCCAACTCCTGGGTTACTGACATAAATCCGAAAAGTGTTCCGGTGTTCAGAGGTAGAGGGGGCGATATAGTACAGTTGTGAAGTGACCAGTCTGCAACCCTGACAACTGCGGTTCGATCCTCAAGATCAGATGTAATTCATAAGTTCGATGAGGGCAACAAAATACTTTGTCCCCTTTGACTGTTATAATATATGCTATGAAAGACAAGGGTTCAGGGTGAGGGAAGCCCTTCCGCAATACGAGGGCAGTGCCTTCCTATAGCTTGGCGTTTAGGCGTCAGACATGGAGGCTTTCCAGTGGGGTCCCCCGAAGGCTTTCACTTTAGACAGAGGGTGAAAAGGACCTCGGTGGTGGGGACAGTCAAAGGCTAAGGTTCTCAAATTCAACTGTTGCTACAGCCGGTCAAGTGGCACAGCGAGTAGAGCGCTCGCGGTTCGAATCCCGGCGGGGCCAAACTCAGCCTTTCATCCTTCCGAGGATATAAATGCCAACATTTTTTTATCATGCAACAAGTGTCTCAAATAGGTGGGACTGCTCAGAGGCAAGGCGTGTGGCTTGGAAGCAAGGCACCACAACACAGGTTCGAATCCCGATCCAGCGCTTAAAAACCAATCTCGGATATGAGGCGCTCTGTAAAAGGGCAATTATAATTATGGGTGTTCAGTCCAACATCTCAGTCGGGCGGAGCTGCGTTAGGGCAACCGTTGTGGAACTAAGTAGGAGTATACAACTAAGGAATAATTGGGGGTAGGGGTCCGAGTTTGCACATTAATAAGCGCTTCAGCAGAACGTACGGTGTAAATTACATATGGCAAGTAGGTGGTCGGACGGGGGTACTGATTTTATGCCCACCCAGGACACATTTGGGGGGAATGTTGAAGTTGGGATCGGAGGTTGTCCGCACACGTGTGGCACAAGAAGAAGCAATTTTTGGGTCGGTATGCAGTTGTCCGTTCCAGGAGAAGCTGCTGGACTACCGGTTCCAGTGAGGGAGGAGGTCCCGTTGCAGCACCAAGGGCATGGAACCTGAATACGGTTGTATGGAAAGGCGAGCGTGGCACAGGCGGGAACAGAGCGTTTGCGGGAGAGGTGTTGTAAATGGGTTAGAAGTTTATGGCCATGCTTACCGTGCTAGCGGCGGAAGCGGCGGCAGCTGGATGTGGTGGGAGGAATATCTACAGGGCTTGCAGAATGTTTACGCTGGCTGAGAAGGGGAAGGGGCCTCGTGGTTACTTAGCCACGCTAAGATTGCCATGTAGGGGGATTGTTGGAGTTGGGGGGTCGGCGCGAGGCACCGGTGGTTGTCGCGAGGTCTATGCGCCGCGGTCATTCCCTCTGCCTGCAAGTACAATGAGGTAGGGGGTGCCGCCACCGTGAACCCGATCTGTCAGGGTTGCCACACGAGGGGTTGTTGAAAAATGTCCCCACGTTAGGGAAGGAAAAGGCGGTTGGTTGTACTACTGGGGACGATGGCATGCCTACGATGCACCACGGCGTTAAAGCAACAACCAGAGGGCTGGGGTCTGATATGCGGCCGCCGTGCTGCGAAAGAATGCTCCAAGAGTTTTCTGCTGATCAGGAGCGTTTTTTGCATTGCACAGGAAGCATGTAGTGTGTGTTTTTCACCTTTGAATGTTCTGTAAAGGTATGGTTGCAGCACAAGCCAAGCGGCGCCTTGCTCTGCATTTGGTTCGCCGGGTGCAGGCCCATGAATTTCATTATGAGGTGGGTTTCTGGGGTCACATCCAACCCCGGTGCACTAATTCCGGAAACATACCTATGATGTATTTGCTTGATGTCAATATGTTCGGTGCGAATACGGCCGCGTTCGCTGTGGGGACACCGCAAGGTGCTGTTTTATTCTAACAAACACATAATTCAGAGAAGCGCAAGCACACGTGGGTACAGGACGTCCTTTGTAGTAGTGCAAGGCACGAAATTATGAGGTTGCCCGGCAGGGTCTTTCAGGAAGCACTTCTAATGTGAACAGTTCATAGATTCACAAACTAAATGCTTGACATAAATTAGTTCGTTCTGCCGCGGATATATGGGAATAGTTACAAGGGGCACATACAATGACCTCCGCCATGCGCAAGGCGTTTAAAAATTCGGCAGGTGGCGCATGGGGAAACAAGGGTCTTGGGGTGATTATGGGATTGAGAACTAGGACGCCGGTCCATGTTTTCCAGCCAATATCAGGGTTGATTAGGAAGGAGTAATGGATGGGGAATGTCCTGTGTGTTGCTATCAAGAAAACGGTTACACAGTGTTTCACGGGGGCAGGGGTTAACGGGTGGCACCAGGGATGGGTCGCTATGCCTGGGCACCAGCTGGCGCTCGGAAATGAGGCCGCAGTAACTGCCCCTGGGGCCAGTTAACATGGAAAACATCTTCCCAGGTAAAAGAGAAAGGAGGGAGCGGGTCCAAACGTGGCGATGCATCGGGTATTATAGAGAGACAATGCGCTGAGAGCTGTGTAAGAGGCCGGTGCTCGGTATGCGAGGAAGGGGGAGGGGGTCAAAGTAGCGGCGAGCAAGGGGCAGGAGAGGTCAAATATTAGTATGGGTAGGTGCAGGGGTAATGGCAGCATACCAACGACGCAGGGAAAAGAAGGGGGTGGGGAAAATGCAATGTAAAGGTATGAGGCAGTAGCAGCGTGCAGCCTGCGTCATGCGAGGTAAGTTCAAACATGTTGCCAGGACGTGGGGAGGTGCGCGCTGGAGAGACAACAGAACGGGACACGGGTAGTTGGGGGAACATGAAGGAGACAGGTTGGCTTGGTGAGGGGACTGGAGGTAGCAGCACAAACACGGTGGGAATGGAGGTGGGCCGAGTAATGCAGCTCGGTAGGCAGACAGTATTTACTCACATGCACAAAGGCAATACAGCAGGTTTCTGTGCATTTATGGCCGCCGCGCCACGGGTATTATTTCAGGTATGTCGGCAGTTTGGGAAGTGTATGGCCGCCGCGCCACGTGTGGTGGTCCAAGCTTGTGGGCGCTAATTGGGTGCCCGCCACGCCAGCACCAAGTATGTTTATAGTATGAGGACACTATATTTGGTTTCAGGATAGGGAGCGTTCGTCTTCAATGTGGCAATGTCGCGGTACAGTCATTGAAGTTAGGTATTCGATTTTGGTGCTAAGTTACCAGTTAGACTCAGACTGATATATTAAATAATCTCGACATCGGGTCATATTCAGCGGGTTGTTGGCGGGTATATCTTAATATGCTCAAAGGGTGCCAACAATGTTTGTCTGTGAGTTGCGAAGGGGGATAAGGCTGTCATATCAAGGAATTACGGGAGCAGGGGGCCGGTGTGCACTTTGGGTCTCGTTTTCGCGCCAGGCACTGCGATGAACGCATCATTTTCTAGGTTGCACCCCCTCCCCATCCCACTTTTATGGTGCGGGTAGGTATGCGGAGGCGCGTGGGTGTCCAGCGCGAGGGAGGGCCCGGCTTGGATTATACGGATCCTCTCATCCCGGCAAGCAGTATTGAGGTAACTGGGGGTGAGACAGTGAATTTTAAAATAAAGGGGCAGTCTGCTTGGGGCAACGATTAAACGGATGTTTCGATACTGCTTTTAAGAATCCTGGTAGGGCTAGTGTGGGAACGGAACCCCCCACTGGAGCAGGGTAATTAAGTGCATGATTTACTATGATAGCGGCAGGTAATTTTCGCTGCTGGGCGCCCCGTACACCTTAGTATGCCTCGTGGGTAATGGCGCCTGCCGGAAGGGGCCATTTATGGCAGGGTGCCGCGATTGGCCCTGCACAGCTCGGCGATGAAAAGGTGTAGGTAACACGCTCATGGTTATGGGGCCTACGCAGGTAAAGGGGTAAAGCGCCCAAGCGAAAAAGACATGAGGTGCGCAGGTATAAATGATGAATAATGGAAACAGTCACAGCAGTATGCAGGTTGGTTAATGTTGTACCAATTGCGGTTGGGGGATATGGCACGTAATATGTGCACTGTAAAGCACTGTTACTACTTCTTTTCGTACACTTTTAATAACCGGAGGGGATATAAAAAGGGCAGCATCCGCTCTCGATAAAGGGGTCAAACACCAGTGTGGGGCCAGTCAATGCTTCAGGTGGATATTACGTTGGAGTTAAGGGTAAAAGCGCAATGCGGAGGAGGGATTTCAGCAAGGGGATTGTCCACAAGGGGGGGGTGGTGGGTTAAGGGGGGCCGATTCCTCACTGTGCATCCCCCCTCCCACAAACATTGACACGCTAGGGTATGTGTAACTTTATCCTTCCTACCAATCGGTCTCCTCTATCCATACTCAAACATGTCTGCATTCGGCGAGTACTGGCCACGATGGCACGGGTGAGGGTAGGAGATGCAGGAAGGAAAAAATGGGGGAACTCTCTGCCGCCGGCAGCCCGCAGAGAGTCTTGGAGGAGTTACATTGCGATCCCTGTAGCAAAGCGCTGTCAGGCCCATAGGGGAATGCACAGCCAACAGATTAGACCTTACGGTGCCCCAGGAGTACTAGACTCAGGGGAGGCCCTGGGAAAAGGGGAGGGAGATAGGGGTCTTGGAAACCATTCCAAACCCAAAAGAGAGGGCTGGGGGGGGGATCAAAAGAACGAAGCTCAAAATACAACAAAGGTATACAAAGGGAAGCCCCCCGGGGGGGGGGAAGGAATTGGGGGATGAGGGTCTCGAGTAGAGGCTGTGTTAGAGAAGAAGTTGGGACTGTGAGTCTAAGTAGTATGGGACACTAGTACATATGGACATCGCAGGACGATGACTTTTTAGGTAGGGAGAAAGTGGTGGTGGGTCGGCACCGGAGGTCGGGGCCGGCCCGGTGTATGTATGTGATGTTGGGACACTGTCGGTGGTGTCTGTATAGGAACTTTCCAGTCGCAAGGCGCCAAGGGGCGGCCTGCGTTAGATAGAAGGGGACCTGGGGGACCCAGAGAGGGGAGGGGGCGGGCAGAGCTGCATTTTGGGTCAATGGACCAAAGTTAAGAGGAGAACTAAACGATATGGATGGGGGCAAGTGGCAATCAACGACAGATGAACACGGGGTAGAGAGAAGATAGACAGGGCCGGGGTACCCCAGAGGCGTCCGCACGACGCCGACGGGGAGGGGGGGGGGCGACCCTAGGTAACCTCACACGGAGTAGAAGAACCTGTGGTGAATTACGGATCATATGTAAGATAACTCCAAGACTTTATGCAAAATAAAGCTGCTGTGGCATTAACACTTCCAATCGTACAACTTGTCTCCGCCTATTATTGCGTGCACAGGGAATGTGGAGGAGGGAAGGCCGGCACGGGAGAGAGGGTGGGGGGGGGACCGGGGGGGAGCGGCTGGGGGGAGGTGCCGGCCTACACGATACCAGGGCTACAGGTTGGTTGGGTGGTGGGCGTGCAGTGGGGGGGAGGTGAATGGCGTTAGGATGCCCCCGCTACGGCGGGCGAATGCGCCGCGGGACGCGGCATGGCAGGTGCCGCCCCTTAGTGGGGGCTGCCGGGCCAGAGACTCGCCCCCCCCCCTGAGCCTCAGCTTCCTGGCGGCACACGGGGGTGTGGGGGGAGGGGTCAACTCACGACCGCGGGGAGGGGGGGGACCGAGGGGGAGGGGGCCGCCCCGGAAGTGGCTGGGGGTACCTGGGATTGTTTGGGGGGGGGACAGGAAGCCGGGGGGGAAGACCCTACAAAAGGGTAGGATCGTCGCAGGAACGATCTCTTCCTCCGGCTTCCTGCCCCCCTCCCACGTGTGGCACAAGAAGAAGCATTTTCCCACCCGCCCTCCCTTTATGAAGAAATGTGTTGTAATGAATTTGCTTCCTTTTCAGGTCGCCCGGCGGAGTTACATTGCGATCCCTGTAGCAAAGCGCTGTCAGGCCCATAGGGGAATGCACAGCCAACAGATTAGACCTTACGGTGCCCCAGGAGTACTAGACTCAGGGGAGGCCCTGGGAAAAGGGGAGGGAGATAGGGGTCTTGGAAACCATTCCAAACCCAAAAGAGAGGGCCGGGGGGGGGATCAAAAGAACGAAGCTCAAAATACAACAAAGGTATACAAGGGGAAGCCCCCCGGGGGGGGAAGGAATTGGGGGATGAGGGTCTCGAGTAGAGGCTGTGTTAGAGAAGAAGTTGGGACTGTGAGTCTAAGTAGTATGGGACACTAGTACATATGGACATCGCAGGACGATGACTTTTTAGGCAGGGAGAAAGTGGTGGTGGGTCGGCACCGGAGGTCGGGGCCGGCCCGGTGTATGTATGTGATGTTGGGACACTGTCGGTGGTGTCTGTATAGGAACTTGCCAGTCGCAAGGCGCCAAGGGGCGGCCTGCGTTAGATAGAAGGGGACCTGGGGGACCCAGAGAGGGGAGGGGGCGGGCAGAGCTGCATTTTGGGTCAATGGACCAAAGTTAAGAGGAGAACTAAACGATATGGATGGGGTTAAGTGGCAATCAACGACAGATGAACACGGGGTAGAGAGAAGATAGACAGGGCCGGGGTACCCCAGAGGCGTCCGCACGACGCCGACGGGGATGGGGGGGGGGGCGACCCTAGGTAACCTCACACGGAGTAGAAGAACCTGTGGTGTGGTGAATTACGGATCATATGTAAGATAACTCCAAGACTTTATGCAAAATAAAGCTGCTGTGGCATTAACACTTCCAATCGTACAACTTGTCTCCGCCTATTATTGCGTGCACAGGGAATGTGGAGGAGGGAAGGCCGGCACGGGAGAGAGGGTGGGGGGGGACCGGGGGGGAGCGGCTGGGGGGAGGTGCCGGCCTACACGATACCGGGGCTACAGGTTGGTTGGGTGGTGGGCGTGCAGTGGGGGGGAGGTGAATGGCGTTAGGATGCCCCCGCTAAGAATTGCCTTTATCTGTCACAGGTTACTAAATTGCCAGCTACGCAACCAGGAGACTTGAGTGCTAAAGCCAACGTCTCCTCTTCACCAAATTGAGTTATTGTGAAAAGTCATGTAAATTGATACTAGCACCCTGGCGGGTGCGTCAGCCACTCAGATTGCTTCAAACTCTGTGTGAATCTTACAATCCAAGATTGGGTTCGGAGCAAGCCACGAGCTGCACGCAGCCAGTCCCAGTCTTCCCTCTGTCGCCCACCACTTCCCCTGTTTGCTTTCGCCCCTGGCTCTCACCCTCATGGCCCAGACTATCTCTCACTGTTGTGCACCACTGCGCTGTGCCTTGCCTCCAACCCTGGCCACCATGAAAACAGAGGAGGGACTCCACACTGAGCACCGTCCTCCATTTCTATGGCAACCATGTTAGGTGGGGATTGCTTTGTTCGAAACAAGGGTCACAGGCTCACCACAGCCTGTTATTTCTGTCAAATCGATTGTTCTTTGTACCCTGTGGGTTCACCTCAGGTGCTAATATCAATAATAACCCGTTTCACAGGCTCCCTTGGCCGATAGTGGTGCTGGGAATTGGCGATAAGGTCCTTGGTTTGCTCCGGCCTATAATTTGGGCCTGGGGCTGTTACCAGTCAATGGAATGGATTATTATTGCTATATTATAAACATGCTGCTATTTGTAAAAGCTACACGAAAAGAGATTTACCTATAGAAAATATAGCGCATCAACTCGGGTACAGGTAGTATAGCTTAGTGGCACCACGCTCATCTTATAACACGACTCAGATCAACACAGGTTCGAATCCCGGGTTTGATTTTATTAAAATATATATATATGTAATTAACTCAGGCTTTCATTATTTGGCACCGATGCTTTCAAGTGCCAAGGGACTGCCTAGTCGGGGATGTGAGCTATATAAAAGTTCAGTGTAATATTATATGGCTGTTGGGGTCCCCACAATAGCACATCCATCAGTAGCCTGACCTGAGGCCTACAGTAAGTCCCAAGCCAGCTGGTTTGTTTTAACATTCTTTGCTGGGCAGCTGGCCCGGGTCTGTCTTCCGAGGACTCGGGCAAGGGGGACCTTTGCCCTCTAGCTACGAGATTCTCCCTCCACCCCTCTTCTTCCATGGCACAGAGGTAATAGCTGATCCATCAGTGCAGCTTAAAACAGGCCAGGAATGCGTTTGCAGCGAGGAAATGACCCAATAATCTTCTCTGCTCGAGTACCGTCCTCCCCCTGCTGATATGCTCTCTTGGCACCGTGTACCTGGCCTATCCTCTGACTTCCGAACCCAGGTACCTGCTCACCCTGCCACCCACGCGCACTGCCTCCTTGCACTCCCCTGCACTGGGGTCTGTATCTGTAACCATACAGCCCCACCCCTCCTTTTTTTCTGCACATACCAGACTCACCCTGTCGGTTGCCTCAAACCTGCACTGGCCACCTGATGGCTGCACTACCACTGTTTGTTGCTTGTCATTATTTATTTATTTTTTCTTATCTGTATTCCTTTGCTCTGCCATTCCACGCCCCCCCCCTTCCATGCACTTTCCCCCTTTTTCCCTCTCCCCTGCACTTTTGCGTTCTCAATGTCACTGGGCCTAGTAAGATCGTTGTTTTGTTCTCCCTTGTCCCCTCCCTTGCTTTGTCATGCTCTGAAACACTTGAGCGTGATACAAATAAAATATAATTCATTCATTCATTCATTCATACCTGCCCCATTCAGAGCTAATATTACTCACAATAAAGTAGCACCAACACGCCACCCGGCAGAACAGCAAAATAACTGCTAATATTTGTAGTGATGTTCTTGCATTTGTGTAGTTGTGTGCACCTGTAGCGGGGGAGGACCTTGTGCACCATGGATTTGTAGGTGCATGTTAGTAGTTCTTGGAGGACGTAGTCGCACCAGTTATGAGTAGGTGTTGTGACTATAGCCAGAGTAGGTGTTTTACATTTCTTGTCTAGCTGGTGGTCTAGCGAACCACTGATTAGGGTGTCGTGGTCTTGGGGTGTAGCTTTGGTACCACGCTGGAGTAGGAGTTAAGAATTGTTCACCTGGCTAGTGGCCTAGCGAACAACTGGTTGTTGACGTTAGTGCACTGTTGTTCAGGAAGTATTGTTGTAGCTAATGTCAGAGAGTGGATGTTAGGGCATTGTTGTGCAGGTAGAGTATGGAAGCAGATTTACAAAGTTTACGTTTATTGGAAAGCAACCTGAGCATTAGGATTGACTACTCTGTGTCTGAGTGAGTAGTTGGTTCCATGGTAACATGGTCTAGTCAACCATGTACTGTGTAGCATATTGATGTTTTAATGTGCTCTTTGTCTTGTAAGTGACATGTCTTCCTTCTTTCGTGTGTTCTTAGGGAGAAGTGGTTGTGGTGGTGTTGGTCTTTTGGTTTGGGCGTGTTGGGCTTTTGTGGGTTTGGTTGTGTTGTATTCTCAGGATGTATTTTGTGTTAGGGACAGGTTGTGGTTTGTGTTGTTGGTTGCTCCGGTTTGTTGAGCAGTGTTTTTGTCAGATGTGGCTGATCTGAGGCTGGAATGTGTCAGGTTCTGGTGGAAGGAGCTTTGTTTTCTTTAAGGGCTGCGGGTGTGTAGGTATGTTTACTGCTGCTCTGTGAAGGCAGGTTGTTCCTCGGTTCGGAGCAAGTTGTGCTCAGGCGTGGCAGGTCTGAGGCCCTGGGGTGGCAACCCAAGGCGGGTCGATGAATGTTATTTTATGTAATATTAAAGGTACTTATATAGCGCATTGTCACCTATTGAATTGGTCCCCAGGCGCTCTGGCAGATCTGTAAACAAGAGGATGGCGGGACAAATGGTTTCTTTGTCTGTAAGCAACCTGTGTTGCATGACTGGTTGCAGTGTTTGGTCCTGAATGGTTGGTTGTCCTGTGTGGTGAGGTTGTTGTTCTGTTGCTTTAGGAAGGGACGTCTGTGGTGTCTGGCAAGTTCACTGACTTTTTTGTGAGCTGACTGAATGATTCCTAGCTGTCTGTGTGGGTCAGCCATCTCAGGAATGCCAGAGGGAATGTGGAATGTTGTGTGAGGGGGGTTCTAGGGATGACTGTTGGTGGGGACTTGGAGATGGGAGCCTGCAGCAGAAGGATGCCTAACCTTTACTCCCATGTAACCTTCCTGCCTGAGTTCTAATTATTAAAGTACATTTCCTTTTCTACTTATTTGAGCCCTGCGTGGTTCCTGCGTCCGGCTGACTTACCTCAGGGTCCCAGATACTGCAATCATTAACTCAGGCTTTCATTACTTCTAGGCCGAAGGTCGGACGTTAGCCTGGGTAATGATGGCACCTATCCTTTCAAGTGCCATGGGACTACCAAGTCGTGGATGTGAGCTATATAAATGCTCACTGTAATATAATATGCCTGTTGGGGTCCCCAAGATAGCACATTCATCAGTAGCCTGACCTGAGGCCTACAGTAAGTCCCAAGCCAGCTGGTTTGTTTTAACATTCTTTGCTGGGCAGCTGGCCCGGCTCTATCTTCCGAGGACTCGGGCAAGGGGGACCTTTGCCCTTTAGCTACGAGATTCTCCCTCCACCCCTCTTCTTCCATGGCACAGAGGTAATAGCTGATCCATCAGTGCAGCTTAAAACAGGCCAGGAATGCGTTTGCAGCGAGGGCCCAAGAACCTTCTCTGCTCGAGAACCCGCCACATTCAAAGCGAATAATACTCTAAATAAAATAGCACCAACACGCCACCCGGCAGAAAACCGAAATAACGGATAATATTCTTCAAGGGATGGCACACACTTCAGAAACAGAAAGGTCGTGTTTTGTTTTGGAAGTGCAGCTGTCTGTGAGCTAATGCACCCGGGGTGGGTGACGGGTGGGCATAGGAAGGCTGCCGACTCCCTCCCCTTGAGCCTTGCTTCCTATCAGCACGAGTTCACGGACGTCATATCTGGGGGACGTTAAGACATTAACTGAGAGAAAATAGAATGGTATCGTTACGTTTATATATGCTCAGCTCTCGAGTTTCTCGTGGCCATGCGTGAGAAGGCCGTCCAGCCCTGTTTTGGCAATCCCCAGACATGTAGTTTACCTACATTTCAAAGGTAAGAGAAAAACCTATAAGTGTCAGAACTAAAAGGGAAAAACAGATCTATACGGTCCACGGGAAACCTGAAAGTTCTGTATGTGAGCAGTTAACCATTGAGTAACAATTTGTAGATCTTCCAGTTTGTTGTGGTTCCACTTTACAAATATGGATGTTTGCCATTTATCTAGAGTCCACTGAAAACAGTTTTGTCGCTTGGTGCTTAAGTAACAGCTGTTGTTCTTACCCAACTGAACGCTGCTCCTTTTATCACCTTCAGAAGGATGAAAGGCTGAGTTGGTCTTTCTGGAATTGGAACCATGTGAAGCGCAGCTTGTACACAGATCTGTGCGGAGGTCAGGGCTTTAAGTGGGCCGGGGCCTGCCAGGGACAGCTGGGCCCCGGCAGTCTCCGAAATCTCGTTTTGAGGCAGGGCCCTGCCAGGGCCCACTAATCTCCCCTGGCAGCCCCGAAAATGCTTTTTTTCTATAGCCTGAAGCACTCGCTCGTGTGCGAGAGCTTCAGGCTTCCGAAAAAAATCACTTTCAGCCATAATGGTGGCGCTGCTCCTGCGAGGCATCCCTTTAAGCAAGAGATGCCCATGGGTCGGTGCCACCATTATGGAGAAAACGAGAGGCCGCTGGAAGCAGAGGCCTTGTTTCCTAAATCCTGAAGCTCCCGCGCATTCGCGGGAGTTTCAGTATTCATGAAAACGACCTTTGCTTCCAGCGGCCTCACCCTTTCAGCCTTAATAGTGACGCTGCCACACTGCAGCTCCCCAGCTGGTGAGAGGGGCAGTGCCACCATTAAGGCTGAATAGGCGAGGTGCTATCCCCTGTCAGGCAAGCCAATAGAAAATAAACGCAGAGATCAGCACCCTGTGCCCCATGGGGAGAGGGTTCTGATCTCTACAAAAGGCTGCCTGGCAGGGGCGCCAGTAGCCCATTGAGCCGGGTTCGTCAGGGGGCGTGGCCTAACGGGCCGGCAGGACCCCCACCGTTAGGCCACGCCCCCTTGATGAGCCCAGGCTCATTTTGTAGTGCCACTTAAGGCACTGGCGGAGGTCGTACAACTCACTCAGCTATGTTACTGCTAGTCTCCTGTCGGCCAGGGTGCATTTCTAATATTGTCAAAACCTTCCAATCGGCTTCTCTGGTTGCACAATGGGAGATACCGGGGTGTGACCCATCGTGTTGCTCAAGCCTCAGTCCTTCGATAGAGTATCACACAAGGGGACTCCTCGCACTGTCTCAATGGCCCTATTCACTCCAACGGAGTCTCTTTGAAGTCACCTGTTCCAATTTAATGATAAATATACCTCTCAACCACATTGATTCGCCAGAGTGGGAGGAATCAGATCATTTTGCTTTTGGCATGTGGGTAGAGGTCATTCAAATGCATAGATGGTAAGAGTCTTGCCATGTGTGTGAAAGGACTCCAAAGGCAGGCGAGTTAAGAGGTATATTAATTTAAAGTCGTCTAGTATAGCCCACCTCTGCAGTCTTTTGCTAAAAAGTGGAAGGGGTGGTTAGTGAGTTAGGGGCAGGTGCAGATCCTGAGATATTGGTGTGTGCAGGTGTAATGAGCGTGCAATGGGTTCTGAGTGGCTTTACCAAGGGTAGGGTATTGCGGGTGGTGCCAGAGGCGTTGCTGGAGGGGCGAGGGGGGGGTTGAGGGGGCTGTAGCCCAGGGTCTTTTGGTAATAGCCCCGGATAGAAGCTGAGGGACTACAACCAAAAGGCCTGGGCGGAGGAGCAGGACCGGGTTCTATGACAGTTCACCGATTATGTTAGGATGGCATGGAGTGAGTGGGGAACAGAGCAGGGTATGTCAGCTTATCATAAAGTCAAAGATTAATTGAGTGTGGAAGGCGAGTACCCGTTTAAGGAAGGTTGTAAGAATTGGCTGACACAGTGAGTATAGCAATTTTTAAAGTTGATTACGGCGAGCCCGCCGGAAGAATCACTCCCTCTCCCTCCGTCCTTCAACTGTCGCTGCCGTCACGCGAACATCGCTCCTTATAATAATAACAAGGAGAGGATAGTTCGCGTGACGGCGCGCTCCCCAAGCATCAATAATCTCTACATATCTTCCCCCTTAGGAGAACCAACAAAACATGGAATACACTCAAATTGACTATGTCTGAAATTGGAACATACTTAAACGTTTGTGATTTAACAAACCCGAAAAGAAATACTGATAAGACATAAGAGAATATTACTATGCATAAAAAGTAACATTGTATGAAACCATCACACATTTTTTTTCCACACTTATACCACTGAACTTTTAAGACATATAGTCCTTCATCCAAACAGGCTTGGACCTTGTTCTTTGGAGACAACAGAATCTATTCTCTTCACCATCATTCAAGTTCTTACACCCACTTCCGCTTTTGTTCAACTGCCCTGCCTTCTCCACCTCTTCACTCATATCATACGCGTTCGCAATCCTCCCCTTTGACCACACTTTGCCCCCTCCAAAATCACCACACTCTTCTTGACCGCACATATCCTCTTTGGCCCGATAAACTTACTTTCCAAACACTTGTTCACCAATCTGGGATTTTTTATGTACACCATCTCTCCAACTTTCCATTCACGTTCCTTTACCCTTTCCCGGGCATTGAACCAGTCCTTATTTTTCTACTGGCTCACACTGATAAGTTTCATGATCTGGTCTCTATCTACTTGAACCACCTTGGCCATCCCTAACCATCCCGGACACAATCTGGTCCCTGGTTCCCTGCCCTTCAGAGACGTGAACGGTGAGACTCCAGTCACTGAATGCGGGGTAGTTACATAATTCCAGGTCAACAGGTTTAATACCTCTCTCCATGGCTGTCTCACTCTCATAGCCAATTGCAACCCCTCCTTCAAACATCGGTTGACCCTCTCTACAAGACCATTATCTCTAGGGTGGTACAATGCGGTTTTGATATGTCTTATACCATAACTGCTAAGGAACTTCCTCATTGCTTCTGAAACAAATTGAACCTCATTATCTGAGAGAAGCTCAGTGGGCACACCGTCTTTAAGGAATATTTTCTCAAAAAATGTAATCAATTCTCTAGCCGTAACTTCCTTGACCGCTTCCCATTCAATCCATTTCGAATGGAAGTCAACTAGCACAAACAGAAATCTCCAACCACCTCACAAACCCATAATGGGACCCATGATGTCCACTGCTACTTTGGACCATGGTTGATCTGGAACTACATTTGGAACCAAAGGAGTCTCCCGCACAATTTTTTCGTCTTGTCACTTGTTTGACAAACCATGCAGTCTTGCACCCATCTCTCAGCCATCTTGTCAATGCGTAGCCACCAATAGCTCTGATGGAGCTTCCTTTTCAATGCCCCTTCCCCTGGGTGTCCCTCATGGGCAAGTTCTATCAGACACGGTCTGATTGACTCTGGAGGAATCACGCACCGCCCCCTCCTTAGTCTGTCTTTGTAGATATTCAACTCTTCCTTGACCTCCCACCATATATCAAATTTCCTATCCAAACTCTTCCTTTGGGGCCACCCCTTCACCGTCCACTCTTTAATTAATTTAAGTTCTTCATCAGAATCCTCTTCTTGCAACCATTTCTCCTGACTAACAGCATCCTCTACTTCTGCTACAACTGATTCATCTAACTCCATACCCTTAAAGTCTTCAGTTTCACTAATTGGCAGCCTGCAAAGGCAATCTGCCACTACATTCTTTTTTACAGGCAGAAAGCTCACATCAAAGTTATATCCCTGGAGACCTAAGCCCCACCGACTTATCCTAGGCGACCCCAAGGCCCATCTCCCACTCTCTTTAAAGTGGATAATGGCCCAGAACATGACCAACGTCTCTCTCTCAATAACTGAGTATTTAGGCTCTGCCCCTCTCAAAACCCTCGATGCAAATGCAATAACCCTTTCCTTGTTCTCCTTGTCATATTGCACTAAGGCCGCTCCCAGTCCCAACATGCTAGCATCCACCACCAACACGGTTTTATCCATTGGATCAAACCTTCCAATAGAAGGCGCTTTACTAATCGCTTCCTTAATATTTTCAAAAGCCACACCACACTCCGGAGTCCAATCGAACTTTGATCCTTTTTTGAGTATCATTCTTATAGGAGTGGACACCATAGCAAAGTCCTTTACAAATTTATGGTAGTATTCGGCAAGAATTCATTCGCGGGTTGCCCCACACTAAAGTGATAATCCCTCCTACCAAGTGGGGATATAATATCTATTTAATCAAAAAAGAAGGGACATGACATGTTACCCACAGCGATCTGAAACCTGATCACACAGCCTATTCACCAAATAAAGGCTATGTCAAGTCTAATAAATGACATGTGTCCAATATTTAAAATATCATATTTAATTCATTTGCTAAACAGCACAAGTATCAAAAAACATTTTCATAAAAAATGCATTACATCACATAAATAATACACAATGTTATAAAAGTGGTGATAGCACCACACATATTCAAGTTATACAACTGCTTGCACACTCTCCACAGTAGCTAATTCAACTATTCTTATTTCCTACTGTGTACAACAACTTAGCCCGACTTATATAAGTTTCTGTCCTGGATGTTACTATTAACTGGACATTCTTCAGGGGCGGAAAATTGTCTTGTGCTTCTTGTAGACTTCTCTCTATGGTTCCGGTTTCTAAAGCTGGGGGTACATACAATACAAAAACATATTACTACATTGGCATAATAGGTTATTTTACTTAACCTAGCTAGTCCTAATCACCATTAGGATGCATCAAGTATATACTTTATAAAATACTGGTGCTTAAAACTTGTAGCCATTTAATGTTGTACAGGTTTGTTAGACAATCACAATTTTGTCCTTCACTGTTCACAGTGTTAGAGAGAGATATATAGCACCTATCCCACCCTGTTCTCATCAAATCATCATGCTCACCGATGAATGGTATAATCATAGAATACACCCATCTATTCCGAACCCTAACTAAGTTCCTAACACAGTCTAGTAGAGTATAGCCTCACCTCCATTCCAATACTGGTTTTTCTCTCTGTTGGGCAAAGTACATGGAATTTTCTCAAACTCAAATCAGATATACAGTTAGAGTTCTGTTTAGAAAAATAAGACACTCTGTGAGTTCTTAATATACAAAAGGTGGACCACACAGCAATAAGCAGAAAGGAAGGATCATACCTTTAAAACCCTCAGTTATAAGATGTTACTAATTTCTGAGGTCTGCAGTCATATCCAAAAAACTTCCTGAGCCAAAATTCTATTTTGCTTAGTAGCGTTCCATGGGAGGAAAACGTCTTCCCTAGAGTGTAACAAACAAAAGTCTCACCTTAGTAAGCCAATTAAACAGGGATGTGCTTTTCAATAAAGAAATACCCAGTATTCGGCAAGACCCATAAAAGATCTCACTTGGTCCTTGTCTGTCGGTATTGGTGCGTTCTTTACCACCTCCACCAAGCATCTCTTAGGTCTCACCCCACACTCATCAATTTCATGTCCCAGATACTCCACTCGTCCAACCACAATCTTACATTTATCTCTTCTCACCGTCAAGCCAGCCTCAGACAGTCTGCCTAACACCTGAGTCAAAATCACATCATGCTCAGCCATAGAACTTGCATAGATAAGCATGTCCTCTTGGAACACTACAATATTCTTTACCTCCTCCATAACAGTGTCCGTCACCCTGTGGAATACAGCTGCCGCCAAGGCAAGGCCGAACGGCATTCTACAGTACTTAAAGTTACCGAAAGACATCATAAAGACATTATAAACGCCATCAGATGTTGGCAGTCTTCTTTCAAAGGAATCTGGTGGTAGGCTTGAGAGAGGTCAATCACAGAAAATACCTTGGCACCCTTGAGAGTTGACAACTTATCACCAATTATCGGCAAAGGATGCCTGTCTATGAGAATGTTCCTATTGTTGTCCCTCATGTCCACACAAAGCCTTATTTCACCATTCGGTTTTGCCGCCACCACCACTGGCAATAACCATTCGGAACTCTCACTCTTCTCTATGATCCCCTTCTGCAACAAGGTTTCAATCTCTGTTTTTAGTTTTCCTCTCAAGTCATGAGGTACTGGTCTCAGTTTATGCACCTTTGGTATTGCCCCTGTTTTCAAACGAATCTCATGTTCAAATCCCTTTAGCATCCCCAAGTCCTCTTGGAACACCATCGGAAATTCATTGTCCCATTTATCTTTAATCTCCGCAACTGTGACTGGCTCCTCTGCACTTACTTGTATCCTAATTCCTAGTTTGTGTTGTTCGCCCCACCCCAAAAGAGATGAGCCTTCTTGTGTCACATACACCTCTGAATCACAACTCCTGCCTTTGTATTTGATAGCTGCTTGAAATTTCCCCAAAATCTTGATCTTTACATTGCCATATGCATACGGCTCTATTGTGTGCTCCTTTAATTCGCTGAGTTTGCCTTGCAAGCAGCCCTCATATGTTCTTCTTGACATCAGAGTCCAGGGTGAACAACTATCTACCTTTAATGTTACTCTTCCATTCATCAAAAACACATCGGTTGATGCACTTCCCTTGTTGGAGATTTCTGATATTTCCAGCACATGTTTGGTCTGAGGTCCTTAGGCGACGACTGAACTCTCTTCTTGTTCTGGAATTCTTGCTCCTGTCTCAATACTTTGTACTTGGCCTGATTCTCGACAGACCCTTGCAAAATGTCCCTTCTTCTTGCATTTTAAGCAAGAAATGTTACTTGCAGGACAAAATACACTCGTGGAAATATGATGATTGCTACCACATTTATAGCATTCAATCTCCTTGTTCACATTCATTTTCTTGAATCCTCTCACTGCTGGCACTTCTCCTTCTTGTCTATCGCCCTTCATGGTGGACATGTACTTGTGAGTCTGCTCCATGCCTCTGGCTGTCTCCACTGCCACTTCTAGAGACACATCTTTAGTCAGCAGTCTTTCCTGTATCTTCATGTTATTAGTACAACGTACTAACTGGTCACGTATAAGTGAATCAGTCAATGGGCCGAACTCACATGTATGACTCAGAGATCTCAAGGCTGCATTGAAATTCTCCACAGGCTCGTGAGAATCTTGTACTCTCTGAAAAAACTTATGTCTTTCAAATGTAATGTTTTTCTTTGCTTCAAAATGAATTTCCAACTTCTTTTCAGCCAGAGTATATTGGTCTATCTCTCCTTGACCTTCTTGTGGTGGCTGTGGTAATCCGTCGTAGACACTACGACCTTCTGTGCCTAGATTGTTCAGGAGTATTGCTTCCTTTCTTGCCGCAGCAAATTTGTGCCCACCAATTGCCACTAGGTATGTATCGAAGATTTCTTTCCATCTGTCCCATCATATTGACAGAGCACCTGGCTCAGATAAGAAAGGTGGGGGCGGGGACATGCTAGCTGCAGCCATTTTTAAGTTGCTTAAATCACCAATACCAATGCAATGTCTAAAGTATCCAGTACGCACAACTTTGAATGATTGTCACAGTTTATTTTTCCACTCCTACACCAATCGTGTGTGAGTGCCTCTTTCTTTTCAACTTTTTATGACTGGTGACAGTTTTCATGTGACACTCCCCTAGTGCCGTTGATTCGTTTGTTTACTTCCCGACCGGGTGGCGGTTGGGCTTGTTTTCTCTACTTTGGAGGCTGTACCCAATGGTATACGAGGTATCAGCCTGATACAATGTTATTGTCTCTCCCAGCGACGCACTTGAGTGGACCGCCCCCCCCTTGAAAATCTGTCTGTACTTTCTTCCGCTCTCCCACGGCCCCTCCTCACCTCAAATACTTGCAAGCGATGGAGAGCGGGTGGGCGGGTCCAAGGCTTCACTTCCTTATTCAGCCGCAGCTTTCAACGTTTCGTTCCACTGGGAAGAGCGGCCCGCTGTGGCTCTTTGCAGCGCGTCTCACCGCACTCCCTCCATGGCCGATCCCGGGAGGACGGAAGGCTCCGGAGCACACCGGTGGCCCTTTGCATGAAATGCAGACATGCGTTTGTCCTGCCGTGCAGCTCCCTTCCGTTGCGGGCTCGCAGATCACCTTGTCGCCATTGTAAGAATTGGCTGACACAGTGAGTATAGCAATGTTTAAAGTTGATTACGGCGAGCCCGCCGAAAGAATCACACCCTCTCCCTCCGTCCTTCAACTGTCGCTGCCGTCACGCGAACATCGCTCCTTAGAATAATAACAAGGAGAGGATGGTTCGCTGACGGCGCGCTCCACAAGCATCAATAATCTCTACAAAGGTCTTTTGGTGCCACTGTGCAGCGTTAGGAGAAGGTTGCTTGAGATTGTGCATAGTGGCCACTTGGGAATTACCAAAATTAAAGGTATGCTGAGGGAAGATTATTGGTGGCCTGTTCTTGATACTGTGTATGAGGAGTTGGTCAGGGGGTGTAACATGTGTCATGAAGTGGATAAAACTCTCAGGAATGTTGTCCAACTTTTCAGTCTGGTATAATGGAGTTCAATTGATGTTGAGGGTAATGGAATTGTTTCTGGACAGCATAGCACCTCTAGACGAATAATGCATTAGGGTTTAATGACACGTTGATGCAGATTATTAGAATGGTGACAGAAGCCGGGAGGGGCAGATAGGAGCTGGTCAACAAGAAAGTTAGTGCATACCGCCTGGCACTGCATGCTACTACAGGTCTTGTCCCAATTGAGGTGTTATGAGGAAGGAAACCACACACAATGATCAACCCACCATGGTTGGGCAGGTCTGGATTTGTAGAGTGGGGTGATCAGGAGCTAAGGGCGAGAGTTACTCGTAAGAATATTGGTATGTAGGAGAGGTATGATGCACAGAAGCATATGAGGAGGGGAGTTTTGGCAGTCAGCGACAAAGTGTGTGTCAGGAAGCCAGGGCAGGTGATGAAATGTGATAGCAGATTTGGGGATTGTAGATCGTGAGGAGAGGTTTTAGAGATGCTGTGGAGTTGGAGGATGGCACAGTGTGGTACAAGGGTAGGTCAGCCCATACTGGAAGTCGCGGTGAGTTGAGGATAAACCAAACAGGGGACAGTTCGCTGGTGGGGGAGAGTCGAGGATGAGCCACCTAAAGGAACCTATCACCCCTGTCAATTGATTGCTTCCCAACACCTGGGAGGTGGTCGTGTCTCCGCTTTAGGATGCAACGATGGGGAGTAGGAGTGATGCGAATGAAGGTGGGATTCCAATATGGAAACCCCTAGCAGAATGTTTAGGGTCAAGATCAGGACAGAGAGACAGCTACAGATAGGAAGGAGCTGTGCCTGGTGCAGAAGGTGGCTTGGGGCCCATTTAGCCATGCACGTCTGGCAAGCTTTACCTGCAATAAAGGAACTTACTTAGACAACTTGTCGACCTTCAATATATGAGCATGACAGCAGCAACCTTGCTGCAGGCTGGGAAGATTCCAGTTGATAGGAAGAGATTGAAGAGGGAGAAGAGGTGAAAGAGGTAATAGGAGAATGCCTGATTGTTAGAGTTCATAGGGATCAATAAGAGTGCTGGGTGGCTTGGTTATATGGAGGATAGATGCTAGCTTGGCGTGGGAAGTGGGAGATAAGTAGGATAGGGAAGGAAGAGTGGGTGAGGGGGGAAGGGAGCAGGGATTGATAAGATGTTGTATATTTTATTGATTTTGGTGCAAGGAGGCAATGTCATCAGCAGGAAAGGACGTTCAGGGTGGCAAAGCAGGGCTTGGATGGACCAGGACAGATTGCCAGGGTGTGAGTAGTAAGTCCGAAGATTTGACAGCTAGGGGACCATAGATTAAGGTTTCAATTTTGCTTTGTGATGGGTGAGGGAGGGGGTTGAGAGAGTGGAGGGAGAACAGAGATGCTAAAGTGGAAGAGTGAGTGGTCAGAGGAGAGACATTGACAAAGATAACAGAGGGGTAATAAGAGCGGGGTTAAAAAGATAAGGTGTTGCAAGCTGCTGTTAGAGTGGGAAAGAAGATAATGTAGCTTAAACAGAGTGCTGGGGAGAGTGGTGCCCAGTTTAATCTATTTAATTTGATTAAGCCAGTAGTTTAAAGTCACATATGATGACAATAGAGATATTTTCTGGGAAAGATTTAAATAAATGTACAAGGTCTGTGAAGAAAGATTTGAGGGTGCCAGGAATGCAATCGGGTTTGACGGGGTGGAAGCATGAAATTGGAATAAGATGTGTGAAAAGAAAAAGGTAGAGAAGTCAAAAGAGGACGTTTGGCTAGAGGTGTGACCTTAATGGTCATCAAACCAACACCTTTTTAGTTTGGGTTATTAGGTATCACTTGCTGCTATCAGGAGCAGCATATTCCACATAGGTTGAGCACATTTTCAAAACCAAAAACCTGATGGAAATACACTGAAATGCTTTTTTGTAGTCTCCTTCGATTTATGAGCACTCAGTGTGTCCTTCACTGAGGTCCTGTTAAAAACAAGCATTGGAAAATCCAACAGTTTTATCTCGTGTACAAGTATAGGGCATTTGCCAGGCACTGCTATTAGCTGCCCAGGGATTCACACCATGCTGCACCTGCTACCATCAATGGGCAGTACATACTATGTCTGCTATACCTGGCGAGTGCTTTATCAGGTCTACACAAAAACTCAAACTGTTAGCACTGCCAATACTTGTTTTGTTAGCCAAGGGGACTGAGAGAAGGTAACAAAGTCAGGCAGCCAGAGTGCCAGTTTCAAATGGGGGATACATGTTTTAGTGACAACTATCACAATACATTTGGGGTGATGGGGTTGTTCAGTGAGGAAAAGGGGCTTATAACAGATGAATTGTGTGTGAGAGCACAGGAGGAAAAATGATGATCGAAAAATGATGATCGAGTGGCTAGGATGAGGGTATGATGAGCAGCCAGAGTGCTGTTTAAGAGGTGCACACTGTCTCTCATCTTGGTTCTTGCACTTTCTTAGTGCTCCACAGCCAGCACATCAGCGCTCATCAGTGAAGGACCTGATTCAAAAGTGTCCCTTCATGGTTGCCAAATGTTTATGAGGTGTCTTCTCAGTCATTACTCAATGAAAACCCCTTCAGAGACGGAATTGTGCAGACAGCAAAACACTTTAATTTCTTCTTCAGCCGGCTGGAAGCAGTTACCCATGCCACCAATGTCAGTTTAGCACGGCAAGGACTCAGAGCTTGTCCATTTTTAACACACTTTTATAGAAAATAAAGCATTGCACAATATTTCAATGACCTCATATTATGCTAATATAGCATGACTGGTTGTTTTTCCACATCTTCTGAATCACAAGACATGTGTTACAACTTTAAGACTCGAAAATAGCAGTTTCTGAAAATTACGCATTTACTTCAGACTTCTTAGCACACTGTGTCCAAGACATAGATTAGCTGCAGTATTTCTATTGGTTACCCCGCCTGGATTATCTTTTCTCTGATTTTATGCCAGCTTCATTGGTAAGCAACACTGTTGAAAAATAATATATTCTGCTATTTAACTCTGCCAAATTGTGCACCTGCTGTTGCTTGGATCTCAGCCTGTAACCCTGACTTAAACTGCTGGCTACTCTGAGCTTCCAAAGAGCCCTATATTTTGTATGTTGTGCGCAATGTAAGCATTCTTTTGTTTTTATGCTATCTAAATAAATGCATGCAGTGTCACCTTTTCTCTAATGTACCTGCCTGTAATAAGTGCAGCCTGGCTGCTTCAATGGACAATGCTTCTGACATTTACACTGTTAGACAGGAAGGCGAGGCACACGCCCTGAATGACATTTTCACCTGTCTATCACCAAAGAGGGGGAGGATCTACTACTCTTCAACGGGCTCAAAGAAACTGCAATCCAATGAGTGGTGACAATGGCAACAACTACCAACGTGGATATTCCTGGTCTTTATTCTGTTTTTTATGAGCACAGCCTAAATAAATCTCAGTGAGTTCTATTGTCGAGGGAGAAGGGATGGTCTTTATATGATGCTTCGAAGTGCAAATCAATGGCATGTAGGAAGGTGTCCCTTTATTGAAACAAAACAGAGCAAAACAGTGCAGTTGTAATGTTAAGGATAATGTGATCAAGGGTTGTGCTTATTGGCAAGATGGCTCACAGAAACTGAGTTGTTTCTTAAAAGAAACAATTTAATATGGGAGTATGTGGATGGCAAGGAATGAGGGAATGGCACGGGAGTGAGCAATGTGATTTTTTTGTAACTTTAGGAAGGGAGAGAAAAGTCTGACACTGTGGGGAGTAATTACGAGTTTGGTGGTAGTGGTAAATCTGATTTAATTTTCCTAATACCACGAGATTTACACTCCACCAAATTTAGGATTGTGTTAAATACCACCAGTGGCATTCCATGGCAATAACCATGGAATGCCCGGTGGCGTTCCAGAAACTCTTTCAGCTAAAAGTCTGCTTATATTTATCTCCACCTCTGAGGTGGAAAAAATAATGTATACATGGACCTAACATTTGTTACTGTACAAAGGGTGCTTCCCTTCATTCCAATAAACACTGTTTTTGCTATAGGGCCTTTCAAGGGATTGACAATGTGAGCATCTCTGGTACTCTCTCTCCACCTGCTTGACCCTGTAATGCATAAAAGGGGCAATACTGGAGCTTTTCTGCATTAAGAAATGTACAGTAGTGATATGTACCACTGCTATACATTACCTATGGCCATCTTCACAATGAAGGTGGAACTGGATAGAAGAAAATATTAAAATAAATACCTTTTAAGGTCACTAGTTGCGTAGGTGGTATTTCAGGTATTACAAAATACTACCTCTGCCGGTGTAAAACTCTCAATAGGGTAGATTTTGTGAAATACCACTGGTGGAGGAGGTAACTGCTAATGGTGGTATTTCACACAAAAATTCGGCCCAACTTGTACTGGTTCCCCTGTGTATAAGTTGCTCTACGTCTCAGCAGGGGTGTTGCTAGGGTTGGAAAAGATCTGGGGCTAAGCTAATGTCCAGGTTGTCAAGGCTTGGGGCTGGCTAGCCTTTTGGTTGTAGCTCCTGAACTTCTATCTAGGGCTACAACCAAAAGATCTGGGGCTATAGCCCCCTCAGACACTCCCTAGCAACGCCCCTGCATCTCTGCCTCAAAAAGTAATATACAATTATCATCTCTTGTTGCAGGGTGCAGGCCCTGGAGCTATGTATACAGAGGCCTGCTGTGGGCCTCAGAGAGAGACCAACAACAAACACTAAGAAAAAGAAACCCACAAAGAAAGGAATCCAGCCTTACAAGAGGCTTTTATGTCCTTTCTGTAGGAAAAGGAGCCTGCAGACTAACTTTCCCAGCAACCACCGGGCCAAGAACTACAAAACTCAACCCACATTGGGTGGGGCACACGGGCGCATGTGCAGCAGAGCACCAGCACGGGGCTTGTGCTTAGACGTCCAGCCGAAGCAGACGTGTTCTCTGGAGCTCCAAGCAAGGGGAGCAGCATGAGGGGCCATGCCCCAGACAACCTTTCTCCAGGCCCCTCGCCTACCTAAGCTAAGTAGTGACAGCATTGGGGAGCCCAAGCAAGCACAGGGAAGCTGCGTGCATTGCAGCAAGGCAGCGTTGAGGAGCAAATGTTCAGAAAGCTTACAACACGGCCAGGGGCACATGCGGGGTCGTCGCCCACAATCTCGAGGCCCCCTGCTCCAGAGAAGCTAAGTTGGATACGCTGCAGCGTTCGTAGCAACCAACCAATACCACGCGGGGGGCATTCCAGGGCATTGCAACGCCTAGAGCAGTGCATATATAATTAGCCACGCGTACTTCAATGAGAAGCCACGACCGGCATTGGGCGGCCCGCAAGGAAGTCGCAACCAGCCACGTGCGGCAGACAACGCACCACGATACCCTACGCCACATGTGGTAGTCAAAACGGGGCACACCCATTACGGCAGAGCAACCTGCAGCCATATGTCCGCATGAACAGTGTCGAGCCAGTTACGGCTGCATGCAAACTAATACGGAGACAGCCAGAAGCGAGTGGGCTTGCATGGGGAGGTGTCACTAATAAGCTGCATCAGCATTGATATGTGTGTGTGAAGAAACACGCGCAGTATAATAACTCACGCTCTCTTTGCAGCATTGAACTGCTCCTGACACGGGACCTGAGAGTGCGCAGGAAGGAGGCCAGCACTAACCCCAGAGATAAGTCTCTCTTTGGCTTCAAGCCTGGTTGTGTTATGTATATTATGTGCATGTAGTGCATGGTCCCAGTCTGAGTGTGTATAATTGTTAATCGTCTTGCTTATCCTGTGTCCCCTCACCTATCCACCTCCCCTCGCCTTGCCCTCTTTCCGGTTACTATTACGCTCACCTGGTTCCCACAGGGGTGGTGTCGGGTGGAACTGGACAGCCACGGTCTCCAGCAACGTGATGCGTAGTGCAGAGATGACTGACTGGACTGGCCCACCGAGCTTCATCTGCTTGACCGTAGAAGTAGTCTCCTAAAGGCGGAGAAAGGGAATTAGCCACCCGCGGAGTTGAGTAATAGCCCCTCACTGCATTTATCACCTCTGATATCCCATTCACAAAGCTCACCTTATAGTTTTGAATGATGAGCTCTCCATCCTGCGAGGAACGCAGGGCCGCGTTGATGGCCAGTTACTTCACTGGCTTGAGGTGAAAGGGGCCCCTATGGGACCCTGATGTCTATGGAAACAAGGCGAGTCACCACACACGATAGATACGCCAGACACAAGGTTGTATTCCCAAAGCTAGGGTTTATTGCAAAGCAAAAGACTCAGTTGGCCAACTCGCTCTCACGCCGCGCGACGTGTATCTCTAGACCTCGAGGGACGCAAGAGAGTGAATTACGTACATCAGTTACATATATACAAAATGCATATCAAACAATCAGCTATGACATATTTAACACCCCCCTTTTATTGGGTTTCATTGAACTTGATGTGATGATGGACATCTCCGACAACTATGACACCTTCAAACATCTATTCTAGTAACAATTTGCAATTTGTGAGTGCAAAGGCATCTTTCAGTTGTTGAATAGAACACAGCGCTTCTGTTCTTGGAAGAGAGCTTCATACGGGGGGAAGAGTTGCATTCCGGACCTTGCTATCTATTAGGTGCTATTCGTGTCCTGGGAGCCGACACGCTCTAGCGGGCTCAGCAAAGGGGGGCTGTAAGAAGAGCATAATTGAAGCCTTTAGCTGTATTATCTAACATATTCTACCATATAACGAGACTGGCTGGCAGCTGCGAAATGATTAAATGCCCTGCAGCTCTGCTTCAAGGCTACATTCGGGAGGGAGCCGGGCATTCTTCCTGCCGCTGCCTACGTTTGTGTTTCAACGAACTCTTGTTATCCTCTCGGCCCTGCGGCCTTGTCCTTTTTACATACAGACAACAATGTTTTACAGTCGAGCAGTGTAAGCGGAAAATATTCTGCGAAGCAATAGGAACAGAAAGCAATGAGCAATGGTTAGAAAACAAAATAGCGATTCTTGTTACATCAAAATGGCCGTTCATTGGCAAACTCGAAAACCTATATTCTGTCATATCGTGCATGAGACGGTTGGCCCACGGCCACCAAAATACATTTGCGGTCACAAAGTAGAGGTATCCATTTTTCTAGACTGACAAACCCTCCTTTGGCTGTATGCCAAACGTCTCATCTATTTATTTAAACCTCCTCTAGTGATGATGAGTCTGAAGTACTTATGTCAGAATTTTGCATGGTATCGTAAACATCATCGTCTTCATCAATATCTATTGCCATCAACTCTTCTACTGCTCTCATCTCATTTGGGTCTTAGTCAGTTCGACCATGAGGCTGTTTTTTCTTTGTCATCATATGCATACATCCTTCTGTACATCCCTCAGTTACCTCAGCGCAAACTATGGGTAGACAATGTATACAACAACAGCCCGTTAGGAATATTCCAAACACCACTACTAATATTGAGATCAACTTCCATCCCCAGGATCGTAATATTCCCCAAAACCAAGATCCTATTCCCCAGCTTCCTTCTTCAGTAGGGAGTTCAGAGCTTAGGAGGTGCATTTTATTTATTGCTTCAAAGATCGTGGGGGAATAGTCATCGACATAAACGCAACACGCTGATCCCACTATTTTGCAAATTCCCCCACAATCAACCAGGATCACATTGAGAGCCATTCTATTTTGCAACGTCATTAACCTGATTCCTCTTTCTTCCAACGTCATGTTAAATAGTATATCTGTTGTTGTGTTTATTGTATTTGTTAGGATTCTGGACAGTTGCCTTATATTATAGGAGTTCACTATCTGCCCTAAGAATGGAATGAATGATTTTGCTACATGAGTTGCTATTAAAACACCCTCGTCAGTCCTTTTGACTCTAGTTCTGGATAATCTGGCCATGGCTGCTGTTTCTAAGAGGAATACTCCTGGGAACAGTAGACCTAGGTAACATGTACCTCCCCAGTTTCTGGGCAACCAAGGATATGCTTTCTCTCCACATATAAAATAAACTGGATCACCTACATATACTGGTTCTATTTCCCATTTTAATACCACTGTATTCATGCATCCAGTATATGTTCCGACTGAAAAAGAGCCTTTCTTTTTTAGACAAAAATGGACAGTTCTTGGGCTATAATTCACCGTGTAAGATGGGGGAATTGCATCTTTGTCCCCTTCTGTTCTTACACGAAACGTCATTACAGATGTTTTTTCTGGTGGGGACAATCTATCTCGTCTATTTTGTCGTGTTATCTTTCGTGTATTTTTCCTCGTGGGCTCTGGGGCTATTACTTGTGCTTTATGGAAAATGGAACAACCCACAGGCTTCATTAATATCTCCTCAAACTGATTCATGTTGGTTCTGTCTAATTGACCCGTACTACTTTCATTCCATTTCCCATATAACATTGCACCTAAAGATGCACTACATGCAGAACTTAATGGTAGTGGCTGTACATACCACCCTATTCCCTTCCCAGCATGCTGTGGTAAATGGGCACATACCCAGCAATTTGTTTTCTTCAGAATTGCATCTGTCATGTTCATGATCAATAGCAAGGTATTATTTCCAAAACCTTCCCTGTGTCTTTCTTCCATTGGGGGCAGGGTATAAGTGATCACCTAAACCGGGCTTTCAGTAGTGGATATATTAATTATTGGTAAAAACATTTCTAGTGTGTGTATTGCTTCCACATACCATAATATTAGGGCTGTCGATATTGGTGCTACCACGCTCATAAAGCACATTATTATTGTCAGTACCAGCATACAATTTGTTTTACCATGCGTTTTTCTTAAGCTTACAGTCTTTATAATTGACTCATTCTCAGCGGTGGTGGTGCAGGAGGAGGCTGGAACCGGTCCCAGCATGTTTCTCGTCGTCCTTTTTCTTTCTTATCACAGTTCGTTGTGGATATCTCTCTTCGTCGAACTTGCTCTGATGTCAATAAGTTCAACGGAATTGTCACAGTTCAGTTCTGCCTGTCCTTATTAGCCTGGATTCGTTTATTCGTTTTTAGGCAAGATCACTTGTCCTTTCTTATGCTGCTCAGAGGACCTTTGACCAGTTATCGCCTTAGTATCATGTGCGCCCGGCTTGTCCGCTCTGGTTCCTAACACAGGTACTTTTATGATCGCACCGAGGAGCCGTGAGTCTTGAATTGTCCGACTTGCACAATTCTCACGCTTCTCTCCTCTACACCTCTAGTTCCTTCTCCGCCCATGAGCTGAACCAGAGGTTGACATAAACACCAAAAAGAACTGCGGATCACTTTGTCTTCCGAGGCCGCAAGTTGTATCTCCTTACTCCTGGTATCGTGTGATCCATGAACAGTGCCGGTGCACTTCCAGATTCAGGCTCAAAGTCAGCCTGTGGCGCTACTGCAGGTGCTGGTGTGCACCGCGCCAATGATGCAGATCCGTTCTTTGGCGTGCTGGCAAGTGCTGGTGGGCGCAAAAGGGATACACGATTTGTTTCTGCTGGTATTTGCAAGGCAGATTTCGTGTCGGCCAGCAGTGATGTCCATTCTGCTGGGCAACGTTGGGGCACTCTTTGCCCTTCCCCCTCTTTGGCAATCGTCTCAGGTTTTGTTTCGAGTTTCACTTCTCGTTTTGGCAGATTAGGTGGCTGCTTACTGGCAACAGTTTCTTTCGTTTCTGGGACCGCTGTCTCTTTCCGGTCATCAGTGTCAGGCAAGTCTTTCAGTGCAGTTGGAATCTTCTTGGCATGGGTGGCATGGATCCACGACTTCCTTCCATCCACCCGTATTGCCGTCTGCGTCACCACGAGTACTTGATAGGGCCCGCGCCACCTGGGTGCTAATGATGACTTTCTTTCAAAATTTTTAAGCAGCACCCAGTCGCCTGGCTCCAGCGCGTGCCCCGGACCGGTGTATTTCACTGGTAATGCCTCCTGCACCTGCTGATGAATCAAACGCAATTTCTGCATTAAAAGGCCACAATAAGTACTAAGCACAGGATGTTCTACCTCACTAAGTCGTTTTGGCTGTGGTGCGCACCATACATTTGCCGGCCTCCCCATCACGATCACGTACGGGGAGAGCCCAGTTTTAGCCTGTACAGACTTACGCATGCATAATAGTGCTATTGGTAATGCATCCACCCAACTCAACTTGCTTCCTGCACAAATCTTGCGAATCTTTGATTTAAGAATCCCGTTGTGCCTCCCCACAAGCCTGGCGGAACTCGGATGCCTTGAACTATGGAATCTCTTATCAATCTGAAGACCAGCACATATCTGTAATACCACTGCGCCCACAAAATGTGGTCCATTATCAGACAATAGGACACAGGGAAAGCCAAATCTGGAAAGGTACTCCTTCAACATTACTTTTGCCGTGCTCACTGCTGTGCAGTCCTTCAAGGGATATGCCTCCACCCACTTACTGAATGCACAGATCACCACCAAGATGTATTTTAACCTCTCCATCTCTATGAAATCAAAATGGATCACCTCAAATGGCATAGAGGGTGGGCCAAAACTGCCTGTTGGAGTCACTGTTCGCTTCCATACATTGTGTTGCGAACACGTGATACAGTTCTGCACCAACCTCTCTGCATTCTTTTTTTATGTTTACATTCTGCCAAACTGTAGAAAGGTGCTGTATTATCTTCTTCGCACAGATGTCCGTAGGGCTGTGGGCCATTGTGACCATTGCAGTCACGTACGAATTTGACAATATCCAGTTTCTAGTTCCCTTGTCCACCCAGCAACCCTCCAGATCCAACTCAGCAGATCCCTCTGCCCAACCCTGTATTTCATCAGCCGTAGCTTCAGCCTGCATTTGTTTGACAGTGGCAACTCCATTTTCTATCATACAGGGTACTTCCTCAGTCTGAACCGTCATCATTTTGGTATTCAAATCAGTGGCAGTTTGTTTCGCAATTCTGTCTGCAAACGCGTTTCCCTCTCCTACTTTGCATGTTACTTTTTTATGTGCCTCGCATTTCACTATTGCTAGGCGCTTTGGAAACATGAGTGCAGACAGCAATCGTACAATCAAAGGGCCATGTTGAATTCTGGCGCCATGTGATGTCAAAAACCCTCTCTCAGCCCAGAGTCTACCAAAGTTATGAACCACTCCAAAAGCATACTGACTATCAGTTTATATATTCACATTCAAATTTTCAGAAATCTCGCAGGCTCTGGTTAATGCTATTATCTCTGCGGCTTGTGCTGAATTATAGGGAATTCTTTTGCCTTCTACAACGCTCTCTAGGGTAGTGATAGCATATGCGGCAGTTGTCGTGCCATCTGGTAATTTAAAACATGAGCCGTCACAAAATAACTCTCCATCTGGCTCTTTCTGTGGGATATCACTTAAATCAACTCTCCCCTTGGTTTCTTCCTCAGTGACCATTAAGCAATCGTGGGGGGGGCGGGTGATTCATTCTTCCCAATTTCTTTTATGGTTGGTGGCATTAATTCTGCAGGATTCAAAGCGCTACACCTCATAATTTGGATATGGGGCGCGAACAAGATAATCTCATATCTTGTCAATCTAGCAGAGGTGAGGTGTTGCATCTGTGTCCTATTTAATAGAACGTCTATGGCATGTGGCACCATCAAAATTAAAGTGTGCCCCAATACCATCCCTTCCGTTTGTTTCACTGACGCAGCAGCCGCCGCGACAGATCGCAAACATTGTGGTAGTGCGCGCACTACAGTGTCCAGCGCAGAAGAACAATAACCGCAAGGCCTATTTCTTCCACCTTGTTCCTGTGTCAAAACCGCCAATGCACATCCTTCACTTTCACATACAAATTCGTCTAAAAATGTTCTCATAATTCGGCGTACCCAAAACTGGAGCTGAGCATAATGCAGTTTTCAATCCATCAAATGCTTTCTGACATTCCTCATCCCACTGCAAAGGCATAACCGCATCCTTTCTAGTCAAATTCACCAACGGCTTCACAATTAACACAAAATTACCAATCCATTGTCGGCAATATGAAGCCATGCCTATTATGGCTCTGACTCCTTTTTGTGTCTTTGGAATAAGCATACAAGAAATACTTTCTATGCGTTCTGGCGTTAGTCTTCTCCCTCCTTTCGAAAGTAGGTAGCCCAAATAGGCCACCTCCTTTTGATTATATTGAAATTTCTTCAAACTAGCTTTATGGCCATGTGCCACTAGGTGTGACAGTAGTAATACAGTGCTTTCTTCACAAATCTCCTCTGTGTCTGCAGCTAGCAATAGATTGTCTATGTATTGCAAGAGTACACAACCCACAGGTAATTCCAGCATGTCTAGCTGCTCTTTTAATGCTCTACTGTAAATACTTGGACTTTCCGTGTAACCTTGCGGAATCCGCGTAAATGTAAATGATCGTCCTCCTAATGTGAACGCGAACAAATATCTGCTGTCCTTGTCCACTGGAATACTGAAGAACACGTTTTTCAAATCTACTACACTAAAATATTCTGCTGAAACAGGTATCATTGTCAATATTGTAGTGACATCTGGCACTAGAGGAAATTGTGGATCTACTACCTTGTTCAATGCGCGCAAATCAATTATAAAACGGTATGGTACCTCATTGCCTCCTTTTTTATAAACCGGAAGAATCGGGCTGTTGCATGTACTGCCTGTAATTTCCTCGATTACCCCTAATTTCACCAAATCTGTAACAATACTCTTCAATCCTTTCTCACCTTCAGCCGAAATTCTGTATTGGGGTATTCGCGGTAGGGTAACACCTTCTTTCAAGATGATCTTTACTGGCTCTATCTTTAAACATCCTACATCATTGTCATGCATTTCCCATATACAGGTTGGTACTTTACTTAATTCCCCTGGTAACGCTTCAGACATGAATTCTGACACAGGGGCATCGTCTGGCCAAATCGTTAGAAACACTCCGTCCACTGTGCAATGTATATCGGAACCTAGTTTTTTCAACAAATTTAATCCCAACAAATTCTCCCCACAATTTTCTGTTAAAGGAAAGGACAATGTTCAGTAAATGGTCCTATTGTAACTGGGACTGGTTTGAACACTGGGTTTATGACTGGTGTACCTGCGAACCCTACGGAAACATTCTTTTGCCCTGAGAGTGGTATATCCGGAACCAAGTGGTGGTCTATTGAACACTTCTGCGCTCCCGCATCTACAAGAAAGCGGTGCTCCTCATTCCCGACTCTCATTTCTACGTAGGGTCCTCTCTGAGTCACGGGAATAGTTACTATTACTGTAATACGTGTTTGGCTGTGTATCAAAAACGTTCCCACTCTTTCCTCTATTTCCCCCACTCTGGTTTCCATATTGTTGATTTTGCTGTCCCTGACTCTGGTTTGGGGCATTTTGGTTTTGGCCTTGGTTTTGATTACCTCCGTTATTGTGATGCTGCTGCATACTATTCCTATTTGGTCCATTTGATCCTGGGTGTCCTCTATGCTGTCTCCTCTGACCAGACCCATTTATATTCTATAGATGCGGACATTGCGCTCGCCAATGTCCTTCCTCCTTACAATACGCACACTGATTCAGTCCCACTGTTCCGCCATGCATATTCGAATTACTCCTTCCTTGTGTGTTCTCTCGCCCTCTAGTATGTCCTACTACTTGCTGCATTAATACCCGTGTTTTCAGATTTACCCTATCCCTCTTCTTTTTCTTTTCCCGCAGTCACTCTGTGCTCATAATATTGGGCCATATGTAATACTTCGCCCAACGTTTTTGCTTGCCATGCCATTATTAGATCCTGAATTAGAAGTTTTAACCCCCTCACATATTTGTCAACAAATAACCTCTTTCCCGCTTCCGAGCCCACATCCTGCCCACTGAAGTATGTGAATACTTCTTCAAATCTATTAAAATAATCTGTAGCCAACTCATCCTTGCCTTGAACACATGCAGTCAATTTGTCCCATTGAATTCTTTTCTCTGGGTCAATTTCTTTTAACTTCTGCACTATACGTGCTGGTAATGCCACCAGGTTCGCTCCTGGTGTCCCTCCAACCGCTTTATTCCTGTCTTCTATTATCAAGTCCACCCATGTGGCGCCAAAGGCCGTTGTGTCATCTACCTTCCTTATTTGTTTCCATATGTCTGCTTGCAGGATCACCAGGAATATTAGGTCTATATCACCCATGGTAAGCACGGATGATTGTAGGCAGGACGCTACTTCCTTGTAAACCCCTGCAGGATTCTTTCTTATATCAGGAATTGTCTTCCTTATGTTGTTCACCTCCTGTCTGGAAAAGACATGCACATATTGGGCGGTGTAATGGGCTGGTGTTACCTGCGCCACTACATTGCCCACTGCGGGAACCTCCACTTTGGGCCCAAAGGTAGGTGGGACCTCTCTCATAGGAAATGCCCCACTTACCGCCCCCACCCCCCTTCTCTTAGATGTAACAATATTCCCAGATCCAACGATAGGGCTGTTTCTCCTGTCCCTCGCTCTAGTGCTCTTCTATATAATGCCATTATTTCGGGTGGGCTGGCCTTATCGTTTTTTATATCTTTGTCTAATAAAAGTTCAGCCATCGACTGTAGTGCTTTTCTTTTCATGGGCATGGAATATTCATCAAATATCTCGTGTATCTCCATTATGGGAATACTGGGATCCGACATCCATCTAAACGCTTCTCATATATATACTTTTAATTTGTCGCCCCTTTGCACTGACGACATTGAATGTCGTTGTTGTATATATGGCTCTACAATTTCCTTCCTATTTCTCCCGATATCCCTACTCCTGTACCCAGGTGTAGCAAACATTTTGGCATAATCATTATCTAATTCATCTTTAAGTTCAAAAAGTCCATATGCATGTTCTCTCACTTCTTCATCCCTCTCCCTACATCGTGCTAATGCATTCAAATATAACAATCGCTGCGGTGGTAATTTCCCAATTAACTGTTTCCATTTCTCCACCAAATATTCACCCATGCATTCCAACACTACCTGTCTCTCGTTGCTCCTTCGGAAGTCATACATCGAAGCCAATGCTGCCGTCCGATCATTCCCGTCTATATACATCTCTGCCTGTGCTGCAATTCCACCTTCCTTTCTTTGCTGATTGTGCTGCGAGTTACCCTCGTGCATCCCCGTTGGTCAGTCCCGCCTCTTGCCCCCGTGGTTTCAATTTCAACCCCAGGAGGAACAGACGGTACAGAGTCCGTGTCTGAGGCGGGAGGTGCAGATGGGACAATGGGAACAGGGAGTGTCTGTTGTGGGCCTGGTTGGCTAATAGGAAGTGTTACGCGCGCGGTCTGTGGCTGTGGGAGGGCTTGAGCTACCGGAGGGGGAGCTTGGGCTACGGGCGGGGTCTGGGCAATAGCTACTAACGTGTCTGGTCTTACTTCTGATCTTAGGCCTTGTTTTGTATGGGTCAATATATTTTCTATTAATTCATCTTCTATGTGTAATTCCTGTTGTGGATATATCTTTTCTATATTCAACTGGTCTCGCCCACCTGCCCTTCTTAGACTCTCAGTCCACTCCTCCTCTTCTTTCTCTTCCGCTACTTCACCTTTCGATTTATGCCTGCGCGCATGCTTCACTCTGCTTTTAAATCGGAGCATTGCTTCCTTTCTCCAGTCTTTAATAGTCTCAAATGCTGCAGGACGCGCTTTCTTTCTTATCAACACCCTTTCCAGGTTGTCTATCCTCGCTATCTCAAAACTACCATTAATCGGCCACTGATGGTCTTGTTGCTTTCTGGTTTGCCTATGCCAAGTCTCACAGAATATTATCGCACCCACTCCATACTTCACATACATCTCATACGCCGGCGTTCCCCCCAGGTGGTACAATTTGGCCATCTTCCAAAGATTGTCTACCACAGCGGAAAAACCCTGCTAAGGTGGACAATACCCCAGGCATGTTTCAACCTTACCCCTGGTTAATCAACCTTACCTAGGGCGTTTGATTTTGCAAAGTCAACTCTCAACCAATATCTGAATTACTTTGAATCGGGGAATGACTCACCTGATAAATCAAGTCGTCTGTATACTGACGCACCAAAGGATGTCGTGTCCGCGTTTCTTGGCTTCCGCCTCGTTTCGGGACCCTCGCCTCCTTGTTCTCTAGCCAGGCACGTCAATCAGGGATCAGATGTGTGCAGATCTGCAAAGGAGTCTTTCATCACTTTTACAGGACGCCCCGAACACCTCTTGATCCCGGCTCGATCGTCCCGTCCTCGCCGTTCTCGGCCTTACTCAATTACAACGTTATGCGATGGAACAAGTGGGGGAGGGTCCCTATTCAGGCGCCATCTTGAAAGGGGCCCCTAGGTGACCCTGACGTCTATGCAAACAAGGCGAGTCACCACACATGATAAATACGCCAGACACAGGGTTGTATTCCCAAAGCTAGGGTTTATTGCAAAGCAAAAGTCTCAGTTGGCCAATTACGTACATCAGTTACATATATACAAAATGCATATCAAACAATCAGCTATGACATGTTTAACACCCCCCTTTTATTGGGTTTCTTTGAACTTGGTGTGATGATGGACATCTCCAACAACAATGACACCTTCAAACATCTATTCTAGTAACAATTTGCAATTTGTGAGTGCAAAGGCATCTTTCAGTTGTTGAATAGAACACAGCGCTTCTGTTCTTGGAAGCAAGCTTCATACGGGGGGGAAGAGTTGCATTCAGGACCTTGCTATCTATTAGGTGCTATTCGTGTCCTGGGAGCCGACACGCTCTAGAGGGTTCAGCAAAGGGGGGCCGTAAGAAGAGCATAATTCAAGCCTTTAGCTGTATTATTCTAACATATTCTACCATATAACAAGACTGGCTGGCAGCTGCGAAATGATTAAATGCCCTGCAGCTCTCCTTCAAGGCTACATTCGGGAGGGAGCCGGGCATTCTTCCTGGCGCTGCCTACGTTTGTGTTTCAATGAACTCTTGTTATCCTCTCGCCCCTGCGGCCTTGTCCTTTTTACATACAGACAACAATGTTTTACAGTCGAGAAGTGTAAGCGGAAAATATACTGTGAAGCAATAGGAACAGAAAGCAATGAGCAATGGTTAGAAAACAAAATGGCGATTCTTGTTACATCAAAATGGCCGTTCATTGGCAAACTCAAAAACCTATATTCTTTCATATCGTGCATGAGACGGTTGGCCCACGGCCACCAAAATACGTTTGCGGTCACAAAGTAGAGGTAGCCATTTTTCTCGACTGACAGAGGATATTGGAAGAGTTCTAGACACATTTTGGCTCCAAAACTCTTGGCGAAGGGCCGTAAGTATATAGTTCTAAAGAGTTCAAAAATGTCTGAATAACCACTCTTGTCCAATTCCTTTGTTTATCTTGCAGCTTAGACCAAAAGAAGATAGTTCTGTGGCAGCTGAAAGCGTTCAGGTAAGAGTCTGTGCTAGTCCACACTGTCCGTTAAATGATGCCAAAGTTTAACTCGCTGCTGTCTCTTTTCTTACAGGTGCGGCGTAAGAAGATTTGGCGTGCTGGTGAATAATACCTCCGCCGGTAAAATCAGGTAAGTATATGGTGGCAAGAGATTGTCCTTATTTGTTTCCCCTCGGCTCACCTTGTTTTTTTCTTGTCCCCCTTAGGTGCTGGAATGCGGCCACTTAATGATGGAGACAGCGCCGGATCGTAGAGATGCTGCGAGGAATGGTGAGTATGGCGCGGCGCTGCTGCTGGCGATGCGCCGTGTTTAAAATAAAGTATTTTTCTCGTTCAAAGGTGCAATGAATCCGGAATCAGGTAAGAAACCCAATAATGTTCTTGTTCTAACCTTTATTCTTCTTTCCCTTCTTTCTAGGCGCTCTCGACTCGAGGCGGGCGTGGCACGAGGCTGGATGCTGACTGCAGGTACGGTGAGCGTTACGCTGCAGGATGCAAAATAACGCAAAGCGTGTGCTGCCCTTCGGGCGTGGTTTAAATAGCCTCCAAAGTAGTCCCAGGTAAGTATTCCTCCACAACCACAACCGAGTAACAAAATAGTCCCTAGGTAAAGTAGTCCCTTCCAAGCCTCACATGGGCTTGGATCTCTTGCAGCATGGTCTGCATCAGGTACGTTTTAACATATTAGCCTGGCGCCTATGGCACCAGGACTGTTCCCCCATATGAGCCTGGCGCAATAGACGCCAGGAGTGTACCCATATAGCCCCTAACAAGGGTTGCTGGGCTTTCTCTGGGTAACATGATGCCTGCTTCTGGGGTTGCTGAACTTGGTCTGGATGCCCGGGGGTAGGCATCATGACAGTTACCCTCAGTACCAGTTCCTGTCCAACCAACGATTCCCTAACCCTCTTTCCCCACTGGGGTCTCAGAGGCCTGTGTAAGCTTTGGCTTGCAGGCGCCCAGACCGCGGAAGGGGTGGTTGGTTCGTACCACTCCTGCGCCTGGAGACCGGAGTTGTGACAGAAGCACAAGCCCAAGTGCAGCAGGCGCCCAAGTGATGCGGGCCAGCCATGGAGGAACCTACCAGTGTCTTACATGACCTATAGGCTGAGCTTGCTGCCACTAGGCAAGATTATGCAGTCTTAGAAACCCAAGTGCGTAGTTTGGCTGCGCAGGCACCCCCCCTCCCCGGAGAGGCTTCTGTACCCACTCCTGTTCAGGTAAAAGTAACGCCAGAACCTGTAGTGCCATTAGCCCCACCTGAAAGGTATGCGGGCGACCCCCAGAAATACCAAACTTTCCTGACCCAATGTAAACTTCACTTTCTTACCAAACCAGCAGCTTTTAAAATCACCCAGGCTAGAACAGCTTTTGTAATTTCTTACCTCACCTGGGACGCAGCGGCTTGGGCAAACCCCTTGGTACACAGAGACGTTGGGGTGTTGTACGACTGGGAGGAATTCCAGTCAGAGTTTGGGAAAATCTTCAATCGTAGTGCGGCAGCCATGTGCAAGCAAAGAGAACTGCGGAGCTTACGTCAAGGCAACAAAGAGTTAGTGATGTATGTCACTCAGTTCAATCGGCTGGTAGCAGAGGCCCAGTGGCCTCGCGAGAAGAGGATGTCCTTATTTTACCAGGGGTTATGTGATGACCTGAAGGACCTTATAGCCCAAGTAGACCCTCAACCTCGGGACTGCCCCACGATGATTGATCTAGCATTACGGTTGGACCATCGACAGGCAGAACGTCGTGGGGACAAAAAAAGTGTGGACTCGCGGTCCATAGCCAGGCTGGATCAGTTTGGCACCTCCCGTCCCGCTGGCCCTGGTCGATAAATCGGTAGGTGATGAGCCCATGCAGATTGGATCTGTTCGAGGTCCACTTACTAGAGAAGAAAGGGAGTGCCGACGTAAGGAAGGGCTCTGCTTATACTGTGGTACCACAGGACACTTCGTGAAGGAGTGCCCTACAAAGCCTAAGCTGCAGGGAAATGCCTCAGCTTGGCAGTAGTAGGGGTAGTATGGTCAAGCTAGGTGGCGGAAGTTACCCCAGCTATTGGTTTCATCAATTACGCTCTGCATGTCACGTTGTCAGGGCTGTTATGTTTTCTTGGTCGAGAGGTTAGAGTTACTCTATTCTAGGATTCTGGGGCTATGGGTAACTTTATAGATATTGCATACACCACCAAGCTGGGCGTACGCTTGTGTAGGAAAACAACTCCAGAATCTGTGAGGGCGGTTGATGGCACAGTACTATATTCTGGTCCTATCACACAGAGCACACAAGTTTTAACGCTGTGCTGCCAGCAGAGTCACCAGGAAGACAATCAAGTTTGACTTGACAGCTGCACCGCAATTCGGTATCATCTTAGGTCTACCCTGGTTTTATAAACACAACCCTCATGTGGTATGGTCGGAAAACAAGGTGTCTTTGTCTTCCGAGAAATGCCTCACACATTGTGCAGCGCCTGAGCAAGAGCTGGTAATTGAGCCTTGTGTTGCCACAGTGGAAGCCCTAGATCTGAGTGCTCTACCTCCAGAGTATAACAAGTACAAAGATGTATTCAGCAAACAAGCTGCAGAAACTCTGCCACCTCACTGACCATTCGATTGTCGGATTGACCTGGAGCCTGGTGCAGTATTATCCTGTAGCCGGGTGTATGCCCTTACTGAGGCTAAGACTGCACATCTAAAAGAATAAATAGACAACAATCTGCGGAGCGGGTTTATAAGACACTCTAACTCCCCTGTCTCATTGAATCTCTTCTTCATACCAAAGAAGACCAGAGATTTAAGAACGTGTATTGATTACAGAGGGGTCAACCGAATTACGATCAAAAATCGGTACCCTCTACCCTTGATCCCTGTATTATTGGATCAGGTACGTAATGCAGCTATCTATACAAAAATAGATCTCTGAGGGGCATATAATCTGGTACGAGTATGGGCCGGAGACGAATGGAAAACCAAATTCGGCCTGTACGAGTACCAGGTCATCCCATTTGGCCTATGCAATGCTCCGGCTGCTTTTCAGCTCTTCTTAGATGAAGTGTTGCGTGAGTATCTAGATATCTTTGTGGTCGTGTATATCGATGATATCTTGATCTACTCCCATAATATGCACGATCATGTGAAACACGTTAAGGCAGTACTCCAACTGCTCAGAGAGCACAGTTTATTCACCAAATTAGAGAAATGTGAATTTCACTGTACTACAGTGGAATTCTTGGGGTACTTCCTGACCCCTTCCGGGGTACAAATGGACCAGCGAAAAGTGCAGGCAATTCTGGATTGGCCTGTGCCCACATCTGTGAAAGAAGTGCAATCCTTTCTAGGTTTTGCAAATATCTACGGTCGGTTTATCAGAAATATTTCAGAGCTAGTGACGCCTATCACTTCTTTACTCAAAAAAGGAAAAACATACCTGTGGAATGAATCCGCAGAACAAGGCTTTCAACAGCTAAAGCAAGCCTTCACATCAGCCCCAGTGTTGAAACATCCTGAAGTCACTCTGCCTTTTGTGGTGGAAAAGGACGCCTCCAGTTATGCCCTTGGGGCAGTGCTTTCACAACGGGATCCAAAAACCGGATTACTCCATCCGGTAGCTTATTACTCGCAAAAACTGCTTCCAGCAGAGGCTAACTACACCGTAGCCGATCGGGAGTTACTAGCAGTAAAAGCAGCATTCGAGGAATGGAGGCATTACCTCCTGGGGGCCCGTCATACTGTGACCGTAATAACGGATCACCGTAATTTACAGTTTATCAAGACGGCCAAGACACTCAGTCCTCGCCAATTACATTGGGCGTTTGTCATGCTCACCTGGGCCTCTGCGGAGCAATGGAGTCCTCCGGATTCTTCCTTTCATAACCCCGGGACTGGGAAGCAGACCTGCCAAAAGAATAGGTGTTTAGAGGGGTTCTGTAAATAGGCTTCCTAAACCTCCCTCTGCCCTCCCTGTGTCCCAGTGGAGTGTGTTCCCTTACTAGGGTGTAGCTCACCTTTGGTTTAGTGTGGCGCGCTCTCCATCCTGCATCTGCAGGGGCGCTGATGTCTGGGATTCAGAGCTAGTTGCTTCACTAGGTTCAGGCAGGTGTAGGTGCGAAGCGCACTCTTCAGGGTTCACCCAGTCACAGCACTGGGTATGTCGGTGAGTTCAATGATTGGGCTTAAGTCCAGGAGCCCACAGGTAAATCCAACTGTGAGTGGAAGGTAAGTTCAGTAGAAACCAGTTACTTCACTGGTTTGCGTGCAGGTTTCAAGGTGGGCGGTTGATTGGGGAAAATCTGAGCGTTGTAATGAGTTTGTTGTCTTTGCAGGTCTCAGAACGGACTGCCAGCTGGATGCGCGGCACATAGAGAAGAGTTCCGCTAGACTCACCTCAAAAGGTAAGTTCTGTGGTCGCGCGGGAGACTGAGGCTGTCTTTTGCATGTGCGCGCTTACTAGTTCTAACTTGTTTTCTTCTTTCTTACGTAGGTCGGGTCCGGAGCGCAGAAGAGCTGAAGATCGAGTCCGGAGCGCAGGAGAGCTGAAGATCGGGTCCGGAGCGCAGAAGCGCTGAAGATCGGGTCCGGTGCGCGGAAGAGCTGAAGATCGGGTCCGGTGCGCGGAAGAGCTGAAATCTGCCGGGAGACTGAGGCTGTCTTTTGCATGCGCGCGCTTACTAGTTCTAACTTGTTTTCTTCTTTGTTCCGTAGGTCGGGTCCGGAGCGCAGAATAGCTGAAGATCGGATCCGGAGCGCAGGAGAGCTGAAGATCGGGTCCGGTGCGCGGAAGGGCTGAAATCTGCCTAGATCACGAAGAAAACAGCTGACGGGAGTTTTCAGGATATCCGAGCGGTGGGAGAGTGAAACAGGTAAGGTTGTTCCAAGCTGCAGAGCGACGGAAACAGGCAAGGATACAGGCTGCGGTGAATGTGTGCTCAAGGAATCAGAAAGCACACGAAGCATGGACCAATTCTTGGGTGTGGTTTATATAGGTAGCCACACCCAAACACTAGAACGTGTCTCACAGTTCCTGGATGTCCTACAGGCATCCATGTTGGGAGCACAGGAAGTGAGTGGAAAACAAGTCTTATGTGAATGGTGTACATACTAATAGTCTCTCAGTGCATGTTTTGCTTGCCAGGCTTTCACCCATCTAGCCCCTATTTGTGTCTCAGGCTTTACCCCTTGTGTTTGTGTTACTGAGGTGTGGGTTCCCATGCTAGTACCCATGACAGTCCTCCCCCTCAAGGCCCCTCCCGATGGTGTTCTCCCTGGTCCAGGTTTGGTGGGGTTATCCCGATGGAATCTACATAGTAACCGGGGGGCATGGATGTTCTTGCTTGGCTCCCATGACCTATCCTGTGGCCCATACCCTTTCCAGTCTACTAGATAGTATAGGGACCCTTTTGTTATCCTAGAGTCCAGAATACTTTTGACTTCATATTCTGGTTCGTCACCTTCTACTACTATTGGAGCTGGGGGTGTTGCTACTCCTGTCTCCGGGTGCACAGGTTTTAGCAGCAAAACGTGAAACACCGGATGTATGTGCATGCGGGGTGGTAATGTTAGTTTCATGGTGACTGGGAAGATTACAGCTTTGATTGTAAACGGGCCTAAGAACTTAGGTTGAAATTTCCTTGGGCTCTTTAGCGCTATATATTTTGATGCCAGCTACACTGAGTCTCCAATCTGATAGTTTGGGGCCTTCTCTCGGTGTTGATCAGCATACCTTTTCTGTGTTTCTTTGGCAACTTGTAAATGTGTCACTGCCTCCTTGGCGGGCCGGGTGATATGTTCATGCAAGGGCTTGACCGCGGACATTTCAATTGCTTCCAGTGGATCGTATTTTGAAATCCTTGGATTCCGTCCATATAAAGTATAGAATGGAGTCAGTTGAGTAGAGGCATGTGTTGAGTTGTTGTATGCGTATTCTGCCATCCATAAGATCTCCAACCAAGCATGGTTTGTTTGGTGTAGCAGACAGCAAAGGTATTGCTCCAGAGTTTGGTTTGTGCGTTCAGTCTGCCCGTCGGTTTGCAGGTGGTCACTGGTGGATAAACGGATTTCTACTCCTGCTAAAGCACAGCATTTTTTCCAGAATTGTGATACAAACTGACTCCCTCTGTCAGATATTACTACAGATGGAAACCCGTTTAATTTCACTATGTGGTCTAGAAAGTTCTGGGTTAAAACCTGAGCTGAAGGTATTCCCTTTAAAGGTATAAAGTGGGCCATTTTAGAAAAGAGGTCTACTACCACCAGGATGGTGGTGTACCCGGAACAGGAAGGTAGATCTGTGACAAAATCCATCAACACTGTGCGCCAAGGAGCAGGAGGTATAGTCAGGTGTTGTAGCAGACCAGCTGCTTTTTGCCTTGATGCCTTGTTCTGAGCGCATATTCCGCATGAGTTCACAGAATTCAGTGTGTCGTTCCGCCAGTTTGGCCATCAATAGTGTCTTTTTACTTTGGCCAGCGTTTTAGCCCCTCCTGGGTGACCTTCTGTGATAACTGGTGAGGATCTCATCTCGAAGAGCACGTGTAGGTAGGTATAGGCGCCCCTGGAAATACGGGAGATTGAAAGTGAGTTCCCTTTTGGTTCCAAGTCCTTAACTCTTCCGCGGGTATGTGTTACGAAGTTCGTTGGTCGTGTAGAGTATGAACAACCCCTCTGTCCCCAAGAAACACTCTGACAACACCAGAAATACTGTCAGCGTGATTATTAAGGCCACAGGTGGAAGTCCCCAAGCCAGGAAGCGGTACAGCCGGAAGACCCCCTTGAGCGCTGTAAGGCAAGGTACAATGCTTATGTAAGTAGGAAAGCAGGACACAATCTTCCCAAATGCAAATACCAAAACACTGGAATACCTGTGAGGACTTGTGTCTTTCCCAAGGCTGAAAGAGGCGTGAACCTCCGGACTGTGGCTGGACAAGGCTGTGAGGTAGAGCAGGTAACCACCTATTGTAGGACCGAGGTCCTAATGAAACACGTGATCCGTAGAGAACTCCAGGCAGTCCGAGGTCAGAAAACAGATGATTCAATGTTCCATAGCCAATGAAGGGTTAAGCAAGGACAATCCGTGTAACAAGCGTAAGTCGGCAATAGGCAATCCAAGTTCCAGAGTCAGTGAAGGGTTAAGCAAAAACGATCCGTGGAGCAAGCGTAAGTCGGCAATAGGCAATCCAAAGTTCCAGAGTCAGTGAAGGGTTAAGCAAAGACGATCCGTGGAGCAAGCGTAGGTCAGAATAGAACAGGTCCTTGAACGAAGAGAGAGCGTCACGTGATCCTAGTTGAAACAGCTGTGAAGCAACGCCTTCGGTTTTCGAACTCCTTTTATCCCTGGAAGGGACGCATGTGACAGTATCACGTGAGAAGTGAACCAAAAGCGGTGTTGCGTTGCTAGGCAACTAAGAGTCACGTGATCCGTGACGCGCCGGGCAGCGCCGGTCTCCGCAAAGGATGTGAGTTCCTGGAGTGAAGGAGTCTCCACTTGGTTTGCCACAGCCGTGAAGGGCGATAAACGCCAGCTCCGCCAAACATGCCATGCCGTGCCCTGTTGTGTGAAACGTGAGTGGGAAACGAAGTACATGAATCTGAGCGTGTGTGCCGGGGAGCGCGGATAGAGGTAGACGTGGAGGGGCGTGTCCTTGACTTAGTAGGAAGCGGTGTGACAGTATGCTACTCTTCACTTCTTTCTTGAGTGCATCCAGCGGTGAGAGAGTACTGTCGCAAATGCCTAGGATTTTATCACTGGGGATTATGTGCACTGGATCTGGATTGTTGTAGGCTTCTCCTCCTTTGCCGATGCGGGATAATGCATCTGCCTTGCCGTTCGTGACTCCTGTTCGATAAGTGATTACAAAGTCATACTCAGTTAGGAACAATGTCCAGCGAAGCTGTCGTGATGATTGGGCCTTAGCTGAGTGTAGGTATTGTAGGTTCCGATGATCGGTTATGATCGTGCTGGTGTGCTTGGCGCCAAGTAAATAGTGCCTCCACTCTTTGAGAGCGTCCTTGATTGCCAAGAACTCTTTGTCTGTAATGGCATGGTTTAATTCCATAGGAAAACATTTCCTTGACCAGAACGCCACAGGATGTAAGTGGCCAGTTGCCGGATTCCGCTGAGATAGGATGGCCCCCATGGCTACACTGGACGCGTCAGATTCCACGATGTATGGGAGATCTGGTTGTGGGTGCTGTAACACGGGGGCTAAGGTGAACCTGCACTTTCAGTGCACAAAAGGCTTCTTCTGCAGCTGGCGTCCACTCAAACTTTCGGTGTTTGCGGAGGAGTGAGGTAATCGGGTGCACCAGGTGTGAAAAGCCGGGTATGAAGCGTCGATAGAAATTCAAAAAAGCTTTGTACCCCTTTTAGAGATGTGGGTGAAGGCCAAGTAAGTATGGCCTCTACCTTTCTGTTGTCCATCCTGATGCCTTGCGGAGACAGCACGGACCCCAAGAATTCCACCTCTGTGACATGGAACAAGCATTTTTCGAGCTTGGCGTAAAGATGGTTCGCACGCAGCTTGCGGAGTACTGCTCGCACGTGTGTGATGTGTTCTTGCAGGTTGGACGAATAGATGAGGATATTGTCTATATACACTACCGCACACACGTCGAGTAACTCCTGTAAAACATCATTCATGAAATGTTGAAACGCCGCTGGGGCCTTACAAAGCCGAATGGCATTACTTGGTATTCGTATAAGCCGTACCTGGTGCGGAACGCGGTCTTTCATTCGTCACCTTTTTTAACGCGAACTAGGTGATAGGCTCCTCTGAGGTCTAGTTTCGTAAAGAATTGCGCTTGTCGTACCTGGTCTAACAGTGGATACCTATTTTTATGGTGACCTGATTCAATACCCAGTAGTCAATACATGTGCGGAGATCACCCTCCTTCTTGGGGACGAAGAATAATGGTGACGCTGCAGGTGACTTTGAAGGACGGATGAATCCGTTTGGTAGATATTGGTCCAGATACTTCCTTAAATGTGTGTTCTCTTCTTCGGTCAAGGCATAGATTCGGCTGCATGGTACTTGGACCTCAGACCTCGGATAGTAGATCAATTTGGCAGTCATACGAACAATGAGGTGGAAGAGTATTAGCTTGTTCTTTAGAAAACATGTCTTGGAATTCCTGGTGTTCGGGTGGTAGGACTCCTATTATCCCTAGCACCAGCACCGACTTGGAGGACGCAAATAGCCTTCCTCTGGGAAGGCTAGTGTTCTTGCTCCCCAGTCTATATGGGGGTTATGAGCCTCCAACCAAGGCATACCGAGAATCACCCGGAATTGTGGAGCTGTAATTAGATCAAAGGAGATCATTTCCTCATGACCATCTTGGCAGGGGAGTGTGACATCAGTAGTGCGATGAGTAACTGGGCCAGAAAGTAGTTGGGAACCATCTACCACGGTCACGTTGTCGGCTATTGCCTTTGGGCTAACTGATAACCCCATCCGGTCAGCAGTTTCTAAGTCCATCTAATTGCCTTCAGCCCCACTGTCGATGAAAGCCTCAATTGCATGCATCTTGGGCGAGTGTGGTGGATTGAAGCTAACTGGAATAGCAAAGTGGGAGGTCGGAGGGGTCTTTACCATGCTCGACAAACCGAACTCTATGTCTGTTGGGCATTGGAGTTTTCCGTCTCCTCTGTGCCTTTATTCCCATCCATGGCCCCTACTGTCTTCCGAGGTGGTTTTGCTGGGCAGCTGTGGAGGAAATGACCTGATTGACCACAGTACAGGCATAACTGTTCTTGTCGCCTCCTGTCCAGCTCCAACTTAGTGAGAGGGCCCTGTACTATGCCTAATTGCATGGGTTCAGGGTGCGCCTCTGCTGAGGCCCGGGCTGACTCCTTGGGCCATACATAGAATGTTCTGCTCTCGGAACGGGCACGGTCCGTTTTCTGGTTTTGTAGCCGATGATCGAGCTGGAGTGCTAGGTCGATGTACTCAGCGCAACCCTCCGGAGGGTTCACTACCTGCGCAAGTACATCTTTTAGTTCCCCACGTAAACCCCTGTAAAACAAGGTAACTCGTTTTTCTTCTGGCCAATTTGTCTCGGCAACTAGCCGGTTGAACGTGGCCACATAAGCCAGAAGATCCTGACTGCCCTGTCGAGTGATAACAGCTCATCATCTAAGGCCTGTCCTTGCGTGCGATGAGCAAAGAGCTTCTCTAACTCATGATGGAAACCGGCATAATCACATAGTAAGGGATCGTCCCTACTTACTAATGGGACAGACCAGTCCGCTGCATGGCCCCCTACATATGATAGCACAAAGGCCACCTTGGACTGGGCGTTGGGGAACAACCCGGGTTTGCACAAAAAATGTAAATGGCACTGGTTCATAAAGGCTCCAAATTTCTTCGGGTCTCCCACGAATCTCTCTGGTGGTGCTAATGGGATGTTACACGGGAGTACCACCGGTACAAGGGTTATGGATTGAGTCTGTGGGATTGAGGATGCAGCAGCTCCTCTGGGTATTGGTGACCGCCCTGCCTGGGTTTGGAGCAGTTGCCGGGCTATCTCATCAGTCTTGTCTCTGTTGACTATCAACTCGCGCCTCAGAGCATTCGTCTCCGTGCGGGCTGCATGCACTTCTGCTCGCAACTCCCCCAGAAGCTGGGACAACTGATCCCCTTCCAAAGTTTCCATTGCTCAGGTAGAGTGGTTTACGGTAGGCTTCGTGTTCTGTCACACTCACCTGGGTCTCTGCGGAAAACAATAGAGTCCTCCGGATTCTTCCTCTCGTAACCCTGGGACTGGGAAGCAGACCTGCCAAAAGAATGGGTGTTTAGAGGGGTTCCGTAAATAGGCTTCCTAAACCTCCCTCCGCCCTCCCTGTGTCCCAGTGGAGTGTGTTCCCTTACTAGGGTGTATCTCACCTTTGGTTTAGTGTGGCGCGCTCTCCATCCTGCATCTGCAGGGGCGCTGATGTCTGAGATTCAGAGCTAGTTGCTTCACTAGGCTCAGGCAGGTGTAGGTGCGATGCGCACTCTTCAGGGTTCACCCAGTTACAGCACTGGGTATGTCCGTGTGTTCAATGAATGGTCTTAAGTCCAGGAGCCCACAGGTAAGTCCAACTGTGAGTGGAAGGTAAGTTCAGTAGAAACCAGTTACTTCGCTGGTTTGCGTGCAGGTTTCAAGGTGGGCGGTTGATTGGGGAAAAGCTGAGCGTTGTAATGAGTTTGTTGTCTTTGCAGGTCTCAGAACAGACTGCCAGCTGGATGCGGGCGCAGAGAGAAGAGTTCCGCTAGACTCGCCTCAAAGGTAAGTTCTGTGGTCGCGTGGGAGACTGAGGCTGTCTTTTGCATGCGCGCGCTTACTAGTTCTAACTTATTTTCTTCTTTCTTCCGTAGGTCGGGTCCGGAGCGCAGAAGAGCTGAAGATCGGTTCCGGAGCGCAGGAGAGCTGAAGATCAGGTCCGGAGCGCAGGAGAGCTGAAGATCAGGTCCGGAGCGCAGAAGAGCTGAAGATCGGGTCCGGTGCGCGGAAGAGCTGAAATCTGCCTAGATCACGAAGAAAACAGCTGACGGGAGATTTCAGGATATCCGAGCGGTGGGAGAGCGAAACAGGTAAGGTTGTTCCAAGAGGGTGTTCCAAGATGCAGAGCGACGGAAACAGGCAAGGATCCAGGCTGCGGTGAACGTGTGCTCAAGGCAACAGAAAGCACACGAAGCATGGACCTTGGGTGTGTCTTATATAGGCAGCCACACTCAAACACTAGAGCGTGCCTCACAGTTCCTCACAGTTCCTGGATGTCCTACAGGCATCCATGTTGGGAGCACAGGAAGTGACTGGAAAACAAGGCTTATGTGAAGGGTGTACATACTAATAGTCCATCAGTGCATGTTTTGCTTGCCAGGCTTTCACCCATCTAACCCCTACTTGTGTCTCAGGCTTTACCCCATGTGTTTGTGTTACTGAGGTGTGGGTTCCCATGCTAGTACCCATGACAGCGTTATTCTTCACCGATTATGATTTCCTCATTACTTATCGGCCAGGAACAGATAATAAGAAGGCAGACATCTTATCTCGGTACCCCGATTCCAAAGTCAAGGATGTTATGGAAGCCTGGTCTATCGTACCCTCAACCCGAGTGATAGGTATAGTAGGGCGGCCTAACATATTTGAGGATGTACTAAAGGCTATGGCAGTGCAGGATTTGCAAGACTGGTGTTCCAGAGGGTCACAACACTCTTTAGTGAATGGTCTGCCATATTACACTAAGGCCTTGTACTTACCCATAGTCGCACTTCAAAAGGAAGTCATGCAGTGGTGTCATGATGCTTCCACCGCCGGTCACCTGGGATAGCAAAAACCCAGCAGAATGTGGCTCGACATGTTTGGTGGCCTACCTTGCTCCGTGACGTAAGAAAGTATGTATCCATGTGCAGCGTTTGTGGGAGGCAAAAAGCCAGCTATCAAAAACCAGTGGGATTGTTACAACCATTGCCTACTCCCCCTACACCTTTGCACACCATCACCATGGACTTATTCGTGGACTTACCACCAGTTCAAAAGTTCTTTTCCATTCTAGTCGTGGTTGACTCACTCACAAAAATTGGTCATTTCATCCCATGCAAGGGTGTACCTACGGCGGGAGAATTAGCTGAACTGTTCCTACAGAACGTAGTGCGATTGCATGGACTTCCAACACGTGTAGTCACGGATTGCGGACCACAATTCACCTCCCGCTTCTGGCGTGCTTTTTGCCAGTTGATCGGTATGGAGGTAAGCTTGTCCTCTGGATAACATCCGGAAACCAATGGACACGGGAACCTGCACAAAATGTACACGCACCCAGGTTAATTAAAGCATTTCATTGTGACTACCCAAATAACCCCAAACCCAAGTCCTTCTGTGCGGGGGTAGTACTGTCAGGGTGCAGGCCCTGGGGTTATGTATAAAGAGGCCTGCTGTGGGCCTCAGACAGAGACCAACAACAAACACCAAGAGAAAGAAACCCACAAAGAAAGGAATCCAGCCTTTATGTCCTTTCTGCAGGAAAAGGAGCCTGCAGACTACCTTTCCCAGCAACCACCGGGCCAAGAACTACAAAACTCCACCCACGTTGGGTGGGGCACAGGCGTGCATGAGCGTGAGAGCAAAAGCACGGGGCTTGTGCTCAGACGTCCACCCAAAGCAGACGTGTTCTCCGGAGCTCTGAGCAAGGGGAGCAGCACGAGTGGCCACGCCCCAGACAACTTTCCTCCAGGCCCCTCGCCTACCTAAGCTAAGTAGCGCCAGCGTTGGGGAGCCCAAGCAAGCGCAGGGAAGCTGCGTGCAATGCAGCAAGGCAGCGTTGAGCAGCAAATGCTCAGAAAGCTTACAACGTGGCCTGGGGCACATGTGGGGGGCGTCACCCACAATCTTGAGTACCCCCTGCTCCAGAGAAGCTAAGTTGGATACGCTGCAGCGTTCATAGCAACCAACCAATACCGCACAGGAGGCATTCCAGGGCGTTGCAACTCCTAGAGCAGTGCATGTCTTTTGCATATATAATTAGCCACACTTACTTCACTGAGAAACTGCGACTGGCATTGGGCGGCCCGCAAGAAAGTCCCAATCAGCCACGTGCGGCAGACAACGCACCACGATACCCACGATACCCTACTGTGTGGTAGTCAATACGGGACACACCCATTCCAGACAGCCGGAAGCGAGTGGGCTTGCATGGGGAGGTGTCACTAATCAGCTGCATGAGCATTGCTATGAGTGTGTGAAGAAACACGCGCAGTATAATAACTCACGCTCTTTTTGCAGCATTGAACTGCTCCTGACACAGGACCTGAGAGTGCGCAGGAAGGAGGCCAGCACTCAACCCAGAGATAAGTCTCTCTTTGGCTTCAAGCCTGGTTGTGTTATGTATATTATGTGCATGTAGTGCATGGTCCCAGACTGAGTGTGTATAATTGGTAATTGTCTTGCTTATCCTGTGTCCCCCTCACCTATCCACCTCCCCCTCACCTTACCCTCTTTCCGGTTACCCTCAGTACCAGTTCCTGTCCAACCAACGATTCCCTAACCGTCTTTCCCCGCCGGGTTCTCTGAGGCCTGTCTGAGCTTTGCCTTACAGGCGGCCAGACGGCAGAGGGGGTGGCTGGTTTGTACCACTCCTGCGCCTGGATACGGGAGCTGTGACAGTGTATAAGTTGCTCTACGTCTCAGCATGGGTGTTTCTAGGTCTGGAAAAGATCTGGGTCTACGCTAATGTCCAGGCTGTCGGGGCTCGGGGGCTGGCTAGCCTTTTGGTTGTAGGTCCTGAGCTTTTATCTGGAGCTACAACCAGAAGATCTGGGGCTATAGCCCCCTCAGCCACCCCCTAGCAACGCCCCTGCGTCTTAGCCTCAAAGTGTAATATACAATTATCGTCTCTTGTTTCAATTTTCTGGACAAACCTTTCCAATAGCGAAAGGTAACATGAGTGAGGCTGTGTGTGTAGACATTCATACTGTTCGCTGCACATGTAGCTCCACTTTTAAAAGTGCACCGGACATGTGGCTACAGTAGCAACAGAGAACAGAGGTTTCTGTGGCCCTGTTCGACCACAGTATGAATTTAAACACAAATTAAAGCATCACTAACCTCACTCCAGTGGAACTGTAGCTTTGTGCTGTAAACCTGCTGGGCACTTCCTGCGTGTGGTGTAGCAGCGTTACAATGCAGCTGTGTGCTGTAAGACAACAGAGGGATATTTATTTATACAGCGCGGGGGCATCGAGGCCCTGTTACAGGAAAACGTCTCTTAATTGCATATTTATACGGCGCTTAAAACCCGGAGGTTTTTTTAAGCGTGGACGCGGGGATCAAACCTGTGTTACTTTGTGTTGTCTTGTTTCCAAGGCGAGCAAGTTGCGACTGAGCTATCCTCCAGCGGCGGACAACAGCTTTACAATGTATCTTTGTGCTGTAAACCCAGTGAGCACTTCCTGCATGTGGGTTGGCAGCTTTACAATGTAGCTGTGAGCTGACAATCCAGCATAGGAGTCTAACAGCAGTACAGGGTATCTTTGAGCTGAAACCAACTACTCACTTCCAGCATAAGCTGGAAGCTTCGTCTGTTTAACTAAATTCCTTCTTAATAACTTAATTGTTGCTGCTTGGATTACATGAATGTTTATAACATACAAAGACCTATTCATGAAACATTTGTAAACACAGTGGGATTTAAAAAATGTGTTCTCAAAAGTGAGTCAAAAGTGAGTCTTAGTGAAAATAACTCACAACTCAATTTTCCAGCCACGACAGGGTTTCATATAAGTAGCTAACTGGAAAATTCTAGTAAATGAAGATGTGACATTTTGAGGAGCTGACCCATTTCTCAGCCTCATTTTACACGGATGGCAGGCTCTTACTTCTTAATTAGGCAGAATGGAATGAGAACTTTCCACTCAACAGCAGGGAGCTCAGACATTGTCAGAAGAATAGTGGGGAGAGCCTCCTACGGCCTTGTTACTGCAGTGAGGTAAGTGAAAAAACAAAGAGGCCAAGGGGCTGTTAGCAATTAGGTTGCCTGTAGATATTTTGTAACACGCACTGGAAAAGCCAACAGTTTTGGCTATTTTGTTGGCATGCAATAGGCATTGTCCAGGCACTGCCACAATGGTAATACCTGACTATGATATGAAAGCAGCTGGGAAATGCTGTTAGTACCATGGCATACAATGGCAGTGCCTAGCAAACGCATGGTTAATTATTATACAAGAGTAAACACTGGTGGCTTTTGTAATGCGTGGCTAAACCAGGAATTTGGTGAAGGGACAGATGAAAGGGCACACATAATGCCTGTAAATCAAGGGACTCAAAGCACATTTGATTAAGACTTTTTATTACACCTGGCGGTGGTTTACTCCTGCATTTAAGCCATTACAAAGCAGAAGACTGCTTAGAAATAACGTTGGCAGCAACTTAAAAGCACAGAGCTTGCTCAAAATGATACTGCGTGTGTGTTTTGGGTGGGAAGGGGCAGGGTGTGGGTGTGAATGGCCATAGGGACAAATAAGACAATGGGTGGTCAATGGGTTTATAAAAAAATAAAAAAATAAAAATAAACACCTACACAGTGTGTCCTTCCTCACATTCCCATTTTCACTTCCAATGGCTATGGTTTCAGTTAGAAGCAATGAATAAGCAAAGGCTGGTGGTTTTGGGGATAGGCCCTATGGTATGTTAAGGAAGCGAGGTATCAGCTACTCAATGAAGAGTTAGTCTTGGCCTGGCCACCAGAGGGTGCTCCTAAAAGCCTAGAGAGGGTGTCGCAAAGTGATGCACCCAAAACAAAATAAGAGCCAGACCATGACACATGATGACTCATTTTGTTAAAACTATTAATTATTTCAGAGAAGACCACCAACGTCTGCACTTACATGCACTCTTCATGAAAGTTTCCTCATGTGCACTGTGAAGTACAAAAAATGGCACTTATGCTCAAGGAGCCGTAACGTAAATACGATGCAAAGGTCTCGCATGCCATTTATTCTATGGCTCATTTTTGGCTATTTACATTGTGGAATGGAGGCGGGGATGGAACAAGTTACTTACCTGTAACTGTTGTTCTCCAGCATGGGTCTGGCATGGATTCACATGCTCATGGGGTCTGGCATGGATTCACATGCTCATGAATATTCCCCGTCGTCAGGCTGGGAATCCTCGGTAAAGAAAAAACCAGTATCAGTTTCGTTTCTGATCTGTCTTTCGTAGTAGTAACCAATCACTGGTCTCTGTGTCATACTGACCACAGCCAATGACTGCCCTCTACCTAAGCCCCGCCTCTGGCAGCCATCTTCAGATTTGGAAGCACGTGAAGTGGCAGTATGACCAAGTGAAGAGCCGCAGAGGGGTAGGCGGGAGGGTTCGCATGTGAATCCATGCCAGACCCATGCTGGAGAACAACAGTTACAGGTAAGTAACTTGTTCCTTCTCCAGCATGGGGTCTGGCATGGATTCACATGCTCATGAATAAAGAATACATAGCAGTACACACATGCACAACCACGGGAGGTGGCAAAGGCTCAACATTAAGCATTACATCAAACTCAACATCAAGCATCTTACCTCCTCACCAGGCTCACCTCAGGCGAACAGGTTGCGCAGCACTGCTTGGCCGACCCTGGACTCCTCCCTGGAATCCCGATCGACGCAGTAGAATTTCGTGAAGGTGTGCGTCGACCTCCACGTAGCAGCCCTGCATATGTCCAGCAGGGGCACACCAGATAGGAACGCCGTGGTAGCTGCGATCGCTCTGGTGGAATGGGCTCTCGGACGGCCAGGCAGCGGTCGGTTTGCCAACCGGTGACAGTACATGATACAGCCGGAGAGCCATCTGGAAATGGAGGCCTTCGAGAGGGCCTTCCCCTGATTAACAGGTCCAAAGTTTACAAAAAGTTGTGACGTCTTCCGAAGGCACTTTGTGCGGTCCACGTAGAACTTCAGCGCTCTAGCCACATCCAGCGAGTGCAAAGTCCTCTCAGCCGGCGACGAAGGCGACGGGAAGAACACAGGTAACACCAAGGGTTTGTTGAGATGGAAGTCCGACGGTACCTTGGGCATGAAGGAGGGGTGCGTCCTGAGCACTACCCTCGTGGCGTGGAAAGTCAAGTACGGAGCCTTGCAGGAAAGGGCCTGGATCTCTCCCACCCGTCGTGCGGAGGTGATGGCCACGAGAAACGCTGTTTTCCACGACAGAAACTTCAACGGGGCCGAGTGTAGAGGCTCGAATGGAGGTCCCATGAGCTTGGACAGTACCACGTTGAGCTCCCACGCCGGGGCCGGAGCCTTCACCGGCGGGAACGATCTGAATAGTCCCTTCATGAACTCCTTCACCAGACGATGAGACCACAAGGACGTCCGCCCCATGGTTCTGGTGTATCGGGAGATCGCAGCAAGATGAATCTTGATGGACGTGTGTGCCAGTCCAGCCTTGGCCAGCGTCAGCAGGTACGGCAGTACTTGGGGAGCCGTAATCCGTAGAGGGTTAATCTTCTGTGCGCGGCACCAGACAGAGAACCTCTTCCATTTGTGTCCGTAGCACTTTAGAGTCGAGGACGCCCTGGCCTTTGCAAGAACCTCTCTGCAGTCGGCCGGTATGTCGTATCCACCGAACTCTAGCGCTGCAGGAGCCAGGCCTGCAAGTTCAGTGACTTGGGGTCGTGGTGGAGGATGGCGCCTCCTTCCCTGGAGAGTAGATCCGCGTCCGCCGGCAGCTTGATTGGCGGGGACGCCGACAAGTCCAGAAGGTCCGGGAACCAAATCTGCCTCGGCCACGCAGGTGCGACGAGGATCATCCTGCACCGTGACCTCTTGAGCTGATTGATGAGCCGGATTAGCAGAGGCAGGGGAGGGAACGCGTAGAGGAACAGGCCCTCCCAGGGGAACGAGAAAGCATCGCCCATGCTCCTCGCCTGGGGAAACCTGCTGGCGAACCTCCGGCACTTGGTGTTCGTCGCCGTCGCGAACAGGTCGATCTGGGGTGTGCCCCACCGTCGGAAGAGGCGATCCACTAGATCCTGCCGTAGTTCCCACTCGTGGCACGAGCGCAGCTCCCTGCTGAGTGAGTCGGCGATGGTGTTTTTTATCCCTGCCAGATGAAACGGCACCAGAAATATCCCTTGGGCGACGGCCCAATGCCACAGGTCCTGCGCCTCCTTGGACAGCGCTGGGGACCTGGTTCCGCCCTGTTTCCTGATGTAGAACATGGTGGTGGTGTTGTCCGTGAAGATCCTCACCACCTTGCCCTTGAGGGACGGAAGGAAGGACCTGAGGGCCCAAAACACTGCACGGAGCTCCAGGACGTTGATGTGCAGGGACTTCTCCGTCGGGAGCCAAAGTCCTCTTGCGTGCAGATTTTCGGTGTGTGCTCCCCACCCTTCCAGGGAGGCATCCGTGGTCACTGTCTCCTGGTGGGTTGGGGTCTGGAAGTCCATGCCCGCCGTCAGATGCGCGCGGGTGCCCCACCACCGTATCGCTCGTCGGAAGCTCTCGTCGAGCTTGATCCTCTCCTCGAAGCTGCCCGTCGTCTGGATCCAACGCGCGTCCAGGAATTCCTGCAACGGGCGCATCCGGAGTCTGCACATGGGAACGAGGTAGATGCAGGAAGACATCATTCCGAGGAGGGACTTGACGGACCTCACTTTGGCCGCGTCGGCCACCAACATCCGTTGCACCTTGCCCAAGATGGTCCTGGTCCTCTCCTCCGACGGGGAGGCCAGAAGGGACACTGTGTTGAGCTTTGCCCCCAGAAACAGTGCGTCTTGAGCTGGTACCAGGTGGGATTTGGCGTAGTTCACGGAGAATCCCAGGTCCGTGAGAAGTTGGACGGTCCTTGCCGTGTGGGCCACGGCGAGCTCCCTCGTCTTGGCGCGGATGAGCCAGTCGTCCAGGTAGGGGTAGACGTGGATCCCCTCGGGCGCAGCTGCGCCGCCACCGGTGCCAGGCACTTGGTGAATACCCTGGGTGCCGACCGTAGTCCGAAGGGGAGGGCTTTGAACTGGTAGTGGCGCCCTTGGACCACGAACCTGAGGAATTTTCGGTGCCCCTTCAGGATGGGAATGTGGAAGTAGGCATCCTCCAAGTCCAACGACGATAGGAAGTCTCCTTCCTCCAGCTGGCCTAGGACGTGCTGGAGGGTGACCATCCGGAACTTCTGCGCCTTGATGAACTTGTTCAGGCGTCGCAGGTCCAGGATGGGGCGCCATCCTCCTGTCTTCTTCTTCACGAGGAAGTATCTTGAGTAGACTCCGGAGCCCCGGAGCCTCTTTGGGACGAGTTCGATGGCGCCCTTTCTGAGCATCGCCCTTACCTCCAGAAGAAGTTGAGGAACGTGAAGTTCTTTCCTGGTCACGGGGGGTACACGCGGGCATCTTCTCTGAAACTCGAGTGCGTGTCCCCGGGCCAGAGCGTCCAGCACCCAACGGTCGGTGGAGATGGACTCCCACACGCCGACGAAGTTCGCCAGCCGGCCTCCCACCGGGGTGCTTCGGTGGGGGCCCGACCCCGCGGCCGGTTCAATCCTGCTTGGACGCGGCCTTGCCGCCTTGACCTCCTTGGCGACGACGGCGGGGTCCGCCAGACTTGCCTCGTCCTCTGTAGGCCTCTTGCGACGACGAGCGGGCCGCTTGACGGTAGGAAGCGAAACCGCCGCCGGAACCTTTGGAGGCGCCCTTGCCTCCGCTGCTCCGAAAGGGCGTCCGTCGTTGCTGCAGGGCTCCGAGGGCCCGGGCCGTCTCGGTGTCCGCCTTAATGGCCTGAAGGGAGTCGTCCACAGCCTTCCCAAACAGGTTGTTCCCGTCGAAGGGCATGTCCAGGACTCTGGTCTGGACGTCTTGTCGGAAGTCCGTAGCCTTGAGCCATCCACGACGCCGAAGGCAAACACCGTTGCCCAACTGGCGGAACCCGGTGTCGGCGATGTCCGTCGCCACGGTGATGGCGTGGTCGGAGGCCACCTCACCTTCCTGCAGGATCTCCAGGGCCTCCGCCCTCTTGTCGTCCGGCAGAAAATCCAGCAGGGGAGCTATCTTGAACCAGAGCTCCCTGTCGTAGCGAGCCACGATCGCCAAGGCGTTGGCCGCTTTAATCGTCGTCGCTGCCGACGAGATGACTCTGCGTCCCATCGCATCCAATTTCTTTCCTTCGCCGTCCGGCGGGGAAGTCGATGTGGAGGCCGCACCCCCCCCCGCTTTCTTCCTGGCCGCCGCGGAGACGACGGAATCCGGGGTAGGCTGTGCCCGGAGGCACAGGGGGGCCGTGTCCGGGACCCGGTACTTTTTCTCGTACCGGTCTCTTCTAGCTGGCGTCGTGGAAGGGTTCTTGAGGAGCGTAAGGCCCTCATCCCAGATGTCGTCCAATAGAGGGACTGCGAGGACCGTCTTCCTCTTGGCCTCGCGCCGCTGATAAAGGAAGCCTTCCTTTTTCTTCTCCTCGGGGCAGAGTTGGAAAAGCTCGGAAGCCCTGGAGATCATGGAGTGGAACGATCCGATCTCGTCGGGCGGGGAAGCCCTGGCGGGAGGCGACGACGGAATATTCTCGTCGTATGCCTCGTCGTCCGTACCTGTCGCTGCCGTGTCAGTCCCCGTATCATCCCCTCGGGTAGACGGGGAGGAGGGCTGGACGGGGTGCGACGGCTGAAAAGGAGGTGGAGGATGGATCCTTCTTTTCTTGGTAGGGGGAACACCAGAAGGTCCCGGTTCTGGATCCCCCGACGGTAGAGGTTCCACCGTCGGTAATGGTAGCCTCGTCCTTATCTCGGAGCATAAGGACTGTATGGCCAACAAAATGGCCGCCGAGTTGTCTTGCGGCGCTGGCAGAGGTGAATCCGACGGGCGAGCAGGGGCCCCGTCGGTATCCTCGACGATGTCGTCGTCGTCACTTGCGTCGGGGTCCACTCCGACGGGCTGGTCTTCTTCCACGCCTAGGCCGTGGCTTAAGACTTCGATCAGCTCCTCCTCTGAGGCTGAGGTCGAATCTACGACGACGCCCTGCCCCCCTTCTTCTTCCCCACGGGGAGTTTCACGGGGGTTCTGTCTATGGGCACAAAAGAAGACTCCCTCCGAGGAGGCAGGGAGATTCTGGGCCCCGAGGTCGCCACCACTGGTGTAGCCTCCATAGGCTGAGCCAGGGCCGCCGCGACTTTCTCGATAGAGGGCTTGGCCGGGTGGATCAAGGCCTTCACCACCTTAGGCGCGCTCACCGCCTTATCCTTGAGGGAGGGGGCACTGCCACGCTCCTCCTCTGCCTTAGAGCTCGACCGGGGCCTCTCCAGGAGCTTCGCCGGGTGCTCGGCCTTCCTCTTACCCGACCCAGAGCGTTGGCTCGTGGTCGATGGTGCCGGGGAGGGTGCGCCCTGCCTGACGCCCGTAGAGCCCGACCGTTCGGCGCTCCCGGTGCCAGCGGACTCGCGGTTCTTAGCCTTATGTTGGGCCCCCGTCGCTGGGGCGCCCTCAAAGGTCTTAGAAGACCGCTCCGATTTCTTCTTCTTCTCGCCGGACGGGCTCTTACCCTGCAGCCAGTTGGCGAGACGTTGATGGCGGTCCTTCATGGTCCGTTCCGACATGTTGCCGCAAAACGCACAGTCCTTCTCCACGTGCGTCTTGTCCTCATGAAGGCAGTAAAGGCAGAAAGAATGTTCGTCCTCCTTAAAGATGTTCTGCAGCTGGCATCCAGGGCAGACCCTGAACAGCTTTCCGGGCGTCGAGCTTCCCTTCTCCTGGGCCATCTCCGAGACCGGGCCTGAGAAGCTTCTGGAGTCCTCCGAAGCGTAGCTCGACGAAATCTTCACCCTTGAGGGGCGTAGAAGAATCCGACACGGGTCCCCGTTAATCGGATGTAGGAAAGGTGGAGCTTGAGGCTCTTTTGACCGAAAAGATCGAAGTTTTGTGAAAAAGCGCGAAAAAATAGCACTAACGCTCGAGAGCAATAGCACGAGGATCCCAACACATGAACGTGCGGTAAAAATCTGAAGATGGCTGCCAGAGGCGGGGCTTAGGTAGAGGGCAGTCATTGGCTGTGGTCAGTATGACGCAGAGACCAGTGATTGGTTACTACTACGAAAGACAGATCAGAAACTAAACTGATACTGGTTTTTTCTTTACCGAGGATTCCCAGCCTGACGACGGGGAATATTCATGAGCATGTGAATCCATGCCAGACCCCATGAGCATGTGAATCCATGCCAGACCCCATGCTGGAGAACGTAAGTTACGATTCCATCTCACCCTTCCTCTTCACCATGTAAATACTCCAGTATTTGCTCCAGCATGTTTTCTTTTGCTGGTCACAAATGCAGCGGATTCCTATTGAATCCACTTGCTGTTTACACCAGCAAATAGCATGCGGATTCCATAGGAATCCATTGTGAACTCTGTCTGTCATGCGTAAATGGAAGCAAGAGTGCAAAATCATGCCATGCAAGTGTGTACGCCACCTGTGTACCCTCCACTTTTGCACTGTGCCATGTAAAAGTGGAAATTTACACGGAAGTGCCTGCTTGTGCAAAAGTGTAAACGTAACAGGTCCCCTCCACCAAATTGCAGGATAACCAAACATAAGCTCCATAGTGATCTTGTTTTGTGCCCCCACTCTGCCTGCAAATGCAAAGAAAATATCCCTGAATAGAAAATAGGCACTAAAACAGGTGTAATATTTTAAGGTAAAGCAAGCATAAGGGTAATAATAATAATCATTTAACATTTATATAGCACTATGAACCCTCAGGTATCTGAGCGCTGCTTATGGTATTTTCACCATGGTGTTTGGTGCTCATTTATCGACCTTGGAAGGATGAGTTTTGGCCCTGCCAGCATTCAAACCTGCAACAGCAGGCTCTGCACAGATGTCAAAGCTCTACTCGCTGTGCTATCGGACCAGCTAATGTAAACATGATAAGTGTTATTATGTAGCTAGACTAGCCTACATTGAAAGTAGGCCAGTCTAGCTATGAAATAACACTTATCAACACATTCAATGTAGGGCAGTTTAGCCAGGTAGTAACACTTATCATGTTTCATTACCCTTGATGCACAGCCTCCTCTCCTGTCAGTCAGCGTGTCTACAGTGCTAGTGCAATAATGAGAGGCAGTGGCGCCGGGCTTCCGTGCCCCGCTGCCTCTCAATATTTTGCACTACATTTGTTGCAGAGCACAAAGGGCACCACATACAAACTGAAAATAAAATGGGGGGGGATGCAAACCTGCTCAGGGGCAGGGGCAAGCTCACAGGGGAATGTGCTGCTTGCCACTCAAGCTGGGGGGTGCACAGCACCACCATCCTCCGCCCTTAGTGGCAGGCCGCCACTGCCAAGGGGTAGGATGCCCATATAGGGGCTATGGTGTCCCTGCATCTGCAGTCTCCCCAAGTCTCTCATGTTTCTGAGTCGTCTAAGCGCTTCTGGTTTTCTCACTTGTTCATGTCTGCACAGCGGTTTAATATTTCTCAGAATGAGAAAAAAGCATCTTTTATACTGAATGGGCCAGGTGTCTTCTCTCTGATTGGCTGAGGCTGTCAGGTTGTCCCGTGCAGTCATTTGATTAATAGTGTGGCTTTGTAGTTCAGAATTTATTAAGGGCTAAAAAGGGTGGTGGCCATTTTGAATTCACTCCATGTGCTCTGCATATATTTTTGCTGAGACAGGTTTTTTCTCTTAAGCTTGGGGAACTTTGAAATTTGGGGGCCACTTCCTTACCTTTTCCTTGGGAATTTCCACCTTGTATTCTCACAGTGGCCAAATTAGTGTTTTGAATTTGCAAGCCCTGCTACTGAATGGGCTGGGGTGCGGGTGGATTTCTCTTAACTTCTAACCAGTGTTCGGTGTAGCCTACCCCTTTGCGCATAGAAGTGAGACCGGTTAGTCCATTTAAAATCAATGACTGGGTCCCTTCTGGATCTTGGGGTTGAGGAGAGGTGCTTTTCCTGCCACCTAACTGAGTCCTGCAATGTCATGGAAAAGTCAAAGAGTGACCTCCTCTCTAAATTGTCAGTAGTCTGGGCAGCATTCACTCCTGTCCCAAAGGGTCATGATACTTAAGGGAATGTGGAGGGCTCTGGGAGATACCCTGTGTACCACCTCCAGGTAGCTCCCCACGCAGCTTGTGGATGTCTCCGGTCTCCAGAGCTTCCCTTGTTGAGACAAGGGGACAGCCGCACAATGTGACTCTGTCACATACCTTCCCCCTTTCCCTATTGCTCCCACCTATAGATTTTGGCTGTGAGATCCTAAAAAAGATCCTGCGCCTCTCCCTGTTGTCTCACTCTGCTGCAGCATTCTTGAGATGTATGAGGGTTGTAAAGGTAAAGCACTGGACAGCAGCAGCACTAACGGAACAGATGGGCTGAGAAGTCCTGTACCCAGTTACGGAAATAGTGATGGTAAATGGCAAAGGTCTGTTTTTATTAATAATCCATATAAACAGGGACAGCAAAAAGCACCAAGGTCTCCACGCTCTCTTCCTTCTCAAGCATGATAACAGTTTCAAAGCAAAAAATACGTCAAAATTGACGTCCTATTACAATCTTGTTTACAAAAACCTACGGGAATCTGGGATTGGTTAGGGGGATTGGGCCTCATTTCGAGGCTGGCGCTATCCATGGAGTAAATAGCACCATGGTAAGCAACCATGGAGCTATTTACTCCATGGAAATCCGGCATGGTGAATGGAGTAATTACCGGTCCATTCCAAGGGTGGAGGGACCGGTAATTCCCCATTCACCATACCGGTTCCCCATCCCCATTCCTGCCCCCATAGGGCTCAATGGGAATGGGGAAGGAGTCAATTACGGCACCGTAAATTATGGTGCCGTAATTTACTCCAAGGTCCCTTTGCGGGTTGGATTTTTAACGCCTGCTAAAAGCAGGCGTTAAATGCCAACCCGCAAAAGGGAACTCGGAATATGGTGGAAAGTGTTTGTAAGAGGATTCAATTCAGCACTACAGCCCAGTTAACGCCTAGTCTAGAATACTGAATGAAAACCCTTATTGATATATCTTTAGGTCCAGTTCATGCGTTCTGGATGACTACCCTTGTATAACACCCCTCTCTTGGAATCCCCTTGACCCCACTGAGCCAAGAAGTAGTTCTGTTTTGCAAGTTTAAAAGGTTTATTTGATAAATTAAAATATATATATCACACTTTATAATTAATTAATAATTGAATATCACACTTAATCTGATATGGTAGATATTAACAACGGAGAATCTGGCACTAGCACACTTCTTTATAATGACTAATGAGTTGACCTGAAATGGATAAGGTAGCACACTGGTAAATAGGAACAAAAGTATAATGTGGTAGAGGATGCTTTATGTAAGCTCAGGTGGATGCAATATTCAATGAATGCAGTACAGAAAATAATCAATATGATTTCAACCAAACAATGTAATCACTTTTCACTGGCTATTCACTCCCCCCCTCTTTATGCAATGCAAGGAAATGGAAGGAAAACACACAGTTCTCAGAAATGCAATCAACTGTACTTCAGTTCACCCCAGCAAGCTTAAGCAGAAGTTTGAAAACACAGGCAAATGCTTTGATATGTGCTGGCAATGAATGAGAAATATGCTGGAAACGCTTTTAATTCCCTTTCAGAGGTTCAGGGTGAGTGGTATCTAGTTAATATTAGTCCAGGCTCACACTAGCAATGATGCAGGGATAGTTAGCAGGTTAAACGAATTTCTGGCAAATGGAAGGCAGGCAGCAGCAGTTTTTTTTACATGTGAAGAAATTTGCAAATCGCGGCAAAATTCGCGGATGCGTGTTCCGCGATTGCGGTAAAACTATAAGGGGTAGGAATGCGGTTCTTGGTGCGATTCAAAGCTACGATTCTAAGCTATCAGAGGAAAGTTACTGCAAGTCTCTAGCCCAAACGGTTGCGGAGATATGAGCAAATTAGTGAAGGTCGTTTTTGGTTTTGCCAATTTTAAATGCACACTTTTTCAAAATGACAAGTGACAAATTTTTGCAGCTAGAATGACAGGTGACAGCTAGGAGGCAGTTCTACTTAGGTTAAATAGATTGAATTAGATGAATTTAAACTAAGAGATGTGTTCTGAGTTTTGCTAAGTACTCACAAGAGATTTTGAACCGGAAAGCGGCTTTGTCACGATCTGGTCAACAGTCTGGTCAGGTCTTTCCGGGTTCTGCTCACAGCGCCTGGCCTGGGTCTCTCTGGTCTGGTCTCTGCTAGGCACAGCACTGCTTTCTCTCTGGTCTGGTCTCTTAGTACAGCACTGCTTTCTCTCTGGTCTGGTCTCTTAGTACAGGATAGATTGATGAATTTGAAGTCTGGATCTCTGGATGTTGTATGGTCCGGCAGAGTGCGTTGCAGCAAATGGAATTTTAGGTCCCTATGTGTCCTGACTCTCTGCTTTTATCTGTTTCTTGAGAGTGGGTGTGTGTTGCATCACTAGACTTGCCCCTCTCATTTGTCATTGGTCAGCTTTCATTCGTCCCCTTGATTGGCGAACTGAACTGTGAGTCAGATTGATGTCATTTTATGATCTCTTGAAACAACCTCCCTTATCATCTGTGCACCCAAATCTATATATGATCAAAATACATACTTCAGAGTTACACAGTTGTTTGAAATTACATATACATGGTGTGGCTGAATTTAGCCATGTCTCTGTACAAATCTGCTTTTTCTAGGAGCTTGCATTCAAAGAGTGTACATAATTGACTTTTTAACTGCTTTTTCAATTTCTGACATGGACCCAACTTTACATACATGTGTGCAGGGGGTAGGGACATTAACTGATGAAGTTTCAGATTTTTAACATGCACACATTTAGAGTAATATCCACTTTTCCGCCAAAACCTCCCCGAACATACCACCGGTTCCTACCACGTCTTAAACTGTGGGCAGGAAAATCACAAGAATGATGGTATCATTTATAAAATTTTCACATGTCCGCACTATGAGTTATTCCCCTTTTTATAAAACCATATCCTTGCTGCAGGGGTGTGTCTTTTCAGGTCACATGGTACAGAAACCAGTCTTTCCAGTTTCTGCCCAGCCAGCTTGCTCTCACAGGCAGTGCCCCTCCCAGCTTCTTCAGGAGGAAGCCACTTTTTACGACGTCTGTAATAAAAACCTTTGCCTAAGTGAAGAGGGCTTTGTTCACTCTCTGGCAGAGCACAGGAAATTCAATTATCAGATAGATGGCATATCCTTAGTGTGGGCAGCAAAAGGAACATTGGCCTGGGAACATAGTTGTGACTCAAGTTTCACTCCTGATGGGGTTTAGTTGCTAGGCAAAATCAAGTTCCTTAAGCCAGACCTTCAGCTAACTGGCAGGTTTTGTTGTTGCTTTTTAACTTAACTTGCAATTTTACCCATGCAGCTAGAATGCTGATTCTAAGTGCAAAACTATGACATTTCAACAGTTACAAAGGCATGTGACACCAAACATAGGTCACTCATTTAATCTAAACATTTTCGATTTTGGTGTCTTTAAATCCAGTTGCAGTTAAACTGCTGCAATCCACCGCTCAGCCAGTCTTATTATACATTGTTTTGTGCTCTTCATTTCTCAGATTTTGTAGGCACACAAAACTCCATTCTGCCAAATGTCTGCTGGTGTTCAGTAAATATTTTGCACATGTTGCAAGGTTTGAAATAGGCATTTTGGCTTGCCTTCAGAAAAACACACAGTGGGTTTTAAAACGCCGGCTTTTGGATAGTGGTGAGTACTGGTACTGCACCCATTTTTGGGATTTTCTTGGATTAATGCATTCTAAACAGGAATGGTTCTTACATGGTAGTAAATCCTTGCTTAACATTGTTTTGATGGGGCTCCTTACAGTAAGATGGTTATGTGGAACCCCACAAAAAGGGTTGAATCTTTAAAGTGGTCCAATGAGTCACGATTTCAGCAACTTTTTGACATCAGTAACAGTGGATTTTGTTAACAAAGACCTTTCTTTACACTGGTGGGTGGCAAGTTAGGTAACCATTTTGGTGTGCGCACAACTGCGCAGCTCTCCTGGATTCTGGGATGAAATGATGGGCGGCGACAGCGCATCCCCATCTTTACCCACTCCAATGATTTATTTTTGTTCTGGGGCAAAATGATGGGCAGCGACAGCTTAATCCCCACATTCACCCCGTCTAATGATTCCACATGGGTCAAAACCCTCCACAAACCCCCCCGCCCGACTGCGCTTTGACTTGAGTCGAGGGGGAGTCGGTTGCAAGGGAGGTTTTGAACCCTGGCGCTGGTATGTCCACATTATCTTCTTCCAATTCTGTAGATGGCACAGTTCAGCATCTTCCTCTCTATCCGGTCAGATCGATCAGTTCTCCTCGCCGGTCCTGATGGGAAGATTGGGCGGTACCCCGGGCCCGTTGCGTCTCTGCTCCCAGTCTCCGGATCGTCCTTCTTGGTCATCCTTCATGGTTTCATCTCTCCTAGGATGATAAAGCAAAAGCGGCAATATCTACTCATAGACGATTTTTTTCTCCCACTGTTGAGATAGTGGGGCAGCATATGCATTTCATCATAAGGAAATATTACATTCTTATTTTGAAAAAAACAGTATCACTAGAGACAGTTTCATGTAAATCACAATATTTTAGAGACTAGATGTGGTATGTTTTATGATTGGAACTGAATTAGTCTGATACAGTACCCGCTAGGATTCCAGAGGATTCCTCCAGTTGTTGCAGAGTGTGCCTGGGATGGCAACATTTCAACTGGTTTATGTGGACCTACTTGTCTTCTCCCTCTGCCGAACCGCCTTTGGGGATGCGGATCTTGTAGGCCACAGGGGAGATCTTATCGACGATCTCAAAGGGTCCCTTCCATGTAGGCAAAAATTTGCGCTGCTTGGCCTGGTTCCTTTGGAAGTTGTATAGATAGACCCGGTCTCCCACCTGATATTCCTTCCTGGAAGTTTTCAGGTCATAATGGGTCTTCATGCTATCAGCCGATCTTTCTAGATTCCGCTGAGCATAAGCAAAAGCATGTTGGAGGTGTTTCCTTAAATTCTCCACATACTCATGAGTAGTGGAGGCATTTATCAGTGTCTGCTCTTGGGTCCTATAGAGCAAATGCTGAGGAAGCACCATCTTGCGCCCAGTCATCAACTCAAATGGTGACATTTTGGTTGCAGACGCAGGGGTAGATCTGATGGCCATTAGGACCAGAGGTAATCGGATATCCCAACTTGGCCCAGAATCTGCCACAAACTTCTTTAATATGCTCACAATTGTCCGGTTATATCTCTCTACTGCCCCAGAAGAAGCTGGTCTATAAGCAATATGCAGCTTTCTCTTGACCCCCAGTATCTCCCACATCTTTGTCATTACTTCACTGGTGAAGTGGCTACCTCTGTCTGACTCAATCCTTTGAGGTAGACCAAAACGGGAAAAGATGTGGTTAATCATCAAGGCAGCTGCAGTTTCTGCCTTGCAATTTGGGGCTGGGAGACATTCCACCCACTTGGTAAACAAGCATGTCACAGTCAACATGTACTTATTCCCCCTAGCCGAGCGAATCACAGGGCCTACAAAGTCGATTTGTAAATCTGACCATGGCAGTGTCATTCCCCTCTTTTGTAAAGGCGCCCGGTGCGTGAGGGATGATGGCTGAAATTGTGCACACACAAGACAACCCTTCAGGTACTGGTCGAGGTCCTGCCCCATGTGTGGCCAGTATGCAACCTCTCTTAAGATTTCCAATGTTGTGTGAAACCCCCTGTGACCGGCAGTGGCCGCATCATGGGCGTGACTTAACATCAGGCTTCGGAATGAGGTAGGAACCACCCACTGATCGTGGCCAGCTTTGGATTTCCTTACCAACAAACCGTCTTGGATCCGGAACATTTTTGGACATTTCATCAACACTCTTAGGTCCTCTTTCCCATTGTAATCGGTATCCGTCAGGGGAAAGTTCTCAGGGTCCTCAAGGTGCTTGTAAAATTTACCAATTATTGGATCCCCCTTCTGAGCGGTAATCAAATCAGCATCAGGGGTCTCCTTACTCCATTGTGCAATTGAAAGGTCGTTGTGAGCATTTGTCTGGGACCTAGTGATAGCAGTGACCTGGATTTCCCCCAACAGGGACTCAATCTCAATTAGATCCCCTTGGATGGCCCCGGTTTTGGCCAGCTGATCAGCTAAGTCATTTCCAGTTTTGTCTGGTCCGTCTACTTTGGAATGACCCTTGATCTTTTTCCAATAGATGGTCATCTCATTCGAGTTGACCAGATCATCAATGTTTTGGATCAACTTCCCATGTTTCAAGGGTTTGTTGTTAGCACATAACATGCCTCTGGTTTTCCAATTCACCAGGTGCTCCACGAACCCATTCCGTACATAATCCGAATCTGTGATTATGACCAGTTCGTGGAGTTGATGCTGGACAGCAGTGAGGATGGCCTGATGCACAGCCATCAATTCTGCCACCTGACTACTTCGGGGACCAATTTTGTATCCAGCGGAGGGTTCTGGGGACTCATTCACCCATGCATTCCCTACGCCGGCCACCAGTTCTTTCTCCCCGTTGTTGTCGACATGGTAAGAGCATCCATCCACATACACAGTGGGCATTCCCACACACTTGTCTTCTTCAAAGACTTTGTGGGGGAATTAAGGTATGCCTCCATGTTGTCCTTTATTTTTAGACTTTCGTCCTCGAGACAGTTTTCTCTGGCACAATCATGCAAGTCAGCCAGACCTTGCGCGAGGGGACTCTTCTTGTTTTGGCCATATCGGACCTCCACAGGAAAGCCTTGCATTGACAGAATCCAGGAAGTAATTCGGGAATTACTCACATTTCCGGCCCGGATTCTGTCACTTTGGAGATATTGCAGAGGCTGGTGTGGAGTCTCCACTATGATGTGTTCCCCCTGGATAAACGGGCGGTAATTCTTCAATGCCCACACCGTTGCCAGGAGTGCCTTCTCACAATCGTTGAATTTTTCCTCCACAGAGGATAAAGTTTTGCTCGCATAGGAGATTACTTTATTGACCTTGTCATGCTTTTGATATAATACTGCCGTCAAGCACGTATTAGAGAACCCCGTCTCCAGGAAGAACTCCTTGTTTCTGACAGGGTAAGCTAGGCAAGGCGCTTGTGAGAGGCTTCTTTTGAGTTGTTTTACTGCCTCGGCTTGTTCTGGACCCCATTCCCACTTGACCCCCCCCTTCAGGAGATGAATCAGGGGTCTGGTGATCTCTGCGTAGCCCTCAATGAACTTTCTGCTGTAATTAGTCAGTCCAAGGAGGCTCCTTAGTTCCCGCAGAGTTGTGGGGTCTTTCAGTTTCTGAAGTGCTTCCACTTTCTTTTCCTGGGGACAGAGACCTTGAGGAGTAATCTCATGCCCCAAGAAATTAACACGGGTTCTACACCACTGTGCTTTCTGAAAGGAAAGTTTTGCTCCGGCGGCCCTCAACTGTGTCAGAACATAACGGATCTCTGCTATGTGTTCCTCCACAGATGAACTTTTGATGAGGACATCATCTACATAAGCCAGGTTACCCCTTGCACCCAAGTCGGGCATGGCCTTATGTAGGAAAATGTTGAATTCATTGCCGGAGTTAAGGTATCCGAAGGGAGTCCGGGTCCATGTGTACTGCTGGCCCCCAAAGGTAAAAGCCAGTTTGTATTGGTCCTCCCTACTGACAGGCACGGTCCAGTATCCATTGGTCAGGTCTATTGCAGTGAATACCTGTGACCCCTGAATCTGGGCCAGCCCTTGGTCAATGTAGGGAAGAGGCCATCGGGAAGTATGGACCCGTTTGTTGAGCTCCCTGAGGTCGGCGCAGAGTCTCCACTGGCCGTTTGGCTTCAATATTCCCAGCACCGGATTATTGAAGGTGCTGTGGACTGGACGGATTATTCCCCGGGACTCAAGGTTCTTAATTATTTCAGTAAGGGACTCCATTGATGCGAGAGGCAAGCGATATTGCTTCACAAACACTGGAGTCATGCCAGGGTCCGTGGGGATTGTTGTGGTGTGGATGTCAGTGCGACCACAGTCATATGAGTCTACCGCAAAGAGATCTTGGAAATCCAAGAAAACTTGTTTCAACTTTTGCTTTTGTTCCAGCGTCACACAGGCATCAGCTAGGTTGACTCTCTCTTCCACCATCTGCCTGAAGCCTGGAAAGACTTCTGGTTTGGCTATCTCCGCGGCCTCCTCCAGCTGGGTGGAGAAGTCCCTGGTCAGAGTGCTGATTTGGACCGGAGGCTTCAGGTGGGAAAGGCAGCCCTCATGGACTTGGAAAATCACCTCATCCCTCCTGAAGTCACACGTCACATCTTCCTTACCATAGGGGCAGGAAGTGTACACCAGGAAGTTCCCCCCATGCCGGGTAAAAATCCTGTCTGGTGTTGTATTGTCATCACTGTCACTGTCAAAACAGTCCTTGGGGATTGGTCCTAACAGTTCATTTACAAGATCAATGGAGAAATGTCGGTCATCAACCGCCATTCCAATAATGGTGCCTGCGGCTAGAGTAATACTCTTTAAGTCGCTGTTATCCACCTCTATTAGAATGGTGTCATGTTCTATGTTGACTAATGGAGTTGGGTTTACCCCCAACCCTTGCTGTTGGAGAGAAGCATTTAGATGTATGTAAGCATCAGGGTTTTTCAACTCTTGTCCCCTTTTAACTTTCACTTCCAGGGAGAATTGTCGGGTCCTTTCTGGGATGGTGACTTCCTCTTTAACCTGAATTTCAACTGCATAAGGTAGCAATTGAGCTGACCTAAATGCTTTTTCTGGATCATCAAAGCCCATGGGATTATCCGCTAATCGGGACCAAGCTTTGAAGTTTATTAGGTCCAAACTAATGGCAAAGCGATTGAGAATGTCACTGCCTAAGTAAAAGGCGGCAGGGACGTCTCGCACGACCCAACAATTGTGGACTATGCTCTGGTTGCCAATGGAGATTTTGAGCATACACCTGCTTGGCAGGAGATGTTTTGAATTGGGTGCTTCCAGGTCCATTTCCCACTTGTCTATCAGTTTGAAGGTGGGAATGGCTGGATCTTTTGGGAGTTGGCGAAACATGGCTTCGCTGATGAAGCTCTTACCATTGTTCACACACACTCGAGCGAGAACAGAGTCCTTCCCATCATTTAACTGAACAGGGATGAACAACTGCTCTCCAATTTGCTGAATATCAGCCAGGCTTTGAGCTGATTTCACATCTTTCTGGACTATAGAAGTGGGAGTTTCTGATTGTGGATTTGTAGAGAATTTCAGAGTGTTTCCTTCCAGCGTGGAATACCACTTTAGACTGGAAGGAAGGTTGATTTTCAGAAATAGAGAGGACCCCCCATCACCAGTCTGTTGTCCTACTGCTATTACTGTCACGTCTGGAATTTGGTTGTTCTGGAAGTGAAATTCTACTTGGTCAGATTTTTGTTCAACCATGTGGCATGTGCCGTTTAAACTAACATGGTTGACACTCTGTTTTAATTTTATGGGTCGGCTAGTCTGAGTCCAGAGGACCTTGTTTACGCAGTCTATTAGGGGTGACAACCTTCTCAGGAGGTCATTCCCTAGTAAACAAGGGGTGCCCTCTGGGGTCACAACTATGACCGGGTGTTTCAACTTATGTCGCCCGATCTTAATGTCCAAGTCTGCAGTCCCCTCAACGGGAATTTCCTTCCCGTCAAAGTTCTGCAGTTGTCCAGGAAGAGAGGTGAGAGGAATTTGGTAATTCTCTCCCCTTCCTGCATTCAGTTCGTCAAAGGCCCTTCTGGACAGAAGGGTAGCTTGAGATCCAGTGTCCACCAGTGCCGAGATTGTACCCTGCCCCTGTACTTGTACCGGGGCATAATATCTTCCCTCCTTCTCCTCAAGGGGGCACAGATAATGTACATTTTTGGAAAACTGGTGGGCTAACTTTCTGGTTTTGGACATCGCTAGCGAAGAGATTTGGGCAGAATTCTGTGGAGAGTCTTGGGAATCTGAAAGAAAAATTTGGCAACTGGAGATCAGAGTCATTGTGGGTTCCCCTGGTTCCGGTTCTGGGCCGCCCCCCCCTTTTTGGAGGCAGTCACCAGGATGGGTTTGAACCAGGGGATTTTCTTGCTGTTGGTTCTGGGATGAGATGGTGGGCGGCGGTAGCTCAGTCTCCACATCTCCCCAGTCTGGATTTGCATCCCTAGGGACCCATTTTTCTTTGGGAGGAGTTCCCCCCTCTCTGAAGGAGAAGATCCTTTTCCCAGGATCCCCTGAGGATCCCTCTCCCTCAAATTGGAAGATCTGTACCTCCTCCTCAAACTGAGTCTGTTTGGGTCTTTTGTTTCTCCTACCCCCCCTCTGCTCCTTAGGAGGCAGACTTTCAGGGGCAAGAGATTTTGTTTCCGGTTCCTGGGTTTCCAGGGGCTGTTTACAAGTGAGGAAGGAAGCTTCCTCCAAGGCTTTACACCCCCCTTCCCCTTGTGCCTCCTCCCTGGGAACCGGTGAGTTATCGGGGTGCTGCCCCCGTCATTGTTCTGGAGCACCAGGTCCAGAGTTGGGTGCGTTCTGCGCCGGCATGCTGATCTGAGGGTTCTGCTGCGCCCTCAGTATATGACCCATATCCCGCGCCATGTTTTGAACCTGGCGCTCTAACTGGGACACCCGCTCTGGCTGATACGGGGCCCTGTTTTCTCCCCTGGGCTGATCCCGGGAAGGGTAGCTATCCCTCCTTTGGTAATACCCCGGGTTGGGAAGATTTGGGTACCCCTCCACCCTTGGCCTCCCCTCTCCCGGATTCAGTGGTCTGGGCTCAGGGAATTGGGGAAAGAAGGATGGATGATTTTGGGGTTGGAAGTCGGGTGGATATCTGGGGAAAAATTTCTGCCCTCCGGTGGGAAGTTTGGAGGGAAGTTCCCTGGGTTAGGTGCTTGGCTGGATCCCCCCCCTTGGGCTGGAGGAGTCCACACATAACCCAGGATGGGTCTGTTACCTTTGTAGCGAGGACTTACATAGTCAGGAGAGCGAGGGACCCCATTTGTGGGGCTGCCTCCCTGGCTCCCTGTCTGTGACTGGCCCGAGGACCTTCTGGGCCTAGCATTATTAGGTGCAGGTAGGTTTTTAGGCCCCCCCATCTCCAAATCCAAAACGGGGGTGACCTTTACCTCTGCCACCTTGGCAGCAGCAGGGGTGCTGTTGGCTTTGGGGTTTTTCTGGGCATTGCTTTTATTTTCTATGGGCTTCTGCACCTCATAGATGCGGGTAGCCTGTTCAATGACCCAGTCTAAAGATCTTTTCTCGTGAAAATCCCTCACGAGCTGGGTCATGATATATTTGGGCAAGGCATGGAAAAACGTGTTGATAAATTCACGGCTATCCGTGCGCACCCTTCTTGTGGTCTGTGCAAAAGCCCGCTTTAACTCCTGCACAAATTCTTGTGGGGCCTGATCCTCCCCACATTGCAAATTGTAGGCTGCCTTGCGAGCCTCTTGAGGATTTCTGTGAACAGAAAAATGTTTCAGGATGGCCGCCTTATAGGTGGACCATCTTGAATGATTTTGGTCCTCCAGCCCCGCAAAGAAACTGGAGTATTCCGGGGAGAAGGTCCACTTTACATATTGAATGCAGCTTTGGCTGTCCTTCAAATGGAAAGTCTCCATCATTTGTTCAAACAACTCTAAGTGCTCCCAAACAGAATACTTAGCGTTCTTATGGTAAGGCGTGATGACGCTCCTGATCGCCTTAATCTGCTTTAAGGGGTCCTTAAGCAAGGCCCTTTTTGCCTTATTGGCCTTTTTGGTTCGGGTAACCCTTGTCCATTCTTCGTCGGACTCAGAGGCACTGCTCCCAGAGGTTCCCGTCTGTTCTTCCAGGTTTTTCCGGATTCTGCGAGCCTGGGAATGGCTGGCAGAATGTGGGGACCTGGTCTCCTGTGTCCTGCGCAGTTCAGAGGAGTCTTCAGATTCCTCCTTGCTGCCAGGATTTGATGGGTACCCCCTCCACTGACCTAACTGGGCAGAGGTTTTCAGGATGCCCTTAATGGGCCTACTCTCCTGGGGTTCCCCACTGAACTGTATTGTACTTGGGTGCCCATACCCGGATGCCCACCCCTCCATTCCTGGATGGTACTGGCCTATGAGCCCCATGCTTCTGGCTGGATAGTAATCTGCCATCCCTGTGGCCCTGTGCTCATGTGCGCCAGGGGACATGGGGGTGGCAGAGTCCAGGGACTGAGAGGTATGAGGGCCTCTGGTACTAGGGCTCCTGAGGTTATGCTCCGGAGTTTCCATTTCCCAGCGAACCTCATCTCTATCCGCCCCTGCTCCCTGTTGCAATGCAAGAGCCTGCATTTGTGCCTTCAGTTCCTCAGTTAAGGCCTTACTCGACTCTATCAGTCTCTCCTGCATCGCTGCCTGCTGTTGGAGCCTATCATTGTGCTGGCAGAGAGCTTCATTCTCTCTCTGTGTTTCCTGATTGGTCCTGGAGCACTGGGCCAGTCTTTGCTGCAGGAGGGTTACCTCCTGAGCTGTGTCCCTATTGGCCTGCTCCTTTCTTGCTAGAGCATCCTCCACCCTCCTGGTGTGCTCTAGCAAGTTCTGGTTTTCTTTTTGGAGGTCACCCAGTCCCTGGTGGGCCAGGTGATTTTCTTCCATTTTTCTTTTTAAATGGCAGACTTCCTGGCCTATGGCGTCTCTTTCCTGACTAAGAGCCTGCATTTGTGCCGCCAGGTCGTCCCTTTGCCGTTGAAAGGCACCAGCTTTCTGGCGCTCCTCATCAAACTCCGCCTGGGTATCCAGGTCTTTCAGAATTAGTTTGTTGCTCTCTGCCTTCACTCTATCTAGGTGGCCTTGCAGGGTGACTACCTGCTCAGCACATGCCCTATTGAAGTCTAGCTGTTGCTCCAGCTTTTTCTGGCTTTGCAGTAGGGAGTCCAAACCTTCTTGGTGTTCCTTCTGCAAGGCCAGAAATCTGGTATCCTGTTCCGACTTTTCCTTTTGCAGCACATCCATATCCTCCTTCATTTTAGTGATGTACAGTCTGCTGTCATTTTCTGACTCCTGGCTCCTCTGCAGCCTCTGCTCAGAAGAGACCAGGTCAGATTGGACCTTCTGTAATGCCATCTGTTGCCTATTTGCCAGATTTTGGCTTTCAGCACATCTATCCTGCATGTCTCCCATATATAGGTACAGGTATGCTGCTATCCTGGCGATCTTATTGTGTTCCTCTTTGGCTTTAGGAGCCATATATAGTTCACTCAGGGCCACATGTAAGGGACCCTGATCTCTATATATATCTGACCCTGTTTCAGTGACCTGTTGTGTGATGGCCTGCAACCACACATCCTGGCCCTGTTCGGTCCATTCACCTCTCACAAATAGCTTATGCAAGAGGTGCTCTCTGGCTATTTTCATGTCTACTAAGGTCGTCATTCTAGAGATTGGTCTCTGTCCTGACTTACAGAAGTTTGTATTTTATTTTTGCAGAACAGAACTTTTCTTGGAGTGTCCCTTTTGAGGAATGCTTCACAGCGTAACACAGCGTGGTGATCCGACTGGATGTATGTATCCCGTCAGTTAGCACACTGTATTAAGCTGCACAAATGGTAAATCTAACCCAACGTCTCGGCTCGAGCCCCCACTTTGTAAGAGGATTCAATTCAGCACTACAGCCCAGTTAACGCCTAGTCTAGAATACTGAATGAAAACCCTTATTGATATATCTTTAGGTCCAGTTCATGCGTTCTGGATGACTACCCTTGTATAACACCCCTCTCTTGGAATCCCCTTGACCCCACTGAGCCAAGAAGTAGTTCTGTTTTGCAAGTTTAAAAGGTTTATTTGATAAATTAAAATATATATATCACACTTTATAATAAATTAATAATTGAATATCACACTTAATCTGATATGGTAGATATTAACAACGGAGAATCTGGCACTAGCACACTTCTTTATAATGACTAATGAGTTGACCTGAAATGGATAAGGTAGCACACTGGTAAATAGGAACAAAAGTATAATGTGGTAGAGGATGCTTTATGTAAGCTCAGGTGGATGCAATATTCAATGAATGCAGTACAGAAAATAATCAATATGATTTCAACCAAACAATGTAATCACTTTTCACTGGCTATTCACTCCCCCCCTCTTTATGCAATGCAAGGAAATGGAAGGAAAACACACAGTTCTCAGAAATGCAATCAACTGTACTTCAGTTCACCCCAGCAAGCTTAAGCAGAAGTTTGAAAACACAGGCAAATGCTTTGATATGTGCTGGCAATGAATGAGAAATATGCTGGAAACGCTTTTAATTCCCTTTCAGAGGTTCAGGGTGAGTGGTATCTAGTTAATATTAGTCCAGGCTCACACTAGCAATGATGCAGGGATAGTTAGCAGGTTAAACGAATTTCTGGCAAATGGAAGGCAGGCAGCAGCAGTTTTTTTTACATGTGAAGAAATTTGCAAATCGCGGCAAAATTCGCGGATGCGTGTTCCGCGATTGCGGTAAAACTATAAGGGGTAGGAATGCGGTTCTTGGTGCGATTCAAAGCTACGATTCTAAGCTATCAGAGGAAAGTTACTGCAAGTCTCTAGCCCAAACGGTTGCGGAGATATGAGCAAATTAGTGAAGGTCGTTTTTGGTTTTGCCAATTTTAAATGCACACTTTTTCAAAATGACAAGTGACAAATTTTTGCAGCTAGAATGACAGGTGACAGCTAGGAGGCAGTTCTACTTAGGTTAAATAGATTGAATTAGATGAATTTAAACTAAGAGATGTGTTCTGAGTTTTGCTAAGTACTCACAAGAGATTTTGAACCGGAAAGCGGCTTTGTCACGATCTGGTCAACAGTCTGGTCAGGTCTTTCCGGGTTCTGCTCACAGCGCCTGGCCTGGGTCTCTCTGGTCTGGTCTCTGCTAGGCACAGCACTGCTTTCTCTCTGGTCTGGTCTCTTAGTACAGAACTGCTTTCTCTCTGGTCTGGTCTCTTAGTACAGGATAGATTGATGAATTTGAAGTCTGGATCTCTGGATGTTGTATGGTCCGGCAGAGTGCGTTGCAGCAAATGGAATTTTAGGTCCCTATGTGTCCTGACTCTCTGCTTTTATCTGTTTCTTGAGAGTGGGTGTGTGTTGCATCACTAGACTTGCCCCTCTCATTTGTCATTGGTCAGCTTTCATTCGTCCCCTTGATTGGCGAACTGAACTGTGAGTCAGATTGATGTCATTTTATGATCTCTTGAAACAACCTCCCTTATCATCTGTGCACCCAAATCTATATATGATCAAAATACATACTTCAGAGTTACACAGTTGTTTGAAATTACATATACATGGTGTGGCTGAATTTAGCCATGTCTCTGTACAAATCTGCTTTTTCTAGGAGCTTGCATTCAAAGAGTGTACATAATTGACTTTTTAACTGCTTTTTCAATTTCTGACATGGACCCAACTTTACATACATGTGTGCAGGGGGTAGGGACATTAACTGATGAAGTTTCAGATTTTTAACATGCACACATTTAGAGTAATATCCACTTTTCCGCCAAAACCTCCCCGAACATACCACCGGTTCCTACCACGTCTTAAACTGTGGGCAGGAAAATCACAAGAATTATGGTATCATTTATAAAATTTTCACATGTCCGCACTATGAGTTATTCCCCTTTTTATAAAACCATATCCTTGCTGCAGGGGTGTGTCTTTTCAGGTCACATGGTACAGAAACCAGTCTTTCCAGTTTCTGCCCAGCCAGCTTGCTCTCACAGGCAGTGCCCCTCCCAGCTTCTTCAGGAGGAAGCCACTTTTTACGACGTCTGTAATAAAAACCTTTGCCTAAGTGAAGAGGGCTTTGTTCACTCTCTGGCAGAGCACAGGAAATTCAATTATCAGATAGATGGCATATCCTTAGTGTGGGCAGCAAAAGGAACATTGGCCTGGGAACATAGTTGTGACTCAAGTTTCACTCCTGATGGGGTTTAGTTGCTAGGCAAAATCAAGTTCCTTAAGCCAGACCTTCAGCTAACTGGCAGGTTTTGTTGTTGCTTTTTAACTTAACTTGCAATTTTACCCATGCAGCTAGAATGCTGATTCTAAGTGCAAAACTATGACATTTCAACAGTTACAAAGGCATGTGACACCAAACATAGGTCACTCATTTAATCTAAACATTTTCAATTTTGGTGTCTTTAAATCCAGTTGCAGTTAAACTGCTGCAATCCACCGCTCAGCCAGTCTTATTATACATTGTTTTGTGCTCTTCATTTCTCAGATTTTGTAGGCACACAAAACTCCATTCTGCCAAATGTCTGCTGGTGTTCAGTAAATATTTTGCACATGTTGCAAGGTTTGAAATAGGCATTTTGGCTTGCCTTCAGAAAAACACACAGTGGGTTTTAAAACGCCGGCTTTTGGATAGTGGTGAGTACTGGTACTGCACCCATTTTTGGGATTTTCTTGGATTAATGCATTCTAAACAGGAATGGTTCTTACATGGTAGTAAATCCTTGCTTAACATTGTTTTGATGGGGCTCCTTACAGTAAGATGGTTATGTGGAACCCCACAAAAAGGGTTGAATCTTTAAAGTGGTCCAATGAGTCACGATTTCAGCAACTTTTTGACATCAGTAACAGTGGATTTTGTTAACAAAGACCTTTCTTTACACTGGTGGGTGGCAAGTTAGGTAACCATTTTGGTGTGCGCACAACTACGCAGCTCTCCTGGATTCTGGGATGAAATGATGGGCGGCGACAGCGCATCCCCATCTTTACCCACTCCAATGATTTATTTTTGTTCTGGGGCAAAATGATGGGCAGCGACAGCTTAATCCCCACATTCACCCCGTCTAATGATTCCACATGGGTCAAAACCCTCCACATGTTAACGGTCACCGTTGCCATTAACGGTGACCGTTAACCCTTACTGCCAGCCTCGGAATGAGGCCCATTGTCTAGATATGGCATTTATATGTGTTAGTCTCTTCATTGGGTACAACTTATCTGATGGTCCTATCTCGGACCACCACTAAAGTGATACAAGTAAGAAAGACATCGGGCCTCATTCCGAGGCTGGCGGTAAGGGTTAACGGTCACCGTTAATGGCAACGGTGACCGTTAACACTTACCACCATATTCCGAGTTCCCTTTTGCGGGTTGGCATTTAACGCCTGCTTTTAGCAGGCGTTAAAAATCCAACCCGCAAAGGGACCTTGGAGTAAATTACGGCACCGTAATTTACGGTGCCGTAATTTACTCCTTCCCCATTCCCATTGAGCCCTATGGGGGCAGGAATGGGGATGGGGAACCGGTATGGTGAATGGGGAATTACCGGTCCCTCCAACCTTGGAATGGACCGGTAATTACTCCATTCACCATGCCGGATTTCCATGGAGTAAATAGCTCCATGGTTGCTTACCATGGTGCTATTTACTCCATGGATAGCGCCAGCCTCGGAATGAGGCCCATCATCATAACAACACATTGGGGGTCATTCCGAGGTTGGAGGTAACCATGGAGTAAATTACTCCATGGTTGCCTCCAATACCGCTTCGACTCCTACATGGTGAATGGAGTAATTTCCGGTCCATTCCAGGGTTGGAGGGACCGGAAATTCCCCATTCACCTTTTGCCCTTCCCCATTCCCATTTCAGCCCCATAGGGCTCAATGGGAATGGGGAAGGAGTAAATTACGGCACTGTAAATTACGGTGCCGTAATTTACTCCAAGGTCACTTTGCGTGTCCCGTAATTACAGGCGCCGGTAATCCCTTACCTCCAACCTCGGAATGACCCCCATTATTGGCTACTGCAACAGTTACGAGACAGCATCATTTGAGAGTGCTTATTGGATGGCATGGGCTTTGCCTAACTTGGATACTTGGCAGGTCATTCGCACATGATTAACAATAGTGGTAGGGAGAGCGGCATCAATGCTTCTCCGAAATAAACAAGGCCAGGACTTTTAGCTTTGTACTTGGTCCTGTCTGGTATCTTTGTTCTGCGAATTTAAGGGGACTGAAGGCATGTAGCTATAGTTAATTAATAGGCACTGCTCTCCAACCATAGGTCATTTGTGAGACCACGTTTTGAATTATTCTGCTTGGCCTTTGTTAGGATTTTAGCTCATATTAATGCAAGTGTCCTTACCCTCTCTAGCCCCTGGAGATTTGTTCGACCTACTTTTCTTCCAATATTAAGTCTTAATTAATGGGTACCTGGCTTTCAAGGGTTTTTTGTTTCTTTACTTAATGTATCTTACACTTGGGAATTATTATCTTCTGTTCACTTCAGAGCTATTCAAAACCTCCCTTTTCCATAGTAACCTTGGCGGGAGTTGTGAAACTACTGTCTGTTCTGCACAGATCTGTATTTTCAGCAAATTCAGCAAATCAACTCCCCATGCAACTTCGAGGTTTCGTCAATGATTCTCATTCACTCAAACGTGGCTGCGCCGTGCATTTGATCTAAAATAGCCACTCATTACCATTGCATTTCTATATCAAGCAAGCTTTGCGTGTATCTCATTTGCCTTGCGTTTCAGAGCATTGATTAATCATGATCTGTTTCTAGTGTCTATTGATGCAGGTAACATTCTTCATGTCTAAATGCAAGTTTTGACCTAGTGTCCATGTATCTTCATGGTGAGTGCATACCTGCTTCGTGTCTAGTGTGTCTACGTGTGTCAGTTTGGCAGTGATGACACTTGGTCTTGTCATCTTCATTTGCAGCATATTCATTTCTAATTGAGCTTGCAGATTCATCTCTTCTTTGATTGATCCAGGATAAACTTAATAGTGTTGCCTTAGCGAACAGCGTCTCTCAAACTTACAGTATGGCAGTGTGGATGGGGCAGATGCCATAAATGACACACTCCTCTCGTTCTTATGATATGGAGGCAGGGGAGGGGCTGACGCCATGAATGATGCATTCATCTGCCTCTTGACATTCCTCCCTCTGGTCAAGTCCTCGAGTATCTTGGAGGGCCCTCTGCCCAGTAAGGTACCTTGGGGGGTCCATATCTTCATCACCCCCCTCAGGTCACCTGAATTCTTTATATGCTCATCCACACTCCAGGTCCTATAGCAGCACTCCCCATCTGGATTGCTGAATACCCAAAATCCCACGTAATTACAAGGGTCTCGTGGATAACAAAATGTAGAGCCTGCAGGGACGATAGGACTTTGCCTTAAATCCAACCTAGGTAAATCATCGGTTTGTATGCACTCATACATCTGAGTGTCCACGTTTATCACTATTTTCATCCCTACTACCTTTTTAGCAGTCTTCTTGCATTGGCTTATGGCTATTCGCAGCATGCAGAATCCTAAAAACACTAACACTAATGCAGCTGTTAGTATTTTGAATGTGTTAGCCTGCCAGGAGGGGATCCAGGAAAATAGACAAGAGCGAGAATTGTCATGCTCCACTTTATCTATCTCTGCTACCATTTTGGTGTGGAGATCTGTTAGCAGTGTTATGCCCTCTGCAAGGGTCCCAATTTCCTCATCGTGGGAAGGTGTGTATGTGCAGAAGAAGAGACAATTCTTACACATATGCCAACCTCCATGCTGTTATTAGATCGATGGCATACCTGTTTGTCATTAGCCTTGTTGCTCTCAGCTCTTCCTTTATAGTGTTAAATCCTTTCACTGTTGTGTTAATTGTTTATAGCAGCTCCCAGTGGGTTATCTGAAATCTCCATTGGCTTGCAACCCAGGAGTAATAAGTGATGGAAAGAACATTTCTGTCTACTGAACCATTTATGCTCGTATGGTATGTCATCAAATGCCTCTTCCATTTTGTCAGAGATATAGTTACTACTACTTTTTGTTTATTCGATGGTGAGGGATCATTTCTTTCTTGTGTGTGTATTCATTTTTGGGAACTCTGTAATGTGTACATCATTTTCGGCCACTACCAAAGTGGTTATACTTATCGGCACTTTGGAACACAGCCCTGCCCAATTTGGGGGCAGCTTCATATATGCCTTGGATCCACAAGCCCAATAGTGGTCATCAATATGGTAGTGCCTATTTTCATGCCCGGGCACATCAAAAATGTGTTTGTACCCTTTGTTTTTTCTCCTACTTTCACAGGGCCAGTATTCCTGAAAAATAATGTGGCATTTATCAGGGGAAATATAGGTAACAGGCCTGCTTCATTCTCCACCCATGTGAGCAGCTTGGAATATTTGGTCCATTCCTTGAGACATCCATCATTTGCATTCTGTACTACTTCTAATGGCACTGACAGGAGTGCTAGTGCTTTACACTGCATCATCACTTCAACCCATCCTGCTGAGGTATATAACTGTCCATTTATTAATAACTGGGATCTCTCCCAGCAGCCTGGCAGCCCCCCTATATCCTTTCCTACAACATTTGGGCAGTGTAACAACTTTTGATCTACTGTTGTAGAATCTCCTTTATTTGGATGTCTAATACATATGGTATCATCTTATTTTTCATCTTTGAGTCATCCATCATAGCCTTTGTCTTTAAGTAGCTATCCTCATAGAAGAATGTGTCTTTTGACATCCATCGTAAAGTGGCCCATCTTCCCTCAAACTGTCCCCTAGTTATGCAGAGTGCTAAATGAATTAGGCTATGGGCATCATGTGCAGGTACATCTGTGGCCACAAATGTCCTAGAAGCACTCATGGCATAGGGAATGAGAGAGCATACATAGCAGCTCTCATCATATGTCCCTCTCCCCACCCCAGTCATGTGCTGATACCACATATTATTGGTCACCTGGGCAAAATCAGCCAGGTATGCATTTATGTGTCAGAGATTATTTTCAGCATTTCTTTTCAATCTTTTCATCTGCTTAGTGGCAACGGATAAGGGTTGTGTTCTTGCTTCATCCAACATGGGAATGGGGATCACATTTGTATATACTGGCTTGGATACATTTTAAAGAACCAATTCTCATAATGCCAAAAGAGTAAAGAAACAGAGAAAGCAGAATATGAAGAATGTAGCTACAAGCATTACAGCTAATGTGTCCACATGTTGCAAAGGGCCACGTGCAATGGGTGGTCCTCGTGCCAAGAACTTACATGGAACAAAATGTAAAAAAGACCCATCTTTTACTTTTTCACTGTGTGTTTTCACGTTATTCCCAAGATGTTGGTGCCTACAGAACAAACTGCACAATTATAGCTCCAAGAATTCTTTCAAAGATACACTATTTTTTTGGGTCTACCAAAAAGCTGGCAAGCGATACGTTACTTGTTTTGGAACACCATAACTGTCGACTGTATAAGAGGAAATTGCAAACAGTATCACTCTTAATGGCAACATTGAATGTCTGTCACTTTCTCCCCACAAAGGTGTGTGTCTCTTTATTTATGCTGGTAAAAGCCTTGGGGGTGAAAGTTCACTCGATCTGTTAATTTATTTATTTAAGATAGGACAGTTAATTCATTTTATCCGTCGGCTGGTTGTTGTCTGCTCCTTGTGGCTGATAGTTTCTGCATCCGCTTCAAATCTTTTTCACCATCATCTTCAGGGACTGGAAGCAGGGCTGTCTCTCCTTTGTAGGGTTTGATGTCACCAAGGTAGAGCCAGGCACACTGCATTGCACTTGGACAGCAGTGGTGGTTATTTCCTCGACAATGTGGGGGACTTCAAAGCAAGGTTTGTGCCATCTCCTAACACATTTTATTATTAGCACTTCGTCCGCAGGGTATAGGATGGGGGCTTGAGCAGAGTCAAAGGATTTATTTCTTTGCTGTCTTCCTCATTTTTCTTTGACCCATCCTGCTGATCTCGAAGCTGTTGAACCAAGAACATCTGCGACATTGTCGGTGTCAGTTCACGTTCTAGTGGGAGAAGCAAGAGGTATATGCATACCAGCTCGAGAGGAGTCAGGTGATGGTCTGAGCTGGGCTGATTGCATAATGCAAATAGGGTTAAGAGCAGGCAATGGAGCCATCCTTTTTTCAGGGTAATTTTTATCTTGGCTATACTTTTTTTAAGAAGGCCGTTGAGGTGCTCAGAAATTCTGTTTTCCTGCGGGTGATAAGCAGAGAAAAATGTATGCTTAATACCCAGTAGGATTGGAATGTGCTCAAATAATTCATTTACAAAATACGGTCCATTGTCAGACCGAAGGACTTCGCACACTCATCTTCAGAAGACTGCATATACAAGGAACTTTGTGTAACGCTCACCTGATTCCCACGGAGGCGCTGACCCAAACTGGACTGCTACAGTTGCTTCTATGACTATGATGAGGCGTAGAACTCGGAAGACGCTCTGGGCAGGACCTCCGAATATTGACTGTGTGGCTTGTAAGGTGAGTTTTCTGCAAGTGGAAGAAAAAGGGGTAATTACAAGCTGGTTGGATAAGTTCTCCCACCAATCTTCTGCTTTTCCCACTTCTTGGTTCTCGACTGGTCTCCACGAACTCTCACCTTTGGTTTAATCAAGCCGAGCTCTCCATCCTGCTTCTGGTGCAGGGGCGCATGGAATCCAGTTACGTCACTGGATGATTTCAGTGTTTAGGCTCAGTGTCCTTTTGTGGCTTGTAATAGTCCTTCAGGTGCCGAGGAGCTGTTGGCGACACCACCACTGCTGTGCAAGAAGAGGCTCGTGAGTATAGAAGATCTGAGGCCGCTTCTGAAGGAGCACCCTTTTGTAATGTCCTTTCCTTCCTTTCAGGTGCCGAAATGCTGAGGGCGATGCTGCCGCTGCTGTGCGTGAAGAAGCGCGTAAGTATTACTGAATTGTGGCCACTTCAAAATGGGCATCTCTAATAATGTCTTTTCCTTTCTTTCAGATGCCGAAATGCGGAGGGCGATGCTGCCGCTGCTGCGCGTGAAGAAGCGCGTAAGTATAACTGAGTTGCGAACCCTTCGGCTCGGACACCACTAACAATGTCTTTTGTCTTCCAGGTGCTGGGATGCTGCCGAAGCGAAGGCCGCGGTGAACTCCGGTGTGATCACGGATGGATAAGGTAAGCGAGCGCAGCTGCGAGCGTGTTGCCCGTTTTCTAACCTTATGTCTTTATTTGCAGGTTGTCGGAGACTGGACTCTTGTGGCTGAATTCTGGTGAGTAGATGTTCCTGTGCCTTTTCTTCATCCACAGGTTGCTGCTCGAGAAGCTGAGGGTGTGTCTGGACCTGGAATGCAGGAGCCAACTCGGTGAGCGTCCTGCTGCTGTTGCAGAATAACGCGAAGCACGTGAATTCTATCGGGCGTGGTTTAAATAGTGGAGAAGTGCTTTGGTGCGTATTCTTCCTCCAGCCTCACCCAGGTAAGAAAAGAGTTCCAGTGTCAGAGGATTAGCATCAGCCCCACCCAGGTAAGAAAAGAGTTCCTGTAACAGAGGATTGGTCCCTCCCAGCCAGTGGCTGGGACTTCACCCAGCTTGGATTGTTCTAGGTGAGTATGCAGCATGGTCTGCCACAGGTAAGTCCACCCAATCACTACTGCACACTTTAAGAATATGAGCCTGGCGCCCATGGCGCCGGGACTGTGGTTCCTTATGAGCCTGGCGCCAGAGGCGCCAGGACATGGCCCAAAGGGCCCCTGTAGGGGTCTGCTGGAACCGGGGGTGTGGATGATGAGCCTGCTTCCGGGGACGCTGGGCCAGTCTTGGCTCCTCGGGAGTAGCGCTCATGACAGCACCCCCCCTCAAGGCCCCTCCCAAACTTGTCCTCCCCGGGGGTTTTGGTTTATTGGGAAAGGTTCGGTAGAATTTCCTGACTAGACGAGGAGCATGGACGTAGTCATAGGGTTCCCAGGATCTTTCCTGGGGTCCGTAGCCTTTCCAGTCGATTAGGTAGAATAGTTTTGATTTGATGATGTTGGAGTCCAAAATGTTTTTAACTTCAAATTCGGGCTCTACATTCACCTGAATGGGTTCTGGAGGTCTGGTCAGTCTGGTTCCAGGTTGCATGGGTTTCAAAAGAGATACGTGAAACACAGGATGTATTCTCATATGGGTTGGCAAATCTAATTTAACGCCCACTGGATTAATTATGGCCGTAATTGAATATGGTCCCAGGTATTTGGGGTTGAAGGTGTGAGGTCCTTTTAGCGATAAAGGTTTGGTGGACAACCAGACTTGATCCCCAACCTGGTATTGAGGGGCATCGCTTCGGTGTTGGTCTGCTCCTTTTTTGTACCTTTCTTTAGCTTGTTGTAGATGTGCAGTCGCTTCCTTGAAAGCTTGGGTAATAACAGAGTGCAACTGATCTACGGCGGGTGTTCCAAGATCTTGCGGTGGATCGAGGTTGGAGGTTTGAGGATGAATTCCATGCAAGATGTAGAAGGGACTCTTCCCAGTTCCCGAATTAACTGAATTGTTGTATGCATATTCAGCTATCCAAAGAATGTCCTTCCAGTTGCTTTCAGACTGTTGTAGCATGCATCGTAAATATTGTTCGAGAGTCTGGTTTGTTCTCTCGGTTTGCCCGTCGGTCTGGGGGTGATGGCTGGTTGAAAGTCTTACATCGATTTGAGCTGACCGACAACAACTACGCCAAAAGTGAGAAATAAACTGTCTTCCTCTATCAGAGATTAGTACCGACGGGAAGCCGTGTAACCAGACAATGTTTTCAAGGAATTCTCTGGCTAGTACTGAAGCTGAAGGTAAGCCTTTTAGCGGAATGAAGTGGGCCATTTTAGAAAACAAATCCACAATAACGAGAATAGTGTTGTACCCTGAACAAGAGGGTAAGTCTGTGATGAAGTCCATGGAAAGGGTATGCCAGGGACACGGTGGAATGTCTAATGGTTGCAGAAGACCAGCCGGCCTTTTCTTTTGACCCTTGTTTTGAGCGCACACACCACAGGACATCACAAATTCTTTTATGTCTTTTCTCCATGAAGGCCACCAGAAGTGTCTCTTCACTTTTTCTGTGGTTTTGGCGATGCCAGGGTGACCCTCCATTAATGAATCATGATAACAGGAGATTACCTGTTTTTGTAAATCGGCGTGTGGTAGGAATAATCGTCCTTGGAAATAAGGCAAGTCATTGTTTACGGTGAAGTTCTCTCCTCTTTGTAACCAGCTCTGTAAGTCTGATGGGGTCACAAGTTGTTTAGTTTTTGACTCGATGGATTGCGAAGAAAACAGACCCAAGATCCTTTGTTCAGGAATTATTGGTACGGGTTCGGGATTGACAACGTTATCTCCCATTCCAATTCGGGAAAGAGCATCCGCTTTGCCGTTCTTGTTGCCCGGGCGGTAAGTGATCACGAAGTCAAATTCAGCAAAGAATAGAGCCCAGCGAAGCTGTCTGGAGGATTGAGCTTTGGCGGTTTTCAGATACTGTAGATTTCGATGATCGGTGATCACTGTAACGGTGTGTTTGGCCCCGAGGAGATAATGCCGCCAGGCCTTAAAGGCGGATTTAATAGCTAAAAGCTCTTTGTCCGTGATGGTGTAATTAATCTCAGGCACCGAGAACTTTCGAGACCAAAACGCCACAGGATGCAGTTGGTTAGTCTCTGGATCCCTTTGTGATAGAACTGCTCCCATTGCTAAGCTGGAGGCGTCGGTTTCAACGATGTAAGGGAGATCCGGGCGTGGGTGTTTCAGTATTGGCGCCGAGGTGAATTTGGCCTTTAGCTCTTGGAAGGCTTGTTCAGCTTCTGCAGACCATTCAAAGCGCTTATTTTTTCTTAAGAGGGATGTGATGGGTTGTACCACTCGTGAAAACTCTGGAATAAATCTGCGGTAAAAATTGGCAAAGCCTAGCATGCTTTGAACACCTTTCACGGAAGTAGGAGATGGCCATTTGAGGATTGCGTCAACTTTTCTCGAGTCCATGTGGACTCCTTTGGGTGTCAGAATAAATCCCAGAAATTCGACCTCGGTGACATGAAAGGCACATTACTCGAGCTTGGCAAAGAGTTTATGTTGGTGAAGTTTTTCAAGGACCGCCCTTACATGATTTCGATGATCAGCTTCCGAAGATGAGTACACAAGAATGTCGTCTATGTAGACGACAACACAGACATCAATGAGCTCTCTGAGGACGTCATTCATGAAATATTGGAAGGCGGCCGGCGCATTGCATAGACCGAAGGGCATCACTTGGTATTTAAATAGCCCATACTTAGTGCGAAATGCCGTCTTCCATTCATCACCTTCCTTGATCCGTACCAAATTATAAGCTCCCCGGAGATCAAGCTTGGTATAAATACAGGCGTTTTTCACCTGGTCGAGGAGTTACGGGATAAGAGGTAAGGGGTATCTGTTTTTTACTGTTATCTGATTCAGAGCACGGTAATCAATACAGGTTCTGAGGTCACCTTCTTTTTTTGGTACGAAGAACAGAGCCGAGGATGCAGGAGACTTTGACGGACGGATAAAGCCATTGGCCAGATACTGGCCTAAATACTGTTGCAGATGAAGGTTCTCAGGCTCGGTGAGGGCGTAAATCCTACTGCAAGGGGGAGTTGCAACGGGTAGCAGATCTATCTGACAATCGTATGATCTGTGAGGTGGCAAGGTGTTAGCCTGTTCCTTTTGAAAAACATCTTGGAACTCTCGATACTCTTGAGGTAATTGTGGACCGTCAGTCGTTGCTGACGCTAGGCCAATGCTGGGTCGTGGATAGCAGGTTGGTGCACACTCAGGGAACATTATCGTCTTTGCTCGCCAATCAATCTGAGTGTTGTGTTTCTCCAACCAAGGGATTCCTAGGATTACTTGGAATTGAGGAGCCTTGATCACGTCGAACACAATTACCTCCCGATGCCCGTCTTGGCCTAGTAACGTCACTTCAGCAGTGGTATGGGTTACCGGTCCGGAGGCGATTTCGGTCCCATCCACCGTGGTAATGACGTCTTTAACCGCCTTTGGACAAAGAGGTAGGTTCATCCTGGAAGCCAATTCGCGGTCCACGTAATTTCCTATTGCTCCACTATCAATGTATGCCTTAATAGCATGCAAACGTTCTGGTTGCTTTGGGTTTACGAGGACCATAGGCATTATGAAGTGCGAGGTCAAAGAACTGGTTTTTAAGCTCGGCAAGTGGACCTCTACACTTGTCGGGCGAGGTCGTTTCCTGGCTCAGGCTTTTCAGAGTTCTTGTCAGAAGCTCCTACTGTCTTCTTAGGTGGTTTTACCGGGCAATCTCGAAGAAAATGTCCAGAGTTTCCACAATAGAGGCACAATTGCATTTGTCGTCTTCTGTCACGCTCTTTCTGGGTTAAGGGACCCTTTACGGCCCCAATCTGCATAGGTTCAACGGTGTCGACCCCTTTGGCGTTGCTTTGTGTTTTCGTGAATACTCGGGTTTCAAACCTGGATCGGTCCGCCTTTCTGTTTTGGAGCCTATGATCCAATTGGACCACCAAATCAATATATTCTGTACAGTCCTGAGGAGGATTCACGACCTGGGCAAGAACGTCTTTAAGTTCACCACGCAGACCTCTGTGAAATAGCGTTATCCTTTTATCCTCGGGCCATCTAGTTTCCACGATTAACCTATTAAAAGATGCAATGTAGGCTAAGAGGTAACGTTGTCCAGGGCCTGCCCTTGGGAATGTCTTGCAAAAAGTCTCTCCATACTCGCCTGGAAGGCTGAGAAGTTCCGAAGAATTGGGTCATCCTGTGTAACCAGAGGGATCGACCAATCAGCGGCGCTGCCGCTAAGATACGATAGTACAAAGGCTACCTTGGTCTGGTCAGTTGGAAAGGCTGCGGGTCTACAAAGAAAGTGCAGTCGGCATTGATTTATAAACACTGCAAATCTTTTAGGGTCACCAGAAAAGCGTTCAGGTGGTGCCAATGACACATTTCCAGGTAGGTTGATTTGAACGGGATTGGTTGAAGTAACTGGGGTATAATTCCCCCCTGAGTTAGGTAGAGGAGTTTGCCCCGCTTGACTCTGTAATAACTGTCTGGCGAGATCGTCAGTTCGTTCTTTTGACATTATCAATTCCCTCTTAAGGGCGTTCGTTTCCTGGCGAGCAGCATGGACTTCAGCTCTTAATTCCCCCAACAACTGGGCCAATTGGTCTGTGTCGGAAGTTTCCATAGCGCCTGGGTAGGAGATTATGGGTAGGCTTTGCATTCTGTAACGCTCACCTGATTCCCACGGAGGCGCTTACCCAAACTGGACTGCTACAGTTGCTTCTATGACTATGATGAGGCGTACAACTCGGAAGACGCTCTGGGCAGGACCTCCGAATATTGACTGTCTGGCTTGTAAGGTGAGTTTTCTGCAGGTGGAAGAAAAAGGGGTAATTACAAGCTGGTTGGATAAGTTCTCCCACCAATCTTCTGCTTTTCCCACTTCTTGGTTCTCGACTGGTCTCCACGAACTCTCACCTTTGGTTTAGTAAAGCCGAGCTCTCCATCCTGCTTCTGGTGCAGGGGCGCGTGGAATCCAGTTACGTCACTGGATGATTTCAGTGTTTAGGCTCAGTGTCCTTTTGTGGCTTGTAATAGTCCTTCAGGTGCCGAGGAGTTGTTGGCGACACCACCACTGCTGTGCAAGAAGAGGCTCGTTAGTATAGAAGATCTGAGGCCGCTTCTGAAGGAGCACCCTTTTATAATGTCCTTTCCTTCCTTTCAGGTGCCGAAATGCTGAGGGCGATGCTGCCGCTGCTGCGCGTGAAGAAGCGCGTAAGTATTACTGAATTGTGGCCACTTCCAAATGGGCACCTCTAATAATGTCTTTTCCTTTCTTTCAGATGCCGAAATGCTGAGGGCGATGCTGCCGCTGCTGCGCGTGAAGAAGCGCGTAAGTATAACTGAGTTGCGAACCCTTCGGCTCGGACACCACTAACAATGTCTTTTGTCTTCCAGGTGCTGGGATGCTGCCGAAGCGAAGGCAGCGGTGAACTCTGGTGTGATCACGGATGGATAAGGTAAGCGAGCGCAGCTGCGAGCGTGTTGCCCGTTTTCTAACCTTATGTCTTTATTTGCAGGTTGTCGGAGACTGGACTCTTGTGGCTGAATTCTGGTGAGTAGATGTTCCTGTGCCTTTTCTTCATCCACAGGTTGCTGCTCGAGAAGCTGAGGGTGTGTCTGGACCTGGAATGCAGTAGCCGACTCGGTGAGCGTCCTGCTGCTGTTGCAGAATAACGCGAAGCACGTGAATTCTATCGGGCGTGGTTTAAATAGTGGAGAAGTGCTTTGGTGCGTATTCTTCCTCCAGCCTCACCCAGGTAAGAAAAGAGTTCCAGTGTCAGAGGATTAGCATCAGCCCCACCCAGGTAAGAAAAGAGTTCCTGTAACAGAGGATTGGTCCCTCCCAGCCAGTGGCTGGGACTTCACCCAGCTTGGATTGTTCTAGGTGAGTATGCAGCATGGTCTGCCACAGGTAAGTCCACCCAATCACTACTGCACACTTTAAGAATATGAGCCCGGCGCCTATGGCGCCGGGACTGTGGTTCCTTATGAGCCTGGCGCCAGAGGTGCCAGGACATGCTCCAAAGGGCCCCTGTAGGGGTCTGCTGGAACCGGGGGTGTGGATCATGAGCCTGCTTCCGGGGACGCTGGGCCCGTCTTGGCTCCTTGGGAGTAGCGCTCATGACAGCTTGCAGCACATGTGGTATCAGGATGTGTGCATGGACCTGCTTTGATCCATTGGGTAAAAGGACACACGACTACGAGCATATATCTGTAGCCCTTACAGCTTTGGAGCATATCTACATAAACAATATGAAAAAGCTGGAAAGGTACTGGAGGATGGGGTATTAATCATCTCAATGTTCACAGTGGTGTGCCCTTCTGTAGATGTTTGGGAAACTATGCAATTCATGAGAAAAGCAGCAACGTGTTCACTGAGTTGGGTAAAAAACAGTCTTCTGATTCCAGGGATAAAAGACACTCTTGTGTTGTGTGTGCTGGGTAGAGAAGCTGCTCTATTGCTACTTTAAGTTGTACAAGGGCCATAACTGGTTTGCTGGTGCCATCCTGTTGCCATATTGCATCCATGAGGGACAATGAGCACCCCCCGATGTTTTTCTGGTGGCGTGCATCCCTGAAGTTTGGTGATTTGTGCTATGGGCAAGGTATTAAAGCCTTCTTACATTACCATGCTGCATGCTCGTGTGTGTTTATTAAGTGGTGTGTCAAATTCAGATATTTGGGAAATTATGCTGGTTTTGTGGCCTCTGTGTCGGCTGCTTCATTGCAGTGGGAAATTAAATCTCCCCTCTTGTGTGGGCCTCACTTCGTGATGGCTGATGGTAGTTGTGGTGCATCATGAGCCTGTCCAATAGTGACGTATGTTGAACTGGGGTGTAGTCTGCGCGTAGGAAGCCCCATCTTTTCCAATGTGACAGTCCTGAATTTACTGTTAACGTCACATAGTTGCAATCTGGAAACACTGTGATTTCCTCATCCTCATGCATTTCAAGGTCTACAATAAGCGCTACTAATTCTGCTACTTGCGCTGAAAAATGTAAAGGTAATCTTGCGATTGCCACTACTTCAAAGTTGCCATTCTGTTTTACTTTTACCACTGCGGTCCCTGTATGTCTTTCCCCTGAATTCTGATCAATCAATGAGGAACCGTCAATGAAGAGTACTTCACCTGCTCCATGGGTATTTTCTCTGACATGGGGTATATTGTCATATATTCAGTGTATTTGGTGCAGTTGTGCATGTGATCTACTTCCTCAACTGGCTCTGCTATGAACGTTGCTGGGTTCACTACTATGCATCTGACAATCTTGATTGCTGGGTTTCAGATGATCACTTCATACCCAGATGCTCTCTGTGTGGTCAATGTGCTTTTGGGATTTTCAAGAACGCCAAACAGTACATGCTCCATGCATACATTTACTACACACCCATCGTGATACTGGCTGATTTCTCAATTGCAAAGGCTGCTGGCACCAATGATTGTTCACAGGGATAAAGGCCTCTCATCACTGGATCTAGGATCCCACTGTAATACGCTAGTGGTTTGTGTCCTAGGGTAGTCTTCTGTGCAAGCACTGTATTTGTATTTGTATTTATTGTTTTTATAGAGCGCTTTAGTCCAAAGTGCTTTATAGTTTAACAACAAGAATACATAGAACAATACACTGCTGTCATCACTACTCCAGAGAATAAGAAATATTCTGCACTGTAATCGGGAATTCCTGGAATAGGTGCTGTGCATATTGCCTCTTTTAATTAATTGAATATTCCTGTCATTTCGCCTGTCCAGGCTATGTTACTGTCATCTTCATGAGTTTCCTTGCATCTTTTCAAAAGGTGTCTGACGTATGTACTATAGTCAAAGACCCATGCCCTGCAGTAATTGCACAGGCCCAGATATTGTTGCACCTCCCTCACCATCTTTGGCTGGGGTGTATTCATGATTACTTCTGCTCTTTCAGCGGTCACCTTTCTGTCCTCTTGAGATATCAATTGTCCTACGTATAGGATTTCTTCCTGGAAATACTGTAATTTCTCATTGTCTACTTTGTACCCCCTTTCTACCAAGACTGTCATCAACTGTATTGAGTCTTTTCTGCACTGTTCTTCTGTCTCACTGCACACCAGAATGTCATCTACATACTGGATCACTACACTGTGTGATGAATCCTGCAGAGCCATCGCTGATTCCCCAGTGGTGATCTCCTCCTGCATGGCCAGGGAAAGGCAGCTGCTTCCTGATCCTGACCCCTGGGGCTCGTGTCAGGAGGGAGGATCATGGGGGAGCAGATGAGTACCGGGGGAAATGGTAGTTCAGATAGGAGAGACGTGGTATTCTCCCCCTTTCTGTAAAGAGGAAACCCTAATTCCAGAGTCTTTGATGGCATATTGTTCTGAAACATCTGATGTTTATGGTGCTTATATTTTAAATGCAACTGTTCAACAATGTGACTTAAAATCAGTTGAAATTTCCTGGGACTCCAAGTCCCAGAAAGCCTCAGGTACTGCGACAAGGAAGAGGAGCAGACAGTCCATGTGGAGGAAATGGGATGCTAAGTGTAATGTGCAGTCTAGTTTTAACAAACCTAATCAGTTGTGCAGGACATTTAAAACCACAGATCACCTGCAGCGAGAGGAACGAGGAAGGAAAGGAGAAAGGATGCAGAGTATGCAGATCAGGAAGCAAGACCGGTGGCAGAGGCAATCCCACAGAGAAAAGCCATGGGTAGAAGAGGAGACGTCTGCCAGCAGCAGATTAGCAGTATTCGGGACTGGAGAGGAACATCTCTTGTGACGCTGAGGTGAACGGTGTGCAGTAGGACCAAGGGAGATGCAGTCCTGCTGAGCTGCACTGGCTCTGGCAGCAAAGGACTTCAATACAATGTTTTCTCAGTTAGATACAGTTGCAGTTCAAGCATTGCATCTTCTCAGTTCCCAGGAAGCTAGTGGGTGAACTACATCATACCCCTATAGCAAGGCATTCAAGGCATACTATAGTTATACATGATTGGAGCAAACAGATCGACCCCCATTCAGTGCCTTTCCCCCCGTGTGGTACCACATTGCTTCCTGCTCTTTCCCACAAACGGTTTGCAATTAGTAATTACATAATTGTTCTGATCTCTAGTTCTTTATTCATCTGCCATTTGTCAGCATTAGAACGGAAGGAGCACGAGACACTCTGAACTAGTGGGAAGGGAGGCATTCACATGACACCTGCAAGATAGCAACTTTGCAAACACTATTGTGAAAACTCTGGGGGCGTGTTACTTTTCTGGGATGCCAACACTTACCATATGATTGGCTCTTCTTGATGCGCCCCTCGATTCCACATCCTTGCTACCATACCCGCCAGCCAAAGGGTGATGGTATAGGTGTCTGTGCACCTGCACTTACGTTCCAGGTTCCCATGGTATTCTGTTGTACTGGTGCTTGGAGGTGTATCTGTGCTTGTTGTGTCTGCATGAGGGATTGATGTGCTTGTACTGATGGCTGTTGTGCTGGTTGTATTTGCAGCCCATATGTCTGATACTGTGCGTAATTGATGGCATAATATTCAGGTGGCTATGCACTGTATGGTGGTGGATAGGCCATCTCCCCTCTTGGATCCTGCCAGGTCTGTTGCATCCATCCCCTGCTTCTCCATATTTGAGCAATGTGCCTCATTCTCCCACATTTCCAACACTGCTGAGGTGGTCTTCTAAATCTGGGCTGTTCCTCACTAAACCCTCCTCCTTGAAGAGCTTAAAATCCAAGCCCTCTTCCTCTAGGTGCGACCCCTCTTCCTCGTGGCCAGTAAATATATTCTCTGCTTCCTGTGAAATTCTGTCCAGCCATTGGCTATGCCTGCTGTGTGTCTTGTGTAAACACTCTCTCTCGAGTTGTCAACACGGCTCCGTCCACTGAAAACTTTGATAGCTTTTTCTGAACTAACTTTGCTTCCTCCAATTTTCTTTCCTCGAGTTTCGTTCTGGCTTTATCCTGCATTAATTGACTCTGATGAACTATAGTAATTGAATCTCTGGCCATGGTTTCTCTTCCATTGTCATAATGTTTTCAATTGTCTCTTCACTTGCTCAGGTAACCCCTGAAACAATATGTGATAAAAAAAATAGATATAGTCTTGTAACACGGTTCCCCCATCTCAAGATGCCATCCCACTTGAATCTCTGGAATGTAAGCAACTGGGTTTTCGTCATCACACATTTTGCATATCACAATCGCACTCATGTCTGATATATCAGGCTTTTGCACTCTGAGTGCTCTCCACACGTCTGTCCTACAATTGTTAAATGGTGCCTCGTCATGAGCTATGTTCTGAGCTGTCACCCCAGGATATCTTGCCTTTTTCCAAATGTCATCACCTCGCTCCCCAATGGTGTCAGCAAGAAAGCTTTTTATGTCATCCACTGCTAACATCATTCCTGCCATCATTTTCGCTAACTCATAGATGACAGCTCAGAACACGACTCAACCAATTACACTTACAATTAAAATAGATCCATTTGCCTGCTCCTGATGTCAATGTTGGTGACTTCCACCTCAAATTATCCTTATCCATTTGTGGCCATGGTATATATTGCAGCCATCCTCCCCTTTTTCTAACGTTGGGAATTGGGCTAATCCTGCTCCACATTTGAATCCAGCTGTGCCCTTTGTCTTTATGATGGTGTCTGTCATGTTTGATTTCTTTCACCCTGGTAATGTTTATTTATTTTATTTATTTATTTTGCATTTATTACAGCGCACAAAGCCCTGAGGCATCTAGGCGCTAGTTACAGTACGTGCTTGTTACAGTTCATAGGTAAAAGAACATGCAATAGGATTACAGCGTAGTGGTGGTTGGAGATAGCTTACTCTTGACATGCCTCACCTCATGTTACGGGTGGATACATCAGGCATGCATACATCAAAAGGACAAAGAAGGTGCAAGTATACCAACTGGGAAAGCCTCAACTCATGTTATGGGGGCTACTTCAGGCATGCATACATCAATAGGACAATGTAGTTGCAGGTATACAGAATTGGAAAGCCTCACCTCACGTAACAGGAGGCTACATCAGACATGCATACAACAAAAGGACAAAGTAGGTGCACGTATACAGACTGGGAAAGCCTCACCTCATGTTACGGGAGGGCTATATCAGGCATGCATACATCAGAAGGACAAAGTAGGGGCAAGTATACAGACTGGGAAAGCCTTACCTATGTTAGAGGGGCTACATCAATCAGGCATGCATAAATCCTAAGGACAGGTACACATATGCAGATTAGCAAGGCCTAACCTCGTGGTCCGCTGCATAGAAGCAGAGGTGCTCGATGAACAGGTTTGGTAACATAGCTAAGTTCCACTTTTTTGCAAAGCACAGGAAAGCAGCAGATACGCAAGCAGGGAACTAACAGATGTATGCAGTCAACATTATTACCATCAACAATTGTGCAGGGCCTGGGGGCCGGTAACATAGTTGGGTAAACATGCAATCCTTTAATATTAAGATATGGCATGGTGTTTGCAGTGGTAAGCTCATGAGTGACAAAGGAAGCCATTGCGTTAGAGCAGTCTTTGTGTAGTAGCAAAGGTCTTTATGCAGCCAAGGGACCCAGACTGCAGAGTCAGTTGTTGAACAAAGGTTAAGGCAGATTGTGACATACAGTAGCAGTAGCGCCAGCGCCTCTGCGGGCAAAGGGTAGGTGAAGCTGGTGGCAACGGAGCCCGGTTGCTGAGAGACAAGCAGCCTGAGGGCAAGGTGTTTGGTGCGGCTCAAATGGAAGAGGTCAGAGGCTGCTGGGAGGCTTGGTGGCCTCGGCATAGGGCTAGGAGATAATGCCAGAAGGAATCTTGCCAGTGGAAGTAGTGGGCAGGAGGTAATCCTCAGAGGACTTGCATGAGGGATTGCACTCTTTGTGGGGAACTTACTACACTCCTTTTTATCTTACGATGACCCTGCTGTCCCTCCTGCTTTTGTACGGGTCACCAAACCTTCTTTGTATTGCTGCTCCCTCATCTTCATCTAGGAAAGTATGATTTTTGATTATTTCTAAGGCGTCTTTCTAAACGCCTTTCTCTTTCCCGCTTCTGTTCCTCACTTTTCTCCATCACTCGACGCACGCGTTCCTTGACAATCTTTTGAAATTCCTTTCAGCTCCGTTCCATCTCTCGCTCTATCTTTCTCTCTCTTTCTTCTTCCATTTCCTTTGCTCTCTTTTTCTCTACTTCCCTTTGCCTTTCCCTTTCTTCCGTTTGCTCTTTCGCTCTTTCCCCTAGCTGCCTTCGCTTCTCCTCCTATCACCTTTTTCCTTCCCTTTATACTCATTGTGCATAGAGACTGGCTTTTGATTTAATTTAGCTTCATCACTATTGTAAGCGGGGTGCGCATATACCCTGCTGCTGCTTTTCATTCTTTCAAACGGTAGAATCGCTGCCCTTCGTCTAACAGATCGATGGTCTGGGGAGGAGGACCCAAGGGCCCTGCACCCTCCCCTTCATGCTGATTAAGCATCCACTCTCTCAGGGGTTTATCCTCCACCTCATCTGCAAACATCTTCCATAACTCAAAAATGGCTAATCTCTTGTGCAGCTTTTTTCCTTTATATGCAGCGTGTAAAAATGCTGTCAGTTGTTGCAGCACGGTTTCAAAAGAGTCCACTCTTGGGGCCAGGCCATAAACATTTTGCACGCTGTGCCATGAACCCACTCCGCATTATACTTGCATATTAGTATTATAACTCAGCAGAGATATATATAAATGCATAAGGGAAGTGTCTCCCATGATGGCACATCACGCTCTTGACTGCCGATACTTGCCAGACCTTAATAAACTGTGAGGAATCTGATAGGATTCTCCCTAGAAACCTGGTCTGGCACCCTCCTCATGTGGCTAGGGAAAGGCAGATGCTTCCTGATCCCGACCCTGGGGGTGTGTACTGCGAGAGGATCACATGGGGGGAAAACAGACCAGGAGGATTAGGATGAGCCTCTTTTTAACTTTCCACGCAATTCCACCCTTTTGATGGCTTTTTGCCAACCCAAAGAGGTTGAAAAAACGAATTTTGGGAAAACAAACTACATGTCCCAGAATCCTAGAGAACTGAGACAAAGAAGAGGAATGTAGATGTAGAAGTCGGGTAATAAGCTTAATAGCCACTTCAAGAGTCAGGCAATTGAGGCTGAGGGCTTACACCTGAAGCCAATTGTCAAACCTGTGGGCCATAAAATGCTGCAGTAGGAGAGGAGAGGTAGAAGGAGCTGGAGCAGGAGTTGGAAGGCTGGCAGTAGTATTAGTAAAGGAGCACAAGGCTGGCAATTCATGAGGAAGTGTGACCACAGACTGGACGCCAGAACATGGAGAAAGCAGATTACACCTGCAAGTTCTGAGAGGGTCCTGTGTTCTCAAAACCTGTATTGCAGAAACTGTGTAGAGGAAGACATGCCAGAAGTGAGGTTTTTCCAATGTGAGCCGAGTTGCTGTGATTGCAGAGCTGTAACTGTGCAGCAACCCAGGGCCAGAGGCAAAAGGCAAGCCAAGGGTTTCGGGAGTGGGAGAATCCCCCCAATTAAGAAGGCTGGACCGGAGACACCCGTGCTGCAGAAGGGTGTGGATCACAAGTAGTCCCAAACAAACAGAAGAGGTTGAGGAAATCAGGAGTGCGAAGCAACCCACAACCGCTGTGTCCTTGAGGCCAGTGAGTGAAGCTCAGCGCTCAGAAATACTTAATAAGCCTTGCCGGTAACTGTAATCGGCTCCAAAACAACTTGCGTAGAGTTGAAAGCAAGCAGAAGTTGTTCATTACTTTCAAGTACTATGTTGACTATGAAAATGTAACACACACATTTATTCTGAAAGCCGGAGCTGTTGCATGGAAAGTAAAGACCTCTTAATTAATTGTGAAACGCTTGTTCTTATTATCGGAGTGGTTGCGTGCCTTCAAATGTGGAGAAGGAATGTGGCTTTCCACTCCAAAAACACTGATATACGATTTTACAAGTGTTCCCAGTGAAACAATCACAAAGGAAGGTTGTGTGTGACCAATTACATTTCCTTAATAAAGTCAAAAGTTATCTCTTTAAATTTATTCAGGAATACAATTCCATTCAAGGCTTTAAGTCGAAAATCTATCTTAGAAAGGCATCGATTGTGCCTAATTAGGGTTTCACTTTGAAGACTAAACCTTGTAGATGCATGAATTGACATTCTTTATTTTATAATGTGGCTAGACGGAAGCAAATAACAAGCAATTCCCAAGCCAAGAGGCTAACCCTGTTTCTAGTGAGGAAAGTACTGTTTACACCCCTCCACTTGTAAGGTGCAGTTGTCAACAGTCCAGTAGCCTACATCTAAGCGTGGTATTATTATCTGAAGTCTGAGGGGTGGCACTACGGCTTTCAGGTAATTACTTGGATAGAAGGGGTGTGAATAAGTCTGTGGAAGGGTAACTGAGTGCTTGGAAAGTACTTTGGGAAAATAACCTGTAATGCAGAAGACTATGGAAGTTGAGAGGAAGTCAGTCTTCTGGGCAGAGGCAGGTTACCCGTGGTGGCAGTCAGACAGACAGCGAGGTTGTTCCCTTTTGGACGTCCCTGAAGGGAATTGTACGTTGCCTGTAGAGGTCGAAGTGTCATTTAATGCCTAATAATTCTGAAGTATAAGACTGAAGCAGAAGTACCTGAACTGTGGTGAAGTACAAAACTGTCAGAGGATGCCACAGTGAAGTGGTTTAGAGTAGTAGCAGACTGTGAGACCAGGTGACTGTTCTCATAGTAACAACAGTAGAAGGGTGGTTGTTAAGAGGGAAGCAGCAACCCAAAGAGAAGCATCCTGACAATTAAACTGAATGCACTGCAGATGTATTGACTAATTGTAGGGTTGTAGATGAAGAAATTCTATTCTTTGAACTGTCTTAAGCAACATTGAAGAGAAGGTATCCAGGATTACCATTGCTGCTATTTTCTTGGCTATAACTGGAAGGAGATCTTTTCAACAAAAACCGGAGAATAGTTACCAGTGGATCTTTGTTCAATGAACTTTTGTTTTGATTTTCGAACTGACAAGAACTGGTTCAAGACTTTGCTTTTCTTTTGAACATTTTCAATTGACTTTAAAACCCTGGGGAAGGGATTATCCCAGGACAGGTGAAGGTAATCCAGATATCATTCAATTCTTGTTTAATATTTTTGAGTTGCTTTAATATTATTTATTTTATTTTATTTATTTATTGCATTTGTTACACGCCCAAACCCTTAGGTGCCACGGCGAGGTTACAGACAGCTTGATTAAGGCATTTACAGCCTCATCACGACTTCGGCGGTAACCCTTAAATCCGGCGGTAGCGCTATTACCGCCAGATTTAAGGGTCTGCCGAATCAGGGCTTCGGCGGATTACGCCCCAGCTCTGAGCTGGGGGGAAATCCGCCAAAAATGTGTGCTATCACCGCCGGCGGGAAATCCGCCGGCGGTTTTAGCGCGAAGATTCCCCATTGAGCCCAATGGGGAATGGGGCATTCCCGAATGGGCTCAGTGGGGAATGGGGACTTTCATTACCGCCGAACTCGTGATCCGGCGGTATTAGCGCCGGGGAGTTCGGCGGTAGGGCTAATACCGCCCGCGCTAATAGCGTTACCGTTACCGCCCAAGTCGTGATGAGGCCCGTAGTCAAAGACCGTTACAAATAAAGAGTGTTACAGCATACATAATATTTACAGAAGACAGAAAGTACAACTGGTGCAATTGTTATTTACAACTTCTAAGCACCATTTGCTATGTTAGTATTGACTAAATAGTCTGGTTTATAGCACCTTTTTGAAGCCTGAGAAAGTTTCCTTTTGTTTGATGCTCAATGGGAGGGAGTTCCAATGTTTGGGTGCTAGGTATTGGAAGCTGCTGCCTCCTGCTCTAGCGTTTCTGTAGCAGTGCACAGCTAAGAGTAGTTGGTTGTTGGACCTCAGGTTTCTAGTTGACTCTTTTTTGGTTATAGCCCTATTCAGGTAGATAGGGGCCTTTTCTTGGAGGCATTTGAAGGTGATGCAGAGAGAGTTTTGAAAATAACTCTGGCTTCAATGGGCAGCCAGTGATGATCTCTTCTAGTCTTAGAGATGTGATCATATGTTCTGATTCCTAAAGTGGCTCGTGGAGCTTTGTTTTGTATTAGTTGTAATTTTTTGATATTGGTGGTGGAGGTGCCAAGTAGCAATATATTGCAATAGTCGAGTTTTGATGAACTCAGGGCCCTAGCCATGGTGATGCAGTTGCTGGGAGGCAGGAACTGACGGCTTAAGGCAATTAGTTTAGTGGTGTAGGAGGTGGATGATGACAAAGTGCTAATATGCTTAGTCATTGTGAGGTTTGCATCCAAATAGACTCCTTAAGCTTTTACTAGCTTCAGGACAGGTATCATGGTACCATCAATATTAATAGAGGAGTAGTTTCAATGGAGTGCAGCTATTTTCGACTGGGAACCCAAAGTGAGAATCTCTGTCTTCTCATCATTGCGACAGAGGCTGTTAAGTGCCATCCAGTTTTGTATTATGGCATGGATTTTTTTAATGGCCAGTGTGTCTTGGGTGTAGTTCCCTGAGAGTGGAATGAGGATCTGGCTGTCACCTGCAAAGTTGGTGTAGATGACACCCATATCGTCTAAAGCTGAGAATAAGAGCTTTGTGTATGCATTATAAAGGGTAGGGGAGAGGCAAGAGCCTTGGGGTACTCCAATAGGGACTGGGTTGGGCTCTGCAGCTTCTTTGCCTATAGAGACTCTGGAGGTTTGTTCCGCTAAGAACGATTTAATCCACAAAGTGGCGTCAGTAGAGAAATTAAAATCTTTAGCTAGCGTGGAGCAGAGTTTATTGTGATCCACAAGGTCGAACGCTGCAGAAAGGTCCAACAAGAGGAGAATGCAACAGAGCAGTTTCCGTGCTATGGTTGGGCCTGAAGCCAGATTGTCTAGTGCCCAGAAGCTGGTTGTGTTCCATATGGTCTTGGGCTTGGTTGTAGGCTATTTTTATGAGTATTTTAAGTAAAAACAGGACTGTTGTTATCGGCCGATAGTTAGTGGGCACGGTTGGATCTAGGGAAGATTTTTTTAGTTGGGGTGTAACCCAGGCTTCATTAATGCTGGCTGGGACTAGTTTGGCTTTGAAGGAAGCATTAACAAAATTAGTTATGATAGGAGTGAGAGTGTGGGCGCAAGATTTGACTACTTGCGCTGGGACAGAAAAAGAAAAATTAGTCTTTGAATGTGTTGTTGTTCAAAGTGAGGGCCAGTTTACCTATTTAAGGAGTTGTTCCCTTAGCCTTTAGACTAGGTAGGGAATTCCCTTATAGAGTAGGGTAAGCAATGCTTTATTTGGCAACTTTTTCTTTAATATAATGTTTAATAATGAGAAAACTACAAGAAGTTGTCAGACTTGCATTACTGACCCCTCCCAAAACCTTCATCATTACTATCTCTTCACTCCTCCTTCACAATCTCCTGTCAACAATACTTTCCTCTATTTTCAACACTTTCTATCCCTCTTCCTCTCGGCTATAACAACTGTTTGGGCAAGCACCACAAACGCTGCCCACTCTCAGTACCTCCCCTTTTGGGTATCAACCACAACTCCACATTCTCTAAGATGTAAATCAATATCCACAAAGCCTCATTTTTTACAACTTAATCCACTTCTCACTCTCCCGCTGGCGTCAGCAATCACTACACGTATGGGTGCACCCTCAAAATAACACAACAAAAACCCTACTGCCGTCTTGCCACCCTTCTGACAAGATATCCTTTTATCTCTTAAAGTTACCCCAAATGGGAGTGTGGCACACTCTTCTTTGACCTGATCTCTGGAAATCTTTTTACTCTTAATAACGTAATACCTCGTCACAAGATTTAGTGCGCCGCATTCCATAACCTCGTTATAGGCATCCTCTCATAAATAAACACTTTATCACCTCACAATTCCCCAATATACACAGACCAATTCAATCACTCTGATCTTTGTTTTCCACTTCGATGATCTATACATCCGTGGATCGGGCAAAACCTTGGGTATCAATCCTCCCTCAACCAGCCACTTCGCCCTCACCCGCGAGATCGGGCAGGACTTTCTCCAAGGGGGCTCCTGTCGACCATATCAGTTCATGCATGATTTTCCAGTCTCAATGGGTCATGCAGAGTCCTCAGGCTTGCAATGGGGGCATCGACTATCTGAGGACCAATCCAAACCACTACCGTATGTAAAGGTACAGGACTGGACAGCCCCAGAGCTAGCGGACCAGGTTGACCAGGAAGTCCTGCGCACAATTGCAGAAATAGTCAAGGTAAATGGCAAAAGTCTGTTTTATATGAGGCGGAAGTGTTTCGTGGTGTTCTTTCTCAGAATCTCTTGCTACATTTTACAGTGAAGACATGCTTTGGAAGCCACCGGCACACATTGAGCTACTGTGCCTTTAAGGCAAACCTTCAAAAACCTCCTGACGAGCGAAGTGAGGCAGAAGTGTTTTGTGGTGTTCCATGGGGGACGAACGTACTAAGTTGCTGCTTTCTAAGTCGGAGTGAGTACAAAGAACATAAAGAACTGTTGGTGCTGTTTAGTCTTGTACGGACGCTCTGAAGTAGTAGCTCACAGGTGGGTGTCACGCCGCACAAACATAAACAAGCAGTGCATCCTCCCCGACACCGCCCCACCAGACATACCGCACACAGGGGCACTAGGAAACGGGGATTTGCACCCGAATTGGATCTATGTAACTTATTCAGCAGTTTCAGTTAAATCGTCCATGATAAACGGTTCAAGTGATACAAATTGATGGGCATTTACATTTAAGATTGGGGGCTGATTGTGGGCGGCGTGGACCCTGTTAAACTACTAAGTCAGGTATAAAGCCTGCTTTAAGCGTCCGCCCTATGATAGCAGAAAAGCTCAAAACTGCTGTGTGCATGCAAACGTGTTCCGACGTTTTCTACTGTACAAGGTGTATAAATGGCTTTCAAACTACGCAGTGGTAGGTTGGCCATTACAGAAAAAGGAAAGGAGGCACTGAAAGCCTGCCAGGAGGGTAGAAAACATGGCAACCCCTATGGAACTAGACGTAAGTGTAACAAGTCATGTGGACACCCAGGAAACACAGGAACAGGGGGTTGGAACCATGTATCCTGGTGAAAATGAAGATAGTCCCACCTGGCCCCTACTATACTCAGAAGTAGTAGGTGGTGGTGGCAATGATGGTAGCAAAGTAGTGAGGCATCTTAAACAAAACTAAGAAACCTCATTTTACCTTTGGAAACGCAGAATCAATGCCAACTACACTGCATGAGGCCCAGACAGAGTACTTCAAGGAAATGGAGATTTCAAACCAAACATTTGGCCGAAATCCTGTCAGAGACCCCTCAACCAAGAGGCAGTGGTTACAAGATAATCCAAATAAAACAGGGGCAGCAATAAACACCAAGGTCTCCACACTCTCGCCGTTCTCAAGCATGACAACAGTTTCAAAGCAAGAAATACATCACAATTGACAAACCATTACAATCTTGGTTACAAAAACCTATGGGAATCTGGGAATTGTCTACATATGGTATGTAGTCTCTTCATTGGGTACAACTGATCTGATGGCCCCAACTCGGACCACCATAAATTGATACCGGTAAGAAATACATCATCATAGCAACAAATGATAGGCTACAGTTACACGACGGCCTCATTTGAAAGCGCTGATTGGTTGGCATTGGCTTTGCCAACCTTGGATACTTGGAAGGTCATCAACACATGAGCAAAATAGTGGTAGGGGGAGCGGCATCAATGAGCTGCTTCTCCCAATTACATAAAATGCCATTTCTGATTTCATAGGCCACACGCCAGGACCTTTGTACTTGGTCCTGCCTGGTATCTTTGTTCTGAGAACTTAAGGGGAGTGAAGGCATGGCCCTATCTGTATCTAGAGTTCATCAATAGGCACTGTTCTCCAACCATAGGTCATTTGTGAGACCGCGTTTTGAATTATTCTGCTTGGCCTTTGTTCGGATTTTAGCTCATATTAATGTGAATGTCCTTACCCTCTTTAGCCACTGGAAACTTGTTCAAGCTACTTTTCTTGCAATATAAAACCTTGATAATGGGCACGTGGCTTTCAACAGTTGTTTGTTTCTTTACTTAATCTAAATGAAATGTGTGTTACGCTTGGGAATAATTATCTCCTGGTCTCCTCAGATCTATTCCAAACCTCCCTTTTCCATAGTAACCTTGGCGGGAGTTGTGAAACTACTGTCTGTTCTGTAAGGACCTGTGTTTTCAGCTAATTCAGCAAATCAAATCCTCCTGCAGCTTCAAGGTTTCTTCAATGATTTCCATTCATTCGAACATGGTTGCCCCGTCCATTTCATCCAAAATGGCCACTCATTACTGTTGCATTTCTGCGTTAAGCAACCTTTGCTCGTATCTCATTTGCCTTGCGTTTCAGCGTATACGTTGATCATATGTTTCTAGTGTCTTTTGATGCAGGTAACATTCTTCTTGTCTAAATGCAAGTTTTGACTTAGTGTCCATGTATCTTAATGGTGAGTGCATATCGGCTTTGTGTCCAGTGCGTTGACGTGTGTCAGTTTGCCAGTGATGTCACTTGCTCTTGTCGTCTTCGTTGCCAGCATATTCATTTTTTCTTGAACTTGCAGATTACCCTCTTCTTCGATTGATCTAGAATAAGGTCAGTAGGGTTGGCTTAGTGAATAGCATCTCTCATACTTGCGCTATGGTGGTGGCAGATACCATAAATGATGCACTTGTCTCGTTCATATGAAATATAGGCGCGGGAGGGGAAAATGCCATAATTGGCACATTCATCTGCCTCTCAACAAAGGGTCCCCCGGAGAGGTGACAAAATAAGTGGTTGGATTGATGACTTGGCCTCCTCTGACTCTTATATTTTTTCCAGGCTTATTGGAATCATGGATCAAACTGTACTAAGTATTTTCCAATAGGTAGGGCGTCAAGAAGGTTTTAGATTACTCCCACCTCAACTAGATGTCTTTCACGCTCATACCTCAACCATAGATGGGACTGACATAGATGAAAGAGCAGACACTATCCTAAACTGTATAATGGAAACAATAGACAACAACCCACCAGAAAAACCAATCACCTCTTTATAGAAATAGAAACTGTGGCAAGATGGATCACACCCCACCTCAAAGCGATGAAAAAAACAAACCGGAAACTGGAACAGGAATGGAGGAAAAACAGACCGATCAGATCATACAAAGCAGAAATTCTCAAAGCAAAAAAGAAACACTACAATGAACAGTTCAAGAAGGTCAACAACACCCAGAAAGAATTGTTCAACATCATAAATGAGATGAGAAGCCCACGCGGATGCAATAACACCAGTCTGTACACAACTATGCGACGATCTCGCCGACCACTTTAAGAATAAAATCACCAACATACAAGAAATCATACAAAGCAGGCCAACCTATCCAACCATTCACCCCAACCAATCTACTCCGACCCACAGACCAGACTGAACCTCTGTCCCCCAAATCTCAAGAGAGAAATTCATCAGCCTTGTGAACAAAAGCAACAGAACAGGTTCCCAAGTTGATCCCTGCCCACCAGACATCCTTCCACAAAGAACACCATCAGAATACTACCTCAACCTCTTCAACTATCACTCTCTACGGGGACAGTGCCATGAACCTTCAAATCAGCCTACATCAAACCACTACTTAAGGAAACGTCAAGCAACACAGAAGATCTCTCAAACATTCCATACCCAGAAAAACAAATGGAGGCATATGTTTACCAACAAATTATGGAATACGTCGAAAACAACCAACTATTAGATCAGGCAAAAGTAGGCTTCAGACCCATGAGAGGAACTGAAACTGTGCTACTTTCAATATGGGATTATCTAAAGACAAATGCAGACTCCAACAAAAGCTCTGCACTGATACTACTTGATCTCTCAGTAGCCTTTGACACAGTCAACCGCAACACCCTTGTCAAAAGACTAGAAGATATAGGGATCAGCAACACTGCACTCCTTTGGATCAAATCCTTCCTGGCCTGAAGAACAGAAACATTATGGCTAGCACCATTCAAATCCGTAACCCGGAACTCTGCTTGTGGAGTCCCTCGTGGGTCTTCTCTATCACCACGACTGTTCAACATCTACATGATTCCCCTAATCGGTCTCATCAAAAAACACGGCCTCACCTGCTGCAATTATGCAGACAACACCCAAATCATTTATAATATCAACGCCAGTGAAGAGGAGAACACCACAATAACACAATGTATCAAATAGCTTTACAAATGGATGAGCACCAATAACCTGAAAATGAATAGAGAAAATGGAAATCATGATCGTGCCTAACAACCAGGGATACAACCATGATATTGCATGACCCACAGAACTGGCAACCTCGCCTAATCCATCCAAAGTAGTCAAAAACCTTAGAATCCTAATGAACAACAATCTAACCCTAGAACCACAAGTCAATGTTATAATCAAGAAAGGCTTCTTCCCTCTGCACGCAATCAAAAAGATACTACTCTTCTCCTCCTTCATACGCAGAACACTTGCCATGATCTCCCTCATCATATCAAGAACATACTATGCATCCAGCATTTAACTCGGAATGCCAGAATGCTTTCTGAGTAAACTACAACGGATACAGAATGCCGCTGCAAGACTTCTCCTCAAACTCTTCCGTAGAGACCGCATCACACCAGCTCTGATAATGCTACATTGGCTCCCAGTCAAAAAACGAATCCCCTCCAAAACAATGTCCATAACACACAGAGCAATCCATGGCCAAGGAGCAGAATTCATGCAAAAGAAAATCTCCAGCTGCAAACCAGCAAGAACACTTAAATCCAGCAACGACATCCGCCTCAAACCTAAACAATGCGCAAAACAAAAACTTGGAGGATCATCCTTCTCTTGCATAGCCGTAAAACTCTTGAACTTCCTTCCGAAGGAATACGTAGCATAGAGGACCACCTAAAATCTATTAAAAACATGGGTCTTCAACTCTGAAGCTGAAGAAAACACCTGAATGACATCTACACACCACAAAATATCCAAGAAACACAACAATGGAATTACAATGAAACCAGTGACAAACCCAACATGAACCAAGAGAAGGGACCACATTTGATCAACAGAACCAACTATTAGACCAAGAGGAGGGACCATGTTTTATCAACAGAATAAAACCAGCTATGCCATGTAAAACCAAGGGGATACACCCACCAGAAAGGCGAGCAGGCTGGGGCCATGTAGAGAGCTAGGGTACGTTATGCATTGCTCCTATGCTAGAGGCAACGACCTACATCATATACTGAAGAAGGGAGCACCCGTACACTATGTAAGTTTGAATCCAGGGGCGAGTCAACAATGCATGCTCGGAACAGAGGACTACTGTCTATAGAGGGCATAAACACTACTGAGGTTTAATCTTTGTAGAGGCTAGCCATATCTTGCTTTTGGCAAACCGGTTATTGGTATAGACAGGCCTTACTTGGCCTTAGCGGAGTTGCGTGGACTGCCCGTACATGGCAGGATTGGGGGGAGCACAGTGACGTGCCCAGCTGGTGAGTGCAGTATTGTGGGGGTCCCTAGCACAATGGAAGTCTCGAAAATCGGTGCACACTTGCACATAACTGGACTGTTTAGGGTCAGAAATGTGTTGTGTCTAATTAACCATACTAAAAAACTCACCATTCTGAATACTCACCCGCAAACTCTGAACACACTCATACTTACCACAAACCGCACATGCTTCAAAACAACCAACATGAAACCAAACAACAGTGCGTGATACAAGACCCCATAACATTAACATTACTGAAGCCAGACTCGCCCACAACAAAACTTCCTCTGGTGCCCCTGGACACAGGTAATGGTAGTTTCTCTTCACGCCAATCTCATCCGGGACTAAACTGGCTTAGCCCAGAAAGGCACTTCTCTGGCTCTCTGAATTCAAGACAGTCTGCACTCTGGCCTACCATAACTGAACTAGTAGATGATATTTTCCTGGGATATCAGCAGTTGACATTGAAGGCAAAGGTCCTGCTTGGGCTTAGCAGGTAGCAGTATAGCTTAGTCAGTTTTAACAGAGATTTGGGGGCAGATATCTATCTTCGAGTGGGGCCTCCCTCTGGAACTGCCTCCCTGCCTCTCTCAAAATTGAGCAAAACCGCCTGCAGTTCTGGAAGCAACTCAAGACCTTCCTCTTCGCTTCTGCTTTCTCGCTCCCTCTCCCCTGTTGATGTCCTGACTGCTCCATGCACTGGTCACCTGGCCACCCTCCGAACTTGGGCCCAGGCTCCTGCATGTTCAGTTCCACCTTGCACAGCCTCTTGACTCCCCTAGCACTTGTGGTGGTCTGTATCTGCAACCCAACAGTCCCTTCTCTCTGCACTTATGAGCCAACCGTTGGCTAAACTTTCTGATTTACCTGCACTGAGCCACCCGCTGGCTGCACTTTTGAGCTACCTGCACTTCTCCCTTCCCCGCCCCTTCGGCACTTCTCGCCTTCCACTTCCCTGCGCATGCATGATCTGAATGACACAAGGCTTAGTAAGATCTTTGTTTTGTCCTCCCTCTGTTTCCCCTCCTTGTCGCGCCTGGAAACACTTCTGTACAGGCGAGTTATGAATGCCATATCCTATCATATCTTTGGGTGGGGTCTGTGGAGGGCACAAAAAAATCAGAGATTTACCAACAAGATATCCAGTGTACCCTGCTTAGAAAGTTCCAGAATTATACATGGTATTAGTTTTTATGAGAATTAATTGGAAACTGAGAATGGACCCATTTCTCCCACAGATTCTGGGGCATGTCATTGTTTATTCTGAGATTGAGATTTATATGGACACGTGCCCGTAAAAGGGCCTTTGTATTATAAAGGGGTCTGTGATCCGTGGAGATAGATGTCAACGTCTGATGGGCGCAATGGCGGTGTCCTAGGGAGGTGGTTGTAGATATCTTCACTGACGACGTTCGCTGTCAACTAAAAACTCAGCCAGGAGATCGAAGATCTGTAGTAGATGTTTTGGGTTGTTTTCCAGTGCCGTTTGGTTCCTTAATGTGTACATGGACCCTTTCCGTCTCTGACTGTCTTGAGATGAGCTGGACTCACTGTCCAATGGAGATCTCGCAATTAAATATTCTATATGGTGTCTTGGTGTTCTGCTATGTTTGTGATCCGCTGATCATTTAGAGCATCAGTCTGATCATCTCCTGTCCTCTGGAGACCTAGCATCATACCCGACATCCTCATTCGGTCGCACATACGGCCGTTCCCTGTAATATGTCAAGGACATTGAAGGTGCCCTTTCCTTAGATGATGGAGTCGCTGTCCTGGCAGGGTTTCTGGAGGTGCAGCATTCCCCTTCGAAGTGGTTTTCTCCTCCGCTGGCAGAGCAGAATTGACCTATTGCAAGACAAGTTCCATCATGCGGGAACTCGTACCCACACCTGAAACAGAATGTGTCCACTTGTGAATGGCAGCGCTGCGGGGTTGTAATTTTGGCTTGTCCATAGATTCAGTTAGAACTCAATCGTCATCTCTGTTCGCGCCAACATCAGGATCTCTTCCAGTGAGCATGGTTTCTGCAGCAGTTTTTTTCAGACATTTGAGGATTTGCATCCCACAATGATCTGCGATTGCCGTGTTCCTCATTCGCAGATCTGTGGAATGTGTAGTGCTTCATGCGGGAATGCTACTGCATCACAAACTTAGCAATCGTTTTGCCTTTGGTCGGGAGTGTTGAATAAAAAATATGTTGATCGTTGTCCAAATTCGTGTGGGGTGTGGAATATTCCAGCAGCACCATCTTCTGGTAACTGGACATACTGGTAGAATCCTTTGGCAGTCCATACAGGATGTCACGAGCTCTGAGCCCACGGCCATGGTAAGTAGACTTTTCTTTCTGTGGTCTTCAAGTGGACCCAGTGCATCAATAAATGTTAAAACTGTGCAACCACCTTGGCCACCGCGGACCCAGGTTGCTGGTGTCAGCCCGGTCAAATACACATGGCAGTTGCAGAGATAGGGACTGCTGAGGCCTTAGTTGAAACATGATGGGTGATGATGCCAAAATGGTGGCAGGAATTTCTTCATCTGACATCTCATACTCTTAAGAGATGTACCATGCAGTTGTGTGTGGTATGACTTCAATGTCATTGATCCAAGGACGCACTGTGCCACAACATGGGTCCACCCCCATTTAGTACCAATATCCTTCAAGAAACCTCTGCCAACAAGGGTCCACCCTGATTAACTCAAACTTCTGTCAAAAGGGGTCCACCCTGATTAACTCTCGGATGGATTTGCACTTCGTCATGAAGCAGTAGGCATCAAAATGTCCCATTTCCTATTGGACCCTCGTGTATGCAAGCACACCTACTGACTGTAGCAGAGAGGCTAAGTCAGCAGTGTCTGCAAATACACAGACGCTCCTCCACAGGCTCTGTGTTACTCTGTCAGGTGCGGCCTTAAGGGCAAGCCACCCAGGCACCGGGGTGGGTCGCCATTAGCCCCCTGAGCTGGCGTGGTGGGAGAAGGTGCCCTTTTGTATTTAAATGTGCTTGCGGCACCCTATTGTGAAAGGGGCCCCTAGGGGACCCTGACGTCTATGGAAACAAGGCGAGTCACCACACACGATAGAGACGCCAGACACGAGGTTGTATTCCCAAAGCTAGGGTTTTATTGCAAAGCAAAAGTCTCAGTTGGCCAACTCGGTCTCACGCCCCGCGACGTGTATCTCTAGACCTCGAGGGACGCAAGAGAGTGAATTACGTACATCAGTTACAAATATACAAAATGCATATCAAACAATCAGCTATGACATGTTTAACACCCCCCTTTATTGGGTTTCTTTGAACTTGGTGTGATGATGGACATCTCCGACCACTATGACACCTTCAAACATCTATTCTAGTAACAATTTGCAATTTGTGAGTGCGAAGGCATCTTTCGGTTATTGAATAGAACACAGCGCTTCTGTTCTTGGAAGCGAACTACATACGGGTGGGGGGAGTTGCATTCCGGACCTTGCTATCTATCAGGAGCTATTCGCGTCCTGGGAGCCGGCATGCTCTAGCGGGCTCAGCAAAGGGGGGGGGGGGGGCATAAGAAAAGCATAATTCAAGCCTTTAGCGGTATTATTCTAATATATTCTACCATATAACGAGACTGGCTGGCAGCTGTGAAATGATTAAATGCCCTGCAGCTCTGCTTCAAGGCTACATTCGGGAGGGAGCCGGGCATTCTTCCTGGCGCTGCCTGCGTTTGTGTTTCAGCGAACACTTGTTATCCTCACGGCCCTGCGGCCTTGTCCTTTTCACATACAGACAACAATGTTTCACAGTCGAGCAGTGTAAGCGGAAAATATACTGCGAAGCAATAGGAACAGAAAGCAATGAGCAATGGTTAGAAAACAAAATGGCGATTCTTGTTACATCAAAATGGCTGTTCATTGGCAAACCTATATTCTGTCATATCGTGCATGAGACGGTTGGCCCACGGCCACCAAAAATGCGTTTGCGGTCTCAAAGTAGAGGTATCCGTATTTCTAGACTGACAATTGAGATGCTTACCTCTCCACTGTGATGCGGGAGCAGGCGGTTTTCATTAGAGTAGGGCAGGGGCGTGGGGAGGTAATGATCTGAATAGGGTACCGCCTCACCCTATTGCGAGAATTTAATTTTAAAAGGAAGCCTTCTCTCACCACCAACCACAAAGTTGGCGCTGCCAACGCCCCCTCCAAGCTGAGGCACATTTGCACAACGCCGTCGGTAAACAAAGGTACTCAGACAGGATTTATGTAGGAACATAACTTAGTTCTTTCCACTCCAAGTTCATACTAACCGCTCTCTATCACGTAATCACACTTCCTTCTCGTGGCCCAACTGCCAACTCACGTCCTGCCTCTAACATAAGGATGTGGCCTGAACTTCCAAGCAGTCATGTAATGTTACACCTCACCTTAAGTTAGGGTTACCAGACGTCTTGCTTTTGTTGGGTCCATCCTGGTATTTTGCCCAAGGTCCCGGCATCCCGAGACTTTTTAAAGATTTGAAACCCCGTCCTGGGATTTGGGGCTGGCTGGCTATTGTCCCAGCTTTTGCTAGTAGCCCTGCCGAAATCATATCGAAATCGGGCCTGTCACAGCTTTCATGCTTGTGTTTCATTCCCTCCCTATGGTGTGCCACCCCTTTTAGAGAACGAGTGCCTCCCAGGGCTTGTGCTACATGTTTGTGACCATGTGACTAACTGCATAAAAGGACTAGCCATTTCCGGTTCGTCAGTCGATGCTACCTGACTCCTGCCTGCTGTGTGTTCTTTGCTGCAGCGCGATACAGGTGCTGCGTAGCAGGCAGAAGGCCTGCTGCTGCTGGGCCCTCTACCTGGACGGTTTATAGTCATAATGTCGACAACAAAAATGTCGACAGTCAAAATGTCAAAAAAAAATGTCGACTTTTTTTTTCAATGCATTTTTTTTCGAAATGGGGGGGTTCCCCCCAGACCCCCTTTTTTATTTTTTATTTTTCCCTTTTTTTTTAGTCCCGAACCCCTAAAATAAATATATAATTTAAAAAAACGAAAGTCGACATTTTTTTTTTCGACATTTTTTTGTCGACATTTTTTTTTCGACATTATGACTCACCACCACCTGGACAATGCCCCTGCTGAGCAAAGCTGTCCCTGATGGCCCCCCTATGTCAGCTGAGCCCCTGCCGTGCAACTCTGCACATATATGCCAGCAGAGCTTCTGCGGGGCAACTCTGCACATATATGCCAGTGTCCCTGCTGGGGAGCTCCGCCACCGTCTGTGGTGATGGCCTGGGTGCCCCCAGGCCATTGAAGCGGCCATGTGATTACGGGCGGACAGAGTGCTCCCTGTCACTGGATGTCAACTGGGTGCTCCAAGCAGTGGTCTGCGTGGCTTGCGTGACCGCAGGGCCAGGGCGTAGCACTCCCCCCCCCCCCTTCCTCAATGGCTTCTCTCCTTCACGAGAGTGCTGAGCTTTCAATAAACACGTACTTTGTGCGGAAAAGGCCACTGAAGTAGGACTACAGTTTCATTAGAGTCTGTGTTTTAGTCCTTTTGTGCATATGTCTGCTGAAACTGTTGTCCTACGTCTATGTCGGTGGCTTGTGATGGTTTTTTATTTAAAAAATCTGGTCACCCTACCTTAAGTATTATTTTTATTTTAATACTCCCTGTTTTCAATCAAGATTAACCATTTGCTGGAAATCGGAACACGTTTTATTTCGGGTAAGATTAGAATTTTTTTTTTATAAAAAACAAAAACCTCGATTTTTTTTTTTGTCAAATCACATTACGCATCAATCATACAAATAAAAAAAAACAAAATACCGACATATCAATGAACATGGTGTTAGGTTAGATATTACAGAAAGCATCTCTCCATCCTGGCGCTCTTGAGTTCTGAAAGCTAAGGCAAAGCTGGTGCCCAGTTTATGTACTGAGAAATATATCAATAGCTTTACCCCATGTGGTTCCTGTCTTCAAGGTTTTGATGACAGCTAATGCCAGTACCCAGAAACTATCATCAACGTCTCTCTCTTTCTGGAAAGTTCGAGTGCAGCAGCAGATGAACTTCTTGACAGGGTGGACTAAACCTCACGTGCTTTGGGCACTGGCCAGGGAAACCATGTTAGCTGTGGCCATTTGGGTGGGAGAGAAAGGGTTTGATAGGTCTCTGTTGGTATGGAGCGTGTGAAGAAACCCACCTCTTAAAACCTAAATACCTGGTTCTTTTGATTGCTCTTTTGATTGTTTGTGCCCCTTAATTAGACAGATATACTATCCGGGCGGTAACACAGGAAGGCACGTCCTCATGCCTGCTCACTCTGTGCAGAACCGGCACACTGACAGCTTTTCTCACAGCAGCTGCTCACTGGTTTGGTGGGCTCCTGTTACAAGAGGGTGCGCGAGGAAGAGATGCAGTTATTCCTGAAATGAGCCAACCTGGCCTCCTGGCAGCTGCCTATGATTGAAATACCTCTAAGCCCACAGGCGAGAAAACAGAACCATTCACGAAAAATGCCACTGGATCCCAAGAGAACTGTGTAAGCTTTGCCGCAGGATAGTTCTGTAAACAGGCTGCGATGAAACCAGATACTGGCCCAAAGGAGTACTAAGGAGAGCAAAGGCTTTCAAGCACTACGCCCGCACTTGCACCACAACTCGGCTCAGTGGTGTCTCACTCATAAAGGTTGAACAAGTCGAAAGTGGATGTTAAATGTTAAAGGTATTTGTACCGCGCACCGTCACCAACGGAATTGGTCCCCAGGTGCTCTGGCGGATCTGTAAACGATAAGGTTGGATAGGTTAGTAAGATGAAGAGGGAGTAGGATAGTGAGAGGAGTGGTGTTCTGTTGGCAGCTTCAACTCGGTTTACACCGGGTGCTGAGCTTTAGTGCAGGTATTGGATCGGTGTCAGTCCACGTGTGCTGTTGCTCCGGCTTATGTGTTGTTGCGGTGTTGTGAAGCGCATGCGGCTTGTGGTGCGAGAGATGGTTGTGTGAGTTTTTGGGTGAGATAGGTATGCAGAGTTTGAGGTTATATTGGTTAGTGGGTTACCTGACCTTTAGCATGCTAACATTCACAGTGTGGCACTTGTTGGCCTTCACAAACCTGTCTAGATGCGGCGCCGGCTGGTGTTCACAGTTCTAAGTGTGGCACATGTTAACATTCAAGTTTCATGCTTTCCTTCAATCAAATGTAGAAATCACACCTGCACAGGGGCGGAGTGAGCCTAAAAATGTTGGGGGGCTGGATGGCAGTTTTGAAAACTGTTAGTGAGATGGGACATGAAACCTATTGTGCTACTGATTACCCCCCACCCTCTCCTATCGCCCCCTCCCCAAGCCCAGGAGGCTGAGTAGATATTACTCTTTCCTTTGGCCCTTTAGATCCATCTTTCACCCCAACTCACCAGAGGCGTGCCACGATTCTGTAACATGCAGGGCCTGGATCTAATGTAGTAGGGCCCACATTTCAAAGAAGGTAGCAGGTGCTCCTCTCCAGAAAGAACATGGCATGATAACCTGTTCTGAGGTGAGAGTTTGCAGCACACGCATTTTGCTCACTGTACCTTTCACAGATGGGAAATACCCATTTGCATATCAGTTTCTTTGTCCCGCCCACATGGGCAGTCCAGCACCGAAATGCTATGGCAATTCCTCTCTGAACAAGAGTACCAACAGCAACCCCATACACGTGTTTCAGCCTTGTTGGCCTCATCAGTGAGGTGAAGCTTTGTCTCTCTGGGCACAGTGAGCAGGGAGTCCACGTCTGGTTGCCCCCAAGTAACTCAGGGTGACCAACCCCAAGTTCCTAGCAAACATTTCAAAAAAGGTAGCAGGCGCTCTTCTCCAGAAACAACATGGCATGATAACCTGTTCTGAGATGAGAGTTTGCAGCACACGCTTTTTTCTCACTGTACCTTTCACAGATGGGAAATATCCATTTGCATATCAGTCTTTGTCCCGCCCACATGGGCAGTCCAGCACCGAAATGTATGGCAATTGCTCTCTGAACAAGAGTACCAAAAGCAACCCCATACACTACGAAGAGCCCGCAGAAGGAAGGGCACTTGTCCTACCCCCAGCCAAATACACACGAATGACAGTGAGTAGTGAGGGAGGGCGAACCAATCAAGGGGGGGGTTGTCCCCATGAGAAAAGTTTTTAAATAATGGGTTAAAATAGTGAATTTTTCAGTACACCTTCTGTGATAAATTAGGTAAAAAGCCACACAGTTTACAATCGGTTTTGCAGGGTAAGTCATAAAAACTTCATTAGATGCCAAGCCTCCAACAATGCACAGGAGCATTTTCAAACACATTCCATAATGCCTTTGCCCACTATATGCCAGTACTCTGCAAGAGTAAAAAAGCAATTTCATGTGGATTATGCTCACGCATGTCCATTCTGGTGCACCTATATACGCCACTATTCCCACATAAGAAAATACTCCTGCCTTAATGCCAGTGGAAAAACAATATATATTCCACAGTAAGAAAACATATCGTAACTGGCTACACAGATCCCCCAACCCCATATAAGAACTCTCATATTATATTTTCTCCCTAATGGTAAAAAATGTCATGCATGTGGTGGTCCTGTCCAATAGCTGAAAGATACTGGAGGGAGATCCCAAGCCACATCAAGGAGATAACAGGGGTACAACTGCCATTGGATCCGATGGTGGTCCTACTGGGGGAGGCAGTCGAGGGGTGCTATGCAAAATCCGGGTTGAAAGCTCACCTCATTACCCATATGTTAAGTGCTGCTAGAATAACCTTGGCTCACACTTGGAAGAACAAACAAGGACCGATAGTGGCCATGTGGTGGGTAAGACTATGGGGGGTGATGGCCATGGAAAAGATAACAGCATTATCCCACGGCTTCTACACAAAATGTTTGGACACCTGGATGCCACTACATTATTTTACAGATGATAGAGAACAAATGTATTTTAAGCCTAAACTTTTACGCAGTATTCCTGTTATTTAAAAGCACATACTCTGAACTGGAAGAGTACATGATCCTAGGGACTCAACTGTTGAAACATGTTACACTGTATCCAAATGTTAAGATTATTGGGGGTTGGGGGGAGGGAACATTTTCAAATGTTTGTAATTCATGCCTATGAAAAACCAAAATAAATCAAGTTGATTAAAAAAAAATGTCATGCCACAGTATAAAAACATTGCCTTGCAGGCTGCATGAATGCCCCCACCCCAATGTAAGAATACTTATGTTGCCTTTGGCCTTAACACCAGTCATAAATGGCAATGTCACAGTAAGAAAACATGCTCTTGCTGGCTAGCCGGTAAGATAGCTCAGCGGGCTGTGCGCATGCTGTTGTAATCTGAGTGTGATTCGCAGGTTCGAATCCTGGCAAGGCCATCTCAGCGTTTCATACTTCAAAGTGACCTCCCTGATCTCTACGGACCTTGTACTATTATGTTGCTGTTGCACCTTGTTACCTCTCTTACGGTTTTGGGCAAATAATTAAATAAAGCTAATTAAATTAGTGCAAACTTCGGTTGGGTGATATATTTTATGTAAATATGTTCTCTGTACAGCGCTTTGGCAAAAGTGCTATATAAATAACATTATCATTACACAAATCCCCCCATAACACTTATGTGGCACTCATCATGTTATATTCCCCCAAGCGTATCTCAGAAGCTAATTCCCACTCAAAAGAGCTATTCACCATATTCAAAGAGCTCACCTTACCGCCAATCTGCACTGATGAGATTGTCAAGGATGAAGCTTTGTGCAATAGCATCCAAACAGCCATGCTAAAGAAAATAGATCTACTTCAATCCAAAATAAAAGAACACTTCAAGGCCCTTCCCCCAGCAAACCATTCACGCTAGTGCCTCCAAAGACAAGCATTCCCCCAAGTTTCACTTCTCGCAAGTCACTGAATTTGAGGTTCTCTGCATCCTCAAACAGCTCAAACCGTCTCAATGCAAAGGCGATATATGCCCCTCCAGAGTCATCAAAGAATGCGCAGCACCTCTCACGCCAATTATCACAGCATTTATTAACGCCTCATTCAAGACGGGCGAAGTCCCAAGCAGCCTCAAAGAGGCTTGGGTGCGGCCGCTACTCAAGAAACCCTTCCTTGACCCAGCCCAACCGAACAACTACCGGCCCATCACAACGGTTCCATTTCTCCTTAAAATCTTAGACAAAGCTGCACACACGCAGATAGTCTTACCTGGAAAAAAAACTCTGTCCTAGAAAAAAGGCAGTCGGGATTTCGCAAAGGTCATGGCACCGAAACGGCCCTACTTGATTTAAAAAACCAAATTACCCAAATATTGGATAAAGGTAAGCCAGCCCTCCTGCTCCTCCTTGACCTCTCTGCGGCATTTGACTTGTTCGATCATGCCATCCTCACCAACCTCCTCACTCAGGCAGCACATTTCTCCAAACAGGCCACAAACTGGATCACTTCCTTCCTCAAAGGAAGAGTGATGAAAGTGTTCTCCAACACTGCAAGTGCAGAGCCCACCACCATTAAGAATGGGGTCCCGCAGGGCTCATGCACAGCTCCCACCCTCTATAATCTCTTTACCAAACCTCTCTTTGATAAACTGGACGCACTTGTGATCACGTACACCAACTACGCGGACGATACCCAAGTGCTCCTCCCGCTCACAGGAATTTACCAGCAGGACTCTGCCACCCTCCAAAGTACATATGCAACCATCCAAGCATGGATGGCCACGAATGGTTTATGTCTTAATGGAGACAAGATCGAAATTCTCATCCTTGGTCAAAAATCTACACTCACTAACCTCGATCCACTATACATCAACATCTGCATTGACAACTGTACTATCCCAGTTCTACCTTCTGTCAAAACACTGGGAGTACACATAGACGCCTCCCTCTCCATGGACAAGCAAGTCAAGGCTATTGCATCGGCCTCAGCCCTGAGTACAAAGCATCTCAATGCCATCAAACCATTCCTAACCAAAGATAATTGCCTTTCCATCGCCAGAGCTACCATTGGAGCTAAACTAGATTATTGTAATGCACTGCTGGCCGGCACCTCCAACGCTAACCTGACCAAACTCCAAACTACCCAGAACAACGCACTTAGAGCAGCACTCAACATACCTAAGAGAGACCACATTTCTCAAGCTAGAAGGGAAGCACACTGGTTACCTGTCAAAGAGCGCATTACATTCAAAATTCTTACCACCGCCCACAAATGCAGTAATATGTCAGCCCCCTCATACCTATCTGACACTTTAACAAGATCTCTATCCACTAGACCCACTAGGCAGTGTCACACCAACCAATTTAGGGTCCCGCGCATCAGAAAAGCTAGAGCTGGAGGAATAAGCTTCCCCTTCATTGCTTAAAAATTATGGAATGCTCTACCCAGCACACTCAGAGCAGAAACCTCACTCTCGGTTTTCCGAAAAAAAAACTACACTGTTCAACTAACTCTTCCTCCTCCCCTCTCTCTCCTCCTTATATCTGCAATTTCTACTATCGTAACTAAGTAATGACTTCTCTGTATGTTGTAATAAGTCATTGTCAAATTTTTGTAACAAACGCTACGATGCCCACTGGGCTGCCTGTGTGCTTAATCAAATGCGAATAAATAAATAAATAAATGTAAGAATATTTATGTTGCCTTTGACCTTAACACCAGTAAAATAAGGAAGCATGCCCTCCCCATGTACGAACACTCATGTTGGCATTGCCCCTAAAGTGAGTACAACATTCCATGCCACAGAAACACCCAGCCAGGCCAGCCCCACTGTAGTATTTCACCCAACCCCCCTCCAATCCCACCATCACATAAAAACACTCACGTTGGCTTTCCTTTGCCCAAAAAAACGGCAGTAAAACATGCCATGCTCTTGTCAAAAAATGTTCATGCTCCAGTGCCCCTCCCCAGGTCCCACCGTGCATAGACACAGATACACACAGAGATATAGACACATTCACCTACCAGTCACACCCCCACACAGCTGATCAGTCATTCACAGGAGCAAACCATAACATTTAGACTGTGCGCTCATTAATCCGCGCAGTGTACATGATTGACACTGCGTTCATTCATAGGTGTGCACTTGCAGACAGCTCCTAGCATACATACACCCACTTACACATTTCCTCGCATGCATGCGTGCATACATACAATCCCTGCATGCACACAAATACACTTTTTTTAGTTAATGGTAATTATTGAAAGCATGGGCCATGCAAAAGCTGAGCCAGCAGTTAAGCCTTTAGCTGCAACATGGGGGAGGAGGGGTCTACAGATATCCCCATGCAGGTTTTTGTCCTCTGCCTCTACCTTTACTTTAATGCCTATTTTCTCACCTTGGAGAGCAGTGTATTTGCTTAAGTAAATGCACTGCTCTCCAGGGTGAGAAATGTGACAGTTTCTAGCGGTCTGAGCCCTGGGCTGGGCATAACAGCAGAGTGATGCCTGCTGCATCAAAGTGGGGGGACTTTAGCCCTCCCAAGCCCATTGCTGTTGCCGCCCCTGCACCTGCATCGGACATGTACATGGTTGCAAGCCCGAGCCCAGGCAGGCTTGAGCAAAGCATTGTCCTTGGTGATGGTATGGTTACCGGCCATGTACTCACTTCGGATAAGGGCAGTGATAGCTATTTGCACCCAGGGCTCTGTCTGGGGTGTGAATAGTTTTATTTTTTGCATTTCAATAGGAGATGGGCTATGCACGCATTACACTAACCCAATCACCCATAGAAAAAAAAAAAAAAACAAGACAGCCACTGCCATATTTATTTCATTGATTGTGTATTTGTAAGGCGCCTATACAACAAATGGTGTCTCAAGGCGCCAGAAAATAGGTCGTATTTCTAATGTTTCCCTGCAGCCCAATTTCGCGGAAGCCCAATTCACTGAACCCGGTTTCAGCGCTGCTGGGAAACATTCCTTCTGAGATCCCCCTTCCCTGGCCTTACCAAATGTGGGGGATAGCCCCATAAATCCTTTCTTTCCCCTGCCATCCTACCCCCAACAGCCTGTCATGTGTTCTGCAGGGGACACCCCTGACTACTGACCCGCCCTCCCATTCCCCACTCAGAAAACATTCTTACATACCCACACACATGCATACGCACACGTGCACACATATACAAATACACAGATCCCTCCCCCTAGCTGCTTCTTACCTCACCAACAGTGCGCCCTTGTCCCGAAGACGCCCCACTTCCTGTATGCTCAGTAAGCACATGTGGTGTTCCCCCACCGGCTGGCATTCGGGGACTGTGGACTGTATGGTCTCTATTTTCAATGTAAGTGGGGCGTACCAATAGGAAAAGGACTGGGTCCCTTTTCTATTTCTCTAGTGGCCGCTGAGGACGGCGATAGAGAAACGACCTGAACACAAAGCTCCATTACAGCAGGTACGTTTTCACTGATGAAGATGGGTGGGGGAAGGGGTGCAGGATCTCTTGGGGGTTTTGGAGGTAGGGTGAGGTGAGGGGAGGGAAAGGGGAGCGGCGGCGGGTGGGAAGGGAAAAAACATGCCATCGCCCAGGGATGGTGAAGCAAAGTAAAAACCCAGAGGTCTGGCTCAGGCGAATATGACAAAATTACTGCTTTGATGATGGCATTTCAGAAAAGCAGGGATGTGTACCATGGTCTCAAGGTTTAAAATGCTCTCAGTTCGTTACAGACTTGTCATGATGTTTTATTACATAATGAAATCACAATGAAGATTCCCTCTGCTAATAGCGCAGGGAGCTCTTGATTCTATTAAAGACAAGGAGGCGAGCATTATGCTTCATCTTCTTATTTATTTGCTCTCCAGCAGATTCAACACATCAAATAAAATGTCCATCTTTCCGATGGCACAAACATTTTTTTTTTTTTTTTCAAAAACGTCATTTCCCATCAGCCTAGGCCCTGAACCCAGTGTCCTGGTCATGTGACCTAGTCCTTCCTCTTCCTGTAAACCTCCTCTTCTTTGACTGCCTTACAACTGCAATCGTAAACATCTCCTGAACTGACAACTTGATCCGGAAGGTCTCTGAACCGTAGAACTGTGAAAACGATCTCTCGCATCCAAACTTGCGATCTCGATCAATGCTCTCTGATCATCTCTCGTGCGCACTCAGCCGTTCTTCTGATCTTCTCCTAAGACGGAAACAACAGTACATGTTAGGGCGGCGGATACACACCCTATTCTTGGGAAAAACAAACTTGTTATTCATTCCGTACATATCTTAACATTACTACCTCATCTCTTATCATTCTCTCGTGTATCTCAGGTGGGAGATTAATGCTCGCCTCCTTGTCTTTAATAGAATCAAGAGCTCCCTGCGCTATTAGCAGGGGGAATCTTCATTCTATGTCAAGACGGAGACGAGCATTATGCTTGTTCAAAGCTTCTTACCATAGCTTCTGCCAGTGTATTAATTGGCTTAAAGTAAAACGTTCTGAACGTGCTATCACTCGCCCAATCGGCTGCTTTCAGAATATCTTGCAATGTCGCCCCTTGGCGGAGTGCCTTGGATGCCACTGCTCCTCGCACGGAGTGTGCTCCAAACCTCGCCATGTCTATCCCTGCTAGACTCATGACTTCTCTAACCCATCTTGCTATAGTGGCTGTCGCTACGCCCTTATGCGGTTTCCTGGCGCTATCAGCAATTGCGTCGTCCCCGACGGTCTCAGCTCAGCCGTCTTATTTATATATTCTCTTATGCATGCGGCTACGCACCATTTAGGATGGTCTTGCATATATGGATACATTATTGATGAGGAGTCTGTCTTTGTTCTCCTGGCCAGATGGAAAGTCACTCCGTCTGGACCTTATATCATTCTGTCTACCTCCAATGCTCTGACGTCTGCTACTCTCCTGCATGAAATCATGCATAGAAGCATTGCTAATTTCTCCGACAGTCTTCCTAGCGATAGGTACCTATTACCGGGCCAGTCGGCTAATAGTCGAAGCACGACTGTCACGTCCCATAGAGATTTATACCTCGGCTGCAGTGGCTTCCTGCATCTTATCCCTTTCAGGAGTCTAATTACTGCCACGTTCTCACCTACTGGTACTCCATCAATAGGCATATGGCCTGTCGATATTGCGGATCTATATACCCCTATCGTGCGGTAGGCTTTACCGTCCTGCAGAAGTTCCACTAGGAAATTCACGATCTCTACTAGAGGGGCAGAAACGGGATGAAAACCTCTCGTCTTGCACCATCTTGACCATCTGTTCCAAGCTGCATCGTAGCTCCTTCTAGTCGACGGAGCCCATGATTCTGCGATGAGGCTCGCAGCTTGTGGCGAAATTCCCAGGAGATTCCAACGTCTCCTGCTATCTTGCACACCATTAGCGGCATCGTCCCCTTCACTCTCAGAGGGTGATACGACCCCACTGGGTCCGTGAGAAGGTCTTTTTCTTGCGGCAACACTCGTGGATAGTCTGCCATCAGTTCCATCAATGCTGGAAACCAGACTTGGGACTTCCATATCGGCACTACTATGATCAGATTCACTGCCTCCTTGCGGACTTTCGTTAGAACTCTGCTTATCATTATAAAGGGAGGAAAAGCATATAGCGTCTGACCTCTCCAATCTTGCAGAAAAGCATCTGTCCCTGATGCTGCTGGGTCCAGTCTCCAGCTGAAAAACCTGCTCATTTGAGCGTTCAGTCTGGACGCAAATAGATCTGCGTGAAACGGTCCCCAGAGCTTCTCTATCTGCTGGAAGGTCGCTCTGTGCAGCATCCAGTCGCTGGAGTCTGTGAGATGTCTGGAGTTCCAGTCTGCCACCTCGTTCTGGGCGCCTGGTAGATATTCTGCCGTCACTGCTGTTCCCGACTCCAGACAAGAGTGCCAGAAGTCCTTGGCTATCTCCGCTAACAATCTGGACTTCGTCCCACCTAAGTGATTTATGTATTTGACTGCTGAGATGTTGTCCATCTTCAGAAGTATACATGAGTTCACTTTGTCCTTGGTGAAGGCCTTGATAGCAAAAGAGCTGGCCAGAAGCTCCAGGCAGTTTATGTGTAGCTTGAGCTCCTCCGAGCTCCATCTGTCTCCCGTTTGGAGTTCTCCGCATCGGGCACCCCAGCCCGCTCTGCTGGCGTCCGATTCTATCACCATGTCCGGGCGGTCGCCAAAAATGGCTCTACCGTTCCATGCCTCCATGTTCTGGAGCCACCACTCTAGCTCCGTTCGGGCTTCTTGGTCTAGCTGCACTAGCTGGTGATAGCCGAGCCCTTGCTGAAGGTGTCTGATTTTCAACCTCTGGAGCGCTCGGTAATGTAGGGGCCCTGGGAATATCGCTTGAATTGACGCTGCAAGCAGACCCACAATCCTTGCGATTGTTCGCAGCGATGCGGTCGGACTGGCGAGGCAGGTCCTTATTTCCCTTCGAATATCCCGGATCTTCCTGTTCGGCAGCTCCAGGGTCGCAGACCTGGTATCTATAATGAAACCTAGGAATTCTATCCTCCTGACTGGTACAGTTTCCGATTTCTCTTGGTTCACTAGGAATCCCAGAGAGGTCAGTAGGTTCGCAACCCATCTGGTCTGATATCGCAGCGCCTCTTCGCTGCTTGCCATTATTAGGATATCGTCTAGGTAGATGATGATCCGAATACCTTTCTCCCTGATTGCTGCTGCTACTGGTCTCATCATTTTCATGAATGCCCAGGGAGCGGACGCTAGTCCGAAAGGCATCGTGGCAAACTGCCATAATCGCCCGTCCCAGTTGAAAGCCAGGAAAGGTCGGTATTCCTGATCTACTGGGATCGTAAGATACGCGTCTTTCAGGTCTATTCTTGTGAGCCAGTCGCCCTGTCTGAGCGTGTCTCTCAGTTGGTGAGTCCCTTCCATCTTGAAGTGGTTGTAGACTACCCACTCGTTCAGGTCTTTCAGATTTATCACTGGCCTCACTTTCTCTTTCCTGTGGACCAGGAACATATTGCTTATAAATTTCGGAGCTACGCATGGCTCGATGGCCCGTTTCTCCGCTAAACTCTGAAGTTCTGTTCGCAACAAGTCTGCTTCTGCTCGCGCTGTTACTATCAACCTGGGGGCTTTGTACTGGATTGGGGTCTGTGTGAATTGTATGTGTAGGCCCCTGACTGACTGAAACACCCAAGCGTCGCAGGAAAGTGCGCGCCAGTTCTCCCAGTACATCGCTGTCCTCCCCCCTACCGCAGGGTAAGCGGATGGTCTCACCTGTGGGAACGTATTGTCCTCTTCCCTGTCCTCTGCCTCACTTTCCCCTGGGGAAACGGCCTCTGGGTTGGAAGAAGGTGTCTGGCTTCTTATCCTCCCAATATTGCGCTCTGTTTGATTGAGGCCTTCTGGCTGTCTGATAGCGACCGGTCGCTCGGCCTCTGAAGCGACCGGTCCCTCCAAAAACCCTTCCGGGGAAGATTTTTCTAATGGAGGCTTGCGCTTTCTCCAACGAGGTGTAGGTCCCTACGAACCTCCCCATCTCCTTTCCGAAAGTCTCGCCGAACAGCAGTCCTTGCGCGGCCTCTCCTGCTTCGTAGGAGGACAAGTCTCCTAGCTTTTGATCTATCTTCAATAGCAGTCCTCTTCTGCGCTCCGAGGATATGGCGCAGTTCGCGTTACCTAACAGGCATACGGCTCTTTGGGCCCAGTTCGCTAACACATCCGGGTCAATTTCTTCTCCTGTATCTTTCGCTCGTTCTGCCAGGTCCATGATCTTGGCTAGGGGACCTGCTAGATCCAGGACCTTCTCCTGGCAACTCCTCCAGGAGCGATCGATCCCTTTCCTAGGGTCTCTATTCGATTTCGCCACAAACGCTAACATTTTTGGGTCCAATTCTGGCGCTTCTGCTACCTTTCCTGGGAGTTCCGGCCTGGGCCATTCCGCCCTCATTCTTTGCCTTACTTCCTTTTCTAAGGCCTTGCGCAGCCTCTGCGTCATGTATCGTGTCACCCTCGGGGAGGGCACCCATTCCGAAGATCTCGGGTTCCTAATCTCCTCGGGCTGGAACATATCTGAGGTTTCCTCCTCTAAATGATTCAGTTTTCTCAGTCTCTTTTTCGGAGGCGGTAAACTCCCTTCGTCTCCGTCCTTATCTTCATCCTCCTGCGAGGATGTTGGAGATTCTACGGGTTCCTCCTCTTGAGGGACCTCCTCTCCTGTGTCTCCCATATTCTCTTCCCCTGGGCAGGGGGTCATGAGGCTCGGCACCTCCGACTTGGCCATAAAGGCTTCTCTGAGCCTATTGAAAGCGTCGGATGCCTCCGGGGCCTTTGGATTCGCCCCTTCAAATTGGCCCGGGGGGTCAGAAGAGTTCGCGCTCTTCCGGGCCTTCATACACCCCTGAGGGCTCTCTGGCGTGGCCCTGGTGGACGTGCTTGTTGTCGGTACGGTGCTTCTGTCTTTTTGGCTTAGAAAAGTCTCAATTGTTAGCAGGCGGTCCTGCAGGGGTCTGACTCCTAGAGCCACTGCCTCTATGAGTGAATTACCCAGCACGTCTTTGAAGCTCTGAGCCAGATCTTCCGAGTACGTGGCTTCTTGCTCCTCCTCAATCCACTCAAACTCGGCCATGATATGTGCTGGTAGGTGCCTGATAGTACCTGAACAGGTGTAAGGGCACGTCCACTTCTCACTCCTCTTTCTTGAGGCTGCACCTGGCTGCTAAGCAGCTTCTTTATCCTTCAGTGTAGGCACTGAATCCACAATTCGCTCTTATGAGCGCTCTCCGGTAAAGATTTTCGATCTGACTCTGCTGGGAGATCGGGTCGCAATGCCCGCGCAGTGGTTAGCCCCTCCTTCCCAAGGGAGGGGGGCCTCGCGCTCCCTCGCTCTATACGCTGAGTTCTTCGGCTAAGCCCTGCCCCCGCGAGGGTGGGGGCTGGGGAAAGAACGTATCTCCCTCTGGCGTCGTCCGCGTTTGGGTGCTAACTCTGTCTCTCGCTCCTCCCTCACGAGGGTGGGGGTCTCGCTCCCTCGCTGTCGCCGCGAGTGCGCTGCCCCGGCCTCAGGCCGGCCCCTGAAGTGCTGATACTGCAGCACGGGGCTCTGGCTAAAACAAATTAAAGTAATGGATCGTCGAGTCCTCTCTACGCTGCGCGATCCCTGCGCGCTGTCCTAATGATTGGTCATGAGAAGCGCTATCTATTTATCACTACAACCGGTAACCCAAGACAAAAGCTGACAGAAATACGCAGCTAAATGAAAGGGTACTTATCGCTTGGAGAGCAGGAAAAGAAGAGGAGGTTTACAGGAAGAGGAAGGACTAGGTCACATGACCAGGACACTGGGTTCAGGGCCTAGGCTGATGGGAAATGAAGTTTTTGAAAAGAAAAAAAAAAATGTTTGTGCCATCGGAAAGATGGACATTTTATTTGATGTGTTCAATCTGCTGGAGAGCAAATAAATAAGAAGATGAAGCATAATGCTCGCCTCCGTCTTGACATAGAATCAAAAGATACATTTCTAAAACCTCAGATGAGATGGGATTGGGTAAACAGTATGGATAGATATGCATTCTATATGGGATGGATGATCTCATTGGTCCGGCCATATCGGGTAGCTCCGCCTGGGACTGCCGACAAGATGTTGCAACTACAGATATGTCAGGTTAGTATGCTGTGATTGGGCTATGCAACGAAGTGTGAGCTTAGCTTAGATGGTGGTTAGGGATTGGCTGTTGTAGGCTGTCTCAGCCTGGGAAAGCAACCAGCACATAAGCACAGTGGGGGGTGGAGAGAAGGGCCCCAGGGTGCTGACTGTTCGAATAAGGTTACCACTCTCTGACACCTCTGGTTCAAATGAGTGGGCTTTGTCTCCCAGATTCAGATCCTGTGTGTAGGGACCACAAACTTGAGTTTCTCTGCTTGCATGTATGGGGATTTTCAGCTTCCTACTCTTGCAGGTGTCCTATCTCTTCTGTTAACTCAAATCTTTCTGTCCCTTGGTGTCCTTGGCAAGGCTGTGCACAATACCTGCACTGACAGCCTGGTCTGCGCTTCTCAGAGAAATCAGTGTGTCAGGCCACTCCCTGTGTTCTTGAGCCTCTTCATTGTCTTCCATTCATTTCAATGTGGCTGTGGCTTCCATCTTTATTTACATGGCTGTTCATGTTAGTTGCATTTAAGTGTCAGCAAGCAGTTCATGTGTAACTTGTGGTTACTGCATAGCAAGAGTGTGTCCGTTCTCTATCTAAGTGGGTCACAAGCATGTTCTTCGTGTATGCAAGTAATTTAGTCTAAAATGTCTGCATAGGAATTGTGTCTGCGTGTGTGCTTCATGTCTAATGCATATATGTGCGTGTGTGTTCAGCCATGTCGCCTCTTCATGATTACTTCAGTGATATCATCTATCTTGTTATGGTTTGTAGGGCTGCTTCAGTGAGTGGCGTCTGTCACCTTAGTGGTATACTGTGGGTTGTGGGGGGGTAGATGCCCCCACTACAATCCCCCCTCTGATCCATCTATAGTGACCACACATACTTGTAGCCTCTCCCCACTGATGGGTGTCTTGTGGTTCCACACCTTTTCCCGCCGCCCTCAGGTCGCTTGAGCTCCTTCTACATTCGTCCATGCTCCAGGTCACCTCCTCCTCTTCACCCTGCTCAGCTTCAGTGACCTTTTCTTCCTACGATGTGTGTCCAGTTTGGGGAATCCATCCATTTCTATGTCCCATCAAGGCTGCCTTACTTACATTCTTTGCCTTACTTCCTTTTCTAAGGCCTTGCGCAGCCTCTGCGTCATGTATCGTGTCACCCTCGGGGAGGGCACCCATTCCGAAGATCTCGGGTTCCTAATCTCCTCGGGCTGGAACATATCTGAGGTTTCCTCCTCTAAATGATTCAGTTTTCTCAGTCTCTTTTTCGGAGGCGGTAAACTCCCTTCGTCTCCGTCCTTATCTTCATCCTCCTGCGAGGATGTTGGAGATTCTACGGGTTCCTCCTCTTGAGGGACCTCCTCTCCTGTGTCTCCCATATTCTCTTCCCCTGGGCAGGGGGTCATGAGGCTCGGCACCTCCGACTTGGCCATAAAGGCTTCTCTGAGCCTATTGAAAGCGTCGGATGCCTCCGTGGCCTTTGGATTCGCCCCTTCAAATTGGCCCGGGGGGTCAGAAGAGTTCGCGCTCTTCCGGGCCTTCATACACCCCTGAGGGCTCTCTGGCGTGGCCCTGGTGGACGTGCTTGTTGTCGGTACGGTGCTTCTGTCTTTTTGGCTTAGAAAAGTCTCAATTGTTAGCAGGCGGTCCTGCAGGGGTCTGACTCCTAGAGCCACTGCCTCTATGAGTGAATTACCCAGCACGTCTTTGAAGCTCTGAGCCAGATCTTCCGAGTACGTGGCTTCTTGCTCCTCCTCACTCCACTCAAACTCGGCCATGATATGTGCTGGTAGGTGCCTGATAGTACCTGAACAGGTGTAAGGGCACGTCCACTTCTCACTCCTCTTTCTTGAGGCTGCACCTGGCTGCTAAGCAGCTTATTTATCCTTCAGTGTAGGCACTGAATCCACAATTCGCTCTTATGAGCGCTCTCCGGTAAAGATTTTCGATCTGACTCTGCCGGGAGATCGGGTCGCAATGCCCGCGCAGCGGTTAGCCCCTCCTTCCCAAGGGAGGGGGGCCTCGCGCTCCCTCGCTCTATACGCCGAGTTCTTCGGCTAAGCCCTGCCCCCGCGAGGGTGGGGGCTGGCGAAAGAACGTATCTCCCTCTGGCGTCGTCCGCGTTTGGGCGCTAACTCTGTCTCTCGCTCCTCCCTCACGAGGGTGGGGGTCTCGCTCCCTCGCTGTCGCTGCGAGTGCGCTGCCCCGGCCTCAGGCCGGCCCCTGAAGTGCTGATACTGCAGCACGGGGCTCTGGCTAAAACAAATTAAAGTAATGGATCGTCGAGTCCTCTCTACGCTGCGCGATCCCTGCGCGCTGTCCTAATGATTGGTCATGAGAAGCGCTATCTATTTATCACTACAACCGGTAACCCAAGACAAAAGCTGACAGAAATGCGCAGCTAAATGAAAGGGTACTTATCTCTTGGAGAGCAGGAAAAGAAGAGGAGGTTTACAGGAAGAGGAAGGACTAGGTCACATGACCAGGACACTGGGTTCAGGGCCTAGGCTGATGGAAAATGAAGTTTTTGAAAAGAAAAAAAAAAAAAAAATGTTTGTGCCATCGGAAAGATGGACATTTTATTTGATGTGTTCAATCTGCTGGAGAGCAAATAAATAAGAAGATGAAGCATAATGCTCGCCTCCGTCTTGACATAGAATCAAAATATACATTTCTAAAACCTCAGATGAGATGGGATTGGGTAAACAGTATGGATAGATATGCATTCTATATGGGATGGATGATCTCATTGGTCCGGTCATATCGGGTAGCTCCGCCTGGGACTGCCGACAAGATGTTGCAACTACAGATATGTCAGGTTAGTATGCTGTGATTGGGCTATGCAACGAAGTGTGAGCTTAGCTTAGATGGTGGTTAGGGATTGGCTGTTGTAGGCTGTCTCAGCCTGGGAAAGCAACCAGCACATAAGCACAGTGGGGGGTGGAGAGAAGGGCCCCAGGGTGCTGACTGTTCGAATAAGGTTACCACTCTCTGACACCTCTGGTTCAAATGAGTGGGCTTTGTCTCCCAGATTCAGATCCTGTGTGTAGGGACCACAAACTTGAGTTTCTCTGCTTGCATGTATGGGGATTTTCAGCTTCCTACTCTTGCAGGTGTCCTATCTCTTCTGTTAACTCAAATCTTTCTGTCCCTTGGTGTCCTTGGCAAGGCTGTGCACAATACCTGCACTGACAGCCTGGTCTGCGCTTCTCAGAGAAATCAGTGTGTCAGGCCACTCCCTGTGTTCTTGAGCCTCTTCAGTGTCTTCCATTCATTTCAATGTGGCTGTGGCTTCCATCTTTATTTACATGGCTGTTCATGTTAGTTGCATTTAAGTGTCAGCAAGCAGTTCATGTGTAACTTGTGGTTACTGCATAGCAAGAGTGTGTCCGTTCTCTATCTAAGTGGGTCACAAGCATGTTCTTCGTGTATGCAAGTAATTTAGTCTAAAATGTCTGCATAGGAATTGTGTCTGCGTGTGTGCTTCATGTCTAATGCATATATGTGCGTGTGTGTTCAGCCATGTCGCCTCTTCATGATTACTTCAGTGATATCATCTATCTTGTTATGGTTTGTAGGGCTGCTTCAGTGAGTGGCGTCTGTCACCTTAGTGGTATACTGTGGGTTGTGGGGGGGTAGATGCCCCCACTACAATCCCCCCTCTGATCCATCTATAGTGACCACACATACTTGTAGCCTCTCCCCACTGATGGGTGTCTTGTGGTTCCACACCTTTTCCCGCCGCCCTCAGGTCGCTTGAGCTCCTTCTACATTCGTCCATGCTCCAGGTCACCTCCTCCTCTTCACCCTGCTCAGCTTCAGTGACCTTTTCTTCCTACGATGTGTGTCCAGTTTGGGGAATCTATCCATTTCTATGTCCCATCAAGGCTGCCTTACTTACATTCTTTGCCTTACTTCCTTTTCTAAGGCCTTGCGCAGCCTCTGCGTCATGTATCGTGTCACCCTCGGGGAGGGCACCCATTCCGAAGATCTCGGGTTCCTAATCTCCTCGGGCTGGAACATATCTGAGGTTTCCTCCTCTAAATGATTCAGTTTTCTCAGTCTCTTTTTCGGAGGCGGTAAACTCCCTTCGTCTCCGTCCTTATCTTCATCCTCCTGCGAGGATGTTGGAGATTCTACGGGTTCCTCCTCTTGAGGGACCTCCTCTCCTGTGTCTCCCATATTCTCTTCCCCTGGGCAGGGGGTCATGAGGCTCGGCACCTCCGACTTGGCCATAAAGGCTTCTCTGAGCCTATTGAAAGCGTCGGATGCCTCCGTGGCCTTTGGATTCGCCCCTTCAAATTGGCCCGGGGGGTCAGAAGAGTTCGCGCTCTTCCGGGCCTTCATACACCCCTGAGGGCTCTCTGGCGTGGCCCTGGTGGACGTGCTTGTTGTCGGTACGGTGCTTCTGTCTTTTTGGCTTAGAAAAGTCTCAATTGTTAGCAGGCGGTCCTGCAGGGGTCTGACTCCTAGAGCCACTGCCTCTATGAGTGAATTACCCAGCACGTCTTTGAAGCTCTGAGCCAGATCTTCCGAGTACGTGGCTTCTTGCTCCTCCTCAATCCACTCAAACTCGGCCATGATATGTGCTGGTAGGTGCCTGATAGTACCTGAACAGGTGTAAGGGCACGTCCACTTCTCACTCCTCTTTCTTGAGGCTGCACCTGGCTGCTAAGCAGCTTCTTTATCCTTCAGTGTAGGCACTGAATCCACAATTCGCTCTTATGAGCGCTCTCCGGTAAAGATTTTCGATCTGACTCTGCCGGGAGATCGGGTCGCAATGCCTGCGCAGCGGTTAGCCCCTCCTTCCCAAGGGAGGGGGGCCTCGCGCTCCCTCGCTCTATACGCCGAGTTCTTCGGCTAAGCCCTGCCCCCGCGAGGGTGGGGGCTGGGGAAAGAACGTATCTCCCTCTGGCGTCGTCCGCGTTTGGGCGCTAACTCTGTCTCTCGCTCCTCCCTCACGAGGGTGGGGGTCTCGCTCCCTCGCTGTCGCCGCGAGTGTGCTGCCCCGGCCTCAGGCCGGCCCCTGAAGTGCTGATACTGCAGCACGGGGCTCTGGCTAAAACAAATTAAAGTAATGGATCGTCGAGTCCTCTCTACGCTGCGCGATCCCTGCGCGCTGTCCTAATGATTGGTCATGAGAAGCGCTATCTATTTATCACTACAACCGGTAACCCAAGACAAAAGCTGACAGAAATGCACAGCTAAATGAAAGGGTACTTATCTCTTGGAGAGCAGGAAAAGAAGAGGAGGTTTACAGGAAGAGGAAGGACTAGGTCACATGACCAGGACACTGGGTTCAGGGCCTAGGCTGATGGGAAATGAAGTTTTTGAAAAGAAAAAAAAAAAAAAAATGTTTGTGCCATCGGAAAGATGGACATTTTATTTGATGTGTTCAATCTGCTGGAGAGCAAATAAATAAGAAGATGAAGCATAATGCTCGCCTCCGTCTTGACATAGAATCAAAAGATACATTTCTAAAACCTCAGATGAGATGGGATTGGGTAAACAGTATGGATAGATATGCATTCTATATGGGATGGATGATCTCATTGGTCCGGCCATATCGGGTAGCTCCACCTGGGACTGCCGACAAGATGTTGCAACTACAGATATGTCAGGTTAGTATGCTGTGATTGGGCTATGCAACGAAGTGTGAGCTTAGCTTAGATGGTGGTTAGGGATTGGCTGTTGTAGGCTGTCTCAGCCTGGGAAAGCAACCAGCACATAAGCACAGTGGGGGGTGGAGAGAAGGGCCCCAGGGTGCTGACTGTTCGAATAAGGTTACCACTCTCTGACACCTCTGGTTCAAATGAGTGGGCTTTGTCTCCCAGATTCAGATCCTGTGTGTAGGGACCACAAACTTGAGTTTCTCTGCTTGCATGTATGGGGATTTTCAGCTTCCTACTCTTGCAGGTGTCCTATCTCTTCTGTTAACTCAAATCTTTCTGTCCCTTGGTGTCCTTGGCAAGGCTGTGCACAATACCTGCACTGACAGCCTGGTCTGCGCTTCTCAGAGAAATCAGTGTGTCAGGCCACTCCCTGTGTTCTTGAGCCTCTTCAGTGTCTTCCATTCATTTCAATGTGGCTGTGGCTTCCATCTTTATTTACATGGCTGTTCATGTTAGTTGCATTTAAGTGTCAGCAAGCAGTTCATGTGTAACTTGTGGTTACTGCATAGCAAGAGTGTGTCCGTTCTCTATCTAAGTGGGTCACAAGCATGTTCTTCGTGTATGCAAGTAATTTAGTCTAAAATGTCTGCATAGGAATTGTGTCTGCGTGTGTGCTTCATGTCTAATGCATATATGTGCGTGTGTGTTCAGCCATGTCGCCTCTTCATGATTACTTCAGTGATATCATCTATCTTGTTATGGTTTGTAGGGCTGCTTCAGTGAGTGGCGTCTGTCACCTTAGTGGTATACTGTGGGTTGTGGGGGGGTAGATGCCCCCACTACAATCCCCCCTCTGATCCATCTATAGTGACCACACATACTTGTAACCTCTCCCCACTGATGGGTGTCTTGTGGTTCCACACCTTTTCCCGCCCCCCTCAGGTCGCTTGAGCTCCTTCTACATTCGTCCATGCTCCAGGTCACCTCCTCCTCTTCACCCTGCTCAGCTTCAGTGACCTTTTCTTCCTACGATGTGTGTCCAGTTTGGGGAATCCATCCATTTCTATGTCCCATCAAGGCTGATGTGTTCAATAGCATCAGGGTACCTACTCCTCCTCAATTAGGGGGCATCTGCATGTGAGCAGCCTCCGTTCTCTACAACCTTTACTGGACCTTCATCCTGGTAACCTAGTGGTGTTATTCTTGATGGGCATTCTGGGCAGATGCCTCCCTTGTCTTCTACCCATGTGAACAACTTAGACGGCCCACTCCTTGAGGTACTTTTCATTTCCTTTCTGTAACATTTCCACTGGAGCTGTCAGGAGTGCTTGTGCTTTGCATCCTCGCAGTCCTTCGAACCATTCTTCTCCTGCAAGCGCCTGTCCATATACTAGTAGCTGGAGTCTCTTGTAGCATTCAGGCAGTCCCCTTACCCCTCTGCTTGTGGTCTTAAGGCATTGCAATTCCCTTTGTGTTACTCTTCCTTTGTTTGGGCCTTCCAATATATTTTGTATCAGGTCATCTGCACTTCAGCAATCCCATGTTATTGTCCATGTGTTCATGTGACTGTCCTCATGGGGGAACATCTTCTGTGTCATTCAGCGTAGTGTGGCCTGCTTCCTCTGGAACCGCCACAGAAGTCCTGGAGGCGCTCATGGCCTGGGAAGTGAGAGAGCATACGTGGCAGCCCTCCCCTGAAGCCTCCCTCCCCACACAGGTCAGGTGCTGGTACTATATATTGTTAGTGGTGTAGGCCAATTGGTTTTACAAGCACTCAAGTGTTTAAAATTGGCAATGACACTCCATTGGAGCTGCTTAATCTCTTTTGTGATACTAGCAAGGGGTTGGGTCAGTACTCCAGTAACTACAGGAACATATGCCATATAATACTTGCTTGTCCAGACACATAATGCATGCATAAGACAGTGTTGCTTTTCTTGATACTGGGAGGCTAAAGACATAGAAACAGCAGAATGCAAAAACAACCATAGCAACAATTTTATTATATTTTTCAATCGTGCAATACATGTGCTGACCTTGTATGTAAGTTTTCAAAACCTGCACCACTGTGTTCCATCAACATCATTTCCTATATCTCTATTTATTTATTTATTCCTTCTTTAATGCACAACCGGTAACCCTTGCCAGCGCAAGCATCTGGGAGGCCACTTGAGTGACGCTCCATACCTTTCGTGGGACCCAACAGTCCAGTGGCAGTTTTTCTGTCGTTGAAAAGTTGTCACCCCAAAGTCATCTTCTTCTCTTATACCTGTCCCCTTTGTCATCTGCCTGGACACAGGTATATTCTTGTAAGACACTCCTAATGTAATTGTATGAGTACCTCTGTTTCTGAACACTTGCTAGCTGCTCTAAATCCAGGAACCTTTCATCAAATGCTGGGTAGTAGGATAATCAGTGCATGGGGACAACATGATTATGGGGGGAGTAAGTGATTTCAATCCGGCACACACCCAAGTCAACGCCTAGCATGTAGTGCACAACTGAAATCCTTATTTATTTTTGTCTAAAAGGTCTTTATTCTGAATGATATACCACTCATAATACACAAAAACCAGAAGGAGACGTGGAGCTATTTACTGACGTTTTCGATCATGCTCCTTAGAACAAATTATAGACAACACCTAAACAAAAGATCAAAAACATCCACTTGATTCACCCATCTGTTGTCTCCCAGGTCTCAGCAATTTAGTACATTGACCAAATAAGTACTAAGTCAAACATTAACCATAACACAAATATATACTCACAATTTTATTTCATATACATCACAATTATTCATACATCAATTTCATACATTTGAATAAAAGGTAAGTAAAAAAATCAAATTTCTAAACCTGTACAAAATTTCCCTAAAATTTAAATACATCACCAATCGTAGAAAAAATAGTAGAAAATTATCGTTTTAAAAAAAAAACTCTGATGTGCTAAACCCTATAACACCCTGTCTATACAAAACTAAATGATGTAAGACACCTTTATGGACACCACATTAGTTATACATAAAGGAACACTATGGTATGTAGCTCATGAGTTCCTTTGTATTTAGGATACCTCATATGAATCGTACCATGATCAGAGTAAACTTCATCCCTGTTTCTTGCTACCCTGGGGTTTATTTCAACTCAATATGTTAATCTCCCTTATTGTTAAATAACTCCCAATACTCTATTTTAACAACCCAACATGTTTCGTTCAACATAATATTGTAACACACCATTCTTATGAACTTCATCAGGGGGACCATATGTACCCTTCTTCCATCTATCTTAATGCAAGGGTGATTAAACACTGTTCATAACACTACTTAATGTGCTGTTAGTTCAGTAAAGTCTATCTTAACTCCGCACAACTCTCGACCTGGGAAGACAAACAAGGGAACAAAACAAGAAACAACAGTCAGTAATTTATATAATACTGTTGTTCTACTCAGTCAGCACCTATATCTGCCAAACTAAGGCTTACCGTGTATCACAACTTGACACAGTCTCTTGACCACGGATCTAGGGGAGAGTCACAACACCTATGTCGGACAACTCACTTTCTGAAAAACATAAAAGGGAAAGGCAACTGAGAGGGTATCAGATCGGAACTGGAAATAGTCAACATGCCTATTATCGAACTTGTGTTTGTCTCTTTCTCTATACCAAGGTACCCCAAATTTTCTTAAAAACGTCAACAAAAGCTCATACCACTCATATCACGCCCTTCTCCTGGAACTCCAACCCTCCCTCCCCCGGTCACACTGAACCAGGAATCAGGCTGGTTTGCAAAGGTAAATATTTATTTATGTATTTAAAATTTTATCACAGTATGTTTTAACAGGTACACAACAATCTCCAATGGGGTGAGGTAACACTGAATAATATCTTTAATACAAACGTGGTAAGTAGTGAGCAAAACAATTCAGCACAGAAAATAATACTTTTGTGTTGGTTCAGAGCAGATAGCACTGTGGTTAGAGGTTCCCCCTGCACACCCCAAGCCCCAATAGACAATGTAAAGAGATGGGAGGAGAGAGCAGGTATTCAGGAATGGCAGAATTCACACCGAATATCAATCCCACTTTACCCCTTTCAAACACAAGAGAAAACGGAATGGACTGTCAAGTTGTCAGAATGGCTTTTAAAGTTATCTTTAGAATGCAGTGGGCAAAAACACCAAATATGATCAAAATTGCTGAAATTGTTATATATTCCTATGGGAGCTGCTTTGGATAGTTGCACACAAACACAAGCAATGATTTAATCCCAAGAAAACATTTGAAATCTTAATTCAGGTCGGAAGTAATAAAAAGCTGTTTTACACGTGTAAAAAAGTCCCAAACGAAAATTTCACGGCAATCTTTTCACTGCGCGATAATCGCAATAACGGGAGAGTCGTATGGATTTGGAATGCGGTTTTAGTAATACTAATACCTTTTCCTTTTATTTATCTACTTATTCCACCTAATTCATATCTCGCATGCCCACTACCCAATCCACCTCTGCCTTCCATGCCATTTATTATGCTATTGCTCTCTTAATTTCTCTGGAGGATCAGTTGTCCCATTTTCCTTTAACCGCATGAGAGAGATAAAGAACAAAACAGAAATGACAGTAACAGAACCCATTTCCAGTCCTTGCCACTTCTGCTCCTCTTCTGGGCACATTCATGAGCTGAATGAATGTATATCCTGTACAGACCAAATGAGGACAAAAGTCATACTAAAGTAATGTGCAGTATGTTACTCCCCTTTTAATGAGCTCTCTTTTCTCCTTCTGCACCTGGGGATTTGGCCTTGCTGCTGTGTAATTCCTCCATGTGGCGGGCTAGCACTTTCTGCGCTCTGTGCCAATGCAATGGTGATGGCGTTCGTGTGAAGTGTAAGAATGTGCATCTTTTCCTTCCAGCAATGCTGAACTTTTTCCATTTTCTGCTAATGCATTGGCAGGCCTGCATGAGCTGTGCTGTTCATGGCGTTTATCTCTTGTTCATCTTCTTTATGCCGTGTTGCAACCATTGCTTTCTCTTGCTGTGTTGTCCCTGCAAAACATAACTGTCTTTTGTTACCTCCCTAACCTTTCTCTACACGAACACACCTTGCCATGATGCTGAAACAAGCGCATGTATGTACGTGTGCATGCAGGTGTGACATATATGTACGCAAGGTTGCCTACCAGCTCTAGCATATCCATTTCTATCCCTTCTCCGAAACCATTATCAATGATCTACACATAACAAATACATTTCATAACAAAAACATTGCTTAACATTTCAATTTATTCATATTTCCTACATCTGATAAAAAAGGATTCCATTTATTTTTGTTAATGGCCACCTTTTAAGTACCATGCTTTACGTGTGCCTCTTACTCTATACAAAAGATGCTCCTCATTCACATCCCCTCTACTCCTCTTTCACATATAGAGAGGCAGATGTACACATCACTCATGGAATCCACCCCCTCACCTCTGTCATATTGGAAGAACAGCAAGAAAGCACTGTGCATGGCACCTGATATTATACTAAAACTGCATCGAAGATATGAAAGACTCTATGCGCTCAGACATCCCTACCGAATGCACCCTCAAACTGATATGGTAGAAGGAAGTCTGCAGACACCACTGGACATAGAGGAACTCTAAGTAAAGTCTGACAGGTGCAAAGTGACGCCATGAAGAGAAGAGACGAGACGAGGGCGCACTGGAACAATATACAAGTACTTAACCCTTTAAGTGCCATGGGTATTTCTCCCCAGTGCCAGGGCCTTTTTTGGTGATTTTGGTATGTGGCCATTCAATGGCCTGTAACTTTTCTGTTACATGAGATATCTCGGCCAAATTTGGCTCCTTTTTTTCCCACATGTAGGCGGTCGTAACGCCATCCAGGAATCCCAGGTTGCTGTAGGGGGGTGAGAGAAAATAAGGAAAAAGTGCGAACATTTTGGGTTTTTTCAAAAAATGCCAATAAAATGATGTACAAAGCCTGTGGTTTTTTCCTTGTAAGAGCTAGGAACAAATGGTTTGCTGTGCTGAGTTCCCCAATTTCGTGGCTTTCAGGAACAGGTTGAGTGGAAATGGAAAAAAAATATTTTGATGTGGTTATCAACCGTTTTGTGAGAGGTAGGCGATTTTTGCCAATTGGACATGCATGGACGGAATGGAAGAAAAGGGCAGAAAAGCCAAACTGGAGGACAAAAAGGCATATATTTCAGAAAAGTAGACAAAATTCCAAGTTTAAAAAGGGGTGATTTGCATAGGTCAGGCAACAACTAGGTAGGGGAAACTGCCATCGAATGGGGGAAAAGCGGGAAAATGACTGAAAAAAAAGGCATGTGTTGGACATGGTTGGTTTGGTACGGCAATGGCTTCTATGAATTTTGAGAAAAGCAATGCTCCACTACATTCCCCGGAGTCTTGCAGTTAGGAGACCATACAATTTTTGTAGTGTTTTTACAAAACAAGCATTACCACAAGCCAAACACTGAGCCATGGTACACAGGAGCTTTACGCTCACGGCCTGACCAGACGCACTTAGCATGTGTAAATTGGGAAAACCAATGTGGTGAGGAACGGCAGCCATACATTTTTTGAAAGAGCACAGGCAGACCTTTTCAAGAGTAGGTGACTTGTGCAGGTTACAAAAGTGTATGGTGGCTAAAGCAGTGACTAAATGTAGGTCACATTTGGGAAAAGAAAGGGTTGTGAGACAAAGGGCACCAGCAAATGGGTCAAAACGTTATGAAAACCACACAAACACAACACATGGCATACCGTCCCGCGTTCCCACAGGGGTCCCGATGAAAACGGTATCTCACGTGTGTGGGTGCACCTACCTGGCCGCCAAGGGGAAAGCCTAAAACACAAGTAACCCCAAGTCTGTTTTCAGAGCGAAATCTCAGACATTCTGCCGACCGGCACAACGTACAGATATGGGCCTCGGGTGTCCAAACCACCGAGGAAAACAGGGAACCCCATGCATTTCTGAAAAGAGGACACCCGTGGGAATCCGCAGAGGTATGATTTGCGCACATCGCCCCAGAATTTTTTACCCAGACAAGCCCCGCAAAGTCCGAAATGTGGGGGAAAAAAAACACTTTTTCCTCAGATTTTGCTCGACGCACCCATCGAAACACGCCCCCAACAACACATGGCCTACCGTCACGCGTTCCCACAGGTGTCCTGATGAAAACGGTACCTCACATGTGTGGGTGCACCTACCTGGCCGCCAAGGGGAAAGCCTAAAACACAAGTAACCCCAAGTCTGTTTTCAGAGCGAAATCTCAGACATTCTGCCGACCGGCACAACGTACAGATATGGGCCTCGGGTGTCCAAGCCACCAAGGAAAACGGGGAACCCCATGCATTTCCGAAAAGAGGACACCCGTGGGAATCCGCAGAGGTATGATTGGTGCACATAGCCCCAGATTTTATTACCCAGACAGCCCCGCAAAGTCCGAAATGTGGGGAAAAAAGCGCATTTTCCGCACATTTCGCTCGACGCACCCATCGAAACACGCCCCCAACAACACATGGCCTACCATCACGCGTTCCCACAGGTGTCCCGATGAAAACGGTACCTCACATGTGTGGGTGCACCTACCTGGCCGGCAAGGGGCAAGCCGAAAACGCAAGCAACCCCCAGTCTGTTTGCAGAGGGGCATCTCAGCCATTCTGCCGACCGGCACAACATACAGATATGGGCCTCGGGTGTCCAAGCCACCAAGGAAAACAGGGAACCCCATGCATTTCCGAAAAGAGGACACCCGTGGGAATCCGCAGAGGTATGATTGGCGCACATCGCCCCAGAATTTATTACCCAGACACCCCCGCAAAGTCCGAAATGTGGGGAAAAAAATGCATTTTCCGCATATTTCGCTCGACGCACCCATCGCAAACACGCCCCCAACAACACATGGCCTACCGTCACGCGTTCCCACAGGTGTCCCGATGAAAACTATACCTCACATGTGTGGGTGCACCTACCTGGCCGCCAAGGGGAAAGCCTAAAACACAAGTAACCCCAAGTCTGTTTTCAGAGCGAAATCTCAGACATTCTGCCGACCGGCACAACGTACAGATATGGGCCTCGGGTGTCCAAACCACCGAGGAAAACAGGGAACCCCATGCATTTCTGAAAAGAGGACACCCGTGGGAATCCGCAGAGGTATGATTTGCGCACATCGCCCCAGAATTTTTTACCCAGACAAGCCCCGCAAAGTCCGAAATGTGGGGGAAAAAAAACACTTTTTCCTCAGATTTTGCTCGACGCACCCATCGAAACACGCCCCCAACAACACATGGCCTACCGTCACGCGTTCCCACAGGTGTCCCGATGAAAACGGTACCTCACATGTGTGGGTGCACCTACCTGGCCGCCAAGGGGAAAGCCTAAAACACAAGTAACCCCAAGTCTGTTTTCAGAGCGAAATCTCAGACATTCTGCCGACCGGCACAACGTACAGATATGGGCCTCGGGTGTCCAAGCCACCAAGGAAAACGGGGAACCCCAGGCATTTCCGAAAAGAGGACACCCGTGGGAATCCGCAGAGGTATGATTGGTGCACATAGCCCCAGATTTTATTACCCAGACAGCCCCGCAAATTCCGAAATGTGGGGAAAAAAGCGCATTTTCCGCACATTTCGCTCGACGCACCCATCGAAACACGCCCCCAACAACACATGGCCTACCATCACGCGTTCCCACAGGTGTCCCGATGAAAACGGTACCTCACATGTGTGGGTGCACCTACCTGGCCGGCAAGGGGCAAGCCGAAAACGCAAGCAACCCCCAGTCTGTTTGCAGAGGGGCATCTCAGCCATTCTGCCGACCGGCACAACATACAGATATGGGCCTTGGGTGTCCAAGCCACCAAGGAAAACAGGGAACCCCATGCATTTCCGAAAAGAGGACACCCGTGGGAATCCGCAGAGGTATGATTGGCGCACATCGCCCCAGAATTTATTACCCAGACACCCCCGCAAAGTCCGAAATGTGGGGAAAAAAAGCATTTTCCGCATATTTCGCTCGACGCACCCATCGCAAACACGCCCCCAACAACACATGGCCTACCGTCACGCGTTCCCACAGGTGTCCCGATGAAAACGATACCTCACATGTGTGGGTGCACCTACCTGGCCGCCAAGGGGAAAGCCTAAAACACAAGTAACCCCAAGTCTGTTTTCAGAGGGAAATCTCAGACATTCTGCCGACCGGCACAACGTACAGATATGGGCCTCGGGTGTCCAAGCCACGAGGAAAACAGGGAACCCCATGCATTTCCGAAAAGAGGACACCCGTGGGAATCCGCAGAGGTATGATTTGCGCACATCGCCCCAGAATGTATTACCCAGACAGCCCTGCAAAGTCCGAAATGTGGGGAAAAAATGCTTTTTCCGCACATTTCGCTCGACGCACCCATCGAAACACGCCCCCAACAACACATGGCCTACCGTCCCGCGTTCCCACAGGTGTCCCGATGAAAACAGTACCTCACATGCGTGGGTGCACCTACCTGGCTGTCAAGGGGCAAGCTGAAAACGCAAGCAACCCCCAGTCTGTTTGCAGAGGGGAATCTCAGACATTCTGCCGACCGGCACAACGTACAGATATGGGCCTCAGGTGTCCAAGCCACCAAGGAAAACAGGGAACCCCATGCATTTCCGAAAAGAGGACACCCGTGGGAATACGCAGAGGTATGATTTGCGCACATCGCCCCAGAATGTATTACCCAGACAGCCCTGCAAAGTCCAAAATGTGGGGAAAAAAATGCTTTTTCCGCACATTTCGCTCAACGCACCCATCGAAACACGCCCCCAACAACACATGGCCTCCCGTCCCGCGTTCCCACAGGTGTCCCGATGAAAACGGTACCTCACATGTGTGGGTGCACCTACCTGGCCGCCAAGGGGAAAGCCTAAAACACAAGTAACCCCAAGTCTGTTTTCAGAGGGAAATCTCAGACATTCTGCCGACCGGCACAACGTACAGATATGGGCCTCGGGTGTCCAAGCCACCAAGGAAAACGGGGAACCCCATGCATTTCCGAAAAGAGGACACCTGTGGGAATCCGCAGAGGTATGATTGGCGCACATAACCCCAGAATGTATTACCCAGACAGCCCTGCAAAGTCCGAAATGTGGGGAAAAAAACGCTTTTTCTGCACATTTTGCTCGACGCACCCATCGAAACACGCCCCCAACAACATATGGCCTACCGTCACGCGTTCCCACAGGTGTCCCGATGAAAACGGTACCTCACATGTGTGGGTGCACCTACCTGGCCGCCAAGGGGAAAGCCTAAAACACAAGTAACCCCAAGTCTGTTTTCAGAGCGAAATCTCAGACATTCTGCCGACCGGCACAACGTACAGATATGGCCCTCGGGTGTCCAAGCCACGAGGAAAACAGGGAACCCCATGCATTTCCGAAAAGAGGACACCCGTGGGAATCCGCAGAGGTATGATTTGCGCACATCGCCCCAGAATGTATTACCCAGACAGCCCTGCAAAGTCCGAAATGTGGGGAAAAAATGCTTTTTCCGCACATTTCGCTCGACGCACCCATCGAAACACGCCCCCAACAACACATGGCCTACCGTCCCGCGTTCCCACAGGTGTCCCGATGAAAACAGTACCTCACATGCGTGGGTGCACCTACCTGGCTGTCAAGGGGCAAGCTGAAAACGCAAGCAACCCCCAGTCTGTTTGCAGAGGGGAATCTCAGACATTCTGCCGACCGGCACAACGTACAGATATGGGCCTCAGGTGTCCAAGCCACCAAGGAAAACAGGGAACCCCATGCATTTCCGAAAAGAGGACACCCGTGGGAATACGCAGAGGTATGATTTGCGCACATCGCCCCAGAATGTATTACCCAGACAGCCCTGCAAAGTCCGAAAAGTGGGGAAAAAAATGCTTTTTCCGCACATTTCGCTCAACGCACCCATCGAAACACGCCCCCAACAACACATGGCCTCCCGTCCCGCGTTCCCACAGGTGTCCCGATGAAAACGGTACCTCACATGTGTGGGTGCACCTACCTGGCCGCCAAGGGGAAAGCCTAAAACACAAGTAACCCCAAGTCTGTTTTCAGAGGGAAATCTCAGACATTCTGCCGACCGGCACAACGTACAGATATGGGCCTCGGGTGTCCAAGCCACCAAGGAAAACGGGGAACCCCATGCATTTCCGAAAAGAGGACACCCGTGGGAATCCGCAGAGGTATGATTGGCGCACATAACCCCAGAATGTATTACCCAGACAGCCCTGCAAAGTCCGAAATGTGGGGAAAAAAACGCTTTTTCTGCACATTTTGCTCGACGCACCCATCGAAACACGCCCCCAACAACATATGGCCTACCGTCACGCGTTCCCACAGGTGTCCCGATGAAAACGGTACCTCACATGTGTGGGTGCACCTACCTGGCCGCCAAGGGGAAAGCCTAAAACACAAGTAACCCCAAGTCTGTTTTCAGAGCGAAATCTCAGACATTCTGCCGACCGGCACAACGTACAGATATGGCCCTCGGGTGTCCAAGCCACCGAGGAAAACAGGGAACCCCATGCATTTCCGAAAAGAGGACACCCGTGGGAATACGCAGAGGTATGATTTGCGAACATCGCCCCAGATTTTATTACCCAGATAGCCCCGCAAAATCCGAAATGTCGGGAAAAAAACACCTTTTCCGCACATTTTGCTCAACGCACCCATCGAAACACGCCCCCAACAACACATGGCCTACCGTCCCGCGTTCCCACAGGTGTCCCGATGAAAACGGTACCTCACATGTGTGGGTGCACCTACCTGGCCGCCAAGGGGAAATCCTAAAACACAAGTAACCCCAAGTCTGTTTTCATGGCGAAATCTCAGACATTCTGCCCACCGGCGCAACGTACAAATATGGGCCTCGGGTGTCCAAGCCACCAAGGAAAACAGGGAACCCCATGCATTTCCGAAAAGAGGACACCAGTGGGAATCCGCAGAGGTATGACTTGCGCACATCGCCCCAGAATTGTTTACCCAGACAGCCCCGCAAAGTCCGAAATGTCGGGAAAAAAACTTTTTCCGCACATTTCGCTCGACGCACCCATCGAAACACGCCCCCAACAACACATGGCCTACCGTCACGCGTTCCCACAGGTGTCCCGATGAAAACGGTACCTCACATGTGTGGGTGCACCTAGCTGGCCAGCAAGGGGAAAGCCTAAAACACAAGTAACCCCAAGTCTGTTTTCAGAGGGAAATCTCAGACATTCTGCCGACCGGCACAACGTACAGATATGGGCCTCGGGTGTCCAAGCCACCGAGGAAAACAGGGAACCCCATGCATTTCCAAAAAGAGGACACCCGTGGGAATCCGCAGAGGTATGATTGGCGCACATCGCCCCAGATTTTATTACCCAGACACCCCCGCAAAGTCCGAAATGGTGGGGAAAAAAACGCATTTTCCGCACATTTCGCTCGACGCACCCATCGAAACACGACCCCAACAACAGATGGCCTACTGTCACGCGTTCCCACAGGTGTCCCGATGAAAACGGTACCTCACATGTGTGGGTGCACCTACCTGGCTGGCAAGGGACAAGCCAAAAACGCAAGCAACCCCCAGTCTGTTTGCAGAGGGGAATCTCAGCCATTCTGCCGACCGGCACAACATACAGATATGGGCCTCGGGTGTCCAAGCCACCAAGGAAAACAGGAACCCCATGCATTTCCGAAAAGAGGACACCCGTGGGAATCCGCAGAGGTATGATTTGCGCACATCGCCCCAGAATTTATTACCCAGACACCCCTGCAAAGTCCGAAATGTGAGAAGGTATGACATCTGCTGTTGGCGACATGTTTCGGTGAGTGGACACAGGGAAATGTCTCTGAAATTGGACGGAAATGAAGACAATTCTCAGACATTTCGCTCTGGCCACCCACCGAAACACACCGCCAACAACACGTGACCTACCTTCCCACGTCCCCACACGTGTCCCGATGAAAACGGTACCTCACATGTGTGGGTGCACCTACCGGGGGCGCAAAAGGAAAAGGGTAACCGACTGGGAACCCCAAGCCATTCGCCACTGCCCATTTTGTTCATGTGGGCAACCTACAGATTTGGGCGTAGGGTGTCGAAGCCAACAAGGGAAACAGGGAACCCCATGCATTTCCCAAAAGAGGACACCCGTGGGAATCCACAGAGGTCTGCCTTGCGCAAATTGCCCCAGTTTTTATTAGCCACAATCCCCGACAAAGTGTGATATTTGGTGGGGAAAAAACACAATGTTCACTTTGTCTGGGGTTCTGGGTAATAAATTCTGGGCCGCTTCGCGCAAGTCAGACCTCTGTGCATTCCCACGGGTGTCCTCTTTTGGGAAATGCATGGGGTTCCCTGTTTTCCTTGCTGGCTTCGACACCCTAGGCCCAAACCTGTAGGTTGCCCACATGAACAAATTGTGCTGTGGCGAAAGGCTTGGGGTTACCAGCGGGTTACCCTTTTCCTTTTGCGCCCCCGGTAGGTGCACCCACACATGCAAGGTACCTTTTTCGTCGGGGGGGCACCCCAAAAGGTGGGGCAGGACCCCCAATAGATGGGGCAGTAGGGTTTGGGCACCCTGGGGGCAGATAGCAAGTGAAATTGGGTAAACAAAAAAAAATATACAAAATCACAGGCTGCTTTTTAGGGGGGGCTGAGGGCCACCCTAAATTGGCAGCGAATGATGTACCGCAACGGGGGGTGGCCCTCAACCCCCCCACCCCAAATGGAGGGCCCCACCTCATGCAACCCTCCCTGGGGCAGATATCTGCTCCTACGAAGGGGCATCTGACCCCAGGGAGGGATGCATGAGGTGGGCCCCCCCTATCTGCCCCCAGGGAGGGTTGCATGAGGTGGGGCCCTCCATTTGGGGTGGGAGGGGTTGAGGGCCACCCCTCGTTGCGGTACATCATTTGCTGCCAATTTAGGGTGGCCCTCAGCCCCCCCTAAAAAGCAGCCTATGAATTTGTAGTTTGTTTTTTGTTTACCCAACTTTGCTTGGTGCAGATGGCCACATTAGTGTGGCTATCTGCCCCCAGGGTGCCCAAACCCTACTGCCCCATCTATTGGGGGTCCTGCCCTACCTTTTGGGGTGGCCCTCTCCCCCCTCACCCCGAATGGAGGTGGGGTGTACCTCACGCAGCTGTTTGGAGGAGGCCCAGGGAGGCCTGCATGAGGTGTGTCCCCCAGCCATTGGGGGTGGGGGGCACCCCAAAAGGTGGGGCAGGACCCCCAATAGATGGGGCAGTAGGGTTTGGGCACCCTGGGAGCAGATTGCCTCACTAATGTGGCCATCTGCACCAAGCGAAGTTGGGTAAACAAAAAAAAATATACAAAATCACAGGCTGCTTTTTAGGGGGGGCTGAGGGCCACCCTAAATTGGCAGCGAATGATGTACCACAACGGGGGGTGGCCCTCAACCCCCCCCACCCCAACTGGAGGGCCCCACCTCATGCAACCCTCCCTGGGGGCAGATATCTGCTCCTAGGAAGGGGCATCTGACCCCAGGGAGGGATGCATGAGGTGGGGCCCCCCTATCTGCCCCCAGGGAGGGTTGCATGAGGTGGTGCCCTCCATTTGGGGTGGGGGGGTTGAGGGCCACCCCCCGTTGCGGTACATCATTCGCTGCCAATTTAGGGTGGCCCTCAGCCCCCCCTAAAAAGCAGCCTATGAATTTGTATTTTGTTTTTTGTTTACCCAACTTTGCTTGGTGCAGATGGCCACATTAGTGTGGCTATCTGCCCCCAGGGTGCCCAAACCCTACTGCCCCATCTATTGGGGGTCCTGCCCCACCTTTTGGGGTGGCCCTCTCCCCCCCCACCCCAAATGGAGGTGGGGTGTACCTCACGCAGCCGTTTGTAGGAGGCCCAGGGAGGCCTGCATGAAGTGTCCCTGCCACCCATTTGGGGTGGGGGGGGAGAGGGCCACCACAAAAGGTGGGGCAGGACCCCCAATAGATGGGGCAGTAGGGTTTGGGCACCCTGGGGGAAGATTGCCACACTAATGTGGCCATCTGCACCAAGCGAAGTTGGGTAAACAAAAAAAATAATACAAATTCATAGGCTGGTTTTTAGGGGGGGCTGAGGGGCACCCTAAATTGGCAGCGAATGATGTACTGCAACGGGGGGTGGCCCTCAGCCCCCCCCACCCCAAATGGAGGGCCCCACCTCATGCAACCCTTCCTGGCGGCAGATAGGGGGGGCCCCACCTCTTGGATCCCTCCCTGGGGTCAGATGCCCCTTCCTAGGAGCAGATATCAGCCCCCAGGGAGGGTTGCATGAGGTGGGGCCCTCCATTTGGGGTGGGGGGGGGTGCTGAGGGCCACCGCCGTTGCAGTACATCATTCGCTGCCAATTTAGGGTGCCCCTCAGCCCCCCCTAATTATTTCACTGCGCTCTCTCTCATAACGTGGAGCATACTTACCAAAGCCTCTGTGCATACTTACCAGACCACCAATTCTCCAGTAGCGCTGAACCCGTACTCGAGGTGCTAATACCACATAATCCACTCCTACAAGGGAAAGGGAGAGTCATTACCAGGCGCGCTCGAATTTAGGACCCTACGCATACCTACCAGCAGCTGACTTCTACACGCAGCGCTACTAACCCACGAAATACCTTGGCAAACGAAGACAATACGGACAATTCAGGACACTCAACATCCTCCGCGCAACGTTCACTTGTGGAAAGGACTTTTTAGCCAGTGAAGAAACTGGTGCCTTGAGCACTCGGCCTCGCTGTGAAGGCATATAACAGCGTGTGGCATCTGAACTCAGGCAACAGACATTGGCATCATTCATATAAGTGAATCGCGCCCCTGCGAATGCAGGATGGAGTGCACACCTAACTAAAAATCAAGGTAAGCCCTTAGGGGACATCACAGCACACAGTAAAGAGAAGGGAAGGGCCCAGGGGAATCAGGTGAATTCAGGTCAGAGTGTACATCTTGTACTTAACAGATATCCCTCCGGGTGAAACAGGGGAAGTGAGAACTCAGGGTCAAAGGAGGCTCATCCATCGCTCCTGCAGAGACATAGGTGAGTGTGACAGAACACGAAGCCATCCTCAATACCTCTGCCCGAGCGATGGAAACCTCTGAGGTAGACCAGCTTTACCTATTGTTAGGTGAACTACGGGCCGAGGTGCATGCAGCCCGCTCTGAGACAAATGCCTTAAGGCGCGAACTGGTAGTTAACAGGGACAAAACAGATGACTTGGCAAGACAGCTGTTACAGACCCAAGCTGGTCTAGCACCCCTCGCAGGTGGAGTTACTCAGGGGCAGCCTACTGTGGCACCTGCAGCCACACCCGTTCAGGTATTGCTTTGAGGCAACATCCCTTTAGCACCCCCGGAACGCTTCTCTGGGGATCCCAAGAAATTTGGAGAGTTCATGAATCAATGCCGCCTACACTTCATATGCAAACCAGACACTTTTCTGAACGACCAAGCTAAAGTAGCTTTCGTCCTCTCCTATTTAGGAGGGCATGCGGCGGACTGGTCTGTCCCGTTAGTGCTTAGGGACGACCCTTAACTGAGAAATTACCCAGGTTTTCAGCGTGAACTGGAAAAACTATTTGCCCATCGGACTCGAGGCCAGGCCCTGGATGATGAGCTACTCTCTCTGCGACAGGGTGGCCAGGATCTTATATCATATGTCACCACATTCAATCGCCTAATAGCTGAATCAGGTTGGCCAGAGGAAAAATGAATAACGTTATTTTATCGAGGACTGAGAGGAGAATTAAAAGATGTCTTGGCGCAAGTAGTTAATCCTCCCGAAGATTGTAGTGAATACATCGATCTAACTATGCAATTAGACCACCGGTTACAGGATCGCAAGGCCGACCGAACCAGATCAGAACATAGACCAGTGTATGTCCGACCAAAGGAAGCGTCCCATCGACAGGCTTCAGAAACACACTCAGAGCCCATGCAATTGGGAGTTCTCAGGGGACCACTCACCAAAGCAGAGAGAGAACGGAGGTGTCAGGAAAAACTTTGCTTATATTGCGGCCAATCTGGAACTGCTCAGTTAAACCTCCTCGGAGGACAATGGGGGTACTAGAAAACACAGGGGAAGACACCGAAGCGGAAAACTCCAACGCCCGTCAGATGTAGAGGTCGGTCTGTCAAGCCAGGAACGGAGCACTCAGATCTCACATTTCAGTAGTCCTGTGGTTTTGGTAGATCCTTCACAGCCCACCCGAATGCATGCACTCAAGGCTTTCATAGACAGTGGGGCTATTGGGAACTACCTGGACATAAACACTGCAAAGACCTTGGGATTAGCATTCCACCGTAAGGACACCATTGAAAGCGTGACAGCTGTGGATGGCACACAACTCCTTTCGGGACCAGTAACAGTGTACTTCCCCCCCCTCACCTTAATCTGCCAAGATGGCCATAGGGAACGTGTTAGATTCTACCTTATCGCTGCACCCCAATTCCAGCTGATTCTTGGGATACAGTGGCTAGAGACCCACAACCCAAAGATAGATTGGTGAACTCGAACCATACTCTTTTCCACGGAATGCGACTCTTGTTACGACAACAAAGGGATCCAAGGAAACCCATTGTTAGCTTCTCAATTCTTCACAGGAAAAGATAGCAGATTTAGGCTTGGTGGGCACCTTACCAGTGAAGTACCAGGAGTTCCAAGATGTGTTTGCGAAGGAGCAAGCCAATACCCTACCACCATATCGAGTTTACGACTTTCAGATCGATCTGCAACCAGGGGCACAAGTACCGTGCAGCCGCATTTATGCATTAACCGAGGAAGAAAACGCTCCTCTACGGACCTACTTGGACCAATACCTGGCCAATGGCGTCATTAGACCATCTAAGTCACCAGCCGCCTCCCCACTCTTCTTCGTACCGAAGAAAGAGGGGGACTTAAGAACGTGTATTGACTACCGGGCCCTAAATCAAGTCACCAGAAAAAATAAGTACCCGTTAACACTGATACCAGTATTCATAGACCAGGTGAGACAAGCAAAGATTTTCACAAAACTAGACTTACGCGGTGCATATCACCTGGTACGCATGAAGAAAGGGGATGAGTGGAAGACTGCGTTCCGTACCCGCTATGGCTTGTATGAATACTAGGTCATGCCCTTTGGTCTTTGCAATGCCCCGGCTGCGTTCCAGCATTTTATGAATGATGTGTTACGGGAACTCCTCGATGTCAGCGCAGTCATCTACATCGATGACATTCTGATCTACTCCTCCACTCCCCAAGAACACGTAACCCACATGCTAGCTGTACTCCGCAAACTGCGTGAAAACCAACTGTACGCAAAGCTAGAAAAATGCTCCTTCCACGTCACTGAGGTGGAGTTTCTGGGATATGTACTGACACCGCAGGGGATCAAGATGGACAATAGAAAAGTGGAGGCAATCCTCACTTGGGCCTCACCCACGTCTGTAAAGGGAGTACAGAGTTTCCTAGGGTTTGCAAACTTTTATCAACGCTTCATACCAGGATTCTCACATATTGTGCATCCAATTACGTCCTTGCTGCGCAAACACCGAAAGTTCGAATGGACACCAGCGGCGGAAGAAGCCTTCCGAGCCCTCAAGGAAAAATTCACCTCAGCCCCAATACTGCAACATCCACAGCCCGATTTTACCATACATCGTGGAAACAAACGCTTCAAGCATTGCCATGGGGGCTGTATTGTCTCAACAAAACCGGATGTCTACATCCCATTGCCTTTTGGTCAAGGAAATTCTCCCCAGCAGAATTAAACTATGCGATTTCTGAGAAAGAACTCCTAGCAATCAAAAGCGCACTGTGTGAATGGCGACATTACTTACTAGGAGCAAAACACACCATCACAATAATAACAGATTATCGGAACTTGCAATACTTACGCTCAGCATAAGCTCAGTCTTCTAGGTAGCTCTGTTGGGCCTTATCCTTAATGGAATACGACTTTGTGATCACCTACCGCCGCGGAGTTAAGAACGGGAAGGCGGATGCGTTATCCCGCACTGGTACAGGAGAGGAAGTCTACAATGCCCCTAACCCAGTGGAGATCAGACCCAGCCATACAATTCGCGGCTTCTGCATCAGCCCATCTCTGTTAAACACACTGCAAGAAGCAATAAAAGAAAATGTCTGAAGAAGACCTATTGGCTTGGGACACGAAGGGAGAACAGTTTACCATTCAAGACAAACTACCATACTACTAAACGCCTATACGTTCCAACTAAGGATCTGCAACAAGCAATTATATCAGACTACCACGACTCGCTGTTAGAAGCCCATCCGGGTATAGCCAAAACCATGAAGAAAGTAAGCAAATCTTATTGGTGGACAACTTGGCGAGAGGACATTGCCACCTACATAGGCACCTGTGAAGTGTGTGCACAATACAATACATCCAGGCAAAAACCAGCCGGCCTCCTTCGGCCAATCACCATTCCGCCAGCGCCATGGCACACAGTATCAATGGACTTTGTCACTGACTTACCTCCTAGCTCAGGTTATAATACTATCCTTGTAGTAGTGGACCTCTTCTCCAAAATGGCCCATTTCATAGCTCTAAAAGGTATTCCCTCAACTCAGACCCTGGCGCGGGTTTTTTTAGACCGGATTGTCAAGTTACACGGATTCTCTACCGTAATCGTCTGACAGAGGCAGCCAATTTGTATCTCGTATTTGGAAAAAATGTTGTGCCCTGGCAAGAGTAGAAGTCCGTCTGTTTTCTAGTCACCATCATCAAACGGACAGCCAAAATGAGCGCACGAACCAGACCATGGAACAGTATTTGCGCTGACTATTACACCAAACACGCCAAAGCTGTACAGAAATACTATGGATGGCAAAGTATGCCTGCAACAACTCAACACATTCATCAACCCAAGCAACACCCAACTTTACTATATATGGTCGAAACTCCAGTACGTCGGTCTACGATCCGCCAAAAAACATTGAGATGCCCTCAGTAAAGAACCTGCATACCAGCATCATGAAAGCAGCCAGAGATGCCAGCAAGAACCTACAGCAAGCCAAAGAAACACAGAAAAGAAACTCTGATCGCCATCGACGAAAAGCCCCAGATTATCAAGTGGGAGACTCGGTCTGGCTGGCAACTAGACACATTGCTTTAAAGGGTCCCAAAAAATGTCAGCCTAGATACATCGGCCCGTATACAATTGAAACAGTAATTAATCCAGCAGCCATGAGACTGGCGTTACCTCAACATATCCTGTATTTCACGTGTCACTATTGAAACCAGCACACCCAAGAACCCAAACTTTCACACCTCCTGCACCCTTACAAGTGGGTGAAGAAGCACCAGAATATGAGGTAAAGAACATATTAGATTCCAAACTAGTACGAAAGACCCTGTATTACTTGATTGACTGGAAGGGGTACGGACCCCAGGAAAGATCATGGGAACCCAGCACACACGTGCATGCCCCCCGATTGGTGCGAAAATTCCATCGGGACCATCCTGAGAAACCAAAGCCCACACATGCACCATTGGGAGGGGTCTTGAGGGGGAAGACTGTCATGGGTACCAGGCAGGTAGCTGGGGCAAGTTGGGTGGAGGCTTGGCAGGCCTGGCATAGGCACACAAAAAAAAACCATTGCAGATACCTCCTTTTAATTCCTTCCTAGTGTTTGTAGTAACTTCCTGGTTACCACTGCCTGTTGCCAAACAGGAAGTGCATGACAATTCATGAACTCTCTAGTGTTTGTGTGTGGCTGGCTATATAAGCCACACCCAAGATTCTTCCAGTGCTTCGTGTTGCTTACTGTGAGCAGCATCAGCAACACACTTGCCGTGCTCTGGATCAGCCAGCTTCTGCTTACCTGCTCCGGATCCTCCTGCTTCTGTTTACCTACTCCGGATCATCCTACTTCTGCTTACCTGCTCTGGATCCTCCTGCTTCTGCTTACCTGCTCCGGATCATTCTGCTTCTGCTTACCTGCTCCGGAGGAACCTTCGTGCTTTCTCCACGCCGCAGCTGTCTCCGGTCAAGAAGGGACTTCTACACCGGCACCTGTAAGAACAAACAAGAACTGCGTTAGCACGCGCACTTCAGTAACGCCGCACATACTCACAGAATCTTCCTTCGACGCTGAATCCAGGTCAGTTGTACGAGCGCAAAACCCCTGCAAAAGAAAAACAAGATATTATTCATTGCGCTCGCCCAAATAACGCAGAGGCTTATTTCACTGCACTCTCTCATAACGCGGAGCATACTTACCAAAGCCTCCGTGCATACTTACCACCAAATCTCCAGTAGCTCTGAACCCGGACTCAAGGTGCTAATACCACATAATCCACTCCTGCAAGGGAAAGGGAGAGTCATTACCAGGCGCGCTCGAATTTAGGACGCTGCACATACCTACCAGCAGTTGACTTCTACATGCAGCGCTACTCACCTACAAAATACCTTGGCAAACAAAGACAATACGGACAATTCTGGACACTCCACATCCTCCGTGCAATGTTCACTTGTGGAATGGACTTTTTAGTCAGTGAAGAAACTGGCGCCTTGAACACTTGGCCTCGCTGTGAAGGCATATAACAGCGTGTGGCATCTGAACTCAGCCAACAGACATTGGCATCATTCATATAAGTGAAACGTGCCCCTGCGAATGCAGGATGGAGTTACACCCTATTAAAAATCAAAGTAAGCCCTTAGGGGACATCACAGCACACAGTAAAGAGAAGGGAAGGGCCCAGGGGAATCAGGTCTAATTGTACATCTGTGTTTACCAGGTATCCCTCCGGGTGAAACAGGGCAAGTGAGAACTCAGGGTCAAGGGAGGCTCATCCATCGCTCCTGCAGAGACACTATTGAGTGTGACAGTATAATAGTAAGCTAGAAGCCTCAAGGGGGAGAAACAAGGCTGCAGAGCTGAAAAGTACTGCAGTACAGAATTGTGCAAGAACAAAGGATATTTCTTTGGTTTTTGATCAAGGATGCCGCAGCAAGAAGCAACTGCAAGGCGCAAAAAGAGTCGAGGATAAGCCATGTACGTAGGACATATTTCTCTTAGATTAAGTAAAGGAGTAAACATATGCGAATGCCAAGTATTGGATAATCAAAGATGCAGAAAGCATATGCAAAATGGAGCAACAAAGTCTCCAGAGGCCAAAGAGAGTAACAACACCCAATATAATGTAATCAAATAGCACTAATTAGAAGGATAGGAAGACAAATTCATGGCCTTGTCACACGTGGTGCAAGACCAGAAAACAAGGCCTATTCATGAAGGCTCCAGACGAAGATAGCAATGTACCTTCACTCCCTTTCGTGTTCCGAGGAAGAGAACAATCAGAAAAGTCTAGGGCCTAACTGATGAGATATGGTAGACTAATTAGCCAAGTGAGCAGTTGCCTGCTGTTATTATTCTACTATTATCTTTATAACATGAAGTTAGAGGTAGTTCAAGGTGTGCTTCTTCAGAAAGGGCCGCCAATGATGTTACTAACACTTATGTACACTATAGGTATATATTTTCCCTTAACCAATCCCTCTGCCCGATAGGTTTTTACTGTTTTCCAAGTAGGATGACATCATAGCTGAAGTACATCAAGGTATAAAGTCTTTTGTGTAACAGAAATGCTCAGAGGGGGAGTAAGCTGTGATTTGTTTTGCCTGCCAGGTTTCCCTACTTTATTGAATTGATAATAAAGTAGTATTTTGCATATTCTTTGAGTCTGTCCGGTTATTTGGGCCTGAAATCAGTTATTGTGGTAATCCTGTACTGCACTTGGTACGCTCCAGGTGCTACTGCACATACCTTCTACCTGTTACTCACCTGCGCCTCCTTCTCTTTCCTTCGAGATCAATAGAGGGCCTCCCCCACTCTTTTCACCTCCCCAGTACCTACCTGTCATCCCTATTCACTCTCCCTTCACTTCCACAAGTACCCAACTCCTCATGTGCTTTTTCTTCCAGTTACATTAATATGCTACACCAATGAGGCCATATGAAAAAGTGGTTTTCCTTAACTTTATGATACACCTAGTGTCCATCAATCATATACAAAATATTGTTACTTGTGTAAGGAACACATGGTGGCAACAATAAAAAAAGACACAAGTGATCACAGTTCAAAGGTGTTTATTAAACTTCAAAAGTGGGTGACATAAACACCTAATCTAATCCTAAATCTAAGATGGGATCAAGCTTCGATCATCAAATGAAAATAAGGCAGTCCTTGTAGGGTTGTGTCAAATAAAAGGGCCTATACTAAGAAAAACCTATTGCCAGTCATTATGCTAATTACAAAAAGAGTGTGGAATAGGATTCATAAGAAAGAAGTATTCACAAATAATGTGTCAGAATGCAGGAGGTGTGGTCTCCCTTGCTCACATTTTAAGCACGGGATAAGGTGGTACCTTTGAGCACAGCACACTTCTTGGGCTTCCCCAGCACGAGACGACTGTTCCGCTCTCAACCTTCAAGAACCTCGATGGCCAAGTCTCCTTTCCTGCAAAAAGTCTCTTGCCTTCAAGGGTTGAAAAATATTTTTCTCTTTATGGTAGTTAGGGTGATAATGGCTAACCCCTGGATCCCCCTCTTCCGGGGCAGACCCTTCTCGATTCTCAACCTCCCGCTTTTGGGATCACTATGGCTTTTCCTTGATTCACAAATCTTAATGTCCTAAACAATTCTCCAGGCTTCGTCCCTTTCTGTTGACATCCCTCTGGTGGGTTTACTTTTGCTAACTTTATCAATCAGGCCCGTCACTGTTGGTCTTTCGAATGTACAGAGGATTTTGCAGGACCCCTGTATGAATACTTTGACTGTTCCTTTGCCACCTTCCCAAGGCCTTCTGGTATTCGCAGTTTCAACAAACACAGGATTTACCAGAGTCTCTTGAATAAGCACCCACGTGGTGCCGGACCCCTATGCAGCTGGTTTCCCCTTTATTCTATCAGTTCTTTGAACTTCCCATAATTTGCTATTTTGCAGCTTTCGTTCAACAAAGTTAGGTTTTTATCACTTCTCCCCTCGACTCACCGGCTGAGATGAACCGCTTGTCTTTTCAGCATATCTGGAGTCAAGGCCGGTAGCACAGTAGCAGACGCCTCTCTCGGTCCTGCTTATCAGCGTAGGCACACTCTGTGTACCGTTGACATCTGCTGCAACACACTTAAGATAATGTCCGTGGTCTTACGATTCCTTCTGCTGAGGTTTCACAGATCTGGTTTGAAACGGGCAAGTTCACATCTCTCCTTGTCAGCCTCTCGCTATTCACCGCCTTTATCCTTCTCTTGAACTGCCGTGCCTGGATAGCTGTCTCGTTGTCCGGTCTACCTTGCTAGTAGTGTGCTTTCCTGCTCCACCTTTTATCCCTGTGGGGAAGGGAAAGGGCCGTCAGGTGTGCATAATTCTGATCAATTGCCTGATCATGCCAAACCCTTGTATTGGGATATGTTAGGTAAATGACTTGGGTGTTAGTCCTTTGTGGTGTACGAAAGTGTTTGTGTCGGAAAAGGGGGGACAGGATTTCAGAAAATACTACATGGTAGGAGGGGGAAAAGGTGTTGAAAGAAGGGGGGATACCGCGCCTCACCCGTCAGTGTCCTACTTCCACTCCCCAAGGACCCCCCACCCAGGTGATGCTCCCTCACTGGTCCACCCACCCCCATGAACTGGATCCAATAGCGATGGCCGTGTCCTGGCTACGTGGATGACAGATCCTCAGGGACTAGCTAAGGGGACACCTTCAGGTTTCTCACACTTACTCTTGTACGTTGCTTCTTTGCTGGCAGATGTGCTCCTCTTCTGCACATTGTGCTTCTCCTTAGAGCCCCTCATTCCTAGACTAAAAAACTAACAAAGCCCCCTGTGAGATATCCCTTTTTTTCCACATATTGTGTGCACTATGCCCTCTCTCTTTCCACACCTCCAACTTTACCTCCTTTTACTCTGTGCTTTCTTTTTTCCTTATCTCCCAGTTGCTCCATCACCCAGTATCCCTTCTTGTACTGTTCCTAACCTCCCCTGCTCCCTTCAATGTGTGACCATTGAGCGTGCTATCAGCTCACAATATGCTTAGTACCGATGCCAAATCATCCTTGTCTCTATTTTCAATTTGTAGTTGATACATAAAAGTCATATTAAACACCCATTCATTTGGTATAAACATGCCTCCAGCTATCGAATTAGTCATCCTGCCCTTCACCATGAGCTGCCTCCATTCCCCACGTCACTCCCTCATTATTATCCCTGTGTGAAGTCACTCTGTCCTCCCCACCATTGTAGCTTTTGAGCTTGTGTGTAGGTGCTTGCCAATCTTCCTCCTCTGTGTGCCTTTCATCTGAATATAAACCCTGTTAGTAATCCTGATAGTCTGCCCTTTGTCCCTACCAATTATACTGATTGTATGTGTTTTTCATGAGGGACTACTCCAATTCTAATGGCATTCTCCTTTGTCTCCTCTAACCGTAAACTGCTAACATGAATGGGGTTAAAAGATCATGCTCTCCTAAAAGGGCTCTCCCCTTAATACTTCTACTCCCCATGTACTGTGTGTTAGTGTCTGCAATCGCATTGGTACCTGTAGTGGCTGAATTTGTCTGTGATGCAGGTTTAACTCGCAGCGCATGCATCTGACACTGTGTGTGGTCTTGGGCATACTGTTCATGTAGTTATGCACTGTATTGTGAAGGGTGTGCCATCCCCCTCTCTGACCTTGCACATTTTGTTACTTCCCACCCCTGCTCTTGCATGCTTGAATAATGTGTGCTAATCTTACCTGCTCGCTCTCTCTCCATCTCCCTCATCTCCATCTCCCTCATGCTCCTCACCTTTCAAATGGTTACTTTTTGTATTTGTATTTATTGTTTTATATAGAGCTTTAATCCAAAGCGCTTTACAGTTTAACAAGAAGACTACAAAGAACATAAAACAGTAGAAGCAATGACAATATATATGAATCAAATCTGTAAAACAGAATGTAGAACAATTTGCATATGAAGGTGAAGAAGGGAGGAGGTGGGTAAGCAAAGGAAGAAGGTGAAGGTACAATAGTGAGTCAGCTGGTAGAGGGGAGGACTTAGGAGTGAAGGGGGAAGGTAAAAAGAATTAAGACAGGGGTACAAGAGGGGAGAGAGAGAAAGGTGAAAGGGTAACGGGGAAAGGTGTCACAACTAAGTATAGATGCACAATTAAACTATGTGCATCTATACCCGGGGCTTCTTACTTCTCAGAATTATGTCTATGTGTCTGTATGGCCCTTTCGTTTTACCTAATGTGTTGGCACATCCAGGGACCTTTAAAGTAATTCATATGTCACTATGTGTGTGGAAACATTGGGCAAGGAATCTCTCTTTTCCGAATTATTGTCCCTCAATGCATCTAAACTCCAAATGTGGTTTCCCTTCATTAATCAAAGTGTCTCTCCTTTCCCCTCTGCATTACTGCTGTACGCACACTGTAGTGTGCCCTTCAAAAGTGTCCCGCTCATTGCCAATGAAGGCAATTACAACAGTGAAATGATAAAAAGAATATGGGGGGCTCAAATGTGTCCTAATGCAATGCTTGAAGGCAATGCTTGAAAAAATGTTTGCCGCAATCCCAAAGAGCAGATCTCTTCTGTGCTGTGAAAACCAAAAAGTAGCCTGTGTGATTTGAATTCATTGTCTGTTGGGGGGGGGCGAGGGGGGGCAAGGAAATGAACCCTAGTGTTAACAATGCCATGGATGTGTTCATACAATTGTTATCCCACATAAACATATAAAAATGGGACCCACTCACCAAATCAAACAGGGGTCTATACCCCAATATAATCTTAGTCACAGATCCATTATTCTCTCATGCTAATTAAAGATACCCTAATAACACCATCTTATTACATTACTTGACCAAATAAACTAATATGCTCTCTTTTCAGTTCTCTTCCTTGATCGAAAACCAATCAATCTCCAATTCCTTTGTCAGCGGTTGCCAATCCAGCCATCCCCAGAAGTAATTGCCACTGTCAAAAACAACATTATTATTCATATATATTGTGAAAACCTCAATAAAAATAGTCAGTCCAATGAGTCCTGGCTCTGGGGCAGTATCTAGACACTGTTGGGGCTGGGCCCCGGCACACTTAAAGTTCTTCATTAACAATACATTTTTCAAATCATGTCATCACAACCATCCTAATACTCCCTCCACTAGCAATGTCAGTCAAACAATTACCATACACAACATTTAGCTTAATCCTGACATAGATTAAATTGCAGGTCCTACAGACCTGTCTTATTCAACAATCTACACTAGTCATATAATTACCCACACACATATATATATATATATATCTTGCTCTACCCACTCCTATATATTCTGGTCCAAATCTCATGTTTCCCCAATCTGTTTTTCCCACACGCTCACCTTATGTGCCTCAGATCACACCACTGAAAGGGATTTGTCTTCTTTAATTAACTTAATTCATAGCCCTCTTCTCTTCTGCTTCCCAAATCACATATTATAAGTGTGCTATATTTTATGCCAGCCATTCCCTATCTTGTTAAATTCAAATAATCCCACCTTTTCTAAGCACTCTCTCTTATCCTCCCCTTCTCTTTACCACTGCCATTTATATTCCTCTTCCCAAAACCACCTTTTCAAACTTGCCATGTTTCCTTCATATGTAAGATTAACAACCAGTAATTGTGAACAAAATGCATCTCTGTTGCTTTTGATATAGCACTTCAATGTCATACTCTTCCCTATTGTATGCATGCTTGCATCCTCGTCTTTGCAATCAAAATAAAACATTCACAAGGAGAAAACTCTTATCTTTCTATGTCCAAATGCCTGTGTATTATTTCTCCAATTTCTTTGCCATTCTAAAACATGACTTATCAGGCGGTGGCCTCATATAGCATGCTTCAATGACCTACCAGAATGCTCAATACCTTGTCCTTTGCTTGTTTAACTTTATCTCATGTTACTCCAAGGCATATGTTGAAAAATCAGCTGCATGTACACTCGCTCACTAAGCTGGATCCAGCTAGCCTCCTCTAGTCCCCCTTCCGTCTTCCCCTGCTCCACGCACACTCTGCAGAAATGTGACCCCCTGCCAGCCATTTACAAAAGCTCTCTCTTTTACATAAAGGTGTGAGGGCTTCTTTCCTCCAACAATACCACAGAAAAGCACAAGGGACACAGACGGCAAAAGGGTGAACAATACCACAAAAAACACACACTAAGTTCAAATAATATTCACCATCATTCACATTAAAATACACTTTCCTGAATCGCATACAAACTCCAAAGTTTAACCAAAGCACACAATCGCATTGCACGCTCTCTGCATACCTAGGCACACGCTGTTTGCATAACTGGGTGAACCCCAAAGACAACACATACCACAAGCCACCCCCACTCTAACCTTTGCCTTTAAGAGACAGTCCAACCCAATGGTAACACAATCTTTTCTTTTTCCAAAACTTCAAAACCGCTTTGCCTTGCTACAAAACAACACCATTTTCATTTGTCTTGACCAACACTTCCGCCCCACTGTGGGTCAACAACCTTCCATCAATGTGCTATGTCCTATTCACAACCTCCTTGTGATGTCACCAACCACTATGAATGCAAAACAATTTGAATATTTGATACAAAAAGACACTACAACACAAATAACGCACGCCCGTCATCCTGCTTTTTTGAAACCAACTCTTCAAAACACGTGGTCCTTGTTTTTCACCGAAGCATAGAAATACATCTATTAAGATTTGCTAAGAAACCACCTTCTGCGTGTTAGTGCCTAGACACAGGTATGCATCTCTTCATCTGTAAACTAAGCTGACTGCCTAGAAACAGGCATACCTATTTTCATATCCATACAAATTTCATCCATAAGCTAGGTAGTGCCTGGAAACAGGTACACATACATAACACAAAACAGACTACAAAACATAGCTCTACCCACAATTCCCTCCCGACTGTATTTGTCAGATTTCTGGGCTCATACCTACAACTGCACTGATCTGCAGAAGCCCTCAGGCACCGTCACTCCCACAGTCTGCACCACTCCACCTTCTGATCTTTTGGACATCCCACAGGGAGCGGGCAGGAATGCAGAGGAGATGGTATTTTGGTCAAGGGCGTTAGCAGCCATCCTCTACTTCCACCTGAAGCAAAATAAAAAAAGCCAGCGGTCTGGCTCAGGGGAAATCCCCACATCCAAGTAACAGAGGAGTCCTGGAATGTGACAAAAGTACTGCTTTAATAATGACATTTCTGAAAAAGCAGGGATGCGCACAGACATCTCAAGGTTTCCAATGCTCAGCTCATTAGAGGCTTATGATATGATATGAGGTGATATGGCATTTATAACACACCTATACGCAAGTGCTTCAAGGCGCAACGAGGCAAGGGAGGGGGAACAAAGGGAGGACAGACAACGATCCTACTAGGCCAGGTGACATTCAGTTAGTGCAAGTGCATGGGATGGGGAAAGGGGAAAGTGTGGGAGGAAGGTGGAAGGGACAGTGCAGTACATGGGCATTGAATAATAACAATAAGTATAGTAACGGCAGACAGGTGGCAAGTCCAAGGTAAGTGCAGACATCAGGTGTCAAGTGCTGGAAGTGGGACTGTAGGGCTACAGAAACAATCCCCAAGTGCGGGGGTTGCCAGGCAGGCAGTGCTGGTGTCTGTGTACTGGCAGGCGAGGGACCTGGGCCCGAGAACAGAGGGTGGCCAGGTAACCAGTGCAGATTCAGTTTCAGCCAGGAGGTCAGCAGGGGAGAAGAGGAGAAAAGGCAGAGGCAAAGAGAAAGATTTTGAGGTGCTTCCGGTACCGCAGATGGTTCTCCTCAAGTTTCAGGGAGGCAGGGAGGCTGTTCCAGAGGGAGGCCTCAGCCGAAGAAAGAGATCTACCACCAACTTGTTGCTTGGAGAAGCGACTGACCCTAAGGGAGTTGGAGGCAGATGAGCAAAGAGCTCGAGAGGGAAGATATTTAGGAAGAGAGATTGAAGGTATTGAGGGCCCAGGCCCCAGAAGGCCTTGTGGACAATACAGAGGGTTTTGAACTTGACCCTCACAGCCACTTGGAGCTAGTGCAGAGATTTCAGTCCTGGAGAGAAAAGATCCCTGGGCTTGAGGCCAAGGACAAGTCTCGCAGTCCTGTTTTGGATGAGTTGCAGAGGGTGGAGAGCAGAGGCAGGCAGATTTAGAAAGATGCTGTTGCAGTAGTCCAGCCTAGACAGAACCAGAGCTCTGGAGACAGTAAGCTTCTGGGGCAAGGAGCGGAAGGGTAGAATACCTCTGAGAAGGTGTAACTGGTAGAGTGACTTCTGAGAGATGTCTGAGATGTGAGGAGAGAAGGCGAGTATGGAGTCGAAGATGACCGTGAGGTTTTTAGCCTCGCAGGTAGGAGCAGGAGGGGAGCCAAGAGCAGCCAGCCAGAGAGTGACAGGAAAGGAGGGAGCGGGTGTGCCGATGAGGAGAATCTCAGTCTTACTGGCATTAAGGCAGAGGTCATTGGTGGCACACCATATTACGGTCACCTGGCTCCCACAGAGGCGTCGATCTGAACTGGACAGCTGCAGTCTCCACCAAAGTGACGCGTAGGGCCGAGATAACGGACTGGACTGGCCCACCTAGCTTCGTTTGCTTGGCCCATAGGAATATTCTTCTGCAAATGGAGAAAGGGAATTAACCAGCCGTGGAGTTGAGCGTAAATCCCCCACCCCTGCTGTTCTCCCCACAGATCACCTTTGATGTCCCGTCTTATAGTCTCACCTGATGGTTTGAAAAGATGAGCTCTCCATCCTGTATTGAGCGCAGGGGCGCGTTGATAACCAGTTGCTTCACTGGCTCGAAGGAATTGGTGAGTTCCAGAACAATATTGACTCCGAAAAGTATGTAGTTCGTAAGAGTTCACATGTCTGACTTTCACTCTTGTCCGATTCCTTGCAGTTTGCAGCTTGATCCCAGCGAAGGGTTCCTCGTGGTAGCTGACGAAGTTCAGGTAAGGATTTGGCTTATCCTACACAGTTCAATAAAATAAGGCCAGAATGTAACCTGTTGCTTGTTCCCTTATTCAGGTGTGGAGAGAAAATATGAAGTTCGGGGAATTATGCCTCCGGCGGTAAAATTAGGTAAGTCTATTGCTGTGAGAAGAGTTCCCCTTATTTGTCCCGTTGTCTCACCTTGTTGTCCTTTTGTTCCCCTTAGGGGCCGGGGTACGGCGAGGATGCAATGGAGACTGCGCCGACCCGTGAAGAGGAATAGTACCCCCGGCAGTAATCAGATAAGTCTATGGGGTAGTTACTATTGCTTCTGTTTATTTCCTTGGCTCACCTTTGCTGTTCTTGTGTTCCCCTTAGGTGCCAGAATGCGGCGGGAACGTGCAGAAGGATGCGGTGTATCGTGAGGATGCTGCAAAGGCCGGTGAGTTCAGCGCGGCGCTGCAGCAGGCGAGGCGGCGCGCGTAAAATGCTTCTTTCTTCCAGCTCAAAGGCGCGGTGGATCTGGAATTCAGGTAAGGATCGAAGGTTTGCTCTTATTCTAATCTTTTCTCCTTCTGTTCCTCCCTTTTTCTATGAGCTGCAGACTCGAGGCGGGCGTGGCAGAAGACTGGATGCAGGCTTGCAGACACGGTGAGCGTTACGCTGCTGGATGCAGAATAACGCGAAGCGTGTGCTGCTCTTCGGGCGTGGTTTAAATAGCCTCCAAAGTAGTCCCAGGTAAGTATTCCTCCCCGGCCCTACCGAGTAAAAAATAGTCCCTAGGTAAAATAGTCCCTTCCAAGCCTCATTTGGCATGGAGCTCTGCAGCATGGTCTGCACCAGGTAAGCTTGCAGCATGGTCTGCATCAGGTAAGTTCTACTCAATGAGCCTCACGCCTATGGTGCCAGGACTAACTCTCCATATGAGCCTGGCGCCATAGGCGCCAGGACCGCCCCCAAACAGCCCCTAGCAGGGGTTTTTGGGCTTGCTCAAAATAACGTGATGCCTGCTTCCGGGGTTGCTGGACCTGGTCTGGTTCCCTGGGGGTAGGCATCATGACAGCACTCCTCCCCCCCGCCCTCCCCAAGGCCCCTCCTAAAGTCGTTCTTCCCCGTGGTTTTGCTGGGAAATTTCGGTGGAATCGTTTCACCAATCGAGGTACATGCACGTGGTCACTAGGTTCCCAAGACCTTTCCTGTAGTCCGTAACCTTTCCAGTCGATTAAATAAAGTTTTGACTTCACCATCTTGGAGTCCACGATGTTCTTAACTTCAAATTCGGGTTCCCCGTCTATAAGGACAGGGTCTGGTGGCTTGGTTAGTCTTGTCCCTCGTTGCACTGGCTTGAAAAGTGACACATGAAAGACGGGATGAATTTGCATATTAGCAGGTAAGTCCAACTTGATGGCCACCGGGTTGATAATGGCCTTAATAGAGTAAGGTCCCAAATATCTAGGGTTAAAGGTCCGCGTTCCCTTGAGAGGTATGTGTTTTGTGGCCAACCATACTTGGTCCACTATCTGGTACTGTGGAGTATCACTTCTATGCCGATCAGCATCTTTCTTATATTTCTCCTTCGCCTGTTTCAAATGTGCAGTTGCCTCCTTGAAGGCTTGTGTAATTGTAGCGTGTAGATGGTCCACTGCGGGCATTTCTAAGTGTTGGGGTGAGTCAAGGTCTGAGGTTCAAGGGTGGTGCCCATATAGGGTATAAAAGGGGCTTTGTCCAGTTCCAGAATGTACAGAATTATTGTATGCATATTCGGCGATCCAAAGGATGTCCTTCCAATTACTCTCAGTTTGATGTAACATACAACGCAGGCATTGTTCAAGAGTCTGGTTGGTCCTCTCAGTATGACCATCGGTCTGGGGGTGGTGACTGGTTGATAATCTTATGTCGATTTGTGCCAATTGACAACATTTCTTCCAAAAATGTGAAATGAGTTGACTGCCCCGGTCAGAGACCAACACGGACGGAAATCCATGTATGCGAACAATGTTTTCAAGGAATTCTTTGGCCAGGATTCAGGCTGAAGGTAGTCCTTTTAAAGGAATAAAGTGGGCCATCTTGGAAAAAAGATCCACAATAACTAGAATGGTGTTAAACCCATTACAAGGAGGTAGATCAGTAATAAAGTCTAACGATAAGGTGTGCCATGGTGTAGGCGGAATGTCTAAAGGTTGTAAGAGTCCAGCTGGTTTTTTCTTTTGACTTTTGTTTTGGGCGAAAATGCCACAAGACATCACAAATGATTTAATATCCTTTCGCCAGGTGGGCCACCAGAATTGTCTTTTAATTTTAGCTTCAGTTTTTGCAATACCTGGGTGCCCCTCCATTAGGGTATCTTGATAACAGGAAATGTCTAGCTCTTGTAGTTCCTTGTGTGGCAGAAACAGTCGCCCTTGGTAATAAGGCAGATCATTGGTGACAGAGTAGTCCGGGCCTTTCTTTACCCAGTCCTGCAGGGCTGTAGGATCAAAGAGTTGCTGGATCGTTACCTGAATGTCCTCTAGTGTCTGTAGAGTAGTCATGCCAAGGATCCTTTGTTCCAAAATTATAGGTACTGGTTCTGGGTTCACTTCTGCCTCTCCCATCCCTATTCGGGATAAGGCGTCTGCTTTATCATTCTTACAACCTGGTCGATAGGTTATCACGAAATCCAACTCGGCAAAGAACAATGCCCATCGGAGTTGACGTGACGATTGGGCCTTGGCTGTTTTTAAATACTGTAGGTTCCGGTGATCGGTGATCACAGTAATGGTATGCCTGGCACCGAGAAGATAGTGCCGCCAAGCCTTGAAGGTGGATTTAATGGCTAATAAATCCTTGTCGGTAACCGCATAGTTTAACTCGGGTGCCGAGAACTTTCTGGACCAAAATGCTACTGGGTGAAGCTGGCCAGTTTCAGGGTCCTTTTGAGACAGGACAGCCCCCATGGCTAGACTGGATGCATCAGTTTCCACTATGTATGGAAGTTCAGGGCGCGGGTGCTTCAACACAGGTGCAGACGTGAATTTCGCGTTCAGCTCTTGGAAGGCTTTTTCAGCTTCTTCAGTCCATATAAAGCGTTTATTTTTTCGCAAGAGTGCTGTGATGGGATGTACAACATGTGAAAAATCTGGGATGAATCTGCGGTAGAAATTGGCAAAGCCGAGCATGCTTTGTACTCCTTTAACTGAACTTGGTGATGGCCACTTAAGGATTGCATCCACCTTTCGTGAGTCCATTCGGACTCCCTTTGGGGTCAGGATAAACCCAAGGAATTCAACTTCTGTGTCATGAAAAACACGTTTTGCATATAGTTTGTGCTGGCGCAATTTCTCAAGGACTGCTCGGACGTGCTTCACATGGTCAGATTCTGAAGAGGAGTATACTAGAATATCATCGATATACACGACAACACAAACATCAATGAGTTCACAAAGGACATCGTTCATGAAGTATTGGAAGGCTGCTGGTGCATTGCACAACCCGAAAGGCATCATCTGGTATTCGAATAACCCATACTTAGTGCGGAAAGCAGTCTTCCATTCGTCGCCCTCTTTTACACGTACCAGATGGTATGCCCCCCGGAGATCTAATTTAGTGTATATACAAGCGTTCTTCACTTGGTCTAGTAGTTCAGGGATCAGAGGCAATGGGTATCGGTTCTTAACAGTTATCTGGTTCAATGCGGGGTAGTCTATGCACGTTCTGAGGTTGCCTTCCTTTTTGGGCACGAAGAACAAAGCTGAAGATGCAGGGGACTTGGATGGGCGAATAAAGCCATTGGCAAGGTACTGGTCTAAATATTGTCGTAGGTGAAGGTTCTCAGGTTCCGCAAGGGCATAGATCCTGCTACAAGGGGGTTTGTGCACCGGATATGAGATCGATTTGACAATCGTACTATCTGTGAGGAGATAAGGTGTTTGCCTGTTCCTTTTGGAAGACATCCTGGAATTCTTGGTATTCTGGAGGTAGTTGCATGACTGCTGTGGTTACTGTGGCCAGGCCTGCGTTCTGATTTTTCCTTGGGTAACAGGTTTGTGCACAATCCGGGAAGGTTATTCTCTTCTCTCGCCAATCAATACAAGGATTATGTGTTTCCAACCAAGGTATCCCCAGTGTTATTTGGAACTGTGGGGCTTTGATTAGATCAAACACAATAGTCTCTCGATGCTCATTCTGACCCAATAGTGTCATCTCTGCGGTGGAATGAGTTACAGGCCCAGAGGCAATTTCAGTTCCATCGACTGTGGTGATGACATCTGAGGTGGTTTTTCAGCAGAGAGGTAGATTCATCCTGGAAGCCAATTCATAGTCCACATAGTTTCCTATGGCCCCGCTATCAATGTATGCCCTTACTGCGTGCATACGCGATGGCTGCTCTGGATCTACGAGGACCATTGCTATGATGAAATGCGAGGTCTGAGTATCCTCCTTCAAGCTCGGCAAGCGGACCTCTATGCTTGTCGGGCGTGGTCGTTTCCCAAGTCCGACTCCATATGGCTTATATCAGCAGCTCCTACCACCTTCTTGGGTGGTTTTACAGGGCAATCCTGTAGAAAATGCCCAGAAGTTCCACAATATAGACACAATCGCATTTGTCGTCTCCTTTCTCTTTCCTTCTGGGTTAAGGGTCCTTTAACCCCTCCGATTTGCATGGGTTCTGAAGCATCTGCTCCTTTGGGGTTAGCGTGGGTTTTGACCAACACCCGATTCTCAAACTTGGCTCGATCAGCCTTTCTGTTCTGAAGTCTGTGATCTAACTGGACCACTAAATCTATATATTCAGCGCAGTCTTGAGGTGGGTTCACGACTTGAGCCAAGACATCCTTGAGTTCTCCTTGAAGCCCTCGATGAAATAACGTGATTCGTTTTACCTCAGGCCATCCAGTTTCCACTATCAACCTATTAAAGGTCGTGATGTAGGATAGAAGGTCCTGTTACCCTGTCGTAGGGACAAAAGTTCGTTATCCAGGGCCTGTCCTTGGGAGTGCCGGGCAAATAGTCTTTCCATGCTAGTTTGAAAGCCCTGAAAATCCCGAAGAATTGGGTCATCCTGAGTAACTAGTGGAATTGACCACTGCACTGCCGCTGAGATATGACAATACAAAGGCTACCTTGGCTTGATCATTTGGGGAGGCTCCAGGTCTGCATAAAAAGTGCAGGCGGCATTGGTTCATAAACACGGCAAACCTTTTGGGATCTCCAGCAAAGCATTCGGGTGGAGCTAATCGAATATTTTCTGGTAGGTTTATTTGCACAGGGTTTCTCGATAACACAGGAGCTGGATTTCCCCCAGAACCAGGTAGGGGTGCTTGTCCAGCCTGGCTTTGCAATAGTTTCCTAGCAAGGTCATCAATTCGCTCCTTTGACAAAATCAGTTCTCTCCTAAGAGCATTGGTTTCTTGATGGGCGTAATGCACTTCAGCCCACAGTTCCCCTAGTAATTGGGCCAATTGGTCAGTCCCTGAGGTATCCATAACGCCCGGTGGGAATTTGTGGGTAGGCTTCGCGTTCTGTTATGCTCACCTGGCTCCCACAGAGGCGTCGATCTGAACTGGACAGCTGCAGTCTCCACCAATGTGACGCGTAGGGCCGAGATGACGGACTGGACTGGCCCACCTAGCTTCGTTTGCTTGGCCCGTAGGAATATTCGTCTGCAAATGGAGAAAGGGAATTAACCACCCGTGGAGTTGAGCTTAAATCCCCCCCACCCCCGCTGTTCTCCCACAGTTCACCTTTGATGTCCCCTCTTATAGTCTCACCTGATGGTTTGAAAAGATGAGCTCTCCATCCTGCATTGAGCGCAGGGACGCGTTGATAACCAGTTGCTTCACTGGCTCGAAGGAATTGGTGAGTTCCAGAACAATATTGACTCCGAAAAGTATGTAGTCCGTAAGAGTTCATATGTCTGACTTTCACTCTTGTCCGATTCCTTGCAGTTTGCGGCTTGACCGCAGCGAAGGGTTCCTCGTGGTAGCTGACTAAGTTCAGGTAAGGATTTGGCTTTTCCTACACAGTTCAATAAAATAAGCCCAGAATGTAACCTGTTGCTTGTTCCCTTATTCAGGTGTGGAGAGAAAATATGAAGTTTGGGGAATTATGCCTCCGGCGGTAAAATTGGGTAAGTCTATTGTGGTGAGAAGAGTTCCCCTTATTTGTCCCGTTGTCTCACCTTGTTGTCCTTTTGTTCCCCTTAGGGGCCGGGGTACGGCGAGGATGCAATAGAGACTGTGCCGACCAGTGAAGAGGAATAGTACCCCCGGCGGTAATCAGGTAAGTCTATGGGGGTAGTTACTATTGCCTCTGTTTATTTCCTTGGCTCACCTTTGCTGTTCTTGTGTTCCCCTCAGGTGCCAGAATGCGGCGGGAACATGCAGAAGGATGCAGTGGATCGTGAGGATGCTGCGAAGGCTGGTGAGATCCGCGCGGCGCTGCAGCAGGCGAGGCGGCATGCGTAAAATGCTTCTTTCTTCCAGCTCGAAGGGGCGGTGGATCCGGAATTCAGTTAAGGATCGAAGGTTTGCTCTTATTCTAATCTTTTCTCCTTCTGTTCCTCCCTTTTTCTAGGAGCTGCAGACTCGAGGCGGGCGTGGCAGAAGACTGGATGCAGGCTTGCAGACACGGTGAGCGTTACGCTGCTGGATGCAGAATAACGCGAAGCGTGTGCTGCTCTTCGGGCGTGGTTTAAATAGCCTCCAAAGTAGTCCCAGGTAAGTATTACTCCCCAGCCCCACCTGAGCAAAAAATAATCCCTAGGTAAAATAGTCCCTTCCAAGCCTCATTTGGCTTGGAGCTCTACAGCATGGTCTGCACCAGGTAAGCTTGCAGCATGGTCGGCATCAGGTAAGTCCTACTCTATGAGCCTGGCACCTATGGCGCCAGGACTGACTCTCCATATGAGCCTGGCGCCATAGGCGCCAGGACCGCACCCAAACAGCCCCTAGCAGGGGTTTTTGGGCTTGCTCAAAATAACGTGATGCCTGCTTCTGGGGTTGCTGGACCTCGTCTGGTTCCCTGGGGGTAGGCATCATGACACATCACTCCTGGATAGTAGACAGTCAGAGATGAGAGACGGAGAAGAGGTGGCCGAAGGTAGCCTGAAAATGAGCTGAGTGTCATCCGCATAGCACTGATAGTTCAGGCAGAGAGCAGCAACACGGTGGGCAAGAAGTGCCAAGTACAGGTTGAACAGCCAGGGAGAGAGGTTATACCCCTGGGGGACACCACAGGTAGAGAAAAAGATAGAGGAGAGGAAGGACCCAAGTTGGACCTGGGAGGGTCAGTCAGAGCCTGACCGGTGATACCCAGGTTATCACGGAGACATTTGAGCAGGATGGCATGGTTGACCATGTCAAAGGCAGAAGAGAGATCAAGCAAGATGAGGACACAGGGGGTGTTATAATCCAGGTTGGAGAGCAGGTCTTCACGGATGTTCAGGAGAGCAGTTTCTGTGCTTCTGACAGCTCTGAAGCCAGACTGATGTTCATGAAGACAACCAACAGATTCAGTGTGGAGATTAAGCAGCTGGGAGATGGCCAGTTTTCTAGGAGTTTGCCCAGGGAGGGAGTGATGGAAATTGGGCGATAGTTAGCCAGGCAGGAGGGGTTGGCCAAGAGGGTTTCTTAAGAAGGGGGTGCACAAGGGAGTGCTTCAGGGGGGGGAGGGGTGAGAAGGCTCCAGTGGCGAAGCAGTGGTTGCAGAAGTCAGCCAGGCCAGGAGCCAGGGAGTCAATGTGGTCCTTGATGATTTTGGAGGAACAGGGGTGAACCTGTTTTAACGAGACTTTCATAGATCAGACTTGTCTAGAAACCTTGTCTGCCGAGAACAGGCGAAAGGCAGAGAAGGAGGGAGGAGAGGTGGCTGCACAATGGCCAGAGGAAGAGCAGGGAGTAGAGGGGGGGAAGAGAGGAGGAGAGTTAGGACAGGATGTCCTGAGTATTAGAGATGAAGTGAGAAGCCAGTGCCGTGGAGAACTCTTATAAAGTTTCATTACACAGTGACATCACAAACAAAAGATAGATTTCTAAATCCTAAAATGATATGGGATTGGGTAAACAGTATGGATAGATATGTATTCTATATGGGATGGATGATTTAATTGGCCCAACCATCTAGGCTAGCTCTACCTGGGACCACCTACAAGATGTTGCAAATACAGATATGTCAGGTTAGTATGCTGTGATTGGGCTACGCAACAAAGTGTGAGCTTATCATTCATGGTGGGTAGGGATTGGCTATGCTAAGCCGTCTCAGCCTGGCAAAGCGACCAGCACATAAGCATAATGGGGATGGGGAGAAGGACCCATGGGTGCTGCCTGTTCTGATAAGGTGACCACTCTCTGACACCTCTGGCCGCATGCAAGGACGTTCTACCTTGTAGCTTCATGTTGTATCACTTTTGTATCATCTGTCTTCAGTTTGGTGGGAACAACTGTCTCTTCCCTGGCTCAAATGAGTGATCTTTGTCTCCCAGGTTCAGATCACGTGTATAGAGACCACAAACTTGAGTTTCTCTTCTTGCATTGATGAGGATTTTCAGCTTCTTACTCTTGCAGGTGTCCTATCTCTTCTGTTAACTCAAAATGTTCTCTCCCTTGATGTCCTTGGCAAGGCTGTGCACAATAGCTGCACGGACAGCCTGGTCTGCGCTTCTCAGTGAAATCAGTGTGTCGGGTCTCTCCCTGTGTTCTTGAGCCTCTTCAGTGCATTTCAATGCGCTGTGGCTTCCGTCTTTATTTGCATGGCCGTTCATGTTAGTTGCGTGTAAGCATCGGCAAGGAGTTCATGGGTATTCTTTTGCAATGCAGTAACCGCAAGTTGCACGAGTGTGTGTGTCCTCCATCTAAGTGGGTCATAAACATGTTATTCGTGTCTACAAGCAATTCTGTCTAAAATCTTTACATAGCTTCATGCAGGAATGCGTGTATGCTTCATGTCTAACGCATCTACATTTGTGTGTGTGTGTGTTCAGTGATGTCGCCTCTTCCTGATTACTTTGGTGATGTCACCTGGTTATGGTCTGTAGGGCGGCTTCAGTTAGTGGCATCTGTCACCTTGGTGGTATACTGGGGGGTAGATACCCCCACTACAAAGGGTTCAGGTGGCTGATGAGACCTACCCCCCACTACAAAGGGTTCAGGTGGCTGATGAGACCTATGGGGTACACTGGCAGTTCTCGCTCATGTTTCCAGCCACCTGATTGGCTGAGCACCCTTCCCCATCTGCAGATTGTATACCTCCTTCACAACTTGACCAAGCACAGGCTACGCTCATCAAAGACGTGAGTCTACACCTGAAGTTTCCAAACAACAATTTGAGAATATGCACTTTACCTAAACACAGATAACTAATGAAAACACTACGACCCCACAGCTGTAAGGCAAATACGCTGCTAATGCAAGCTACAGATAAACGTGAACTATACCCTTTTGGTGTTATAATGCTGATGGGAAAACATGCAGGCATGAATGAAGTAAACAGATAAAAATTAAATTGGTTACCTTTATACCGTCTTTGTTTAAAGTAGGAAAGTGTAACCATGCCAGACTCTTGGGCCAAAGTTAAAAGACCATGGGCCAAGGTACCAAGGAAGGCCTTGTGGAGCATCTAGTCTGATTTCACTACCAGGGGTGGACTGACCTATCGACCATTCGGCCTCTGGCCGAATGCTTTTCATGTTTTATGGTCCTGTTTTAGAAATCAATGAATGTGTGGGCCGATTTTAAGCTATGTCTGTCTGCGCACGTATTTTTATTTCCTATCCATGTGTGTGTTTAACTTTTCTACTTTTTTCCCTGTACGTTTGTGGCTGCTGCTGGTTCTGCTACTTTTGAAACAAATATCAACAACAGCAACAGGCCCACCCCCCTGTGATTTCTGTGTTGCTCTGTCCCTAGCCTTGGAGCCATCAGTCCTGCAGGTCTCCATCAGCTTGATGGTTTAAAATGTGCAAATTCATGTTTATTTTAATTTCACATGTTGCCTTGGCTAGCTGCTGCTCCTGTGCATATGTTTGGTGTGGCCTCCGGCAACAACTGATCTCTCTATTTAGAGGTCACTCGAAAAACAGAGGAGGGAAGAGATTCACAGGACGAAGGAGGCCTGGTGACTCAAAGAGCTGGCCTGCTCCCAGACAGTCACATCAATACAAAAAGTAAGTAAAGTTGAGAAAGTTCCGGACTCTGTGTCCCTTTTTTATTTTCACTCAGTTTGAGAGTAGAGCGACTAAAGAGTAAATACAGCTCTTTTTGAATAAAGACAAATGAACAAACATCAAAGCGTCAAAGTTTTGATAAAAAATTTAAAAAAAAGATTTTCCAGGTGTAAGTGGGCCCACGCTGGAATGTACGATGCATACATGAGAAGGGGATGTTCGTGGGAGGCACACTCCCAAGTCATTTCATGTGAGCTTGCCTTTGGTCATTTATGATTTCTCTGTGTCCTTGCAATGGCCGCATAGCTCTTTGGGTCAATCTTAGTATGCTAATTCTGACCTATGTTTGAAATCTTTTTTTCCCAAGTAAGTGTTCAATTTTAATAACATGCCTGGCCGTGAGTGCTACAGTTACAGATGCTCATTCTCTGGGTTGAAACTTGCAAAGGTAAATTCATCTGCATTTGCATCATGCTTATCAATGGAAGTTTGTGTGCTGACAAACTTCAACCGATCTCTGGAGAAGTCGCTGCCACTATGTGTGCGCAGATAGTGCAGCTTCTTTGCAATCTGCACGCACCACATTTGTGGCCGTATTGGTGACAATGCAATGGATGCTGAACCTCCAATTTCCCCAAATTGATACATTAAAAGGAATGGAGAGACAGTGCTAATGTGGGACCCTACAAACACACTTATGCAGCATTTTAAATTTAAAAATACATAGTGAAACTGGCTGTGTCTGATGTGTATCTGATGTGTACTAAGATAAATAATTGGCAAAAAGTCAGCTGGACAGTTTTTTGTATACTGAAAAGCTTATGTTAGTACCACAAAATCCCACAGATGTGAATTAACCAGGGCAGAGTTAGGTGGCCAAAATACACAAAGCTTGAAGAGGCGTTGCTAGGGTGGATGAGGGGGCTATAGCCCCAGGTCTTTTGGTTGTAGCCCCGGATAGAAGCTCTAGGGCAACAGCCAAAAGGCTAGCTAGCCCCGGGTCCCGACATTCCTGAGATTAGCGTAGCCCTAGATCTTTTCCAGACCTAGCAACACCCCTGAGCTTGATCATGTTCTCTTTCCAAGTCACCTTTTCTTAAAGTTTTTCATGTGATTTAAACGGTTAAGATGATGAACTCTCTGTGTGCCCACCATTATGGGAGTAGAGCACTCAAATGTACGCTTAATCATTAACGCTAGGGAGAAATAATCATAAGTTAGCAGTCATGAGTTTGGTGGCTGGCTAACTTCAACATCTATTAAACTAATATAGCATGCTGTGGAGCAGGCAAATATGGGAGCAGTCTCCAGCTTTACTCTTTTAGGGTAGGAGGCCTGTATGACAGAATGTCTTCTTTTGATAAGTCTCCTGCACCGAAATGACATGATTACTCCAACTCCAACTACAGAGAGACTAGCAGAGGTCCATCGAAGCCGAATGTACTATATACAATACAATGGCAGTAGCACCTGCTGGTAGTCATTGGGAGTCAAAAACTAGGCTAGACAAACATAGATACAAATGTGCCAAATAGATCAGTAACATTTTTAGAGTCTTGCATTTAACATTGACAGTATAGACTTCTTTTTTTTTGGCTAAGGCTTTACAGCACTCTAAACACAAGCACCGTCACCTGCTTTACAATCCGAGTCAGTGCAGTGAAGGATTGATCTTATGACTATATACGTTTAGTTTGCAAGGTTGTACTTTTCAGCCCAAACTTACCCAGTTAAGATATGAGTCAAAGTCATTTGAGATTAGGTCACTCACCTCTAGGACTTCAGCCACCACCACCACCCTAGTTTCGCAAGACCTACACCCGCGTGCGTGGCTTTGAAACATTACTTAAGTCTGTGTGCGTGTAACTAGGGGACATGGCACCGACATAAACGTTCATCTTCCGGGGAAAAAGGGAGCCTACCAAGTGCAATCCTGAAAGGGGGTGGTGAGGGATCGGAAGAACACCTTTGGAAGGGGTTTCTTTGTGCACCCACGCCAACCTCTTTAGAAGAAACTAGAAATTCAGATCCACCTACTATGCACTAAAACTGGAGATGGGCCCTTTAAGAGAGAAGACCAGTGTTTACATTGCTGGTCAACCAGTCATGTCTGCCCAGCATATTAAAACGATCTCTCGAGTGTTATGTTGTGTTACTATGCATACCACCACCAGCGCACATTAATTATGCAAGATTTTCAATTGCAGTAATGTGAAATAATGCATATTATAATCTCTATGATGGTTGACCTACAAATAATCTCTGAAAATCAATAGTTGGATTGGAATGCTGTCAATAAAATCACTTGCTGCTTTTAATGTAAATTAAGCTGTGTGTTTTCCTGAATTATCGCTAAAATCATGAAGCACAGCTTGCAGAAAAAGCAGTAGACAGCTGAGTCTACATTACTTAAAAACTCCATATACTAGAATTTCATCTAACAGTTTTTCGGGGTACTGGGTGTTATCTAATTACCATTGAAATGCCTTCATGGGTGAATACTTCGCAGATAATCCAACACCATTAATCCTCCAAAACCTCCATAATTAGCATATTATCAAAGTCGTGAATTGCTGCGAGTCGCAGATGACAGCCACTTTTCTGGGGAGGCCCGGGCCTATTGTTAATATGGCCCAGGAAAATCCTAAATCACCCAGAAGACTTGGATTCAATCCAAACAGGACTCAGAGATGAAATAGACAAAGTGCAAGGGAAAATCCAGCTTTATTATCATCTAACTAAAGCAGGGACAGCATACAAGCACTGGAATCTTGAAGCTCTCAAAGGATACATAGACAACAATGGGTAAAATACTACAACTTCATAATTGCTGACGTCATAACATAATCTCAGTTACAAAAACCTACGGGGAACGGGGATAGGTTAGTGGTTGTGACTACATCTAGGCTCTATAAGTGTAAAGCATTTGATTGGGTTACAACAATCTGATGGCTCCACCTGGGGCCACCTCTAAATTATAAAGGTAAAAATACATCATCCCTACACAAGTGATTTATTGGCAAGCTATTTCATGGGTGGCATACCACTGAGGGTTTTGATTGGTTGGTTTCATACTAGCCAACCATGGGCACTTGACAGGTCAAGACATGAGCCAGGCAAGAGGTAGGGGGAGAGAGGCCCATCGACAGTTCATTATTCCTTAAAGGAATTACCATCCCACAATCTTATGCCATGAGCCAAGGTGATCTCTTTGTACTTGGCCTTGTGTGGCTTCTCGTGTCTGTGTGTCTGCTGTATGAACATGTAGGGCATACAGCAGTTGTCCTATCTGTGTACACTTCTAATGAGTAGGCAGTGTTCCTCACTTATTGGTCAGATGCTCAGAGACTGTGTATGAAATATAAATAATTCCTATTTATTGTTTTTTAAGCTAATATTAATGTGTGTGCTGTTTTCCTGTTGCCACACAGGGCCACTCTTGAGTTATCCTTCCTGGAGCCTTTTGGCTTACCGTGTCCTTGCACCAAGCTAACAAATACTGGTTGTGCTCTTAATTAATGTGAGAATATGTGACTTGCGTCTTGGGAATCGTTATCACATGCTTTCTCTCTGCCGTCCCTATCCTCCCTTATTTATGGTAACCTTGGCTTGGGTTGCTAGCTACTGTCTGACCTCTGCATTGATATGTATTATTGTGGATTCAGCATTTTGAGTCCTCTCGAAGTCTTGAGGCCTTTTGCTTAATTAAAAGCATGCTGTGGCTTCCTTTTTAAAGAAGGTGGCTGCCCAATTACACTCTTGTTTCTATGTTAGTGAATTATATTTGCGTGTTGTTTGTGTTGTATTCGACCTTATATATTAAGCATGTTAGTATTCTTCATGTCTTGTGGATGCTATGTTAATATTCTTCATGTATAGATGCATATTTTACATAGTGTCTGTGTTTCTTCATGTTCAGTGCACATTTGTTTTGTGTCTAATGCATGCAAATGTATTGTTGCAACAGCAGTTTGATTGCTTTTGCCATCTTCAGCCTAAATGGTCCCTATGTCTAGCTGTAGCTGCCTGGGATAAGGGCCGCACGGTTGCCTCAGTGAGTAACATTTCTGGCCTGTGCGGTATTTTGGCGGGGCTGGGACAAAAGCTATGGATAAGGTATTCATCTGCCTCTCAACGTTATTTCTTGTCCCAGTTTGACCCTGTTCACTACGTTGTTCTCTTAAGTAGACTCAACAGTGTCAAGCAGGTTTCTTAGTGCTTCTCTTTGCAGAAGACGATAATGCTATACAGGCATTTTGATGTGTCTCGCGCTCAAGATGGCAGTCATTTCCATGAAGCATCTGGCGGTTCAATCACTTGAGCAACAGCGTATGCCGGGGTAATGTCTTTGGATTAAAAGGATTACAAAACACTTGGGTCCTTTTACAGGTTCCTCTGCAGAATTGGGGAATTCTTCTGCTCTTATGAAGCATGGGTGAATGCCAAAGTCACTTGCAATAGGCATGCCACAAAAAATGTAGTTGACTCCATGGGTATCAGTCTTTAGCAGCAGGCAGGCTTTTGGTTCTTCCAGCAGGTCTCCTCTCTGTCCCACTGAGGTTGTTGAGGAACCCTTCTGGAATTCTTTTCTGAAATCCGGCTACTTTTAACTGATCAACTGGTCCAAAAAGTATTCTAAGGAATGAGTGCTGCTCTGTCCTTACATAGTTAAGTCCTGACAGAGGTTGGTGTATTTACAAGCCTCCTGTCAGCAGTCAACCAATGAGTAGAGAGGCAGACAATATGTTATAGTAGGACATTTTACTTTGACAATAACTTCAATTTATTTCATATCACTATATCCACATTTTGGAAGGATATAACTTATCCTTAATTCCACTCAGCCTCCAATTTATAAGAGGCAGCAGTCCTACCACCAGGTGTAGCTTCTGTGAATGTATCTTAAAATACAGCTTTTTGTTTTTCATCTCCATAGTTCCAAGAAAAGTAAAAGGATAACTTGGCCATACTACAGATATATCGTTTGAAGGACAAATTCTTTGAAATGCCAGCCATGTTCCTGAAGGCCCTGTAAGGAAGGCATTATCAAACAGTAAGACAGACACAAGTCATCACACTTCAGGGGTGTTTATGGAACTTCAATTGGGTTTGAAAAATGCCTATCTAATCCTAAATCTAAAGATGGGAGCGAGCTACGACCATCAAATAATAATAACGCAGTCCTAGTCCTGTCTTGTCAAAATAAAAGGGCCTGTACTAATAAACATATTGTCAATCCTTACTACTAAATACTAATAGTGTGGGAAACATTGTTATGCAAAAGAAAAGTTTTCAAGAAATTATATGTTGTCCCTGGAGGATAGCTCAGCGGCAATGTGCTTGCCTTGGAAACAAGACGACAAGAAGCAGCACGGGTTCAATCCCCAGGTCCACGCTTAGAAACCTCTGGGTATTAGGCTCCTTATAAATACACAACTAAGAAACAAAGTCCTGTAACAGCGCCTCGACGCCCCCGGGCTGTGTGAGCGCTTAAAAAAAAAAGCAAAATAAATAAATGTCAGGATATTCAAGCCGTTGGCTTCCCTTCTCCACATTTTCAGCATGGAACAAGGCGGCACACTCAAGTTTAGCACAGTCTATGGCTTCTCCAGCACGAGGATGCAGTTCAAGATTTCAACATCAGGACCTTCTGTGCCAAAGTCTCTTTGTCATTCAAAGTTTCTTATTTCAGAGGGTCTGATGCAACATGACAAAACAGTAAAGTTCCTTTTTTCTTAGGATTTTCACTTACGCAACCTCTCGGGTGATGTATTGTTCACCCCTAGTCCCCTTCCGCTGGGCTCAGACCCACTTTAACACAAAACCTTCAATTGGTCTCCCTCTGCCGGGCTCAGACCAAATTCACATACTATTCCAAACTTTCTCTATTTCCTCAAAATCGAAAACTTTCGACTGTGCATGGGATTTTGCTTGACCTATCGGCCGGGCTACTTCAATTCACATTTATTCGTTCTCTTTCAATTGGTCTCCCTCCACCGGGCTCTGACCAAATTTCTCTGTTATTACTTCTCAGCTGGATACCTTAAAGAGACCTTCGATTGAGCACCCGCGTGAGGCCGGACCACTCTATCAAAGGTATTGTAGCTTGCTTTAAAGTTCAATTACTCATAAGCAGTTTAATTTCACTCTCGTCTCTTATCACACACGTTTTAACAATGTTTGTTCCAGCGCTCACCATACAATGTTGCTGCTTGCAACCTTGGCTTTAATACAGACCGGTCTTGTGTCGGTCTCCCCAACTCACCCGTGTGTTGACTTCAGTAATGCTGCTTTGGCCTTGGAGCCAAGGATGGTACCACGGAGGCTGGTGATTGTCCCTGCCTTGATTACTGATGCGGGAGGACCCCGGATATCTCCGACACACAGTGCAAGATTCTTCAGCCTGGTTTCCTGGTCTTACGCTTTCTATTCTTGAGGTCTATGGAAAGTAATGGTTCCTTGTCAAAAAGGTCAAGGGAATTTCCCTCCTTGCCATCCCCTTCGGTTTTGTTGTCTTTCCCATCTTGCTCAGCTGCCATCTCGAAACTGCTGTTTATTTGCGTGATTTGCCTTGCTCAGAGTGTGCTCTCGTGCTCTGCCTTTTATCCATGTGGGGAAGTGTATTAAAAGTCAGGTGTGAGTGATGGTCGATCATTGCCTGACCTCGCCTGACCATAGTATTGGGACATGTCAGGTACATGGCTCAGGTGTTAGTCTGTTTCCCTTCATGCGGGCTGTCCATGAGAAAGTGTTTGTGTTGTAAAAGGGGGAAAGAAGGGGGAAGATTTCTGAAATATCCTACCGGGTAGGATGGGGTAAGGGTATTACAGGGAAGGGGATAGCACGTTTCACCATCGGGTGTCGTCCTCCCACTTCCCGAAGACCCCTCACCCACGTGATCCTCCCTCACTGGTCCACCCCGACAAACTGGATCCAAAAGCGATGGGCGTGTCCTGGCCACCTGGATGACAGATCCCCGGGGATTAGTGGGTGAGACACCTTCTGGTTTCTCACAGCATTCCCCTAAATGCTCACACCATGAAAAATACAACCCTCTAGGGAAAAAGGGCCAAGAAACTCTTGCAAGCATAACAACTTTTATTCCTAGAAAAATAGGTGTGCCAGCAAAGAACTCTGCTGCCAAGGAACATTTTGCCAAGAAAGGTACAAGCAAAGCTTAAAAGGAGGCACAGCATCATAGATGACATCATTAAATATAGTGGAAACCCGCAGGGCTGGTTGGTGCGACCCTATACATGGTCAGTCTGCTCCATAGGGGATGCCAGGCCATTGGTCTCAAACCAGTCCATCCATCTTCCATCACGTGGGGTCTGCTGGGCTCATCATCTCTAGGGAACCAAGGTAAAGAGGCAATTAGTTAAATATGAAAATAGTGCTACTCTATCATTGTACAGTGCACCTGGCATGCTCAAAAGACCACCACAGGGGGTGTCTCGAGGTCACACCAACCCACACACACATTTCACTCATCCCGATCATGTCTCTCGGCTTCCAGCACTTCCCCCTTCCCTCTTGAACTATAATGTATCCCTCTCTGTACCTCGCATTACAAATCATGCCATTGTGAAATACCATGCTCTTAGACCCTATATGGTTGATTGGTTTATGGTTGGTGGTCTGGGGTCAGCTAGTATCTTGGAATTCAGGGGTCTTGGGACTAGGACAGAGGCAGGGGCTATAACTCATGTTTGGCTGGGTGGGGGTCAGAGGACTGCTTGGGCTGCTTTGGCTTGTATGTGATAACACGTACACCAAGGCGCCCAGCACTGTTTCATGGCCTTGCAGGGCACATGCTTTCTTAGAGCAAACATATTGGCAACAAGTTTAACAGGATACTGCATGGGCCTCTCTCATCAGCACTTGGCCCTGTTCAGATTTCCCCTTCAGGCCTGCGACCTGTATTTAACACACTAAATACTGCTGGGCCATGCAGGCCCTATGCTTCGACCATGGCTACTCAATATCTGCAAAATGGAGTCTACTTATATGCGTGCACTATGTTTTAATCGTCTAAATTACGTACAATATTATGATCGTGTGGGGAGCATTAGGACGCCATCTTTTGTATTGCAAGGTACCTTTGAAACCCCAATTGACACCATCATCATTGCGCTACTAGGTACTACTTTGGCACAACATTGGAGGCCCTTTTGGCAGGTGCAGAAGATTACCAAGATGAACACAATGACGGGTACCAGCATCTTCATGATTGCAATGTCAAACCCGTCATTTCCTTGTATTCCACCTTCTTTCTTCATGCCAACCCCTAGACCATGTACAGTTGCGATTATGTGGGACAATGACCCATTCTCTGCCTCTTCAGGAGGCACGAATGTGTAACACGAATCTCTGATCTTCCGCCACACGCCTCCTTCCATTGCCGTTAACATATCAAGGACATAACAGTTCTGCATCAGCATCAGCCTCAGGGCACGCAGCTTGACCTTTATGATGTTGAACCGTGCTTGCTGTCATTTGCCCTACTAGACCAGTTCCCAATGTACAATGTGCAGCCATTTTGTATTGGCTGCTGCCTATACGCCGGGTATCAATGGTGAGGCTAAGAAGGTTTCTGCTGAGTGGAATAATCTGTATTCGTCAGGAATTTCTGCGAGTATTGCTGCTCAGTCTCTGGAGAGATAGTCCGATCTTTTCTTCCTCTGCAACTTTTCATACTGTCCTCTTCCAGGTAAAATGTGAAATTCTGGCCGATGTAATAGATTCTGTACTTCAAACGCAGGAGAAACGGTGGGACCATGTTGGGTATTGGCCCTCCTTGGACGTGTTCTTCCAGGATTACTAATAGGGCTGAGTGCAGCGTTGCCAGCAAACAGTAGCCCTTCCATGATGGCGGAAGGTGCAAGTATGCTTGCTGGCCACTGATCAAATAGTAGTCCATCACTGCTGCCGTACCTCTCTCACAGATATGTGAATATGAACATCTAGGAATAATGCCATAACTAATATTTTCTAATATAAACTGAGGTACCTGAAGTTGCTGGTTCCATTGTCTTCATACCTAAGGAAGAAAAAAGCATGCACACAAAGGGTAGGTTGGGGAGGAGATGGAGAGAGACAAAGAGAGAGAGAGAGAGAGAGAGAGAAAGAGAGAGAGAGGAAAAGAGAGAGAGAGTTAGCTGTTTCTAAAATATGTCTGAAGCCGTGCATGTGCAGTAATGAGAGGAGTGCTGACAACAATCATTAATACAGAGGTGTATGAACAATATCAAGTGCTCTTTAATGTGATTGTGTAGTGTTCGGGGGCACCCTGCAGACATCAGAAAGGTGTTTCCAATAATGAAGCCCTTTTACTTTTAAAGCGAGGGGCCGTGGAAAACACCACTTCGTGGGGACCATGAAATCTGGGGTTATTCAGTTTCCTGACAAAACTTCTTACATCAATGAGGCCTCCCTTTACAACAGCCTACCTGCCACTCTAAAACCTGAGGAGAGCCATCTCTGTTTCCGGAAGCACCTCAAGAACTTCCTCTTTGCTTCTACCTTCACCCCCCCTCTCTCCTGCTGATCTTTTCTCTCTTGGCACCATGCACCTGGCCACCCGTTGTCCTTTGGGCCCAGGTACCTGCTCACCCTGTCACCCTCCCGCACTGCCTCCGGGCCACCACTTGCACTGGGGTCTGTATCTGTACCCACACAGTCCCCCTTTTTCTTCCTGCACTTATCAGACCTATCCTGTCTGCTGCCTTAAACTCAGCACTTGCCACTTGCTGGCGGCACTACCACTGTTTGTTGCCTTTATTATTTATTTATTTATTATTATTTCTCTGTTTCTCCTTTGCTCCGCACTTTCTGCTTCTCTCCCCTTCCATGCACTTTTCCCCTCCCACTCTCCCATGCACTTGCGCATTCTCAATGTCACTGGGCCTAGTAAGATCCTTGTTTTGTTCTCACCTGTTCCCCTCCCTTGCCTTGTAGCGCTCTGAACCACTTGTGTACAAGCGCGATAGAAATAAAATATCAATATCAATTTCCAGGCAGCAGCGTTAGAGTGGGTGGAGAACCTGTGGTAGTTGGGTTTGTAGTGTCCGATGACAGTGTGGGGTGATCTGTCAGGAGATACATTTAATGGCACGTGTTAGGGTTGTCAAATATTCTTTAAACTCTTCACCTAAAATTGCTGCTGTCCTATAGACATCTGATGCTCTCCTGACAGGGGATATGGGTGCATTTATGCAGCGATCAATTACCACCTCGTGGGATGATAAACGGTGGTCATTCCTGGGTTGTGTGTGTAAACTGAAAAGGCCCAAAGGTAACCAATGCATCCAGTTCTTTTTCAACATGCTGCAAAACCTATATAGTTTGCTCTTAAGGAAACCGTTGATCCGCTCCACAACACCGTTGGCCTGTGGGTGACCAATTGCGCACATCCGGTGCTTGATTCCAAGTAGTACTGTGATCTCTTTAAAGAGCTAGTTTAAGTAATGTGTGGCGTTGTCGACCTTAACAAATTGCATACACCCCATTGGAGGAAAACCTTGCATATTAGAAATGTAGCTGCACATTTGGCATCCGGATGTGCACAAGGTCTTGCTTCAACCCACCGTGAAAAAGGGCAGACCACGACAATCAAATATAGGGGCCCATTGCAACTTTCTCCCATGTCCGTATAATATATGTGTAGCTCACAGAATGGCCCAATAGGGCGAGGCAAGGTGCCCCGTAGTGTTCAGAGCATCATGCCTGTGCTGCTGAACGTTTGACACATGGTGCCGTGAATAACCATGTGCGTGAGGTGTTTTTGAAGATTGGGTATAAACCAACCTTCAGGTAGTTCTGCTGCAATGTGTTGCTTTGAACTGAGGGAGGGATGATGGAGTTGGTTGAAAGCTATCATCAACAGTTCATATGGCATTACTGCTTTGACGGTGCACTCTTGCCACCACAACAAATCGGTTGGGAATTGTTTGCACCCTCTCCATATCCATATTTCTTTTTCTTCATTTGGCACTCTGCCTTGCAGTTCAATGAGCTGCGCAATAGGCAAGGCTGTATACTGGGTGTTTTGCTGTTTATTTGAAGGCATGGTCAGAATGTATTCGGCAAGTGTTGATACTGGATGATAGGTTATCATTTTGACTGCTGCATAAGCGGCAGCGTTTCCCAGTGAATTTTTGTCTGTGTTATTGGTGTGGGCAGGGCACTTAATGACCCCCACTACAGAGGGTTGGGACAATGCGGAAATTAATATGTCTAGCAGTACAGCATGTTGGACTGGGGAACCATATGCTCTTCAGAAACCCCTCCTTTTCCATCATGACAGACCAGCATGCACTGTTGTAGTAATGTATGACGAGTCTAAATAAATGGTCACGTGGCACCCTGGTGATGCCTGCAGCGCTTCAATGAGTGATATGAGCTCTGTTGCTTAAACCGAGTAATGCATTGGCATTCTTTTCATGACGAGCGTCTCATATTCACCTGCCTCAAGGTGCACTACGGCGGCCCCCGTATATCTTTGGCCCTTTTGTTGGTCAATCATTGCTGGCCCGTCAACGAAAAAACCTCTCCTTCCTCTAGTGGGTTGTCCCTTGCTTTGGGAATGTTATATTTCTCCCCTTCATACATAACACAGTCATGCAGTGCTAAGTCTTCTTCTGTACCCGCTTCTGTTAAGAAGGTGGCAGGGTTCACTGTTTTGGGTCGCACAATATGGATGTTAGGACTTGAGAGGATAATCTCATACTCTGAAGCTCTCTGTGTAATCAGGGTTGATTTCGATCTTTCAAAAATGACGAACACTGATACAAGATAATGGAACACCCCATTATTATTGTGGAGCTCGTCTCAATCGCGAACGCAGCTGCACCAAGTGCTTGCTCACACGCGCACTGTCCTTGCAACACTGAGCCTAGTGTGCCACTGTAATAGGCCAGTGTACTCTTCAGGGTCGGTACTTCAGTCATAAGTTGACCATTGGAATGTGAGAATATGTAGAAATCCTGTGTATAGTCTGGGGTGGCGATCACTGGGCCTGTGGATATGACCTCTTTTAAATCATTTCAGTTTTCATTCATCTCTGCTGTCCATTCATTTGTGATTGCCTTTTTGTGTTTCCTTGAGGGCTTGCAGTAGTGGTCTGGTGTATGGTGCATAGTCTAAAATCCATACTCTGCAGTAGTTGCATAGCACTAAGACCTTTTGCATGTCTTTCACTGTTATGGGCCGGGGTGGTACGCACATGCAGTATCCTGTTAAAAATGCGTGGGCTCTCGCAGTACCCCTGAGGCAAACGAGTGTGTTTAGTGCTTTCCACCATGGGTAAATGCTGTTTGATACTGTGACTTGGGGAGCAAAGGTATTGAGAAGAAGGCGCTTTTCAGATCTACCACTGTAAAGTGGGTCACCTCCTTGGGGATACTGGCCCTCATTACGATACTGGCGCTAAACCATGGCGCTATTAGCACCATGGTTGGTGCCGGTATCGTAACGAGTCTGCCAATGTTCAATGGGGAATTACCACCCCATTCCAAGGTTGGTGGGGCGGTAATTCCCCATTGAACATTGGCCCTTTGCCATTTTTGCCCCATAGGGCTCAATGGGACTGGGGAAGGCGGTAAGTATGGTACTTACCTCGAGAGTCCCTTTGTGGGTCCCTACTTTAACGGCTGGTCTAGACCTGCCGTTCAGGTCGGGTCCCGCAAAGGGACCTCGTAGTAAGGCGCTAAGTGTTTAACGGCGCCGCAGCCTTTTACAGCGCCGTTAAACACTTAGCGCCAGGGTCCTAATGAGGGCCACTGTATAGAATGGTGGTGAAGTAAGGAACCGCTGGACACTCTTCTGTATCACATCGTTTAGGGGGCATAAGTCCTGGATCATTGACCAATTGCCCTGACTTTTTCACAGGGTAGATTGCTGTGTTACATGGTGATGTGGATGGCACTATTAAGTCTTGATTGAGCAGTGCCTGTATTGTGTCTCTGATTCCCTCCTCTGCCTCTCTTGATAATGGGTACTGTTTCACCCAGGGTAGCACTACCCCTACCTTTAGTGTTATGTATACTGGGGTCACTTCCTTTAAAAGCCCTACATCATGTAGGTTGGTGGTCCACAATTGCCCAGGTACATCTTCTAGGTCTGTTCCAATGAAAGGGGGATGGGCCACAACAGCCATCAGGGGGCACCATGATCTCACAGGGGATACAAATCTCTAGAAGGATTTCTCCGCCACTGTCATTATTTTCATCGGGAAACCCAACATGAATTTTCTAGATGCGACTGTGGAACTGAAAGACACTGATTTTGATACATCTATCTTTAGAAAACCAACTGGTGTGAATAGCTCCATCCCATCTATCTTTAGAAAACCAACTGGTGTGAATAGCTCCATCCACTATAATAGCTTCCATCCAAGGCACCTGAAAGAGAACTTGCCTTACAGTCAATTACTGAGATTGAAACGTATCACTTCCAATGCAGGAAAATTACAAGCAGAATATGATACCATGAGATCAAGATTCCTTGATAGAGGTTCTTGATAAAGCAATACAAAGAACTGACACTCAGAGTCAGGAAACACTCCTAGGAGCTAAAACCAAGAGAAACAAATCTAATCTAATCTACACATTGAAATATTCAGGTCAGAGTTTTCAGATAAAAAAAATCATTAATAACAACTGGGACTTGATAAGATCAGATCCTAACCTCAACCGGCTCTTCCCACAGCCACCAATGTTGGCATACAAAAGGGAACAAAACTTACAAGACAAACTCATCAAAGCCACAAAAAATCAACACAAAGAAGTCTAACCAAACACAAACTGGGCACATTCCTGTGTCTTAATTGCCAACATTGCTCTAATATCATAAAAGGAGACCACATCTGACACCCGAACACTTGCAAAAAGATACTTCTGAGGAACTATGCAACGTGTGACTCCAGAAACGTTATCTACACAATACGCTTTCCTTTTGGCAAATATTATGTAGGCAAAACTGTAAGACGAGCAAAAGACCGTTGGACTGAACATAAGTCACAGATCAGGACTTGTAATTCACAAAATCACTGGTGTATTGACACTTCAGGGATAACCATCACAACATCCCCCAAATGTGTTTTGCAATACTAGAGGTGGTACACCCCCTATCAAGAAGGTGGCAACTTGCCAAAAATATTATCCCAACGAGAATTACTGTGGATACACAAACTCGATGCAATGACACTGTTAGGTTTAAATGAAGATTACTATCTACGACCATTTCTATAAAATCATATTTTTGGAATCTCCCTACAGACAAATGTCACATAAAATCAGGGAGCACCATATTGTGAACCCACTGAGGGACAGAATGTGTAGGCTTAAACTATTGTACCTGTATTCTAACGAACTGTTATCAAGTAACGGGGCAATGATATGGTGCTTATAAACATGTGGTTGAAAAACATGGGTCCACAGATTACAAGATTTTATGAGATATGACCAACTTCACCGAACCCATTTGGGAACATAATGTGCATGGTTTGTTACTCTGGCATGCCTATAATTTGCAATTCTGTTAGGAGAGATTGTCACTTATCAATAGTCCACTGTTTACATGTTATTATTAAGTATGACCATTCCATTTTAAGAACACTTCTGTTGTCCTCTTAAACCGACAAGCATTTGATAAATGTGCCCTCTTTATCCATACAAAGCATTTGAGAGCTTACTCAGCTTGACACATGATTTCCCAGACCGTTACCAACAGTTCACCAACACTGGATATCACACAATTTCCATACACCCCATGCCGCCTTTGAGCAGTACTCAATATGCATAGTCTTCAAGACAGCACATTAGAAGATCTATTTTATACTTAGCTCTCATCCTTAACTTCACAGAGCTAATCTTTACAATCAATTATGTGTTGGTTTTCCTTATTGAAAAACTTTACTTACCTAAATGCACAATCCCGCGTGATTTTGAAAATGACCTTATCTAAGCATGCGCAAGATGAAGTAATAATTTTCTTATTTGCTCATTAAATCTGAGAATCCTTAGACCATTCTAAAATCATACATAGATTGACTATAATGGAGTTATCCATTTACAATAATGGATACTACTTACACTCCAGCCTATTAGGTTTTATTGACGATGACGTCAGACGCACATGCACGCCGTGACGTCATCTGTTTTCAATATATAAACAGAAGCACGACTCCAAAATGGCGTCACAGTCAGCGCTGGAGTCTCCCGGATGCAGGACAAGGGACCATTTACTTCATCTTATTTCTACTACTTGCAAGTACGTTTTTTTATAACGCTCAAGCTCATATTGAGCTATGACCGGTTACCAAGGACTCTCTATTGCACGATCACATCACTGGGGATCCGTTTACGACCTTAATTTTTAACATTGTTCTAAGGCACCTTTTCACTCATTTTAACAGAACACGCCCCGATCAGACTGGTACCAGCCTGATCAGCTTGAGAACACCACTTGAGGTGTCTGCATGGTCTACAGCCCCCTAGAATTGGACTCAGTAAGTCAACATAAGCTTTGAGCTTACCTCTTCTTGCTACTTTTTACATGGTCTTCCCTTTTTAATTAAGACACTGATCCACCTCTGTTCTGGACTCCCTTCCTTACATTTGTTTCCCCCTTTTAGGGATTGCGAGGTTGTTCACTTATAGGCACTACTGACAAGCCTTAGATGAATATCAAGATATTTTATGAACTGAAGAAACAGATCAGCTGCACAGGAAAACGCTCATGATCTGACGATCATACAATTGGTAAGAGGACATTCTTGCATTTTAACAGAACATATTGAGTCCTATATATCGATACTAGTGTGTTAAACTGAATTTGTGATTTGGCTACCCACAGCATTTGAAGACTGAAGACATCAGCCTGATGTCCAGAATCAAGGAACACAGATCCCTCTAAGAATAATTTCTACATATCACAAGGTTAGCACCCCTGCAATTTCCTACATATTAGCAACTAAGGAATGTATTGACCTAATTCTCTGATTAGTCAGACACTAACTGACACTGTTAAAATGAAATCACACATTTCATTAATAGGGATTGTTTACTATCTGTTGTGGATAGATACGTGAAGATGCAGTTATGTACGAGATTATCTAAACTGTAACGTAATGCTATTTGACCAAATGCATTTATAAATAATTGAATTATGATGTATTATTCTTGAAAATGGCTGTAAAGATGAATTTAACTAAAATATGTTCTACATGTACTTTTTCAATAGAATCGCTAATGCCCCTGATGAAGAGTATTTTACACTCGAAACGCGTTGGGCCCTCACTGTATCATCATCATGAATAAACAGAATATTTTTGTGATAAACAATGTATTAACTGTCATTTTTTTTAAATTGAAAATAATTATATGTTTTGTTTTGTATGCTCATTAAGCTAAACCAAATTCAAACATTACACCCGAATTCTAAGTTGTTAGTCTGGATTTTCAGACACCTGATAGTGTGCAGGGGACGTGAGTTCCCAAATTGGGAACTTTTTCTCTTTGTCTATTCACGGGCCATAGTTATACCCCATCCCTTGTCTGCTCCTAAACTCTCTTGAAAAGTGCCCCCACTTCTCACAGTTCCAAAATTGTGAAGGCCTCGCTCCCCTCCACTTTGGGGCTCATTCCCCCAAAAACTCCTCCCCTTGTTCCTTGAAACTCACCTCTTCCTCTCTGTTGTCCACCTTGTTGCAACTGTGGGCCGGGGTGCTGTAAACCTCCGCCCCACTGTCCTTGCCCTCCTTCCGATCAAACCGCAGCTATTCTGGCGTTTGCAAAGTCTTGGGCGTTTCTGACCAGCTCTGTCTGTACCGGTATCGATACTGATGCTTCTACAGCAACTCTGACTAATTTGTTTTGTACTAGTTTCGCTTCTTCTGCTTGTCACCTCTGGGCCATTTCCTTGTCACGCTCCTTTATTATCTTGCAATGTTATATTATTATGCTTTGTATTTCGGCCCACTCCTTCACCTCGATGCCCACGATTCTATCTAGTGCCTTTTACACTTCTTTGGGTAGGCCCTTTTTAACAATGAAGTAGGAAAGGGGTATTGATTGGTCCCACAAGTTACCCAACTCCACGCTCCACATCTCCTGAATTTTAAGAATAAACTGAGAGGGGTCTTTGTCATCACCCATAGTACATTGCATTATTGACTGTGGATCAGGTGTGTTAAATGACACTCCAACAAAGTAATTCCCAGGTATCCTGATTTTACCCACACATCCCCAGCTTGATCTCCAATAGTCGCTACCAGTAGGCTTTTTATGTCACGACTGCCAAGGGTATTCCGGCAATCGGCTTTTTTTTTTTTTATATCATATTTTATTGGGTTTTACAACACAAAACTGCTGGTCCGAGTCGGGCCAGAACATAACATTACAACAACATTAACGTTCGATGGTATACGTGCTCATACAGATTGCATACATTGCATAACATTTCACATGTTGAGGTCTCTGCTGCATTGTTCGTATCCCGTATCTCCTGCTAACAAGGCTGCAAGGTTCGAGGGTTCATATAGTGTCTTCGCAGCGTTGCCAGATCCGGTCTGCTTTTTCAGGGCATCCCCTGGTTCTATATACTCTCCTTTCAATGGCTATGCAGATTTGTACATATGTGATCCACTGGTTTACCTGCTGCAGTTGTGCTGCTCCCCAGAGCTGGGCTATATTTCTTTTGATTATCGCAGTCGTGGTCATAAAGTATAGCTTTTCATACCTCAGCAGGTCTATTTCACGGTCTGCTCCTAGTAGCATCAGTTTAGGATCTCTGGGGATTGTTTGCCGCAGGACCTTCGTAAGGATATAGCAACACTGTTGCCAGTAGTGACTGATATGTGGGCATTCCCACAGTATGTGACAGAAGGTTCCTTCTTCTGCACGACAGCGTAAACAGTTAGGTTCCATTATTTTACCCCAGTGGTACAGGGCCACTCTCAGGTAATAGATCCTGTGCAGTATTTTAAGCTTACTAGTCTTAGCCTAGTCGAGATGGCAGTTTCATGGGGGTACATTAGGATTTGGACCCAGTCTTCTGGCATGATTTCCCCAACTTCCTCTTCCCACTTTGTTTTCAGCCGTGTCAGTTCTGGTGTGGCAAAGGAGGTTATAACATTGTACATCACTGTGGTGACCTTTGCCTGGATATGATCCGTAATTATATTTCGTTCCAGTGGGGTACTATCTGGCATGTTGGAGAGGGCAGGGAGATGTTTTTGTAGTGCGTGTTGGAGCTGTGTTTAGTGGTATCGTTCCGACTCTGGGAGGTTAAAGGACAGAGCCAGATCTTCATAGGGTCTAATGTTGTCATTCTCTACGATGTCTCCCACTTTTCCTATACCACATCTCACCCATATGGGCCATTCTGGCAGTTTGGTTATCTCGGGGAGGTTCCCGTTGTTCCATAGGGTCTGTAATGGTGTGATCTTGTCGTCCCACCCCATAAAAGCGTGTGATTCCCTCCAGATGCGAGGTGCCTGTGTAGCCATGTCGCCGGGACCTATTCTGGGTGTTGTAGCGTATATCCTCGGGGGGGCGATGCTCGCACGTGTGGCAGCGTGGATTCTGCATGCAGTGCGTCGTTTATTACTGACATTTGGCTAGCCCAGTAGTAGGATTGTAGCCTTGGTAATCTGATGCCGCCTTCCCATATCGATCTTTGTAGTGTCCGGAGGGCTATTCTCGGTCGTCCACCTCCCCATAGAAGTGTTCTGAGTATGCAGTCTTTTTTTTGGAACGTTTTCCCTGGTATGTGGAGTGGGGCGTTCTGGAGTATGTATAGGTATCGGGGGAGTGTTAGCATTTTAAACAATGCTGCGCGACCTAACAGGGTCAGTGGCAGGGATTTCCACTGTTGCACATCTCCCCCAAACCGATCTGTAATGGGTTGTAAATTATTGGACGTGTAGTCCTTAAGGTTTCTTGTGATCTTGATACCCAGGTACTGAAAGTGGTCATGGGCTGTTTTATATGGGCAGGGCTCTGGGGGTTCTATGCCTAGCTGGTTTAATGCAAATATCGTAGTTTTGGACCAGTTCACCCTCAGGCCACTGAAGGCCCCATATGTCTGGAGTAGTTGCGTCACTACCGCACATGCTGACCTGGGGTCGTGCATATATATCAACAGGTCGTCTGCATATAATGACACCCTGTCTTCCCAGTCTAGTCCGCCCGGGATCCATCTCCATGTGGGTGCGTCCCTTAGGAGCTGGGAAAGTGGTTCCATGGCTAACGCAAAGAGGAGGGCTGACAGGGGACAGCCTTGTTGCGTCCCTTTTCCCAGGGGGAAGGATCGAGATGTCCAGCCATTCACTCTGAACTCAGCCATCGGTGCGCTGTATAGTAGTTGAACCCAGGATAAGAACTGCTCCCGGAACCCCATTTTGCGCATGATCTCTCAGTGCCTCCCAGCGGACAGAGCCAAATGCTTTTTCAAAGTCAATTGCGAGGACTCCTAGGGGAATGTTCAGGGTCTGGGCGCGTTCAATGGCTAAATTTATCCTCTGAATATTCATACTTGTAGACCTGTCAGGCATAAAGCCACACTGGTCTGGGTGAATCAAAGATGTTATGACCCGTTGCAGGCGTGTAGCTAACAGTTTGGCCAATATCTTTGCCTCGTTGTTTATAAGGGAGATTGGTCTATATGAGCTACACTTGTCTGGGGGCTGATTTGCTTTGGGTATTACAATTATTGTGGCCATTCTGAGGTCCGCCGGTAGGCTGCCTGTGGTTCGGGCTTGCTGGTACATTTTGAGTAGATGGAGAGCCAGTTCGTTACCTCCTATCTTCTTCAATACCTCAATGGGAAAGCCATTCGTCCCGGGTGTTTTCCCGGATTGGAGTTGCATCATGGCAGTTATGATTTCATCTTCAGTGATTTCTTTTTCTAAGGTAGAAATTTGTTCGGCATTTAAGGAGGTGAGAGAAATCTCTTCCAACACAGATGTCTCGGGGGCAGATGCTGGTGCTCTATATAATTCCTCATAGTACCTTGTGAACACTTCAGCTATCTCTGCATCTGTCAGGCATGGTTCCGCTTGATGGGATGTGATCATTCTCACTTGGCTGTGTCCCTCATCCCTTCGTTCGAGCCAGGCAAGTATCTTCCCTGCTTTGTCACCCGTTTAGTAGATTCTGGTTTTCATTGTATTATGTGCTTGTTTTGCATTGTCCAGTGCAATGTTTTGGAGTTTTTTCTGCGCCAGGATTAGTGCCCTGTTCGTGTCAGCGCAGTCTTGGCTTAGATGTGCTGCCTCTGCCCGCTCCACATTTGCTACCGCCTCCTTCATTGATTCTAGATATTTTTTCTTTTGTGCTGCAGTCCAGGAGATCATTTCCCCTCTTATCACCGGTTTATAGGCTTCCCATAGTGTGATAGGACAGTCTACCAACCCTTTGTTTAGTTCAAAGTATGTCATGCTAGCATCTTGTAGGCGTTCTACTAATTCAGGAGAGCCTAGGTGATAGCTGTTCAATCTCCACGCCGGTGGAGGAGTCGGTTTACATGCGGTTATTGATATGTGTAGAGGGGAGTGATCCGAGATGCCTCTTGGGAGGTATTCCGCTTGTGTTGCTGTGTGTATTATTGCTGCGGGTACAAAGAAGTAGTCTAGGTGTGATAACGATGCGTGTGCCCCTGAATGATAGGAGTATTGTCGCTCCCCGGGATGCAGGTCGCGCCACACATCTCTGACAAGTGCCTCCACAAATGAGGCTAGGTTGGTTTGGCGGGTGGGGTCTCTGCTGAGTAGATGTGTGCGATCCTCCATGTTACTTATGACATTGTTAAAGTCACCCCCAAGGATCAGGATATCGGAGGCATCATTGGACATCAGAGGTGTTATATCCTCAAGTAGGGTGGACTGCAGTGCAGGCGGGGCGTAGATCGCCAACAGGGATAGTGATTTATTCCAGAGTGTGCCTGTGGCATATGTGAATCTGCCCGCGGTATCCTGCGTTATTTTTCTGAGGGTGAGTGGCAATCTTTTATGTACAAGTATCAGTACTCCTCTGGCTCCCATCGTGAAGCCTGCCTGTGCTGCTGTGTGGTAGTTGGAGCGGTTGAACAGTGCATTGGATGTGCCTGCCAAGTGAGTTTCAGTTAGGAAGACTATGTCTGAGCTATGCCGTTCAACAGCCTGTTCAACAGCTGTCACACCAGTTGCCTTTTCAGGCTGTTGCCCAAACCGTTCACATTCCAGGTAAGAAGTTTTAGGGTTCAGATTTTGTCGACCTGCAGCGGTACTTCAGTGCTCGCGATACTGGGTGCCCTCACGCCTTCCTGGGATAGTGGTGTCGCCTATATTCATCTTGTGGCGGAGAATCTTCAGCCAGTGTTTGTTTATTTTCTAATGTATGTATGCTTTAATATTCCATTGAGCTTTCCCATCTTCTAAATTTACATCCAACTCCCCCCTCCCCACACTTCATCCCCAACTGAAGTATCTGTCGCCCTTTCATAACTTAATAAATGAGTCCAAACTAAACTAATTATTCTGTGGTTTCTTCCTTATTAGGGGGGTGGCTCCGGTGTGACCTCCAGCCGTTGCGTACTTATTGCTTCTTGTTTACTGTTTGGAGCATGAGCTTCTTTTCGTTTCAGTGTATAGTGGTTGTGTCAGCTCTGGTTGTCAACAGATGGTTGTTGCGCGTTTCATTATGGCAGTATTTCTTCCTGCTGTTGCTGGGGTCTCTTCCCTGGTGGTCTCCCAGGATGTAGCCCATTCCTTTCGCCTCCTGTTTTCTTTTTAACGCTCCAGTCGCCTGCTATGTGTCTCTCTGCCCAGTTCTACGCTTCTTTCGGATCTGTAAAATGCACTGTGGTTCCATTGTGGAATATTTTAAGCTGGGCGGGAAAGATTAGACCATATTTTGTTCCTAGTGCCTGCAGCCGTTTTTGAGTGGGTCAAATGATTGGCGCGCTTTTTGCACTTCCCTACTAAAGTCCAGGAAGAAAGCGATTTTCGATCCATTGTAAATGATGGACCCCTTCGATTTCACCATCTGTAGCACAGCATCCCTGTCTCTATAATTCAGGAATCTTGCAATGAGAGCTCGTGGTGGTGCTCCGGTATGATTTTTCCAGTTGGGATACGATGTGCGCGTTCAACGGAGAAGAATTTGGAGAAGGATTTTGCATCTTATATATCTCTGAGCCATTCCTCTGGGAATAGCTCCATGCTTGCCCCTTCAGCCTATTCGGGGAGGCCAATTATGGGAACATTGTTGCGCCTGGATCTCCCTTCAGTGCCGTCGATTCTCGCTTCCAGGGTTTTTATTCTGTCTAACATTCCAGACATCCACCTATTGACCCCCCCCCTGAAGGCTGTCCTCTGTTTCCGAGATGCGGGCCTCGGCTTCTCCTGTGCGCAAGGTCAATTTTTGCAAGTCATGCCTCAGCAAGGACACATCAGCCCCAATACTGTCCATCTTCTTCTCCATCGAGGTTCTGTAGCTGGCGATAGCACTCATCACATCCCTGAGGGAGATGTCATCCTCCATGTTGTCAGATTCCATTGATGCCGGACGTTCTGGTGAGCGGGACATGGGTGTCATTGCATATTGTTCTATCCTGCTCTGTGTGGATGTCTTCCTTGGTCTGTCCTTTCCCATGTTGGATCAGTGTCGTAATGGATCTGGGGTGTCCCGTGCTCCAAGGGAGGGCTTGACAGGAATGCCACGTAGGTGCAATGCGAGGACTTTTAGATTTTGGGATTGCGGAGTTTGAGGTGCTTCTGAGTCGTGGCATTTAAGGCGGGGTAATGCTGTTCTTCTCCCAGAGTGGGACCTTACTTTAGTATTTCTTCCCACAATGGAGGCATCCGTTGTTCGTGGGACAGCGCATGCAACTGTTTTCTCAATCTTAGAGCTAGTCGTTTGTACTGCCACTGTCCACAGGGTTCAGTTCTGTTCTTTTCCCACTTCAGTATGGACACTGCTCCTGCTTGTGATGCGAGTTATTGATTACCCACAGCGGCGGGATCCTTTAAGGTACTTGGTTGATGGGCAGCCCACAATGTGCTTTCTCTGGCTTGTGAGGGACTCTACATGCATACCTGGGGGGGGGGGGGATTCGGGAGGATGAGCAATATTGTCACTTTTTACTGTCTTTTCCACTCAGCAAGGTGATCTGTAGATGGTGGCAGTGTCCACTTGAGGTATCCCTCCAACCGGCACCCCCGGCACCTATAGAGCGGTCACGTATCCGGTATACTGTGGTGTAGTTTGCAGCTTCTAGTTTCCTTGGCACAAGTGCACTCAGCACCGTAAGGGTGCGCCGCAATGGATTGCTGGTCCCACCGTGAGTGTCTTGTCTCTATTTTGCTCTGTCAGTGATGCAGCTTCCAGTATCAGGATCTCACCTTCACTCTTTTCCTTCACATGTGGGGTGCTCCAGCTTCTGGTCTAGTTGTGGATATTTAATGTTAGTGGCTAGTGTGGGTATCTTAACTCGTCTCTTGGGGGTTGGGTGCCGCTTCCCCCTTTCCTTATCTTCTCAGATCTGGAGCGACTATGGGCCCCTTTCTCCCACTTTGCGCCTTTTTGTGCCTCTGTTGTGGCCTTTACACTTGGGGTGCCTCTTGTGTCCAGCGATTTGAGTAGGGGTCTTCAATCCCCTCACCCCTTTACAATAGTTTGGTCACAATCTGTGACTTGGGCTGATATGTTCAGAGTGGCAGTTGGGGGAGGTGAGGAAGAAGGCGGTCCGTCTTTCCCCCCCCTTTCTAATTGTGTCGCATTCACCCCATTCCTCCCACTCCTTAACGGCCTTTCACCACCGCGTTGGATGTGTGTCCTCACTGCCGCAGCCTGTGGAGCGTCGGCGGGTAATCAACGTTAGACGGAGTGTCCGCGATGGTTTGCTCCTGACTGGAGCAGGGGACTGGTAGGCTGGATCCCCGCACGTCCCCAGCAGCAGTCTCACTCCTCCGGAGTCGCTTCTCCCCTCGTTTCTTCTCCTGCGAGGGTGCGCTGGTCCACACCCCCGACCCGAGCCTCAGGATCCTCGGTCGGGGACCGGCGCCTGTTTCCCACATCATCCGTCTCCGCAACGCCGGACCGCCAGGCGGAGGACCTCTCTCCCAATCCACGATGGTCTCCTTCGTAGGGGCAGAGCGGAGCGCTGCGCGGAGGACAGCGCCACACCTTCCCCACGTGGCCTCGCAATGTGGGTTCCGCTTCCGTTCTGTCCGCCCTCAGAGCCACTGGCTTGCGCGGCAACCCCTCCGTCTCGGCGCTCGCCGGCCATCTTGGATCTGCTCCTGGGCCGGTATCCTTACTCTCCCTCAGTGAATTTCTTCATGTTTCGGGCGCTGATACGTCCCGAAATTTCAGCAGGCTTTAGCGGGGGTCATACGCTTCAACTTGAAGCTGATGCACGCCCATTTCTTCGTGATTCTCACCAGGATATTTTAGGATTTTGCTGGCGGCCCGGGAGCTCAAAGAGATCACGTCTGCATGCCGAGCCCGCTGGCCACGCCCACGGCAATCTGCTTTTTGAATGCATTTACGCCTGCCGTGAGGAGTGGGGGTGCCTTTTTTCAAATTGTTTTTATCCATCTGCACCCATGGCACATAGTGCGGCCTGCCTGACCCCCTACAGTGAGGAAGACATTTAGGGTTCAGGTTTTGTAGTGGAGGAGGCAGTGTGAGAGTTCAGCCATCACTCACTTGTTGGTGTAGGGAGAGTGCGATGGTGCCAGGGCACCAGTTCGTTTGGGCACCAGTTGTAATGCAAGGCTCTTCATGGTTCAGGGATCACAAGGGGGGGGGGGCAACAGGCCCTCCTCAGCCCGGACAGGCTCAGACAGGGCCTTTGAAATCAGGGGCCGGCTACCGCCTATCTGCAATATCAATTGGCTCTTCAAGAAAGTAGGCAGCCAATCGGTGAGGGCAGCCCAAAGGTGTTTGTTTGCTTGCTAGGGCTGTACCATCTCAGCCATTTTGGAGATTTCAAAAGTAAACTTAATGCATGCTGTGGTTGTATATGTCTGTTTAAAACCAATATAGTTTTATTTCTTTTTGCGCAATGCGGAAAAAAAAGGATGTTGGGTTTCTGAGCAAGACAGTTCACACCCCATATAGGCAATGCCTTCCTGAGGGATGGCAGGGTGGGTCCCAGCCTCCTGATGCCAGAGTCAAATGGGAGCTAAACACTCATATTGGTATCAAGTAGCAATTTCTTTTGTTAGACGATAGGGTCTGCTGTGGTGGAGTTAGTGGGTCAGAACACGCTTAAAAAAAGCCCAAACAAAAAGCCAATTATATTCCCAAGCGGTGAGACGTGACAATTAGGACTTTGGGGAAGGCAATTGCTGCAATATCACCCCCCCCCCTTCCTCAGTGCAGTAAAAGTGGGTTGGCACCCTGAACTCCGTTGCTCCCAATTAGAATCCAGCCTTGATTGAAATCCCTCCACCCTTGGCGGTGCCACCCAGTCAATGTTCACATTTTTTACTTTCTAAAGCCTTAGAGTATCTCACTGTGGAAGGAGCTGAGGGCAGAAGAAATGTCATCGTAGGAGGAGAAGTGCAGCCTTTCAGTTTCATAAGGTGCTAGAGTGATGCCGAGATAAAGGCTGCTGCAGTTGTCGCGCGTAGACAAGATGGCTGCTCTGATGACTTTCCGGGATGGACAGATAGTGAAGGATTTTCTTGATGGATCACAGAAGCAGGTGTTGGCAAGCGGTTGACTCAGGAAGATAGAGACAGATTGTGACCATAAAGGATTAGGGATGTGTCCGAGGGAAGAGGAATATTATTTGAAACCAATTGGAATGAATCCATGGGTTTATGGCTCCCACACAGCTGGAGGAGGTGGGGGCAGTTGAGTTGTAGTTGTCGTCCAGTCACACGAGGAGCTAAATATTGTTGGCATTTGAGTAGGAGGTGAAGCAAGAAGTCATGAGGGCAGAGCTGGAGGCCTAACGTAATCATTAAAACGCGGGGGGAGGGGAAAGGGAGATCTTTGACTGCGGGTTGAATGGAACTAGGCTTGGGGATTCGGAGGCAAGCAGTCATCTGTTAGATTCTATTAGTGGGCAAGGAAGATATTTATGGCAGAACCGCGGCCCATATTCTGAGAGGGGGGGGGGAGCACAAGAGGATAGGTTCGCTGGTATTGCTCAAATGATCATGGGAGCAGGCAACATCGTCATGCAAGATACAGGAGTAGGGTTTAAGATGGCGTGATTATCACTGTGACAGGTGTAGGATTCCAGGAAGGACTGCAGCTGGGAAGTGACTAGCACTTAATGTGGTTGCCTGGAAAAGTCATGTTCAAATTCGGGGGGGGGGGGGGGAGATTTAGGGTCTCTATACTTGCGCATAGGTTGATGGCGGCTGGGCGAGGTGGGGGCAGCAGTATTTCTGAATGGGGAGTTCACTTAGCTGGTTTGAATATAGCTGCTGACCTTGTGAAGAAGCAGGGGTGATGGAGACGAGTTGGTAGCTAATGTGGGAAGGAATACCCTGACGTTTTAATGTAGTGTAATGTGAGGGGTCTTGTGTAGAGCCCTTCTGCCACTTTTGGTGGACTTGCTGCGCCTGGCCATGCTGAAATAAAGATTATCGGATCAGGAACGGGTAATGGGGAGAAGGATGGGAGGGAAGGCAAAGAAGAGCACCCAGGTGGTAGGAAGCAACTCATAACGAATCGGATCCTAGGAAACGGGGCCATCATTTTGGCAGCTTGTTCACTCATAGGAGGAGGGGGTCGATTTCGAGCTTCCAGTAATATGAGGAAGCAACAGGCATGATGGTGGACTGAACACGATTCTTGGGAGTAAGCAGCTGGATGCCTTAGAAGCGTTTTTTTAGGTGAGTCAGAAAAGGCCTGAGGCAGTGAGCAACTTGGAGTTGCGGTTCTGGCCAAGCACGCTCAGGGGAGCACTATTTGGCAAGAGGTTTCTTGGCAACGTAAGGGACGGGGTTTTGCGTTCCTAATTTAGGGCAACCGTACCAACGGCTCTAGTAAGGGCATCAGTGCAGGAATTCATGGAAACAAAGGGATCTGATTAAAATAATGAAATGGTAATCATCTCACGATGTAATGTAGCGCTTCATCGCAGATTCCTCTGGCTTCGGAGCACTGTAATAACTGGCGATAATATTGGCCAATCTAATGGTACTCATTTTCACAACTTCAGTTTGCTGAAGGCCTGAGTCTGGCTGCCAGTATTTGAAACTGTGTCTGCGGGTTGTGCCTAGACACTCACACACTGAACTATTATAATGGCTAATAGGTTGAGTGGGCAGAGTAGACCCAATGAGGGGAATTAGTGTTTTGCAATGACTTGCTTCCATGACCTAAAGAAATAGCCACAGGCTGAGGGGGTGGGGCAAAGGGGACAGGAGGGGTCGAGAATATAGAGAGAGAGGCGGCAGGGCCAGTCTGAAAGTAATAGTAGGGTGATTAGGAAAATAGACTGGGATGGAGTTCAAAGTCTTGAGGCGGATGCCTGAGGGAAGAGTGAGATCCAGAGGGTGACCTTTTACAGTGAGTTCTGCTAGAGATAAAAGGACATGAAAGGACCACTGTTTTGTGAATTGCAATCCCCTATGGGGATACAGCTTGTGGGAAAGCCGGAACAGGATCAGGCCGGCTTAGGCCTATTGTCTGGCCCGAGCTTGACTCACGTTTTGAGCCAGTGGTTCCTGAAAACTGGAGCCAAGCCTGGACTGCTTGCCTTGGCCGGCACCTTCCTGGCATTGTGTCCCATTCACTCCCTCCTCCCCCCAGCACAGCGCCTCACAGGCCTGCTTCCCTGCAGAGCAGTCACTGATCAGGTGGAACCAGCAGAGCAAGCGGCCTTGTACATGCGTTTTCACACATCTCATTGATTCCAGCTACACATTAAGTGCAGCAGCAGTGAGCAGGGGATGGACCAAAGCCTCCAAGTACGAATATTAGGTGATAGGAACTGGATGCGCCGATGTGTACCATTAAAGCCCTCCTCTTCCCACGCAGTTAACTACCAAATCTGTGTAATCGAAAACAAACTGAATTACCCCAAACCCCCCCCCCCCACCCCCCCCACCCCGCTCTTTTTAAGCTGTCTAGTTTATTTCCATGAGTTCTTCACGGTTTACCTGCACAAGAAAGGGTTTCTTTTTTCAGATAATTCATACAGCAACTTGCGCCTGTGTCAGTTATTGACTACAAGCAGGTGACCGTGTCATGTGGTTTTGTTTTTTTATTTATTGTGTTTTTCAGTCCTGAGGTCAAGCGTCCGATTCATGGAAATATCTGTGTGGAAAATAGGGACGTTGCGCACCAAACTGTACGTGAAATCCTGTTTGTCGATTCATGGAATTGACTGCGCTGTACTTTTTTGTACTTTGCAGGGAATTCACGCAGGCTCGGCACGTCACTGCGAGAGGCCGAGTGCTTTGCAAGAGACACCACGTAGAGGGTGGCCATGGCTTGTGCAGAGGGCGGGGTAGGGTCCGGAACTCGTAAAATGAGAAAGAACAAGGGAAAATGTGAGCCTTTACGAGGGACGGCCCGCAAGCAGTCCATCGCACACCCACTATTGCGTGGAACGATACGTATTCATGGATCCGAGTGCGCAAACTCTCCGCTGGGAAATGGCCACGCAAAGCCCTCATACTATCAGCCACCCGAAGGCAGGCGCACAGACACTTGCGCATAGGATTCACTGTGCAGAGGTAAGATCGGGTGTCGGATTTAGGGGTGTGTGTTCACAGCTGGAGTTCTGATCTGACTTAGGGGTTCGTGTACGCAGTGTAGCGGGATGCAGGAACCGTTTATGGGAGTTAGCACACAGATTTTCAGAGTTTTACCAGAGTTACGATAAATCGTACGCATATTGTCTGGGTGCCGGTAACAGTTATGGGGGACCCCGCACAGGGTCCCTGAGATGCAGGCCTGCTTGCCGGGGACCCCACACACTGCTTGAAGGGTTCATGTATTTGTGGGGGAGCACGCAAAGGTAGCTGTTCTGGCTGTTTTTGCTTTGTGCGCAGGCTCACACAGTCATTCTCTCTGCACAGGCTTTGCAGGATCTCTGGGTACTTGTCCATGAATCGGGCCCCAAGTGTCTAAAGTGCAATCTGGGCTCAACACCCGGTGCCATATCTGCCAAGATCGTGATGCCAGGTATGGGTTCCGTGTTGTGCATCGTGGGGAAGCAGGAAGTCTGGCATATGTTTTATAATGTTACTTTCCTAGGATTTGTACTGCACACCACTGCAATTGACATGGTCTTCAGGCGCTCTGGAGCATCCGAAAGAGGGGGGGGGGTGAGTGGGTTATGTTAGTGGAGAGGGGGAAAATGCAAGAAAGCTTTGCTGTTGTGTTGATGCGTGCAGACTGGAAGCACCCACAGCTCTGCATGCAGGTCTGTTTCTAGTTGTCCTGTGTCGAGAAGATGGAGGCATTTGTCTCGTAGGGGGAGCCTCGCGTGCCCACGGTGCTTGGATTCATTGGCCAGGACTGTGTTATGTAAGTTCAGTGTAGCAATCTGGTGGTGTTCTGTTTGATGTAAACTGGGAGGGTGTTTGTCTGTGTGTGGCTTTTTGGTATGAATGTAGTGTGTTTGTGCATAGAGGTTAAAAAGGTTAGCGGGGTGAGGATTAGTAGAGGGTCAGGCCATTTGAAATATCCATCTGGTGTGGGCATGCGACTCAGCCCTTCATTCTTTCAAGGTTGTTAGATTGATTACCATTAAATTGAGTAATATTACCACCTATTGGTACAGCGCTTAGAAGATGGTGGAATCCATCATGAAGCACTGTATCGAAACTGGATACAAATATACCCTCTTGAAAGAATGATAACTGTTGCACGTATTGACTCATTTTAGATGCGAAACTGGTTCGTCATCCCGTTCTTGTTTCTAGAAACGTAGAAGAAAGTTACAAAGAGACTGATCGCACCCTCGTGGACTGTTAAACCTCAACCATGGACCAGTGGCAGAGTCGACGCAGCGACATTATTTTTTTCTCTTGGTGAAATTGAGCGGAGGGCCCTCTCTAGTGGTAGAATAGCAAACCAGTCAGTATTGCAACTGGAAATACAAGCACTATCGTTCAAATGTAAAAACAAGGTTATAAAACGGGCGTTTCTCTGGTTCTAGTAGTTGGCACTCTCGGTTCTAGCAGGTTGAGGATCAGGTACACGCAGAGATAAAGGACTTGTCCAAGAAAGAACAGTTTGGTCGTGTGGACCGTCATGATTAAAATTAAGGTCTCCCGTAGCTCATCCGACGGGTTAACAGTACAGTGCGGTGTCGGGTGTAAAAAACTTTGAAATGGTGCACCATACTTAATCACCAATGTGTCTGTGTGGATCGACCCAGGATCAGAGAATTTGCACAAGCGGGCATATCTGGGTTAGGACTTGTTGAGGCCCACCCACGGTACCAGGACACAGACACAGGACACTATGTAGATTATTTTATTTTATGTATTTGTAGTGCGCCGACAGCCCGCAAGCATCAGGGCGCAGAGAGATGGACCAGAGGCAGGATAGACAGAAGGGTGCTAGTGAAAAGTCTATTTGAGCGGGAGTTTATTTAAAGAGGTAAGTCTTTGGGTTCTTCCTGAAGATTTTGTAGTCCGGTTCTACTCGCATTGCCACAGGGAGTTTATTCCACTGCCGGGCCGCCTGGATCAGAAAGGATTTCCCAGCACCCATGGCTCGATTTGCCAGTGGTACCTGCAGCTTGCCTAGTGCTTGTGATCTCAAGGTCCTGTTAGGAATGTATCGGGTGAACTTGGATCTGAGATACAATGGGGCCACCCCGTATAAGCATCTATGCACCAACGTCATGGATTTAAAGAGGATTCTCTCCTCAACCCTGAGCCAGTGAAGAGATCTACTGCCCTCCATCACATGATCTCTTCTATTGATTCCTTTAACTACCCGAACCACATTGTTTTCCATTATCTGACATTTGATGCATTTTTTAGATCCTCCCAGCAGTAATGAATTGCCGTAATCAAGTCGCGAAAGTATAATGGCCCTGGCTTTTGTAGCTTAGGAGCGGACGTCGGGCTCTCAGGAGCCTTATATAGTAGGCACTATATTTATAGAGATCACACATATTTTATAGAGATCACACGTCTTATCTCTTTATTCCCCAGGTTACAACTAACTTCCTCCCGTCCCCCCTCCCTTTCCTCCCTCCTCCCGCCTTCCCCTGCGTTGTCTAGAGCGTCCTTCTTAAAAGGGGCCTGATTCTTTTTTCCACCGCAACACCCCCTCGCACTCCTCCCCCCGTTGCTTATCAGGTAAGTCTGTGGCTTACATCTGCTCGATGAGGTGCACAGGTTTTTTGGTGGTGCATTGGGGTGGCCGGGCAACACCCGGGTCTCACCCTCCGTCCCATTCTGTTCTCAGTGTCTCTTCTTCTTTTGCTGTATCCACAGCGGTGTCTGCCTCTTCTTGGAACAGCTTACGGAAGAATGATGCATTGTGGGTGATCTCTCCTTCTTCCCCTATGGCGGTAACCATGGGTCCTTTCACTACGGTCACTAGTAGCGGTCCAGGTGCATATAGCGAGTCAGTCTTCTTTTTGCTGCCTCTGTCTAACAAGTACGACTTCCCCAATTGGGAGGTGGTGACCTTTGGCTCTCCTTTTCCTGTCTGTCCATTCCTTTGATTTCCTTTTCTTCTCGGTTTCTCTTTCTCGGATCTCTGCGTCTTCCTCCAGCGTGTAGTCCTCCAACTGTGGGAGCCGGGTTCTTGGTTTGTATTTTACCATCAGCTCCAGGGGTATCCACCCAATTGTTTCATGGGGGATGATCCGATAGCTTCTCAGCATCTGAGAGATGGCTTGTGGCATTGCCATCTGATCCACGGCTGTTTTCTGGCAAGTCCTTTTGATGGTGGCCATAAATCGTTCTCTCATACCATTGGCTGCAGCCATGGTGGTGTGGTCTTTTCATGGCGGAATCCTAGGTGCATCACAAACTTGTGAAAGTCTTGGCCCTGGAAGGGTGGACAGTTATCGGTTTTCACTGTATCGAGGAGCCCCCGTTCACTGAATATTTCATCGGTTACCCCAATTATGTGATGAAATGTCATAGACTGTACGTGCTTTATGAGGGGAAATCGTGAGTATTTGTCAATTTTCACCAGGAGGTGTCCACCTTCTTCCAGGGGCCTTTAGAAGTCCATTGCCACTCTGCCACAGCGCGTCCAGTAGGGGTGTTGTCTGGAGCAGGAACGGGGGCTGTTCACCGCTGTGTGTTGACATGCTCTTCAGTGCATTAGTGTGTCCTCTACGATGGTATCCATGTGTGGGAACCACACTTGGTTACGTAGTATTTTCTTCGGGTTGGTGATCCCCCTGTGGCCCTCATGGGCGATCATCACTAGCGCCTTTCTCAGGCATTTAGGCGCCACTAGGCTGTTGCCTCGCAGTAGTGTCCCTTGTTCCATAGTGGCAAGCTCATTCTGGATCTTTTCCTTCCTTTGAAGATCCTTTTTGTCCACCTCCCCATTCACAAAGTGTTCCGTAGGCAGGTGCCTCCACCGGTTGTTATTTTGTCAGGTGTACCGCAGCCTGGATGGTAGGGTCTGTTCTGCTCCTGTCTGCGAAGAGCTCACTCATGATGGCGGGCGGTAGTTCATTGAGTGACAGATATGCTATGTAGGCCTCCGCTTCTCTTTCCATTGTATCCTCTGCTATGCCTTCTGGGTGTCTTGACAGGAAGTCAGCAGGATTGGCCTGCCCCCCTGATTTGTGAATGTTGTTATAATCGTACTCTTGGAGTCTGATGCCCCACCGTTCTATGCACAGGGGTATCTTGGTTTTTGGATTGCCAAACAGGGAGAGTAGTGCCTGGTGGTCTGTGTTGAGGACGAACCTCTGACCGATGATGAAGTGATGAAACTTCTCGCACACCCAGACTGCCGCTAGGCTCTCTTGCTCGGCTTGGGAATATGCTTGTTCGATGGTGGACAATGCTCTGCTGGAATAGGCTGCAATTTCGGTCTTGCCACAGTTGTTTGGGTCTATTTGAGCGAGTATGGCTCCCAGGCCAACTGGGCTGGTGTCAACAGTATGTTCAGTGTCCCAGTCAGGGTTGAAGTATGCCAGGCACTGGTTGTTGGCCAGTTCTTCTTTGATCTTGCACAATGCGTCTTTACAGTGTTGGTCCCACTCAAAGGGGGAGTCTTTTTTGAGAAGCTTCTAGAGGGGGTTTATGAGGGTTGCGTAGTGGGGCAGATAGCAGGCACAATATCCAGCTATACCGAGGAACAAGCACAGCTCGGCAACGTCATTCTGGGCCTCTAGGGTGATGATGGCACTAATCTTGTCAGGGTCGGCCATGACTCCGCTGTCTGAGAAGTTGTGGCAAAAGAAGCGTAGGCTTCACTTGTTAATGGCGAATATGGGTCAGTTGAGGGTGAGTTTGGCCTTGTGAAGAATGCTGCACACTGACTTTAGAGCTGTGTCATGTTGTTCCTGAGTGACACTGAATACTAAGATGATATCGCTGTAGTTCAGCGCATTCGAGATAGGGGCAATCAGCCGCCGGATTGTTTCTTGGAATTTCTCTGACGCGGACGATATACGAAAGTTGAGGCACTTGTAGTGGAACAGTCCCTGTGCGTTGTAAATGTGGTGATTGGTCGCGAGGCAGGGTCAATGACCAGCTGGTGATACCCTTGGTTGAGGTCTAATTCGGAGAATCAGGTTGCCTGATTGAGTTTTACCAGCATATCTTCATTGTTGGGTCCTGAGTGCCTTTCCCTTTGGATCGCAGTGTTAGGAATCCACATGTCTATGCACAGACGTAGACGGGCACCGGTTTTAGATACTACTACCAGGGGAGACGCCCATGGTGTGGGACCATCTACCCTCTCGATGATGTCATTATCGAGAAGGAATTGCAGCTCATGTGTCACTTGGGCCTGGAGGTGGAACCCAATTCTGCAGGGATGCTGGGGTACTGGTCTGACTGTGGGGTCAATGTGAAGCGTTATAACTGTGTCTTTTACCTTGCTCACACCCTTGAACGGCTCTGTGAACATTACTGGAGTTCTTCTATCTCAAACTCACGTTGAGCTAGTGCCCTGATGGTTTGAGCGCTAGGAGGTAGGGCTTGTATTGTTTCTGAGGGATCGTATTGAATGTCTATCAAGGCTAGGGCCTTAGCGGTGCAGTAACTGAGGAGGCATCTGCCGGTTGTCAGGCTGCGTAACACGTGGATGGTGGTAGTTGTCTTCTGACCTCTGTGGATTAGGTCACAGCTGAATTGGCCTTTGATTGGAGCTGTGTGGCCGGCCCCCATTGGAAGATGCATGCTCGCGAAGGTTGTAGGGGCTACTCATTCTCTATGACCTTGTAAGGTCGTTCATTCATGACGTTAACCGTAGCCCCTGTATCCACGATGAACTGGTTGATAAGGCCTCCTATTTTCACTGCACATTTGGCGCTGCACTGTCATCAGAAGTGTCATATATCAGTCGGACATATTCCGTGCTGTATCGATCATAATCATAGTAGGATTCTCCCGGTGGGTATTCTTCTTCCTTTGGTGGGTTTTTGTACGAGTCATGGGTGAGGTAGTCTTGCCCGTTTCTGGGTACTCCTGCAGGGTTCAGTTGCAAGGCAGGGGCAAAGCTAGGTGCGTCGAAATGTCTCTCCAGTGGGTCAATCCTCAGATTGTCCACTGCCCTTATGAAAACCTGGTGGGTAGGATAGTCGTGGTGTTGCTGCTCGGCATGGATCTCCCATAGTCTCTTTCTTGGTGTGTTCGGGGGATGGGTCCTCGTTGAAGTTGGCAAAGTAACAATATGTTATCTTCCTTAGAAGTCAGAGGATGAATTCACTGATTCTCATATGGTAATTGAATACACTGGTTGAACGTGTATCTTTCGTAGTCCCTGTTGGGGAGGACAACTAGCTTTCAATTAATTGCAGCAATGAGGCATTGGTATGTCGTTTTCTCTTGGGGTGGTATGGTTTTTATGATCCCTTTGATATCCTTTCCCATGAGGTTCATGAAAATGTCCATCTTGTTGACTGCTTCTTGGTTCTCTACGGCTCTCATAAAGACCTTGAATTCTTCCATCCAGGATTCCCATCTCTGGCCCTGATCTTGTTGTGATTGTAGTATGAATGGGTTGCAGCGTCATAGGAATGTGGCTGGGGGTGTGGGGTTTACCCCTGCGGCAGCCTGTGCTCCAGTGTCTGCTAGGGCAGAGTGTGGTGCTTCCTTCACTCGGGTGTGTTGCACCCTGTCCCTGATGACATGGATGGCATGTGCTGCCTGAGGAGCATGCCCCTTCTTTGCGCTGGTTTCCCCCCCTCCCTTCCTGTCAGGGGGGGCGCACGTGCTGCTGTTATGCGTTGTGTCTTCTTTCTTTTATATTTCAAGCTTCTCGCAGAGAAGCCCTCCAAGTGCTGACCTCCTCCGCCGGCCACGCCTGCCGTCCCCTCTGATGCTGGCCTCCTCCTTCAGACTCTCCGCATCTCCCGTTGTGCGTAGGTGAGCAGTGGTTCTCCTCCTGGTCCATGCCGTCTTCTTTCCGGCACTGTGAGCTAGAGGGCAATGTGGGTGTCATGATGCCTACCCCCGGGGACCCAGACAACGTCCAGCAACCCCGGAAGCAGGCATCAAGTTATCCTAAGCAAGCCCAACAACCCCAGCTAGGGAGAAAGAAGTAATTTTATGCGCATCGCCTCGCCTGCTGCTACGCCACGCTGAACTCACCGGCCTTCCAGCATCTTCACATTCCACCGCATCCTCCTGCATGTTCCCGCCGCACTCCGGGACCTAAGGAGAAGACAAGAACAGCAAGGTGAGCCAAGGGAATACACAGAGGAATATTAGTTACCCCCCATAGACTTACCTGATTTAACCGCCGGGGGTACTATTCCCCAAGACTTCATACTTTCTCTCAGCACCTGAATAAGGGAGAAAGCAACAGGTTACATATTGACATTATTTTATCGAACTGTGTTGGAAAATACAAATCCTTACCGGAATACTACCGGTTGCCACGAGGAACTCTTCATTAGGGTCAAGCTGCAACCTGCAAGGAATCGGACAAGAGTGAAAGTCAGGCATTTGAACTCTTATGAACTTATGCTTACGGTGTCTTGCCGGGAATCTCAGAGTCAATATTGTTCTGGAACTCACCAATTCCTTCGAGCCAGTGAAGCAACTGGTTATCAATGCGCCCCTGTGCTCAATGCAGGATGGAGAGCTCATCTTTTCAAACCATCAGGTGAGACTATAAGAGGGGACATTAAAGGTGATCTGTGGGGAGAACAGCAGGGGTGAGGGGATTTACGCTCAACTTCACGGGTGGTTAATTCCCTTTCTCCATTTGCAGAAGAATATTCCTACGGGCCAAGCAAACGAAGCTAGGTGGGCCAGTCCAGTCCGTCATCTCGGCCCTACGCGTCACATTCGTGGAGACCGCAGCTGTCCAGTTCCGATCGAGGCCTCTGTGGGAGCCAGGTGAGCGTAACAGAATGCGAAGCCTACCCACAAATTCCCACCCGGGCGTTATGGATACCTCAGAGACTGACCAATTGGCCCAATTACTAGGGGAACTGAGGGCTGAAGTGCATTCCGCCCGTCAAGAAACCAATGCTCTTAGGAGAGAACTGATTTTGTCAAAGGAGCGAACTGATGACCTTGCTAGGCACCTATTGCAAAGCCAGGCTGGACAAGCACCCCTACCTGGTTCCGGGGGAAATCCAGCTCCTGTGTTATCGTGTAACCCTGTGCAAATAAACCTACCAGGAAATATTGCATTAGCTCCACCCGAACGCTTTGTCGGAGATCCCAAAAGGTTTGCCGTGTTTATGAACGAATGCCGCTTGCACTTTTTATGCAGACCAGGAGCCTTCCCAAACGATCAAGCCAAGGTAGCCTTTGTATTGTCATATCTCAGCGGCAGTGCAGCTGATTGGTCAATTCCACTAGTTACTCAGGATGACCCAATTCTTAGGGATTTTCAGGGCTTTTAAACTAGCATGGAAAGACTATTTGCCCCGGCACTCCCAAGGACAGGCCCAGGATAGTGAACTTTTGTCCCTACGACAGGGTAACCAGGATCCTACATCGCAACCTTTAATAGGTTGATAGTGGAAACTGGATGGCCTGAGGTAAAACGAATCACGTTATTTCATCGAGGGCTTCGAGGAGAACTCAAGGATGTCTTGGCTCAAGTCGTGAACCCACCTCAAGACTGCGCTGAATATATAGACTTAGTGGTCCAGTTAGATCACAGACTTCAGAGCAGAAAGGCTGATTGAGCCAAGTTTGAAAATCGGGTGTTGGTCAAAACCCACGCTAACCCCAAAGGAGCAGATGCTTCAGAACCCATGCAAATCGGAGGGGTTAAAGGATCCTTAACCCAGAAGGAAAGAGTAAGGAGACAGCAAATGCAATTGTGTCTATATTGTGGAACTTCTGGGCATTTTCTACGGGATTGCCCTGTAAAAACACCCAAGAAGGTGGTAGGAGCTGCTGATAAAAGCCATATGGAGTCAGACTCGGGAAACGACCACGCCCGACAAGCGTAGAAGTCCGCTTGCCGAGCTTGAAGAAGGATACTCAGACCTCGCATTTGATCATACCAATGGTCCTCGTAGATCCAGGGCAGCCATTGCGTATGCACGCAGTAAGGGCATACATTGATAGCGGGGCCATAGGAAACTATGTGGACTATGAATTGTCTTCCAGAATGAATCTACCTCTCTGCCGAAAAACCACCTCAGATGTCATCACCACAGTCGATGGAACTGAAATTGCCTCTGGGCCTGTAACTCATTCCACCGCAGAGATGACACTATTGGGTCAGGATGGGCATCGAGAGACTATTGTGTTTGATCTAATCAAAGCCCCACAGTTCCAAATAATGCTGGGGATACCTTGGTTGGAAACACATAATCCTTGTATTGATTGGCGAGAGAAGAGAATAACCTTCCCGGATTGTGCACAAACCTGTTACCCAAAGAAAAGTCAGAAAGCAGGCCTGGCCACAGTAACCACAGCAGTCATGCAACTACCTCCAGAATACCAGGAATTCCAGGATGTCTTCCAAAAAGAACAGGTAAACACCTTACCTCCTGACAGATCGTACGATTGTAAAATCGATCTCATACCCAGTGCACAACCCCCTTGTAGCAGGATCTATGCCCTTACGGAACCTGAGAACCTTCACCTACGACAATACTTAAACCAGTACCTTGCCAATGGCTTTATTCGCCCATCCAAGTCCCCTGCATCTTCAGCTGTGTTCTTCGTACCCAAAAAGGAAGGTGACCTCAGAACGTGCAGAGACTACCACGCATTGAACCAGAAAACTGTTAAGAACCGATACCCATTGCCTCTGATCCCTGAACTACTAGATCAAGTGAAGGACGCTTGTATATACACTAAATTAGATCTCCGGGGTGCATACCTTCTGGTACGTGTAAAAGAAGGCGACGAATGGAAGACTTCTTTCCGCACTAAGTATGGGTTATTCAAATAACAGGTGATGCCTTTCGGGTTGTGCAATGCACCAGCAGCCTTCCAATACTTCATGAACGCTGTCCTTCGTGAACTCATTGACGTTTGTGTTGCCGTATATATCGATGATATTCTAGTATACTCCTCTTCAGAATCTGACCATGTGAAGCATGTCCGAGCAGTCCTTGAAAAATTGCGCCAGCATAAACTATATGCAAAACTGGAAAAATGCGTTTTTCATGACACAGAAGTTGAATTCCTTGGGTTTATCCTGACCCCAAAGGGAGTCCGAATGGACTCACGAAAGGTAGACGCAATCCTTAAGTGGCCATCACCAAGTTCAGTTAGAGTACAAAGCATGCTCGGCTTTGCCAATTTCTACCGCAGATTCATCCCGGATTTTTCATATGTTGTACATCCCATCAAAGCACTCTTGCGAAAAAATAAATGCTTTATGTGGACTGAAGAAGCTGAAAATGCCTTCCAAGAGCTGAAAGCAAAATTCACGTCTACACCTGTATTAAAGCACCCGCGCCCTGAACTTCCATACATAGTGGAAACTGATGCATCCAGTCTAGCCATGGGAGCTGTCCTGTCTCAAAAGGACCCTGAAACAGGCCAGCTTCATCCAGTAGCATTTTGGTCCAGAAAGTTCTCGGCACCCGAGTTAAACTATGCGGTTACCGACAAGGAGTTATTAGCCATTAAATCCGCCTTCAAGGCTTGGCGGCACTATCTTCTCAGTGCCAAGCATACCATTACTGTGATCACCGATCACCGGAACTTACAGTATTTAAAGACAGCCAAGGCCCAATCGTCACGTCAACTCCGATGGGCATTGTTCTTTGCCGAGTTCGATTTCGTAATAACCTATCAACCAGGTTATAAGAATGGTAAAGCATACGCCTTATCCCGAATAGGGATGGGAGAGGCAGAAGTGAACACAGAACCAGTACCTATAATTTCCGAACAAAGAATTCTTGGCATGACTACTCTAAGACACTAGAGGAAATTCAGGTAAAGATCCAGCAGCTCTTTGATCCTACAGCCCCTGCAGGACTGGGTAAAAAAAGGCCCGGGCTACTCTGTCACCAATGATCTGCCTTATTACCAAGGGCGGCTATTTCTGCCACACAAGGAACTACAAGAGCTAGTCATTTCCCGTTATCATGATACCCTAATGGAGGGACACCCAGGTATTGCAAAAACTGAAGCTAAAATTAAAAGACCATTCTGGTGGCCCACCTGGCGAAAGGATATTAAATCATTTGTGATGTCTTGTGGCATTTGCGCCCAAAACAAAAGTCAAAAGAAAAAACCAGCTGGACTCTTACAACCTTTAGACATTCCACCTACACCATGGCACACCTTACCGTTAGACTTTATTACTGATCTACCCCCATGCAATGGATTTAACACCATTCTAGTTATTGTGGATCTTTTTTCCAAGATGGCCCACTTTATTCCTTTAAAGGGATTACCTTCAGCTTCAATCCTGGCCAAGGAGTTCCTCGAAAACATTGTTCACATACACGGATTTCCGTCCATATTGGTCTCTGACCGGGGCAGTCAATTCATTTCACATTTTTGGAAAAAATGCTGTCAATTGGCGCAAATCGATGAGAGGTTATCGACCAGTCACCACCCCCAGACCGATGGTCAAACTGAGAGGACCAACCAGACTCTCAAACAATACCTGCGTTGTATGTTACATCAGACTCAGAGTAATTGGAAAGACATTCTTTGGATCTCCGAATATGCATACAATAATTCAGTACACTCTGGAACTGGACAAAGCCCCTTTTATACCTTATATGGGCACCATACTCGAACCTCAGACCATGACTCACCCCAACACTTAGAAATGCCCGCAGTGGACCATCTGCACGCTACGATTACACAAGCCTTTAAGGAAGCAACTACACATTTAAAACAAGCGAAAGAAAAATACAAGAAAGATGCTGATCGGCATAGAAGTGATACTCCACAATACCAGATAGGGGACCAAGTATGGTTGGCCACAAAACATATACCTCTGAAGGGAACACGGACCTTTAACCCCAGATATTTGGGACCTTACTCTATTAAGGCCATTATCAACCCGGTGGCTGTCAAGTTGGATTTACCTGCTAATATGCGAATTCACCCCGTCTTTCATGTGTCACTTTTGAAGCCAGTGCAACCAAGGACAAGACTAACCAAGCCACCAGACCCTAAACTTGTAGACGGAGAACCCGAATTTGAAGTTAAGAACATCCTGGACTCCAAGCTGATAAGGTCAAAACTCTTTTATTTAATCGACTGGAAAGGTTACGGACCACAGGAAAGGTCATGGGAACCAAGTGACCATGTTCATGCACCCCGATTGGTGAAAAAATTCCAACGAAATTTCCCAGACAAACCGAAACCACAGGGAAGAATGACTTTAGGAGGGGCCTTGTGGGGGAGTGCTGTCATGATGCCTACCCCCAGGGACCCAGACAACGTCCAGCAACCCCGGAAGCAGGCATCAAGTTATCCTAAGCAAGCCCAACAACCCCTGCTAGGGGCTATTTGGGTCCAGTCCTGGCGCCTATGTCGCCAGGCTCAAATGGAGAGTCAGTCCTGGCGCCATAGGCACCAGGCTCATAGATTAAAACTTACCTGATGCAGACCATGCTGCACACTTACCTGATGCAGACCATGCTGCAAGAGCTCCAAGCAAAAAGAGGCTTGGAAGAGACTACTTTACTTAGGGACTATTTTTTACTCGGGCGGGGCTGGGGAGGAATACTTACCTGGGACTACTTTGGTGGCTATTTAAACCACGCCCGAAGAGCAGCACACGCTTCGCGTTATTCTCCATCCAGCAGCGTAACGCTCACCGTGCCTGCAAGTCTGCATCCAGCCTTCTGCCACGCCCGCCTCGAGTTTGGAGCTCCTAGAAAAAGGGAGAAAGAAGGAGAAAAGGTTAGAACAAGAGCAATACCTTTAATCCTTACCTGAATTCCCGATCCATCGCGCCTTCGAGCTGGAAGAAAAAAGTTATTTTATGCGCGTCGCCTCGCCTGCTGCAGCGCCGCACTGAACTCGCCGGCCTTCACAGCATCTTCACATTCCACCGCATCCTCCTGCATGTTCCCGCCGCACTCCGGCACCTAAGGAGAAGACAAGAACAGCAAGGTGAGCCAAGGGAATACACAGAGGAATATTAGTTACCCCCCATAGACTTACCTGATTTAACCGCCGGGGGTACTATTCCTCTTCACGGGTCGGCGCAGCTTCCACTGCATCTTCGCCGAACCCCGGCCCATAAGGGGAAACGAAAGGACAGCAAGGTGAAACAAAGGGACTAACAAGGGGAACCCTCCTCACCACAATAGACTTACCTGATTTTACCGCCGGAGGTATTATTCCCCAAGACTTCATACTTTCTCTCAGCATCTGAATAAGGGAGAAAGCAACAGGTTACATATTGACATTATTTTATCGAACTGTGTTGGAAAATACAAATCCTTACCGGAATACTACCGGTTGCCACGAGGAACTCTTCATTAGGGTCAAGCTGCAACCTGCAAGGAATCAGACAAGATGAAAGTCAGGCATTTGAACTCTTACGAACTTATACTTACGGCGTCTTGCTGGGAATCTCGGAGTCAATATTGTACTGGAACTCACCAGTTCCTATGAGCCAGTGAAGCAACTGGTTATCAACACGCCCCTGCACTCAATGCAGGATGGAGAGCTCATCTTTTCAAACCATCAGGTGAGACTACAAGAGGGGACATCAAAGGTGATCAGTGGGGAGAACAGCGGGGGCGGGGGGATTTACACTCAACTCCACGGGTGGTTAATTCCCTTTCTCCATTTGCAGAAGAATATTCCTAAGGGCCAAGCAAACGAAGCTAGGTGGGCCAGTCCAGTCCGTCATCTCGGCCCTACGCGTCTCATTGGTGGAGACCGCAGTTGTCCAGTTCCGATCGACACCTCTGTGGTAGCCAGGTGAGTGTAACAGTGGGTTGTGGCGCCTCGTCACCAGTTGTTGATGCCCACCCCCAGTACCAGGACACAAACACAGGACTGTATAAAAAAAGCAAAGCACACCACTGGCTACCCAACTTCCCTACACACTATAAGAAGAGTGGTTATTCCGATAAGTGATTCTTATTTTCACTTGGCTGCATTGATCACATAAACGTAGGTATAAAAATAAAACTATTTTTAATTCATATCCAAATCATTAAAAACGACCATCTATAGGCCAAATAAGTCAATGGTCTGGCTAAAATACAAGACAGAAAAACAAGAGTATGTCAGCATTTGTCTCAGGGTACTTCAGAATCTCAATCAGGACATCAACCTTAAACATTTCATAGAAATATACTAATGACAACTTGTTGACTTTTAGATAGATAGATCTCTCATGGTATCTATTCTAGCAACTGTGATGTTAGTACCAAAGTGACTTTAGGTAAACATGACATCCTAACTTTTGTCATAGCACGTCTACACCGACTTGTGTTTCAGGAGATAGAAATACAACACAACTGAAAAGATCTTGGTGTAAGGTATGTAGTCTGTCCCCTTCTTCAGGACGCTGTCAATTTTCAGTGTACAAACAGAAAGGCAGTCAATCATATGATCAGCATATACTGCCTACAAACAAAAACACAAACACTGCGTTAAAAACCTATCATAATTGTGACCATAGTTGTTTGACAAAGCAGCGCAGGGAATTAGCACCCTACTGACCTGCTACTTGCGTAGCTTCTTTCATGTGTGGGAGTCAAATTTAATTGTTTGGCATCATGTTTCTGCCTATGGAATCGATCTTAACTGCAAGACAACAAGCAAGGAGAGATTATATCAACTCTCTCCCTTTTGTTCTCCTCCATATTCTATTTGATATCAAACAAAAACATATATTTTTTGTAAAAACTACCTTTTAGTGGTTGGGAGTGTGAGGTGCTTCCTGGTGCAATGTCACCCTGTAAGGTATAGGCGATGAGAATCGCCGCCGTGCTGTCTCCAACAGCGTCATAGACTGCACTGCTGCTGGGACATGCAAAAGGGGGGGGGGGCAAGGGAAGTGAAGGTCAGGGAAGAAAGGAAAAGGACCAAGGGAAATTTAATCCAAGCTTCTAATAAGAACTGCGCATTTTCAGATTGATAGGTCCCTAAGTTTACACTTACCCGGGGAACGCCTGGTGTATGGTGTTAATGCCACCTTCGTATTTGTTACAACTGGGCAGTTGCGGTCTGTGATTTGGTGAGCCGCTTGCGCCTCACATTTAATGCTTTCTCAACGTCGGCACTGCCTAATGATCAAAGAAATGAATATGAGTGGCACTAAAAGACAATAACTGTAATAACAGGTGCCCAAGTTTCAGTCCATATCTGATCGACTTACTTCGACAATGTAAATCTCTATCTCTCTGTACGTTCGCGTTGCTGTGGCATTCGGGCTGTAGCTCTGTTCGCCCGGCCGCCATCTTGGATAGAGATGTTATTTACCTGTTTCCCCATGGATGCCTATGCGTGCATGTGTGCGTCGCCGCCATATTGAATTGGGACCATGTTGAACCACATTTTCAGTGTATGGTGTTTGATATTACTTGTGCATTTCACCAATGACTACACAACAGTGTATGCAGTGCAAACTAATATTTGGATTAAAAAAATAGTCCCATGGGAAATATATCCCCTTTCTGATGGAGACATGGATGTTGACTACACCCGCGCCACATTTGTGGAGGACACGACTCAATATTGTTTTTATTTTTTCTGATAATTTGGGAATCCATAAGGTCGCCCATGTCACCTTAATTTATGTTTACTGTATCCGCACTCCTAAACAAACATATGTGCGTCTTCAGAATGTGTAGCATTATATGTTGAATCACATGCGGTCGATGACTGTACATGCTGCCATATATTTGAACATGCATCCCTCGTTCAGGCTATACATGTATAAGCCTCAAAGATGGCACTAATACATACAGGGATGGAGTCGAATATTGCTGATATAAACATCCGCACTCTAAATTTAACTACGCTAAATGAATGTCACTCATTAGCATCACAACTTAGTGATAAAAAAGATTCCAATGCACGGCTAAGTTTAAACCGGTTTTAACCGTGTCCAAATTATAAATCCACTTCTGTTCTGTTTTCCTAAGGGCTAGGTCCCTATCCCCTCCACGTGGAAGTTCTTATATTACTTGGATCACGAACCAGTGCATCTCACCTTGTGAATGTTTGGCTGTCTCGTAGTGTGCTACCAAAGGTTTATCTGCGGTATGATTTCTTATAGCCGATCTGTGTTCGCATATGCATGTTTTGACTGTTCTTTTAGTCTTCCCGATGTTCAGAAGACCACAAGGACATTTTATGCCGTAAATAACCCATTTCGTGAGGCAATTTGAAAAGGTATTGAAATTCCATATTCGCCCGTTAAGGTCAATCTGTTTTATATTGCTTGTCAAGTGACACACCGAGCAGTGACCACATTTGAAGTGGCCTACTACCGGTGGAAGGTGCCAGAGCTGATTCTGATCCGTGGTTGGATTTCTGTCAACAGGATACATGTGTACTAATTTATCACACAGATTTGGCATACGTTTAAATGCAAGTCTGGGTGGGACTGGTTTGAAAGCGTCCGATTGTATGATTTTCCAGTTTTTGAGAATGATCTTCCTGAGATCATTACTCAATGGAGAGAATGTAAAAATACATGTTATTCTGTCATCTGCACACTTAGTTTGTTTTGTCAAACAAATCTCTCTATTGGTGTTACGTGCTTGCTTCATTGATTGTCTGATGGTTCTTGGGGGGATATTCACGGCTTTTAACTTTTTTGCTTAGTTCACTGCTGTTAAATTTAAAGTCGTCTATATCACTACAATTGCACCGAATCCGAAGGAACTGACCGTATGGTGGATTTTCTTGCATACTTAAAGGATGGAAGCTACTATACAGTAAAAGCGTGTTCTTATCTGTAGGCTTTTTATATAGAGTGTGGTCCCCAGAGTAGTGTTAGGTCTTTTAAAGATGATGAGATCTAGAAGGTTTTGAGGAAGCACCTCAAAACCTTCCTCTTTGCTTCTGCTTTCTCTCTCCCTCTCCCCTGCTAAATTCTTCACTGAAACTGCACTGAATCTGCAACTGGGCCACTCTCACCGACCTGGGTCCTGGGCCCAGCCACTCTCCACTTGCACTGCCTCCCTGGCAACCCCTGCACTGCGGGACTGTCTCTGTATCCCTACAGCCCCCCCTTCCAAGCACTTGCCTGCACTTACCTTGCACTTGCCACCAGCTGGCCCTATTTATTTATTTTATTCTACTTACCTTGTACTGCACTTCCCCCCTCCCCTTCCCCTTGCACTTTTTCCCTTCCCCCTACCCCTGCACTTGCGCGATCTAAGTGACACCTGGCCTAGTAGGATCGTTGTCTGTCTTCCCCTCGTTCCCCCCTCACTGCCTCGTCACTGCCTCGTCGCGCCTTGAAACACTTGTGTATAGGCACGTCACAAATGCCATATCATATCAATCCCCCGAATCCCAACCAATGCCTTCTGAAGATACAGACGCTGTACCCACGCTCTTCCTAAGAGATGTCATGGCAGCCATAGCGGATTCCCACTCATCGATGGAGCAAAAGATGGACAGAATAAGCTTGGATGTATCCCTCCTGCGACACAACCTACAGAAGCTGTCAGCGCGCACTGGGGTAGCGGGACAGCGTATCTCTAACACGGAAGATGGGCTGCACAATGTGCAACAACAACCCTAAGGAGTCTCAGCCAAGCTCAAGATCCTGGAGGCCAGGGTCGAGGAGGAAGAGGGAAGATCCAGGCGGAATAACATTCGAATCCTTGGTATTCCCGAGAAAGCCGAAGGACCGTGTATGGAACTTTTCCTGGAGCAGTGGCTAACGGACCTGTACGACCAGCAATCCTTTTCAAAATTCTTCTCGAGAGTAGACCAACGCCCGGCGCTCCCCCACAAACGGTGATAGCGAAGCTGTTACACTACCATGATCGAGACGCACTCCTACACCTAGCACGAACCAAATGCACAACCACCTTCAATGGCTCAAGGATAGCCTTCTTCCAGACTGTACGAAGGAGGTACAGAGGGCGAGGCAATCTTTTGAAAAGCTTAAAAAGCAACTTCAAGTGCTAGAGGTCAAATATGGCCTGCTTTTCCCTGCCCAGTTGAAAATATACCATAAAGGCACAACGGTCCACTTCAAAGACCCTAAAGAAGCCTGGCGATGGGCTGAGCAGCACCTAGAAGGGGACTGGTCGGCACCGTGAGGTAACAAGGGCAGATACCCCAGACCACCAGCAGACCAGCATCAAGTGCCAGACCAACCACTTCAACCCGACCGCCCAGTGGACAATGGGGACTGACCCCTGGTTGGATCCCCACCGGAGATTTAGACCCTACCGGCAGGTATGAGACTGAACTATGGACTGTGCAGAACTATGTCACGGTAATTCACATAAGGCATTTTACACTTTCATAATGCGGCAAGCGGAGGCATATAGCACTCGCACCTGGGGAGAAGGAAGAACCCCCCCCCCCCATAACAACTTTTTCAGTTTATCTTAATCGGGAACAGGTTAAGTTGACACCCTACCTCTTTTGAGTGTCAGCGATGTTGGGGCGACAGGTACTTCGTGTTGGGGTGGAGTAGGGGGAGGGAAGTGATAGTTATGAAGAGCTCTTTGTTACCCCAAGAGCAATGTACCCTTGCATGCTCCAGGGGTTGTTATGGTTCCTGGATAATCAAGGCCGCAGCACTTCCAGACAGCAATCTAATCACCAATTAAGGCCAGTGCCACAGCACACCACCACATACGGGGATCTTACCCCCACAGGACACCCGCCCAACCCTCTAACAAGCTTGCCAGATGGCACCCATCCAATCCCAGTCTGTATTGACTGAACGCCCCAAGTCCCTCAAAGTGCTCACCTGGAACATAAACGGGATGGGCACTGCGATTAAAAGACGCCTGGTCAAGCAATTGCTTAGTAGACCCTCTCCCGTTGTGGCCCTGCTGACAGAAACACACCTGGCGGGATCACACTGCACCCTCTTCCAGCGCACCAATTACAGGTCGGCCTTCCATGCGGGATACACAATGGGATCCAGGGGTACTCCCATTCTCATACATAAACGTATCTCTTTTGCTCTTCAGTGCTAAGAACAACATCCCCGGGGTCGCTACGTGCTAATCCTAGGAATGTTGTGGGGTGAGAAAGTTGCTTTTGTTTCAATATACTCCCCACTTGGATTGGGGCAGGAACTACTAGATGAACTGACTACCCTCATAGGCAAACATCAACCTGATAAGTGGCTTCTGGGGGGAGACTTTAACGACGTCATGTGCAATGCCACTGACCGCACTCATCTCAGACAACGTAACCCGAATACCCCCACAAGGTTGTTTAACTTTGCATCCGCCTTGGGTCTCTGTGACGTGTGGCGGGAACTACATCCAGAGACTAGAGGCTACTCATTCCACTCCGGAGCCCACGGCTCCCTCTCTAGGCTTGACTACCTCTTCCTGCCGCATACAGACCTTTTCAGGGTAACTTCAGCAGACTTACTCCCCCTGGGCGTCTCGGACCACTCACCCCTGCTAGTGGAACTGCGGTTACAGGGTGCATGCCCCCCTAGAACGTGGAGACTGAATAGTTACTATCTGGGTTTCCCCGAACTCGTGGACCACCTTGCTGAAGTCTCCACCGAGTACTTCAAGCTCAACGACACCGGGGAAAATGATCCGTTAGTGATATGGGAGGCCTTTAAGGCCGTGCTGCGTGGTGCATTAATCTCCTGGGTAGCGAACAAACGGAAAGAGAGACTCCAGAAAGTAACAGAGGCGGAGAGGGAGCTGACCCAAAGGGAGAACGAACACATCCTTGACCCAAACCCTCAGACCCAAATGTCCCTTAAACGAGCCACCGAGCGCCTCCGAAACTTAATGCTAGAATACTAGACAACGCCAAACAAGCCCACTGGGACTCCAGAGCAAGAATTTGAGCTTGGGGACAAAGCCGGCAAAATGTTAGCCTGGTTGGAGAAGAGGGATGAGGGACAACGCTGTGTCCGGGAGATCATCACCCCACAGGGTGAGAGGTGCCAGTCGGACGCCGAGATAGTGGAGGCTTTTGCCCAATTCTATGCGGCACTATACCAGGCTCCAACCTCTGCAATGGATCCAACCCTCCTAAATGGCATAACACTGCCAACTCTGTATGCACAACAGAGGGCGGCTCTGGACTGTGACCTCTCAGAGGCCGAGGTGGCTGAAGCCCTAGCACAATTGCAGACAGGGAAAATGCCGGGGGCCAACAGGTTCCCGGTTGAACCTGCCAGAAACTGTGTGGGAATAATTTAACGGCCGCCCTCCATACAATGCTACTAAGCGGCCGTTAACAGGGCAACCTCCCACCGGACCTGTGTAAGGCCACTATCGTGGTTATCCCTAAACCCGACAAACCCCAGGAGGATTGTGCCTCTTACAGGCCGATCTCGTTAATCAACGGCGAAGCTAAGGTCCTGGCCAAGCTTCTAGCCAACAGGCTACAACCGAGTGCCGACACTCTGATACACCCGGACCAATGTGGCTTTATGCCACACAAATCAACCCGAATGAACTTGCGCCGGCTCCACCTGGCATTAGAACGGGCTCCCATCATTGACAGTCCACTTGCATTAGAACGGGCTCCCATCATTGACAGTCCACTGGCAATGGATTTTGAAAAAGCCTTTGATTCGGTCCGATGGGATAGCCTTTGGGAGATCATGAGACGCATGGGGTTTGGCGAGGGATTTCTAAGATGGGTGAAGCTGTTATATACAAATATCCAGGCAGAGGTCAGGGTGAACGGGTGGACCTCTAGCTCCTTTTACTTGGGCAGGGGCACGCGACAGGGATGCCCCCTCTCCCCTCTTCTCTTCGCCCTGGCAATTGAACCACTCACCATATGGCTCCGCCAGAATGCATCCTGGACAGGATTTAGATGGCCAGATGGATATGAAGACCGAATCTCCCTGTATGCAGATGACCTCTTGGTATATCTGGGGGAACCAGCCCGAACATGCCCTATAGTAACTCAGATACTCGTCCGCTACAGGGAATTTAGTGGATTGAGGACCAACTGGAAAAAATCTGTTTTCTTCCCGGTGAAGGGTGGAGATCAGACCAACCCACGGGAGTGCCCATACCGTACGGAACAACATGGCTTTCGGTACCTCGGGATCTGGATAACAGACCTTACCAGCTATGCAGTGCACAATCTCCAACCAATCATTGATCGTTTCATCAATGACGTCAATCATTGGAAGCTTCTCCCCCTGACCCTCATGGGTAGAGCCGCACTTTTTAAAATGATGGCCCTTCCAAGATTCCTCTATGTCCTACAGAATGCCCCGCTACAGATTCCAAGCTCCGAATTTGGCCGGGTGGAGACCCTTCTTAGGGAGCTTCTATGGGGAGGAGGCCAACCACGCATAGCACTGATCACACTTCAAAGATCCATCTGGGAGGGTGGGATAGGGGTGCCCCGACTCCAGACCTATTACTGGGCCTCACAACTCACAGTGGTCAACGACCTGCTACACGGGGATCAGGAAATACCCCATATGAGGGCCGACATTGGGGCCATGCAGGACACAGACCCACTACACTTACTATACCAACCCCCCCCCCCCAGAAACCCCCTCCGCTAACAACCAGGACACATATCACCGCTATTTGGAGACACGCACATGTGTTTGTCGGATGGGGAAAACAAAATAACGGCGGCACAACCCCTATGGCAAAATGGCAATCTGAGGGAGATTGAGAAACTTGAACCATGGCCGCGCTGGGTGAGGGCTGGGATTATGAAAGTGGAGGATGTCTTAAAAGACGGGAATCTAGCCCCATTTGCAGACTTGCAACTCAAATTCCATCTCCCAGACACCGAACGGTACCACTACATGCAAATGACCCACATCCTGAGAACCCACATTCAGGCAGAAGACACTATCCTGGATTTTACGCCAATAGAACACAATATACTACCTGAGTACATTCCCACCAAATGCACCTCTATAACGCTATTACATCCTTTGCCACTCCTGAATTGACCAGCTTAAAAGCCAAATGGGAAAGAGATGTAGGAGAAATTGACCCTGAGGACTGGATGCAGGTACTAATGCACCCACGCGAGGTGGCCATCTCCTCTAGGCTTAGGCTGGTACAGCTCAAAATCTTACACAGAGTGTATTACCCTAGGACTGCAGTGTATGGCTGAAAGCAGGCTACAAATCCGAACTGCCTCCAGTGTGGGGAGGAAGAGAGAACCTTCTTTCATATACTCTGGACATGTCCCCGCATCCGGAGCTTCTGGGACGCTTGCTGCCGGGAACTGACCCGGGTACTCACCCGCACGATAGAACTGGACCCTAAGGTCCTAATCCTGGGTGCACTGGGAGAGAGCGATCTCAATAAATGGGAGAAGTTGTTACTGCACACAGCAGAGGCCCTAATCAAGTGCAACATCGCACAGAAATGGGGAGTGCCAGAACCCCCGACGATGGAGCAGTGGGCAATGGACATGGACACGGACACATGCGCTATGATCCAATGCCGGATTTACAATGCTAGAGGTTGCCCTACCAAGACCTCTAAAATATGGGAGATGTGGAAAGAGGGAGGGCCCTAATGTGCACGAACTTTGGTGATGTAAATCTGAATGCTCACAGAGAGGGGCACGGGAGGTGACCTAGGTGATTGGTGATACAAATACCACTGCTAATGTAAGTTTGGACGAGCTGGTCCTCGATTGCTGTTGTTTTTCATTTATGACTGTTTTGTCTATGTTATAAATAATAAAAAATGTTTTATCAAACAAAAAAAAAGAAAACATTGATCAGGACGGAATCACACAGCCAACTCATGGTAGAAAACCTGAAAGCCGGTGTGATTCCAGAAGGGTTACAGGTGAAAAACATCCCTCGCGTCTTTCTAGATAACCCGAAATTCATGGGGAACTTCAGTGGCGTTGCCAACAAGTGTTCCCGTGACTGGGTTATTTTAGTCATAGAGACGGCAGAAGAAGAGGCCAATAAGCAAAAAGAAGATCTGCTAACATTAGAAAAAAAGATCCAGGCGGAATCTGCAATCCCCGAGACCAAAAGTTTATTGGAAAAAATAGAGGAGGAAATGAAAGTTTAAGACTTTCACATTGAAAAAAAGGTCTGGAAATTAAAAAAAGACATCTTTAATTACAAAGAGCAAGTAACATATCCCTATTTAGTACAAGGGTTATTTCAACAACAAAATGCTAATCCTAATTACTCTAGAGGCCCTCAGAACAGACCCCGGAACATCAAATATGTGACATTTTCCAATTCCTCGAACAACAGTGACTCGGACTCCACACGGGACAACCATCTATCAGTGGAGGAGTCACTGCTCCTGGGGGTCAACCACCATTCCTTTTTTTTTTCAGGGACAGGGGAGACGAGGGAGGACCAAGCAGCGGGGCAATCACAACATGCGCACCTGCCCGTGGCAACCTCTACAGATGAGTTGGTAATCCCGATTTTCAACCTAAATTCATATGTACTCAGTTCCACAGAAATCAATGCACTAAGTAAGGGCCTTTCATTTGTCACCACTAAAATTGCAAATCAATTCACTACTGAAATTGAACTTGAGAACTTTTGCAGAACATTAAGATTGAAATATTTCTTTCGAAATGCTAAAAGTGGGAACCCAGAAAAACAAAATATCTCAGGCCTTGAATTACCCTCAAACCTTTTACCCTCCACCATGATGCTATCACCAGAAATATTGACCTTTGAAAATGAAATCCAGCAGGAAATTCATAGTTTATTTAAAACCAAAAACCAGCAGAGGGACAATTTGACCAGAACAGAACGAATTGCCTTAAAACAACTTGAAGATAATCCCTCTTTCAAGATAAAACCCGCGGACAAAGGTGGAGGTATCGTGTTGTGGGACTCGGTGACATATGATCAGGAAGTCAATAAACAACTGGGAGACATGAAATCCTACAAAAAACTCCCTGGGAATCCAACTCTAGCACTAACGGAAGAAATAGCCAGTCTAATGAACCATGCAGCGGAACATGAATGGATTTGCAAAGATGAATTGGCATTCCTGACAAAACCTAACCCCATGACTCCTGCCTTTTATGTACTCCCGAAAGTGCATAAAGATGCACTTACTCCCCCTGGTAGACCTATAGTATCAGCAATTGGGTCTTTACTAGAACCACTCTCTATTTACGTAGACTCCTTTCTTAGACCATTCATAACATCTATGCGATCCTATATCCAGGATACCACCGCTATGATACGCATCATTGGTCAGACCCCGATGGGGACGACTGACATCTTAGTAAAACTTGATGTTGAAGCACTTTATACTAACATTCCACAGAGAAAATGTCTAGAAGTTATGCATCTATACCTTGAAAAAAGAGAAGATTGCACAGTACCCTCCGGTTTTATCACCGAATGCATCAGATTGGCCCTTACGAAGAATTTCTTCCTGTTTGAAAAAACATATCAACAAATACAGGGCACCAGTATGGGGGCGACCTTTGTCCCCGACCTGGCCAATCTGTACATGGATCGTTATGAGGAATCCATTGTCTACGCTGCCACCAACCTTTTTCGGGATAAGATCGCTGCTTGCCACCGCTATATAGATGACATTTTCATGGTATGGAAAGGACAAGAAGACAAACTGATGAATTTTTTGAATTGGCTAAACCAACAAGCCCCCACCATCAAGTTCACCATGTCGTCCAATAAAGAAAAAATACCATTCCTAGATCTCATCATCTTTAAAAGACCTAACAATACTCTGGGGACCACAGTCTATAAAAAGCCTACAGATAAGAACACGCTTTTACTGCATAGTAGCTTCCATCCTTTAAGTATGCGAGAAAATCTACCATACGGTCAGTTCCTTCGGATTCGGCGCAATTGTAGTGATATAGACAACCTTAAATTTAACAGCAGTGAACTATGCAAAAAACTTAAAAGCCGTGAATATCCCCCCCAAGAACCATCAGACAATCAATGAAGCGAGCACTTAAGACCAATATAGAGATTTGTTTGACAAAACAAACTAAGTGTGCAGATGACAGAATGAATTCTCTCCATTGAGTAATGATCTCAGGAAGATCATTCTCAAAAACTGGAAAATCATACAATCGGACGATTTCAAACCAATCCCACACAGAATTGCATTTAAACGTATGCCAAATCTGTGTGATAAATTAGTACACACGTATCCTGTTGACAGAAATCCAACCACGGATCAGAATCAGCTCTGGCACCTTCTACCGGTAGTAGGCCACTTCAAATGTGGTCACTGCCCGGTGTGTCACTTGACAAGCAATATGAAACAGATTGACCTTAACGGGTGGATATGGAAATTCAAAACCTTTTCAAATTGCCTCACAAAATGGGTTATTTATGGCATAAAATGCCCTTGTGGTCTTCTGTGCATCGGGAATATTAAAAGAACAGTCAAAACACGCATATGCGAACACAGATCGGCTATAAGAAATCATACCGCAGATAAACCTTTGGTAGCACACTACGAGACAGCCAAACATTCACACAATGAGATGCACTGGTTCGTGATCCAAATAATACAAGCACATCCACATGGAGGTGATAGGGACCTAGCCATTAGGAAAACGGAACAGAAGTGGATTTTTAATTTGGACACGGTTAAAACTGATTTAAACTTACCCATGGAATGGAATCTTTTTTATCTCTAAATTGTGATGCTAATGAGTGACATTGATTTGGCGTGGTTAAAACCTCATGCTACACTAATTTAGGGTGCAGATGTTTATATCAGCAATAACCGACTCCATCCCTATGTATTAGTGCCATCTTTGAGGCTTATACATGTATGGCCTGAACGAGGGATGAGTGGTCAAATATATGGCAGCATGTACAGTCATCGACCGCATGTGTTTCAACATAAAATGCTACACATTCTGAAGATGCACATATGTTTAGGAGTGCGGATACAGTAAACACAAATTAAGGTGACATGGGAGACCTTAAGGATTCCCAAATTATCAGAAATAATCAAAACAATATTGAGTCGTGTCCTCCACAAATGTGGCACGGGTGTAGTCCACATCCGTGCCTCCATCAGCAAGGGGATATATTTCCCATGGGACTATTTTTTAGTCCAAATATTAGTTTGCACCGCATACACTATTGTGTAGTCATTGGTGAAATGCACAAGTAATATCAAAAACCATACATTGAAAATGTGGTTCAACATGGTCCCAATTCAATATGGCGGTGACGCACACATGCACGCATACGCGTCCATGGGGAAACAGGTAAATAACACCTCTATCCAAGATGGCGGCCGGACGAACAGAGCTACAGCCCGAACGCCGCAGCAACGCGAACGTACAGAGCGATACATTGTCAAAGTAAGTGGATCAGATATGGACTGAATCTTGAGCACCTGTTATTACAGTTATTGTCTTTTAGTGCCACTGATATTCATTTCTTTGATCATTAGGCAGTGCCCGACGTTGAGAAAGCATCAAACGTGAGGCGCAAGCGGCTCACCAAATCAAAGACCACAACTGCCCAGTTGTAACAAATGCGAAGGTGGCATTAACATCATACACCAGGCGTTCCCCAAGAAAGTGTGAACTTAGGGACCTATCAATCTGAAAATGCGCAGTTCTTATCAGAGGCTTGGATTAAATTTCCCTTGGTCCTTTTCCTTTCTTCTCTGACCATCCCTTCCCTTTCTCACCCCCCCCCCCCTCTTTTGCAGGTCCCAGCAGCAGTGCAGTCTAGAACGCTGTTGGAGACAGCACAGCAGTGATTTCCCTCACCTATATGTTACAGGGTGACATTGCACCAGAAAGCACCTTACGCTCCCAACCACTAAAAGGTCGTTTTTACAAAAAATATATGTTTTTGTTTGATATCAAATAAAATATGGAGGAGAACAAAAGGGAGAGAGTTGATATAACCTCTCCTTGCTTGTTGTCTTGCAGTTAGGAGCGATCCCATAGGCAGAAACATGATGCCAAAGAATGAAATTTGACTCCCACATGTGAAAGAAGCTACGAAAGTAGCACGTCAGTAGGGTGTTAATTCCCTGTGCTGCTTTGTCAAACAACTATGGTCACAATTATGATAGGTTCTTAACGTAGTGTTTGTGTTTTTGTTTTTAGGCAGTATATGCTGATCATATGATTGACTGCCTTTCTGTTTGTACACTGAAAATTGACAGCGTCCTGAAGAAGGGGACAGACTACACACTTTATACCAAGATCTTTTCAGTTGTTTTGTATTTCTATCTCCTGAAACACAAGTCGTTGTAGACGTGCTATGACAAAAGTTAGGATGTCATGTTTACCTAAAGTCACTTTGGTACTAACATCACAGTTGCTAGAATAGATACCATGAGAGATCTATCTATCTAAAAGTCAACAAGTTGTCATTAGTATATTTCTGTGAAATGTTCAAGGTTGATGTCATGATTGAGATTCTGAAGTACCCTGAGACAAATGCTGGCATACTCTTGTTTTTCTGTCTTGTATTTTAGCCAAACCATTGACTTATTTGGCCTATAGATGGTTGTTTTAATGATTTGGATATGAATTGAAAATAGTTTTTTTTTATACCTAAGTTTATGTGATCGATGCAGCCAAGTGAAAATAAGAATCACTTACAGGAATAACCACTCTTCTGATAGTGTGTAGGGAAGTTGGGTAGCCAGTGGTGTTCTTTGCTTTTTTATACAGTCCTTTCCTCGCACACCCTTGCCCCTGAAAAAAAAGAGGAAATCCTTTTTGCTCAAACTGTTAACCACAGACACAGGACAGCATGTAGATCCCGTCTTATCTCTTTATTCCCCAGGTTACAACTAACTTCCTCCCATCACCCCTCCCTTTTCTCCCTCCTCCCGCCTTCCCCTGTGGTGTCTAGAGCATCCTTCTTAAAGGGGGCCGGCTCCTTTTTCCACCGCAACAGGACTCGGGTGTACCGGTTCCACTTGTGTCCAATGCCTGTGGTTTTACAGCATCTTACATGGGACTCACGTCTATGTTTTAGGGCACCAGATATTTGCAAAATAGGGAAGTAAGGAACAGGGAGACAAACGAGTTTGGCCTAGCAGGGAAACTGCGATTATGACCCTTGGTCCCTGCTTCTGCAGTGTGACGATTTCCTGCCAACACAAATGATATTCCATATGGCAATCCAATCAAATGGACTCTGCCAAACTTGAATTCAAGAGATTATAAAAAGAATACAAAAAAGCTATCATCCATGCCAAAGCCTCCTCCTTGAACTCCAGAATTGCTAACGGCAATTCTGACTCCAAAGAAAGGAAACTCCCACCCCTATAACTAAAGATGAGGTTTGGTGTTCTAACATACAATCCGCCATTTGTTCAACAAGCTAGTCTCACTCCACAGCAAAGTACTAGCCAACCAACACCTCTCCAACCCACAAAAACCATCACACTTCAACCCTAAGGTTCCCTGGCACCACCCTGTTTGCATTTAGGGACGACAATGAAGCAGAAGACATCACCCTCATGAAGAACATCAAACCCTCCAAGTGTAAAGGTGATATCTGTCCTGCTACACTCATCAAAGACTGTGCAGACACTGTCGCACCTTTCCTCACTGCATTCATTAACGTCTCCTATGCATCAGGCGCAGTTCCATCCAATTTTAAGGAAGCCTTGGTATGCCCACTACTGAAAAAACCCTCACTAGACCCCAACACTCCTAATAACTACAGACCCATTACCATAGTCCCCTTCCTACTAAAAATCCTGGACAAAACCGCCTATGTACAAGTTCAACAATTCCTGGAAGTCAACAACATCCTGGGCACCTGACAATCCGGTTTCCGTCCTGGTCACAGAACCTAATCATCCTTACTAGACCTAAAAAAAACAGATGGACGACATCAGAGACACTGCGAAACCGGTGCTACTTCTCCTCCTAGACCTGTCGGCAGCTTTCGACCTGGTCGACCATAAGATTCTCTGTCAACATCTCTCCTCCTCAGCATACTTCTCTGCTAACGCTTTCATCTGGATATCTTCATTCCTTCAAGGTAGAGCCATGCAAGTATTCTCAGACAGAGTGTCTGGGAGGATAGCTCAGGGGCAACGTACTCACCTTGGAGGCAAGACGACACAGAGCACTATAGGTTCGATCCCTGGGTCCGCGCTTAGAAACCTCTGGGTATTAAGCACGTCGTAAATAACCTATCATATCATATCATATCATATCATATCAAACCATCCATCATCCAATGCAGAGTACCACGGGGCTCCTGCCTATCACCCATGCTATACAACTTTTTCACCAGACCCCTCTTTAACATGCTTGACTCACTCGGCATTATGTATACCAACTATGACAACGATACACAAATCCTCCTCCCCCATCCAGCGACTATGAGACTGATGCCAAAACCCTCAACGACACCTATGCCACCATCCAGACCTGGATGGCTGAAAACTGGCTGTGCCTCAATGGTGATACGACAGAGCTACTACTGCTAGGTGCCAATTACACAATGTCCAAACTAGACACCCGATACTCCTCCTTCAATATCGACAACTCCACGATCTTAGTGTCCCAGGCTGTAAAAACATGCAGAGTCTACTAAGATGCCACCTTTCCATGTCTAGGCAAATCAGCGCCATTGCCTCCTCCGCAGCCTACCACACTAAACTGCTAATTGCTGCCAGGTCTTTTCTCACCACCACAAACTGCCTAACCATTGCCAGAGCCATTATTGGTTCACGAAAGGACTACTGTAATATCCTTTTCACAGGTGCCTCAAAAAGGAACCTTGACAAACTACAAACCATTCAAAATAATGCCCTCTGTGCTGCCATCGGCATCCCAAAAAGAGAACACAACTCTTCAGCAAGACGACAAGCTCACTGGCTGCCCGTCCGCGAACGCATCCTTTTCAAGACACTCACCCTTAACCACAAGTACTTTCACCATGCAGCCGCACCCTACATCTCTCAGAGAGTTAACATACCCTCCATACCAGAACACACTACACCAACCTGCTTCCGGTACCTTTAGTTAAGCGTGCCAGAGAATACCGCTTGTCTCCATTACACCCTCTGATTACTTATATGACATTTCAGCTATATGTATAGTCAAATGCTGTGATATACTACACACTATGTAACACTTGTGTAACCATATTGCCACTCTTAAAACCTGTTCATAACTATGTATTCTTCCCCCCTGCAACTAAGCCTACACCTTGCAACATAACAATGTAGCATGCCATTCTATTTTATGCCATATTCTATGTGACCATGTGTAACCTTTGCCTCCACCCATGTAAATCAGCATGTACCCAGATGTGTTATACACCTGCAACTAAGCTCACTCCTGTAACAGTGCTGCGATGCCTTCAGCCTGCTTGTGCGCTTTATAAATACAAATAAATAAAAATAAATAAATATAGCTCACATACTGAGGTAAAACTGCAAACTCTTTTCTTAAATAGACAGTGGAGCATGTATCTCTGCCTGCTTACTTAGGACCAAAGAGGGCATGCACACCTTCTTTAGTTTCTGTTGACTCTCTATGCCCTTCGTAGACTTGCACATGTGCCGAGGTGCTGGACTCCCGGCATACAACAAATGATTCACCTTCTGTCTCTCAGTCGTTCAAAGAATTGAGCTGGGTGGGAGACTTCACTTCCCAGCGTGCAATATACAATTTACCTTGTCTCTCAGGTGTTCTTGGAATTGGCTTGGGAGTGAGAATTTATTTCCCAGCATGCAACACCTGCTTCACCACCTCTCTCCATTCTTGGAGCAGGGCTCGGTGTGGTACTTCGTTTCCCAGCATGTAACCAACGAGTCACCATCTTTCTCAGGCTTCCTTAACCTTGGTTGGCTTTGGGGACTTGTATTCCCAGCAGGTCAGTAGATGATTCAAGATATCAGAGTCTCAAATGGACTAATCTGGGTATTGGTAATTGGTTTCAGCATGCAAAAAATGACTCTTACTTGATTCAAGAATGACTGCACTTGAGAGTGACATTTTGCTGTGGCAAAAGCTAAGCCTCGTGGAATGGGGAACTGAGTAATAGAACTATATCAAAGATTCCAAGATGGCTGCCTATAGGAGGAGGATGTGCCAATCGCAATTAGTCTCCGGTCCCATTCTAAAGGTGTAATCTAAGCTGTCTTTGCTTCCCCACACCTCTGGGAAAGGGTATAGTTTGCGGGCCCCATCCATCTAGCAATGGTGTGTACGACCCAGAACAAACAAGGGTACTCCCGTGATGTAGAAGGTGACAGCCGAGAGACCGGATAGAGTGTGGGGCGTGGCAGCTATCTCGAGCAGCTGATTTAGCAGACCCCTGCTCACAAGGGACGCGGTGCATGCGATACCTCATAGGGGTCCCAAAGAGGTGGTCGTTTGCAGCATGGTATGTATGGAGCAATTCAGGAGGAGGAGTCCGCAAAGAAGCGTCGGATGACCAGGTGGGTGACAGACTAGGAAACAATGTGAAGAGGCCACCTGTGAAGAAGGTGTGGTGGGACTGGGGCCTCCCTTAGATTTCGGAAGTGACAGGACCCTGTGAGTCACTAACATCAATGGTGCGAGAAGGGGCGGTGCCCATCTTTCCTTATTATATATACGTGGCCCAAAGCATCAAAGAGTGGGACTGGTGGAGGATAGCACAGGCTTCTGCGCCAAGGCCTGTGCCAGCTAAGAAGTACAACAAGCTAAAGATAGGAGCACAGGTGAGGAGTGAGCAGGTCCTTGGCTATTACGGCATCCTATTAACAGAAGAGGCACACAGGGGGACTCGCTCCCATGGCGGAGAAGGCTTAGGGACTATCAACAAAGGGTTAGCCCCTTATCTCATTGAGACATCCATATCACCTGCAAAGGGGCAGGCCATTGTCTTGTCATGTCCTCCATATGTGTAAAGATTGAGACAGATCAGATAATCGGTGATGAGGGGGCACCTATCAGGACAAATTCTAAGTGGCATTGCATAACGGAGTGGAGAACAGCCCTGCTGTGGGTAATGCAAAAGGGGCCAAAAGAGTGATGGAATTTAGCCCTCACACATAACAGAGCTCTCTTCCGCCAAGAGAGTACATTTGAGCAACCTGTGGCCATAGGCAACACTAACGCTGGTACGAAGCGGATTGGGGCAAACTGTGTGCAACCAGTCTATAAGCCAATGGTAATAGCAACGCCCCCCCAACCCCTTGTTTTTGTACGGCAGGACCACACACCTTGGCACACAGATTCTATCGGACGGTGAACAGGGGATTGTCCAGTAGACAACCTTAAGGGAGGCAAATGTCGAAAATCAAAGGAAGAGGATGGAATAAGAGTACCCAAGCACACCCCACGACAAATGCCCAAGGTGTTGAGGGTATGATCACAAGATGTTGGCAGACAGAGGCGCAGGGAACTTCAAGCGTGGCCCAATCTCAACAATCATTATCACGAGACGAGGAGATTCCAGAACATTGGGACACTATGGCAATTACCAAGGAAGAATTGATGCAATGTTTAGCAGACCATCAGCAAAGTCTTAAGGAATCTCTTCAAGAATATTTTCAGGAGCAGATTTCCTCCTTAACAACTGACATATAAAGTGCTGTACAGGAAATAAAAGGTGAAATCTCAAAATTAGGATAGCGAGTAGACACGAATGAGCAAGCCTTGCAAGAACTGGCTGAAGATTCTCGGGAAAAAGGATGAAGCTCTAGAATGACTTGCATGGATGTCGCATAATTTAGAGCTTCAATCCGAAGATCTCGAGAATAGATCTCGGCGTTCGAACATTTGTTTTAAGAATGTTCTGGAAAAGATTGCAGACAAAGATCTTAAGCAATCAATTCAAGCCTTTTGTGCCAACCTTCTCTTGGAGATTTGCACAGACGAGATTCATCTAGATAGGATTTATAGGGTGGGACCAGCAAGAAAAAAGCCAGGGGCCCAACAAAGGGATGTTTTGGGAGCATTCACTTCTTATGGGCAGAAAGAAGAAATTTGGAAATCAGCACGAGTGGGCACTTTTTTTTATCAATCAATGTCTCGAAGTACAGCTCTTCCAGGACTTGGCATACTCCACTCTACTCAAAAGGAGGCTGATCAGACCTGTCACCAGAATTCTTAATTAGGAAAAGGTTCGATACAGGTGGACTTTCCCTTTGATATTTTCCTGGAAGGGCAGGCAGTTCAGAGTGACAACGTGCGAAGAAGGCCTTGATGTGGTGGCACCAGAGAACAGTGACCGGACTGGGACACAGGATGATGGGGGCTGAACCACCCAGCAGAGGCAGCAATGGGAGTGGTCCACAAGGAATCGAGACAATACAAAAGCCTGAATACCGAGAGGTTGGGAAAAGCCAGTGGACACGTACAGAGGAGTGATGGACGGTGGGCCTGCTAAAGTGGTGAGCGAAGGCTGCAATATCAGACTTGTTGGTGGGGGGGGCAAGGCAATGTTTAGGGATGGGGCAAGGCTGGGGGTTGGGTTAGGGGGCCTGATTTGGGATCTTAGGGAGAGGGTTAGCTTATCTCTCCACAGGTGGTAGGATCCACGTAGTTTACCTATACATGGTCAGGGATTTTCCCCGTAGTCATGGGTTTAAAAATCATCACGTACAATATTAGAGGGATAAACTCACTGGTAAAGCTATGTAAGTTGGAACATTTTTTGAGGCATGAGAAACCGGATTTTCTCGCGTTCCAAGAAATTCACATATTCAGGAAAGATAAATTGTGAATACGATTAAGGGGGTACCCTCAGATTTTTCAGGCCAATGAGAATGACAAAAAAGCAGGGGTTCTGATAGCGTTTAGAAATAATCCTGACATGAAGATTCTGGGCTCCACGGAAGATAAGCAAGGGAGATACCTTTTTTGTTAAGTATCGCATTAAGACAGAGGTATTTACCGTAGCAATGGTGTATGCACCTAATTCCAGACAGGATGGTTTTCTTAGGACCACCTTGGCGGCACTTGAAAATATTGCAGAGGGGTATATCATATTAACAGGGGATTTAAACCTAGCCTGGGATGCTGAGATAGATAGAAGCCATGTAGGATATGCACCACAGAGCACACCGTCCCCGCAACTTGAATACAAATTCAATCAATTGGGGCTAGTCGATGTGTGGCACGTCTGTAGGGATAAGGAAGCAGAATTTACATTCTATTTGCATGTTCATAGAACCCAGTTGTGTATAGATTACATTTGGGTGTCCTCCTGATTGGCGGGACGTTTCAGGGAAGTATCCCCGGAGGCGATTGCGCTATCTGATCATGCACTCTTGGGTGCAATGTTATCCATGACATTTTGACAACGGGGGCTATGGCAGTGGGTAATACCGGAATGGATCCTTTCGGGGCACTGTCTTGTCAGCTGAGATAGAGGAGAAGATTCAGATTTATTTTACAGAGAATGAGATGGTGGATACCTCGTCGGGTATATGGTGGGACACCTTTAAAGCGGTAATAAGGGAGGGATTGATCTCATGCAGGGCTTGGAGGGAAAAACGAGCCGGCATCTAGAGGAGGACTTAGAGACACAGCTTAAGAATATTATGCCGCAGATGGATAAAGATCCAACGAGGGACATGATGAAAACCCATAGATCAATTTGAGGGCAGCTCGAGTTATTAAGGGCTAGAAAGGCGGAGAGGACCCTTCTTAGGGCTAAACAGTATTACTTTGTGAAGGGTAATAGAGCGGGGAGGCTATTAGCATGACAGCTGAGACAGAGGGGGGCAGCCCAAATGATCCTAAGAATTAGGGAGGGGGAAGGAGAATAGATAAGCCTAGGGATGAGACACAGAACACTTATTTGGAGTATATATGTCTCCCAATGATGAGTAGGGTAGATAGGAAAAAGCTAGATAAGAATATCACGGAGGAGGAAGTCAGTGTGGCTATTGGAATACTTCCCTTGAATAAGGCTTTGAGCCCCGACGGCTTTACAGCTGTCTTCTATAAAAGATATCGTAAAACCCTTATCCCCCATCTAACACGACTAAATAGCTCCTTTGAAACATTTGGGCACATTACAGCCTCGATGGATCAGGCTAAACTGGTCATATTCCCGAAACCGGGCAAAGACCTGACACAATGCGGGTCATATTGCCCAATAGCGCAAATTAATATTGACGCTAAAATATATACCAAGATTTTAGCTTCTCGGCTGGAGGATAGACTCCAAACCTTAATAGGACACGATCAGGCGGGTTTTTATTAAACAACGCCAAACCTTTGAAAAAACAAGAAGGATTTATCATTTAATAGAAAAGATGGAGAGGCGTGGGATTTCAGAGGTTCTCCTTGCTTTCGATGCCGAAAAGGCATTCCACCAGGTGGAATGGTCATTTCTCTTTCGAACAATGAAAAGTATGGGGTTTGGGGAACATTACCTCCGGAGGATACAAGCCAATTATCAAAACCCTACCCTGCGCCTGTCCATAAATAGATAGCTTTCTGGCCCTATCCAATTGGAGAGGGGGACTTAACATGGGTGTCCGTTGTCTCCCCTGCTCTATGCAATTTATTTAGAACCCCTTCTGCAGCATCTACGTTAAGCACAGAGAGTGAAATGTATTTGTTTTGGGGGCGTGAACATAAAATAATTGCATTTGCCCATGATATGCTGTCGGCTTTTTCAGACCCGGGGGAGTCCCTAAGGGCGATAGCCTCTGGTTTGGCATTGTTTGGCTAAGTGTGTGGTCTAAAATTCAATATACATAAATCAGAGATATTAAATCTTACATTATCGAGGTGAAAGCTGTTGGAGATACGGGAGTGTAGCCAATTTCAGTGGGCAGAAGAGAACATTAAATATTTAGGGATCCACATTACAAAGCAAATGGCAACGCTATACGAGGCGAACTAGCCCCGGTTAATCAGCACCCTTAAAACAGACCTACAATGTAGGAATCCTCTACATATATCATGGATGGGGCAGATGGCCTTGATTACAATGGTGACCATCGCTCAATCGTCTATTATCTGCATTTATATGGCATGATAAAAGGCTGCGTGTGGCCCTGCAAACTCTAATGTCTCTGAGGAATAGGGGAGGAATGGGCATTCCTGATTTTAGACAGGACTATTGGGCAGCCCAATTGAGAGTGCTGAAACAATTTTTATGGGGGACGATAAAAGTAAACTTTGGGTTTCCATGGATAGAGCAGTGGTGGGTCCACTAGATGCTGTTTTATGGTTAGCCACAGAGGATCGGCCTTGTATGAAGGCATCACGGATTACTGCGCTGGTGGGTGAGGTGTGGGATGATGTGGTAAAACAGAGACATATTTCAACAATTCCGGGTCCATTCACACCACTATTTGGGAATCCCCAATTTATGACTGGGATGGAGGTGAGAGCCTTTGGGGAGTGGAGGGAGGCGAAATACTTAAAGCTAAAGGATTTAATGCATGGTCAGGAAATCAAAACCTTTGAGCGGTGTAAACATTCTTTTGGTTTTACGGCAGGGGATAGGCTTAGTTATTATCAGCTGTGGCACTGGGCAATATACCCCCTCAATAAACTAGCTGCAGGTAGACAACTCACTGCATTTGAAAAATATATTACGTGCACTCAGTGGATGCACATCTTATTTCAGCATTCTATTCATTATTATCTCAAGGGGACTCCCGGGAGAGGTGGTCTTACATGGGAAAGTGGGAATGTAACCTGGATCGACAAATGTTATAGGAGGAATGGGAGGCTTTATGGGGCAATATCCCGAGGCTTACTCGATCCATCCAACTAAGGGAGAAGTGGTATAACATCCTCACCCAATGGCATTATACCCAGAAAGGCTTAGATCTATGTACCCAGAGATATCCCTGGATTGTTGGCGAAGATGTAAGGGGCGGGGGGACTGGCATCACATTTGGTGGTCTTGAAAATATTTTGGAGTCATGTGTACTCGGTGATGAAGGTGGTGGTAGGGATAGATACACCCTTTGGGATAGAGGAATGTCTTTTGGGCCTTTGGACTAAGGATATGGCACCTCAAGAAAGGGCAAGCCAAGTCATATATGGTTTTGACACTGGCCGCTTTATTTGTGATTGCCCGGAACTGGAAGAAAGAGGCTAACCTCCATGATTGGTTAAATAAAAGTTGGTATATATTGGCTATGGAATGGGTCACCTATGACTTACAGGAGGACAATTCAAAATTCATGGCATATTGGGTCGTATTGTTGGGATATCTGAAGGATGACTATCAGATTCAACTGTGCCCACTGAACATTCGGATTTTGGACATTGCCTAAGGCCTTCAGATAACGGAAACCATTATGGACTTCTTTGTACAATCTTACATGCCAATGGTGAAACAGCTTGGGGGATAGGGGCGGGTGGTGGAGCGAGTTTGGTTGGAAAGGGGAATAAGTGGGAGGGGTACTGTTCTGTCAAACTTTGCAAAATGGCAATACATTCTTTTTTTTAAAAAGAACTATCCCAAAGACACACCTATGTGAGAGGTGATATTTTGCGTGCAGCATGCGAGCATCTATGTTAAGATGTTAAGATGTTCTGGAAAACCCCAATTTAAGCAGAAATGGGAGGCTGTGAAATCCCACACTCAATAACGGAAATAGTCAAAGTAAATGGCCAAACCCACTTTATTAAATATCCACATAAAGCAGAGACAGCATACAAGCATTACATTCTTGCAATTCTCAGAGCTCTCATGTAACACAACGGATTATGAATCAAAAACACATCACTACTGACGTCACACTACAATCTCAGTTACAAAAACCTACGGGGTAAAGGGATTGGATAAGGGAATTGACTATATATATAATATATAGGGGTTAGTCGTATAATAGGGCATTGCATATGTGATTGCTCCACCTGAGACCTCCTCTAAATTGATAATGGTGAACACATGTCATCTCTACAATATGTGATTGTTTAATACACATGTACTGCGCGGCCTGGCATTGAGGGTTTTCATCCTTGGGCAATTGACAGGTCGTCAACACATGAGCCAGGATGGGAGTATGGGGAAAGAGGCACAGGAACAGCTTTCCTTTCGATTAAAAAAGATACTATTTGTTATTCCTAGGCCCTGAGCCAGAGCAACTTCTTTGGAGTTGACCTTGTGTGGCACCACGTTTCTGAGAATATGTGGGGAGTTGAGGCAGGTGCCCTTTCTGTCCCTGTGGCAAATGAATAGACAGTGTTCTTGAATTATGGGTCACATGTGAGAGGACCGCATTATTTCACCCTGCATTTATTGGGATTTTAGCTAATATATGAGTGAGTGTTCTTACTTTTCTGACCACTAGGGACTTGGTTGGTCCGTTCCCTATGAATATTTCAACTTATAATTATTCTGCACCTGGTGTTCAAAGACTGGTTGTTTTATTATTAATCTTAGAAAAATATTTCTTGTGCCTTGGGAATTATTATCTTGCATTCTCTCCAAACCATCCAAAGCCTCCCTAATTTCTCAGTAACCTTGGCTGGGTCTGCCCAGTTGCAATCTGTGCCCTGGACAGGTCTGTATTTCTGTAAATTCAGCAGTTTGAGTTTACATGAAGCCTTGAGGCCTTTCATTCATTTCAATGTGTGCTGCTGCTTCCATTTTGAAAAAGATGGCTGCTCAGTACTGTCGTGTTTCTATCTTAGTGAGCTATATACGTGTGTTGTTCGTATTGCATTCAACTTATACATTGCCTATGTTCTTCATGTCTTTATGGTTGCAAGCGATATTCTTCATGTCTAGATGGATATTTGACCTAGTGTCTTTGTTTCTTCGTGGTGAGTGCACATTTGCTTCGTGAGTTTGTACGTTCTCGCCATCTTTAGTTACATTACGTCTATTTCCTACTGTACCTTCCTGGGATAAGGGCACTATGGTCACCTTAGTAAGTGATATTGGGGCAGGGGAGGGGCAGTAGTCATGAATGACATATTCTTCTGCCTGTCAACATCTCCACATATAGGACTGGCAATCTTCTTAATCTCTAGCCTTGTTGGAAGTGAGGACCACTTTTAGTGGGGGGGGGGGGGTGGAATCCCTTGTCTGTTGATCCCACTTCTTACACCATCTCTCACAGATCGAGGGATTAAAAGCAAGACTTGTTAGGTCAATGAAGTATTAAGAAGGTTTATTATACACAATACTGGGTGGGAGTAAGGCCTAAAACTCAGGAGTGGGTCTCAATAACAGTGTGGCAGTTCAAGGGAAACAAAAGCAATTTTAGAGGACTTCTAAGATGTGGATCGAAGTTCTGAGTGTAAAAGTTCTCTTTTACAATAATGTTCTCCTGTTGGACTAACCCAGAATGCTTAGTCACCACAATAGTAAATTTCACATTCTCATTGTTCAAGGCCTTGTAAGAATGTTCACCCGTTTGTATTTTTCCCGTGTTCCCTCCCTTGCCTTGAAGCGCTTTGAAACACATTGGCCCTCATTCCAAGTAGGGCGGTAAGGGATACCGGGCACCGGTAAGGGGACCGGTGCCGGTAATCCCTTACCGCCCTACTACGAGGTCCCTTAGCGGGTCCCTTCCTTAAGGCCTGGTCTGACCAGGTGTTAAGGACGGGACCCGTTAAGGGACCTGGGCGCAAATAACGGGCTTGGCATATGCCAGCCCGTTATTTGCGCCCTCCCCATTCCCATTGAGCCCTATGGGGGCTCAAATGGGAATGGGGAATGGTTTGGTAAATGGGGACTTACCGGTCCCTCCAAGGTCAGAATGGACCGGTAAGTCCCCATTGAACCAAACCGAAGTCGGTACCGGTATGGGAGGCAGTCATGGCGCAAATAGCGCCATGACTACCACCATACTCGGAATGAGGGCCATTGTGTATTGGAGAGTTTGAGAAATGATCCTATGCTCGGAGGTGCACACTGTACCCAATGTAAATAAGTCTTGCCTATGTTTCATGGGTTATTGGGTTGTTTGTAGGGCATGCGTCAGCAGTGAGGGCCAGAAGGGTAATTTCTCAAAACCCCTTCAAACAAAAGGATAACAGAAGATTAGGAGCTCTTCACTATCTGCGCTGCCCCCCTATGTCAAGCAGCCAGTCTGATATCTAATCAACAATGTGGTGGCAAGTTTTGTTATTGAGTTACTAAACCATTTGTATCAAAAAGAAAACACTGATACCATCTTTTGGATTTTTCTAAAAGTTTTTTTGTCAATTTTTCCAGTATTACAATAAAGAGATCCAGAGTGTAAGTGAATGCCAAGTCAATATTCCATCACCGTAAAAAACGCCAACACGTGTTTCAACCCTAACCGGGCCGTCTTCAGGGCGTATGAATCTATAAGTGACTGAGTGTTAAGTTGCCGTTATTTTGCTGTGCGTAAGAAATGCACACTGTTTATTTGCGTTTTCTTTTTGTCCGAATCAGCCGTCCACTGGCAAATATAATCTATTAATCTCGGTATTAGAGTTATAGGATGCGTGTATTCAGAGCAGCATAGTATCCTAATGTGAGTCTTTTTCTAAACGCTGCGACCGGCCACAACATGCTTAATATCTGGAAACTCACATTAGGATACTATGCTGCTCTGAATACACGCATCCTATAACTCTAATACTGAGATTAATAGATTATATTTGCCAGTGGACGGCTGATTCGGACAAAAAGAAAACGCAAATAAACAGTGTGCATTTCTAATCTGTGGTATTCTCACTTCTATTGTTCTGCTTCAGTTAGCTCATTATGTTTTGGCCCTACCAAAGTTTGAGCCAAGATCCACAAGTCTCGTATCTCTAGTAGCCCTGATACCCTCACTGCTCCCCAGCTCTGACTCCACTGGTTTTGCCTTATGCCGCTAAGAACTCTTTCCAATCTTGGGCCATCTTGTCCGGTATAGTACTGGTATATTTCTATGGACCTCACTGTCCAGCTCCACCATCTTCCTCCATCTTCATCACTCATTCAATTACTTCTTCCTTCCTCCCTCTCCTGCTCTCCTCCAACCTCTTGCCCATGCTCCTGTGTCCTTCCACCAACACATTCCTTCCCTGTTCCTCTACTCTCCGATACATTCTCTACACCAACACCTTTGTTTACCTGTTCCTTCTTGATTTCTTCACTCTCCCTTTCTTTCCCTACTCCAATTCTTTCCTGTCCTTGTTCCTTCCTCCACTCTCCTTTCTCATTCCATACACGCTGCTACCTTGTCTATAAACTCCCACAATCTGTCTTAACCCCTTGCTCCTGTTCTACTTGGTTCTGTTGGTAATTGGTACTCTATGGGTTGCAGTGGAAACACCTGAGCTTGTTTAGTGGTCTTAATGTAGGATTGTATTAGGGGTGTATGTTCCACTCCCTCTCCCCAATGTGTGGACCCTACTGTTTGTGTTGCTGATTGTCACTTCACAGCTCCAACCCCTGAGGACTGAATAGTAGGAGTGGCATGGTGGAATCAAGCAACCCTGTCATGAGGATGCCCCATTCTGAAATAGCTTTCTTAGACTGGCATCCGTCCTCTCTACCACACTAAATTGTTTGTTGCTCTAATGCTCTTGCTTAATCAGTATCTTGTATTTCATGCTTATAACCCATAGTGAAAAAATGTACTTGCCTCACATCTAACCTAACTTTGTCTGAGGTATTCCGGTTACAACGACGGTGATACCCTCACGACCCTCTCTGTTATGTTGGCATGTTACTTTATGCCATAGCAAGGTCATCTCACAGTATTGATGAAGTGGAGTGAGACATGGGAGGAAGAAAGTGAAGAATGCAGCACATCAAAGTAAACACTGGTGCACCAACAGACCTGCGCTGTAGGGCCTGTTTGCCATGAACGTTGACGAATACCCAGTTCTTCAGTAGAAATAGCTCGGTAACCCTTAAAACCCGTACCTTTGATGGTGGCCTGCAGTGCATGTATTCTCGACTTCAGAAGAAAGTATTTCCGTTCTAGTTGGTGCAAGATGGAGGCCCCGCGCTCCTCTGCTCTGTGTAATACAGGAAGCAAAAAGCTCTCCCTGCTTCCTGTCTGCGTGGAGCATGGGAGTCAGAGGCCTACCTGCGGAGGAGTCCCTCGGAGCAACGGCTTCAGCGGAAAAGCTGTAAATGTGTGTGTATGTATTATGTAATGTGTATGTGAATGAGTGAGTAGATAATGTATTTGAGGCTGGGTGTGCTTGTGTATGAGCGAGTGTATGGTGAATTGTGTGTAAAGACGAGCACGTGAATGGTGTGTGAATGTGTGTGTGCTTGGGCAGAGGAGCAGATTTTGAGGGTTATGGGAGGGGGTGAGAGAGTATGAGTGGGGGAGTAGTGGACAGGTGGGGGGTGCGCTAAAACATAATTTTCAATGGGCATCCATGATAAGGCAAACATAATGTGTGATTAGTGGCAACCATGGCCTTCTAGTACAGCCAGTCTAAACATTTCTTACTGTGTAATGGCATTATTTACTGGGCATCTATAATAAAGTAAGAATCATATGTGTTTATACATGACCAAACTTGCATTTTGGTGCAGCCAGTCTAGCCATTTCTTACTGTGGCTTGACATATTTTACTGGGTATATCTGATAAAGTAAGCATGATAAGTGTTATTACCTGGCTAGACTGTCATTTCATTGCATCCAGTGTACCTTTTTCTTACTTCGGCATTGCATATTTTTCTGGGCGTCTATGATAATGATATGTGTTATTGCATGACTAGATTGGGATTTTGGTGCAGCCAGTCTAGCTATGTCTTACTGTGGAATGGCATTTTTTACTGGGCAATATAAAGGGTAAAGCATACATGCTAAAAATGATTACGCATGTAGAGTGGCCTACATTGTGCAGCCAGTTTGGACATGTTTTCCTGTTGTGGCATTGCATTTTTAATGACAAAGTATTAAATTCATTAAAGCATGAATCCTCCTGTTCATTGTTGGTGACAAAACCAATTGCAAACTGTCTGACTTTATTTCAAATTTTTTGCAAAAAGTGTGCTGTACAATGTCTCATTTTAACCCATTATTCAAACATGTTTCTCAGGGAGAAAACCACAGAATCCTTTGGTTGGTTTGGGCCCCTCGCTGTGCTCGTCACTCTGGCATATTTGTGGCAAACATTTACACCTCTTAAATTAAATTCACCCCGACCCTAGGTGAGTGACTGGTGGATGAATGGGTATGAACATGTTTGTGTTTGATTGGGGCCTGGCCAAGGGGCGTTGGAACATGGATGTTTTCTTACATGTTACTGGCATCATTGGGCAAAGCCAACTTGGTGAATGTTATTGCATGAAGGAGGCTTTTGGGTGGGGTGTTTATAGCACAAGGGAGCAGGCAGACTGGACATTTTTTGTAAATAACAAGGGGGGGTCCTGGGAGACACTCTGCCAGACATGAGTCCTGGTTACAAGAGCCTCACCCAGAGTCTTTAGCTCACTATCTTTCACAGAGGAGAAATATCCTAAACATATCAGTCTTTGTCCTGCCCTGGGGCAGTCCAGCACTGAAATGCTTTGGACTGCCCCAGGGCAGGACGAAGACTGATATGTTTGGGATATTTCTTCTCTGTGAAAGATAGTGAGCTAAAGACTCTGGGTAAGTCTCTCGTAACCAGGACTAATGGCTGTCAGAGGGACTCCCAGGACCCCCCTTGTTGATTTACAGATTTAAGTAACTTTGGGTCTCACCCTAAGTTACTAAGGGAATCCAGACGTGGACCCCTTGCTCACTATTCTTAGAGAGGCACAGCTCCACCCTACTGTTGAGGTCCAACCAGACCGAAACACGTGTCTGGGGTTTCTGTTGGTACTCTTGTTCAGAGGAGAATTACATAGCATTTCGGTGCTGGACTGCCCCAGGGCAGGACAAAGACTGATATGTTTCGGATATTTCTTCTCTGTGAAAGATAGTGAGCTAAAGACTCTGGGTAAGTCTCTCGTAAACCAGGACTAATGTCTGGTAGAGGGACTCCCAGGACCCCCTTGTTGATTTGGACATTTTTTGTGGCATGGCATATTGTAGTCACACAAGAGGCAGACCACTATTATGTGTTTTCTTACATGGTGGGTGGAGGTATTTGTGCAGCCAAACAAGTAAAAGTTCCCATACTGTAGTATTGCATGTTTTACTGGCATTGAGGGCAAAGCCAACAAGAGAATGTTCGTACATTTGGCAGGAATGACCCACATGTTCTGGGGCTGACCAGTGATACAAGGTTTTTGGGCACAAGTGAAGGCAAGAGTGGCAGGAGCGAGCATCGAAGTGGAAGTGCAAGCGCCTGCAGGTTGTATCTTGGGCAGATATAAACGCAGCAGTAAAAACAAACGTCTGAACAGGCTCAAGGGCCTAATATATATTACGGCGAAGAGACGCATAGCCATGGGATGGAAGAGCCCCAAAAACCTAAGCAAAGCACAGTCGTGGGGAGACCTCACTAGGTGGATAACGGCTGAAACTGGAGCGTGGGAAATGCAATTCAAGAGCAAAGGCTAGACACCAGCGAAGATCTGCACCGATGGATAGTTTTTTTTATTTATTTTTTTATTAGGTTATATTACAACCCTTTAAAAACAAAAAGGAAACAAAAAGCAAGCCAAGCCAAAGTTTCTACATTCATCTCCAATCAGTGCCAGCCCTCATCTCTACATCTGTTCCCCGTGTCATGGCCTCTGTTACGGATGTCAGAACGTCCCAGCAATGGGATCCACCGAGGCATCGTGTAGATGATCTTTTATGATACGAAGGAAAGAAACCAGGGCATATAGCACCCCTCTGTTTGACCCATCAAACAGGGCTCTCCACCAGTCTTCGCGGGTGAGGAACTGAAAGTTCATTGTTATTGGGCTAAAGATGTTATCTCTTTTAGTCTCAAACTCTGGGCACATTAAGATTAGATGTTTAAGAGTTTCCTTAGAGGTGGAGCAGAAACGACAAGTAAGGTCCAAATCCGGGGATTGTGACCAGTAGCAGAGGCGTTCTTTAGTTGTCATGACATTCAACCTGAAGTGAAGATAAGAGGCCCGAGCCCACTGGTCCGGAAAACAAGCCAAGTACGATGGTACACATCCATATGCTCTTGCCTCGGCCGGCACTTCAAGCATGGACCTAGAATTGGTTTGTTTATCACAGGTCTGGATCCAGTCATTTCTCCAAATCTTTAGTTTCGCGGCATCTGGATTTTCAAGCAGCAGTTGCATCGTGATATCATACGTGCTAAGCACGTCATGGCATAGCTTGTTCCATTGAAATGCAATTGTAGGGGCCTTGGCAGACTGTAGATTGTATAGAATATCCATCTGGGGCAATGTGATATTTGCGTTTAATTTCCTGAAAACGCTTAGGAGGTTCCAAGCGACTCTCGCTTGCATCGATATGTATCCAAGTTCATATCTAATACACACTGTGGCGGTGCCTTTTGGAAGATTGAGCACCCTAGACCAGAAGATGTTTTCTAAGGAATTCCACACTTCAAACCCACACCCAAAGGCGTTTTCACCAGCATATATCAGAGACGGTACCACCTTCTGCTGGAAAAACATTAGCGTCGGTCATAAACTAAATTTTCCAAATTTTTTGTTAATTAAGACTGCTTGGCATGCCAATTGACGGCATTTGTTCTTGGCTGAATCAACCCAGGGGGCGTCATTTCTGCTAGCACTTAGCTGCATTCCTAGCTATCTGGTGTTAAACACGCGCCCAATGGGTTCTTTGTTCACATACCATTTGAATTTCTGCCGAGACAGGTTAGATCCTTGGAGTCTTTCAAGGACCATGACTTCGCATTTCCCTCTGTTGATAACCAACCCGTTATCTGTTAAGTATTTTTCCACGGCATTCAGTTTACGCTGTAGACCTATAGGAGTTGAGTCTATTAAAATGATGTTGTCTGCATAGACTAAATAGTCCACATGAGAGCCGTGTAGTTTTGGCGGGAAAGTGCGGAGGTCACGGAATACATCCTTGATATCGGATATGAACAAGTTGAATATGATTGCCGCAAGCGGGCACCCTTGCTTGACACCTCGAAAGGTGTAAATAGGTGAAGAAAGGTTACCCTTTTGATCTAGGCGAACTCTGATGGTCGTGTTCGTGTGTAGTTCATAAATGGCGGCCAGCAGACTTGCAGGGCAGTTCCATTTGGTCAATTTAGACCAGAGCAGATCTCTATTGATACTGTTGAACGCCTGGGACAAGTCCACGAAGGCGAGATAGATCTTGGCATTAGATCGTAGGGCTTCCATTTTCAATAGATTTAGTATTAAAAGGTTAATACCGCAGCCCAATCCTTTTACAAAAACAGTTTGTCTAGGGTCCATCTGGTTGCAATTTGCTGACCATTCCATCAGTTTTTGCTGGAGGAGAGTAGCATAGACCTTGCCCAGTACATCAAGTAGAGCAATTGGTCTATAATTCTTTGGATTGCAGCGGTCGCCTTTTTTGAAAATGGGTATAATCACTGCTGATTTCCAGGACGTAGGAGTCTTGCAGTTATTGACAATCCTTTTGAACAATAGCTCGCAAAAGGTGGTCCATATTTCAGGTTGAAGCTTGAGCGTAAAGTTCGTTAGGCCATCAGGACCAGGGGCTCTTGAGTTGTGCAAGTTCTTAATGACTCTCAATATATCCTCATAGTAGAAGACCAAGTCCCAATGTGACAGTACAGGAGGCCTCCAAGCAGCGACCTCATTGTTATTGCAGAAGAGGTTTGCATAGAAGGATACCTACTCGGCCTCAGCAACCAAGTTAGCCTGGAGAGCATGTTGAGGCGCAAGGTTGTCATTTATCAGTCTCCAGTATTCAGCGGCATTTGAGCTCTTCATTTTTGATAACATTAGCTCTGCATCGTTCTGCAACATGATACACTTATGAGACTTAAGCCAGTTCTTATGGTGTTGTTTAAATTTTCTCACAAGTCCGTAGGCAACACTAGGTATTTGTTTGCGGGCCGATCTTATCTGCCAGCGTAAAAGACGTTTCCGTTTTTGCACCTCAAGATCGAATTTGTGCTTCAAAGAGAACCGACTATTGCCCATGTTGGTCCTGCATTCACGGTATTGGGTTAACAGATGGTCGTATTCCGTAAATTCAGAGGTCTGGAGACCCCTCAAGATGTTGCTTGTTTCAGAACAATCTAGATTTAAACGAATCCTACCAGTTCCTGTTCTGATAGGAAATACCCAAAGATCTCGAGGGTTTTCAACCGTTTCCGTGAATGTCAAGACCACCATGTCATGGTCGCTATGCTGCATTGTTTGGACAGACAGACTAGTCGTTCTCATATGAATCCTACTGGATACAAAGATGTAGTCCAAGGTGGAATTGAGTTCGCCTCGACGCCAAGTAGGAGCAGCAGGAATATCGCCCAACGTTTGACCATTCAGCATTATTAGGTCACGTATCTCCATTTCTAGGCACCATTGGGTTACCGGATGGAATTCTAAGTTGTTTACAGTCTTCTTGTAACCTGATTTATTCAAATGATTAAAGCAGTCGATATTAAGGTCTCCACAAACTATCAGCTCGTATGGGGGGCCAGCTTCCATATACTCGTCCAAGGACTTCGTAACTTCATCTATGAAGTTTTTGGTTCCACTAACCGCATGGTTCCAATAAAGGTTAAAAATACAGATGGAAGTCGAAGCTCCAGCAGGTGTGCTACCCACCCCGACCGTAGTCACCTGGATATATGGAGAGATGTCAATTGAATTCAAAATCCGGAGACCAGAGTTGATCCTGGCAGCTACAAGGAGGCCTGCCATCGGTCTCCCCCTAGTCTGTTTGAGGGCCGGTGTAAAGGCGATTTCAAACCCTTCCAAAATGGGTTTTTCACAGAGCCATGTCTCTTGTAGGCAGATAAGATCCAGGTCTTCGGCCCAGGTGGTGTTGAACAGGTGACTGAAGCCTCTTGTATTCCAGGAGCCCAAAGTAAGGGTTTTTTTGTTGTTAAGGTGCCTGAGAGCCTGGCGTTAACAAGGCATGGTGTTGTTTAGGGTTTCAGCAACCCACGCCCAGTCGTTCCCTTGCGCCAAAGATGATGTGTCAGACACTGGCCGGTCTTCAGTCGGGTGCACTTGGCCAACTCCTTGGATTGTAATCTTGATGTTGTTTTGACTAGATGTCTCATTCATCGGCTTCCCAGTCTTCTGTACCGGGGAGAGTGTTCTTAAATGAGAGGCTGCAGTAACCCGCTCGCTTGAACGCGTTGGTGGATTTTTATCATCTCTGCCAGCTTCCATCGGGTTCACAGCTTCACTCAATGCCTCTGCTGGGGCCCATGTTGAGGCTAGTGAGATATCAAAACCCAGCGACATTAACACCGGTCCGGCTTGGAGCAATGTATCAGCTATGATTTTTGACTGAACATGTAAAATGACTGCATCATTTTTGGTTTCCTCGAGGAATTCTACAATTTTCAAATCGCCAGATTCAATTGCCCGCAGGCTTGGGACCAGGTGACATAGCCACAGAACATTGTGGCGATTCATTATCAAGTCATCAGCAGAGTCAATACGTTCTAATAGTACCTGATGCTAAGAGGACTCACTCTTCCGATGTTTGCTCTTAGGAGGTTCTTTTGTTGTTTGCTTTTTCAGTGTAAGATTTCCTTGCGGAACCCCCATGGCCTTAGATTGCAACGGGTTAATCTGAATATGATCCTGTAATTTAGTACCTGAGGGATCAGTCTTAAAGGCTTTGGGTGGTTGCCGGCTAGTGCAAGGGCTTAAAGAAGCTTGAGTTTCTAGATCTTTCGATTTAGGAGGATCTTTGTAACACTGGTTGCAGGTCTTCCGACGTTTCTCCTCGAGCGTCATAAATGGTTTAGAGCAGCTGTTCATATCATCTATTAAAGTGGAAGTTGGCCCAGTTGCTTCACATAAAGATATAATTCTGGATGCTTTCCGGGCCGGCACTTTTGGCGGAATAGAATTGAGGCCAGACAAATGTAAGCCGATGTCAGGCTGATTGATTATCTGGGGACAGACTGCATTCGAAAGAACAGTGGTGTTGTCAATCTGCTTGGGTACATCGAGGGGGATAGCCGACAACAAATTGTGCTCCGCTGTCTCATCCACTTTCTTGGCTACTTCGTCCTCATATATCGATATGTTTAACAACTCCTCCGGTATGCCGCGTAAATCGATTATAGGTTCAGTGGCCGGATCTAGATCGATGGCAGTAACATTTGGCAGCGGTTCACACTCATCTTTTTTGCCTTTTGGAGTTGTTTTGTTGACAATTACATTCAAGGTTTTTAGATTACGCAAGAATTTCCTGGGATCATTACCTCGATTCCTTTTTTTCATGGGCATATTTTTTGATTTTTTAGGTTCGTTGTTTCTACAGTTTGCGGTTTTCGAACCAGTAATGGGCCGACTCGTAGGGTGTTTAAATATGTCGAAGACTACAGCAGCGGCGTCGATTCCTGGTTTTAGTACATCAACCGGCACCTCTATATCAGAAACAGGACCAAGATTTGAGTTTGACGAGGCAGCCAATTGAGGATCATGAAGCGCCAAGTTCTCTACAGCTTGAGTTTCCAGGCAAATGGCCTGAAAATTGGTCAAAACAGGTGGAGTCAAATCAATGGCGGAGAAGGCAAGCTCGGCCGTTTGCGGGCCTGAAGCACATGGAGCGAGTAACAACAAAGCTTGATCTTGACCATCTTCGGCTGTCGCCTTTTCAGTATTAGCCAACTTATCTGCGTTTCTCTTGCACTCAAGAGCAGTGGCTTCTGCAATCTGGGCACACGTGGCTACTGGTATCCGAGAAGGTGAACAAGCTGCAGGATTATTTGGAATTCGAGAGCTCTGTACATCTCTGTCTTCAGGAGCTTCAATATAACCAGGATTGTCGGCTTTTTGTTGAAAGAGGTGTAGAGCCTGTTTAGCCACTTCAGCCAGTAATTTTCTGTCTAAGAGTGCGTTTTTGTTACTGTCTATTAGAGCAACTAGTGCCAGTTCCACCTGTTTGTTAGTGTGCAAGGATGTGTTCATTAGAGTTGTTTGAGACGTCTCCAGTTCAGCAATCTTCGCATATGCACCACTGAATTAAGCTGTTAGGTCTTTCATGTTGTCATTTATATGTTCATACATTTTTAGAAAAGGAGCCAAGGCAATTGTGGTTGATGACATAATGAGACTTTGGAGCTCTTGCATGCTTGGTGTATGACATGCATTACCAGTGCTGTCCATTGTACGGCCTTTAGATCGCCTTTTGCCCACTGGAAGTCTTCTGATTTTGGGAAAAGGGCGCTCCATTAAAGATGAGTCCGATGAAGATGAATCTGACTTATCTTCAGATTGAGAACTCGCGCTTGAAGGTCCATGCATGCGTTGATGTAAGTTAGACGATGGACCATTTTGCGATATAAAGGGGTCAGCCCCTTTCACCATAACAGGCTTCTTCTGTGAGCATAGAATGCTCGGTGAAAGACTCGAGCGTCTACTGGTTCTTTCGATCAGATTGGCCGTGGAGAGGCTCCGCGGGGGGCTTTTAACCAGCAACACTGATGGGGGCACCCCATCCACAGGGTTAGTGGACGCTCTCGTTGGGGTTGTAGCACCCGGCAAACAGTTTTTTATTGCCGAGTTGTTCGATCTGCTTTTGTTCAAATGCTTAAGGTCCATTAAGAGCTTATTAACAACTTCTAAGGAGTTTCTGCGGTTGATTGGGTCTTTTTCTTGCAGAATCGGCACCCTCACCCCCTCAGCGTTTACAAGGGGATCGCAGGCAAAGGATTGTGAGTCCGGTTTTTGAACCGGGTTGAACACTTCATTGAATGTGAACGCTGTATCAGGAGCACTACCTTCGTACAGCGTATTTAGTGGGAACGCCGGCGAAGGTAGCAACTTCTCATGTGCACTGTAGAATCGTGTGCGTGGAGAAACATTACTTGCTTCTTTTTGTGTTCGAACACCTACTACATCACAATCACCAGGGCTCACATGGAGCACCTGGGCGCCGGGCGTCGCACTAGTGAGTTGACAAAGAGGCGTTTGCATGATAGCGAGGTCGTGTCGCATTGAGCTACTGTCATTTAATGCAGTACTGGCTGGAATATCAGAAGGGCCGTATGTTAGGGCCAAATTAAGCATAACCATCGGAATTGACTGTGCTTCATGTGAACTAGCGCACTTGTCAGGGGGCACATCACTTTTACTTTGACACCGGGAGCGGGGTGGAAAAGCCTGGGGTGGGACCATTTCTGGAGGGCTGGGCTGGGCAGTAACAATGTCAGTAGAAGACTGTAGAGCAGTTGCCACGGCCACTCTCTCAGCCCCCAAACCCTCTGCCGCACCTCCCATTTGCCGGTAATGAGAAGGAGAGTCTCGATCCGCTCGTGAAGTGGCAACCACACAAACACTTACTGTCTTTTCATCGTTGTCGCTGGGTGTAGGTGTTGAGTTCGCGGCTGGCTGCATCAGACGCTCACCTTGGTTCTTAGACTGTACGCAGTCGGGGACAGCAGCGACAACAGCGACAGGTGTATGGAGCGCCTCCGAGGACTCCGCTGAAAGCCATGAATGTTCGGAGTCAAGGCACGCAGGCTCGCGCACACGCTTCCTTTGGGCTCGAGTCTTTATAGCAGTACTCACGGTCTTTCCTTTCTCCAAAGCCATGAGAGCGTTTGTTCGCATTATGGCTGTGACTGAAGCGGGGATGAGTACAGTATGCAAGGAGCCAGGGGAGTCTAGAGCCAAGTCCCGGATTCCACGGACTTCCTCGGACTCCTCAGACTCTGCCAGACTCCGCGCCCGCTCCGCGGGGAGAGGCAGGTTTTAAGCAAGAAACACTCCCACAGCAATAGAGAGCGAAGAGTTACTGGTCACTCCTGGTCACTCCTCAGACTCTGCCAGACTCCGCGCCCGCTCCGCGGGGAGAGGCAGGTTTTAAGCAAGAAACACTCCCACAGCAATAGAGAGCGAAGAGTTACTGGTCACTCCTGGTCACTCCTCAGACTCTGCCAGACTCCGCGCCCGCTCCGCGGGGAGAGGCAGGTTTTAAGCAAGAAACACTCCCACAGCAATAGAGAGCGAAGAGTTACTGGTCACTCCTGGTCACTCCTCAGACTCTGCCAGACTCCGCGCCCGCTCCGCGGGGAGAGGCAGGTTTTAAGCAAGAAACACTCCCACAGCAATAGAGAGCGAAGAGTTACTGGTCACTCCTGGTCACTCCTCAGACTCTGCCAGACTCCGCGCCCGCTCTGCGGGGAGAGGCAGGTTTTAAGCAAGAAACACTCCCACAGCAATAGAGAGCGAAGAGTTACTGGTCACTCCTGGTCACTCCTCAGACTCTGCCAGACTCCGCGCCCGCTCCGCGGGGAGAGGCAGGTTTTAAGCAAGAAACACTCCCACAGCAATAGAGAGCGAAGAGTTACTGGTCACTCCTGGTCACTCCTCAGACTCTGCCAGGCTCCGATGGATAGTGCTAACAGTGCCATTGCTCCATTCCAATGCGTCAGGCGCTACCTCAGATGAAGCGGATAGCCCGGGCTCGAAGGCTGGCACAAAGAGGACTGATGAATAGATCGTGGTCTTGGGGAGGGGAGGGGAGGGAGGGAGGGAAGCCAAGGGAATTAAGATGTGTGAACTTTGAATGTTACATTGATAACGTTATAAGGTTGATTACAAATGTTAAAACCAATAAAGAAATTTAAAAAAAAAAAGAGAATGTTCGTACTGGCATATGCTGGCAATATACTGGCTGAGCCAGCATAAACATGGTTTCTTTTTACTTATTATTCTTATTGCTGTGCGTAATATCATTGGCCACACGCAGAGTCGGCTGGTACATTCGGGTGCCCATAGCGAGGCACAGCCCCCGTGTTTCAATCCTAGGTGAAAGGTTAAGGGTTTGATTAAAACACATATTTATATCTTTCACCTAGTGCAGTGCACAGTGTGCCCCTGTAGCAGCACGATCAACATGAGTACTGCACATGCGTGGTGGCCCAAGCCGGCCCGGAGTGTGACGCGGCCCATGCTTTGTTGCCGAGCTTGGGGGGTCCACAGCATAGCTCGCAAGGAGGCTTCCACATTTTTTGTTACGCCACTGCTAAACGTGGCCGGGCTTCAGCCCTCTCAAGCCAGGGGCTGGCGCTGCCCATGGCCTGTATTCTTTCTCCCTGTGCTGCAGGTGCCTACTCATGTTAACAGATAGACACTGGGTGAATCCGTAGGGAAACAACGTAGTTTCCTGGCCTGCCTACTCTTTGCAGCGCAGTCTGGTAGACCAACAAAATACCTGAACTGTTAGAGAAAGTAAACAATTTGCATTGCTCTATTTGCACTCCGGTGCCCCCACTCCACCTCCCAGCATTTTTGTATGGCACAGGCATAAATGTAGGCTGCTTGGAAGAGCCCTGCTTCTTCTCTGAGCTCCAAAGTCCTCCCTGGGGTTTCATGTCAAAATATCTTATTCCAAAAGCGTACCATATTTTGAACCTAAGAAAAGTGCCCAGATATCAAACTCTCCCTGGCGTATTGCAGAGTCAGAATATTGACCATGTATTACTTAATTGAACTAAATGTGTAATATAGACCTTTGCAAGTGTGCAATAGCACCGGGAGCGTTCCAAGTGCCGAATGGGATAACCACAATAAATGATCCCAGGCCCAAATAACTGGACGGACTCAAAGAATATGGCAAATTACTACTTTATCAGTTCAATAAAGTAGGGAAATCTGGTGAACACACTCTCATTTCAGTTACAGAAAAGGTTTTATACCTCAATATATGTCAGCTATGATGTCACCCTATGTGGCTTACAGTAAAAACCTACTGAGTGGAAGGATTGGTTATGGGAAACATATACTTATATTTTGTATAGGTGTTAGTATCTTCATTGGATGAGTCTTAGATGGTAGGCATGCCTTAACCCACCTCTAACTACATAAAATATAGATAAAAGCAAAACAGCAGCGAATTGGCTTCTGCAAGGAAATGGCCCAAAATGTCGCCTTCACAATTGCGATGGCCGAAATGCCTGACTTTATTTTTTAAAACACCCCTTTCACACCACATATATATGTGGGGGGGTATGGGATATTATAGTAATATGGAGGGGTGCGGGGGGTAATAAAATGTATATTTTTTAAAAGTCACCATTTTCAGCCGTCACAATTATGTGTGGGCGCAGTGACCAGATAGATCCCTTCTGCAACTATGTATGGTCCACCATTAGATAGGCCCTCATGATTGGTTGGAACCCTCTTCCAACCTTGGACATTCAGCTCGTTAGCAGCACGTAAGCAACAAAACCAGGTGCAAGAGAACATCATCAGACAACTGCCTTTCTTAGCTAATTAGCCTACCCTTACTCATCAGTTAGGCTCTAAGGCAAGGCTTCTTCTTTGTAGTTGACCTTGCAGACTGGCCTCTTCCTCAGAACTTTAAAGGGAGTGAAGGTGCATTGCTATCTTTGCTATCTTTGTCTGGAGCCTTATAAATATGCCTTGTTTTCCAGTCCTGGATCACGTGTGAGTAGACCATGATTTTGTCAATTTTGCCCTTCTGTTTACTGCTATTTGATTCAATTATATTGGGTGCTATTACTCTCCTTTGCCTCTGGAGACATGGATGCTCCTTTCTGCGTATTGAACAATACTTGGCACTCGTAACTGTTCACTCCCTTACTTAATTTAAGGGAAATATGTCCTGCGTATGTAGCTTATCCTCTTTGATTCCTTTCAAGCCATGCAGTTGCCCTTTCTGCAGCATCCTATGGGACTCCACGGTAATGGGGACTAGCATTTTCCGGCGCCTGACATCCCAGGCCATGAGGACTTGTAACGCTCTGGTGGCACCGGGATCTCAAGTGGCAGAAACATTGTAACAGGGATTGCGGCAACCCACCGGTAGCACCAGCGGGTTACCGCCAACCTCGTAATGAGGCCCATGGTGTGGGAATCTTTATCTACAAAAGAGAAGTGTTCAAAAGTAAAGACTGAACTACTTTCAGCTTGAGTTCTTCTCGGGTTCCCTGTTTCGAGTTCAACACAGTGCAAATAAAGATTCCGTTCAAAAGTCTTGATCAAGTTCTGAAATTACCTTCTCCAAGTTCAAATATACCACTATTTACACAAAACGAAGGTCCCGAACTTTCCCAAAGTTCTAATACAGCACAGTTCATACAAAACGAAAAGCCTGGATTTCCCTTCCCCAAGCCAGCATTCTCCAGTAGCACAGTTCACTCAAAATATAGGTCCTGGGACTTCCTTCCCCAAGACAAAGTTCTTCTGTTGTTTGACTCGCAGGATTCCCTTCCCCAAGACTTCAACCTAACAGCACTTCAAATGTATCACAGTTCGCACACAACAGAGGTCCTGGGGCTCCCTTTCGCAAGACAAAGTCCTTAGCTCGTTCAACTATAAGGGTTCCCTTCCCCAAGACTTTAACATAATATTCACTTTGGGTTTTATCTGCTCAGTATTTCAAAAGAAAACACTGGGTCCGATTGACCCTCCTTCAGGTTTGCTTCACCAAGTAGTTCACAGTTCTTCACAGCTTGTTCATCATTCAGGGTTTCCTGCTCTAGCCGCAGTTGGCAGACCATACGGTCCACCCATCACAGGTCACACAACCAGTAGCCCTGCTTATTAGGAGACTTTCTGGTCTAGGTGCAGTTGTCGGACCCCACTGTCCACCCATCACTGGTCAAGCCACCATAGGTCTCCCCAAAGCTGTTGGGCCCCATGTAGACTCTTTTGCCTTGGGCTTTCACTTTCCACACTTGTATTCTTTGTAACCCTCTTTGATGCCAGTTCTTGGGTTGTAATATATTAGTAACTCTTTTTCATTTTGCAACTCTAATTGACAGTCTTTTTGATCTTTTCACACATAACGCTCACCACCACTCTTCAGTCCTTCATATGCCTTTGATTCTGCCCATACTGCTCTTAATTGATAGTACTGGTTGGCATAGCTATTAAAGTGTTTATTCACCATTCAGCACATCGTAGTTTACTCATTTGGCAGATTTTTTTCATTTTGGTATTCACTACAGGTAGCATTTACTTGCTTATGTGCTTTTTTAGAAGGGAACTTTCTAACAGTTTGATATTCAATATGGATAGCATCTACTTGTGTTTGTTCAATTAGAGGTGATCTATCAGTTCCGTATTCAATATGGGCAGCATTCATTTGGGTTTACACAAATTTGCAGTTTTCTTTCAGTTTGGTATTCAATATGAGTGGCATTTATTTAAATGCAGGAACCGTTTCCTATTTAAAGTTCTTTCAAAGCGCTACAGTTTCCTCAGTGTCTCCTGACACTTAACGGCTTTCATGGTTCCTCCCAGCAGCTCTCCACCTCTGCTTTGCTCCACTGGCGGTCTGTGTCCTACAGCTCCAGCTGCACCCGGGCTTGGGCCGGGATGGCTTTTCTCTCTCCTCTGCTACCTGGCAGCGCCTGATGCCCGCCTTCACAGTAGAGGGTTCCTGGCCCTGCAAAGCTCCTCTGGCAGGTCTCTGGGAATCGTTGCTGGCATCTCTATCTTTGGCTCAGTCCCAACATGGCAGATTCTCTTCCCTCCCTCTACTCTCTCTGCTTTTGGGCTCCAGCTTTTATACTCTTTATCATTATTAAGAGGCTGCAGGTGAAAAGTAAAATTGCCTGACCTTGTGTAAGCCTGTTAGTGTGACATTCCCCTTCCCATGCACTTCCGCGGTCTGAATGACACCTGGCCTAGTAGGATCGTTGTCTGTCTTCCCACTGTTCCCCCTCCCTTGCCTCGTCGCGCCTTGTAACACTTGTGTATAGGCGCGTTATAAATGCCATATCATATCATGTCTGGCCTTCATTACTAAGTGCATTCAGGCCCCTCTTCTTCGTCCCAGTACCAGAGTGGTGTTTACAATAGGAAGTGTGCATTATTCTTAGTTGCCTCTTCCTCATCTCAGTACTTGATGCGAGATTAGAGGGAAAAACTGGAAAGGACTGACAATATCCCATGAAGTTTGAGGGGGTGTCGGGTAGGTCAGTGTTCATGAAGGGGGATACCATGTCTCACCATCAGGCACCCTCTCTCCAATCCTCAAGGACCCTCCACCCAAGTGATCCACTCTAGCTTGTCCACCGCTGGGGTCGGGATCCAAAAGTGATGGCCCTTCACTGGCCACCTGAACAGAAGAACCCTGGGGAGTAGTTGTGAGAGTACCTTCAGGTTTCTCACACAACACCCTGACTGCCTTACCACCGCCACTGAGACAGGTCAGCTGTGCCTCCATCTCCAGTTGTTATTCTTTTTAAATCTTGGATGAGATGGACCCTTTTTCTGAACAGTTCGTCCGGGGTGCTGCAGAGGAGTTTACCTCAAGGAGACCTCTTTGCAGCAGCTTTCCATGATTAGGGACATGAGTGATACAATGTACCTTAAGGGGTGGTAATTAAACCTCATTCTTAAATTGAACATTTCAAATCTGAAAACCCGACTTTCCAAAGGTGAAATCCGTGCTCACTATCTCTTTCACTGCAAAGACATTTGGGTCTTCTTCTCACTTCACTTGTGCATTTAAGGCTTTAAGTTAAGACTACCTTCTAGAGTTAAAACTAATGTTGCCAACAAAAAGAAGTGGTTCTGCTTCAAAATGAAGCTTGAGGCTTGGCCTACGGAACCAAATGTGTTTTTAACTAACATGTAGTGCCCCCTGCTTTTTAACATCCAACATCTGCCGGGGCCACCTTTGCCTGTTCAGCCACCTGCAGGTTCTCTCCGTCCTCCGTATGTTTTCTGTTGTTCAGTGACCTTCCATTGTGCATATGAGGTAGAGGTTGGTGGTCAGACCTTATTTCCTAGATTGAATTGGACCAGCTATTAGGCATTCAGTCCTTAGACACATTCAAGAAACTGAGGGTTGAATGGAGCTTGCCCCAATTCACATGCAGGAGCCAGTCTCCTTGGATCATCTTCCGTCCTTCCACCAGAAGCTGTGGCCCCAAATGTACTCCAGGCCCCTCCTACAGGTGTTGACACTATAGAAACATCTTTCACTGAGGAGGAGGAGCTGCCAGACCTGCAGAATAGGTAGTTGAGGGGCGTGATGTTGAAGGCCTTGGCGGCACTGGGTTTGGCTCCTCCCGAAAGACCCAGGCGGTTGGGGCATTTTTCAACAATCAAAGTGAGAGATTCTTCTTCTGTTATCCTTCTGGAGTTGTCTTTGTTGGTCTTTTCAGCACAGGCATGGAAAAAACCTTACTCTGAGCTTGTCTTTTCAAAACATTGGGATAGGTAATACAGGTCTTCTAAGGATGATTCATTTAGTGGCCATGGCAAATTGCCTACTGCGTCAGCTGTTGTTACTGCAACTTTGAGAAAGGGAATGTTTTTGATTGCCCAGATTTTGTATTCTCTGGGGTAGGAGAGCAAGTCCTGAGATGTGGTGTGCATGAAGGTTTATCAAAATTCAGGCTTGGCCTCTGCACTGCATTTGACACAGTCGACCATTGCATCCTCCTCGCCGACAGGATGAGATTCTCGGGCACTGTCATGAATTGGTTTACTTCCTACCTCTCTGAGAGACACCAGGCCATCCAGATGAACATGTTGCTTTCTAACTGACTACCAGTCTTCTGCAGAAACCCCCATTATTCCATCCTTTCAATGACTCTTTTTAACCTCTACAATGAGCCTCTTGGTACTGTTGGGAGGCACGTTCAGATCCCAGCCCCTCCAAAACAATTCATACTGCGGAAAGTGTACTAATATGCGGGAAACACATATAAGAGGCTACAACGGGAGGAGGGAGACTTGCAGTTATAGGTGAATGGTAACGGGCATGTTTATTACAGGACCGAAAAAGACAAATAACTAACAAGCTTCTAAAAATGCTAGATGGATACATTGCATGCACACGACATACATATACAATTAATCTTTGACACCATATTCAGTGGTAGGCCTTGTCATGGTGCACAGGAGACACCCATCTAGCCCCACCACATCGTTGTGTGGGACGGCCGCTGTTATGGCTGTCTTCTAGGGAAGTGACATTGGGGTTAGGGAGGCAGGCGTTATGAAAGGGAAGACAGTTCTGTGTTAAGAGATAAATAAAGACGGACGTGTGTAGCAGCTCCGGTGTCCGTGTCTTATTATAGTGGCCCCCTTCGTGTGAGTGTCGTGTGAGCAGCAAGGTAGCTGAATGGTCCCTGTGACCATCACACAGTTCCACATAGGCGATGAGGTAATTGACAGGCCCGTGCAGGGCTAAGCAGAGGAAAGCAGAGGACCCGACGGAATGGTGCGCTGCAGCCGCAAGGCCTAGAGGATGCCGTTGAGCATTTAATATGCGCATCGGCGTGCCTCCCAAGCATAGGCCCACCCTTTTTCTCCCTCCCCTCTCCACACAAACTGCGTGGCCGTGACCGCCCATGCGAGGCTGCAGCTCACAGTGGGGACGCGCCCTGGTGACGGCAAGGGCCCGGGGGAGGGGCTCATTACGACAATACCCAACGCAGGTGCTTGGCAGTGCACCGAGAGGTGCAGGAACGGCCCAGAGGCCTACCACGACACCAGAGTCTCATGGGACACACCCTGGTGACAGTGAAGGCCAGGGGGGAGGCAAATCAGCACAAAAGTGATGGCGAGAGGGGCAGGAGCCCCTTAGAGGCCTGACACAATGACAGAGGGCCACAGAGCAGCAGTAAATACACAGTACCCAGGGCCCAAGCCAGGACCTGTGGTCAGAGGAAGCTTACGACCCAACAGAAGGGAAGCACCTCCCCGAACCCCACAGCAAAGGCCCAACAAGGGCCCAATCACCGTATCCCGCCATTTCTGATCAGGAGGCGTCCTCCACGGTGGCGGATGGCGTGCCAGGAAGCTCTGCCAGTACGGCTCAAACAGCAGGGGGTGCGTCGCAAGTACTCCACTTGCCCCACCCTTTTGACCTAAGAGACACCACCAACCTAGATAATGGCCATCCTGTTTGAACTACCAGATGCCCATGAGCAAAACTCCTAAATCCTTCACTATTTGAACTGATTATTGGGACCTGCAGGAACACAGGCCTGCCCCTCAGGAGGGGTAGATGATAAGGGGGGAGCAGAGGACAACAATGTCTGTGATTTGTTCTGGGGAGAGCAAAGGATGATGAACACTGTTGTAGGATTATGGCAGGGAGGCAAGATGGAGGCGCCTGTGTGTCTCGGATGAGAAAAGGGATGCTTTATTCGCAAGGACCAGAATGACCTCAAAGTTAAAAACTGAGCCCATGTTGCTGGCCAGGTGCACAACATGTGATTAGGCCTCAGGGCAGGACAGTGTTCCCAGAAGTTTAACAAATCATCTTACAGTGACCTCAGGTGAAGAGATTGTCACCCACATGCAAAGTTGTCATAGAAGAGGCGACCAATAAACTGAGGGTCTATATGTGATTATTAGTATGTAAATAGGCGAAAGATAATGGGGGTGGGGTTTGAACACTCTATATTGAACATGCCTTGAATGACAATTTTTGCAGTTATAGCGTGCTGCTTGCTTTGAAGAAGACAGGGAGCTCTACCGCAGTGGACTTATAATACCCTGTTGCGCCTTTTACTTTTGTTATACAAAAAATAAAGCTCTTGTTAATCTCACAAAAGGGTGCACTGGGCCTTTATCCTAGAGGGTTGTTATTTTCTGGTCTAGTTGTCGAGAGGTTACTCTACAGTAGATCCCAATATCAAGGATCCCAATATAGCCATGCACCAATATGCAGACGATACTCAATTGTGCATGTGAATATAAATCTCCCAGGACATCAGTCATCTCTGCAATTACCTAGCCATCATCCAGTCCTGGATGTTGGCTGCCTACATAAAACTTCAGCCAAGACTGAATTTGTCCTCATTAGACCCCTGATAAACAACCTGTCAAACAATGGCTCAATTATATGCGCCTAGAAGGATGTAATCTACAACTCTTTGATTCAGCTGAAGTCGTAGGCTTCACCAAACGTCTCTGTGATAACCTGGGTATCACCTATCAGGCCCTGGCCTGGCTAACCTCTTTCCTTTCTGATTGACCCTCCCAGGTCCAACTTGGGTCCTTCCTTTCCGCCATCTCAATCTCTACTTGTGGTGTCCCCCAGGGGTCTAACCTCTCTCTCCCTGGATATACGACCAATACCTGGCACCCCTTGCCCACCGCATTGCCGCTCTCTGCTCCAACTTTCAGTGCTATGCAGATGACACTCAGCTCGTTTTCAGGCTTCCCTCCGCCACCTCCTTTCACTCCCTCATCTCTGACTGTCTGTCTACCATCCAGGAGTGGTGTGCCACCAATGATCTCTGCCTTAATGCCAGTAAGATGGAGATTCTACTCATCGTCACACCTGCACCCTCCTTTCCTGTCACTCTCTGGCTGGCCTCCCTTGCCCCTCTTCCTGCTCCCACCTGTGAGACTAAGAACCTCAGGGTCAATGTTATGTTATGTTACTTGGCATTTATATAGCGCCTTATGCATCATTGGTATGATCTCAAAGCGCTGGTAGGTTGAACGGCCTCTGGAATCGCAGTTCAAGTCAGTAGAGAGAGATAGTGTCATATGGTGCGTGGGCACACCGGAGGGCAGCTGGTGTGGTTGTTGCATGATGGCCGCTTTTTAGCAGTAGCTGTAGTGCAGAGGAAATCAGTTGGACACCCAGACTGAGTTCTGGTTGCGTTAGGCCTGAGGAGACGCCTAAGCTAGCCGGTATGTGCTCAGCTAGCTGTGTTTTATTAGGATGATGAGGTGTTCGTGGGGTCTTGGTTGTATGAGAACAGCTAGGCCGAATGTGTCATAGCATAGCTGTGTTCTAGTTGAATGATGGTGTATAGGAGAGAGTAAGCGTAGTAGTGTGATATGGTGGTTATCAGTAGAGCGCATGCAACCAAGCACAAGAGCAGAACAGGGGGCGTACATAGCGGCATACGTATATAAAGCGACAGGATGGATAGGGTAAACATGTAAGGCAGATAACATGGGGATACAGGTACATAGCATATATATATATAGCAAAATGGGAGATGCAGAGATATATAGAGATATATCCACTCCATCCATTAAGCTTTAGCACAGTGATGCTTCAATTATACAACATTGACACTATTAGGCACCCTTTCTAGATTTTACTATATCACAGTGACGCTATTAGGCACTCTTTCCAGATTCAGCGATAGCACAATTACGCTGTTGGGCATACTTTCTGAGTTCAATCTTTGGCACAGTAATGCTATTAGGCACACTTTCTAGATTCAGCCCTAGCACAGTGACACTAATCAAGCACACTCTCTGAATTCAACTATACCACAGTTACACTATTAGGCACACTTTCTAAGTTCGAGCTTTGGCACAGTGACACTATTAGGCACACTTTCTAGGTTCAAACTTTAGCACAGTGATGCTAATTAGGCACACTTTCTAAATTCAACTATACCACAGTGATGATATTAGGCACACTTTCTAAGTACACACTTTGGCAGGGTGACGCTATTAGGCACACTTTCTGAACTTAACTATACCACAGTGATGATATTAGGCACACTTTCTAAGTTCAAACTTTGTCAGGGTGACGGTATTAGGCACACTCAATGATGTTGGGAATACCTTCAAAATTCAACTTTAACACAGTGACGCTATTAGGCACACTTTTTAAATTCAACTATACCACAGAGACGCTATAAGGCACACTTTCTGAATTTAACTATATCACAGTGATATTAGGCACACTTTCTAAGTTAACACAGTGATGCTATTAAGGGACACTCAATGATTTTGGGGATAACTTCTAAATTCAACTTTATGGGACATGCTATCATTCACAGTTCGGTCTAACAGTGGGACAAGCTATCATTTACAATTCCGTCTTAGTGTGGCATTAACAATCACATTTCTATCTAGATGCGGTCCAAGGTAATGTTCACAAAATAGTGTGTCGCATTCAAATTCTATCAAAGTGTGGGATAATTCTAACTAGGTGCGGCATTGCTAACATTCACAGTACTGGGGTAAGGTAATGTTGAGTGGTAGGGTTTTACGGAGTAGAGTAATTGCTCTACTCCCCACCCATGCCACACTTACTTTTTTGGTTGCTGCTGGTTGACGGATGGTCGCTGGCTTCACTGGCTTCCCCTGCGGACACCTGCTGACACATTCTGGAGCTGCCTCTGTTGGAGCCGCCCTTTGCCTTGGGGCTCTTAGCCGAAGGGGCTGCGCGGCAGGAGGGCTGCCCTGGCAAGGTGCATTAAAAGTGCCTAGAAAACCAGTCACGGGGGGTGGGAGGGCAGGGGAGGCAGGACAAAGGGGAGAACCTGGAAAGTTGGAGCGGACTGGGGTGGGTGTAGAGGGAGCATAGCAGTGCTGGGAAGGCCAAATTTGAAATATGCAGCGAAAAAGGGGTCTTGGAGGGTCAGGGTGGGCAAAGCACACTCACCTGGGGCTGGGTTACAATGGAGCGGCCCATGAGCTCCGCGACTCAGCAGCATCATGCCAAGAAACAGGCCACCAATCACGGGCAGGGCGGCGGGACAAAGGAGAGAACCTGGAATGTTGGAGCGGGTTGGGGGGGTGTCGAGGGAGCGCGGCAGGGCTGGGAAGGCCACATTTGAAATATGCAGCGGGAAAGGGGTCCGGGAGGGTCAGGGTGGGCAAAGCACACTCACCTGGGGCTGGGTTACAATGGAGCGGCCCACGAGCTCCGCAGCATCACGCCGAGAAACAGGCCACCAATCACGGGCAGGGAGGCGGGACAAAGGGCAGAACCTGGAAAGCTGGAGCGGGCTGGGGGGGCGGGAGGGGGGAGAGTGTGGAGGGAGGGTGGCAGGCCTGGGAAGGCCAAATTTGAAATATGCAGTGGGAGAGGGGTCCGGGAGGGTCAGGGTGGGCAAAGCACACTCACCTGTGGCTGGGTTACAATGGAGCGGCCCATGAGCTCCATGGCTTGGCAGCATCATGCCGAGAAAACAGGCCACCAATCACAGACAGGGAGTCGGGACACAGGGGGGGGGGGTGTCGAGGGAGCGCGGCAGGCCTGGGAAGGCCAAATTTGAAATATGCAGCGGGAGAGGGGTCTGGGAGTGTCAGGGTGGCCATTTAACGTGTTATAACAGATTCTGTGACCCTGGATTGTAATGTCGGCGTCACTGCTCCCCATACTCCATGGGTGTGTTACAATACACAGCAGCTTGTCACAACTCATACTTGCCAAGGAAGTAAGGGTCCATATTTTATTAGAGTTTGTCCTCGTTTTGAATCTGTACGAATGCTTCCCCAATGTTGTGGTGAATTTCGTGATCACCAGTGTGTTAATACAAAAAGAGTTTAATAGCCCCCTGAATAGCACCCATTGATGTTACTTATATAACGGTTATAGAAATGGCTGTTGGACTCTTTGTGCTACTTACTTTTGGACACAGTTGAAAATCACACATAGAAAGATGTTAATAGTCCAGCATTAACTATTAGAAGACTACATACTAAGGGGGTCATTTAGAGCTGGGTGGATTTTTGAATACAGCTGAAGAATGTGCCAAGGTTTGCTGGTGGCATTTCTGAAAATCCATCCTACTCAAAGTTTACCACCAGCACAGGTGGTATTTCTGGCAAACATCCAGTGACATTTCAGAAACACCACCTCTGATGGCGCTAATGTAAAAAGGGTATTTTATATTTGATTTCAGCCAAGGTGAAGGGAAACATTGATTATGTACAGTAGTGTCCCGTATCTATACGGTTGACTTTCTTTATGCACAAAAGGGTCAATTCTGGCCCTTTTATGCATTATATGGGCAAGGTGGTGAGAGAAGGCAATCTGAGATGGCCACTTTTTACCCCTTCAACATTGCCCTTTGTAAAAAAAAAAAAAAAACTTTTTTCAATCTATTGAGGTGAAGCACCTGTACTTTCATTCTGTATAGTAAAAAGAAAGTTTAAAAAATGTGGGACCAGTTTGGATTTCTTTCCTTCACCGTCAAGCAAGAGAATGAGGAGCGTGCAAGCGAAGGGAAGGGGACTGAGTTAATAGTTAAAGGATTGAGCAAAAGGTGAACGGATGTCTGACCATTAATTTAAGAAACAGGTGGGCATTGAGAATGTGGTGTAAGGGAAGGACACCAGTGGAAGATGGGTAAAAAAAATAGGGTAAATGAGAGGAAAGTACCCACCTGGTACAGTAGGTCAGCAGGTTGAATGTTGCTGAGATCTATGTCTGACCTCCTTTCTTTTTTTGGACTAAGGGATGCATCCTTGCTTAAGGAACATGTTTCAATTACTTTTTTCTTATATTTTTGCCAGGTTGCTTTATCATGTGACTTGGTGCTTTGAAAGTACACACAATTGTACAGACTAAGATTATAATTAAAGTACATTTTCATTATAATTATAATCTTAGTCTGTTTCTCAGATGTATTTGCCTCAGGATACAGATGATGAATAGGCATTCCCCTTGAAAATACAATGGTGCTTTGAAAACCAGATTTATTGAACAGTATACTAGTTTAGCCCTTGAATAACAACTTTGCAGAAAGCATATTTTTGTTTCTAATACTGAAGATGGAAAAAGAGAAGGTGAAGTCTCCCCTGCTTTCTGAATTGGAAACAGTGGGTCCAGGAAGACATGGCTCAAAACCCCACCTTCTACAGCTCATGCATTATGTGATCGAGCAAACCACTTTTCAGCACTGTGACTCATTTTCCTTAACTATCTGTAGCTAAAGCCTTGCTCAGGTGGGTTTATACTCTATAGTGTTACTCTATAAATAATTATAATTTTAACAATGTATGTTAACCATTTCTATCTTCGCCTGGGGCCTCCCTCTGGAACAGCCTCCCTGCCACTCTAAAACTTGAGGAGAACCATCTCCGGTTCCGGAAGCACCTAAAGACCTTCCTCTTTGTTTCTGCCTTCTCCCCCCCCCCTCTCCCCTGCTGACCCGCTCTCTCTTGGCACTGTGCACCTGGCCATCCTCTTTCTTCTTGGTCCAGGTACCTGCTCACCCTTCCGCCCTCTTGCACTGCCTCCCGGCCACCCCTTGCACTGGATGGACTGTATCTGTACCCATACAGCCCCCACCCCATTTTCTTCTTCTCTGCACTTATCAGACTTACCCAGTCTGTTGCCATAAACACAACACTTGCCACATGCTGGCTGCACTATCACTGTTTATTGCCTCCTTTCTATTTTTTATTTATTTATCTCCTCTCCTCTGCTCTGCACTTTCCACTCTACCCCTTCCATGCACTTTTCCCCTTTTCCCCATCCCATGCACTTGCGCGTTCTCAATGTCACTGGTCCTAGTAAGATTGTTGTTGTTTTTGTGTTCTCCCTTATTTCCCCTCCCTTGCCTAGTCGCGCTCTGAAACACCTGTGTACGAGCGCGATACAAATAAAATATCATATCATATCATACTTGTGAGGTAGCAGGATGACAATTGAGAGTTTTATGTTGTGGGGGCTGGTACACCGAGTGCAGGTATGTGGTTTGTGTTATGGGCTGCTGAGGCAGGAAGCAAGGTATGGGTCTTTTGCCATGCCAGCTCATGTTTGACTCAGAGTAAACTCAGACCCTCTGCTTCAGCAATGCCTCTGCTCTACCAATGAATTCTCCAGCTTCACCGCCTCTTTACATTGCTCTAAAACTAAAGACGGGAGGGGAGGAGATGTGGCCTGCTGGCAAATTACAGTCACACATGGAAAACTGGGCTCTAATCCCATTTTCACCAATTATACTACGTTTTGTAAGTGTGAGAATTTCCAGTGGTCTGGCACTCGAAGAATCCATAAACATAACTGAAAAATATGTTGCATAAAAGGAAAGTAATGTCAATAATGTCTATGATATTTACTTGAGAATGTGTGGTTGGAGGAGAGGTTGGTATTGACATTGCTTGTTCTGGATGTTGGGGCCGCTGCACTGTGTTCTTCGGCCATTGCTCTATGGGCTAGAAAAGTAAACTTGCCACCCAGGCCAAATGTTGCCAGTCCTCCCCTGCGAATAAGTCCCAGTAATTTGCATTGTCCTGATGAAGCTTGAAAGCATGCTCCCTGTACCGAAACAAGTTTGTCGGCCTGACCCAACATGAATCATTTTGTCCTTAATTTACATTTGTGTTTCACTCGATGTTGATCACATGAATTAATTGCTGCACATTTTAGAAGCCCATTCATGAATGAGGTATAACATAAAAAACAAAATCATCCTGTGAGTGGCTGAATGTCTGTGTGACTACGGATGTCAGTGGGAATTGTTTGGAAAGGAGTATGACCTTGGATGAATGTACTTCGGGAATGTTCTAATATGACATTTTCTTTGTCAAGGTTTTTTAGTAAATACATTTTTCGTATAACATCTTTATTTCTTTAGAACACAATATATTGAAAACATGTGTAAACTTGATTAAGCAAGCACTTCTGCACCACTATGTTCCCCTTCATTCTCCCCTGTCTGTGACCTTTTGATTTGAATTACCATGCATGTACATGAGGAAGTGAATGTTAAATTGAATTCCTTTGGGGAACGGTATTTCTCAATGATTCTCAAGGAGTTTGCCGAGGTTGCCTTTCATCACTACAGAAAAATAGATGTACCAAGGGAGAGGCTGTGAGTGGGAGCAAGTTCCATTTTTTTATTACAGACCACAGAGAATCAACATTTTTTGTTCCCCTTAATACTTTGGTAAAAAAAAACTGGATAGAATTTGCGCTCCCAGACTCTATTGTTAGGAGACGTGACACGTTTTTGTCAACTAGTGCAATAAAGGGGATTTAGTGTGAATCGTGCAAGGGATGCGCAAACGGTGGCCGGTGGGCTGGTTTAAGAAGATTGTGCTAGGATACAGAGCGCCTGGGGACCAATTCCTTTGGTGACGGTACGCGGTACAAATACCTTTAACATAACATACCGATGCATGACATTTTAGCATCAAATTCAGAAGGGAAAAAACGATACTATAGTTCCCAAATATAGGCACTAGATGGCAGTGTAACCACGATTTTTAAACGCGAACGAGCACAACCGTCCCCCTTGATAGAATTCTCTTTGCATCATTTAGCTTCTTCGGTGCTCAGGAGTAAAAAGGTCAATTAAATCGGATTAGTGCCCTTTTTAGCACATTTACTTTTCTTGAATTAAGTCGCAAGGGTAGTGGTAATTCCAAATCAGCATCTTGGCAGCTATACAATTGGCGTTTGCTTTTAATTAACAAGATGGGATTGCGTTTTAATGGAAGTACCATCGCTCAATGAGCAACTGGGCTTATTCGCAAAAGGGAAGGGCAGTTTAAAAGAAGGGTCACATCTGTAAAAACAAAATATCCCAGGAAATTAGTCTCACCTGGTGAACAAAAAAACATTCAACACTCGTCTTTCGCTGCCCAAACGTTAGCAGTCCAGTTGAACGCCCTTTGGCCTTGGTCTCACTTCTGGTTGGGGAACATCAGGTTAATGCCGCCCCAGGCGCCAGAAGTCCATGGGTTCTGGCCAAAACGTCATTTGTTTTGGGAGAGGCTTGGATCTCAAATTTCTGAAGCAGCAGGAAAAAGAAAGACACAAGATTAGTCAGCAATCTGCTACTCAGGATGCATTCCAGGTGAATCATGTTTTTGTTTTCCAGGAATAAGGCAACTTCAATGTACCTACTAGACAATGGCCCTCATTACTACTCTGGCGGTAGCCGTGCCGTTAAAAACAGCACGGCTGCCGCCGGAGTTGCATTTTTTTCCGGCACCCGCAAATGGGCAAGAACCGGGTCATGCTGAGCTCGGCGGACCCGGTAATTGCCCATTTGCGGGTGCCGGAAATCAAGGGCCTCGCCATCCCCATTCTGCCCCATAGGGCTGAATGGTGATGGGGACGTTGGATGCACTGCATATTCAGAGTTGTGTCGGTGCATCCGACGTGCTCTGCTCGCGGGTGCTGTTACACCCGCCAGGAAAAACCTGGCGGGTGAGACGGCACCCGTGAGCAGAGCTCGGAGTATGGCAGTCCGGGAACTATGGTACTAGCATGCTTACCGGTTCCATAGTTCCCAGACCACCATGCTCGTAATGAGGCCCAATGTGCCCTTAGCAATGGCGCCTTCCACCCTGAATAAACCAGTCCCATCTTGTGATACTTGTGGCTGGGGATCCTTAGTGTCAGCTGAAGAGGGAGACACAAGCCCGGTGATGGCACTTTTAGTTTAATGTTCTACCCATGCTCGACTCCATTTTCTTAAAACACCCCCTTTCCTGTTTTCAACATTCGTTTTAAACACCCCCTTATTCTCGAAATCAAGGAGTCCGCAAACATTTACAAAACCACCCTAATGCTTGAAAATGTCTTACCTGCACAAGACAGCCAGACATCTATGCAGGGGAGCCAATTTATGAATTTCCCCGAGGGGTGCCCAGATATGAGAAAAGTGACATCACCGGCAGTTATATGACCACATTTGCACTTAGTCAGCAACATGGTGAAAATGGGGTGTAGAACAGTGGGAACACTGGCTGGCATGTACTGCATATACTAAAATCAAGTAAGCAGGAGATGCAAGCCTTCCAGTTGCTTCCACTAAGCCATCACTGCCCCTACTCCACCCCTCCATAATCATCCAGGATGGAGCAGCCCTCAAAAGGCAGAGCAACACGACTAGGATGGCAAAACGACATGCTTGCTAAAAAGAAGGTACAGCGGCAAGGTGAAGCACCACCTCCAATACCAAAGAAGTTCCCAATTCAAGGGAAAACAAGAAGCAAAGTAATGTCCTGATTAAAAAGGATAACAGTGCTTTGTCATGGTCTACATCATACCCTGCATACCACTGCATGACCATCACCCCAAAGGTGGTCTAAATGCCCACCTGAAGCTACGGCAGGTTTTCCACTAGACCGCATTGCCGTACCTGGAGGACCCTCTGGAAGTTGGGTCACTGCACTCCGGTGCAAGAGAAACTGCGACCCTGACATCCGGGCAGACTTACTATTGGACAGCTATATTGTTTTGGGTCCACCTTCTGTGTGAATATATATTATGCTTTTTACCCATTTGTTGTGTTTTTGATGACCATTAGATGCTATCAGTATCTTCCCTACATTTTCAGTAAACCACTTGCATTATAGTGACCTTTATACTCTAATAGAACCACATTAAAAATGGTGTCACTTTTGCTTAGTATTTATGTATATTTATTAACTTGTAAAGATAATGTATGAGCATTAACTTAGTATAGTCAAACAATACACAGTTCACTTCTTATTGCAAACATTAGGGAGTAGATACCCAGCATCCTACTCTTCGATTTACTTAGAAAATAGGTAAACTACCAAACAACATGTGTGTGCTGCGATAGCCCAGTAAAACATCAGCAAATCAAACTCGCAATAGTGCTGCTGTGGATTGGCCAGCCAGGAGAACAGGTGATCTGTTTTGGTTGCAGCACCTTCCCCATGCAAAATGTATTTTTACGGACACATTTTTGTTGGCTACATTAATCTGCAGTGGCATCAACATCCAGATGTGCAGCTTCATCTTTGTGTCCAAGGAACAAAGCAACAGCATTTAATCAAGCTTGGCCCATTGTAGCTCTCAGATATGTTTTGATGCACCGAAGGCAAGAGAATGAACGCTCTGAAGAACAAGAGCATGCAGGGATAGTTACTGCAATTTGAAGTAGTCATGCCAGTTATGGGAACAAATTGTGTATAGGACGACCCTTTTCACCTTGGAACAAGTCAAAAACATCCTGAAAACACACACCGGAGTCTTATCCCTCTGTATAAGTTAAAGGAACATATTTATATGTAGCTCTAGATTGCATTCATGGAAGTCAATCTTGTAAAAATGCATGATATATTCACTAATGGTGTTCCTTGTAACACATTTTTCTATGTTAACCATATGGTCAAATGCAGTTGTAATGAAGAGTTCTGACAAAGCTAGCAATGTACTGTCCATACGTTTATAATTACCTTGTCTATCAAGGTCTTTGGGAGACTGGGAACCATGGGGAACTGACCCTTCATCCAGGCGCCCAGAAATTCGATTACAGAACGGTAGTTAGCGAGCACAGTCTTCAAAGATTTTGCTTGAACCGTCCATCGTGTAGGACAGAATGGAAGCAGTTTGACACTCCCTTCCGCTGAAAACCAGCACAGCGTTTTGGGGAATTTGATGCAATTGTGGAGCTTGAAATTGCTACAACTGCTTTGTTAGACACATGGGACATCTGCTTTGGTTTAGCAGGGGTTATTGTAATACACCTCTCCATGATGCCTTTGGGGTTTCAGATGCATATTTTCCAGGGGACGTGGGCGAAGTGGTTGCTGCTAGGTAAACTTTCAGAAAAAGTTTAACTGGCATACAACTGCAAGAAAGAAAATTGGATGCTGTAACTCATGAAAAAAGCATCTCTAAAAGCAAGACATTTTCTTATACTTCTGTTCGAGTTTCCTGACTTTACGATGTATTAGGTTTAGTTCATCATCAATCAATTTATCGCATTGTGCAAGTGACATTTGCTAAGATGTTACCTTTGGGTCACCAGCTTCACAAATAGGGGTGTAACGTTATTTTATTTATTTATTGTGCATTTGTAAGGTGCTTATAGATCAAGTAAATTGTGTTTCAAAGCACCCGCAGGGCAACAGGGAGGGAAGATGGAAATTAAAAACAAATATAACAATGAAAGATAGAGGCGGACCTACTAGGCCTTGTGAGCATTCAGAGCGTGCAAGTGCAGACAAAGAGAAGGGATGAGGGAGTGGGGGGTACGTTCTAGGTGTACCAAAGAGGGAAGTGCTAGGGTGTGAGCAACTGTTAAGTGACTAGGTGAGAGTGGTCAGCTGCCAATAAATAAGTGCAGGCCTGTGGTGGTATAGGCCAGTGGGTGCCAAGGCAAGTGCTGGGACTCGGCAGAGGCTGAAGGCGATTCGGTGTGTGAGGCCAGGACCCAGGAGGATGCATAAGGGCCCTGGTCAGTTTTCTCAGCAACTGTGGGGTTTGGCAGAGGAGGGAGGAATGGAAGGAGGAGGTGAAAATGAAAGTCTTGAGGAGCTTCCAGAATCTGAGGGGTTCCGGCTCAAGACGAAGAGGAAGGGGGAGGCTGTTCCATAGGAGGGAGTGTTACGCTCACCTGGCTCCCACAGAGGTGTCGATCAGAACTGGACAGCTGCGGTCTCCACCAATGTGACGCGTAGGGCCGAGATGACGGACTGGACTGGCCCACCTAGCTTCGTTTGCTTGACCCGTAGGAATATTCTTCTGCAAATGGAGAAAGGGAATTAACCACCCGTGGAGTTGAGCGTAAATCCCCCCCACCCCCGCTGTTCTCCCCACAGATTGCCTTTGATGTCCCCTCTTATAGTCTCACCTGATGGTTTGAAAAGATGAGCTCTCCATCCTGCATTGAGCGCAGGGGCGTGTTGATAACCAGTTGCTTCACTGGCTCGAATGAATTGGTGAGTTCCAGAACAATATTGACTCAGATTCCCGGCAAGACGCCGTAAGTATAAAGTTCGTAAGAGTTCAAATGCCTGACTTTCACTCTTGTCCGATTCCTTGCAGGTTGCAGCTTGACCCTAATGAAGAGTTCCTCGCGGCAACCGGTAGTATTCTGGTAAGGATTTGTATTTTCCAACACAGTTCGATAAAATAAAGTCAATATGTAACCTGTTGCTTTCTCCCTTATTCAGGCGCTGAGAGAAAGTATGAAGTCTTGGGGAATAATACCTCCGGCGGTAAAATCAGGTAAGTCTATTGTGGTGAGGAGGGTTCCCCTTGTTAGTCCCTTGGTTTCACCTTGCTGTCCTTTTGTTTCCCCTTAGGGGCCGGGGTTCGGTGAAGATGCAGTGGAAGCTGCGCCTAGCCGTGAAGAGGAATAGTACCCCTGGTGGTAAAATCAGGTAAGTCTATGGGGGGATAACTAATATTCCTCTGTGTATTCCCTTAGCTCACCTTGCTGTTCTTGTCTTCTCCTTAGGTGCCGGAGTGTGGCGGGAACATGCAGGAGGATGCGGTGGAATGTGTGAAGATGCTGCGAAGGCCGGTGAGTTCAGCGCGGCGCTACAGCAGGTGAGGCGACGCGCATAAAATAACTTCTTTCTTCCAGCTCGAAGGTGCGATGGATCGGGAATTCAGGTAAGGATTAAAGGTATTGCTCTTGTTCTAACCTTTTCTCCTTCTTTCTCCCTTTTTCTAGGAGCTTCTAGGAGCTTCAAACTCGAGGCGGGCGTGGCAGAAGGCTGGATGCAGACTTGCAGGCACAGTGAGCGTTACGCTGCTGGACGCAGAATAACGCAAAGCGTGTGCTGCTCTTGAGGCGTGGGTTAAATAGCCCCCAAAGTAGTCCCAGGTAAGTATTCCTCCCCAGCCCCGCCCGAGTAAAAAATATTCCCTAAGTAAAGTAGTCCCTTCCAAGCCTCTTTTGGCTTGGAGCTCTTGCAGCATGGTCTGCATCAGGTACGTTTGTAGCATGGTCTGCATCAGGTACATTTTAATCTATGAGCCTGGCACCTATGGTGCCAGGACTGACTCTCCATATGAGCCTGGCGACATAGGCACCAGGACTGGACCCAAATAGCCCCTAGCAGGGGTTGTTGGGCTTGCTTAGGATAACTTGATGCCTGCTTTCGGGGTTGCTGGACGTGGTCTGGGTCCCCGGGGGTAGGCATCATGACAGGGAGCCTGCCAAGGAAAAAGATTGGCCACCAGTTTGCTTTTTAGCGAAGGGTTTGACATATAGAGAGTTGGTGCCGGTCTGCCGAAGGAACGAAAAGATCTGGAGGGAGAGTATTTAGTGAGAGCCAGTTGTAGATAGCGTGGTACCCAGCCCGAGACAGCCTTATGGATGATACAGAGGGATTTGAATTTGATGGCGCCAGGACTGACTCTCCATATGAGCCTGGCGCCATAGGCGCCAGGACTGGACCCAAATAGCCCCTAGCAGGGGTTGTTGGGCTTGCTTAGGATAACTTGATGCCTGCTTCCGGGGTTGCTGGACCTGGTCTGGGTCCCTGGGGGTAGGCATCATGGCAGCACTGCCCGCCAAGGCCCCTCCTAAAGTCGTTCTTCCCTGTGGTTTCGGTTTGTCTGGGAAATTCCGGTGGAATTTTTTCACCAATCGGGGTGCATGAACATGGTCACTAGGTTCCCATGACCTTTCCTGTGGTCCGTAACCTTTCCAGTCGATTAAATAAAAGAGTTTTGACCTTATCAGCTTGGAGTCCAGGATGTTCTTAACTTCAAATTCGGGTTCTCCGTCTACAAGGATAGGGTCTGGTGGCTTGGTTAGTCTTGTCCCTGGTTGCACTGGCTTCAAAAGTGACACATGAAAGACGGGGTGGATTCGCATATTAGCAGGTAAGTCCAACTTGACAGCCACCGGGTTGATAATGGCCTTAATAGAGTAAGGTCCCAAATATCTGGGGTTAAAAGTCAGTGTTCCCTTTAGAGGTATATGTGGCTAACCATACTTGGTCCCCTATCTGGTATTGTGGAGTATCACTTCTATGCCGAACAGCATCTTTCTTGTATTTTTCTTTCACCTGTTTTAAATGTGAAGTTGCTTCCTTAAAGGCTTGTGTAATCGTAGCGTGCAGATGGTCCACTGCGGGCATTTCTAAGTGCTGGGGTGAGTCAAGGTCTGAGGTTCGAGGATGGTGCCCATATAAGGTATAAAAGGGGCTTTGTCCAGTTCCAGAGTGTACTGAATTATTGTATGCATATTCAGCGATCCAAAGAATGTCTTTCCAATTACTCTGAGTCTGATGTAACATACAACGCAGGTATTGTTCGAGAGTCTGGTTGGTCCTCTCCGTTTGACCATCGGTCTGGGGGTGATGACTGGTCGATAACCTCACATCGATTTGCGCCAATAGACAGCATTTTTCCCAAAAATGTGAAATGAATTGACTGCCCCGGTCAGAGATCAATAGGGACGGAAATCTGTGTATGCAAACAATGTTTTCGAGGAACTCCTTGGCCAGGATTGAAGCTGAAGGTAATCCCTTTAAAGGAATAAAGTGGGCCATCTTGGAAAAAAGATCCACAATAACTAGAATGGTGTTAAATCCATTGCATCCGGTTTTTTACTCGGAAAAGGACTTTGATTTACAAAGCGAACGTACCTGCAGTCATCTTTCCGGCACTGCGAGCATTCTAGGGCTCTTGCTGGATTCATTCCGCTTCCTGGAGGAGGCGGAGCTTCCCAGGTCACGTGACTTATCACGTGACTTTTCCTCGCCGTGAAAAGGCAGAGGCCGCCGCCCGAGCCGAGTGTTTTACTCGGAAAAGGACTTTGATTTACAAAGCGAACGTACCTGCAGTCATCTTTCCGGCACTGCGAGCATTCTAGGGCTCTTGCTGGATTCATTCCGCTTCCTGGAGGAGGCGGAGCTTCCCAGGTCACGTGACTTATCACGTGACTTTTCCTCGCCGTGAAAAGGCAGAGGCCGCCGCCCGAGCCGAGTGTTTTACTCGGAAAAGGACTTTGATTTACAAAGCGAACGTACCTGCAGTCATCTTTCCGGCACTGCGAGCATTCTAGGGCTCTTGCTGGATTCATTCCGCTTCCTGGAGGAGGCGGAGCTTCCCAGGTCACGTGACTTATCACGTGACTTTTCCTCGCCGTGAAAAGGCAGAGGCCGCCGCCCGAGCCGAGTGTTTTACTCGGAAAAGGACTTTGATTTACAAAGCGAACGTACCTGCAGTCATCTTTCCGGCACTGCGAGCATTCTAGGGCTCTTGCTGGATTCAATCCGCTTCCTGGAGGAGGCGGAGCTTCCCAGGTCACGTGACTTATCACGTGACTTTTCCTCGCCGTGAAAAGGCAGAGGCCGCCGCCCGAGCCGAGTGTTTTACTCGGAAAAGGACTTTGATTTACAAAGCGAACGTACCTGCAGTCATCTTTCCGGCACTGCGAGCATTCTAGGGCTCTTGCTGGATTCATTCCGCTTCCTGGAGGAGGCGGAGCTTCCCAGGTCACGTGACTTATCACGTGACTTTTCCTCGCCGTGAAAAGGCAGAGGCCGCCGCCCGAGCCGAGTGTTTTACTCGGAAAAGGACTTTGATTTACAAAGCGAACGTACCTGCAGTCATCTTTCCGGCACTGCGAGCATTCTAGGGCTCTTGCTGGATTCATTCCGCTTCCTGGAGGAGGTGGAGCTTCCCAGGTCACGTGACTTATCACGTGACTTTTCCTCGCCGTGAAAAGGCAGAGGCCGCCGCCCGAGCCGAGTGTTTTACTCGGAAAAGGACTTTGATTTACAAAGCGAACGTACCTGCAGTCATCTTTCCGGCACTGCGAGCATTGTAGGGCTCTTGCTGGATTCAATCCGCTTCCTGGAGGAGGCGGGGCTTCCCAGGTCACGTGACTTATCACGTGACTTTTCCTCGCCGTGAAAAGGCAGAGGCCGCCGCCCGAGCCGAGTGTTTTACTCGGAAAAGGACTTTGATTTACAAAGCGAACGTACCTGCAGTCATCTTTCCGGCACTGCGAGCATTCTAGGGCTCTTGCTGGATTCATTCCGCTTCCTGGAGGAGGCAGAGCTTCCCAGGTCACGTGACTTATCACGTGACTTTTCCTCGCCGTGAAAAGGCAGAGGCCGCCGCCCGAGCCGAGTGTTTTACTCGGAAAAGGACTTTGATTTACAAAGCGTACGTACCTGCAGTCATCTTTCCGGCACTGCGAGCATTCTAGGGCTCTTGCTGGATTCAATCCGCTTCCTGGAGGAGGCGGGGCTTCCCAGGTCACGTGACTTATCACGTGACTTTTCCTCGCCGTGAAAAGGCAGAGGCCGCCGCCCGAGCCGAGTGTTTTACTCGGAAAAGGACTTTGATTTACAAAGCGAACGTACCTGCAGTCATCTTTCCGGCACTGCGAGCATTCTAGGGCTCTTGCTGGATTCATTCCGCTTCCTGGAGGAGGCGGAGCTTCCCAGGTCACGTGACTTATCACGTGACTTTTCCTCGCCGTGAAAAGGCAGAGGCCGCCGCCCGAGCCGAGTGTTTTACTCGGAAAAGGACTTTGATTTACAAAGCGAACGTACCTGCAGTCATCTTTCCGGCACTGCGAGCATTCTAGGGCTCTTGCTGGATTCAATCCGCTTCCTGGAGGAGGCGGGGCTTCCCAGGTCACGTGACTTATCACGTGACTTTTCCTCGCCGTGAAAAGGCAGAGGCCGCCGCCCGAGCCGAGTGTTTTACTCGGAAAAGGACTTTGATTTACAAAGCGAACGTACCTGCAGTCATCTTTCCGGCACTGCGAGCATTCTAGGGCTCTTGCTGGATTCATTCCGCTTCCTGGAGGAGGCGGAGCTTCCCAGGTCACGTGACTTATCACGTGACTTTTCCTCGCCGTGAAAAGGCAGAGGCCGCCGCCCGAGCCGAGTGTTTTACTCGGAAAAGGACTTTGATTTACAAAGCGAACGTACCTGCAGTCATCTTTCCGGCACTGCGAGCATTCTAGGGCTCTTGCTGGATTCAATCCGCTTCCTGGAGGAGGCGGGGCTTCCCAGGTCACGTGACTTATCACGTGACTTTTCCTCACCGTGAAAAGGCAGAGGCCGCCGCCCGAGCCGAGTGTTTTACTCGGAAAAGGACTTTGATTTACAAAGCGAACGTACCTGCAGTCATCTTTCCGGCACTGCGAGCATTCTAGGGCTCTTGCTGGATTCAATCCGCTTCCTGGAGGAGGCGGGGCTTCCCAGGTCACGTGACTTATCACGTGACTTTTCCTCGCCGTGAAAAGGCAGAGGCCGCCGCCCGAGCCGAGTGTTTTACTCGGAAAAGGACTTTGATTTACAAAGCGAACGTACCTGCAGTCATCTTTCCGGCACTGCGAGCATTCTAGGGCTCTTGCTGGATTCATTCCGCTTCCTGGAGGAGGCGGAGCTTCCCAGGTCACGTGACTTATCACGTGACTTTTCCTCGCCGTGAAAAGGCAGAGGCAGCCACCCTTGCGGCGATAAGCCCGGCGGGGGCAAGGCCGCTAGCTGTGCTGTTGTGCGGCTGTTAAGCGGATGGTGGCGAGGATACTCTATTATTGATTCCTACTGTGCGACCTAAAAAAAGTAAGTCCCTTTAAGACCCCCTTTGCTGCGGCATATTGGCCCATCGAGCAGTTTATCTATTCTTCATTTAGCCCCAACTTAGTAGGTATCTCCTTACCGTTGATTATGAAACGCAACATGAAATCTCTAACAACCGGTATGCCTCCAGTTACTGAGCTGCATAGGTTCAATGGCTCAAGCAGTTCCCAGATTCCTCACTCTGTACCTATAAAAAAACCACGACTTTGTTCCACGCCGAGGTCTTGCACTATGGGCACTATTAAGAGCCGATCTGAGATGCTCTTAGGAATGGATATTCGTCCCTTCTGTAGAAATCCCAGTGGCACTGAAACTAACCTATGCCCTATTGAAAATGCTGTAGAAACCACTTTAGATCAGCCAATAATGACCTCTCTGAGCCAAAAAGATATTATGCATGGGTTGGAGCTGGAATCTGGTATGTCTGCAAAGTGTTTAAGTTGTCAAAAGGAGCCTCTAGCTATTGAGATAGATGCCAGACTTGGTGAGACTTTAAAAACTGGTACAATGTCTGGCCAATCTGTCACTTTTGCGAAAGAAAATGTTTCTCGAACTGATAGTGCCATTTTGACAAATGTTCTAACTGGTGTCGCAGTTGTGCATTCTGATGGTCCATCGACTGATAATCCACTACTGAATCCAGCTGTTCAGGATATACCTGTAATTAATTTGGACACTATTGTTTCTATTGAGTCATCTCAAGTCTCATCGGTTAATTTGTCAAAATCTCCTGTGCTATTTAGAAATGTTAGTGCCTCAAATTCAGTTGCAAATCTGTCTTTTATAGCCCCGACTCCCAGAAAAATGGCTGGAAAAAAACCTGCTACTACTGGCGGCCTTGATTCCCAGACTGTCAGTACTAGCATAGCACTTACATCTATGAATAATGCTATTTTAGCCCTTGCTAAATTGTTTGAAGTGCTAGTTGTAAAGGCAGAAACACAATCAAACCAGCTTGATCTGTTGCTTGACAATCAATTTGTAATTTTTAATAGACTTGGGAGCCTGGGCCAGCCTGACGCTGCCACAAATGGTAAGAGGTCTGTATTTTCACAGACCTCTTACCTGGCTGAACCCATGGATCAAGTCTATCAACCTATACCATTTATACCTGAACCCATAGTTGACACGATGGAAAAGGCAGTCGCGACTAAAACTGATTGGCAGAAGAGACCTTTGTATTCCCTTTTTGGCACTAAACCCAATGTGTCCGATCTTCAGAAGCCCCAGAATCCACTGCCTAAAAAGCCTCATGCGCTAAAACAAGAAAAAAAAACGAAAAATATTAAATCTGTATCACCTCATACTTCTCAAATCAAAGCCTTTATTAGCAAATTATCATCTCCAGCATCCTCTTGCGTTTTGGCATCTAAAGCCATCACAAGAAAATATTCACAACAATTTGTAAGGAAAGCTAAGCTACAGCCAACTCCCATTGCTTCTTCCTTGGCACATAGTCCTTTAAGCCAATTGATCAGTGTGGCTGAGCAGTTGTCACACACAGATCTCACCAAACCAAAGATGGGCAACTTTAGTGGTGAAGAGGATAGTGCATCTAACTTAATCACAAGTAGCCTCATGGGTAAAACTCCTGTGGCACAGAAATCAGACCATGAGTATATGGGGAAAGAGATACGAAGAGCAGTTGACGAATACCTATCCTCCAAAATAACCCCTAAACACGTGACTTTTGCACCGTTCATCTCGGCTAGTGAATCATTGCCAGTGGTAACTCCAATTCTGAAAAAATCCAGCCCTCCTGTCTTTGTGGACACAGCCACTTCTGGTAATGTTGTGCCTATATGTTCGGGCGGAACTGGTAACGCTAAAACAGAATCACTTGGTGCTATAGAACGAATTCTACAATCCACCTTCGCCAAGTTTCTGGAAACCTCCTTCGCCCCTCAACTAGCTCAACAATCTAAAATAGAGACTAGTTCCTGTACAAACCTTAATGAGCTACTGGTACCAGCTAAACAAAAACCAACAACCAAACATTTAAAGCGACCGGCAATTCATTGCCTGACTCTTAGTTGTCAGCCATTGCCGGCTAAGCAGTACAATCTAAATCGGGCTTCTGTTCCCTCGATATTTCGCGAGATTCCAGAGCTTGATGACATTAGTTCCATAGATATAGATCTTGTGGAATTTCCAGACTTTTCTAATCAGTCTGTTGTAAACCTATGGATTAACTCAAGGGTGGTTCTTAACACCATATGGACCGTGAAATCACAAATTGATGAGCTTGGTTTCACGGTGTCTCTCACCCCTGATGCTCCAGATAGAGCTCCTAGGTGTATAGATGCCCCTCTAAATAAACCTTCCAACAACCATCAAGCTTGCTCCGGAAAATCTTGTAGTTGTCAAAATCAGAGCAAGCAATCTTAGCATTCACCTTTCCTCATATCAGAGCTAGTCTTTGCTAGTTGGAACTCTAGAGGGAATCAGCATTTACTGAATAATTACTCTTCCCATCTGCTGAAGTATGATGTTATACTGTTGCAAGAAACATGGTTGGTTACATCACCGTCTTGGAACAATTACGATGTATGTATATTACCTGCTGTAAAGCACCAAATGGGTCGCCCAACTTCTGGCCTGTTAACGGCTGTTAAACAGTCGTCCGGCCTAAAAATCTTCCCATGGTTCTGCCCAAATAACTTCATACAAATGACCAGAATTGTATGTGAAAGTCACATATGTGCCATTATTAACGTTTACTGGAACCCTCTTGGCATTTCGGATGATTCCTTTATGGAAGCTATATCTAAGGCCTTTGATATAATTATGATGGATGGAGCCGTAGACATGATCTATTTAGCGGGTGATTTGAACCTACATTGTTTGGGCCCCTTTCTTAAATCTGAACAAAAAAGCTTGGACAAGTGGCTATTATTTACTAAATCACAGAATCTTCACATGTTGAACGGCGCATATTCACAAGACATACCACCTAGAGTCACGTGGCATCGAGCACGTAGTCATGGGATTATTGACTTTACGTATGTTAACATGTATATGTCAAATATGGTCACATCTTTCCAAATAATAGAATCAGAGATGAGCGATCATAATATCCTGTGTACCACCTTCAGTTCGAATATGCCTATCCCCAAACCACACTCTGCCTTTCTTAAGGGAACGTATGAAATAAACCCTGCTAGAAACCGACTAAAGTGGTCAGAGCAGTCTCTGAAGGCCTTCTCGGCACGATACCATGGCAAACTAAATAATAATGACTTAAACCATCTGACGGCAGACACGGTTTTTGAAGACCTTATGCAGCTCTTCCAAACAAGCTCTATCACTCATAATCATAAACAAACTTCGCATTTGCATACCCCCCAACCATGAAATAAAACTTAGAAAATCCAGGGTACGTGCGGAAAAAAGGCAAGCGCTAAAATTACCATCACATCTCCGTGGGGCTGCTCTGCTACGTATACAAACTGGCTATAGAAATTGGGTAAGGGGAATAAAAGCCAAACTTTACCAAACAGACGGGAGTAATATGTTAGCATCTTTGGCAGATAAGAACTCTGCTCAGTCATGGTACATTATAAACCAATCTACATCAGGCCATCAGGTTGCCTGTCAAACAAATGATGTAACAGAGGATGCGTGGGTACGCTATTATTCGGACCTATTTGCAACTCCGCGACCTCATACCTTTGCTCTGGAACTAAAGTCTAATCACCCGTTTTATTTACATTTTGATAAAGATGACATCTTGTATTATATCAATCTTGCAAGTAATTCCCGAGCACCTGGCCCTGATGGCCTATCAAATGCACATCTTAAACAATTTCCCAACATATGGTCAGATATATTGTTTACCATGTTTGAATCAATTAACACGTCACAAAAAATTCCGATATCATGGAGACGATCTGTTGTTATCCCAATATATAAGAAGGGTGATCGTGCCAATCCGTCTAGTTATAGACCTATCTCATTACTCGATGTTTCGGGCAAGATTTACACCCGTCTCATATTGCGAGATCTTAACAATTGGACAAAGGGGAATTCCAAAAGGGATCCGTACCAATCTGGCTTTGTAAGTGGCCTGGGGACGATCCCGAATATTATCACCATTAATATGTTGAAGTCCCAATATGCATCCAGAAATCAAACTTTATATTTTGCGTTTATTGATTTTAGTTCTGCTTTTGATTCCATAAACCGAAATCTCCTTTTTACCAAACTAAAAGATCTTGGCTGCCCATCCTCGCTTTTGTCCTTAATTATTCATTTACATACAGATACTACCATGAGAGTACGACTCTCAATGCAGGGACTTCTGTCCGCCTCTTTTCCTACCTGTACTGGCTTAAAGCAAGGCTGCACATTGGCGGCCTCATTGTTTAATCTTTTCATTTTAGATTTAGGTTTATCATTTCGAGGAATCACAATAGATGCTCCGGAGTTAGGGGGCCAACGTATCCCTTGGCTGCTCTATGCAGACGATTTGGTATTGATTTCCCAGACCCCGATAGGTTTACAAAATCTTTTAGCTGCATTGGCAACCTATGTAGAGGCAAATGACCTAATAGTAAATCTAACCAAATCTCAGATTATGGTCTGCAGTCCTACCACTAGACGCAAATCCTATAAGGGATTTTGGTCTTTTCAACAACAAACAATGGACATTGTTCTGGAGTATAAATATCTCGGTGTCTCTATACAAAACACGGTTAGTGATAGGAAACTGCTACATATGTTAGACTCGAAATTGCTAAGTCTGACATCCCAAGCGAAAATGTTACTTTATAAGTTTGGGAAATTTACGTTAAAACACATCTGGATGTATTACGAACAAAAGGTTGTCCCCATTTTACTCTATGGTACCGAATCCAGACTGTATGCCAGGGATAGCATGTGGAACAGATTGGAGGCCACCTTTTGGAAAAAGGTTTTGTGGCTTCCAAATTGCTTACCGCTTCCAATACTACGTTTTGAATTGGGCTTGAATTCTCTCCATAGTAGAGCTAAATGGAGAATGTGTGCCTTTTTTCGCAAAAGCCTCCTCGGCTTGACCAATAATAATATTTTGAGTACGGTCGCTCGACATCTATCTGGGTCCACATCTGGTTTTTCGTTAAAATGGAGAAATACTGTTTTGGACACCTTAGTTGGAGCAAATATTTCTTTACAATTTCTTATTGATCATCCGGCACGAGCAAAAAGGAAGTTTCTCGACTGGGATTGGATTATAAATTACGATCTTTGCGTAAAATATAGAGATTTCGATCCTAACCTCTTTGGTATTAAATGTCGAGGTCAAGCGGCAGGCTATCTTATGAAATGTCCATCTGCATACATACGTAACAAATTTTTGCGGACAAGACTAAATTTATGGCCGACGAGAGAAATCCTGGTTAGACGCAAATCTATCCCAGCAGACCTCCACTTTTGCCGTTTTTGTGAGAAACACAATGTAAAGGAAACTCTGCAACACATAATTGTGTCATGCCCAAATTTAATAGTCACTCGCGATAGACATTTTAGTAAGTTATTATCTATGTACATGGAGAGGAATGACAATGAGATATGGAGTATCTTATTTAAGGATGTTAGATTTTCAGTAATGAAGGCCATAACTCACTTCTTAGAGGCAGTTTTACCTGATGAGATATTGATCTAAAATAGACCTCTTGTGAGTACTTACCCCTATACATGTGAATTAGTATCATTACAACTACTGCTACTATTATGGCTTTTATTCTTCATAGACCTAAGTGTACTGTCACATTGAACTCAAATTTTAGTTCATAGGTCTAATTTTAACCTTGCTTCTTCTGGTCATTCCTCTCCATTTTTGTTGATTTTTGTTGATATTTGTTGATTTTGTTGCTTGTTGATATTGTATGTATGTCTATACTGTGTTAACAATTTTATATTGTAATGATTCTTTTTATATGCCAATAATTTTTGAAAAGCTGATGTTCTCAGCTATATCAAAATAAAAAAAATAAAAAAAATAAAAAATCCATTGCATGGGGTTAGATCAGTAATTAAGTCTAACGATAAGGTGTGCCATGGTGTAGGCGGAATGTGTAAAGGTTGTAAGAGTCCAGCTGGTTTTTCTTTCGACTTTTGTTTTGGGCGCAAATGCCACAAGACATCACAAATGATTTAATATCCTTTCGCCAGGTGGGCCACCAGAATTGTCTTAATTTTAGCTTCAGTTTTTGCAATACCTGAGTGCCCCTCCATTAGGGTATCATGATAACGGGAAATGACTAGCTCTTGTAGTTCCTTGTGTGGCAGAAATAGCCGCCATTGGTAATAAGGCATATCTTTGGTGACAGAGTAGTCCAGGCCTTTTTTTACCCAGTCCTGCAGGGCTGTAGGATCAAAGAGTTGCTGGATCTTTACCTGAATGTCCTCTAGTGTCTGTAGAGTAGTCATGCCAAGAATTCTTTGTTCGGAAATTATAGGTACAGGTTCTGGGTTCACTTCTGCCTCTCCCATCCCTATTCGGGATAAGGCGTCTGCTTTACCATTCTTACAACCTGGTCGATAGGTTATTACGAAATAAAACTCGGCAAAGAACAATGCCCATCGGAGTTGACGTGATGATTGGTCCTTGGCTGTCTTTAAATACTGTAAATTCCGGTGATCGGTGATCACAGTAATGATATGCCTGGCACCGAGAAGATAGTGCCGCCAAGCCTTGAAGGTGGATTGAATGGCTAATAACTCCTTGTCGGTAACCGCATAGTTTATCTCGGGTGCCGAGAACGTTCTGGACCAAAATGCTACTGGATGAAGCTGGCCAGTTTCAGGGTCCTTTTGAGACAGGACAGCTCCCGTGGCTAGACTTGATGCATCGGTTTCCACTATGTATGGAAGTTCAGGGCGCGGGTGCTTTAATACAGGTGCAGACGTGAATTTCGCTTTCAGCTCTTGGAAGGCATTTTCAGCTTCTTCAGTCCACATAAAGCGTTTATTTTTTCGCAAGAGTGCTGTGATGGGATGTACAACATGTGAAAAATCCGGGATGAATCTGCGGTAGAAATTGGCAAAGCCGAGCATGCTTTGTACTCCTTTAACTGAACTTGGTGATGGCCACTTAAGGATTGCATCCACCTTTCTTGAGTCCATTCGGACTCCCTTTGGGGTCAGGATAAACCCAAGGAATTCAACTTCTGTGGCATGAAAAACGCATTTTTCCAGTTTTGCATATAGTTTGTGCTGGCGCAATTTCTCAAGGACTGCTCGGACGTGCTTCACATGGTCAGATTCTGAAGAGGAGTATACTAGAATATCATCGATATATACGACAACACAAACGTCAATGAGTTCACGAAGGACATCGTTCATGAAGTATTGGAAGGCTGCTGGTGCATTGCACAACCCGAAAGGAATCACCTGGTATTCGAATAACCCATATTTAGTGTGGAAAGTAGTCTTCCATTCGTCGCCTTCTTTTACATGTACCAGATGGTATGCCCCCCGGGGATCTAATTTAGTGTATATAAAAGCGTCCTTCACTTGGTCTAGTAGTTCAGGGATCAGAGGCAATGGGTATCGGTTCTTAACAGTTATCTGGTTCAATGCGCGGTAGTCTATGCACGTTCTGAGGTCACCTTCCTTTTTGGGCACGAAGAACAAAGCTGAAGATGCAGGGGACTTGGATGGGCGAATAAAGCCATTGGCAAGGTACTGGTCTAAGTATTGTCGTAGGTGAAGGTTCTCAGGTTCCGTAAGGGCATAGATCCTGCTACAAGGGGGTTGTGCACCGGGTATGAGATCGATTTGACAATCGTACGATCTGTGAGGAAGTAAGGTGTTTGCTTGTTCTTTTTGGAAGACATCCTGGAATTCTTGGTATTCTGGAGGTAGTTGCATGACTGCTGTGGTTGCTGTGGCCAGGCCTACGTTCTGACTTTTCTTTGGGTAACAGGTTTGTGCACAATCCGGGAAGGTTATTCTCTTCTCTCGCCAATCAATACAAGGATTATGAGTTTCCAACCAAGGTATCCCCAGTCTTATTTGGAACTGTGGGGCTTTGTTTAGATCAAACACAATAGTCTCTCGATGCCCATCCTGACCCAATAGTGTCATCTCTGCGGGGGAATGAGTAACACGCCCAGAGGCAATTTCAGTTCCATCGACTGTGGTGATGACATCTGAGGTGGTTTTTCGGCAGAGAGGTAGATTCATCCTGGAAGCCAATTCATAGTCCCCAGTTTCCTATGGCCCCGCTATCAATGTATGCCCTTACTGCGTTCATACGCGATGGCTGCCCATGATCTACGAGGACCATTGGTATGATGAAATGCGAGGTCTGAGTATCCTTCTTCAAGCTCGGCAAGCGAACCTCTACGCTTGTCAGGCGTGGTCGTTTCCCGAGTTTGACTCCATATGGCTTTTATCAGCAGCTCCTACCACCTTCTTGGGTGGTTTTACAGGGCAATCCCATAGAAAATTCCCAGAAGTTCCACAATATAGACACAATTGCATTTGCCGTCTCCTTTCTCTTTCCTTCTGGGTTAAGGATCATTTAACCCCCTCCGATTTGCATGGGTTCTGAAGCATCTGCTCCTTTGGGGTTAGCGTGGGTTTTGACCAACAATCATTTCTCAAACTTGGCTCGATACGATATGATATGATATGATATGGCATTTGTAACGCGCCTATACACAGGTGTTTCAAGGCGCGACGAGGCAGGGAGGGGAGGAACAAGGGGAGACAGACAACGATCCTACTAGGCCAGGTGTCATTCAGATCGCGCAAGTGCAGGGGTGGGGGAGGGGGAAAAGTGCAAGGGGAAGGGGAGGGGGGAAGTGCAGTACAAGGTAAGTGGCGTATAGTAATAAATAAATAGGGCCAGCTGGTGGCAAGTGCAAGGTAAGTGCAGAACAAGTGCTGGGAAAGGGGGGGGGGCTGTAGGGATACAGAGACAGTCCCGCAGTGCAGAGGGGTTCCAGGGCATCAGTGCAAGTGGAGAGTGGCTGGGCCCAGGACCGAGGCCGTTAAGAGTGGTCCAGTTTCAGAATCAGTGCAGTTTCAGTGAAGAATAATTAGCTGTTCAGCAGGGGAGAGGGAGAGAGAAAGCAGAAGCAAAGAGGAAGGTTTTGAGGTGCTTCCGGAACCGGAGATGGTTCTCCTCAAGTTTCAGGGAGGCAGGAAGGCTGTTCCAGAGGGAGGCCCCTGCCGCGGAGAGAGATCTACCCCCAGCTCGTTGCTTCGAGAAGCGGCTGACCCTGAGGGAGTTGGAGGCGGATGAGCGAAGGGCTCGGGAAGGAAGATATTTGGGAAGAGAGAGTTGAAGGTATTTAGGACCCAGGCCCCAGAAGGCCTTGTGGACAATGCAGAGGGTTTTGAACTTTATCCTCGCAGCCACTGGGAGCCAGTGTAGAGATTTCAGTCCTGGAGAGATACGGTCCCTGGGCTTGAGGCCAAGGACAAGTCTCGCAGTTCTGTTCTGGATGAGTTGCAGAGGGCGGAGAGTGGAGGCAGGCAAATTAAGATAAAGGCTGTTACAGTAATCCAGCTTCGAGAGAACCAGGGCTCGGGAGACAGTGAGCTTCTGGGGGAAGGAGAGGAAGGAAAGAATACCTCTGAGGAGGTGCAGCTGGTAGTGTGACTTCTTAGCGACGTCAGAGATATGAGGAGAGAAGGAGAGTGTGGAGTCGAAGATGACCCCAAGGTTTTTTGCCTTGCAGGTAGGAGCAGGGAGGGGGCCAAGGGAGGCAGGCCAGAGAGCTGCAGGGAAGGTGGGAGTGGGTGTACCGATGAGTAGAATCTCAGTCTTACTGGCATTAAGGCAGAGGTCATTGGCGGCACACCATTCCTGGATTGCAGACAGACAGTCAGAGATGAGGGAAGGAGAGGGGGAGGCTGAGGGTAGCCTGAAAATGAGCTGGGTATCGTCCGCATAGCACTGGAAATTAGGGCAGAGAGCGGCGATGCGGTGGGCAAGGAGTGCCAGATACTGGTTGAACAGCCAGGGAGAGAGATTAGATCCCTGGGGGACACCACAGGTGGAGAAAAAGATGTCGGAGAGGAAGGACCCCATTGGACCTGGGAGGGTCGATTTGAAAGGAAAGAGGTCAGCCACGCCAGAGCCTGACCAGTGATACCCAGGTTTTCACGGAGACGGTTGAGCAGGATGGCATGGTTGACAGTGTCAAAGGCAGAGGAGAGATCGAGCAGAATGAGAACACACGGAGTGTTGGAATCGAGGTTCAAGAGCAGGTCTTCACGGATGTTCAGGAGAGCAGTTTCCGTGCTTCTGGCAGCTCTGAAGCCAGATTGATGGTCATGAAGACTACCAACAGATTCAGCATGGAGGTTTAGCTGGGAGATGGCCAGTTTCTCCAGGAGCTTGCCTAGGAAGGGAGTGATGGAGATAGGGCGATAGTTAGCCGGGCAGGAGGGGTCGGAAGAGGGTTTCTTGAGAAGAGGGTGCACAAGGGAGTGCTTGAGGGGGGAAGGGAAGACTCCAGAGGTGAAGGAGTGGTTGCAAAAGTCAGCCAGGGCAGGAGCCAGGGAGTCGATGTGGTCCTTGATAGTTTTGGAGGAACAGGGGTGAACCTGTTTAGACGAGACTTTCATAGATCGGACTTGTCTGGAAACCTCGTCAGCAGAGAAAAGTGGAAAGGCAGAGAAAGAGGGAGGAGGGGTGACTGCAGAAGGGCCAGAGGAAGAGCCGGGAAGGGAGGGAGGGAGGTGAAAGGAGGAGAGCGAGGACAGGATGTCCTGAGTTTTAGAGATGAAGTGAGAGGCCAGTGCAGTGCAGAGGCCCTGGGAGGGGACAGGAGAGGTAGAGACTGCAACAGGGTTTGCCAGCTCCTTGCAGATTTTAAAGAGTTCGGCAGAGTTGTTAGATGCCGCAGAGATGCGGGCTTGGATAAGGGCTCTCTTCTTGGTGAGAACGGAGAGCCGGTACTGCCTTTGGAGCAGGCGGCAGGCCAGTTTGTCAGAGGATGAACATGAAGCACGCCATTTCCTCTCTGCAACCCTGCACTTGCGTTTTAGGGTGACGAGATCCGAGTCATACCAGGAGTTACATTTGGCTTTGGGCTTCAGGCGGATTCTCATGACGGGGGCAAGGATATCAAGAGTAACAGATATAGCAGAGTGGAGCATGGAGAGGGCTGTGTCAGGGTGGGAGTCAGCCGAAGGGGCTGGGGGGGGCGAGAAGGTAGCAGCGAAAGCCTCAACTGACACACGCTTCATGGGTCGGATGACCGAGAAGGTGGGAGGCAGTGAAGAGGGTGGCTTTGCCTGTGGAGTAGGGAGGGTGAGGTGGGAGGATAGGAGAAAGTGATCACTCCAGAGAGAGGAGTGGAGAGAGGGACGGAGAGGGGAAGGTCAGAAGAGATCAGAGCATCAAGAGTGTGCCCAGCAGAGTGAGTAGGCCCAGACAGGAGAATAGAGAGTGAGAGAGAGTCGCAGAGGTCACGAAAGAGACCAGTGGGGGGACTGGAGGCATCAAGGAGGATGTTGAAGTCGCCAAGTAAGAGGAGTTGAGTGGTTGAGGACAGGAGTGAGGAGGAGAGGTCAGCCCACTCAGAGAGGAAGGAGGAAATTTGACCAGGAGGCCGATAGATAGTAGCCACGGTAAGGGAATGGCTAGGAGAGAGAGAGAGAGTCGGCAGACCAGACATTCAAAAGAGGAGTAGGTCTGCGTAGGAGTGACAGTGGCAGGAATCCACTCAGGGAAGATAAGGGCAACACCACCCCCTGCACGGTTAGGCCTGGGCATGGAGAGGATCTTGTAACCGTCAGGTAGGAGTGTGTCAAAGCTGGTGGCAGAGCTGGCTGTGAACCATGTCTCAGTGAGACAGAGGACGTCGAGGTCCAGTTCCTCAAGAAGGTGACAGATATCAGAGGAGTGCTTGATGGCAGAGCGAGAATTTAGAGTGGCAATGTGGAGAAGGTTGCCATCCTTGAAGAACTTCCGGGGAGGGGTACAGATCAGAGGTACGCCCTGCGGAGGTGTTGAAGAAGGAGGTGAAGAAGGAGCACGAGAGGGGGCAGGGAGGGAGGGTAGAGGCAAGGTAGCCAAGGATAGAGGAGGGGGGACAGCAGGAGAGGAGAGGAAGTTGATGAGGTGTGGGAAGCGTCTATCAAAGAGGTAAAGGTTGGCCTGAGGGCCTTGGACCAAGATGGTCCCATTAGCGTAGACATTAATGATGGCCTTAGAGGAGCGGAAGGGGGCCAAGAGGACATCCCAACGGGTGCCACCATTAATGGGAGAGGAGGAGAAAGGAGAGAGCACAGAGACCATATGAAGGGTCCATAGGTCAGGCGAAGGAACGAAAAATAGGATGTCAGTGAGAGTTTCCTTAGAGCAGGCACTAGTGTAGGTGTCAGCGATAGGGAGGCCTGGGTTGGAGACCAGGATGTCCTTTTTAAACTTTTTCCTACCAGATTTAGTGAGGAGAGCAGGATAGACAATGGAGAAGCAGTTAGAGAAGATAGGCGAGACAGAGAGCACCATAGAGTAGGAGGGAGGGGGGGTGAGACAGACGAAACGAGAGCACGCAGACAGGAAGTGAGCGGCAAGCACAAGTTACCACAATTAGAGCAAACAAACAGTAAAGCGTATTAGGTACCGGGCCACCTAAGTTTGAGAATCCTGCGAGGGGAGAAAAACACCCTAGTTTACCACAGTTCAGAGCAAAAAACAGTAATGCGTATTAGGTACCGGGCCACCTAAGTTTGAGAATCCTGCGAGGGGAGAAAAAAAAAAAAAAAAAACAACCTAGTTTACCTCAACTGTGAATACAGTGAGGCAAGGCCCCATGCGGATGTAACCAGGAGTAGGAGGGATGGGCCGGGGAACGGAGAACAGGTGGAACTGGCGCCTGGCGTCCCCTGCGGACACCTGCAGACACACAGGGAGCCGCACTGTAGGAGTCGCCCTTAGCCTGGGGCCCTTAGCCGCGGGGGCTGCCGGGCAGAGGGCTGCCCAGGAGGGGGGAGGTTATAGGCAGAGGGAGAGGAAGGGGGGTGTGGGCGGGCAGGGAGGCGGGGAGGGAGAGGAGGACCAGGAAGTGGGAGGGGGGAGCAGGAGCAGGCCAAACACCGCGCTCAGAGCGCGAAAAGCAATTATTTTATATTATATTCAAGAAACTCATGGAGGCCCAGGCAGGGCTTCCCAGGCCTGCTGTTCCCCTTGGGCTACCGGCGACCGCTCTCCACGCTCAGCTGAAGAAAGAAGCGAGCGGGGGGAACGGCCGTTGAGTAGGCTAGAGGGGAAGCAGGCACACAGCCAATCAGAGGGGGGGGGTGGGCGTGCAGGGAGGCGGGGAGGGAGAGGAGGACCAGGAAGTGGGAGGGGGGAGCAGGAGCAGGCCAAACACCGCGCTCAGAGCGCGAAAAGCAATTATTTTATATTATATTCAAGAAACTCACGGAGGCCCAGGCAGGGCTTCCCAGGCCTGCTGTTCCCCTTGGGCCTTTCTGTTCTGAAGTCTGTGATCTAACTGGACCACTAAGTCTATATATTCAGCACAGTCTTGAGGTGGTTTCACAACTTGAGCCAAGACATCCTTGAGTTCTCCTCGAAGCCCTCGATGAAATAATGTGATTCGTTTTACCTCAGGCCATCCAGTTTCCACTATCAACCTATTAAAAATTGCGATGTAGGATAGAAGGTCCTGGTTACCCTGTCGTAGGGACAAAAGTTTGTTATCCAGGGCCTGTCCTTGGGAGTGCCGGGCAAATAGTCTTTCCATGCTCGTTTGAAAGCCCTGAAAATCCCGAAGAATTGGGGGAGCTGGATTTCCCCCGGAACCAGGTAGGGGTGCTTGTGCAGCCTGGCTTTGCAATAGTTGACTAGCAAGGTCATCAGTTCGCTCCTTTGACAAAAATCAGTTCTCTCCTAAGAGCATTGGTTTCTTGACGGGCGAAAAGCACTTCAGCCCTCAGTTCCCCTAGTAATTGGGCCAATTGGTCAGTCTCTGAGGTATCCATAACGCCCGGGTGGGAATTTGTGGGTAGGCTTCGTGTTCTGTTATGCTCACCTGGCTCCCACAGAGGCGTCGATCGGAACTGGACAGCTGCGGTCTCCACCAATGTGATGCGTAGGGCCGAGATGACCGACTGGACTGGCCCACCTAGCTTCGTTTGCTTGGCCCGTAGGAATATTCTTCTGCAAATGGAGAAAGGGAATTAACCACCTGTGGAGTTGAGCGTAAATCCCCCGACCCCTGCTATTCTCCTCACAGATCGCCTTTGATGTCCCCTCTTATAGTCTCACCTGATGGTTTGAAAAGATGAGCTCTCCATCCTGCATTGAGCGCAGGGGCGCATTGATAACCAGTTGCTTCACTGGCTCAAAGGAATTGGTGAGTTCCAGAACAATATTGACTCCGAGATTCCCGGCAAGACGCCGTAAGTATAAAGTTCGTAAGAGTTCAAATGCTTGACTTTCACTCTTGTCCGATTCCTTGCAGGTTGCAGCTTGACCCTAATGAAGAGTTCCTCGCGGCAACCGGTAGTATTCTGGTAAGGATTTGTATTTTCCAACACAGTTCGATAAAATAAAGTCAATAAGTAACCTGTTGCTTTCTCCCTTATTCAGGCGCTGAGAGAAAGTATGAAGTCTTGGGGAATAATACCTCCGGCGGTAAAATCAGGTAAGTCTATTGTGGTGAGGAGGGTTCCCCTTGTTAGTCCCTTTGTTTCACCTTGCTGTCCTTTTGTTTCCCCTTAGGGGCCGGGGTTCGGCGAAGATGCAGTGGAAGCTGCGCCGACCCGTGAAGAGGAATAGTACCCCCGGTGGTAAAATCAGGTAAGTCTATGGGGGGGTAACTAATATTCCTCTGTGTATTCCCTTAGCTCACCTTGCTGTTCTTGTCTTCTCCTTAGGTGCCGGAGTGCGGCGGGAACATGCAGGAGGATGCAGTGGAATGTGTAAAGATGCTGCGAAGGCTGGTGAGTTCAGCACGGCGCTGCAGCAGGCGAGGTGACGTGCATAAAATAACTTCTTTCTTCCAGCTCGAAGGCGCGATGGATCGGGAATTCAGGTAAGGATTAAAGGTATTGCTCTTGTCCTAACCTTTTCTCCTTCTTTCTCCCTTTTTCTAGGAGCTCCAAGCTCGAGGCGGGCGTGGCAGAAGGCTGGATGCAGACTTGCAGGCACGGTGAGCGTTACGCTGCTGGACGCAGAATAACGCGAAGCGTGTGCTGCTCTTCGGGCGTGGTTTAAATAGCCCCCAAAGTAGTCCCAGGTAAATATTCCTCCCCAGCCCCGCCCGAGTAAAAAATAGTCCCTAAGTAAGCCTCTTTTGGCTTGGAGCTCTTGCAGCATGGTCTGCATCAGGAAAGTTTTAATTTTAATTTATGAGCCTGGCGCCTATGGCGCCAGGACTGACTCTCCATATGAGCCTGGCGCCTATGGCGCCAGGACTGGACCCAAATAGCCCCTAGCAGGGGTTGTTGGGCTTGCTTAGGATAACTTGATGCCTGCTTTCGGGGTTGCTGGACGTGGTCTGGGTCCCCGGGGGTAGGCATCATGACAGGGAGCCTGCCAAGGAAAAAGATTGGCCACCAGTTTGCTTTTTAGCGAAGGGCTTGACATATAGAGAGTTGGTGCCGGTCTGCCGAAGGAACGAAAAGATCTGGAAGGAGAGTATTTAGTGAGAGCCAGTAGTAGATAGCATGGTACCCAGCCCGAGACAGCCTTATGGATGATACAGAGGGATTTGAATTTGATCCTTGCAGCACCGGGAGCCAGTGGAGAGATGTCATGGCTGGAGAGATGCAGTCCCTGGGCTTGAGGCCAAGGATAAGTCTTGCAGTCCTATTCTGGATTAGCTGGAGGGGTCGTAGAGAAGAAGAGGGTAGAATAAGGAAAAGGCTATTGCAGTAGTCTAGCCTAGAGAGAACCAGAGTTCTAGAGACATTGAGCTTCTGGCTGGACAGTGGGGAAACCCTTTCTGTGAACCTCTCAGTGGGCACACACATCAGATGTTCCGGATGAAGTATAATGCAATCACGTCTGGTTTCAGACATGGGAGAAAAGCGTTAACTGCTTCTAACATTGTAGTTTACCAGAAGTTCTGGGAAAGTAGTGTATGATGTTAACAGCAGTTACCAAGGCTCACCCTGCAGCCAGAATGGAGCAGTGCTGTGGCAGCGGTAATAACAAATGACATCACAGAGAGGTGAGACTCGGTCCGAACCAGATTCCAAGGCAGTGGCACTGGCACTGGCACCAATATGTCAGAGTGGCAAAGGCCAATAGAGCCAACCAACACCCACCTGTCGCAGTGCAGGACTCAAAATAATCTGGGCCAGGAATGGTTCAGGCTGCAGGGCGTGCTAACTGTCTCACTTCAAGCATGGGTCGGGAATATTTTAGCAGTAGCAGCTTGGGCCCGGGCAAACTCTGCCTCCAGTCCCAGGCTCGCTGACTGCAAACAGCCAGGTCAATACCTCACAGCCTTCAAGCCTTGCGCTTGCAATCGCATTGCAACTTGCAGAGTCAGTGAACTGCAATGACTGCACACGTGCAGTATGCAAAAACCTCATACCCGTTCAACAAGGTAACGGACCCTGGTTATTTAGTGATGATGTTGATGATGAGATTGTTCACGACGCTCTGAGAGGAAGTAAAGATCCTATCTGCAGCAAGGAGAGACCACAGTGACGTCACACTGTGTGTAATGCACCAAAATATCTCTTTATATAAACTACAGCGTTGGGACGCAGAAACAAAAGGTGGTGTGAAAAAGATATTAGTTAAAAACTATTGTGGGGCCGGTGGCGGTCGCGCGGCCGGCCTCACTGGTGTTGGCGGCCCAGCACCATGCCGGGGTCACCCGGACTTATAGGTAGTTGCAGGGCAGGGCCCTGTGGGGACACAGCCTGGGTGCTGGAGCACCATGGATGCCGGTAACGTCCTAGATGGTGGGTGGCTGGGCTGGACCCAGGGCACCAGGCTGGTCTGGGGGGCCCAGACCAGCAGGGACCTGCAGGGCCGTGATTACACAGCGTGGGGCCTGCAGACCAGGGCCGCAGGACCATGATGATATGGTGTAGGCCTGCAGGCCCAGAATGAGAGATGGAGACAACAGGAGTTCCATAGTTGGAGTCTGCAGCCGTTCTCGTGCGCTGCCTGCAGGGACTCCTTTTATTAGCTTGGACCCATCTTACAAGGGTAATACACATGGGAGGGTCACAAATAACAGAAACCTTAAATATGCGCTTTCACCACCTGTACGACTGCGAATAGAATTCGATGGAAAAAGACACGTGTTCACAGACTCAGGAGCAGCTGTGCAATTATTTGAGACCCTTCCCAAACAACATTCGTGAATAGCTGTACAACAGCTTCGGGCAAAGTGTTCGGTAGCGCATCAGTTAATAGCAACTTGACTGGAACCAGTTTGTCTGCCTGTCCTCTCCCATTAGGCTTCTGGAGAAATGCTCCACCTGACGCGACGATACTCAGACGGAATTTACGGAAACCTTCTTCAGAGCCTTATGTTACTAATTATATTTCCACTTAAGGTGAAGGGGAAAGTAGAAAGCTCAGATCATGACACCTTTACCCTCTGAGCTAATCCTGCTTACAAGTTGGACACGAGCGGAGCTGGCATTCCCAGCGCCACACACAGACCGGGCCGGAGAGAGAGAGACAATATTGTGTCTTCTCTCCAGCCCCGGAGGGGGCTCAGCCCAGAAATGATTCTCCTTGCGGGTGCCCAGGCCCCAGAGAACCCGTGTACTCGGCGGCCCTGCATCTATGTGCATTGCCCTACTTGTCTTCACATCACAGAATTGTTTTACACAAGAACGCAGGAAAGGGCAAAGAATGCCCAGTTGGACACTGCACTTGCAAAATAAATTCTCTGTGAGAAGGTAGCAGGTGGCTGGAGGTTGTGGGTACGTTGCCCACATACTCCACGAAAAAAGCAAACTTTAGCACGTGTTCCAGTCTCACTGCGCCAACACAAAATGTACAGAGATTGCTTCAGTTGCAAAATTATTTAATGAGAACATATGCAGCCTGACACGTGTTTCGAGCAGTCCTTGCTCTTCCTCTGAGGCGGATACAATTCTAGAATGTAATTCTTGTATTCAAATAGGTCTGGTGTGATCGGTCGGATTGTTAAATAAGTTTGCAACTGAAGCAATCTCCTTACATTTTGTGTTGGCGCAGTGAGACTGGAACACGTGCTAAATTTTGTTTTACACAAGCACCGTCTGAATTAAATAAAGTAAGAGTGCATGCATGGCACTGTTCCAGGCTTATGTGGTGCAGCCATTTACTGTGGAGAATAAGCAGAATGAGGGGCTTTGAAACAGTGAGCTGTGACGTGTCAGGGAAAGGGGCCATTAGCACTCTCCAATTCACACGCGTCTGCCCCAGGCCCATAATAAAAGATAAGATATCAAACAAACAGACTTGGGGAATGACCTTGGGGGCCTGTGAAGCCCAACTATGGTTAGCGCCAACCTGCACTAAGCCCAAAATAAGCCAACCCTTTTGTTAAGATTTCAAGGAGGCAGACCACTGTTTTACACATCAAAAAACACCCTTTGGCTCGTTTTTCGGGACAGGAATGTGTACGACACAGCAGTTTAAGTGCCACCAGCGGGGACACTAGCAGACTCCCAGACGTCCCAGAATCATGCAGTGGACATAACTTGTTCTGCCCTTACTGAGAAACCGTGCACATTCACAGGAGTGGAATAAAAACGAATTGTAAGGCCAGGGCCAGGGCTTTGCAACTGATACAGAAATTCCAGGCAGAGAAGTGATGGCGGCAATGGGTTTGGACATTCTATCGCTGTTATCCAATCAGGAAAGTCGTTTCGCTTTCCAGTCACAAATCCCCAAAGCGACGTTTCAAGATTACTCATTACGACGCCCTCCGGATGTTTTGAGTTTCAACTCTCAAGGATCATGGGAGTTAGAGTCCAAAACACCTGGACGGTTGACTAGAGCTATTGGCACTGTAGCTCCAAAGCTTTAATTTCTTCTGGCAAAACATTGAATACAGGGCTCTAGGGCTCGTTAGATCAGATTCTAGTTCTGATTAAACTCTGTGGACACAGGCCTTGGAATTACCCGCCCCTTCACCCCTATGACATATCTTGGCCATCAATTATAATAGTTTTTTTATAACATGCTTAATACCGAACAGATTTCTAAGCGCGCAGACCCGGATTCCAACCTGTGTTGCTTTGCCTCATCTTGCTTCCCCCATTGCCACTGAGCTGTACTACCCGTGCTCAAAAATGCCTTAGAGGCCTTCCCGCATTCACTGAGGAAATACTGAATACCCAAGCAGGTATTAAATAAGCCTTTAAAGCTTGGCCCTGTTGCCCCGCTGCGTACATGCTGAACCCACGCTTACCACGCGCGCGGAATAATACGCAGGAGCCGGAGGTGCAGTGAACCAACTTTATTCAACTCGTGGCGGCAACTGCCGCAACCCCGCTCCCTCCCCTTCCCGTGATGTCATGTCCGGGACGTCAGTGTCCTGGCCGCAACGGCGGCCCGCCCACACAACGATGTGGGCTACTGTCCTGACCGCAACGGCGGCCCGCCCACACAACAATGTGGGCTATCCGACATCTCCCCCCTTTTTAGCATGTAAGTCCCACCGCTTGTCCTTACCCCATCTCCTCGATGAGTCGAATGGGCTTCATACGGCTCCTCTGGGGACGTCTCGACCTGCTCGGGGTTGGACGTTCCTTGACAGGCGGCGGTGTGCCTGTTTCGCCTCCTGATTCTTCCCCATCTCCTTGATAGGCTTCGTCTCGAGGACGATCATCTTCACTGTCTCGGTCCATCGTCCATTCACCTTCGGGGCCAGGTGTGAAGCGTTTGAAATGCGAACTGTTCCTCGTTACCACTGAGCTGTCGCGTCTTTGTGCAGTGACCATCGTGCCTTTCTTATGGGTTATGAGGAGAGGGGTGGATGCGAACGTGGCTTCTTCCTTTCAGCTTTTTGGTTGTCTGAACCACACTTCGTCACCTGGCTGCATTATGTTTTTGCAGGCTCTCCTTTTCCTGTCTGTGACCTCTTTGGAAGTTGCCTTCCTCGCAGTGTCATTGTCTTTCGCCACTTGCTCCAGCGGTGTCAGTTCTTGCGGCCTTGGATCTTCCGGTAGCCTCGTGGTGATCGGCCTCCGGAACAGCAGGTCTGCTGGGCATACCCCTGTCGTACTGTGCGGCGTGCGCCGATATTCCCTGAGTAGCTGGTTGAGGGCCTGCTCGAAAGGCTTGTTTTGCACGTGTGCGATTTGAAGGGTTCTCTTGATGCTGGCCATGAATCTTTCGACCATGCCATTGGCCTGGGGCCACCGGGGGGTTATTCGTCTGTGCTGGAATCCCATGTATTTTGCAAATTTCTGGAAGTCATGGCTTATGAATGTGGGGCCATTGTCCGACTTTATGACCTTTGGGATGCCGTATGCTGAGAGCAGTCTGTCAAGTGCCGGGATGACGCTCGACGTCGCACTGCTGTCCACTATCTGGGCATCTGGGTATCTCGAGTGTTCATCCATGAGCACGACGACATGAGTCCCGTTGCTTAGAGGTCCAAACAGGTCTACCGCTAGCTCTTCCCACACTTTGCTCGGCAATGGTGATGTCTGTAGGGGGTTCGGGTGAGGTGGCGGTGCCACTTGGGCGCAGACGTGGCAGTTTCCAACAATGTTCTCTACCAGCCGGTCCAGCTGCAGGAACCAGGCTTTCTGCCGGAGGAGGCGTTTCGTGGCGACTACCCCTCGATGTCCTTCATGGGCCACATGTACTATCCTCTCCCGGAGGGTTCTCGGGATGACGACTTTGCAGCCCTTTAGCAGTACATTGTTCTCTAATACCGTCAGTTCCTCCCTGACTTGGTCAAGCCACTTGACCTCCTCTCGTGTGGTCTCTGACTCTCCCCTTGCTAATTGTCTTATGAAGAAAGCCATCTTGTCTTCTTGTAGGCAGTGTCTCACGATTTTGAGTGCGGGGTCCGCCTCTGACTGCGCTGACAGCTCTGCCCACCCTACAGGCATCGGTTGTAGGTGGTGTATGACATAGTTTATGTACGCGTCTGCTATTGATGGCTGGGACGCCGTTGTGTTCTTAGGGAGGCGGGAGAGGTAATCTGCGGGGTTTTCATCCTTTCCAGGTCGGTGTTGTATTGTGAATCTGTAGTCCTGCAGACGCAGACCCCATCGGGCTATTCTCGGTGGCATCCTGGCTTTCGGGCTGCCGTATATGGTGAGTAGTGCTTGGTGGTCCGTGATGATGGTGAATTCCTTGCCGAAGAGAAAAAGGTGGAAATATTCGCACGCCCAGACGACTGCCAGGCTTTCCTTTTCCGCCTGGGAGTACGCCTGTTCCGTGGTTGTCAGGCTTCTGCTGGCATATGCGACTATGTGTGTACTGTGTGGTTCCTTGGGGTCCTTCTGAGTTAATATGGCGCCAAGTCCCATGGGACTGGCGTCTACGATGAGTTCGGTGTTGCGGCTGGCATCAAAGTACGCTATGTCTTCGGCTTGCGATATGGCTTTCCGTATGGCTTCGAACGCCTCTTGACACTCCTTCGACCATATGAACTGTGCGTCCTTGCGTGTGAGTAGCCGCAGCGGGTTGCTGACTGTGGCATAGTCTTTTAGGTATCTGGAGCAGTAGCTTGCTAGGCCCAGAAACGACCTCAGGTCCGTGGTGTTGACGGGTGGCGTGGCTGAGTTGAGCGCCTCAACTTTCTCCAGATCGGGTCTCATACCTTTGTCCGAGAAAATGTGTCCAAAGAATCTCAGAGAACCCTTTGAGAACTCACATTTTGTTTTGTTCAGCGTCAACCCTGCTTCGTCCAGAGCTTGGCACACCCTGTGGAGGGCTATGTCGTGTTCTTCCTGCGACTTGCCATAGACTAGGACGTCGTCCGAATAGTTCAGGCAATTCGGGACGTGCCTGATGACCTTGTGTATTTCCTCCTGAAAGATTTCGGCGGCAGAGGAAATGCCGAAGCTGAGTCTTTTGTATTGGAACAAACCCAGATGGGTGACAAATGTGGTGATGTAGCGGGATTCCGGCGCTATCTCGATCTGATGGTAACCCTTTGTGAGGTCCAATTTGGAGAAGATCCTTGCACCGTGCAGGAGATGAATCATATCAGTGATCCTGGGGGCCTGGTGCCTTTCTCTTTCGATGGCTGTGTTAGCCCTGCGCATGTCTACGCATAGGCGTATGGAACCGGCCGGTGACTTCTTGGGGACGGGACGATGGGGGAAACCCATGGCGTGGGACCTGACACGGGTTCAATAACGTTCATCTTGATGAGTTTATCAAGTTCTTCTTCCACCTGCCTCTGAATGTTGAAAGGGATCCCTCGATAGTGCTGGGAAACCGGTTTGATATGCAGGTTTATGTGGAGATGGACCTTCCTGTTTCTCAGTTTTCCTAGTCCGGTGAAGAGTTTTGGAAATGATTGTTCGATTGCGTCCGGTTTGGCGAAATATTTGTGCGCCGTCAGCTGGTATAGGATGTGTACCAGTCCCATGTCTACCGCGGTACGGAAGCTTAATACGCATCCGCTGTTAGCCTCCGTTTTTATGATGTGTAGAGGGACCTTTGCTGTGTGTTCCTTATGAGTGCACCATGCTGTGACCACGCCTCGGCACGGCAGAGGGGTCGTGGAGCCATATGGATATATATCCACCGCGGCTTTCTTGATTTTGGGTTGTCGGCCCAGGGACTCGAATGCTTGTTCACTAATGATGTTGACCGTCGCGCCGGTGTCTATCAGGAACTTTAATGGGGTGTCATTTACCAGCAACGTTAGTATGGGACTGTGTTGGGTGGCTGCTGTGTTGTCTTTCACGGCCCACACATACCCTTTCCTTCTTTGGTCTTCTTCTGAGGACGGGGTGTCGCTGCTGGTGGGAGAGCGAGTTTCAACATACCTCACAAAACGTCTTCTGTGTGAGCGTCTCTTGTCCTCCGAGGAGCGTCTGTCCTCGCGCATGTATTGGCTCTTGCGATCGCCTTCCTCTTTTCTGGAGGGTCTCCTTTCACTGTCCCCTAGGGATCTGGGTGAGCTCTGGCGACTGTGCCGGCGCCTGTCTTGATTTCGGTGCTTGGTGGGCGCGTATGTCGGCACGTTTTTGCACATGGCTCTATAATGATCCAGGCCTCCGCATGCGGCGCACTTTTGTCCAATGGCCGGACATTCTCCCACGTGCGGGTACTCATATCCGCATTTAAAGCATGTGGCTTCGGGGCGTTTGTTTCCGTGGCTGGGGTGTGCATACAGCTTGTTGACTGAATCAGTGTTTTCGCTGGGCTGTTGTATGGATACTTTTCCAAGACTGTCCAGTTGGGAGTCGACGGCCGCTTCCATGCGTGCCAGTGTTAGTATTTCCTCTAGGGATCTTTGTTTCTGTAGTAGTTGCTTGCGAAATGGTTGCGAGAGGCATCCCGCAATTACTTGAGACCTGAGGGCCTCCTCGTTCGAGTATCTATGGAATTCGCAATGTTTTAATTTAATGCGCAGGCGCATTACGAAATTGTCTATCGACTCGCCCTTTTCTTGTCTGGTCGTGTGAAACACGTGACGTTCGTAGTCGACGTTGGTGTGCGGGGCAAAGTATTCAGATAGCTTGGCGTGCAGTTCACCATATGTGACCGTGTCCACGTTTAACAGTTCCCCTGCAATGTCTCTTACTGCTGACCCTACAGCCATGAATAATGTGTTTTTCAGCCTTGTGTCGTCGGTCAGCCCTATGGCGCCGGTATAGAACTTGAAGTCCCGGAGCCATATGGCCCATCGGGGTCCCAGATTCGACGTATCCCGAACTTCAAACGGGTTTGGCATTTGCATGACCTGGGATGCACCTCCTTCACTTGGTGCGTGTTGATTGTTCCCTTGTGCCGCATCTATGCCTGAAGACGCAGGTGCTGCCGTTCCCGCCCCACCTGAGGATGAGGCTGGGGTGCTCGCCGTGTCCGACATGATTGCTGGGCGAAGGTGGTCGCCAGTGGTCCGGCACGTGCGGGGTGTGGCTTCCGTGCCTGGTGCCCGAGGGTCGTGTGCCCCTCACCACGTGGGGCGACTTGCCTCTGTGTGCACGTGGGATGTGCGACGCGCGACGCTGGCTTCTGGCGCTCTGCGCACGTGGGGCGACTTGCCTGTGTGTGCACCGTTCGCCCAGGGTGAGCGTTCTGCTCTCGCCAACGGGTCGTGGAGTCTTTTACGTGAGCTCTGTGATTCCCTGCCTCCTCGAGGCGCTGTCCCTGGCGAGGGCGTGTTGTCACACGGGAGCCGGGTTGCCGAAGTCCGCTGCCGGGGGTCGTGCCCGAGGCGCGCCGACGCGCTGCACTGCTCGACTGCAGGCCTCGTCACGACTAGCTAGGGCCCGTGCCCGCTCGTCGCCATTGTTGGCCCGCTGCGTACATGCTGAACCCACACTTACCACGCGTGCGGAATAATACGCAGGAGCCGGAGGTGCAGTGAACCAACTTTATTCAACTCATGGCGGCAACTGCCGCAACCCCGCTCCCGCCCCTCCCCTTCCCGTGACGTCACGTCCGGGACGTCAGTGTCCTGGCCGCAACGGCGGCCCGCCCACACAACGATGTGGGCTACTGTCCTGACCGCAACGGCGGCCCGCCCACACAACAATGTGGGCTATCCGACAGGCCCAATATTAAAATCCCTATCTCTGAAGCATGTTCCGTCAAACCTCCACAAACCCTTAGGTCCTCATCTCTGGCAAGTTTATGCAACTCATCAGCCTTACATGTCTTTACAAGGTAAATATTTATTCAAGTTTTTCAACTCTTGCTCGTGCGTTCCCCTCCTCCCCCACCCCCGGGGAATATGGCACGTGCATACAGGCTGGCCTGGAGTGCGCAGTGCACTGCTGCGCAGCTTGCCAGCCTCCTCCTCATCTAGAAGCCAGCAGGCAGCGACATGTGCTGTTAGACTTCCCGAGGCTCGGACGTGATGACGGTGTCGGTGAGAGAAGACTGCTTCCCCATGCCCAGCCTCTGCGAGTGTGCCCGACTGCCTGTGACCCGCTCCAGTCATAGACTGCCTTTGAATTGTGTGCAAAGTGCCTCCGGGCGGCTCCCCTGGTGCTTCGCTGCGCTCCATTGGGTAAGTAAAGTAGGTATGAATGTAGGTGTGAGCAGTCCTCTCACTATGACCCCAGACTCATCGGATCCCCAGCGGCTTCTACCTGTTCATAGCAAACCTTTCCTGGCCTGGCCTGGCTGCGGGTGCTGCGGGTCACATGTGTGTGATAGTCTCCGTCATTGTGTAGGTTATTGCTTGCTCAAGACCTGCCTGCACATTTCGTTTTTTTGTTTTGTCCCTCGAGGTGGAAACAACGTAACTTGACGGCGCCCCCACTAAGCTTCATAACGGCCGGGACATGGTCCTGGGGTCCTCTCTCAGGGTGGGGTAAGCTTGCTTGCTTGCTATGGATGGAATGCAAACAGACGCCCTCCTTTGTTTGCTATCCCTGGGGCGCATTTGACATTAATACTCAGACAGTGTGAATTGAATGGAGCTGGTATGTGAGGGCTCTGGGTCATTGCATGCACGATTCCATGCTTGTCCCGTTCACTCCCAGGGCAATGGGCAGAGCCACACCGCAGCCATGGCCAGTGATTAGATAGGAAAGGCCTGCAGGTGCAGGTGAGTGCCTGGCAGAGACCGCACAGCCCATGTAGCTGCGGGGGGGCATAGGTAGGCCCAGCGATACAGGACGCATCACACATGGACAGGGATGGACTGGCCTATTGGGAACTCTGGAGATTTCCCGGTGGGCCTCTGCACCCTGGGCCTCTTTTGTGTGGCATTTCCAAATGTTCTTATAGGAAAAGCATTGATCTTGTTGAAAATGTGTCATACGGGGCCTCTTTTAGTTCCCAGTCCACCCCTGCACATGGAGATGAAGCACTCTTGTCTGAGACCCAGGAGGAGGGTGATGTAGGCGCTGGTCACCAGGTCACACCTTGCTGCACATGTTGGGCGGAGATTGTGTCATGTGGGTAGACAGACCTAGGATGATGCTGTTAAGGCGTGTCACTGCAGGACACAGGATGTTCCGTTGTGAAGCTCAATGTTAGCGTACGCGTCCAACTACTGCTCCTCCTCATGTACGATTCTCATTTTGTCACACCCTATAAAGACCCCAGGAAACCTGTACTCTGCGGCCACATTCTCTCGTATGGGGGGATACTCTGCTGCTGTCGCATTTCATTGTTTTGCAGCTGACCCACTGTTTGCTGCCATGATAATTGCAATGCATGTGTAAAGGGTGTTTCCACATCTGTGTGTATGGAGACCCCCCCTGTCACCTGCCTCCATTATAATGTCCCACCACCTCTCACACCTGCTCGTGGGACCAAATTGATAAGACAGATGTGTGTATGTATGTGTTGGTTTTTCCCGACAACCCTTTTTTTCCTGCAAGCTTAAACTCATTGTGGTAGTTTTGCAGCTCACTCATGTGTGTGCTCATTTGAATGATTATGCATTCCAAACCCCCTGAAAATCAGGGGTTTGCCAAACCTCTTCACCATGTCCTAATCAGAAGCTGAAGAGTGTCACAGTGGGGATTCTTTATACATATATGTAATACTCTGTGATATGCCTGTCAGCTCTCTAGAAAGTCTGGGGAGGTTCGATGGACACGTCAAAGACTGAGCTCACTTCGGGGCTCTCTGTGAGTTCTGCTTGGCTGTTAGAAGGTGTAGCAGAGCTTTTCCACACTTAAATGCAGCAGAGGGGGTAAAGGGGGCTCGTACCTCCTCCACTTCATTGTTTTGTGTCCTTTAGACCTTTCACTGATTATGGCATTTTAGCTTTAATTATGAGAGTTTGCGAGGGCCACGAAATGGCTGCTCCTCCTTTTGAGAAACCCTTTGTGAAAACATTTGTGAGCCATTAAACATTTTTATTTTCATTTACCCCTTCCATCAACATAGCAATCAAATAAAGCTTTTGCCAAAACCATTGTTAGACCTTTTGTGCCCTGCAGGACCTACCACAGACAGCAGAACCACGCCACCAACACACTGAGCTATCCTAGTCTATCCTGGCAGTGCAGAAGTGAATGGTGTGTGCAGGGGGCACAATATTGTGTTCAATGTGAAAAGACAACACAGATCTGTCTGTATAAACTGTGTGACACCAGCTGCATTCTGCATGCACACACCCACTCTCATGATGAGGGGAGTGTCCGTGTCAACGAGTATCTTCTCTTCGCACACAACTGGTACAGATCTCCGCACACCGGGTATGTACAAATCTCCTCTCTAAAGGTGTATGAGGTGCAGCGGAGCAACATTCCAGTTCCAGATCCCAAAAAGTCACCAAGCAGATCCACTGTCTGGGATCTGATTCTGACTGCAGATTAGCGGAAGATCCCTGAGGGCCGAGGCTGGCCGTTACTCCTTCGTGGTTTGGTGTGGGCTGAGCAGCGTGATACCAAGTTGTGACTTCACAATAGATTAGGGACAGGCGTACATGTAAATAGCTCAAACCAAAAAGAACCTATACGAACGCAACAATCCTGTTCACTGATAGCCAATGGGCTCTTCCTATAAAATTCTGGAAAACACATCTAAATTCATTCACCCACCCAACAACGCAGTACAGTCTATACCAGGTGGCAGAACAAGTGTCTGACGAGGTCAAGGTTCACCTCAGATGTTCACAGACTCCATTTGGTGCTCCTTATCTGACCACCAACCCTTGCAAAATGGTGGTTTGTAGGGATTTAAATGGCAGCAATCCAAGTGATATTGAAAAATGTGCTTTTTGCATTAGCCTCAATATTGAAATCTAAATCCCTATTACACAGATTAGAATCTGTTGAACCCATTCTGTAACCTTCATGCCTCCTCCGTGCCAGGATTAAAAGAGCCCGGAAGGCCCAGTGGGGGTCAAGCCAACCAAAAGACAGGCCTCCTGCTACTGCACCATGTGCCATGGACATATCTCTGCCAGGTAGCGTCCACATGTAGAGACTCACGCCAACAACGCTGGCACAAGGGATCTATGCCAGAAGAAAAGCACCACACCTCCATCAGCCATTGGCATCAGTAACACACAAAGGAACAAACTCATGCCAACACTCCCACTCGGGTTTCATGGAAGGCCTGCAGCCTGACCACCATGTACCAGCTACACAGCTCTCCTATGCCACTCTAAGGATAGGAGAAATGGCAATGATTTAATACGTACTGCTATTTTAATTTTGCGAAAAGTCGAGTTCTTTGACTAAAAAACAATAAATAAATAAAAAATAGAAAAGTCCCAAGGTGTCCCCTGTCCTCTGCAGATTTTATGGGTCTCCTATGCCCCTGGTTCCATACACCACACACCCATGGCGGGTGCACAGCAGTGCCCCATAGGGACCTGCCAGTACCTTGTACCCTGTCACCCCCTCAATCAATCTGCCACCCACGTCTGTGGAGGTGACGTGGGTGCATGGGGATCAGAAGCATGTATGCCCGACAACATCTCCCCCAGCACTGACATCTTGCCATCCCCACACTGGCCAAAGGCAAGCACCCTATGTGACCCCCACCCAATTCAGCACCCATCTCCATTGTGAATCCACTTGCAAGCACCCCTGACCAAGACTGTCCATCAGCACAATTGCCGGGTCCCTACTCATCACCATGTATTGAATGCCATGCATGCCAAAACCTGTGGGCGAGTGAGAGCTAACGCCATCACCAAGTCCCCTACAGGCACACAAGCAACGCCAGAGGTGTCTGAAGATGAAGAGGAGGCTGGCCCATCTGTGAGTGTGATGTCCCGGCACTCAGACACCACCACCCCCCAAAGGGGCAGACACACCACACATAGGCGGAAGTCACAACAAGCCACTCTGCATCGCAGCAGGAGCAGGCCCACCCCCATCAAGCCCACCAGGAGCACGCCAACCCCAGCCGACAACACATCTGCTGCTGTGGACACCGCCACAGAGGGCATGCCACCAAGTCCAGTGATATTGGTGACACAGGCCGACAGCAGCCCTGACTCTGATCATGCGGCGGTGCTAGCAACCCCATGGCGCAGTCTCTGCCAGTAGCCCCCCACCACCTCTGCGACAGCACGCCCAGACCCCCGCAAGCCAACCACACTGACTGCTGGAGCTTGTCACCACCAGAGCCAGACAGTGACACACACTCCTTTGGCTCCCCTGTAGCAAGCCCACACTAACAGCCCCTCACTACCACCACAAACAGCTGCAATCTGCATGGTGATACAGAGGCTGAGGGACATAGAACAACACCAAAGAGAGACGGAGGCCATCAGCCACACCCACTCAGGCCATCTGCAGGCTATTCACAATGAAATCCAAGGGGCGACACACAGGATGACGCATGACAATGCGAGGAGCAGGAGGGTCACAACCACCAGTACGATTGCACTGACGGCATACAGACAAAGGGTGAGAGAAATGACGGCCGGCGTCTCAGCCCCCTTGCAGAGGCCATCCATCAGAAGATTGAGCTCCAACAGCTCCAGCTCCATCCCTTCTCGTTCTACTACCCCAACCGAGGAATCACAGAAGAGCACTCCTAGGCGCCAGTCCCTGCACCTTGCTGCGTGGCAGATCACAGGCTGCTGGGAGTCAGGGGAAGAGGGCACAGTCACAGTAATGGACATGCCAACTATTGCCCTGAGTGGCCATGCCATGGGCTCATTGGAGGGCCGGGGGAGGGAGGACTGTGTGCTGGGGTGTTGGTGGTGGGCAGGGGGTACTGTGTGCTGGGGTGTTGGTGGTGGGTGAGCGGAGGGAGGGGCTGTGTGCTGGGGTGTTGGTGGTGGGTGAGCGGAGGGAGGGATTGTGTGCTGGGGTGTTGGTGGTGGGCGGGGGGAATGTGTACTGGGGTGTTGGTGGTGGGTGAGCATAGGGGGGACTGTGTGCTGGGGTGTTGGTGGTGGGCGGGAGGGGGTTATGTGCTGGGGTGTTGGTGGTGGGTGAGCGGAGGGAGGGACTGTGTGCTGGGGTGTTGGTGGTGGGCGGGGGGGCTATGTGCTGGGGTGTTGGTGGTGGGTGAGCGGAGGGAGGGATTGTGTGCTGGGGTGTTGGTGGTGGGCGGGGGGAATGTGTACTGGGGTGTTGGTGGTGGGTGAGCGGAGGGGGGTCTGTGTGCTGGGGTGTTGGTGGTGGGCGGGTGGGAGGTGAGATAGTTGACGCACAAAGTTACATAAATGTTTGTTGGACATCATTCATACATGGACATTCCTGATTGTGTTCATGTGCAGTTTATTCACAGTGATGTAGGTGGACAGAGACAGGGTATTGTAATAGAAAAAATGATCTATTAGGGCCTGCCGGGCCAGTCTCCCTTCCCTCACGTCATCCCTAGGACTGGCTGCTCTAGCAACTTAACTGGAACCACAGTTTGTCTGCCTGTCCTCTCCCATTAGGCTTCTGCAGAAATGCTCCACCTGACGCGACGCTACTCAGACGGAAAGCTTCTTCAGAGCCTTATGCTACTATTTATATTTCCACTTAAGGGGAAGGGGAAAGCAGAAAGCTCAGATCATGACTCCTTTATCCTCTGAGCTAATCCTGCTTACAAGTTGGACACGAGCAGTGCTGGCATTCCCAGTGCCACACACAGACCGGACCGGAGAGAGAGAGACAATACTGTGTCTTCTCTCCAGCCCCGGAGAGGGCTCAGACCCGAACGTATTCTCATGGCGGGGGTCCGTGCCCCGGAGCACCCGCGTACTCGGCGCCCCTGCATCTATGTGTATTGCCCTACTTGTCTTCACATCACAGAATTGTTTTACCCAAGCACCGTCTGAATTAAATAAAGTAAGAGTGCATGCATGGCACTGTTCCAGGCTTATGTGGTGCAGCCATTTACTGTGGAGAATAAGCAGAATGAGGGGCTTTGAAACAGTGAGCTGTGACGTGTCAGGGAAAGGGGCCATTAGCACTCTCCAATTCACACGCGTCTGCCCCAGGCCAATAATAAAAGATAAGATATCAAAGAAACAGACTTGGGGAATGACCTTGGGGGCCTGTGAAGCCCAACTATGGTTAGTGCCAACCTGCACTAAGCCCAAAATAAGCCAACCCTTTTGTTAAGATTTCAAGGAGGCAGGCCACTGTTTTACACATCAAAAAACACCCTTTTCCTGGTTTTTGGGGACAGGAATGTGTACCACACCACAGTTTAAGTGCCACCAGCGGGGACACTAGCAGACTCCCAGACGTCCCAGAATCATGCAGTGGACATAACTTGTTCTGCCCTTACTGAGAAACCGTGCACATTCACAGGAGTGGAATAAAAACGAATTTTAAGGCCAGGGCCAGGGCTTTGCAACTGATACAGAAATTCCAGGCAGAGAAGTGATGACGGCAATGGGTTTGGACATTCTATCGCTGTTATCCAATCAGGAAAGTCGTTTCGCTTTCTAGTCACAAATCCCCAAAGCTATGTTTCAAGGTTACTCATTACAACGCCCTCCAGATGTTCTGGGCTTCAACTCTCAAGGATCATGGGAGATAGAGTCCAAAACATCCGGACGGTGACATAATGAGTAGAAATATTGGCACTGTAGATCCAAAAGGCAACATTGAATACATTGACTCTAGGGATTATTGCGTTTTCTCTCAGTGAAGATCAGATTCTAGTGCTGATTAAACTCTGGACACAGGCCTTGGCATTACCTGCCCCTTCACCCCTATGACACATCTCAGAGCTTTGGTATAAAGCGCTCTATAAATAAATCAATCAATCAATCTTGGCCATCATTTATAATTATAATAGTTTTTTTATAACATGCTTAATACCGAACAGATTTCTTAGTGCAGACCCGGGATTCGAACCAAAATCCATATCTCGGAAGCATCTTCTGTCAAACCTCAACAAACGGTTAGCTCGTCATCATCTCTGGCAAGTTTAAGTTTGAGGCACAAAATACCAGTAAGTTTGTTTCTCCAACATTTATATAGCTCATCTGTTATACGACTTTACCTTGAAGCCTTTCCTGCGTCACCTTAGCTGAATGGGCCTCCACCGCACCGAATAAGCAGCACAAGCCTCTGCCGTAACGCAAAGGTGGTCCGGGCATCAAAGTATGTGTTGGGTGTAATGGGGGCGTATGGAAGGCAGGGAGAGAGAGCAAGTGTCTTTACATGTGGCCATTACTTGCCTTTAGGGAAAAGAAAGGAGCAGAAGATGTGATGGGGAATTAATAGGAATCTTCTGAACGACAATGTCGGAGAGCGACAGGGTTCAGGGGCGGGTACCCCCCTTCGATACCTGAAATTGCCAAAGGTAAGGAGATGGAGCAGCAGTGAGGTGAGAGGCAGGGGGGCGAAGGCGGTGCAGAAGAAAGCCAGATTGTGCGAGAATCAGATGGGCACATTTCTTCAATTTGCATGCTTCAATAGTCCCTCCCGGTTGTCAAATTTGACACAGGAGTTGGGATCTTAGGGTCTCATCAGGAGTTGGGCGGTAAGCAGGTGTTATTTCCACCGAGCGGAAATAGCGTTACCGCCGTGACCCATGGCGCAAATAGCACTGCATCCCAAAATTGTGGGCAGGCGCATCGGGCTCCAGCGATAACGCTATTTGTGCCCGGTGCCCGGTGGAAATAACACCTAAACACCGGCGATCGCCGAAAAACCTGGCGCAAATAGCACTATCGCCCGTTGCCATCGCTATTAGCGTTGGCGGGAAATACATCACCGCCGAAACTGGAAGCACTGCGGCAGCCATTTTTAAAAATCATAATCCATTAAATATCAGAGCTTCTTGTGGTCATCCAGACCAGCAAACCACACAGAATGTAGCAGGAGAGGGTCAGGGGCAAGGCTGCCCAAGATTGGATCAAAAAAACAAAATTCAGTGAGGGGGAGCTGGTGGTGCTTGCCGATCAGGTGGTAGCACACAACGGTGAGCTACATGGGTCGAGGCAGCGTAAAACATCAACAGCGAGGACAGCCATCTGGCACATGATCAGTGAGAAGGTGCCAGAGGTGTCTAGCGTCCCCTGGGATGGCAAAGACCTCTGCAAACACTGGAATGACCTGCAGGTCAGGATCCAGGGACTGCTGTCCCAGCAGGAGAGCATGGATACTGGCCGAGGGTCTGTGGCACCACTTGCACTAACCGCATGGGAGGAGAAGTGTAACTCTGTGTTGAACATGGAGGCCATCAAGGGAGTCGGAGGTGTGGAGGCGGGTGCCGGCAGCCAGGAGGCAGGTGAGTGAACCCACCCCCCAACACATCTGCATGCAACAATGACAGCCTAGCACAGGATGCCCCAGTGGCCAAACCCATGAGTCGGGCATTGCAACAGGGTGCAGTGGGTGGGTGCCACATCAGCCACCTGCCAAAGCATCCATGTGCCAGTGCACCAAGGCCGCCCCTTGGAGCCAGAACAGTGGGGAGGGCATCAAAGGGACCCATCCAAGTGCCATACACCACACACCCATGGCGGGAGCACAGCAGTGCCCCATAGGGACCTGCCAGTACCATATACCCTGCCACCCCATCAATCTAAATGGCACCCATAGAGGTGACGTGGGTGCATGGGGATCCGAAGCATGCATGCCCGACAATATCTGCCCCAGCACCGACATCTTGCCATCCCCACACTGGCCATATGCAAGCACTCAATGTGACCTCCCTCCCCCAATTCTGCACCCATCTCCATCATTGTGAATTCACTTGCAAACACCCCTGACCAAGACTGTCCGTCATCACAATTGCCCGGGTTCCTACTCATCACCATCTATTGAATACCATGCATGCCAAAACCTGTGGGGGAATGAGAGCTAACGCCATCACCTATGTCCTCTACAGGCACACAGTCTGAGGATGAAGAGGTGGCTGGCCCATCTGTGAGTGTGACGTTCCGGCACACAGACACCACCACCACCCCCCAAAGGGGCAGACACGGCACACATAAGCGGAAGTCACAGCAAGCCACTCTGCATGGCAGCAGGAGCAGGCCCACCCCCCCGTCAAGCCCACCAGGAGCAAGCCAACCCCAGCCGACAACACATCTGCTGCTGTGGACACCGCCACAGAGAGCACACCACCAAGTCCAGTGACATTGGAGACACAGACCAACAGCAGTCCTGACTCTGATCATGTGGCAGTGCTAGCAACCCCATGGCACAGTCTCTGCCAGCAGCCCCAACCACAGAAGAGAGCCCACCACCTCTGCACATCATGCCCAGATCTGCCCAAGCCCACCACACTGCTAGAGCTTGTCGGAACCAGCGCCAGACACTGACCCACACTCCTTTGGCTCCCCAGTCACAAGCCCACACTGACAGCACACCCCCTCACCACCGTTGCAAACAGCTACAATCCACATAATGATGCAGAGGCTGGGGGACATAGAACGAATCCAGGGTGCAACACGCAAGATGGCACATGACAATGCAAGGACCAGGAGGGTCACAACCACCAGTATGGTTGCACTAACGGCATATGGACAAAGGGTGAGGGAAATGATAGAAGGCATCTCAGCCCTTGCAGAGGCCATCCATCAGAGCAGTGAACAGCAACAGCTCCATCCCTTCCCGTTCTACTACACAGGAGAGCACTCCTAGGTGCCAGTCCCTGCACAAGTTGCGTGCCAGGTCACGGGCTGCTGGGAGTTGGGGGAAGGGAGCACGGTCACAGTAATGGACATGCCAACTATTGGCCTGAGTGGCCATGCCATGGACTCATTGGAGGGCTGGGGAGGGAGGACTGTGTGCTGAGGTTTTGGCGGGGGTGGGGGAGGTGGAATAGTTGGCACACAAAGTTAGATAAAAGTTTATTGGACATCATTCATACGTGGACATTCCTGATTGTGTTCATGTGCAGTTTATTCACAGTGCTGGAAGTGGACAGAAGCAGGGTATAGTACTAGAAAGAATGATCTATTAGTGCCTGCCGGGCCAGTCTCCTTTACCGCACGTAATCGCTGGGTATGGCTGCTCTGGCTGCTGCCTCATGGTGTTCATCTGCGTCTTCCTCCGGGTGTGGCATGTCCGTGTTGTGGGGCAGGGGGGATAATGGCACATTTCTCCTCAGGCAAATGTTATGCAGCATTGCGCTTACCAGCACAATTTTGCCCACTTTGCCAGGGGCGTGCATTAAGGCTTCGCCAGTGCGATCTAGGCACCGGAGTCATGCCTTGAGGAGTCCAAAGGTGCACTTGGGCGAGTACCGGTCTGAGTACCGCTTACCCGCACTACCCGCTGTTCCTGTTTCTGCTCTTTGAGGACTTTTGAAGTTGGACTGCTTTTCTACCAAGAGTGAATCTCTGTTTGTTTCGGCTTCTCCACTGCCAGTTCCGCCTAGTCCAGGCTGGGCTGAACAACTCCGCCCATATCACGGCGATTGGCCGTGCGAGGCGTCACTCACCTCTACAAATTGTTCGCGCACGCGTACAGCGCACACGGGCGAGTACCGGTCTGAGTACCGCTTACCCGCACTACCCGCTGTTCCTGTTTCTGCTCTTTGAGGACTTTTGAAGTTGGACTGCTTTTCTACCAAGGTGATGAATCGACTTTATCAAGCCGAACTTTATTGACTCACAAACACTATCCAAGTGAAAGTGACAGCGTGTTTTCTGTTTGTTTTCAGAGTGAATCTCTGTTTGTTTCGGCTTCTCCACTGCCAGTTCCGCCTAGTCCAGGCTGGGCTCAACAACTCCGCCCCTATCACGGCGATTGGCCGTGCGAGGAGTCACTCACCTCTACAAATTGTTCGCGCGCGCGCACACGGGCGAGTACCGGTCTGGGTACCGCTTACCCGCTTTGCTGCTTTTACGGTGGAGGTGGCCCTTTTCATTAACTTTATAGAAAAGTAAGTGCCCTTCAAGATCAGCTTCTTTTCTTCCTTTTACTGTTGCCCAGTGTTGCCCAGTGGTCTAAGATCCATCTCGTGGCCGTTGATCCAGCACAGGCCTGTGTGCCTGTGAGTGTGTGAGTCATGTCAAAGCGTAGACAGGTTTATTCTTTAAAATCTGACATGCCTCCCATGATAATTACTAGCTACAGCCCCAATGGCAACCCGAACACTGCACCCAAAAATTAGCTTTCTCATAAATCCATTGTGTTGACTCCATGTCCTCGACCCACGAAAGACCCGGGCATACTATTATTTAAACCGACCTCCTTATCCACACAGAAACCAAATGTTCAGTTGAAGTCACAGGCTTTTCAGCCACACAAATCAAACACTAGCTCTGGCCTACCAATACAACGACCATTCAATAGGCCCATTGCGGGACTAATGGCACTTTGTGAACTATCTGATAACACAATGTTAAATTCACCTTGCCAACAACTCCCGCAATTGGTTGTAAGTTCTTCTGACTCTTCTATGTCAACTGACTACACCGCTGATTCCCCAGACAATCAAGAGGTTTCGCTTTATGCAAGCCAGTGCGAGTCTCCAATACCGATTCGCATTTCTCATAACTCACTACATAGTTCATACTCTGACCCCCCATCCCCAGACCACTCCATATCCGCTATTTCTTATGTACACCCAACCCCGCGGCGCCCTGCAATACAATCAAAGTGTGAGTCAGCTGAAATTCATCCACAACTGTTACAAACCACCCTGGCAGCAATTAACACAACCTTATTATCCATGTTTAAACTCTTTGAAGTTCTGGATGCTAAAATAACGAAACAAGAATCAAAGTTGGATGAATTATTAGTATGGACTCAAAAAGTTAACCTGGCTCCTCATGCTTTTCTCCCTGTAGGCCCAGGCATACCGTGCATCGATTTAACCAATAAAACGATTGCATCGAGGTCACCTCTACTGTGCATTCCAACTCATTCTGTATTGCCTGCTGTCCCTCACATTATTACAACAAGCCCTCCAAAACAGTCTCTTGCTCGCATGACCCCAACAAATAACTGTTAGGCAGAAACCTGTGCAGTTCCCTTGGGGAACACTGCAAAAGATTTAAGACTACAGGTAGAGCAGTAAACCCCTTTGGTAGCAGTCTGTACCACCCAGATTTACCTGGTAGCTGTGGCTGAGCAGTCAGACTTCTCTCAAGAAGAGTTAGGCAGTATGCAAAGTATACACAATAGGTACCAAAACACAATAGCACAAGCAAACACTGACCAGAGCTTGGTTTCAAAAGAATATAGTTATTTATTTAAAAACACACATAAGTAAAAGCACTCTAGCAAAGAATATGGTAAAAATCACTTCAACACAGTTATAACGAAAGTAGATTCAATCCTTTCTCCTATCTAGACAACTCTAGGTTAACACCACTTAATTAAAACAGAGGTGAGTGCTTAACGTTAGATGACACTCTAGTAGTTTCCAAGAAAGGGAGAGAAAAAGCAGAAATAGGTTAAACACACCACTCTAAGGTCCAGAACACTTGCAATAGGCTTAAAGAAGAACAAAGTCACAGGTGAGCAAAAGTCACTAGGCAGGGCCCACTCTTAGAGCAGCCGGAGCGAAAATGTGCCCAAGATCACACGGTTCGTTAGGGATTCAAAGTCTTGCAAATAGTCAAAAAGAGTTTAGAGTGGCTCAGAAAGTTTAGCCAAAGTGTCCCAGGCACTCCTAGGGTCGAAAGCCGGGGACTAAATCTACCCCGTACAGTCGGTGGGCAGGGAAGCCAGGCGGAACACAGTACCTCAAACGGAAAGGATCCTCCAGCGGGGGCAGTTGTTCCAGGCAGTGACAGCAAGGCTCGACGTCGGTCAGGGGAGAAGAATATCTCGCTGAAGAGCAGAAGAGAAAGGTCGTAGCACTGCCCGGGAAGAAACCAGCCGCGGAGTCCTCCGGTTAAAGGGTTGTACCGACTTTCGCGGTATGGGAGTAAAGTGTGGTATTCCGGTTGCCGGGGTGCTTGGCACAGGCAAGGCGGCCACGAGAAACTCCAAAGAAGCGGAAAGAAGGCGAAAACTGGTTGTCCCCACCAGTCAAAGGAAGGAGCCACTCCGTTAAGAGCTCTCCTCGGTCGTCGGGAAAAGTGGTGAGACGGTTCAGCAGGGCTCCACCGGTTGGTGTCGTCGAAGCAGGTCGGCTCAGCTCTTCCCTCGTCGGATTCTTGGTCCTGTGGCGACTTCTGAAGTTCCAGTCCCCAAAGCCCTGCTTTTATGCAGCAAACCCCCATTCACTCAGCCTAGCTGTCACTCAAACATGCTAAGTGGTGAGCCGGGCGGCTCACCACTTGGGCCAATCAGGATGGAGTGCGACTTGAGTTACCTTGGTAACTCAGTCCAGGGTGCCTAAATTCCCCTCCACCCCTCCTAAGTACCCCAGACAGAGTGGCACCACTTTGGAGGGCTTCTGTGGAGAAGCCCGCCAAAAGTGGGACAAAGGGCTCCACTTTGGGTCAGAATTACAGAGGTGAATACCAACGCCATTTTAGGATCAAGTTTTGGCAAAATAACCCGACCGGAGTTATAATAATAAATATATAAACCGGCGGTATGTTTAAGGCTACCGTAAATAAATAATTAAATGTGTTAGCCTAAAACAATGGGAAATCCCATAGGGAAATATTCGCGGTCGAATATAAAAAGTAGTTTCCACTGCCACCAGCCAAAACTCGATCAGGGGGGACGGAGACGTGCCCCCTCGACTAACAGACCCTGGGGCAATCGAATTGCCCCAGCCAGTACGTCCACAATATGATGGTTTGTACTGGTTCTGTTCAGGATTCAAGACTAATAAAGCCTTTTGTGACTTTACATGCCCTGGGAGACAGTAGTCAGTCCCAGGGTATGGAGTCTATGTTGGGGAGTCCCTAGGACACCCCTGGGTTACTGCACAGAGGGTGCTGTGTAACCCACATCACAAAAATACATGAGGCCCTATGGAGTAAAAGACCCCATAGCCCATTCAACACAAGGTTTGTCCAAGATCACACAGTTCAACATGTCTAAGAGTGAGGGTAAAAAGAGTCTCACTCTTGGCAGGAGAAAAAAATAAACCCCAGAAATCCAGCAAAGCTGCTGGGGGACTCACTAGGTAGGGAAATTCAGCCTAAACAGAGAATTCTCCCTAACACTCGCCCCCCCCAGACTAAGGGACAGGAGGATTTAATCCACTCCTGGATGAACCTCATACCTCTAGTCGATGATATACATCCTAGAGAGTCCATCAGCATTTTGATGGTGACACCTTGACCTATGTTCAATGGAGAACTCAAAGGTTTTCTTTTGTAAGCTAAAGGACCTACAGACCCTTTGAGGAACATCAGTCTTTTTGTTATAGGGGATCTGGTTGACCAGTCCCTCAGAAGTTGGTACCACTTCTGAACCTATGTTAGGCTTTTTCAAGGGGTCCTTATAAAGGATTCCCTTAGATCTAGAGGGGCCTCCAAGGTTCCTCACCACCTCTCTTGTGGGAGCAGGTTGGGTCTTAGGCCTCTTGGTTGGAGGGGTTGGGGTTAGGCAATGTACCTGCTTCCCCTTCCTCTTAGATCTACCCTTACCTATTTTAGGAGTTTCCCCCCTAATATTAGGATTTGAGTTGGGGTCTTCAGTAGAAGGTCCAACAGTCTGAAGGTTTTTGGCCTTAGACTTTTCTTTTCTGGTTTTCCACCAGCACTGAGAATTACCAGTTCTCTCAGGTTCAGATAGGGGCCTAGTTGGTCTATCCACCTCTTCCTCAGAAGCAGGGGGAGTCAGAGACTCTGAGACTAGGGGAACAATGATGGAGCTTGGTTGGGGCTCCCATGTTCCTAGCATACTATCCTGAAATGTGCCTGGGTTAGAGGTCAACTTACTAACACCAGGGCTTGTAGTGGGGTTCTCAGTAGAGGGTCCCACAGGCTTAGAAGGGTCCTTCAAGGTAGCCTTTCTAGCCAATTTGGTTAAGTTCTGCTTCTCCATACTGGGAGGCCTGGGGGTATGTGACACTACTCCTAGAGTTCTTAGGTCATTCCCCAACAGGACCTTCCCAGGTACCTCAGTCTGAACACTGACAGGGATCCTCACTGTCATGTTGTTACACTGAATGAGGGCTGGTAGAATAGGAACCATTTGGACAGGGCCTCCAGACATCTTAGTGGGACCTTTGGGTGCTTTGGCCACATCCTCAGGTTGAAAGAAGCTTTCATCCACTACTGTTCTGCTGGCCCCAGTGTCTCTCCTGGCAGGAGTATCCTGGCCATTGACAAGAACACTGTCCACATAATACACCTTAGAGTTAACAGGTAGGGAGTTATACACAACCCTATTCTGGGGACTAACCAGACCCATAGGCTCTAAGTTGACAGTTGCTTGAAGTCCCAAGGGATCTTCAGCAAAGAGTTCAAAGTGAGCACTAGCCATCTGTACTTCATCCTCAGGAGTGAAGGCTAAGGAGACTGTGCTGATCCCTGCAGGTTTACCCTTGCACTTGGGATCTCCTTTGATATGGTCAGTACCCTGACAGACATAGCATTGTCCAAATGCTCTCTGGAAGGGTGGCTTGTTCTGACCTCCTTCTGGCTTGTGTCCAGAAGGTACACTAGCCTGTTGTGGTTTACCCTGGGGCTTACCCTGGTTATGTTGTTGTTTGTGGCCCTCTTTGGTCTGGGAGGTATTAGAATTCTCTGGATTCACTTTGGGTTGCTGCTTTCCCTCATCCTTTTTCTGAGTGACCCCAGAATCCTGGTGAGTAGCCCTGTTGGCCACCCACAAGTCAGCAGCCTTAGCTAGCTTCCGGGAATCTAATTCCTTTGAATCAGCCAAGTGCTGTCTGAGCTCAGGAGAGCAGGCATCATAAATAGACTCCAACATAAAGAGATTTCTCATTCCCTCATAAGTGTTCACCTTGTAACCCTTAATCCATCCCTCTAAGTTTTTCAAACATTCACTCACCCAGGTAGCCCAAGGGGTACCATCATTCTTTTTGAGGGTCCTAAACCTCTTAAGGTACTGGGAAGGGGTCTTCCCAAACCTAGCTATCAAAGCTAGTTTCACACATTCATACTCTTTCCTATCCTCCTCCCCCATCTCCATTACCACATCAGTTGCAACAGGGGGAAGCCTAGAGAACAACCAGGTGAGTAAGTCATTTCCTGTGATGTTCTGGAGCCCATGATTATATTCAAACAGAGACAACCAATCCAACACATCCAACTTAGGCTCATACATACCAACCAATTCTTTAGGCATCCGGGGTCTTTTAGGACTGGAACTTCTAGAGGAGCCAGAGAGAGAAGCATTTTCGACAGACAATTTCTTCAATTCTAGCTCATACTTGAGCTCCATTTCCCTTAGCCTTAGTTCTTTGTCAGTTTGAGCATTCAGTTTCTTATACTCCAATTCTAGTTTCATTTTCTCTAGTTCAAAGTACTGAGGACTAAATGTGGGGCCTGGTAAGGGCCCAGTAGGTACAGCAGGTAGAGCAGGCAGAGGCCTAGGGGGGACAGTTACAACAGCCTCACCCTCCTCTTCTGACTCTTCCTCAGAATTATCAACATTTTGATCCATGTTAACTTCATTACTGTCATCTACAGTTGCTGGAGTGGTAGGTTCCTCTGAACCATCACCCAGACTTTGGTTAGCTAACAATCTTTCAATCAGCTCCATTTTCTTGCCCTTAGTCATGAGATCCTTATGTTTACAGAGCACTCTTAAACAATCCGCAGTTTTGGCTGCCAGGGACTCTTGACTATAGCTTTCTATAACTGACATGTTAGAGGTTTTACTTTTCTAGTGCTAAGCTTTGTGGTTAGTTGCACTAAGGTATCTGAAGCACACTAAAATGTATACTCAATACAAATCCCACCGCTGTACACCAGTGTTAGGCAGAAACCTGTGCAGTTCCCTTGGGGAACACTGCAAAAGATTTAAGACTACAGGTAGAGCAGTAAACCCCTTTGGTAGCAGTCTGTACCACCCAGATTTACCTGGTAGCTGTGGCTGAGCAGTCAGACTTCTCTCAAGAAGAGTTAGGCAGTATGCAAAGTATACACAATAGGTACCAAAACACAATAGCACAAGCAAACACTGACCAGAGCTTGGTTTCAAAAGAATATAGTTATTTATTTAAAAACACACATAAGTAAAAGCACTCTAGCAAAGAATATGGTAAAAATCACTTCAACACAGTTATAACGAAAGTAGATTCAATCCTTTCTCCTATCTAGACAACTCTAGGTTAACACCACTTAATTAAAACAGAGGTGAGTGCTTAACGTTAGATGACACTCTAGTAGTTTCCAAGAAAGGGAGAGAAAAAGCAGAAATAGGTTAAACACACCACTCTAAGGTCCAGAACACTTGCAATAGGCTTAAAGAAGAACAAAGTCACAGGTGAGCAAAAGTCACTAGGCAGGGCCCACTCTTAGAGCAGCCGGAGCGAAAATGTGCCCAAGATCACACGGTTCGTTAGGGATTCAAAGTCTTGCAAATAGTCAAAAAGAGTTTAGAGTGGCTCAGAAAGTTTAGCCAAAGTGTCCCAGGCACTCCTAGGGTCGAAAGCCGGGGACTAAATCTACCCCGTACAGTCGGTGGGCAGGGAAGCCAGGCGGAACACAGTACCTCAAACGGAAAGGATCCTCCAGCGGGGGCAGTTGTTCCAGGCAGTGACAGCAAGGCTCGACGTCGGTCAGGGGAGAAGAATATCTCGCTGAAGAGCAGAAGAGAAAGGTCGTAGCACTGCCCGGGAAGAAACCAGCCGCGGAGTCCTCCGGTTAAAGGGTTGTACCGACTTTCGCGGTATGGGAGTAAAGTGTGGTATTCCGGTTGCCGGGGTGCTTGGCACAGGCAAGGCGGCCACGAGAAACTCCAAAGAAGCGGAAAGAAGGCGAAAACTGGTTGTCCTCACCAGTCAAAGGAAGGAGCCACTCCGTTAAGAGCTCTCCTCGGTCGTTGGGAAAAGTGGTGAGACGGTTCAGCAGGGCTCCACCGGTTGGTGTCGTCGAAGCAGGTCGGCTCAGCTCTTCCCTCGTCGGATTCTTGGTCCTGTGGCGACTTCTGAAGTTCCAGTCCCCAAAGCCCTGCTTTTATGCAGCAAACCCCCATTCACTCAGCCTAGCTGTCACTCAAACATGCTAAGTGGTGAGCCGGGCGGCTCACCACTTGGGCCAATCAGGATGGAGTGCGACTTGAGTTACCTTGGTAACTCAGTCCAGGGTGCCTAAATTCCCCTCCACCCCTCCTAAGTACCCCAGACAGAGTGGCACCACTTTGGAGGGCTTCTGTGGAGAAGCCCGCCAAAAGTGGGACAAAGGGCTCCACTTTGGGTCAGAATTACAGAGGTGAATACCAACGCCATTTTAGGATCAAGTTTTGGCAAAATAACCCGACCGGAGTTATAATAATAAATATATAAACCGGCGGTATGTTTAAGGCTACCGTAAATAAATAATTAAATGTGTTAGCCTAAAACAATGGGAAATCCCATAGGGAAATATTCGCGGTCGAATATAAAAAGTAGTTTCCACTGCCACCAGCCAAAACTCGATCAGGGGGGACGGAGACGTGCCCCCTCGACTAACAGACCCTGGGGCAATCGAATTGCCCCAGCCAGTACGTCCACAATATGATGGTTTGTACTGGTTCTGTTCAGGATTCAAGACTAATAAAGCCTTTTGTGACTTTACATGCCCTGGGAGACAGTAGTCAGTCCCAGGGTATGGAGTCTATGTTGGGGAGTCCCTAGGACACCCCTGGGTTACTGCACAGAGGGTGCTGTGTAACCCACATCACAAAAATACATGAGGCCCTATGGAGTAAAAGACCCCATAGCCCATTCAACACAAGGTTTGTCCAAGATCACACAGTTCAACATGTCTAAGAGTGAGGGTAAAAAGAGTCTCACTCTTGGCAGGAGAAAAAAATAAACCCCAGAAATCCAGCAAAGCTGCTGGGGGACTCACTAGGTAGGGAAATTCAGCCTAAACAGAGAATTCTCCCTAACAATAACTCATGGGTCAGTGTGCAAGAATCAACTGAGAACGATCGTGTGACGGCCCCTGTGATGGACTTTATTCCCCCCCCTCATGTCTGTACCAAATATTACGCATGGCACAGTCCCTGGCTCTGATCCAAAAATTAAGAAGATCAGAGCTACCACTAAACAACAACCACACAAAAAAAGGAAAACCAAAAATATGCCTATTCCACGCGTGACTAAAGCATCACTAAATGCTTTTTTCAAGAAAATTACCATTCCAAGTGCTGATGCTCTACCTGTCCCAAAAAGCATTTCAGCTGCCCCAACTAGCCTGCCATTGCATCCCAATGACCAAGCTCCCTCTGCTATCATCGAAGCCTATGAACCACTGGATGCTTTGGTCAATGCTTTTAGTGCGGACTCAAATATCAAACATCATGACCTAGTGATAACTGAGCAGCCAATTCCCCACATGGATAACGTGCCACCTGTGACCAAACCCACTGAATCCGAATGTCAAAGATCCCTGATTTTGAAGGAAATGCGAAAGGCATTGGATGCCTATATGGACCAGCGTAACCATGGGCAACCCCAACAACTAACGAAGTTAACCACTGATATTTCATCAAAATCAGTATCTTGGTCCTCCCCGGTGGCCCAACAGGCAAAATCATCAAATTCTGCAACTCACAGTGATGCGCACGTTCTCACACGCCCTTCGTGCCTGACTCCACTGATTTCAAAATACACCCCGGAACGACATATACATACACGCCATGAAACCGGCTTGAAGCCTAACAAAAATACCCTTTCCCAACACTCAATTCCTAAGGCCTCTACCTGTCATACACTGATTCTGCAATGCCGTGAAGGTGACTATCCAACCTACAATCTAAACAGACAAAGCGTACTTAATGTCTTCAGTGATGTCCGAGAATTAGAAGACTTGACTTCCCAGGACATAGCCCAAGTGGAATATTTGAATGACGATACCACAGCTATTGTGAGGCTTTGGATTCCTTCAGGCATTGTTTTGAATACGATTTGGTTAGCCAAGAGGACCCTTTTTAATATGGGATTCTTATTGGCGCAAGACCCAGCCCGTTTAAAGGAATGTGTTGAGGCCCCTCCACACCATCTATCACAAATATATTACAGTTCCGGTGATGACCTCCAATCCCCTAATAATTAACCACCAATTGCACCTCAGTTTTATGTCATTAAAATAGCCTCTTGGAACACCCGAGGCTACACTCATTTGCACACTTCTGTACAATCTTTGACGGACTATGCTATAATTGCACTTCAGGAGACCTGGTATTTGGTCCCCCCTACTTGCGACAACATTGATGTTACTTTGTTACCAGCAAAGATGGGACTACGTGGTCGCCCTTCATCGGGTTTAATGGTTGCAGTTAATAAGAAACTTGGCTTCAAAATTGAGGCGTGGTTAAATGTTAATATCTTTTTGCAACTAGTAAAGATCACCCACAGTGACCACACCATAGCCCTTATTAACATCTATCGCAATCTGGCAGGTCTATCTGACATAGCCTTCTTTGCGGGGTTAACGGTCCTGTTAGATGAAATTTCGGCAACTCCTGGTATCACTGATACCCTGATCATGGGTGACTTAAATATGGACTGTTTATCCCCTGGTAACCAAAACAAGACAAGGGCCTTATCCACCTGGTCCCATCTTATGTATGAGCGCAACATGCGAATAATCAATGGCTCAGTGGAACGTGATATCCCCCCCGAAACCCACATGGCAGCGTGGCAAGAGTCAAAGTATCATTGATTACATGTACATTGACCAATCTATGTATAGTAGTGTTATCTCATTTGAAATAATTGCACAAGCTGCAAGTGATCACCATCTTCTTTCATTACATCTTAACTGGTCAGGTACCCCCCTCATCAAACAATGGATGACCCAACACCTAACGGTTAATAATGCAAAAAACCGCCTAAAATGGTCTGAGAGAACCCTTACACAGTTCTCAAATGCATTGTTTGCAGTTGATAACTCATATGACTTAATTGAGTAAACCGATCTTCTAGAACCATACCGGAATACAATTGTACTAAACCCAAAGATAAAAAAACACAAACATCTTTACGACCCTGTAATCAAAGCACGCAGGGCCGAATATCGCAAGGAAAAGAGACTCATCCTTAAGTTAAATAATACCGATACTCACAGGGCATTAAGATCTATTAAATGTAAATATTCGAATTGGATTCGTGGACGTCGAGCATGGATGTTTCAACAAGACAGCGAAGCCATGCTGCGTTCAATCGAGTCCAAGAATTCGGCTGAAATATGGCGCCTCCTCAATTCGAATTCTAACCTATCACAGGCACATGCTCAAACTGGTGCGGTTACCGAAGCTGCTTGGATTGCACATTTTTCAGACTTATATTGTGATCCGCTCTTCCATCATAACGCATATAAGCCTCAATCCAAAACTCAGTGGAACCCTACCTGCTCCCCAGCCTTACTTGAAGAGCTTATCACAAAGTTGAGCTCTTCACGTGCCGCTGGGCCTGACGGCCTACACAATGCCATCCTGAAAGAAAACCCGAGACTATGGGCAAAAAATCTCCATGCCATTTTTTCCGAAATTATGAAACGCTGTATTTTACCAACTTCGTGGCTATGCTCGGTCATAGTCCCGATTTATAAGAAGGGTGATCGTGCTGATCCTTGTAATTATCGCCCTATTGCCCTTCTGGATGTCCCAGGCAAACTTTTTGCTAAACTAGTTCTAAATGAATTCAATCTTTGGACAGACCTCGCTGCCAAGCGAGATCGGCAACAAACGGTATTTGTCGCAGGTATGGGTACCTGTATAAACCTGTTAACTTTAAATGCAATAAAAGCCCACAGTCAGTCTCACAAACAATCCATTTATTTCGCATTCACTGATCTACATGCTGCCTTTGACTCTGTCTCACGTGCCCTGCTTATGATGAAACTAACAAGAGACAACTGCCCCCCAGATCTTCACGATATTATCCACGCATTTCATGCATCCACTTCGATTCGTGTAAGGCTCACTTTAGATGGCTTGTTGTCTACCCCGATTAAGACAGACCGGGGCCTAAAGCAAGGGTGTTTATTAGCTGCAGCAATTTTTAATTATTTCATCCATGATCTAACTCCAATTTTTCTACAGATCGCCTCTGATGCTCCAGTCCTTAAAGGACAAAAAGTTACTCATTTAAACTATGCGGATGACATAGTCCTCATCTCAAAAACGCTGCAGGGCTTACAGAACCTCATCGATGCATTTAACGTGTACCTAATTGAGAACCAATTGATAATCAACATTAAAAAAACCCAGATTGTAGGTTATAAGGCAAATCGGCTACATACATTTAAACCCAAATGGTCATTTAATTATACTCCACTGGAAGTTGTGCAATCATATACTTACCTGGGTTTAGTGGCTCGGTCAAACCGCACCATCAAATTGACCGCATGGAGGCAAAATTGACTTCAGCAATTTCGCAATCTAAAATCATCTTGCATAAATTTGGAAAATTTACAATTCAACCAGTAATAACTTACTGGTCCATGAAAGCAATCCCTTCTATTCTGTATGGGGCTGAAACCCTATTGAATTTCAATCACGTGCATCTGGAGAGATTTGAGGGAAAGTTTTGGAGGGCTGTGCTCAACCTCCCCCATTGTGTTCCAAGTGCTTGGTTGCGATATGAAGTAGGCCTTGTCTCCATACATGCGGTCTATACTTGGCGATGTTGTATGTTATTTCGTAAATGTCTTATGGCAAACCAAAAAATGAATATGTTATCTGTAATAGGTGTCTACATGTTAACAACCGACAAGAACTTTGTAAAATTGTGGATTAATCTTTGTTCTGAAGCCTTAGCATCTGCTAACATTTCAATTTACAAGTTAATAGCTAATCCTGTGGGTTCCAAAACAGCATTTTATAATCTAGATTGGTCAAATACCATCGATAAATGCCAAAAGTATCGCCAACCATGTAAGTTTCGCTTCTGGCCCAAACCAATGAAATGCCCTGAATCGTATCTTTTAAAATTCCCATCTGCTAAATTAAGAGCAGGCTTCTTGAGAGCACGATTCGATTTATGGCCCACTTACCAGGTTCAGGCAAGGCGAAATCTGCGATCACGAGCCCTACAAGCATGTCGATTCTGTATGCAAGATAATACAATAGAATCCTTGGAACATTTAGTCTGTTACTGTCCTAAATTGAATGCTCTAAGGTTAATATATTTTTTGAAAGTACTGCCTTGCATAGAAACTGTCGACCAAGAAATGAGATGGACCTTCTTACTGTGCTCTAATACTTACCATTTGCAGATTGCACTAACCAACTTTTTATTATCCTTAACCTTAGATAAAAGTTAAACGAGATGTAATCTAAGTCTCAAGCAGCTTGAAAACTAAAAGTTAAGGAAAAGAGGAAATCCCTCCTTTCTTCTCTTAATCTTATTTGCTATAATGTTAGGGAATTATTTATCTCTGAAGTGTATCTATTTTACTTTAATTCTATTATGTATTAGTTAAATGTCTGTATATTTGTTAGATGAAGGGCAACAACACTTGTGCTGCTTGAGTCTGTACATTCTATCATGAAATTCTTCTAAAACTGATGTTATTTTTGTGACTATAACAAAAATCAATCAAAATATTATGTTCGTGTATTGAAAAGTTGTTTCAACAGCTAAATCAATAAAAAAAAAAAAAAAGAAAAAAAAGGTGCACTTGACGCACACACAGGTCCGACTGTGGGCATGGTGTAGGCGGACTTGTGTGGTGTCCGTGGGTCATGCATAGGGGTCATCAGCCATGCCAGCTGTGGATATCCAGAGTCCCCTGCATGGGCTGACATACAGACATTTGTCACTTGTCTCTTACATGGGTATGCTCTCAAACTGTATTGGGGCATTGGTCGCATGTGCATCCCACCCATATAATGTGTATGTGTGATGTCCGTGCAGCCTTTGTCAATGGTGATATGCATACCTTTGCCTGCACTCGCTGTGGCACTGGCGGCCTGCTGTTCGGGGCTGCAGTGTGGATGTGCGTTGTGTCGCATTCATGATGCATTGTGGTGCATGTGGTCATGTGTGTTGTAATGGCAGCGGTAAATGTACATCAGCATGTGTGTCCAGGTTTGTTCGAAGTGTGAATGCTCCATTGGATGACCCCTGTCGTTGGTGAAGGTGCTGGCCGGGTGCTGCTTGTGAGTCCACTTGTCATGTCATGCTTCTTGTCAGTGTCTCCACCCTCCCACCCCCAGTTTTGGTCTGGTGCTTCACAGTGGACATGTGGCGGAAATTGCACTCACCCACTATACACGTCCGTTGTCCTCTGTGCCTCTCCATGTATCCTGGCAGTGTGCTTGTTCCATAGGACCATGGAGTTGTGGGTGGAATCTGGGAAGCAGGCACAGCAGTGGGTAGTGGTGGTGAGGTCAGGGCCTCAAGTCACCTACAAATTGAGGTAGTGGTTCCAGTTCCTGTATACCGCCTCATGGGCCTGGGGTGCACCAACGCCACATGGGTGCAGTCATTGGCTGTAATTACATTAGGCAGCTGCGCTGTGGCATTGAATCTTGTTTGTATGACATTGACCTGGGCCAGGGTGGTGGGCAGTGAACTATGGTGATTCACATCCCGCAGGAGGGCATCCAGCACCTGGGCAAGGACTGCACAGAATGTGGACTGTGCCATGCCATGTATCATGGCCACAGAGTGCTGGAAGGTGCCTGTCCCTGGGAACTGCAGGGCTGCCACCAGTTTCACCAGTCGGGGCACAGCTATATGGATATTGATCCTGCTCCCTACGTCTTCCTGGATTGTGACTAGTAGCTCAGTGATGGTCTCCCTCTTGAGGCTGTAAAGGGTGACCGACTGGGTGTCGCTGAGGGCCCAGGGTGATGGCCTGACCCTGGGGACACAGACGTTTTATGGAAGGGCAAAAGGGGCACCTTGGAGGGGGCCCCACAAGTCTGCCTGATCTAAGAAGTAAGTTTCCATTGATCACCACACTTGAATAGCACACATCAAGTTTTTCTATGGCATGCTGCTGAGAGACTAAACCTATTGCCTGTCTGTTTTGACAAGTACATGCTGCCTTAATCAATTCATCATGTAAAGCTTTCTTTTTTCACTGTGGTATACATAGTGTGTGTGTTCCTTAAGGCACAACTCTGTAGCATTATTTCCCTCCTGTGGGAATTGTGTTGATCATGTGCAATATGTTGAAAAGCGTATTGATAAATTGAGTGTCACAATGGTTCAGAAGTTAGCTCAGTGTGCTAAGCACCCATTGCAGAGAAATGTGTTCATGTGCAAGATTAGAATAGCACATTCCAGCAAGGCTGGCTAAGACTTTCCTAAATCTAAAATGTATAATCCTGCCTGTGTATATACTTGGTTTTGCACCATAACAGGTGTTATTATCAGCATTGTACCTGCACCAGATAGGGATTTCTATAAAAACGAACATTTCATCCGTATGGTGAAGGTCTAGAAATTGGTTTGTTCAGATGGGGTGTTGTAAAACCTTGGCAATCACCTCCAACAATGAGCACAAACGGTTAGTACAAGAGGTGAATAAGTATTAGAATTCAAGACTGTGGAACCAAAGCATTCATGCTTGTATCCTGGCTTTGCCAGCAGACAATACAGTGATCCTGGTCAAATCATCTAATATCTCTTACATTACTGTGCTGCCTTTTGTGAGGTTTGCCTTCTCGCATGCTGGTGCCATCGCTTAGCCCATTACTTGATCTTTTCTTCTTATGTAGGCTATTTGAGTGGAAGGGGTGGTAGACAGAAGATAGTGCAACAGATGTTACAGGCCTCAGGCAAGCATACTTTAAATTCTACTTGTTTGACACAAAAACGGTTTGCTTTTTTGTAAAATTCAAAGGGTTTTCTGCACGTTTATAAAGGACAATTTCATTTAAAGCTTTAAAATACAAAACACAAACCCAGATTAACTCTGTTAAATCACATTGATTGGTATGCTGGTACTTATATACTTCCCGTGATGATGGAGAGAATGAAGCTAGAATCATTCTCATGTTGCGTAACACCCAAACATTGAGCCCCATTACGAATCTGTAGGTAACCCTGCCCGTGCTACCGGCCGGTTGCCGCCAGACTCAGAAGGAATTACCGGCGCATGACTTCCCGGGGCCACTGAGCTATTCCAAGTCCGGGGGCGTGGAAGTCAGGCACCGGAAAATTCGTTAATCCCAATGCCCAGAGAGTCCACTCAGACTCTCTGGGAATGGGGACACGGGAGCACCGGCACCGTTAACAATGGTGCCGGTGCTCCCGTGACAAGTCTGCCTACTGTGGCCGCTGCGCCCGGCAGGGTCAGACCTGTCGGGAAGAGCGGCTCCGGCAGACTTGTAGGTGCCAGTAGGCTTACCAGCACCGTTGTTTTCCGAACTGGCAAACTTATGATAAGGCCCATTGTCATGTTTGGTAATGTGATTTGTGTACTTTCAAGTCCGTTTTTATAAAATGAGATTATTTTAGTTCATGGTAAGAACTGGAAAAGAAAGTGTTCAAATGCAGAAAATGCACAGTTGGCACAAATAACAGCTTCACTCCTTAACCAATATGTGATCCTGGGCATCTCATTTAATCTTGTATTGCCTAGCCTCTCAAAATTGCCAGTCCCTAAACCTTCCAAAATTGTCAGCCCTTCAGAGTGATTTCCTTCTCAGGGTATGATCCTCAAAAAAGCTTTGATCATGGTGTCACTGGCTATAATGTTTATTCCACTATAATAGTGAGCAGTGATATATTGCACACCACAGGCACATGTTCCTTTTATCTCCAATGGCAACACGATTTAAAAACCATGTCCCACTTCTAATCTCAGTCTGCAGACAGACACCTTCCTGGTAGCTTCAGTCTGCATCCACTATCCATGCTATGGTATGTGTAGCTTTCTCCTTCCTCCCAATTGGTCTCTGCCCATGCATGAGCACTTTTGCATTCTGTGAGGCAGCCAATGTGAGATCTCTATCTATTATGGGTTACATGTACTTTTTACATACGGTCCTGCATTAATACTACAGGCTGGATACCTTCCTGGATGCTATTGATACAAAGTATACTGTATCTATACTAGAACAGAAGTAACCTCTCCGTAGACTGCTAATGTTGGCCTTGAAATGCTACTTGTTTATCATTCTGATAAGAACAAGAATGAAGAGGGTAAGGGGACTTAAAGGGAGTAAACATGCTTAATTTTGAAAGCTGCTACGCAGCATATCAACCTATAAGCTGTGATTGTGACAAGTTGGGGAGGGGGGTAACCAGATATCACAGATCACTTAATTCCTTTAGTTTGGTGGAGGGGGGCCCCAAAGGTTTTTAAGATGGCCCTGTCTGGGGATGGGTGCTCTCCTTGTTTAGATGGTTCTCCTCCTCCTCCTCCTCCTCCTCCTCCCCCCCGTACTCCTTGTGCCCTGGCCTGGTTGTCCAGCATCTCAAGGTCCAGCTGCAGCATGAGCAGCTGCCTGTCCCAGCTCGCAGCAATGAATGGCAGCATGGTGTTGGAAACAGTGTTTGGGCCTTGGCTGCCTCTTGTGTAGCCCCTCTGGTGTGCATTGGGTGCACCTGTGGCTTCATTTCTGGCACCTGTTTGCGTCAATGCTGGCGTTCATGCACTTTTGATACGGCTGTAATTGGGCTTTTAGCGCCAGCTGTGATAGCGCTGGCTGTAATAGTGCTAGTACGTTTTGTGTCTGGCTGTATTTGCACCCGACTTGTAATCCGGCAGAGCGGTATTGGTGGTGCTAATTCTGTGACAGCCTGATTTAAGTTAAGGGCTACCGCCCAACTCCTGATGAGGCCCTTAGTCTTTTTTAGCAAGAGTTTAATTTAGTATTTCTTTCAGTGTAACTGAATGCCGAATTGTCACAGAGGAGCAATGCAGCAACACGGCAGGAGTGCAAAGTTTAGAAACAGAGTCTTTGCACTATGTAGCATCTGCCACACTGTCCTACCGCTATCAGGAAAATATGAATTTCCAGCTCAGCGATTCTCCTTCCTATGCAACTGCACAGGCCATAACCAAAGGGGATGGAGCCAAAGTTGTCTACTCGATGCATGTTGCCTTTCCGCAGCCAGCGCTCTGGCCGGAACTCTTCTGCCGCCGAGAAGTACTCTTCCTCATACGATGCGGAGTAATGGCACAGAGCCAACTGCGTCTTAGAACCATTTGTAAAGTAACAGAAAACAGACAAAAACACAACATTACAATCCATTATCATTTTCACACTACCCCTCTGTTCTTTTCTCAAAGGTTTTCCAAACAGAATAAATGCACTGTTGATTGGCATTGCTGTGGATTATTCCCTGAGCAACACTCAATTTAATTCTAAATAGTTTCCAAGCCTAATATCAGAATAATGACATAATCTCAAAACGATGTGATATGCATTGTCAACCCACCAGGGTCAATGAGTAGCAGCACTGATTGGCCTCCAGAAATGCTTTCCTCAAACATGCGATTTGGTATGATCAGTGTCATCTCTGCACCAGTTCTGGTGGTATCCAGTGACAATCTCGTCATGGCAAATTTCGCCAGGGGGGATATTTACTCAAAATTGATTGTAGTTATTGCCCGAGCCCTCAAGCACCACTGCCAGGGCTTGCCTCTCTAAGGTGGTGTGCTGGCTCTCAGAAGCCAAGGATTATGCACCAACAGAGATGGGGATAAATACGTCTTTATTTTCCTTTTACATAATGGCCAGCTGCCAAAACCTTAACCCACGTGATCCCTTGGCCCCGCCTGTCAGCCCACCCGCATCGTTATGTGTGGGCCGGCCGCCGTTGCGGCCGCTGCGTAAGGACGTCCAGGACGTGACGTCAGGGGAAGGGGAGGGGCGGGGGGGGGGGAGTTCGGCAGTTGCCGCCTGTTCATAATAAAGGAAGGTTCTATAGCACTCCCGGTTCCCGCGTATCATTGCCGCGAGGCCCGCGCGCGCGCTGCATGACCAGCGGTCCCCGGCCAGCCCCAGGCTGACAATGGCGACGAGGTGATTCGGCCCACGAGTGCCGAGGGGAGGTCTGCAATCGTGCGGCCCGGCGCGTCGGCGCACCTCCACGACGTGTGACACCAGGGAGCTGCCAACAGCCGACGGCGGTGTCGGACCACACGAGCAGACACTGCCCCACAGCCACAGCAGGCCCCACAGCCACAGAAGGGGTGCAGAAACGGCAGGCACTGCCCCACAGCCGCAAACACTGCCCCACAGTCACAGCAGGGGTGCAGGAACAGCAGGCACAGCTCCACAGCTACATAAGGAGTGCAGGCACACCCCACAGCTAAAGGCACACCGGTCGGCGGTAAGTGGGCTAAGATGTCGGACACCGCAAGCACACCTGCCTCATCCACAGGGGGGGCAAGCACCGCAGCAGCCTCGCCAGGAGGTGGCGACGGCACTCAAGGCATCAATCCCCCCCCCTCACACAGAAGGAGGAGCAGCGCAGGTGATGCACATGCCAAACCCCTTTGAAATTAGAGACACTTCAAACTTGGGGCCCCGTTGGACGATATGGCTCAGGGACTTCAAATTTTACACGGGGGCGATAGGACTTACCGATGACGCAAGGTTGAAGAACACGCTGTTCATGGCGGTCGGGCCAGCAGTGAGAGACATAGCCGGAGAGCTACTCGACGTCGACACAGTAACCTATGGTCAACTCCACACTAAACTATCTGAATACTTTGCTCCACACACAAACGTCGACTATGAACGTCACATATTTCATACGACCAGGCAGGAAAAGGGCGAATCCATCGACAATTTCGTGATGCGCCTGCGCATAAAGCTAAAACACTGCGAATTTCACAGATATTCAAACGAAGAAGCTCTCAGATCGCAGGTGATCGCAGGCTGCCTCTCACAACCTTTTCGTAAACAGCTTCTGCAAAAACAAAGGTCACTTGAAGAGATCCTAGCACTGGCTCACATGGAGGCCGCCGTGGACTCACAACTGGACAACCTGGGGAAAGTCTCCATACAACAGCCAGGAGAACCCGCAGAATCCGTCAACAAACTATACGCAAGCCCCGGCCAGGGTGGGAGACGCACTGAGGCCACCTGTTACAAGTGCGGGTACGAATATCCGCACGTCGGGGACTGCCCGGCCCTGGGACAACAATGTGCCGCATGCGGAGGCATGGACCACTTCAGGGCCACGTGCAAGAACGCCCCCATGACTGCACAGGGTAAGCCCGAACTCAAGATAGACACCGATACAGCCGGCAAAGCCCACCCAAACCCAGAGGAGAGAGCGACAGGAAGCCGACAAAAAGAGAGGACAGCAGCAGATCCAGCCACTACTCCCGGGACGACAGGCGCTCGTCAGAGGACACGCGTCGCTCCCACAGAAGACGATACGTCCGCTACATAGAAACGCGATCCCCCACCAGCAGCGACACCCCATCGTCAGGGGATGACCTGAGGAAAAAGGGCTACGTATGGGCCGTCAAGACTAACACGTCAGCCACACAACACAGTCCCATACTCACATTGAATGTAAACAACACGCCAGTGAAGTTTCTCATAGACACTGGGGCCACGGTGAACATCATAAATTCCCTTGATGGCTAAAAAGGCCTCAACTGAGGGCCACTCAAATAATGATGTGGTGTGGCTGTAGAAGTCCCTTATGTCATGGCAGTTATCAAGCACTTTCTCCACATTTTCTAGGATAGGAGTTTAGAACAGTAAATAACACCAGTCCTAGAATATGTGGGGAACGCTTTATAGGAGTCAGGTAAAACAACGCCTCCCTGGCGACATTTTTTAGATGACATTTTCAGATAGATTGGCTCTCTGTGGCATAGTATCAACTCGTTCACTAGGTAAGATCAGTGGTGTATTTACAATTAGGGCGAGTACGTCCTGCCCTGGAGCGGCAAATTGCCACTGGAGGGGCATGTTTATGTATAATTAATTCACTACTTGTCATCTTTTAAATGGAAGGGCATTTTATTTCTTTGGGAGGCCGATCTACAAGACCCTGTGATGCTCTCACTCATAACCTTTCTGCTCCCAGCACGGGCAGAGCACAGGCAGCGGCCCATCCAGAGAGCCTCTGTGCACACAGACCTGATCAGAGCTCAGCTGACTTTCAGGCCCCTTGTGGAGAAGGGAACCCACAGATACTTGGAAGGAAGCAGGCCCACACACAAAACCCAGTGTGCATTAGCTGTTCAGTGATTCAGTCATGATATGATATGGCATTTGTAACGCACCTATACACAAGTGTTTCAAGGCGCGATGAGGCAAGGGAGGGGGAATAAAGGGAGGACAGACAACGATCATACTAGGCCAGGTGTCATTCAGATCGCGCAAGTGCATGGGATGGGGGAAGGGGGAAAAGTGCGGGGGGAGGGACAGTGCAGTACATGGGAATAGAATAATAACAATAAGTAAATTAACGGCCAGCAGGTGGCAAGTGCAAAGGTGAGTGCAGACATCAGGTGTCAAGCGCTGGTAATGGGACTGAAGGGATACAGAAACAGTGCCCAGGTGCGGGGGATGCCAGTCAGGCAGTACAGGTTTGTGTGAATGGCGGGGGAGGGACTTGGGCCCAGAATCAGAGGGTGGTCAGGTAACCATTGCAGATTTCGAATCAGCCAGGAGGTCAGCAGGGGAGAGGAGGAGAAAAGGCAGAAGCAAAGAGAAAAAGGTTTTGAGGTGCTTCCGGAACTGGAGATGGTTCTCCTCAAGTTTCAGGGAGGCTGTTCCAGAGGGAGGCCCTGGCCGAAGGAAGAGATCTACCACCACCTTGTTGCTTGGAGAAGCGGCTGACCCCGAGGCAGTTGGAGGCGGATGAGCGAAGAGCTCGAGAAGGAAGATATTTAGGAAGAGAGAGTTGGAGGTATTGAGGCCCCAGTCCCCAGAAGGCCTTGTGGACAATGCAGAGGCCAAGGACACGTCTCACAGTCCTGTTCTGGATGAGTTGCAGAGGGCAGAGAGAAAAGGAAGGCAGATTTAGAAAGAGGCTGTTGCAGTAGTCCAGCCTAGAGAGAACCTCTTAATCATGCAACTCTTAATCACAAACATATTTGTCAGCTATAAAAGTGTGTGGTCATTCTAATGTTCTGAAAATGCTTTTAGTTATGCAAAGCAGTCGGAATGCTCACTGGTTTAATTTCTGCCCCTATCCACTCTCACTCTTTTAAAAAGAATCAGTATGCACATACTCTCTGCTAACAGATTTTCCCATTATAATGTTCAAACCCGCAACATGGCATGCTTGTTTTAAACCATTGCAAAAATCAGGCATTTTCCCTCCAAATAAAAAAAGGTTACAAATGATGCACTATTCAACAATATTAAATGGACGCTTACATTTAAGTCAAGGGTAAAGGTCGCACACAGGTGGGAGTAAAATGGTGTTTAGAAACAAGGACTACTTTCCCTTCCATGACCAACATTTTGGAAGTCTGGTGCCACACAAAAGGAGAATGCATGAAATGGATTGTGTAGAACTTAAGATGGCGAAGGGAAGACCTAAATGCACAAGTGCATCAAGAAACTTTGAAATGATATGCAATGCTAACACAACAGCAGTAGCCTCTCATTATAAAAAGGAGAAAGCTGTTCTTTTAATCAACATGTTTGTTTTTTAAATCTGCATGTATCACCTGCATATTTTTCATATGTATACTTTACATTTGGCAAGATCACATGTACAAATTGTTAGTTATGTTGTCAGAACCATTCCTATTAGAGACAGTATAAGCAGGTGACTCATGAGAAATCGGGTATTAGCATTGACACTAAAAAGCTACGGTCCAACCTTTGCTTACTTGTGTTCAATAGGCAGAGAGCTTATGTTCCAATCACTTCCTCTAAAAGATGATTATCTGACCTAACAAAAAGTAGGTAATTGTGCACTACAAGTTATTCTGGTGTATTCAGCTGTGAACACCCCGCCGTCTGCAAATCTTGGGTATCGGAGATCTGGAAACACAATTTCAGCTAACATAACAAAGATGATATCATGCTTGAATTAATAGTCTGAGCATTTACTTTCTCATCCTTGCAGCCTTATAAATGACATTAAGTTATGGAGCCAACCTGTAATAAGATGTGGGTGAAGGGGTGTAATTTGACTTGGGGTGTGAGGAAGAGTCTTGCAAAGAGGCAGATCCTAGTGAAGCTACAGTGTCTGACAAAGAGATGGAGGAAAGTTGAGATGGCATGCACTTAGGCCTAGGGCAGGAGAAGACCTAAATACACCAATGGGTAGGATGGCTTCTTAATGCCATCAGCCATCTAAGTAACCTGGGCTCTGTGAGGAGTCAAAAATGAGAGGCGGACACAAAAATATGTTATTCTCTAAGTCAGACATGTTATTAAACACAAATGGGTTTGAAAAACACGTCTCTAGCCCTATTCTAAAGAGAATTCTCCCTACCCGAAAACCAAAACTAAGGATCTGTCTGTCAAGTAGTCAGTAACTTAAAAAGCCATCCTTGTGTCCAAAGCATTCTAAGCTGACCCTCACCTCACACTAGACACATAACAAAAAGTGCACAGAAATGTCTTTGACTTGACATTAGCAAAATGTGTTCACAACTAAAATATAATAAGAGTTCCAACAAAGAGGTGTTTCCAAGGATAGAGACCCTTGGAACCAGAGGGTGGTTCCCTTCCCCAAGATTGTTAGGGAGAATTTTATCCAACTATTCCATTGTGTCAAAAAGACTCTCTTTATCTAACAGTGTCTTTGATACAGGATTCACAAAGTTCTTGTTCAAACAATACATCCCATAACAGTCTTTCTTTAACTTTAAACAATACATTGTACAACAGTCTTTCTTTAGCTCTTCTTGTTACTATTGTGGATTGCCTGGTATACTCTCCTGCCAGGAATCCCGCTATGGAGTTTTCAGATCCCCTGATCTACTCCCCTGCCAGTATCTTCCCCAAATGTTAAACTGTATGTACAACTGTAGGTGCCTGGTGTTCTTCTCTGTCAGGATTTCTTTCATGGGTTCCTCAATTCCCCTGGTATACTCCCCTGCCAGGCACCTTACCACAATGTTAGGCTCCCTAGACAACTTCAGGTGCCTGGTATACTCCCCTGCCATGGGGAGTATACCAGGCACTGACTTCTGCAAAAGATCACAAGGTGAGCAAGCAAGCACTACTTTATTCGCTATTTCACCATTAACAATAAATAAATAAATACAATATCACATACAATCAGCACATTTATAAAAATGCAATTAAAATACTCTCATCAAAAGTTAAAAGCTTCAACAACATATTTACATAGGTCATTCATAAAAAGTGTATCTGTGCATGGCAAAACAAAATTCATAGCCGCTACAACATGTCTAATATTTTTAGCCTTGAAATGTTTTTTCAGCCATAGGTGTCTAAATCCTGCAATTTTGGGCAAGAGACTAAGAAGTGGATTAGATCTTCCTCAGAACCACTACCACATGTACAAAACATAGAGTTAAAAAGCCATTTCATGTGTGCCCTGAAAGTTAAAACATGAAGACGAATCATGGCAATGATACGTCTCTGAATCGGTGAGCGGACAGCACTAAGAGCAACATTTTCACAATAAGCCCTACGAGCCTGCCTTAAGAATCCCAGTGAGCTTAATTCATCCATATTGTTTGTTGCCAGCACACATATCTCTTTCTGGCTTTCAAGAGTAATTGGTGTTTGGTGATTGTGCCCTGCCTCAGCTCACCAGGCCCAGCACCCCACTTCTTACATACACTCGCACAATCTTTGTGCCAGGGGTATAGGACATACACCTCAGCCTTTTCCATTTCTTCTCTCACATTTAAAAGGTTGAGGTTCTGAGATAAAGACAAATGTAGCTTGCTATAGTACTCTAAAAACCTAAATTCAGCCTGTACGCCAATTTTGGAAACCCCCAACTCTAGTGCAAGGAGAGTTCCTGGAGTGCCAGGAATCACCCCTAGCCATTTTCTTAAACAGATAGAAAGTACTCGATCCAGGGAGGTAGAGCTTGCTTTTCCCCACAGCTCACTCCCATATAATATAGCAGAATACATGTTTTCCCTCGAGTGCTTGGATACATTTGTCAAAGCGTAAACCGCCAAATTTTCTGGAAAATCGTCTAAGTCCAGATAAACTGGTCCTTAGGCGGTTCTCGACAATTGACAAATGTCCAGTCCACTGACAGTTTCTTGCAAACATAATGCCCAGGTAGCATTATGAGTCAACCACACTTAGCTTAATCCAGTCTATGGTCCAGTTATATCATGTTTTAAGCTGAAGACAACGATCTTAGTTTTGCTTAGATTCAATTTTAGCCCATTGTCTTGGAAATACTTAGCTGCATACACCAGGCTGCTAGTCAGCCCCTTAGGTGTCAGATCTAATAGTACCTAGTTGTCTGCCTACAGTAGCGAAGAATAAGGCACAGCATTTAAGTTAGGAGCAAAGGAGACAGACCCCATTGTGGGTGGTATGAATTCGGCTAAAAATATAATGAACAAAAGAGCGTCAAGTAGACAGCCCAGCCGCACATCCTTTTTCATGGGGAACTCGCAAGCAAGGCCTGCACTCGATTGACTTCTAACAAGGGCTCTGGTGTCAGACTATAGGCATACAATCAATTGGAGTAATGCAGGCAGAACGCCCAGTTTCTTAAGTTTAGTCCATAATAGAGGACGTTCTAGAGTGTCAAAAGCCTTTGCTAGATCCAGGAAGGCGGCATACACAACTCCTCTTCTTATCTTTACCTTCTTGTCTAAGATTGTCGAGAGTACAAATGCGTGATCTATTGCTGAAAGCCCGTTCCTGAATCCTGCCTGGTATATGTGGAGAATCTTATTTTCCTCCACCCATGTCTCCAGCCTGCTCAAAAGGCAGCTCGTATAGATTTTTGAGCTGCAGTCTAACAATGAGATCGGACGATAACAATGAGGGTCCTATCTCAAGCCTTTTTTAAAGATCGGTTTTATTACGCTCAGCGACCAAGAGGAACGAAACATCCCAGATGCAGCAATTGCATTAAATAATTTAAGCAGACTGGTGACCACCAGTCCGGGAAGCACCTGAATATTTCAGGTCTTATAATGTCAGGACCCGGAGCTTTACCTATTTTAATACCCCCAATGGCCTTATCCACCTAGTTTAACGGAAAGGTGATATCCCTTTCAGCATTAGAGAATATGAGAGGCTTTGCACCCTCGTCAAGCATAATAGCCCAAAAATGATCCGTCCACTCGGCAGCAAATATCGGACAGGCCAAGACCAGTGCATACTCCCAGAAAACGCATGCCACCAAATTCCAAAAACCCTTTGCGTCTTTATAATGAATAGTGGCTTCAAGTTTGTCCCATTGGGATTCATAAAAAGATTTCCTCTTTTGCCTCAAAAGACTTTTATATTCCCTCTTAGCCACACACCTCGCACCCACTGTCATTTTTTGTCCCTTGCGTTGGCCCATAAGGTGAACTTTGCCCTACGGCATTCCGCATCGAACCACTGAGGATCAGAGGGAGCCACAGTGGTCCCCTTGATCTAGGGGCCTGTCGCTGACACAGATCAGCAATATAGGACAGCAGTTTCACACTACATTCTTCGGAGAGGGCAGGGGCATCCTCAAATGATTGTCCTAGAAATGCATCTCTTGCGGGGCATAAGCTCACCGAGATTTTGCCCACCCTTTTTATATAAACATTTGCTGAATATTGGGCAGTAGGTAACCTAACATGGGTTATTTCTGAGAACTTAGAGCGGGTGCCTAGAATCGCCCCAATCCATTCAATACTTAGTGGGTCATGATCACTCTCTGGGTGTGGAATAACCGCAAAGCTCCTCACATGCCCAAATGAGTGACAGTCAACTGGTCCATAGTTAAGCAAGGATTTTGTCCTGGCACGTCTAAAGGTGGATTTCAGAGGGTTGTCACCCTGTACCCTCCCATTTAGTTCGACCATCATGGTTGAATTTAGAAAGGCATCAAGCCGTGCACCCCGTCAATGCCCTTGCATCAGTAATTTGTTTCAGCTTGGGATTTCGTAGGCTGCTTCAAGCAACAGCCTGTCAGGAGATGCCCCCACCGTTGACAGTCCAGCATTCAAGTCTCCCAGAATTAGTATACTGGAATCACCTTCAACTAATAGATAATCCGATAGCCATCCATTTGGGGATAAAATGTTCTTTAATTCCTCCTTCGCGAGTAGGTAAATATTACCAATAAGGAGTTGATCCGTTGGCAAGAGGATATGTACAGGTGCCCAATTCCCTGATCGATGTATGAGGGTGGCTAAACCCTTACATGGGCAGCCAGAACCCTCCCTTCTGGCCGGTAGAATTTTAACCCAATATTCTGGAAAATAATTTACCAGTAGAAGTTGTTCGAGTATCCATGTTTCCTGGAGGCATAGTATATCAAAGGTCTATACTCAACCTAACCAGTCTGGATCATTTAATTTGTTGGCCACCCCTGCCACGTTCAAACTTAGGAGACGAACTGTGGGAAGTACTTGGGCCGCACCATATGCGCTGATATTGGGGGGCCCCCCCCTTCTCCCACCAATCTCCTACTCCTAATGCCCACGAGTTCCAAGTAATTACCTACAGCCTGGGCTATATGGGTGGAAGCCTGAGTTCTCCCACCAGGGTTACCCTAACAGCCTTTGCTGTAGTGTAAAGCTGTACACTATTTTCTAGACATATAGGAATTTAGAAAAGGTGAGTGAGCTAATTCTTGTTTCGGCTCCATCCTGTTCAAGTGAATTGCTGCCCCCTTTGCAGAAGCAGAATTTACTAAAACATTAGGCACTTTTGGCTTATCGTTAGCCGATAGTTTGTCAAAGTTTGTGCACAGATGCCATGAGTCGTGTAAGTGGCAGACTGAACTCTATACATCATTATACACTTCAATACCTTTGCCTACAAGCCCTACACAACAGTTTAAAATACATGACTGAAATCGAGGGCGCTAGAGAGCCAACCAAGATGGCCGCTCCACTGTGAGCTCAGCGATGAGCTCCCAAAATCCTGATTAAAACGGCGCCTAGTGGGGGTGAGCTGACACCAGAACACCGCGATTAGCCTGCTCAAACCACTGTGACCCCCTGGCGTGACCGCATTGAAGTGCGGGACCCCCAAAGCACATGAAACTAGCTGCGTTGTTTTGCGCACACCTGCGGCTGAGGCAACGGATGGGCGGCTGTCCCGGAGGCACCAATCGTGACTTCGCTACCAGGGCTCCCCACTTATCAGCCTGCAACCATCGACTGTCACTGGGATAGGTGGCGGAGGTACCCCCGGCCTTCCAGCACATTCACCGCACACCGCAGTGGCAGTGAATCTCCGGACCATCCGAGATGTGGTGTGTGGCCACCATGCAGCAGACAGGCGCCTTGGTGCAGGGACGCAGGGGAAGCGCCTTCCGGTGGGCTGAGTCCCCGGCTGTGCACCCGGGCTGGCAGTTATCCTGCGCAGGGGTACTGGCCCCGTGGTCCAGACCCGGACCACCTGAAGGAGTTGAGGTGAGGAGTTTCTGACCCCCTTATTCACAACCTCCCTCCACCCACATCGTGGCACTACCAACAGTGGAGACGGGCTGTTGCACGCTGGCTTCCCCGTCTGCAGGGTTGGAACCCCAGCAGCTCCCCGACTCCCCCAGAGAGTGAACACCTTCAACCGAGTCGAACGACTGGTGCGGACAGTGCCCTACAACAGCAGACGGCCTCCGGCCCGGACTCCGGCATGGCCGCGGCCCACTAACCATCACGAGGTGAGATGCAGGGGGTGGCCCCTCCTTAGAGCCTTTTGCGGTCCCCAGCTCGGGTGCCATCAGTGGAGTGGGGGCACTCCTCGCAGTCCATCGGACTTCTCCGTAAATAAACTGCATCCAGAGCCTGGGGTCCGCCCCTACTGCACTGTCCCGCTTCGGTCCAGCCGAGCGGGCGGGGGCGTCCTGATGGCGCGGTACGAGGCATCCTGGAAATCCAAGACCACTGCGGCAGCTGGCGGCTTTCTCCCCACCCTGGAAACTCAGCAGCTGTGACACGGGAGGCCCGGCGGCAGTGCGTGGAGCACCTTCAGCCCGCCCCGGATCCGGGATCAAAAGAACACAACAAGCATGCTCTCCCAAATGCAAATGCCTCATGACCTGAGAAGGTTGGCAGAACACTGCAGGGCCCTGTTAAAACGAGCAGAACTGTCACCCACAGTAGTCAACCAGTATAACCAGTGAGACAACAGAAGCCTTCACTCTAAACCACTCATTCCTCTGTCCACGCAAAAGACCACGGACACCCTCCCTGGTTGCTCTATCTAGACGACATTGGCTGCCAACCGTCCCGCAACAACCCAAGACCTGATGGGGTCGACTGTGCCAGAAGGGATCCAACCTGAAACCCATCCAGGGACCTGGTCGCCACCGACCAACCCCCTCACTTGACACCAGCACGCAAAGGAAGCATGTGCACAGTTATCACTCAGGAAATATGATTGAATGTTCAAGGGTTGTTTCATGAATATGCAGGGTATTCGAGACAACGTGGTAACATAGAACATTAGAGGTGGGACCAACCCAGTAAAAGCACAGAAGATCTCCCACTACCTCAAGAGACACAAAGTAGACGTCGCCTTTATACGGAAGACTCACCTGCTTCCATCCTCTGAGAGTCGTTGGGCCTCCACGTGGGACTGTCATCGATACTACTCTTCATTCTCATCCTATGCTAGACGGGGGGCCATACTGATTAGTAGGAGTGTGAAGTTCAGGTTGGTGTCAGTGGCACTAGATGACGAAGGCAGACCATTGCTGGATCGCAGCGTTATGGAAGACACCAAAGTAGTCCTGATAAACTGTTATGGCCCAAACACTAATGGCGCCAACACATTTGACTGGGTAATGACCACCTGGCGGGAGTCGACCCAGCCACAATCATTTGGGGTGGTGGCCTAAATACCACTCTAAACCTTGCATGGGATAAATCACATCCATCCAACAACACAATCTCTAAAACAAGCCTCCAAGTCCGGGAAATTTGTGAGACATACAACCTAATCAACATATGAAGACTTCAACATAAAGAATATCGCAAATACACATTCCACTCCTGGGTGCACGAGTCCAGCTTGCGCCTGGACTATTTATTAGTGTCCGGGCGGGAGGTTTTCAGTGGGGCGAATACCTGATTCTTCCGAGAACACACTCAGATTATTCCCCAGTCACCCTAGAATGCATCCTGGCAGACAATCAGAAGAAAAGCCCCACCTGGAGGTTCAAACCAGGGGCGCTTCAAGACCCAGTGTTTGCCCAAGAGCGCCAAGACGAGATCAAATCCTTCCTCACCATCAATCAAGGGTCTGTTACATCAAACAGGATCTTGTGGGAAACCCTAAAATGCTACATCAGAGGGATATGTATAGCCAAGGAGAATTTGATACTGAAAACCATTAGGAGCGAACTGGTGGGAAACGAGACTGGGTTAAAAGAGCTCGAACAAAACTATACTGCGCTAGAAAACCCTCAAACATTAGCTCTCATGAGAGAAGAGTTAGATAAATTCAGGAGTAATGCCGATCGCGAGAGCTGGCTCCTGGCACGCAGCCACCTTATACGCCAATACGGCGAGGGCCAGAAACCCGGGGCCCTCATAGCAAGGCTGCTGGCGGCAGATAGGCGGCCCCCTGGGTAGAATATATCCACGATCCACAAGGGAAGCTAGTCTGCATGGAATGTGAAATAGTGGCAGCATTCAGCACCTTTTATCTCGACCTATAGAGCTCTAAGACCTAGAGCGAGCCAAAAACCCTTCAAGAATACCTAGATGAGATTGAATTGTACTGGGTGGAGGGGGTACTGAAGGAATCCCTAAACAGACAGATCGCAGTTGAAGAGATCCTGGCAGTCATCAAAGAACTCCCTGGGACTAAATCGCCAGGCCCCGACGGCCTGATGGGAGAATTCTATAAAGCATTCGCCCTGTCCCTTTCACCAATCCTATCAGTGTATGAGGAGACCCTGATGAATGGATGCCTACACCCCACACTACGCGAAACCAACCTTATCCTATGCCATAAACCTGGGAAACCTTCTGAGGAGTGTGTCTCATACAGACCGATATGACTAATAAACAGACAGTAAGATCCTCGCCAACTCCTAACCAACCGACTGCTCACCTTAATCCCGGGACTGGTACTGGCAGACCAGGCCGGTTTCATCCCGGGTAGGAACACGACAGTCAGCATCCGTCATCTCTTCGCCATTATCGAGGCATTTGACCCCTCGGCACAAGCAGTGGCAGTCCTGCTCGATGCAGAGAAGGCCTTTGACTCCATCGAGCGGCCGTACCTTTTCGCGGTGCTAAACAAACTAGGCTTTGGGAACTGCTTCCTGTGTCTAGTCGCACTCTTCTATAAACACCCCTTAACCAACATCACACTGAGGAAAACGAAATCAGATCCCATAGAACTAAAAAGGGGAACCAGACAGGGCTGCCCTCTATCGGCCGTTCTCTTTGCACTAGCAATGGAGCCACTAGCAGCGGCCCTCAGAAATAGATTTTTTTTTAAATTGTATTTTGGTTTATTTAAACCTTTACAAAACTTTAAGAGAATATTAAAACAGAAATTAAGGAAAAAAATCACATCAAGCTATTTTCAATTCAACACAGTTACAGAAATTGAATAGCCACAACGTAACTTAATTCATTGTCTATGCTGGTAAAATAGCTCAGCTGCTGCAATCTGAGCGTGATCTGCAGGTCGCAGGTTCGAATCCCAGCAAGGCCAACTCAGCCTTTCATCCTTCTGAGGTCGATAAATGAGTAGCAATTTCGGTTGGGTGATAATGTATGTAAATATGTGCTCTGTAAAGCGCTTTGGATTAAGGCACTATATAAATAACACATTATCATACAATAGAAAATCGAGAACCTAAATTCAGGCTATGTCAGATTACAAATATGCTTTAAAAGGCATTCACCCTCAATTTCAGTACTATTGATGAACCATGTAGCGTTTCATACCACAATTGATCCCTATGAACATTTGAAGTATCTTCAACAAATTGCGAGAAATATTCAATCCTTTCAGAAATCAATTTAGGACAAATTAATAACAAATGCATCAGACTCTCCTTTTCTCCTGCAATTAAACAAAAACGACAAAATTTGTATTCTTTGGGAACGGATAAACGAATGTTAAATATTTCTTGCGTGTTTAGGACATTAAACCTGAATCGCATAGTGCAATTCCTGAACTGACATGAAGAATATTTTATAATGTACGTTTCCGGTACGGGGTACCACTTCCAAAATGAAACAATTTGGGGATACAATTTCGAATTTAAAATGACTGCTTTATTATCAACCCAGTCAAAGCTTTAACTAGCACTTTCACTTTGGATGGATATTTAATAAGTGTCTGAATCGTAAGGCCAAGATTTGCAATTATTAATTCAACATCCTTTTTAAGCATATGCATAAAATTCCCTGTCATGTTATCTCCTAATAAATTATACATAGGGCCTCATTATGAGGTTGGAAGTAGCCTTGCCGGTAAGAGTGGCAAGGCTACCTCCATACCGGCATGAAAGTCCGGCACCCGCAAATGGGCAATTACCAGGGTATTCTGACCACGCCGGACCCAGTAATTGCCCTTTCGCGGGTGCCGGTAGATCCCCATTCCCATTTCAGCCCCATAGGGCTCAATGGGAATGGGGATGCCTGTAGCACTGCCTTCGTTCATAACGGTGCCGGTGCTACAGGCTTGCTGTGCTCGTTGGTGCCTTTCATTCCCCCAGGGCCGACCTGACGGAATGAAAGGGCCACGCAGCACAACTCAGAGTTTGCCGGTCCGGTAACAACGGCACCGGCAAGCATACCATAGTCTTTTTATCTCTAATTAAACATTTTCTACATAGGGCCAGCTTTTTAAATTCCATACTACTTTTCAGTGAACGCAGGCCGAATTCATATCGTATTGCTTCAATCGGAATACAATTAGGCAAAAAAAAAAACAGTTCTCCAAATAGTAGATTCTATAGTTTTTAAAGATGGTGTCAAGGCTGCAGGAAAAAACTCCAGGCCATACGAAAGACGCAGAACGACTTTCATACAATAGAATTCTCTACATGCAGACATTGAATATTTACCAAATTTCCTCTCTATGACCCTTATTTGCCTCACGGCATCAACAGCCTTCAGCCTTAGGCAATTTTTGAGAAAAATGTGAGTCTTTGTACTAGAATATGAATAGCCCAAATACTGTATGGCTTTTTGAGGTTTGATCTTAATACCCTCGCAAGTCGAGATAGGTTTAACTATTTTTTTGCTACTTTGACCCAAATTGATAATTACAGTTTTTTGCAGGTTAATTCTTAACTTCAAGTCAGATATAAAAGACGGTGGGCAGTCATAATTTCAAGAAAAAAAATGTCGACAGACAAAAATGTCGACAAAAAAATGTCGAAAAACAAAATGTCAACTTTCGTTTTTTTAAATTATATATTTATTTTAGGGGTTTGGGAGTTAAAAAAAAGGGAAACATTAAAAAAAAAAAAGTAAAAAGGGGGGTTAGGGGGGGAACCCCCCCATTTCGAAAAAAAAATGCATTGAAAAAAAAAGTCGACATTTTTTTTTTCAACATTTCTTTTTCGAAATTTTGACTTTCGACATTTTTGTAGTCGAAATTATCACTATGAACCATAAAAGACGCAAAGTTATTAATAAGTCTTTGCAGACCAATTCTTGGATTGTCAAAGAGTAGAACGTCGTCTGCATAAGCTACACACTGTATTTTAGTTATGCCTATCTTAGGCACAACCAAACCACTACTATCAGGAATTTCCCCGCATCGGGGACGTACAAATTAAACATAATTGCAGCTAATGCACATCCCTGCTTGAGACCATTTAGTGCCTTTATTTCATATGACATTAAGCCATCATTGCTCAATCTCACCCTCACAACCGTATCAGAGTATAGATGTATCAATAACTCCAAAAGACCCTTTGTCAATATTTAGATCCCTTAGCCGTCGCTACAGCATTGCTCGGTCGACCATGTCAAAGGCCGACAAGAGGTCCATTGAGGCTATGTATAGGAGAAGTTGGCCTTTACTCCGTGCATTATTCTGTAACATAGTGACAAGTAGACCTCCGGCATCTGTCCCCATATCTTTCCTGAAGCCTATATGTCTAAAATCCAAGATTTCATTTTCTTCAGACAAAGCAATCAGTTTGTCCAATACCATGGAGGCAAAAATGTTAGCTTCAACATTCATCAGAGATATAGGTTGATAATTTGTTGGACACAATCGATCACCCTTCTTAAATATTAAGATGATGTACAAAAATGTCCAAGAATCATGAATTCTCTTCTATAGGATAACATCACTGAATATTAAATGAAGTATTTTGGCCCACATTGTCACATTCTCTTTCAACGTCACAAAGTATGTCCGGCCCTGGAGTGGTCGATTATTTGGCCTTTCTAATGTAGCTTGTAATATTTCCAACAGACACGTCCGAGGACCAAATTAATTGCCCAGAATCTCTATCTGTTGCTTTAGATGTTCTAAGACTATATCATTTTTCAAAATGTTCGATCCACACTGTAGCATTTATTGGATTTATTGGCAATTGAGATTGTGAAGCTTCCGTACTATTTATTAATGACCAAAGATTTCGAGAGTTATACCCACTCATTGCATTAAGCATTGCCTCACCGTCTTTTTGTTGCTCAGCGGAACAGTGATGAATTATCCAATTTTTATATCGTTGCCTACAATTTTTGATTGTTTTACCTCTTAGCTTTTTTATCTCGAATTTCTTTGCTCAACTGAGCTTTACGTAATTTCGTCTCTATGTCAAAAGTATGTTTATGGCGGGTTTTCTGAGTTATTTGTTCCAAATCAGTTATGCACAATTTAAGCAACATATTCTCTAAATAATAGCTAAATTTAACATATTCTCTAAATAATCGCTAAATTTTTCAACAGAATAGATGCACATTTTTTTTGAAGAGTGCTATGGGAGAGATCATGTTGCATCAAATTATTAAATGTAACTGTCTTTGCTGGGTTCCATTTTACTTGATTGCCTCTGATGTTAATCTCAGTCCCAGCACAGTATACATTGTTGCTTAACGTCTCCTTTACCCACTTTATATTAATAGGCAGCATGGCATTGTCATTATATGCAGTAGAATGGACATTCATATTATCAGAAGTATCACTAATTTGTTCACTTACGAACATATAGTCGATTATAGATGGCTAGCCACGAGCTTGCCATGTCGGTTTATTATTGAACAACAATTTTATCCCCCATCATAGTGCAACTCTGTGCTTTTTATTGCCAGTTTTGGAACTACAGTCGCCCAATGAGGTTAATACCCATTCCATCTCACAGCTCGACATATTGCAATCAGCATTTAAATCGCCAGCAAGAATGATGAGGCCCCAGAGATTCAGGACGAGCCAGTACTCTATTATACTATTCAATTTATCGATCATTTTTCCCAGGTGTAAATCGGTATAGTCAGCAGTGTTCCAATAAAGATTTATAAGCATTAAAAATAAAGTACACTTTTCAGTTTTTAAACAAAAAGTTACTATCATTACAGAAGTATTAATAATCTGTTCAGATACCATAATGATAGCTGGATCGGTGCAATATGTTAAAGGCAAGGCCCACCTTGGGACGTCGTCTAGTTCCACAACTGGCAGGCAAACATAATAGTTCAAAGCGTCCCACATCAAGTGGCCTCTTGCCCATGATTCTTGAATCCAAATGAAATCAAAGTTCTCCAATTCATTGCATACTCTATTATTGGCTATGAGATGGGAACAACCTCTTGAATTCCAAGAAACAAGGCTATATGTGTTTGCTTCACTAAAGTGGTTTTCCCATGTTTTTTAACTGGGAGATCGACTCTCTTAATGATAAGGCTAGGGATCGCCATTCATGCATATCTCTAAAGGAAGGTCTTTCATCAACAGTTTGTAAGTTTCCCTGACCTCTGACGGGTTTAACATCTTCTAAGCTACGGGGGTCTTGATTCATTACATGACATGTTTTTGTTACCTCATGATAGTTAAATATATCAAACCTTCTCTTCTGGAGCAAACCAGCTTCTTTCAGTATCAATGAACGCACAAGAGGAGATGGAATTACCAAACGTACACAATCATAGCTGTGCGGATGGATATAGTCTATCAGCTTTACGTCAGCAGACATAATTAGACTAAGTTCCGAGATGTCTGCGAATAGGCACAGAATGTAAGGTCTATTTAATGAATATGGACCGCCATCTTCAAACACATAATACATGATTATGCTTGGATCGTTAGGATACACTGGAGATCTTGAACAACTCAGTGCTGCTTTGGAATTACCTTTATCATATTGGCCATAGACCAAATCTTTATGTAACTCCTCTGTTCTATTGAAAGTCGAAGAAGCTGTTTGATGGTTATTCACACCCTGTTTTACGTGGTAAGCCTGCATTGCGGACTCCCCACAATCCAAGGGTTCAGAATGGATCTGATTATCACGAATATAATTTGGGTCTACATTGGTTATCACAGGGTAGGCTCTCAATATCGACTGTGTTTTTTCCTGTCTGATCTTAGCGTCAGCTTGTTGCTGACTCAATATGTTTTCAATCATTGTGCGAACAAATTCCTCAGAGAGTACTTTATTCGACAATGGTAAATCATTACCATCACCCAGTTCGATATTATTAACATTAGTGATACTATCAATGGACACTGCTTTCTGTGCCCCATAATTGTGCAAATTGCCCTCATTAAATCCCCCCATTCCTTCACTATTTAAGTTCATCTTGTGTTCTGTTAATCTTTGATTTTTTTAATTATTATCACTTATAAGCCAGCCTTGTAAAAGGCTAGACAGTGGAGGGTCAATTTTTGGTTCGAACAGAGGAAATCGTCCAGAAGAACCTGCATTATATATCACAGTTGGACAGGCCGATGAAGGTGAGTTTGTGCGAGAAATTACAGCGGGATTCTTAAAAATATCAAATATGTCAAGGACCCCCATTTCCATCGATTTCAAATGTTTGTCTATTCTGCCTAATGTTTCTTTATTCTTTAAGGCTTCAGACAGGCGAATAGATCCTTCGGAGTACTCACTTTGAGTAGCTCTATTTTCCTGCACCAATTCGTTTGCATGATCAGACTATTTATTTGAGAGATTCTCCAGAGATTTTAACAGTGGAGTCTGAGACAATAATTACGTCACTTTCCGATTGATTTCTACTCATTAAACCCTGTAGATTGCTGTCTCTCAAAAACGTACGAGGAGATAAATTAGTCGCAGACTTATGAATAAAGGTCTCACCATAGGACCTCACAAACTGATCCTGTCCCTATACGCCGACGACATTGCTCTCTTTGTCGGCAACCCAGCAACAAACCTAAACCCGGTGATGAGAGAGGTACTCAAGTTCGGAGCGTTCTCGGGACTAAGAATTAATCACAGTAAATCAATTGTGTTCCCACTGGCTCAAGAAACTAACATTTAGTGATGACTTTGAACTCCGATGGGAGCTCTCCCGCGTCAGATACCTGGTAGTAATGATGTCCAGAAATTACGAGGACCTATTCGAGATAACTATGGTAGGGTGATGGAGTCACTTGGCAATAAAATATAGAGGTGGAAACACCTCCCGCTCACACTATGGGGGCGAGTTTGCATCGTAAATATTGTTATATTACCCAAAATTCTATACCTGTTTGTAAACATACCACTGCTACTGACACAGGGCTTCTTCCAACACCTGTGCTGCCTAATTCTCGAATTGATATGGGCAAGCAAACCAGCAATCGTTGCCTATGCGATACTTACACAACCAATTGCCAAAGGCGGCTTAGTGCTGCCTGATTTTGAATGTTACTATTGGGCGGCACAGGCATAATTCCTGAGCCACTGGCACACTACTCAGTCCATCCATCCACATGTCCTGATTGAGAGGGCCCCAACAACCCCAAACCTCCTCCGAGCAGTCATCATAGGAGAGCGCCGGGTTTCACCAAAAACCCTGAATGTAGTACAGACCACATACGAGGTGTGGAGGAAGATGGTACATAAAGCCAACATCAGCGTCATATTTTCTCCCCTCCTCCCGGCAAGATTCATACTGGGCATACCACTCACGACAGAGAAAGTGTATCTCCAGTGGGCGGCCAAGCTAAAGATTGTCACGCTGGGTGATTGGTTCATTGAGGGGCGCTTCCTAACGATCCAACAGGCTCGGGAGCGGGGTGCCGACTCTCCCTTAGACCTCTTGGTCTACTTCCGACTCCAACACTCGCCTTGTTCCCCTCGTTCCCCACTCAACCACTCACATGGCAGCTCCTACACAGGGTGATCCTAGCACAAGGGGAGGGCAGGCTTGTATCTAACATTTATAAAGATCTGATGTCCATCTCTGCTGGTCGACTAAAAGCCCCTAGACAGTGTTGGGAAAAGACAACTCGCAAACACGATTGACGATGATGAATGGGCATACACTTGCGACAGATGCAAAAGGTGTCTCTAAATTCGAGGTACAAACTGATCCACTTCAACTTTATCACAAAGTATACCACACACCAGCCAGGCTCCACAGACAACATCCGGCCATCACAGCCAATTGCGAGTGGTGTAGCATGTCCCCAGCAAACTTCCTACCTCTGGCCTGTGCGTGCCCGACAATCAGTAGATTCTGGGGGGAGATGCTAGACAAAACCTCAGCCATAATAGGTGAACAAATTGATAAGTGTCCTACTGTGGCAATACTGGGGTGCACCAGGAACCTACAACCCTCAGTGAGGAGATTAGCTGGTCTACTACTAATACAGGCACGACGACGCATAGCCATGACATGGGGGAGAGGACAGCCTACCACAGTGCGAAGATGGTTGCAAGACATAGTGTACTGCCTTGATGTGGACATGAGCTTCATCAAAACCTTGCCCCTACATGCGCAACCACCAGACGTATGGGGTCCCTACATCAACTACATGCTGACGTTGCCAGACTGAGGGCCTCATCATGACTTTGGCGGTAACCCTTAAAATCAGCGGTAATGCTATTAGCACCGATTTTAAGGGTCCGTCGGATCACAAGTCCAAATACCGCCGTCGCCATTACAGCCGGCGCAAGTATAGCCGGCTGTACAAGCCCCAGCCATAATAGCGCCCTCCCCAACACCATTACACCAGCAAGAGCAGCAGGAGCCAGCAATAAGGGCCCAGGTGGAACCAATGCAAATCAGAGGCCTACAAAGGAGCCACCCATGCACAACACACCGTCCCCAACACCATTACGCCAGCAGGAGCAGGGAGGAGACAGCATTAAGGGCCCAGGTGGAACCAATGCAAATCAGAGGCCTACAAAGGAGCCACCCATGCACAACACACCCTCCCCAACACCATGCTGCCATTTGGAGCCGGGAGCCTTGATGTTGACTTCTACCTGCTGCGCCTGGAGCTACAGAGGCCAGCCAACCAGGCACAGGTGCACCAGCTGAAAGGTCAATTCTATGCCATTGCCCAAGTCCCGAATGTAATAGCAGCCCTGGACTGCACACATGTGGCACTCGTACCACCCCAGGCACATGAGGCTGCCTACAGTAACTGGAAACAGTACCATTCCCTCAACGTGCAGATGACATGTGGTCCTGGCCTCACATTCAGCCACTGCTATGCCAGCTACCCAGGATCCACCCACGACTCCATGGTCCTGCGCAACAGTACCCTGCTGGCGTACATGGAAATGCACCGAGGCCAAAACACATGGCTACTGGGTGAGTACAAATGTATACCATAAAGCATGTCAATCCACAACTGATGGTGCCTGTCACGGAATCCATTATTCCCAATAGGTAGCACCATTACTGCAGCATTCACATTCAAGCACCTTGCACGGGAAACCTTGGACATGTCCAACACAGCAGAATACACCCATGCAGGATGTAAAAGACATGTGGCAGCACATTGACATATGGAAGCCCCACCACCATAAATCCTCCTGTCTGAGTAGCACCATGGCTCCCAACACTGACACAATACAGAAATCCAACCCTGGCCACCCGACAGTAATGACATTCTAAACCATAAGCTGGCACGTCCACAAATGCACCATACATGAGTAGGCTAAGTAATGGCAATGTACATCCCACAAACACTGTCCCCAGAATGGCCTAGCAAATGCATGGAGAACAGTACAAGATAGTGACAACCAGCAAATGCAACTGTAGCCAATGGATTTGAGTACTGTTACATCCAGAAACATAGGCGTACCAAGTGGAGAGTACACCATTGATTCAATCGTGCCCGTAGGACAGCACACTCCACAATGTTATAGACCAAATGACAAATATGGCAAAATCACACTGATGACAGAGCTCTGTACACCCACTGGACTTACCTTGTCCCCATACCGTCTTTCTCTCCCCTGCAGGCGATTCTAGATATCCCCAGTACATGTGCGTCATCCACACACGGCAGCGCAGCGGGCATACAACCTTGCTCGTGCCCGTAAACGGATCTGAGTGGAGAGGGCATTTGGACTGCTGAAGGCACGCTTCCGGTGCCTCGACCGCACGGGATGGGCCATGATGTATGCACCAGAAAAAGTTGGCAAAATTGTACTGACATGTGCCATGCTGCACAACATATGCTGTCGCAGAAATGTGCCACTGACCCCTGATGCACATGTGCAGCCACCTGAGGATGGTAGTGAGGGTGATGAAGTGCCAGAAGGTGTTGCACATGCACAAAGGTTTGGGCTGAGGGAGGGGTGGTTGGCCAGACAGGGATTGATTGATAGAGTTTTTTAGAAATGGGTAATGGTTAAATTGGAAATATGTCACTTCAACATTAAATTGTATTTGGAACAATCACTACTGTCCATGCATTGTGATTTTTCTAATGTGATTTATTTACAGTCCAACAAGCCCCCTCCCCCCAGTGAACACCCAGCACACAATCCCCCCTCCCCCCAGTGAACACCCAGCACACAAACCCCCCTTCCCCCAGTGAACTACCCTCAACTGTGCAGATAGGCACATGTGTCTTATCAGGGCACCAACAACGATGCCATGCACCACTAGGATGGTCGTGGGCGCTTTCCTTTTTGGGCCCCTCTGGTGTGCGTGCCCTCAGGTGGCGCATAGACCGGCGCCTAGGAGATGGCTCGAGGGAACCCTCCGTGGTTGTGGTCGAAGTCGAAGGGACTGAAGTGGCGGCCAGCATGTGCTGTCGCATGAGGTTGTTTCCCTCCCTTGTTTGCTCAGCAAGTGCTGAGACTGCCTCGGTCAACTCCCTCACTCGTTGTCCGAAGCCTGTCAGGGCAGCGGTACATTGTTCAACGACTCTGCGTGTGCGCGCATTGTCACGCTCTATATATTTGCATCCATGCCGTATTGATACACTGACGGCATTGATGTGACGACTCTGCACCTTGGCCATTGATTCCACCCTGGCCTGTTTGGCCTCAATAATGTTGAGTCAGCCCATCACTGCAGCCCCTGTGACGAAGGGCACCCCTGGTGTGTCATGTGCTGGCTTGCGACTTGTGCGCTGTCGGGTGGGGGGACTGCATGGGGACATTGCGCCGGCTTGGATTGGGCGGCTAGGCTCGGAGTACCGGTCTTCTGGGCTGCCATATGATGGCATATCCTCGTCCGGCTGTGGTGTGCGGACACGACGCACAGGCAGATGTGGGCTTTGTGGAAGCTGTGTGCCTGGCCTTGGGCTCCCCTGTGGTGTGACCATCCCTTTGGCGACACTGCTTCTGGGAGAGTGCTGTCCTCCTGCCTGATGAGCATGTGGAGATGTTCCTCCCACGTCAGGCTCTGATCCACTGCTCTGTCCCTCAGCATGGGGGCTGTGACTGGTGGCTTCCCTGCGGATGCTGCTGCTGTCTGGTAGGGCTGCGTTGGGGTGTAGTGGGGGTTGGCCTGGTTCGTCTCCCTTCCGTGCGGCCTCTTTGTGGGGTGCTGGAGGAGGGGCGGTGCCGTGGGCGCTGTGATGGTGTGGCCTCCTCCCCATCATCTTCATCCCGTTGGGATCGACGTGTCCCTGTGGGGTACATAGGGTATGGTTTGAGTTCAATGCTACATATATTTGTGTGATGCAGTTCATGCCAACAAGTGGGATTGAAGACAGTATCATTCACGCATTCTCCTTGCATTCTGTTCTGTCACCATGTGGTGCTTGTTGTGAGTGGGTATGGAAGTAGACTTCATGGGAATGTCGGAGTGACAAGATTGCATGCGTGGTTGGGGTGCACTGCGCTCAGGGTTTTGGGGGTGTATTCATGCGCACTTCAACTCTACGTAGCTGTCCTATGGCTATGCATTTCTATCCCCTGCCCCTGTCATTCATGCACTGCACATGCAGGGTCGTCTAGGCAGCACTACGGTTCAATGGTTGTACGCCTCACTTATGGGTGTATGCAGTTCCTCACACACATTTCATCCCATTCATTCACTTAGGTTCTGCATGTGTGGTTCTTTCAGCTGCATGCATTCAGGGGTGGGACTCACCTGCAGTTGGATCGATGCCAATGCCTGCCTCTGCTCCGCCAATGCCCTCGATGGTGCCTACATCTATCAGGGCACTCATTTTCTCCTCCCATGGTGTGAGTTCGGGTGGGGGTGGTGGTGGCCCTCCTCCAGTGCCCCTGCTTGCACTCCTGTGCTGTGACAGGATGCCACGGACTTGCACGCGCAGGTCGTTCAGGCGCTTGCGGCAATCCTTCCCATCCCGGGGCACGCCCCCCACAGCAGTGACCCTCTGGCTGATGTTGCGCCAGATTTGTGCTCTGCACTGGCCACTTGTTTTGCGCTGCTGCAGCTCCTCATGGTGTGTCTCCGCCTCCTCCACCAGTACAGCTAGCTCCTGGTCACTGAATTTGGGCTTTCGCACCCTGTCCAGGGCCGTCTTGCCCCTAGTGCACTCCTGAGACATGTTTTGGGGTTGGATGGCGTGGATGGCTTCCTGGGGCTGTGATATCGGACGGATTGTGATTTCCAAGATGGCCGCCACTTTGTTTCCCGTTCCGGCGGTGACGTGTTTCCCACGCGGTATGAGCGCGATATGGCAGTATCGCACGGTGCGCAGAATTTAAAGGTTTGCGTTATTTGCGATAACGCCATGGACCGGGGCGCGTGCACGATAAGTCGTGATTTGGCGGATTGTCCGCCGGGGACCTTGACATTAGCGCGATTTACGTCCAGCGGACAATTCGCCGCATTACCGCCGAAGTCGTGATCAGGCCCTGAGTCACAGTTTTGTGACGCATAAGCCCATTGTCCGTTACTCACTATGAATGTACTAAGACACTCATGCATGCATGCCTCGAATACTTCACGCTCAGATTATTGGGGGGTGGAGCAGGTCGGGAGATCGGGACAAAGGGGCGCAGTTTTTTGCACTGTATTGTAATCTGCATTTGTTTAAAAGACCAAAAATAAAGTTAACTCAAAACAAAAAACATGACTGACCATATTTGTGAAAGAAATCGAATACTACACCCCTTACAATACATGCAGGCTGATAGAATTCGTAAACTCAGAAACAGCTTAAATGATATATCCTTTATCCCAAAAACATCAGAGAGAATTCTAACCAGCATGTGCTTATAAGAGTTTTTATTTCCCTGCGTTAGTCCCTTAAAGCACAGGATTACCTTATTTTCCCCCCAACCCCTCAAGGGATTGAGTGTAGATCGCTAATGTTCTGGTGCTGGGAAAATGTCACTGTGGGTGACTCAACAGCACTGTTCCTACTCAGTGTCTTATCCGTCAGATACCCATGTGAGCAGGAGCCAAAAGGTGAGGGTTTTTTTACCCCCATGCTTCCCCTCACAGGTTCTGCTTCCCAACTGCCTGGTTTATTATTCTGCAGGACTTCTGCAAACATTCATGAGGTAAGGATTTTCCTTTCTCCCCCTTTTCCTCTCACAGGCTTTGCTTCCCAACTGCCTGGTGTACTCATCTGCCAGGACTTCTTATTTGATTCACTGTTCCTTTCACTGTACAAAGTAGCATATGTTCTAAGTTGCTTGGTATATTTGACTATGGTAGCACTTGCTTCAACTTTTCCCCCACATTGGCATCTCGTGTAACTGTGCTTCCCTGGAGCTTGTTGCAGCCCTTTGTTTTGTTGCCTTTCAAACGTTCTTCTTTTTTTTTTTTAAACTTTTGTTTATTCATTCAGCTTGGCAACACAGATACAGGTAAATAACAATAGAGCCTTTAGAAGCAAAACAGGGCAATCGGCACATTACATGCAATACATATCAATGGGATACATAAAGGAAAGGGTATCGACACAAGCACCTGGGGGCCCGTAGAGGGACGAGATAAAAGGTAAATGAAAGACAGCTCAGGGGCCACCTGTGGTTGGGTTAGGAGAGGGAGCTGGGGATACGGAATCTGAGTCGGTGTCAGTGGAGGACATGAACGAGCGGAACTTCTGCCATATGTCTCTAGGCCTGGAGCAGGCGGGTTGTTGGACCGCCCAGGATTCTTCAGTGTCGGAGGCCCACGTAACTGCTTTAAGCCACTGCGCGTGAGTGGGGGGGGTAGGCCGTAACCAGCAGAGTAGAATTGTACGCACCGCTAGTAGCATGCAGAGACCGGCCAGTTTCCTGGAGTCGCGGTGGAGTTCAGGGAAATCATGAAATAGGCATTTCATTGGAGATGGAAGGAAGGGGAATTCGAGGATGGTCGATGTAGTGGAGCACACTGAGGTCCAGAATTGGGTGAGTCGAGGACATGACCAGATCATGTGGATGTAATCGGCTTCCTCATAGCCGCATCTAGGGCACCCAGGGGAGGAGTCGCTAGAGATGTGATGTAGCCTGGTCGGGGTGTAGTGGTACCTATGGGTCACCTTAAATTGGATCAGTTTGAACCGGGAGTTGAAGGACACCCCATGAATCCGTGCACACATGTGGGACCAACGTTCATCGGTTATCTCGAGGCCGAGGTCTGTCTCCCAGGAGCGCCGTAGTTTGGGGAATGTGGGGGGTGTCCTGGTTTGGAGTAAGGTGTATAGTCTGGAGATTTTTCCCCTCATTGGGTCAGGTGAGGAAAGCTCAGTGATTGCAGGTTCATCAGTTGGCAATGTTGGGAAGCCTGTGTACTTGTGCTTAAGTACTTTACGTAGGGATGAATACTGAAGCCAGACGGAAGGTTTCCGTCTAAGGGGGGCCGGGAGGTCAGGCCACTCTATAAAATTACCTTGTTCGAATATATCGCGCAGCAGTTCATAACCCGCCTCGGCCCATGTGCGAACCACGGGGGGAGGGACTCGTGGGACCCCAGGGAGGAAATTCCAAATTGGAAAGTTACCGTGAAAGGGATGGGTGATGCCCAACATTTGCCAGGATTTGGACAAGGCCAAGGATGTGCATGCCACTGGGTCAAGTGAGTCTGATACCGCCGGGATTGGCGTGAACACCAGGGATCGAATGTCGCGATCGCTGACTGACAGCCTTTCCAGTCTAACGTGGGGCGGGGGGTCTGATATGTTGAACCAGTGTGCGGTATGTTGGAGTTGAGCCGCCAGCCAGTACTTGAGGAAGTCTGGTGCCCCAAAGCCACCCGCCTCCATTGGGGCAGAGAGGGTCTTAAGCTTAAGGCGGACCGCACCGGAGTGCCAGAGGAAGGAATTAAGAGAGCGTGTCAATGTCTGAAAGAATTCAACTCCCGGCCACAGCGGAATATTAGCAAACCTGTACAGGAGTTGGGGGAGTACCACCATCTTCAGTACCCCAATCCTGCCTGCCAGTGAGATCGGAAGTTTGTTCCAGCCCTGTATTTTAATCATAAGGTTTGTGAGGTATGACTGAAAATTATCTTCCAAGACTCGTGCAGTATGACGTGACACCACTACGCCCAGGTAAGTGAATCTAGATTGGGCCCATGCGAATCCCAGGGTATCGGGAGGGGGGAGCGTGCTGGGTGTGAGAGGAAAAAGAGTTGATTTAGAGCAGTTCACTGTAAGACCGGAGATCTGCCCGAAGAGAGCAATGTCTGCAAGTATTGGGGCTAGGTTAGTTTCGGGGGAGCGGATATAGAGAAGAGCATCATCGGCATATAGAGAGACTATATCTGAGGAGCCGGCAGTACGTAGACCTCTATGTGCATGGTTCTGGCGAAGCATGTCCGCAAACGGCTCCATTGCCACAGCGAAGATTAAGGGCGAGAAGGGACAGCCTTGTCTGGTGCCCCTAGCTATTTGGAATAGGGGGGAGCAGCGGTCCTCAGTGCGAACTCTGGCGACGGGGTTGGAGTAAAGTAGCTTGACCCAGGATACAAAGGTGGGACCAAATTTGCATTTATCGAGCACCCGCCAAAGGTAGCTCCATGAGACGGAATCAAAAGCTTTTTGCATATCTAGGGTCGCGGCCACCGCGTGTACGCCAGGGTTCACTCTGCTCATAATATTGAAAAGACGTCTCAGATTTAAGGAAGTGGAGCGGCCCGGGATGAACCCCGCTTGGTCAGGGTGGATGATATGTGGCATGTAAGGGACCAGTCGTATAGCGAGTAATTTTGCGAAAATTTTAACGTCACAATTGATCAGTGAGAGCGGGCGGTAAGAGCCGCATTGAGTCGGGGGTTTGTTAGGTTTTAGCAGGACTGTTATGGTGGCTTCGCGGAGTGAAGGGGGGGAATGGCCCGCCTCCAACGACTCCTCCCATAGAGCCACCAGGCGGGGGAGCAGGAGTGATTTGAAATGTTTATAAAACTCGACGGGGATACCATCTGAACCTGGGGCCTTACCCGAGGATAGAGAGTCTATAGCCTCTGAGAACTCCTCAGGGGTGAATGGATTCTCGAGGGATCCGATGGTGTCGGGAGAGAGAACCGAGAGTGGGAGACCATTTAGGTAAGCATCGATCTCTGCATCGGTGGCATTGTCAGAGTGTGCATATAGGGATTGGTAGAAGGAAAGGAATTCCGCATTGATATCTCCAGGGGAGGTGGCCATGGAACCATCGGGTCTCTGAATTCCGGGAATGGGTGGGGAGCCAAACTCATGGCGGAGGAGTCTGGCTAGGAGACGGCCAGGGCGTTCGCCCTCACCGTATCTCCTCGCCCGCCCGGGATTATCAAGAAATTTTAGCTCGCGGTCCGCGAGAGCGCGGAAGGTGTCCAATTCAGTGCCGATTGAGGCGAGGGTTACAGGGGTTGGATCTAGGGAATACCGAGCTTCAAGTGAGGATAACGTGGCCTCGCTCTCGGCGATCTCCCTGCGAATAGTTTTGAGGATGCCATTTTCCTTGGAGAGGGCAATGCCTCTGATGTAAACCTTAAAGGATTCCCAGAGGGTAGCCTGCGAGGACACGGAGTTGGTATTGATCTCGAAAAATTCCTCGATCGCCGACTCCATCTCAGAGCTAAATACCGAATCGAGTAAAGAATGCGGCTTCATTCTCCAGTATCTGGAACGATCCCGATCTGGGCCCCAGCATAGTGTAACAGTTACAGGGGAGTGATCGGATAGGGTCCTGGGGAGGATTGACATGCCAGATATACTCCTTATTAGCCCATCAGACAACAGCCATCTGTCAATCCGAGAGAAGGAGTCGTGGACCGTAGAGTAGAAGGAATAAGAGCGGGAATCAGGGTAGAGAAGCCTCCATGCGTCAAATAAGGACAAGCGGGGAAGAGAGGAGAGTGTAGTGTAAGCCGCTTTGGAGAGTTGACGGGGTCTGGAGCCAGATCTGTCCAAGTCCACGTCGAATATTGTGTTGAAATCGCCTCCCCAGAGAATCGGTATCAGGGGGAAGCCATCTAAGAGAGTTATAAGATCAGAGTAAAATCCGGGATCATCGATGTTGGGACCGTATATGTTCAACAGGACTACTTCCTTATTCTGTAGGATACCATGGAGTAAAACGTATCTGCCCAGGGGGTCGATAATCGTGGCTATGGGGTTGTATCTGAGGCTTCTGTGAATAAGGGTCATAACCCCGCGGCTCTGAGTGGAATAGGTGGTAAAGTACCTTTGGGGACCCCATGTTTTTGCAAATTTTTCGCAGTATTCTGTGCAGGCATGTGTCTCCTGAAGGAAAAGGATTTTAGACCCATGTCTCTCGGCTTGAAGTTGTAGTAACCTCATTTTCTTATGATTACCCAATCCCTGCACGTTCCAACTCATAAATGTCAGGGTTTCCTCACTCGACCCTCCAGGGATAGTCATAGAGAAATACGGGTGGGTGGAAATGTGCTCCCCATGGGCGGTGCTTACTGCGGATCAATTGAAAACGCCGACGGGGCCAAGATGCTTCGGGCTCTGCCTTTTCTGAGAATACCAAGCTGCTTTTAACATTTAACCCCGATCCCCCCTCCCCCTCCCACATCCCTCCCCCAAACGAAGGGATGAACAACCCACACCCAAACAAACAGAACAAACACAATGGCATCAACGCCTGGGGGGCCTGTGTACCGGCCTGGCGGCGATGCTCCGAACCATAAGGCAATTGCAGGATAAACGTAATGCCCACTAGTATTACCCGTTCCCACCCAGGGGAGATTCCATGGGTGACGATGGGGAAATAGGCAGTAGGAGGTGGAACAAGAGAACTGGAGTGAAAGAGTGTGTATAACCGATCCACTGGACCGAGAAGTGTATTAACTCAACTGCGAGAACCGAGGGAGAATCCCAAGGAGAGGTGAACCAGGGGGAGAAAAGCATTTGACGGGCAACCCAGAGCCCATCAGGGAGGGGGGTGGACCGAGCAGGAGGTTGCCCAGTGACCCGGCCATATTGTGAAGGGACAGTGAATCTGGGGGCAACAATCATAGTGGGAAACAACAACAGTGATACCAACATTTTGTCAAAAGTGTGAATGAGGCATTACTCGAAAGTCTTATCAGGTAATAGCGGAATGACAGAAATTCAGCCAGGCAGGATTAGGCGGTGTCAGTTCAACAATTTGGGCGATCTGTTGCGAGCAAGTGTCAGTGGCCATCAATAGGACATTTCAGCCAGGAAAGTGTTCATCAATGAACCTGGATGCCTCCTCGGGGAGCGTGAAAAAGTATACCCGGTTTGTGTGCTCGATACGCAGTTTGGCGGGGTATAACATTGCATATTTAACATGGAGGTCACGCAGCCTCTTCTTCACTGCCAGGAAGGTTTTTCGCTCACGTTGAACTGCCACAGAGAAGTCTGGATATAGATGGATCCTGGCTGCGCCTAGGAGAAGGACCCCCTTGGCCCTCGCAGCCCTGAGGAGTGCATCACGGTCGCGAAAGTTCAAGACCCTGGCTATGATCGGGCGTGGGGGTGCTCCAGGTTTGGGTTTTGCCATAAGTGAGCGGTGGGCCCTCTCGATCGCAAACTGCGGGGAAAGTTTAGGGGAGTCAAGGAGTTGGAGTAGCATGCCTTCCACGTAGTCTTCCATGGGTTCATGTATATCATCCTCTGGCACCCCGATTATACGGAGGTTGTTGCGCCTCGAACGGGATTCGAGGTCCTCGTTCTTCTTCTCAACCTCCGTAACGCGGGCAGATAGCGTGGAGACCTCCGCACGAAGGGAACCCAGACCGTCCTTGGCGGCGCTCACCCGTGTCTCTATCTCGGTAACCCGACCATCAGTCCTCTCCATGTGTGCTTTGATGGATGAGATCGTGCCGTTCATGTCATCGAGTTTACTATGAATTGTGGTGAACCCCTCCCGGTTAAACTCCATCATTTACTGGGAGTCGGACGGTTCCAGTACCAGTGAGGGGGAAGGTTCCAGTGATGACGCCTCAGCCCCGGGGGTCCCCGAGGGTTTCGTGAAGATATTGATCGAGGATTGTTTCTTGCCGGTTCGTGTTGACATGTTGCCGGACGGGGGGGAACCTTAAGTGCAGAAGAGATAGGGTAGGGCCACAAGGGGAGACACCAGGATCGACAGGGAGACGTGTGAGCGGGAGGCCCAGGCCGAGCCCCAGAAAGGAAGGGGTACGGTGTCTCCGATGGGGGGTCCCGCCGCAGCGCGAGGGGGTCGATAAACTCCAGGCGGACCCGAACACCTCGCCGGAAAGTCTGTAGGGGTGGTCAGGGTCCGAGTGGTGGTGACCAGTAGTAGCCGGAGTCGCAGGTGTTGGGGACCCCAACAGTACAATGCAGTGAGGTGGGTGGTATACAGTGCAGATCACTGAAGGCGAGTGAAGGGACCCCGGAGCACCCTTGGAGATTAGGTCCCCCAGACGGGAGGTTCGGCGGGAAACCGTTGATGATGTCTCTGTGTAGATAAGCGTGCCGGTTACCGCCTCCTGAAGGCTTGAGGGGGGGTTGTTGGCTGGGGGAGAGACCACTGGAGAGGAATGCCCCCGAGAGAAGCAGTAAAGCGGTCAGTGGAGGGAGGGAATCAAGGGCAATTGGGGCCCAGAAGCAGTGGCATCCAGAACGTTGGTGGTTGGTGGTCCCAGCGCACTCCGGTGCGGGAGGGAGAGCAGCCGAAGGGGTAGATTCCACAGAGTGTCTCATAGATAGATTGCCATGTCGGCGAGGTCTGCCACCGTAGGCCACGGATCCGGGAAGGAATGTTTATGGTGCGGCAAGGTTGGAATAAGGCAGACCCGGGGTGCACACACCTCACCTCACCTCGTGCCCGGGGGGCCCGAGAGATACCCGCAGCCCCTGGGATATATATATATATATATATGGGTCGTGGGGCCGGGGATCGGGGTCCGGAGGAAGGGGGGAACTCACCGTCCGGAGCGGGAACACCAGAGTCCCAGTGGTATGCAGCACGCCCCCCCGGATGGGGTAGCGGAGCGAAGCGCTCTGAGGTCCGTAGTGGGGGGGCACCTTGGTGTAGAGGATGAGGCCAGCAGTGCCCGTAGCCGGTGCGGGGGGTGGCCGCACAGATCCAGCAAAGCGCCCCACCCCCACAGTGGGCCGCGGGCCGCTCGTCACCGGTGCGATCCCGCGAAGTCAAGAGCGGGGGCCGGGGGCGCACCCGCTTCCGCCCAGCCCGTGGTGGAAGTTTGGCAGCACGCCGCCCAGGACGGGGCAGCGGAGCGGAGCGCTCTGGAGTCCGGACCCAGCGTCCACAGGATTAAGGAGAGCGAGGCCAGTAGCAAGTGGGGGAGGGCGAGTGCGTATCCGAGTGAAGCGCCCCTCCCCCTCAGGAGGCCTCAAGCCGCGGGACTCCACTGCGATCCCGCGGATCCGAGTGCGGGGTCAGGGAAGCACTCTCTCCCGCCCAGCCCGCGGCGGGTCGTATCTCCGCGGCAGGAGCGGCTCCGTGGGCGGCGGTTGGACTGCGGGTGCCCGGACTCCTCGGCAGCCTCTCTGGAGTGACGGATGATCGTGGCGCAGGGGCAGACAGGGGAATTAGGATGAAAAGGTGCCTCACAGTGCGGAGCCGAAAATCAGGCGGCCATCTTCGTCGAGCGCAACAGCGCCCCCCAAACGTTCTTCTTTTTGGCATTTGAACTTGTGTTTTTCCTTGATTGCAATTAACCAAACCTGGTGTCTTTCGGTCATTTGCAACTTCATACAGTTCACACATTCGCTGGTGTGCACGTGGTAATGCCTCGTGGTCCCCTGCTGCTCTAGGTAGAGTCACTGCGTCTTCTTTGCACCCCCACCTTACTCACGCTTTCATGGTACTGTCTCTTCCTCATCAGGATTGTACAGACTGTCAGCATCCTACACAGCTCTGCGAGCAACCGCGAGAGCGAGAGCGCGGAAGGTGTCCAATTCAGTGCCGATTGAGGCGAGGGTTACAGGGGTTGGATCTAGGGAATACCGAGCTTCAAGTGAGGATAACGTGGCCTCGCTCTCGGCGATCTCCCTGCGAATAGTTTTGAGGATGCCATTTTCCTTGGAGAGGGCAATGCCTCTGATGTAAACCTTAAAGGATTCCCAGAGGGTAGCCTGCGAGGACACGGAGTTGGTATTGATCTCGAAAAATTCCTCGATCGCCGACTCCATCTCAGAGCTAAATACCGAATCGAGTAAAGAATGCGGCTTCATTCTCCAGTATCTGGAACGATCCCGATCTGGGCCCCAGCATAGTGTAACAGTTACAGGGGAGTGATCGGATAGGGTCCTGGGGAGGATTGACATGCCAGATATACTCCTTATTAGCCCATCAGACAACAGCCATCTGTCAATCCGAGAGAAGGAGTCGTGGACCGTAGAGTAGAAGGAATAAGAGCGGGAATCAGGGTAGAGAAGCCTCCATGCGTCAAATAAGGACAAGCGGGGAAGAGAGGAGAGTGTAGTGTAAGCCGCTTTGGAGAGTTGACGGGGTCTGGAGCCAGATCTGTCCAAGTCCACGTCGAATATTGTGTTGAAATCGCCTCCCCAGAGAATCGGTATCAGGGGGAAGCCATCTAAGAGAGTTATAAGATCAGAGTAAAATCCGGGATCATCGATGTTGGGACCGTATATGTTCAACAGGACTACTTCCTTATTCTGTAGGATACCATGGAGTAAAACGTATCTGCCCAGGGGGTCGATAATCGTGGCTATGGGGTTGTATCTGAGGCTTCTGTGAATAAGGGTCATAACCCCGCGGCTCTGAGTGGAATAGGTGGTAAAGTACCTTTGGGGACCCCATGTTTTTGCAAATTTTTCGCAGTATTCTGTGCAGGCATGTGTCTCCTGAAGGAAAAGGATTTTAGACCCATGTCTCTCGGCTTGAAGTTGTAGTAACCTCATTTTCTTATGATTACCCAATCCCTGCACGTTCCAACTCATAAATGTCAGGGTTTCCTCACTCGACCCTCCAGGGATAGTCATAGAGAAATACGGGTGGGTGGAAATGTGCTCCCCATGGGCGGTGCTTACTGCGGATCAATTGAAAACGCCGACGGGGCCAAGATGCTTCGGGCTCTGCCTTTTCTGAGAATACCAAGCTGCTTTTAACATTTAACCCCGATCCCCCCTCCCCCTCCCACATCCCTCCCCCAAACGAAGGGATGAACAACCCACACCCAAACAAACAGAACAAACACAATGGCATCAACGCCTGGGGGGCCTGTGTACCGGCCTGGCGGCGATGCTCCGAACCATAAGGCAATTGCAGGATAAACGTAATGCCCACTAGTATTACCCGTTCCCACCCAGGGGAGATTCCATGGGTGACGATGGGGAAATAGGCAGTAGGAGGTGGAACAAGAGAACTGGAGTGAAAGAGTGTGTATAACCGATCCACTGGACCGAGAAGTGTATTAACTCAACTGCGAGAACCGAGGGAGAATCCCAAGGAGAGGTGAACCAGGGGGAGAAAAGCATTTGACGGGCAACCCAGAGCCCATCAGGGAGGGGGGTGGACCGAGCAGGAGGTTGCCCAGTGAACCGGCCATATTGTGAAGGGACAGTGAATCTGGGGGCAACAATCATAGTGGGAAACAACAACAGTGATACCAACATTTTGTCAAAAGTGTGAATGAGGCATTACTCGAAAGTCTTATCAGGTAATAGCGGAATGACAGAAATTCAGCCAGGCAGGATTAGGCGGTGTCAGTTCAACAATTTGGGCGATCTGTTGCGAGCAAGTGTCAGTGGCCATCAATAGGACATTTCAGCCAGGAAAGTGTTCATCAATGAACCTGGATGCCTCCTCGGGGAGCGTGAAAAAGTATACCCGGTTTGTGTGCTCGATACGCAGTTTGGCGGGGTATAACATTGCATATTTAACATGGAGGTCACGCAGCCTCTTCTTCACTGCCAGGAAGGTTTTTCGCTCACGTTGAACTGCCACAGAGAAGTCTGGATATAGATGGATCCTGGCTGCGCCTAGGAGAAGGACCCCCTTGGCCCTCGCAGCCCTGAGGAGTGCATCACGGTCGCGAAAGTTCAAGACCCTGGCTATGATCGGGCGTGGGGGTGCTCCAGGTTTGGGTTTTGCCATAAGTGAGCGGTGGGCCCTCTCGATCGCAAACTGCGGGGAAAGTTTAGGGGAGTCAAGGAGTTGGAGTAGCATGCCTTCCACGTAGTCTTCCATGGGTTCATGTATATCATCCTCTGGCACCCCGATTATACGGAGGTTGTTGCGCCTCGAACGGGATTCGAGGTCCTCGTTCTTCTTCTCAACCTCCGTAACGCGGGCAGATAGCGTGGAGACCTCCGCACGAAGGGAACCCAGACCGTCCTTGGCGGCGCTCACCCGTGTCTCTATCTCGGTAACCCGACCATCAGTCCTCTCCATGTGTGCTTTGATGGATGAGATCGTGCCGTTCATGTCATCGAGTTTACTATGAATTGTGGTGAACCCCTCCCGGTTAAACTCCATCATTTACTGGGAGTCGGACGGTTCCAGTACCAGTGAGGGGGAAGGTTCCAGTGATGACGCCTCAGCCCCGGGGGTCCCCGAGGGTTTCGTGAAGATATTGATCGAGGATTGTTTCTTGCCGGTTCGTGTTGACATGTTGCCGGACGGGGGGGAACCTTAAGTGCAGAAGAGATAGGGTAGGGCCACAAGGGGAGACACCAGGATCGACAGGGAGACGTGTGAGCGGGAGGCCCAGGCCGAGCCCCAGAAAGGAAGGGGTACGGTGTCTCCGATGGGGGGTCCCGCCGCAGCGCGAGGGGGTCGATAAACTCCAGGCGGACCCGAACACCTCGCCGGAAAGTCTGTAGGGGTGGTCAGGGTCCGAGTGGTGGTGACCAGTAGTAGAGGCAGTAGTAGCCGGAGTCGCAGGTGTTGGGGACCCCAACAGTACAATGCAGTGAGGTGGGTGGTATACAGTGCAGATCACTGAAGGCGAGTGAAGGGACCCCGGAGCACCCTTGGAGATTAGGTCCCCCAGACGGGAGGTTCGGCGGGAAACCGTTGATGATGTCTCTGTGTAGATAAGCGTGCCGGTTACCGCCTCCTGAAGGCTTGAGGGGGGGTTGTTGGCTGGGGGAGAGACCACTGGAGAGGAATGCCCCCGAGAGAAGCAGTAAAGCGGTCAGTGGAGGGAGGGAATCAAGGGCAATTGGGGCCCAGAAGCAGTGGCATCCAGAACGTTGGTGGTTGGTGGTCCCAGCGCACTCCGGTGCGGGAGGGAGAGCAGCCGAAGGGGTAGATTCCACAGAGTGTCTCATAGATAGATTGCCATGTCGGCGAGGTCTGCCACCGTAGGCCACGGATCCGGGAAGGAATGTTTATGGTGCGGCAAGGTTGGAATAAGGCAGACCCGGGGTGCACACACCTCACCTCACCTCGTGCCCGGGGGGCCCGAGAGATACCCGCAGCCCCTGGGATATATATATATATATATATGGGTCGTGGGGCCGGGGATCGGGGTCCGGAGGAAGGGGGGAACTCACCGTCCGGAGCGGGAACACCAGAGTCCCAGTGGTATGCAGCACGCCCCCCCGGATGGGGTAGCGGAGCGAAGCGCTCTGAGGTCCGTAGTGGGGGGGCACCTTGGTGTAGAGGATGAGGCCAGCAGTGCCCGTAGCCGGTGCGGGGGGTGGCCGCACAGATCCAGCAAAGCGCCCCACCCCCACAGTGGGCCGCGGGCCGCTCGTCACCGGTGCGATCCCGCGAAGTCAAGAGCGGGGGCCGGGGGCGCACCCGCTTCCGCCCAGCCCGTGGTGGAAGTTTGGCAGCACGCCGCCCAGGACGGGGCAGCGGAGCGGAGCGCTCTGGAGTCCGGACCCAGCGTCCACAGGATTAAGGAGAGCGAGGCCAGTAGCAAGTGGGGGAGGGCGAGTGCGTATCCGAGTGAAGCGCCCCTCCCCCTCAGGAGGCCTCAAGCCGCGGGACTCCACTGCGATCCCGCGGATCCGAGTGCGGGGTCAGGGAAGCACTCTCTCCCGCCCAGCCCGCGGCGGGTCGTATCTCCGCGGCAGGAGCGGCTCCGTGGGCGGCGGTTGGACTGCGGGTGCCCGGACTCCTCGGCAGCCTCTCTGGAGTGACGGATGATCGTGGCGCAGGGGCAGACAGGGGAATTAGGATGAAAAGGTGCCTCACAGTGCGGAGCCGAAAATCAGGCGGCCATCTTCGTCGAGCGCAACAGCGCCCCCCAAACGTTCTTCTTTTTGGCATTTGAACTTGTGTTTTTCCTTGATTGCAATTAACCAAACCTGGTGTCTTTCGGTCATTTGCAACTTCATACAGTTCACACATTCGCTGGTGTGCACGTGGTAATGCCTCGTGGTCCCCTGCTGCTCTAGGTAGAGTCACTGCGTCTTCTTTGCACCCCCACCTTACTCACGCTTTCATGGTACTGTCTCTTCCTCATCAGGATTGTACAGACTGTCAGCATCCTACACAGCTCTGCGAGCAACCGCCGGCTTCCCTGGACGCTGGTTGTTTGTGCGGTCGTGCTCCTTGGAGTCTCTGCGTGGCCTCCAGCAGCCTCGCCCCAGCTTTCTGTCCTCCAAGCTCTACTTTCCGCTTCACCATACCGGTCCAGATACCTCACGGTCAGGAGCCTCAACACGGGGTTCCTCGTTCTCTCCTGCGCAGCTCCCTTCTGCACTGCCTTTGCCATTTTTTTAAAAAAATCCCGCTTACTTTGCTTCAAGAAAACAACTAGTCTGCACATTAGACTTCAGGCTCCTCTTGATCTGCATAAACTCCTTCTTCCTCGTCTCAGTACCTGAGCTGAGGATTTATGGGAGTTGAAGTCCATAGATGTTAATGGATTTCTTGGATGTGATTGTTCAAAAGCTTCACAAAAAGATATGTCAAAACCATAAGAGGTTACATATGAGTTGTGAGTGTTTAAGCCATAAATGGGGGATTGACTAGAATGATGTATAGGAAATAGTTTCTGACTTCTACTATAGGATGGAGCTGCTAGGTGATAGTAAGCCATTAGGATCTTGGGTATTATAGAGTCTTCTTCAGGAGAAAGGGGGGGGGGGGAATACCATGTCTCATCCAATGGAGTCCCCCCTCCCATGGTAATCGTCTCCTCCCCTGTGATCCTCCTCATATAGCCACCCCCAGGGTCAGAATCCGTTAGTGGCTGATGTCCCCTGGCCACACAGGAGGAGGTCACGACGGGGAAGTTAGTGATGACTCAGTTGAATTAATCGCAGCTCTCAATAGAGGTAGGGATAGCTCAATGAAAAGAGTGATGCGAGTCTTGGAGTACTCTGCCAGTCACTGGAAGCTTAATTGATTGGTGTGAGCCTAGTATAACTAAGTATGTTCTATTTGGCATGGCAGAATGGATGCAGTTAAGCAGCTGTGCAGACATTCGCATTCAGGTAAAAGGGGTTTGCACAAGGATATTTTGGGCATTGGTGTTCAATATGGCAAAGATGTTTTGAAAACTGCTATCTCCTGTTCATATTAGATGTGGATTGAGGGTCACTCAGGTCGGCTAGGGCCCAGTAATCTGCAGTTTTGTCAATCACACTGACCCCAACTACCTTTAGTTCTACTTCTTTTGGGTGTACGACCAACATATACATATGGTGTGGCAGCGGTTGAGGGTAAGAGCAGGAGTATGAGAGGTGTGATGAATCCTGCTGCGTCATCCCTGATCCCCAGCCTAAAGTCTCCTCCCATGTGGCCAGGGGAAGGCAGTCACTACTGATCCTGACCCTGATGGTGGTATTCTGAGGGTGGATCACATGGGAGGAGATGGCTGTCAAGGGAGAGTGGCGACTCCAGCATGAGGGAAGCAGTATTCTTCCGTTTCTTGCAAGGACGTTCCCTTAATTTCAGAGTCTTTTTAATGCATGTTGTCATTATTCAGAACCATTTAATTATAAAAAACTGAAACCTACTTTTTTCAAACTAAAGTCTATTCATTCTTCATGTGTGCATGATAAGTCTAGAACACATCTAACACCTGATGTTAATGATGATTGTCATTTAAATTAAACTGTCCAAAACTGTAATTTAAAATCATCTCAACCATCCTCAGACTCCAAGTCCCAGAAAGCCTCAAGTACTGAGACGAGGAAAAGGAGACAGAGTCAATGTGGTGGGAATGTGACACCAAGCACAATGTGCAGTCTAGTTCAAAGTCAGTTGCGCAGGACATGTAAACTTGGAAATCACCTGCATTTATCAGACTGGAGAAGGAGAGAGTAGAAAGGCTACAGATTGCACGCAGCGGGAAGTGAGTCTAGATGCAGAGGCAGACTCACAGAGAAGAGCCATGGGGAGAGCAGGAAGCGTTTGCCAGTAACAGACTAAAGATATTCAGGACTGGAAAAGAGGAACTCTGATGTAGTTGCAACGGGTGCCCTGGAGGGACCACTGAAGGTAAACTGTGTGCAACAGGACCAGAGGAGACGCAGTCCTGTAGAACAGTAATGGTTCCATCAGTGAAAGAATGAAAACCTGACACAGGATCCAAAAGATACTCTGTCAAGAAGGGGAAGCTTGCCCAACAAAAAATCCTCACTGCAGATGCACATTACTTCAATGAGTCAACCTAAAAAAGTAGGGGGCCCTGGGATGTGCCAATATGTTAATGAACATTTGTGAAGCATCTTTATAATACCGGCCAAATAGAATTGAGAAGCAAAGGCAAATATGGTACAATTCTCCTCATATGAGATGTCAATTGGGGGAAACCTGGAATCAGCATTGCCAAAAAACAAGAGGGCAAAAGTTGTAATATTCTCCTAATATGAGAGGTCAATTTGGGGAAACCTGGAACAGGCATTGCCAAGAGATATAAAGAGATTATGGTTGACAGGCAGAGCTTGAACAACCTCTCATATATGGAATGTCAGTATGGGGGAAATTGGAACAGGTAGTAACTGAAGACAACAAAGTTTTACTTCTGAAGAAGTGCAATTGTGTTATACCTAAGAGGAATATGAATGTTACAGAATGACCTGATGAGAGATATACATCAGTTAGTGAACCTTTTGGGAAGAAACATTTGGGAGGAGAGTACACCCAAAAGGGAGATTTTCTTGCCAATGGAGTGAACCAGGATATCTAGAGATTCAGTTGAGAAGTTTCCTGGCAGAAGAGTATACTAGGAAACCCATTGTGAACTGATGATGTTAAAGAGAAACTTTGGCATATCAAGTTGTGGTTCAATTTGAACATTGTGGAAAGTCTATATTGTCTTTGGAGCAGGCGACAGGACAGTTTGTCAGAGGGAGAGCCAAGGGACTGCCACTTCCGTTCTGCAGCTCTGCACTTGCGCTTCAGGGCTGCAAGTTCAGAGTGATTCCAGGTGTTAAGCTTAGAGGCAAGTTTCAGGTGGATCCTCATGACTGGGGCAAGAATGTCCTGAGGGCTAGTAATAGCCAGATGGAGGTTTGCTGAGAACAGGTAGAGTCTAGGGTGGAGGGGAGAGGGGATGAAGGTGGCAACAGCTGACACTCGTTTCATCAGACTGATGTTCGTGGACGAGGTTGGCAGGGCTGCGGGAGGTGCGTTCAGAGGGTACAAGGGACCGAGGTGTGAGGAGAGGAGAAAGTGATCTGACCAGGAGGGGTGACCAGTGGGGAGCAGAGTGAAAGATCAGAATGGATGAGGGTGTCAAGAGTGTGTCCAACCAAGTGGGTTGGACCAGACGGGAGAATGGAGAGGGAGAGTGAGGTGCAGAGGTCATGGAAGAGAGTGGATGCAATTTTGGGAGAATCCAGATGAATGTTGAAATTGCTCAAGAGAAGGAGTTTAGAGGTGGTTGAGATGAGAGAGGAGCAGAAATCGTCCCATTCAGAGAGAAAAAGGGCGGTAGATCAAGAGGGCCTGTAGATAGTGGCAACGGTCAGAGAGGAGGAGGGAGAGAAGACCAACTTGCACACCAGGCTCTCAAAGGAGGAGTAGGGTTGTGTGGGTGAGGGAAAAAAGGACCAATTCAGGGAAAATGAAGGCCGCCAGCACAGTTAGGGCGTGGCTTGGAAATTATTTTGTAGCTTTCAGGAGAAGGAAGTCAAAAGCAGTGACTGAGCTGGCATTGAACCACGTCTCGTTAAGAGTGAGGATGTCAAGGTCAATGTCTTCAAGAAGGAAGCAGATGGTGACGGAGTGTTTTGTTTGCCGAGCGAGAGTTCAGTGTGGCAAGATGAAGGAGGTCTCTGCCTATGAAGGTTTTCCTAGGAGGACTACAAGGGCGTGGTACACCAGTTAGAGGGGCTGGGGGGCAGAAAGAGTGGATGGAGCAGAAGCAGGTGTGGGAAGGAAGTTAATGAGGAAAGGCAGGCACTGGTCAAAGAGAAGGAGGTTGGGTTGAGGACCCTGAACCAAGATGGTGCCAGTGTGGTAAATATTAATGAGACACCCCAGGATGATGCGAAGCCCGCCAAGAGGACTTCCCACTTGGTGGCACCATTAATGGGAGAGGATGTGAAAGGGGAGAGAGTAGAAATGAGAGAAGAAGTCTGAGGAAACCACAAGTGACACAGTGAGTGGTTTCTGGTCCTTTATTTTTATGGGCCTGCAGGGACACATGCCAAGCTCCACTCTCCATCAACCGTCCCTCATAGACCTCTCGAGTCTTCCAAATTCCATATGGAAGACTCGAGAGCCAGAATGCAACACATTTTCCCCCCATAAAAAACACCCACAAATAACCCTTAACCCAAAAGAAGAAAACAGGAATGAGAAACTGGGACAAGGGATGAAAGTAACTTTAGACAATCCCAAGGTGATCATGAACAAGAATAGTTAAATTATATTTAAGATAGTAACTGTGAAACTTCTAACTGTTGTCCTAAACACATGTGGTAGATCATTCACGCACAAAATGTTCCAACCATTTGGGTTTTCGTCTCAATCTCTTCAAAGATAACTCAACAAACTTGTTATCTGTGTTCACTGACACCCCATTCTGACCCTCCCCACACTTTGCTAACTTACACATAGAACACAATTCCACTCCTTCCTCAATCACCACACCATTGCGAACAGCAGAAATTCTTTTCGGACCAATACATCTACTTTCCATGCACTTATGAGTGAACTTAGGATTCTGAATCATCACCCAATCCACTAATTTCCAGTTTAGCTTTTTCACTCACTTTTTCATATCAAACATTTCCTTGGTATCCCTTTGACATTTCTTAATGCAATCCAGTATCGCTTCTCTGTTCACCTCTACTGAAGTAGCCAAACCTAACCACCCTGGGCACAATTTTGCGCCTGGCTGCCTGACATTTAATGACAAACAGCAAAGTTTTTGTTACTGAATGTGGTGTGTAAGGTAACCCCACATCATGTGATTTAATACTTCCTTCCATGGCAACTCTGATATTAACGCTAACTGATGAATTCCTCCTTTAATTAATCTATTGGCTCTCTCTACCAACCCATTTGCCCTTGGGTGGTACAATGTTGTGCGAGTATGCATAATGGCGTAACTGTCTAAAAACCTTTTCATGAACTCCGAACAAAATTGTACACCATTGTCGGTGACAATTTCCGTGGGAATACCCACCCTCAAAAAAACTCTCTCTGACTGCACTCCACTTTACCCGTTTGGTATGAAAATCAACTAACACAAATAAAAATCTCAATCCCTCCCCTAATCACTTAACCGGACCCATTATGTCAGCCACTACCTTCTCCAGCGCTGCTCAGGAACAGAATTGGGAATGAGCAGGGTTTCATGTACAACTTTTGTCTGATCACTTAAGCAACAAGGCATACAATTCCTAACATATCTTTCCGCCAAAGAATCCATCCCAGGCCACCAAAAGCTCTGTCTCAGCCTTCTTTTTCTGCTACTCACACATAAATGGCCCTGCTGAGCTGTTTCCACTAACTGGGTTCTGAGTGTCTCTGGAGGGACAATACACACCCTCTACTGAGCCTCCCATCAATGACACTCAATTCTTATTTTACTTCCCACCAAACCTCAAATCTCTTTTCTAAAATTCTTTATTTGGCCAACATACAGTAGTTCATTATTTAATTATCTTCATGTCCTCATCCAGATTTTCACAATTCTCCCATTCCATTTGCTCTATACTTCCTATTTCCACATTGGCAACAATGACCTCTTACTTCCATTCATCATCCATTCCCTCATCCAGTGCCACGGGCATACGTGATAGACAATCAGCAACTACATTACGGTTCCCAGGAATATAACAAACCTTGAAGTCATAGCCTTGTAATCCTAAGTACCAGCTACTAATTCTTGGTGACACTGCCCCCCCAATTCCCAAATTCAGACATTTGTGCCAATGGCTTGTGATCTGATCTATGAACTCCCTGCCCTATAAAAAATATTTGAAATGTAATATTTCCCAAAACATTGCCAAGGCTTTTCTTTCGATGACCAGGTAGTTCCTTTCAGCTCCTTTCAATGTCTTCGATGCAAACGCCATCACCCATTCTTCCTTGTCTCCATTATACTGAGTGAGAGTCGCTCCTAATCCCAGCACACTTACATCCACTGTCAAAATGCACTTGTCTCTTGGACAACATTTTCCTATCGACGGCGCATTCACAATGTCTTCTTTTATTCTTTGGATTGCCTCCTCACATTCCTTTGACAAGTTAAATTCAACCCCTTCCTGAGCAAAGATCTCAGTGGTGTGGATATGACTGCAACATTTTTCACAAACTTATGATAATACTCTGCAAATCCTAAAAATTATCTTAGTTGGTCCGTGTCAACTGGGTTGGGAGCTTGGTCGATGGCTTCCACCAGACACAGTTTCAGACTAATTCCACTTCCTGAAATATTGTGCTCCAGATAGTCAACACTCTCCACTGCTATTTTAGATTTTGTTTTCTTTGTACCATCAACCCCGCTGCCTTGAGCCTGTTCAACACCATCCTTAACAGTTCCTCATGTCTCTGCAGTGATTCTGCATGAATCAAAATGTCGTCCTGGAACACATTTATGTTAGGCACTTCCTCTAACACTTTTTCCATCACTCTCTGGAATACTGCCGCTGCCGAAGCTAATCCAAAGGGCATTCGGCAGTATTTGAATGACCCTTCAGTTGTGACAAAAGAAGTCAGATGCTGAACTTTGCTAGCGATAGGTACTTGATGATATGCAGAAGACACGTCTATCACTGAGAATATTCTGGAATTGCTCAAGCTTGACAATGCTTCTGAGATAATAGGCAAAGGGAGACGATCAACCCAAATGTTGTTGTTTAGATCTCTTAAATCTACACAAAGTCTGATGCTGTCTCTGGGTTTTGCCACTATCACTACCGTAGACAACCACTCAGAACTTTCAATACATTCAATTATGCCTTTTTGCAGTAGCGTTTCCAACTATTCCTTTAGTTTTCCTTTTAACTGCTGTTGAACTGACCTCACTTTGTGTACCTTAGGTAATGCTGCTTCCTTAAGTCTGATGCAATATTCAAAGTCTTAGTTTTCCTAGACTTTCCGAGAACACCTCCGGAAATTCTCTTTCCCACTTGTCCCCTACTTCAGATACAGTTGTCAGTGTGGAAGAGTTTGCCTGAATGTGAATTACAAGGTTGTACTGCTCCTCCGAACCTAGCAAGGATGACCCTTCCCTAGTGACATACACATCTGCAACACAGCTTCTGCCCTTATATTTGATGACACCTGAGAATTTCGACATTACCTCAATCTTCACAGGCATATTATTCAATATCATGTCTAAGAAGATTCTCCATTATCCCTTCTACACACTCCTTATATGTCTTGAGCGACATTATGGTCCATGGAGAGCAGCTGTCCACTTTCATGGTCACCACCTTCCCATTTATTACAAACACATCAGTAGGGCCCCTTCCCTTTTCTGACAAGGCACTTACTTCCAGAATGTGCTTAATTTGTGTCACCAAATGACTCGCAGAAGCTTCTTGTTCTGGACGTCTTCCTCCTGTCTCAATGGGTGTTACTGATGATTTGTGGCACACTTGGGCAAAGTGTCCTCTTCTTGGAGGGCAGAATATGTTTGAGGCGAGGTGTCTGTTGCTGCCACACTTATAGCACTTAATTTATATCCCTTCTTACGTTTTCTTGTTCTGTCTTATTGCAGATACTTCAAAAATACAACAAAGAAAATAGAACAATTCATTATAAAACTTCGAGAAAAAAAGAAAGAAATCCAATTGACAAATAGCAATTCTTAAAATTCTGAAACGTAATTTAGCAGGGTTTTTTTAAAAGGAGAACAATTAGTCTATAATTAGGGAATTGGTTACTGTTCCAAAGTCACAGGTGTGACTTAGAGTTCCGAGAGCTGCCACAAAACATTCCACAGGTTCCTGTGGTTCCTGCAACCTTTAAAAAATGGTTGGCGTTCATATGTTATGTTTTTCTACGGTTCAAAATGTTCTTGTAGTTTTTGTTCCGCTATGGTATATTAATCTGCATCCCCTTGGCTTTCCTCCCTCGCTTCCGGAAGGCCATCATAAACACTGTTCCCCTCTGCTCCTAGGTTGTGTAAGAGTACAGCTTGTTTTCTAGCTGGTGTGAATTTGTCACCACCTATTGCCAATAAATAGGTGTGGAACAGTCTTTTCCACCTGTCCCACCTGATCGCTGGTGTGCCTGGTTCAGGTAGAAAAGGTGGCGGTGGTGCCATGCTGGCAGCTAACATGTTTTTTTTTGCTGAACAAGTTACTTAGTTTAGCCTTTTTTCTCTCAGGTCGTTGTAGTCTCAATTCACAAAATATCTTTTATTTTGTGATTGTGTGAAATTAATATTGATTTTGTTTTATCAGGACCCCCTTGCTTTTAACACCTCTACAAGCCTCTGAAAGACATTATTTACTGGATTGTATTGTCAGTTCTCTTTGTTAAGGGGTTATTTACTTGGTCACCATGGTACTGCTGTCTTGCCTCCTCCTTGCTCTCGCTCTATAAGGCCTCGTTAGCTTAGAGACTTGTTTATTGGTTGCCCTGGCAACCTTTTGCTATTTTCCACATTGCGCTGACGCTTGCGGTTGCTTTCCTCAAGCCCGCGAGCGTTGCATGGCTGCTTCTTTCTGTTTAGTTTCTTTCTCTGTATTTTTATATGTGTGTGCCCTCCTTACCTCCACTCCTCGCTGGGTTTCGCCCCTGCTGTGGTGAGGGTGAGCTGCTGGGCAAGGAGGGAGCCTGCCGCCCCTCAATGGCCCTCGGCTGGGCTTTGGAGCCTGTGGCCAGAACGGAGAGACAGGATCTCTGGTTTGCTCTTCGAGAGTTTGGATCCCCCACAGGCCCGCTCCAACTCCTCGTCGCAAGTGAGGAAACCGCAAGTCACACAGTGAGTGGTTTCTGGTCCTTTATTTTTACGAGCCTGCAGGGGCACACGCCAAGCTCTGCTCTCCATCAACCGTCCCTTATAGATCTCTCGAGTCTTCCAAAATCTATATGGAAGACTCCAGAGCCAGAATGCAACAGAACCATAGATCTTGGGAGGGTACAGAGAAGAGGATGTCGGTGAAGACCTGTCTGGAATTAGCACGGACAAAAATGTCTGCGATGGGTTAGGACAGGGTTGGTGGTCAGGATGTCTTTTTTCTGCTTTTATCTTCCAGACTTCATGAGAGCATGAGGGTAGGTGATAGTGTAGGAGTTAGAGAAGATAGGAGAGTTGGTGAGTGCCATCAGGGTGACAGAGGATAGCTGAAGGAAAGAGGAGTGGCAGCATAGCACAAGCCAAGTCCACTCATCAGGCAGCCTAGTAGTTACAAAAGGGACACACAGACACAAAATGCAATGCAAAAATCGGGGTGCAAGATGTTAAAACACACACCTAGATTTGTAAATCAAACACATTTGAAAAACACCTAGATTTCAAAATCAACCATGGGGACAAAATGCAATGCAAAAGATGGGGTGCATGATGTTGAAAACACATACACCTAGATTTAAAAATTAAACAGATTTGAAAAACACAAAATGGCTTCCTTTTGACATACCTTAACCAATATTGGACTGAAGACATTCGTTGAAACCATCCTGAAAATTAGGAAAGACTTTCCATTGCTATATTCCAACCAGTGTTGTGGGAAAGACATTTGTTTTGCCATTGTGATGAAAGTATTAAGCGAAAGAGACATTGACATTGCTTTAAATAGACTATTGTTGAAGCTGAACATTTTTGTAATGATTTTCCTTAAACAATTCAGGTGAAAGGAACCAAACTCTGGACATGAGGATTTTTTTGTTGAAGTTATATGTTTAGGTTTTTGCATATTTTTGTTGAATTAAAATTAGAAACATTTACCTTGCACTTTTTGATTGTGTATGTTAGTGTAAGGTTTGTAGATAGTTTGGACACTAGGTCAGCCTGCTTTAGGTTTAGGTTCATAGGAAAGGACATTCTCTTTAGAATAGGGAAAGATAGGCCTTCATTCACACCCCTTTCCGTTAATAAAAATGGCTGATCATCACAACTTTGTGTCCGCCTCTTATTTCTGTCCCCTCATAGAGGACACCCCATTAAAAGTTAAACAAATATTCATACCACCAAAAGAAGTTGAACTACAGGCAGTCAAGGTACATTTTGCTGATGAAACCACAAAGAAACACTAGGGACATGGTTTATGTGTGTTGGTGGAGGATGAAAGCAGCTCTGGTTGAAGTACAAGAGGTTTTCAGTGAGAAGGAAATATGAAATCTTTGTAAATCCTGCTTTTACATGTGACTTTTCCTTAAAATGAAAGGTTGGATATAGGTTGGAAGATACTGACATCAGAAAGATTGGCGAAGGCCCTTTAGTTGGTTCCATGTCATTTAATTGCCTGCCTGTTCATCCCCAGGCTTTTTAACGTGCACATTCCATCGAATGTGCTCATCGTTTTTTTTTGTTGGTTTTTTTGGGGGGATATCCCACCAAAGCCCCCCTCCCACACTTGATTGCCCACCCGCCCAAACCCTTATCTGCCCTTTCCCAACCCCCTAAGAAATTTGATGAGCACATTCGATGGAATGTGCACGTTAAAAAGCCTGGGAATGAACAGCCAGGCAATGAAAGGACATTGTACCCTTTAGATAAGCAGTGTTATCAGTGTGTCCTTTGAGTCCTCACAGAGCGTGCCAGCGGGTGGACAGGAACTGTTTGGGTGTTGAGCTGATCTGATGTGTAAGGACCTGAACCACAACCTTAGCCCAACGGGTTGGACTGATGCCTATGGTATAAGTGGCGAACATTATATATATGGGCCCTGGTGCTGGAAGGGGGGGGAGCTCTGAGGCTTGTGGATTTGCTGTGGTGGAATGGAAGGGGTACATTGGTGGCCCACAGCAAAATAATTATAAGAAATAAAGCTAAATGTTGGCAAGCCCGGCTAAAATGTTGGACAAGAAATGTTTTTGATTTTCTATTTAGCCATTACTGCAATTCTACAAATGAAAAGTATCTGTGGTATTGACATGCAGATCAGAAGCCTTGCTGTTCTTGCCCGAATCAATATGGCCTGATCTAGAAGGTATTATTTGGAAGACTGTCAATACCAATCCAGATCCTACGACGTGAACTTGGGTTGGTATCCTTAAAAACAATGGTTCGATGGAAAATGTTGGCTTGGTTTAGGAAATGTGTGGTTGTAGATTCGCCTCCAATTCTCAAGATTTTGAAATGTTTTATTGACTATGGTAGGGAAAATACAGTGAAGGCCTGGGAAAGTCCCTGTAGAGAACTGTTGGATAAGGTATATGCAACGATGATGACTTGATTACGAACCCGGATATGGTTAAACTGAAAGTGTGGAAATTAGACTGGATCAGCACTTTAAAGGAAGCAAATACATACAAACTTTTCTACCACTTGAATTGTTACTAGAGAAATCTGTTTATGAGATTGTGACTGAATTTACTGCCAACTAAAGAGGTGATTTGTAGCAGCAAAGAACTGGGCCGAAGGACACAAAGTGTAGGCACTGTAATAGAGAGGGAGAGGTTGAAAATGTGTATCATATTCGGCTATTTTGCACAGCTGTACCAGACATAAGAACTAGGCACTTTAAATTTTGTTAGAACATTTGAGCACTTTAATGCACGATGAATGCGGTTACTCTGATAAGTGGAGAAATAACAACACTGGTTATGGCTACTGTGACATTTTTAAGATTGTGCTTTTATAGGAACTTGAAAGTCGTTTTATATTTCTGGATAAGATATGATAAAATGTCATGGAGTGTATATGGACTGTTTTAAGTTGTGTTATTGATTACATTAAATGCTAAAATGTTTGTAATAAAACAAATGCAATAGAAAAAAGAAAATTAAGGTGCATCTTGGTGATGCAAGAGTTTTGTGGCTGCGGTGTACGTTGTTATGATAAGCATTAACGTTCATCAAGAGAGTCTAGTTGGGGGACGACAAAAGTGGGTAATTCGGTGGGAGAGTAATGCATTTGATACTGCTAGGAAGTTTACATTCGGAAGCACTGGGCTTAAATGCAACAATGATCAGGATTTGGTTTGGGAGGCATTTGAGAAGGTAGCATGACTAGCCTATGTTTCTTCTTCAGTATGGGTCAAGTCTAGTGGTGCACACCAGATAAATATCTGCTCAAGTCCATGGGGAGGTGTTGCGATGTGTGAGACCAACAACGCCATTGAGGTAAGGATGTCTGTGGCTACGGTCTCAGTGTGAGCTTCCAACCACTGGTTGAACTTCTCTAAGGGAACGGCATGGGACGTTGAGCTTTGGAATGATCAAGAATGACAAGGCAAAGATACTTCTGATCAGTGGCCACAGGAAGTAGTGGAAGAACCCTTTCTGGGCCCATTGACTGGGTGTATGCTCAGCCCTTTTCGGCTGCTATCACTGTGATTACTGACTTCAAGATGAAAGTGTACCAGAGTTCTGCTGACAGAATGCCTGGAACGCCAAAGGTGTACAACATGTTTCTCACACTCGAAAGAGCTTCATTGGTTGCCTAATCAACGGCGTGTTCATTCTAAGGTCTTAAGCGTGGTCCACAGAACGGCTCATGGGATCGGTCCACATCTTTCATAACTGGATCATTCTTCCCCACCAAGGAATTGACAATCTAGAAAATGGTATCTTGAATTGTGTGGGACATACCTCCATAACACTGTTACACTGGGAAGTGATTCTGGCTGACGCATGGCTGTGTGCGCGAATCTACGCGCATATTTTGGTGAAGGTCATGCACGGGATACAGGAGGTTTAAACGGCATTTCCCATCGTAACTAGCACTCGTGCAGCGTTGGTGATGCATGTTTCATGCGACACAGACCATAACTGGCCCACGTCAGTGCAAAGCAGGCCTGTTTGCAGCTTGATTCGGCAGTGGTTCACCCCCCCAGTTATCAGAACTGAAGAGAGCATGCAGGGGAGAAGAAAGAAGATGGAGGAAAGCAAGAATTCCAGAAAAATTAGATAAAGCTAAAAGAATGTTGCAAAAATACAAAGTAGCAATTTTTAGAGATAAAGCAAACTTCCTTAGTGGTAAGATAAATGCAGCTGCTAATCAAACTCTATTGGCCAAAAAGGCATTCACTGTGGTAGGGAACCCTCATTGGAACAGACAAATGTATTCAACAACTTCTTTCTGGATAAGATCAAGACTATACAAGAAAATCTCTCACAGGCGAGAGGAGTGGAGGGGAGGGAGACATGTAGCCACCTCAATACAGAGCTCTTGCTGGATGATGATGATACGCTAGTTAGCCTTAAAATAGTAACAAAACAAATCATTAATTATTTCCTCCTATTGTCTCTTAAACCGACTAATGACTTACTTTTTCCCCTGCCAGCGTGTGTGGCCAAGCGGGTAGAATCAGATATTACGCCATTCATGACACATTTTGTAAATACGTCCTTGAGGATTTGTCACAGACGAACTTAAATGTCAATCATTTCCCCACTGCTGGAAAAGGCAAGTGTAGATCCTTATAATGTACAGAATTACCACCCAGCGGCAGGTCTTCCTTGGCCAGGAAAAATCTTGGAGAAAGTGGCCACAATGCAGTTAGGAATTTGTGGAAAGAGAAGGTATACTGGACCCTTTACAATCCAAAATATGGAACTGAATCAGCACTGATCGCAGTATGGGATGAATTATTACAGGCAGGAGAGCAAGGAGAATTGTCCCTCCTTGTGATGTTGGACCTTTCTGTGGCATTTGACACCGTGGACCACAACATCCTTATCAAGCGATTAAGGACTGCAGGAAAGGTGTCAGGAAGCGCCCTCAAACGGTTCACTTTTTTACTGTCAGGCTGACAACAACTGGTGAAATTGAGGGGCTTTCTTTCGAGGTCTCGTCGGCAGTGCTGTGGAGTCCCACAAGGGTCATCCCTATCGCCACTGCTCTTTAATCTTTATCTATGCCCTCTCATAGATATAATGAGAAGACATAACATTAGCTTTCATTCATACGCGGATGACACATGTTTTTACCAAACTTAATAATGTTGAGGAATCCTTTGTACAGGGAACAACTGCCTGAAGGAAGTCGAAGTCTGGATGTCCACGAATTGGCTCCAACTTAACCCAAACAAGACAGAAGTAATCTTGTTTGGCCCAAAACACCTGACTAATCGGAATAGGTGCCCCCATGCGCTGGTTTTTCTGGGATCAGAGTTGAAATATGCCCCCAGAATTAAGATCTTGGGATGCATATGGCAGAGTAACTTGGGGTGTGATGGTCAAGGGAATGGGGTTAGATTTAGAGCGGCATTTAGAGGGACATGACTTTCTAGGCAGCAATAATACCCAAAGGTCTGTTGGCAGCACTGCAACAGTCCTCAGCAGCATGGTCTTTTAGTGTGGGAGCAGCTGGGTTTCGGCACACATCTAAAAGGCATATGATGGTTAACAGCACAAGCAGTATATTCCACAGTGATGGGGCCAGAATGGAAAAGGCACAACCAACTTTATGTTTGAAGTTTAATGAGGGGTCCTTGAGAAAACTTTCGATGTTAGATCGATTGATTGATTGATTGAGGTATTTGTATAGCGCTTGTATCACGAAATGAATCGAATCACAGCGCGGATGTTGCAAACCTGAGAGTGATTGCTCAATCAGTATACGAGTGCTTTATGCTTCCTCTACCCTTTCCAAAAAATACTTCTCCAATCTATTTAAACAGGTAGGTTTTTAGTTTTTTTGGAGAAACTGGCCGGGCTACAGTTCTTCTTAGGTCAAATGGAAGACTGTTCCAAAAATCTTGTCCGAAAACAGAGCATACCTTCTCCTCTGGACACACAGTGGCCTGGTGGAACAATTAGCAGATGGTTGTCTTTTGATCTTAGAGACCGAGTTGGGTTATAACGATATGATATGATAGGTTATTTATGACACGCTTAATACGATTCGATTCATTTCGTGATGCAAGCGCTATACAAATACCTCAATCAATCAATCAATCTAACATCGAAAGTTTTCTCAAGGACCCCTCATTAAGCTTCAAACATAAAGTTGGTTGTGCCTTTTCCATTCTGGCCCCATCACTGTGGAATATACTGCTTGTGCTGTTAACCATCATATGCCTTTTAGATGTGTGCCTAAGCCCAGCTGCTCCCACACTAAAAGACCATGCTGCTGAGGACTGTTGCAGTGCTGCCAACAGACCTTTGGGTATTATTGCTGCTTAGAAAGTCATGTCCCTCTAAATGCCGCTCTAAATCTAACCCCATTCCGGGAAAACCCATGTACCCAAATCCTGTCTGATTGGAGGCTCACAATTAGGCCACGTTTAGCCTATGTGTTCCATTGTATTTTCCTTGACACTCACGCATAGTGAGCATGTTCCTCAAAGGGAGGGTCTGACCTCAGGGCTGTCGGGAAAAACATTGTTGCCGGGAAATACATTGGATTTGATCCTGCAACAAAAAAACACTAGCCAATCGTTCATTTGTACATAAGAAGCAGTCTTTTCTGGCATCAGAAAACCCCAGTTCATTGATGCAAGCGCCACAACACTCTGGTTGCTTTTTTGGATCAGACGCACTTCAGTTCCTGGAACGCTGCTCAGCGAAGCCAACTTAACGGACTGATCAGTGCCCTTTAATAAGTCTGCCCAGTTCCTGGCCGAAGAGACACTGGCACAATGGGAGTCTTGTTGTCTGTCTGTCTCTGAATGGCGCTTGGAACCGCTCCATGCATCGAGGAAACGCACTGTACCTCGTTGGACGTGCAAGCACACTCCCAAGAATGGAACTAAAGAACCGGGCAAAGGCTCTCAGGCCTTCTCCCTGTGTGGAAGTGCCAAAGCCCCAGATTCCTTTTCTGAAGGGGAAAGGCTTAGGTTCCCGTCCAATGTTCCTGTATTAGGCAGAGGCCAGGAATGGCGAAGAGCCGGCCCTTCTTTAGGACATGCTGCTATCAGCTGGACTCTATGCTGCAATCACACAGGCATAGCTATCCCAGGGGTCAGTGCAGCTGGACTCTATGCTGCAATCACACAGGCATAGCTATCCCAGGGGTCAGTGCAGCTGGACTCTATGCTGCAATCACACAGGCATAGCTATCCCAGGGGTCAGTGCAGCTGGACTCTATGCTGCTATCACAGAGGCATTGCCTGTATTATCCCAGGGGGCAGATCAGCTGGACTCTATGCTGCTATCACACAGGCTTTGCCTGTATCATCCCAGGGGTCAGAGCAGCTGGACTCTATGCTGCTATCGCACAGGCTTTGCCTGTATTATCCCAGGGGGCAGAGCAGAGCAGCTGGACTCTATGCTGCTATCGCACAGGCTTTGCCTGTATTATCCCAGGGGGCAGAGCAGCTGGACTCTATGCTGCTATCACACATGCTTTGCCTGTATTATCCCAGGGGGCAGTGCAGCTGGACTCTATGCTGCTATCACAGAGGCATTGCCTGTATTATCCCAGGGGGCAGTGCAGCTGGACTCTATGCTGCTATCACAGAGGCATTGCCTGTATTATCCCAGGGGTCAGTGCAACTGGACTCTATGCTGCTATCACACATGCTTTGCCTGTATTATCCCAGGGGGCAGTGCAGCTGGACTCTATGCTGCTATCACAGAGGCATTGCCTGTATTATCCCAGGGGGCAGTGCAGCTGGACTCTATGCTGCTATCACAGAGGCATTGCCTGTATTATCCCAGGGGTCAGTGCAGCTGGACTCTATGCTGCTATCACACAGGCTGTGGCTGTATTATCCCAGGGGTCAGTGCAGCTGGACTCTATGCTGCTATCACACAGGCTTTGCCTGCATTATCCCAGGGGTGCAGAGCAGCAGGACTCTATGCTGCTATAACACAGCCTGGCTTTGCCCGTTTTATCCCAGGGGTCAGTGCAGCTGGACTCTATGCTGCTATCACACAGGGATTGCCTGTATTATCCCAGGGGGCAGTGCAGCTGGACTCTATGCTGCTATCACACAGGCTTTGCATGTATTATCCCAGTGGGCAGAGCAGCGGGACTCTATGCTGCTGTCACACAGGCTTTGCCTGTATTATCCCAGGGGTCAGTGCAGCTGGACTCTATGCTGCTATCACACAAGCTTTGCCTGTATTACCCCAGGGGTCAGTGCAGCTGGTCTCGATGCTGCTATCACACAGGCTTTGCCTGTATTATCCCAGGGGGAAGAGCAGCTGGACTCTATGCTGCTATCACACAGGCTTTGCCTGTATTATCCCAGGGGGCAGAGCAGCAGGACTCTATGCTGTTATCACACAGGCATTGCCTGGATTATCCCAGGGGGCAGAGCAGCTGGACTCTATGCTGTTATCACACAGGCATTGCCTGTATTATCCCAGGGGGCAGTGCAGCTGGACTCTATGCTGCTATCACACAGGCTCTGCCTGTATTATCCCAGGGGGCAGTGCAGCTGGACTCTATGCTGCTATCACACAGGCTTTGCCTGTATTATCCCAGGGTGCAGAGCAGATGCACTCTATGCTGCTATCACACAGGGATTGCCTGTATTATCCTAGGGGGCAGAGCAGCAGGACTCTATGCTGCCATCAAGCAGGCTTTGCCTGCATTATCCCAGGGCGCAGAGCAGCTGGACTCTATGCTGCTATCACACAGCCTGGCTTTGCCCGTTTTATCCCAGGGGTCAGTGCAGCTGGACTCTATGCTGCTATCACACAGGGATTGCCTGTATTATCCCAGGGGTCAGAGCAGCTGGACTCTATGCTGCTATCACACAGGCTTTGCCTGTATTATCCCAGGGGTCAGAGCAGCAGGACTCTATGCTGCTATCACACAGGTTTTGCCTGTATTATCCCAGGGGGCAGTGCAGCTGGACTCTATGCTGCTATCACACAGGCTTTGCCTGTATTATCCCAGGGGGCAGTGCAGCTGGACTCTATGCTGCTATCACACAGGCTTTGCCTGTATTGTCCCAGGGTGCAGAGCAGCAGGACTCTATGCTGCTATCACACAGGGATTGCCTGTATTATCCCAGGGGGCGGAACAGCTGGACTCTGTGCTGCTATCACACAGGCTAAGCCTGTATTATCCCAGGGGTCAGAGCAGCTGGACTCTATGCTGCTATCACACAGGCATTGCCTGTATTATCCCAGGGGGCAGAGCAGCTGGACTCTATGCTGCTATCACACAGGCTTTGCCTGTATTATCCCAGGGGTCAGTGCAGCTGGACTCTATGCTGCTATCACACAAGCTTTGGCTGTATTATCCCAGGGGTCAGTGCAGCTGGTCTCGATGCTGCTATCACACAGGCTTTGCCTGTATTATCCCAGGGGGAAGAGCAGCTGGACTCTATGCTGCCATCGCACAGGCATTGCCGGCATTATCCCAGGGAGGCAGTGCAGAGCAGCTGGACTCTATGGTGCTTTCACACCTGCTTTGCCTGCATTATCCCAGGGGGCAGTGCATCTGGACTCTATGTTGCTATCACACAGGCATTGCCGGCATTATCCCAGGGGGCAGTGCAGCTGGGCTTTATGCTGCTGTCACACAGGCATTGCCTGTATTATCCCAGGGGGCAGTGCAGCTGGACTCTATGCTGCTATCACACAGGCTCTGCCTGTATTATCCCAGGGGGCAGTGCAGCTGGACTCTATGCTGCTATCACACAGGCTTTGCCTGTATTATCCCAGGGTGCAGAGCAGCTGGACTCTATGCTGCTATCACACAGGGATTGCCTGTATTATCCTAGGGGGCAGAGCAACAGGACTCTATGCTGCCATCAAGCAGGCTTTGCCTGCATTATCCCAGGGCGCAGAGCAGCTGGACTCTATGCTGCTATCACACAGCCTGGCTTTGCCCGTTTTATCCCAGGGGTCAGTGCAGCTGGACTCTATGCTGCTATCACACAGGGATTGCCTGTATTATCCCAGGGGTCAGAGCAGCTGGACTCTATGCTGCTATCACACAGGCTTTGCCTGTATTATCCCAGGGGTCAGAGCAGCAGGACTCTATGCTGCTATCACACAGGTTTTGCCTGTATTATCCCAGGGGGCAGTGCAGCTGGACTCTATGCTGCTATCACACAGGCTTTGCCTGTATTGTCCCAGGGTGCAGAGCAGCAGGACTCTATGCTGCTATCACACAGGGATTGCCTGTATTGCCCCAAACATGTTTCGGCCTTGTTGGGCCTCATCAGTGAGGATTAGCTTGGGTCTCTAGGCCCAGTAGGCACGGGACCCACGTCTGGGCAATACCGAAGGGATACTCATGTTGTTTCAACTGTTATATTAAAGAAATACACTACACATGGACTGATTTAAAAATTGCAGCAGTGCACGTGGGATAAAAAGAAATAATTACGCATTTGGAAGCTAAAAAGGAGGAACAATGCCTTTTATTTTAAGAAAGAAAGTTGAAGGACAGAGTGCATTCATCAGGAAGAGAAGAAAGATACTTAATTTCATCATATAAAATGACAGCATGGACAAAGAAGGGCCTATTTTGTTTGGTGTAGATTTGGATATTGCTTCCTTATGTAACTATGGCTTATCTGTGTGTATAGAGTGAACGTATTTCTGTTTATACAGTATGTAAAGAAAGATTGTATGTGTGAACAACAGGCCTAAATGTAACCCAAATTTCAACATGTTAAACATACAGTGTGAATGGAAAATATTATTCCTTTAGAACCATGCAGGTAACTGGCTGCTGTTGCTTTTCTCCACTGAGCTGCTGGGTATCTGGAATTGTGAGCCCGACCTTTGGGGGCTGAGTTCACCAAGGCAACCTGTCTGTAAGTGCAGTAAAATTATGAAGAAATACAAAGCCAGAGATGTAAACTGGGAGTAATGCAGATAAAGCCAACCAGCAGAAGCGAACCTAAGGTTAAATCTTCACATAAAAAGTGTATTCTCTCTGAACAAAGACCATTTGAAAATCTGAACTCAAGACCTTTCGCTAAGGACCCCAGGAGAAGATGGTCTGGTTGTCAAGTTAAATGCTAAAATATGCAAAGAAGTAGATGGATAGTATGAGATGTACAGATAACATGTCCAACAAAAATTGCCTTTATGGTCAGGCTTCTAATAAAAAGTACATTAAGCTCTGAGCAAGGCCCCTTTGAAGCCTAGAAGAAAAAGTTAAGATAAACATGACTAGACGGCTGGTCACATGGTTTAAAGGAAATGGAAACTGTTTGGGTCTGCTCCAAATGGAAACTGCTGGCCAAGTTATGCCCTGCCATTGATCAAACATTGAACACATGTTTTCTTAAATACAAACTGCAGTGGGTGTCCCACCAAGCTCAATTTGGGCTTATATTAAACAGCACAAAGCGCCCTTTGTTACCCTGTAAAAACAAAATGTTTGTGATGTACACAAACTGAGTCATGGGAAAAATTATGATTTTGCCATTTTCATACACCTGGGAAATGGGAAAGTTGGGAAAGGGATAGATCATGAAAGCTAGGTTTAAAGTATATATATACTAAAATGAGTATTGTCTGACTTGCCATAAAATGTATAGGTCAAAAATACCTATATTCATGTGATTATCTGAAAGACCAATGGAGTTGGCACATTATGAGATTTTTCAGAACACAAAATGTGAAGCTCCCTGTCATTTTGAAATGATGTATATTTTCTCCTCCCTCAGCGTACATCATACACTCCTCTCAATTCTTGATCCTATCAGCAGTCAGGGGGTGTGGTGGGAGAGGTGAAGGGAGAAAGCTACCCAATCCTGACCATGGGAATTATGGCAAGGTTGGAGTGTCATCCTCGCTATAAGAGGGCAGGTTTGTATCAGAAGAAGGCTTTTTGACTTTACTCCGGGAGATAGACTGCTGCTGGACTATAGCGAGTAACAACTAGCAGAGAGGCAACGAAAGCCACCAAGACCATCAGGGCAAACCGTGCCTGGAGACCTGGGAGCCCTATCTGAGAGAGGCCTGTCTGGAGGGACCTTGCTGTGGGAGAGGCCTGGTGTGAGCTGCCGAACAAAAGAGGGTCCTAAAAATCTGGCTGGTGTCCTGAGCAAAGAGCAGAGAGCTCCCATGTAAGAAGATATCCCAAAGCCATAAATTGCATGAGGCGCCATCTGCCTCTATCCCTTTCCATTAGTGGGTAAGGGGGGCGAGAAACTGGGTAGGCCCTTCGCACAATGTATTAAATCTCATTCAAATTATTTCACCGTAGAAAACCACCATCTCAGTTGAAATTGAATTGTGTTGAGAACACCCCCCTTCATCCTTTTCAATAATTTGGGGGAAAGGGGATACACTGTGTACACCCTTAGCACATTTCATTAAAGTATATCAATTAATTCCCATATAGAAAATCACGGGATGAGTGTTTTTAGAATTCGAAACTAACAAAGTTCATGCCTAGTGTGTTAAAGCCAGTATAACCCATAAAGACTTGTTTGACTGTTTTCTGAAATCCTTGACTTCTATACAAAAGGGGAGGGCCTTAAAACTCAAAAGACGTAATCCATAAAACACCACCTTCCAAGTCAGTGTGGAGGGTGAAAAACAAAATTTCCCATTCACCCCCATTCATTTTAAATCAGAATTACAAAGCATTGCATCTCATCTGTATATCTGTTGCAAAACGAAATTTCCCTTTCATCCCCATTCATTTAAAATCAAAATTACAAAGCATTGCATCTCTCATCTGTATATGTGTTGAAAAACGAAATTTCCCCTTTGTTCTCATTTTCTCTGACCACAATCGTCAGGCATTGCTTCTTATTTGAATGTGTGCTGAAAAACGATTTCCCCATTTGAGTTCCTTTTCCAAACTTTGCCTTTCAAATGAAAGTCTAAAAATGAAGTTTCCCCATTAATGCCCTTGCTTCCCAAACCAGATCCCCCAATGCATTGCCTGTGTTTTCAATGTGTGTTGCAAAACTATGTTTCCATTGTATTGTGAATGTTTTCTAATGGTTAAATTGGAATAGAATTAATTTGTTGTAAGTTGCCACTGCATGTTTAAATTGTACTTTTTTTTTAATAACCAAGTTATTGTTGTGATATTGAATGTTGCCACAATATTGGTGGTCAATATTTGCTGCTAGTCTTTCTTGTTAAATCTTAAATAAATGAATTAATATATATTCTTACTATACACTGGCCGGGTTCATAGTCCATTGGATACACAGGGTATTTGTTGGGGTGGGTGCAGGACGGGTTGGATGCCTCACCAAAGTGAACCTGAAAGAAATTGCGCTTTATTGTGTGCAACTTTGTTCGGGGGGCGACTCCCTGAGTTGCATGTGACCGCCTAATAAACTGTGACAGGAGATAGGTAATGGGTTGCAAGTGAGTGTGATTGTTTCTGAGTGCCTGACCCTACCTGACCTCATTAGTGGGACAGGGCCATTGTACTGAATTAGTGGTAATCTTTCTAGCCTCAGTCCTCCTCTTCCTTGTCTAAGTCCTCTGGCAGTCCAGTAGGGAAATGGAGTTGTGGGAGTTGCAGTGCTCCATAGAAAGTAAAGGAAAGTTGTATAGATACTATCAGAAAAAGGGGGGAGATGTAATGTTGCTGGAAAAGGGGTCCTCATGTTTTTATCATATCCACGTGTTCATAAGGAAGGAGAGATGACGATTGCATCAATATTTAGGGGCAGTTTTAATTTCCCTGGCTAATTTCTCCTTATTTTCCCTAAGGGAAAGTGCTGGGGTAGGAGGGGACTTTGGTGGCAATATCCCATAAAAGCTGAGGGGATGTTGTCTAGGGGTGTGTTGAAAGGCAGAAATAACATGTATCGCCCAAGGGCAATCCTCCCACAGACCCCCAATGATCCCTTGTCCAGATGATCCTCCCTCGCTCGCCTGTCCCCAGAGTCGGGACCCAATTATAAAGGCTCTCCCCTGGACACCTAAAAAAAGGATCCCCGGGGTCCACCAGTGAGAAGACCCTCAGATTACTCACATGTCTTTTTGTAAATATGGAGGCTGGTGCACCAGATTCCAACTGTAGCACTAGCCAATCACTTGGTTGTTTTGTCACAGGTATTATCCCATGAGTCTGGTTTAGAGTCTTTGCCATTGTCCACTCTTAATGCTTCTGTTTACTTCCTTTCTCCTTTCTTCTCCTCCCTCCTGACGGGCTTCTGCTCTCCCTTAGGTGCCGAGCCCTGTTTCTTCTCTTTCTATGAAGGAGAAGAAGGATTGTCTTCATCTCTGTATCTTTGTGGTTGCCTAAACTGTGCCCTATATCTTAACTGATAGGTACTTTTCTCACCATTTCTGCCCTTGTAGTGTCTAGTAGGTGGTGCCCTTTTAGAGTGCTTACTCTCGACTACTCAACCTCTAGAAGAACAAGGAAGAGACAAGCGGGTACTGGAAGCAATATCGGGGCTGCGTACATTCATTGACACTAAAATAGAGGAGGAGAAAATGGACATGCAGCTAATGCGCCAAGACATGCGCAACCTCGCTGAACGAGTGACTACCACGGAATCAGAGCAACACGAGATGTCCACAACGCTGGTAGATGTACAAAAAAGAGTGGCAGAGCTGGAAAGGTGCAACAAAATGCTGGAGGAAAGGGCTGAAGATGCAGATGGACGGTCCAGGTGCAACAACGTCCGCCTTCTAGGCATTCCAGAGGGAGCAGAAGGCCACAACCCAACAAACTTTGTGGAAACACTACTGCAACAGGAAATAGTGGCTGGACGGCTATCACAAGGGTTCGCAGTCGAAAGGGCACACAGGGCACTTCAGAGAAAACTACCACCTGGGTCATACCCACACCCAATTATAGCAAGAATCCTCAACTTCCAAGACCGGGAAGTCATACTGCGCCACTCAAGAGAGGGAGGAATAATAACTAGAGACAACGCCAAAATCACCATATATCCAGACTACACTCCGACAATCCAGAGGGCAAGAAACTCCTTTGCCCCGATTAAAGCCTGGCTGCGTCAATTGAACCTCAAATACATGCTGATGTATCCGTCCAGACTCAAGGTGATACATAAAGGTCGAGCCATATTCGTAGAAACACCAGCAGCGGCCAACATGTGGCTCGAACACAACAGCATGGCCGGAGAGGAGGAGTTGGATGCAAGAACCACTAGCTGACAAAGGGAGAAACGCATTGAAAAGAGCAGCCGACGGATCAAAAGAATAAGCTTACATTAAACTTTACTGTTACTTATTAGAAGACGGAAGACCTGCTGGGATGTCGAACACGAGAAGGACGGCTCGTCCCCACGAACAGACTGGTGCCAGCCTGTTGCTGCTGCACCATTACCTGCCTGGGATGACCTGGATAGGCCGAAATCTGGCAGGGGCACCCAAGCGTTGCCCACACAGCGCAAATGCTGGGTGCAGTTGGTTAAGTTTGACACGTTGTTTGAAATGTTCTTCGGTCTTCGCCATTAAGTACACAGGTGCACTACGAACACTGGGCTCGAAAAGAGGAACAAGGCAACATAAAGATGGCAGCTGACATCAAGGTTTTGACATGGAATGTCCGGGGGATGGGCTCTTATATGCGAAGAAACAGGATTAGGTCATACTTGAAGAGGAAGCGCATCTCCATTGCATTCCTACAAGAGACAAATCTCGACGCTGGAAACTCCACAAAAATAACGGAATGGTGGGGGGTACAGGGGTTTGGCGCCCCATACTCTCAATAAGCACGTGGGGTATACCGTGGATAGATGGAGCGGTGCCATTTCAGCTCCTCTCCAAGGAAGAAGACAAGGAAGGTAGATACCTAATTCTAAGGGGCAACATTGAACACCTGGAGGTTTGCTTTGTAAACTCCTACCTCCCCAACAACAGAACCTCTGCATACCTGCTTAAGTTGGGAGCGAAACTCACACCCTATCGAGATTGCTTTTTCATATGGGGGGAGACTTCAATTGTATACAAGACCTCACGCTGGATAGGTCAAACCCACCAACACTGGCACTCAACTCGACCCCCTCCACACTCAACAAGGTAATAGAGAACCTGGCCCTGGCAGAGGTATGGAGAGAAATGCTTACAACCACCAGGTGAAGGAGGGTACGAAGTACTACAAAAAGCCATCTCCTTAAACAGCGAGACGTCTCTAACTGAATGGAAATCTACATGTGTGGAGATACTAAATAGTCTAGCACTGAGCGAAGAGACTCTACTGAAAAATCCTGACCACGTCAAGAAGAAACTTTACGATCAGGACTGGATAGATACAGGTGAACGGATTCGGAGCATGAAAAGTGGTGGGGGGATAACAAAAGACGTTAGGTATCTTGGAACTTGACCACGTTTCCTGACAAAGTTTCCCTCTCCCACTATCAGACAGGAGTTCATGAGGTTCCGCTTTAACCTGTTCCCTACAAAAGAAGTTCTTGAGAGACGCAAAGTAGCCTCAGTGAGAAACTACACGTGCAGGCTCTGTAATGGCTCGCTCGAAACCCTAGAACATTTAACAACTGAATGCGAGTCACTGAAGGATTTAAGAACAACATATTTGGGACATTTGTTCCAGAAGTCAACAACATCACTTCCGAACTCATTTTGGGTCAGCCTGTGTCAAGGGAGAAGAAATACAGAGATTCTAGCCCTGATGGCCTATGTCAAAAAAAATCTTCGAGAGACTGACGATAGAAGAAGATGGGGAAAGAGCTTCACTGAGATGAGAGGAAAAAAAGAGATGATGGAGCGATTTTAGACTTTTGGGATGGGAACTAGGGCTCTTCATTATTAAGAGATCTTTTTTTTCTTCTTTCCTTACTTCTCTTTTTCCTCTGCTAGTCATTTTATGAATGTCTGTTTTGTTTTATTAAATAGCATAAAAAAGTTTAAATGTAAACTATAAATATGCTAAATAAAAAAGGTATGGAGAGAATTACACCCGACAGACAGAGAATACTCCTTTTTCTCATCTCCCCACACGCTATACACCAGAATTGATTATTTACTCATAGATAAACAGCACCTACCCCAGGTGGAGTCAGAAACCTACTTGGGAAGAACTATATCTAACCATTCCCCGCTCCTCATAGAATGGAGAACACGAGGCCCTAGGCCACCTATACCAATGTGGAGAATGCCAACAGAAGCCCTGACAGACTGCGCCTTTAGAGAAGGTCTTCGAGATAAGATAAGGGAGTACTTAGACATTAACGTGGGAAGCGTGAAAGGATGGCACACGACATGGGAGGCATTAAATGTAGTGGTCAGGGGGCAAATCATAGCCAACGTGGGGGGGTTCAGAAGAATGCTGAGAAATGAGTTGGAGGAAGGAGAGCCGCGGATCACACCACTGGAAGCCAATGCCCCAAGTTCAAGAGAAGCTGAGGCAGAGCTCACTGCAGTCAGGGGAAACTGTCGAGAGGTGTGGGCTAGACTGACAAAATTTGATTATGTGGCCAAAACCACCAAAGCACATGCTGTTACGCTCACCTGGTTCCCACAGGGGCGTCGATCAGACTCGGACAGCTGCGGTCTCTACCAACGTGAGGCGTAGTGCAGAGATGACACTCTGGACTGGCCCGCCTAACCTCGTCTGCTTTAACCATAGAAGTATTCTACTGCAAGTGGAGAAAGGGATTTAGCCCCGTGGATTTGAGTGATGGTCCCTCCCCACTGTTCTCGCTCTCCCCACTAGTCACCTCCGATATTCCCAATTAGTATCCTCACCTTATGTTTTTAAATGATGAGCTCTCCATCCTGCGTGGCATGCAGGGGCGCGTAGATACCAGTTACTTCACTGGTTTGGGGTACTGGAGTTCTGGAGGAATATCGACTCCGGGGATTACTAAGTTCAAAGAGTTCAATATGTCCAATGTTCACTCTTGCATCCCCTTGGTGATTTGCAGCTAAAGAATATTGTCTGGAGGCTGCTGATGGCGTTCAGATAAGAGTCTGTATTTCCCAACACTATCCGGTAAAAGTTGCGCGAGTTTAACTTGTTGTTATCCCTCCTTTTATAGATGCGGCTTAAGAAGATGTGGTGTATTGAAGGGTGATACCTCCGGTGGTAAATCAGGTAAGCCTCGTGGTAAAAGTGATTGTCTTTGTCAGCTCTCTAAACTCACCTTGTTATTCCTTTGTTTTCCCCCAGGTATTGGAGTTCGCCGAGGAAAATGATGGAGGCTGCGCCGAGTCGAAAAATGCTGTGGACTGGTGAGTATGGCAAGGCGCTGCAGCTGGCGATGCGACGCATGCTGAAGTAATGTCCTTTCAGGCTCGGAGTAGTGCAAGATCCTGAATCAGGTAAGGAATTAAAATAATGTCCGTGATCTAACCTTTTCTCCTTCTTTCCCCTTTTTCTAGGAGCTCCGGATTCGAGGCGGGCGTGGCAGAAGACTGGATGCTGGCTTGCAGGCACGGTGAGCGTTACGCTGCAGAATAACGCGAAGCGTGTGTTACTGGTCGGGCGTGGTTTAAATAGCCTCAAAAGTAGTCCAGGTAAGAAGTCCCTAGAACCACACCCGAGTAAAAAAAATAGTCCCTGTAGAAAAATAGTCCCTTCCAGGCCTCACGTTGGCCTGGATGCATTTGCAGCATGGTCTGCCTGAGGTAAGTGATGACTATTAGCCTGGCGCCTAAGGCACCAGGACTGAACCCAGATAGCCCCTAGCCGGGGCTGCTGAGGCTTTACTAAATGTCGGGATGCCTGCTTCCGGGGGTGATGGGCTTGGTCCAGATGCCCGGGGGTAGGCATCATGACACATGCGGAAAGGCGACAAGCCAGGAAGGCTCCTGGCATGGTTGTGCAAGAAGGAACATCCAAAACATCCTATTACCAAAATCATAGTGCCGCAGGAAGTCATTTTAGGTGTGCTAGAAGAAATAGGTCGCCAACACTAAGCGAGCCCCAACGGGCTACCCTAAATGGGGACCCGACTTCGGAGGATATATCTGAAGCAATCAAATCACTGTCGACGTGTAAGACCCCAGGCAGCGATGGACAACCCCCCGAATTCTACAAAACCTATGATGGGGAGCTGACCCTACCCTCCTGAACGTGTTCCAAGAATCATATGAGAAGGGGATGCCACCGAGGAGCATGAGGGAGACACTGGTGGTCCCAATACCCAAACCAGGCAAACCAAGGGATAACTGTGGATCATACAGACCACTGGCCATGCTCAACTATGATATCAAAATTTTAACGACCATACTAGCCAAGAGGCAAAAAGGGTTGATACGTACACTAGTGCATGAAGACCATAACAGGTTTGACTCCAACACATAGTGACACAAACAAAGGATTCACAACAAACATATGCAGCCGTATCCCTGGACGCAATAAAAGCGTTTGACTCCATATACTGGGAGTGGTGGTTTGAGGTCCTGAGACAATTTGGGTTGGGGGACTGCTTTATCCGCTGGATAAAAATCCTATGTAACTCGCCAGTGGCCAGAGCAAAAACTGGGAGGACAGTGTCTGGACTATGGGATATCCAAAGAGGTACCAGGCAGGGCTGCCCATTATCCCCAATGCTCTACATCCTGGGCCTAGAGCCACTTGCAATATACATGAGAAAGCAGTTCTTTGATGCAGGCATTAAAGTGGGAGGAGAATATCATATAATCTCCCTTTATGCAGATTATGTGCTTCTTTACCTAAGGGACCCCCACCTTAACATCCAAACAATACTGAAGGTCCTCAGAAATTTCACACAGGTGTTGGGGATCGCCTTTAGCAAAGAGAAGTCTAGCGTGTTCCCACTGGCGGGGCTAGCAGGATGCGCAGTGGCAGAACTTCCAGATGTGGGGATCCAATGGAGGACCAATACGTTCAGATATCTGGGGATCAACGTCTGGCACACACCCGAACAGATGCATGGTGGTAACACCCTGATCGTGCTGCAGGGGCTACGAAAATCAACAAGGTTCTGGACCAGATTGCCACTATCTGTAATGGGGAGGGCTGCAATAATTAAAATGATAGTGCTGCTAAGGTTCACATATTTCTTCCAAAACGTACATTACTTTATCCCAGGATCCTTCTTCCGAATGCTTGAGAAACTACTTAGAGAAGTACTATGGGGTACCACTAGACACAAAATATCCCTCAGCACACTAACACTACCCTATAAAGAGGGTGACATACAACTACCAGATTTGGAGCGATATTACATAGCAGCCCCACTGAGCCATGGGACCAGGTGGCTAGCAGATGAGACTACCCCAGAAACCAGACTACTTAGACAGCTGGTAGCACCGGCAAACCTAAAGGAAGCACTCTGGATCCCATTAAGTTGCCTGGGAGAGAACCCGATGATAGTGTCACTGGGTAGAAAGATTTGGGACATGGCCCTGAAACTGTCTGGAGGAGTACACCCCTACTCCCCGGACACACCAATCACTACAGCATGGAATCTACACATGGGGTGACACATACGAAGACAGGATCTTTAGAGAATTTGAGTCAATGGTGGAAAGAGAAGGCCTGCCCAAAGGACAATTCCTGTGTTATGACAGGATCAGGAAGTGGGCTAGAGTGAAATGGAAAGAATGGCCGGAGGAACCGGAACCGGACCCGTTGATGACACGGCTTTATGATCTGGGGGATGGGTGGAAGCTAGTGTCCAGACTCTATGCGCACCTAGCAGACAGGCCCAACCCAAAAAGTGCCTCGCTAAAACTGAAATGGGAAGCTGACCTGGGGACAACATAACCGAGAATGAATGGGTGAGGACACTAGCATTCCCCCCGAGAAGTGTCAAGAAACGCCCGGTTCAGACTAATCCAACTGCAAGTCTTATACAGAACATACATGACACCGGAAATAATAGCCAAATTCAACAGAAACACACATCCCCTATGCCCATGGTGCAACACAGAAGGGGCTGGAATGATACACATGTTCTGTGGGTGCCCGAAAACACAGACGTTCTGGTTCAAAATCGAGCAACTTTGCAGAAAGGCGGGGGTGGAGAGGTACGACTGGTCACCAAAAGAGTGCCTACTGGGCACCTACCCAAGGATAAGCAAAGTGAGACATGTAGTCCAACTCATGGACATGGTATGTGTGCTAGCTAAAAGACCAATAGACATGGCATGGAAATCCAAGCCAGGCCCACAGTTTGACAGGTGGCGCAGGGAATTGGAACATTGGACAGAAGCAGAAACTAAGGTCTGGGGAGAGGGAGTGGACAAAGCCGGCAGAGAGGCTAGCCCGGCATATGAGGACTGGAAAGCCCTGATCTGGGATGTGTTCCATCCATCGGATGACAAACCCTTTGAGACCCTACCAGTTTGGAAACAATGTAGCAGCTCGCCGACAACGAGTGCACCTCGATCATCATGTGTTAAGAACTGGCAGAACTAACCACTCCACCATCTGGACGCCCGGAACGCAGACTGGAACGAAAAGAGTGAGAGAGTGCCAACAAGAGTGCCCTGCAGGCGAAGACAAGTTGCTGAGTTACTGTGTTTGTTTGTTAAAGTTATTGTTAACTGTAATTTTAAGTACACAAAGATCCATGTTGTACATTGGCTGTTTTACAAATGGTTCATTATAAATGCCAATAAAACAGTTTAAAATAAAATTAGAGTGCTTACTTTCACCTAATTCTTTGTTTGTCCTCTCCCCAGGGCTTCTACCCAGGTGATCTTTACCTATGCACCTGTAAGTATCTGTCACAATTTGACCAAACTGAACTTTCCTCTCTTGTTCACTGGGCAGCACAGCTCAGCCCTGAAGACTTCTAGTCTCACTATCTCACCTTTTATGAGGGGCATGAGTACTCCATCTACTATAGGATAATTGGCCCAGCTATTGCCAGTCCTAAACTCATTGCAGCTTCTGCTCCCTGGTAGTTCAGTATCTCTCCCAGAATAGGGGTTAAAGTTGTAACGAAGAAGTCCCTATTAAATGAAGGTATAACCAACTATGCACTGAAACCCAGCTGTCACAGCATTCCATAGGTGGATTACACCTGTTGGCATCATGATTGCTAAAGCCCTCTGCTTTCGCTAAGGAATTACTTCAGGGTAGGCTGCCTCTAACTGATGCAATTTACCTGAATACCATCTAGGGGTTTCCTCCTGCCTTGAATGGCAGGTGCCCAGTATGGCATTGTGGGTCTGGAATGGAAGTGTTCCTTCCTCCCCCTGCTATTACTGGTCTGGGTGATGCTAGTACAAATCCCACAGCTCTATATTCTACAGCTTGAGCATGAACAGTGTCAAAGTGTCTCACCAGAATTCCACAGTGTTCCTGGTATATGGGTCATTTGCCTCCCTATTTGGGTGGAGCCTAAGGATGTGTTCTAAGGTTAACCCTTCCATAACAAAAGGTCCATGTCCAGCCCTGTTGTGGGATATGTCAAACCCCCTTGTAACAAGTTCTGGGGGTCTACCTGCTGCAAGTCTAATACAGGAGACCTATAGGGCGTGCACTGTATTTGCTCTAGATCCTTTCTGATGTATAGAGTTTCAAACCTATCCCCTGACTTGATGCCAGGTGTCTTCATATACGTAAACAGGGTTTCCCCTGACAATCTCCAGGCACAACCCCTGCCACTTTTAAGCTGGTGTTGACATCTCCAACAGCTCTTTCCTGCAAACACCTGTTAACCGCTCTGTGGCAATCTACAGGTATAGGGACATCAACATGTGGGTTAGCCATTCTAGTATCTTTAAATAGATAGCTGTTAGAGTGCTCGCTTAAAATCACACCCTGTAAGCTATTTATTTTATACCCTGCTCTTCACTAGAGTGTGCTTTAAGCTATTTATTCTACACCCTGCTCTTCACTAGAGTGTGCTTTAAGTTCTTAACTTTTATTCTTTGTGTCGCAAAAACCTGTAGCGACCCCCTCATCCCCTCTTCAGTAGCTAAGTAGAGAGAATATTTGAGGGTGTAGGATTGTTTAAGCAGTGAGTGCCCGCCCAGGGACACCAAAAGTGACATGATTTGCATCACGACTACCTTGCAGAGCCTTCCCTCTACCTCCATGGGAGTGTCCAAGACCCCCTAGCCACAACAAGGGCTGTGGCAGGAGTAGGGGTAGGGAAAAGCACATACCTATCACTGTGCATCAGTAAAGAGAGCAAGCAACAACCCCCTGCAGTGGGCGGCTTCTCTGTCTTCTGCGCAGGAGTGGTATGCTAATGTCACATATTTTATCGATGGCCCACTGCTCAAATCTTCCAGTAACACAATACTTTCAAATATATGCCCCTCACATTATGCTCATGTTGAAATGCCTCTGACAAGATTCTCAGTAAGGTACACTTGATGAATACCCTTACACTCTTGTGTATGGTGTAAAACATTTATTATGAGAAATAAACAATAAAGAAACATTACTACCATCATAGACACTAAACATAATACACTTAATATGCAAAAGATTATTAATGAATAGGAAGCTATCATTGTATTTAGCCACTATGTCTACTCAAGACTAATCAATCATTTCAGAAGCATAATAGCCATTTCATTAGTAACTGCCGACCTCAAAAGATCTCACTAGGCAATCTCATAGAATGACTTTACCCCTCAGTACCTCTCCCCTTTCCCAATGTAGTATTAAGGATGGGTAAAAGGTTCTCATATTCACTACTATCCTTAGAAGGTAGGGAGATTAGGGGTGGAGGCTGGATTCCCAGGTGCCTGGGTACTGTACATTCCCGAATAAAATCCCAAAATATTGAATCCAAAAACCACCTTTCAAAATCCCCATGGATATTAAAAAGCAGAAGAAATAGGAAACAATGCTTTTAAAGGTTTCACTGTCAATTGGAGTTGGCCATGGTTTCAGAAATAGTCAAATGTGAATAGGTGGTGAGCTGATTGCCTTAGACAGCATACAGCTCCATTAAAAGTAGTAGTTCTTCTCAAAGGCGATTAGCCAGAATCATTTGGAGGCTCAAAAGACAGAAATCCAATTTAGTGGCTTCAAAAAACCAGAGAAGGAAAAAGGAGGGACTTCCCCCTCCCCTCACATGGGCCTGCATGGACTGTGTTTCCAGCCAGCTTCTGGGGTGTCTTCCAGACTCAGGTGTGGCCTTTCTGCCTTGCCTGCCTCATCAGCTCCTTCAGGTCTGTGTACAGGTCCTCTCCTGCCTCCACCCTCCCACCCCATCGCCTGAAGCCATCTTTTTATAGTATCGGAGCATCAACACCCACCAAGGGTAATTACTGACAGGACACAAAGATAATATCCTACATAAGGAGAATATCCATCTGAACAATTTTGGTCATATCATTCTTACTGAATTACTACCAAATCAAGAACTAGACATACAAATGACCACAGGGATTACTCAACTAGAATCCCCTCCAAGCAATTAAATGAACAGAACTAAATTGTAATAAAACGCCTTGTATTTGTATTTATTTTATTTGTAGCGCGCGCCAGGCCGAGAGGCATCTGGGCGTGAAAACTCAGTAGGCATAGTTACAAAAAGTGAACAACATATACAAAATATACAATAGAACGTAAATGTACAGCATAGTACACAATTGTATATATAAGATATATTATAATAGACATAATTACAGAAGGTAGGAGAAAATAGACAGCCAAGCGTAAACTTACAGGAAGCGCAGAAATATACAGCAGAACGTAGACTTGGTCAAGCTGAGACGACCACATTAGGCAGTTAATCATAGGAACATCATTTTTTTTTTTTTTTTTTTAATACGAGTATATAATCACCGAAGGGATTTTTAAAAGAAGATGAACATAAAATTTCACAGCGTATTTATCCAAACAAGAGAATAAGTCTATAGAAACACGAAAGTAAAGGAGAAAACACTCCCCACTTCCATCATCTATCTGTGTCCAGTCCACTAGCTCGGAGGTACATGTGCAAAGATCTGGTCCAAAATTTTAGTAGCTGCAATAGACCAAGATGTTCTGAAGCCTCCTATTAAGCGCTCCCACCAGAGTTCTTCTTCCCTTAGATAGGCATTTTTTAGGTGATGAAGTATGTATGGTGATCTGAATTTATCTGTACCTGAACACAGTAATAAAAGGTGCCGTAATGTTTCGCTTTGTTTGGTGTTATTACAAAAGCGGCAAGTATTAGTTGTTGAGAGGCCCCTTGTGTGCAGAATCTCGTTTGTGGGTAACAAGTTTAACCTCGCACGGAGTAGAGTGCTCCGAGTTTTTCTGTCTGGATGCTTTATCAAAAAAGGTTGAATTACATTCAATTTTCTGTTTGTTGGAGGTAGGTGACTAGTTAGCTTATACTCAGATGCCTTATCCAGTGTATTTATCCAATCCATTTCTTCAATTCGTGTTTTAGTTTTTGTCGGGTTACCCAAAAGTTCTTCCATGGAGCTGCCGCAGATTTCAAGTTGCTGTAGGCACATTAGGTCCCATTTTGATAGTAACATGGATTTGCTTGAGTTCATCTCCGCCTGTACCATCAGAAAAATTGCCGAGGAAGAAGGATCTTTTATCTTCCGATATAACATAACTGACGCTCTTTTCACTATTGACTCTAAAGAGTAGAGGGAGAGTTCACGTATTATCAAGGCGATCGGAGTAGAAGGTGGTAGATTCAGGACTGAGCGCCAAAACAGACTCTCCAATCTAGCCCATAAGGAGTAGGGTAAAGATGGCATAGCCTCAGCTCTGTAGGTAATAGCTGGGATAACTTTGCCCCTATAGAATTTGATCAGGGGCAGCAATGAAAAGCGACCGTATTGGTTGTCCAGTATTTTGCTTGCGAGGCTAGAGTTTTCATTTTTTCCGAGAGATAGTGTTGCATCGCTGAATCTTTGGCCGTGGAGTCAATAAGGACTCCAAGATATTTAAATTCAGTCACTTGTTCGATTTTTTGTTTGTGGCCAAGTACCACAAATTCTTCTTTGTCTTTTTTTAGATTTTTTCCAAACACCATTATCTTCGTTTTTTGTTTGTTTACCTCTAAGTCATTGGCGGCTGTGTATGTAGTCAGTGCAGACAACTGCCGTTGTAAGCCAATTGGGGTCTGGTCCAATTGAATAATATCATCTGCATACAAAAGTCTCGGGATCTTCTCTTTACCCAATTCTGGGGGGAATGCTCGTGTGCTGGTTGAAATATCTTTATAGTCCCCAAAATAAGACAGGAAGAGGGCTGGAGCTAGTGGGCAGCCTTGTTTGACCCCTCTGTCAGTTGTTATGGATGATGAGAGTAGGCCACTGGTGTTCAGTCGTACCTGCATTGATGTAGAAGCATGCAGAGCCTTGATAGGATTCAGAATCTCCTGAGGACAGTCCAAACTGATGAGTTTTTCCCAAAGTTTCCTTCGGTTGACCAAGTCAAAGGCCTGGGAAAGGTCTATAAATGCCAGGAATAGGTTCCGATTTGTTTCACAAGCTTTTGCTTTTAAGAGGCTGAGGATAAAGATGTTTATACTAGTTCCTACTCCCTTTTTAAACCCCGATTGAAGAGGGTCATTACAGGGTGCTCTTTTTGCCCATTGATTAAAGTGATCCAGCAGAAGGGAACCATAAACTTTCCCTATAACATCTAGGAGGGCCACCGGACGAGAATTTCTGGGGTCATCCTTCCTTCCTTTTTTGAATATAGGGATAATAACTGCTGAGGTCCAAGTAGGCGGAATTGAGCGGGAGATAGTACATTTGTAGAAAATTAGACTCAGCAGGTTTGCCCATTCTTCTGCGCAGATATCAAATTCTCATTAGATAGACCATCAGGCCCTGGAGCCCTTGACTTCTTTAGTTTGAGTATTTTATCCAAAATATCAATTCTGTCAGAGAGATAAACCCACTGTGCTGTCGTCTGAGGAGATAAAGGGCCTTCAGCGGGATCTGGAGATTTGAAAAGTGTTGAATAGAACCCGTCCATGCTAGTTCCGATATACTGTTTAGCATCATTGTAGATGCCTCTTTAGCTCGTGGGTTAACCAGGCTCCAAAAATCTCTAGAGTTGGACTTTCCAATTTGTTTTAGCATATTTTCAGAGTCCTGTTGATGTAATTTTAAACGGTAAACCCGTAGCCAGCTTTTATAGGCTCTTGTTATCTCCTTTATGTGCGCCCTGTTGGCGGGCGTGTTTCTTGCAGCCATCCTTTTCGCTATGCGTAGGATGTTTCTCTGTGCCACCAAGAGGGCATCAGAATTGTGTGCATGGTGGATCTAGGATGTATTTAGCCCCTTCGATCTTTTTATCGTGGCTCTGTAAGGTTCCAAGAGTGGTCTGTAGTCAACCTTTGCGGCCTCCTTACTGCTTCCATACGAACGAGTGATTGCTTGAATGTTGACCCGTGTAATCCTTACCCGGTTGCCTTTTCTTTCCGGTTCAATTCTTCCAGGATAATGGTCTGTATCTGGTTTTGTAGAGGCCCATTTAATAGCCAGCAAGTTATGGTCGCTTTGGCTAGTCTGGCAAATTCTGAAGTCTGTCAACCGGGCTAACAGAAGATCAGAAACAAATATGTAGTCTATTGTTGAGTTGGTCAAGCCTCTTTTCCATGTTGGTAGAGAATTAGAATCAGGAAGTGTGGCTGCACAGTTAAAAAGATGTCTGGCCGACATCAGCTTCTGCCAGGCTAAGCCTTGTTTGCAAGGATTACTCTGTACGGGACCTGTGGTGCTCTTGCTAGCCGTTGGACAATTGATGTTTAGGTCTCTACATACTATAACATCACATACCCCAAACTCTAACTAGGCTGAGTCCAGAGTAGAGGTCCCTATATCGAACAGTAAGGTCTGTTGCATCCCTTTGTGATTCCAGTAGATGGACATCACCAACAGGGGAGTGCATGTGTGATGTTCTTCCCCAGCCTCCTTTCGTCGCCAAGAAATGAGTACCACAATGAAATAAGGGATCTTCAAGATTATTTTAAATATTTCTAGTCCCACGCCCATCCGGACTGCAACGATTAGACCTGATGAGGGTCTTCCTTTAGGTCCTGCTAATGCTTCTGAGAAAGCAATCTCGAAGCCATCCAATGTTGGTTTAGATTGTAACCAAACTTCTTGGAGACATAAGATGTCATAGTCCCCTAAATTGATATCGCCAGGAGTTGTCAAGTGTAAAAACCCTCTTGTATTCCAGGTCGCCAGAGACAGTAGGTGTTGCTCTTGGTCAGTTTTAGTGAATTCTGATGGCTATTTATGAAGGCGTGTAGATAAAGCTTTTGGGAGCCAGGCCCATGTAGAAGATTCAAGAGTCGGTCTGGCCTGAGTCACCTTTTGGTTCTCCTCTAATGTTGTGGTCGCCTTTATGTTAGGAGAGAGTTACTAGGGGGAATGGCTTTCCCCTGAGGCGTAGAGTGGACCGTGTTGGACTTTAAGATTGCTGCTGGTTTCTTTGCGGGATTTTCCTTTGAGCTAGTGTACTGGCGTTCTTCGTTCGATCTGTCCTCCGTTGTACGATCCTTTGTCTTGTCATGGTCTATTGTAGATGGTCTAATTAATGTTAGCTCGAAACAAACCTTGTTTGAATAATGCCTCCGCTGCTGCTGACAATGAGGTAGTCAAATCGGCTGAGGATATATATAGCAGACAATGTGCCATATGACCCTCGTGAAAAGGTTCCACCGTTTTAAGATCTTCTGATTTTAAGTTTCTTAAAGAGGAGATACTATGTAGCAGTCTCAACAACGTACGTCTATTTAGGACCAGATATTTTTGGTTGCCAGACCGTTGACGTATTTTGACCGTTGGATTCATCTTGTGGTTTTTAGAGTCTTGGTGTGACTTCTTCGTATGGTGAAGTCTATAATCCCCACTCTCGTGTTGTTTGTATTCCTGAAATCCCTTTCTCTTGTGGGAATACATCGAGTCCTTAGAGTTATCCGATAGGTCAGATTTTGTTTGAGTGTGAACTCTTGATCTATATGTCACTTGAGGCCGGTGAGGAGGTGAGACCAGATCTCGATTTTGTTCAGTACGCTTTTCAATAGGATTTCTAGTTTGATCCTCTTGAATGCTTCGTAGAGATTTAAAACGATCATCTAGTGAAGTGAAACCTGAAAGGTCCCTGATAACTGTCTGATGACTAGATGACGTCTTAGTTAGATAGAGATTCGCCCCTTTCTGTTGACTGTCAGGGCAGTCGTCAAAGTGTTGACTTATATCCATCAAGTCCTTTTGCATAAGAAAATCTTCTGTTGTTTTTGGTGACTGAGATAGAGCTTCTGGTTGTTTCTCTGTATCTATCGCATTTGTTGACACTGGTTTCTTCCCTCCCAAGTTTTGAGTCTTCTTTGGTAAGGGATCCTTTTGTAGGAGGTCAGATTGCTGAATCACTGGGGTTGGGGTTGCTTTAAACAAAGGGGCCGTTTTAAGGCATATGTGCAGGTTAAGGGTCTGTTGCTTAGGTCTCATATCCAAGTTCCCCTCAAGAGGCGACCCTGGATTCAATAGTTTCTGGCTTGGGCCTTGGGTGGTTTTCGTTCCTAATTGATCTTTCTGTGGGAGAATATCATCTAAACACATCACGTCATTATCACCCAACTTGTTAGGTATCAAATTTGCTCTGATTGGCAATGTGCTGAGGCAACCTGACAAGGAGGTTGAGCCCGATTTTGGCCTTGTCCTACAATCCATGTTGGAAGCGTCACGGCACAGAGTGTCTGGTGCTGTTGTTTGAGTGCTTACGTCCATCCCTGGCCTGTCTTTGTTGGTTTTTCTTAAGCCTGAGAGGACTTCCATGGGCTCGACTTGATGAAAATGCGAAGTACCAATTGGGTCATTTTTTCTCTTCTCCAAAGCGTTGATATAGCCTTCTAAGTAAATAAGCTTAGAGTTCATCATCGCGAAGATAGATGTATGGTCTTTCAGGGAGTCATTTATTGCCTCATAAAGCTTGCAAAAAGGTGCTAATGCAATTGTTACAGCAGACATGATGTACATAAAGTCTGCTTTTTTTGACGGAGTCTCCTTTGGGATAGTGTAAGAAGACTCACTTGATCTTCTATTAGATGCAGAACTCACAGGTGTTGAAGGCGACCATAACCGCGGCACTTCCTTTGATTTCTGTTGGGAAGTCGGCAACCTCGAAATGGGGCCCTCCCGGGGATCTAGCAAGGCCTCTTTGCTTCCGTTTTCCTTGTGTATTTCACTGTCCAAGGGAGCCACCGAGGGGGTGGGCTTGGACCCCGAGTTACTTTTCTCAAAAATATGAGGAGTTCGACTTGCGTTGTCGTATTGCCCCAAGCTATTTATTTCCGGTGACACTGGTAGAGCAATTGTTGATCCTATACAGTCTGACTGGGGTAAAGAGTTCTTGCTTCCCAGTAATGGTTCAGTTAATGGCTCAGCCTCCAAATCAGTTGGGGCTTCACTATGAGACTCCTGGACTTCGCTACGAGGCTCATTGTGCACTGGCAAAGATGGTGAAGTTGCCGTTTTCTCTGGCCGAATTTCTTGTAATTCCAAGATGATTGGTAAGCCCGGTGGTCCAGGATTAGAAGTGTCTTTTGAATGCACCCTTTGGTGAACTGGTGGAACAATGGTCTCACTGCTAGGGGGATTCTTCTGGGAGCCAGATGATGCAATGAGTAAAGGTTCTAGGAGAGCTAACAAATCTGCGTCCGAAATTTCCCCAGCCCTGAATGATGCGGTTTCTTTTTGGCTTGTCTGTGAAAGAGCGTTTTTAGTGAGTTTTCCAGACGCTGACTCGCCAATGGCGTTGCTGAGGTAGAGGATCTCGGAGGCTTTTTTGCTGCTGTTCGCTTGGTAGTCGTAGGGAGATCAAAGTTTTTCTTTGATATCAGTCTAAATGGAATTCGATGTGGTTGTCGAGTTGGAGCCCCCTGTTTGTTACCCTCTCTCAAATCTGTAGATTTGGCAGCCTCAAGTTCAATAGGCTCAAGAATTAAGGGGGCCAAAGGAGAAGATGTTGGTGCGGGCGAGGTTGAAGTCGTCTAGTCCGAATGTTCAACAATCTTGCCCCCCCCCCCCCCACTAGAGACTTCGGGCCGATTTTTGCATAGATAGTATTTTCTGCACATTCTGCTGGTGAGAAAGAAAATCTGTTGTGGACTTGAGCCTTTGTTGAGTTTTGCAAAGGAGACTCTGTGATAATATCCGTGTCCACCTGGTGGTGCTGTGGGGCAGCTAAGCCAAGGGAAGCCAAGTACAAAGGCTTCTCTACCCCAGAGGCTCCGGTTTCATCGTCGGGACTCTGGAGCACATTCGAAGCCCCCACGGGTGCAGCGGGACCGGCGCAGCCCGGCCACGGCTCCCCCCGGCCCTCGACCCGGGTGGCCCCCCCCTCCTCCGAGGGACGGTTCCTCCGCGTCATCCACCGGGCCGGGGTGCCAGGCCCCAGTCAGCCCAGCTGCATTTTCCTCTGCGTGCGTCCTCAACCTCCAACAGCTGATTAGATGAGGCTTCCCCGCAGCTCTGTTGTCCTGTGGAGCCGCAGTTAGCCCTGTTTGTGGGCTCCTCACAGACACCGCCGGACCCCAGCTCCTCCCGGCTTCCGACATGGGAGGCCTCTCCTCCTACGAGGGGAGGACCCCCCCATGCTGTCCACCGTCGCAGCCAGGGGCCGGAGTGCCACGGATCCTCTGAGGCTGGAGCCCATCACTGGCTCTGGGTCGAAAGTGCCGTGCTGTTCCAATCGTTTCAACTTGCTGGCGGCATCCCCAATCATGGAGAAACCAGAGGTATGCTCAATCAACTCCTCAGGTAAAAGTTGTTGTTTATGCTTCTGAGTAGAGTGGTTGTTTTTTGAGGCGTGCTGTTGAACAGTTAATTTAGGCAGCTTTCTTGATGGAATATTTTGTAGTTTGCCTCCTGGCCTCTGCACAGGATAAGATGTTAGATTGTAGAGTAGATTGTGTATCGTTAGAAGATGAGGAAGCCAACAAGAGGGCAGAGGAGCTGTTGGCACTCCGCAGCCTTCGTGGTTCGTCTTCAAAGGTGTTATGTCTCAGGTCCAGGGCTTCTCCCCCATCCGCCCTAGGCGCCATTAGACTGCCACAGACTGCCCACTCTCACACCACTCCGCTTCGCTGGTGCCTTCTGGTTTTGAAGGGAAAAGGCGCCAAAAGAGGACACTGTAGCCACTGTAGAAAGACTGAAACTGAGAGGGACTGCCACAGACTGCCCACTCTCACACCACTCCGAACATAAATTAAGCGAGACAAAATTTAGTGGAGGCAGGTAACTCTAGGTGATTGCTACAGGCGGAAGGCTAAATTAGATTTGAGCGAGAAGCCAAGATTTCGTTTTCAGTTTGAAAGAATTGAATGAGAGCTCAGTTCTGGTAGTGGCCTTGAAAACGACTGTAGAAAGCCTTGAAAAAGACCATTGGTCGAAACACGTGTCAGCTGATTGAATGCAATGATTGAAACCTTTAATCAAATATTGATTGAAAAATGTGTTTCTGTTTAAAACTAGTCAAAAGACAACGCAAAAGCCAAACAACCCTTTTTTATGTTTTCAATTTATAGGGATAAGGGGGCGAGTCTCTGCTTCATGAGGCACTGCAGCTATCTAAATATTAGAGTTTAGGAATCAAATATAATTCCAACCTAAGCACAACAACTACCCAGGCAACCCCTGAATTTCTTATTGCATTACACTCACTGCTAAACAACCTCTGAATCCCATTCTCCCTCATATCTGGCTTCAGCAGAAACGTGTGACTGTTTATACTTCTGAACCGACTTGTCCTCCCGTCCCTCCACACTCTCCTCACCTGAAATTCCCGAGTTGTCTGTATCTAGTAGATTCCGCCGACTTAGGTAGTCTCTTCCCTTTTTTGGTAGCACTTGCCTGTCTCGGAGTGAAGCCACAGTGACCGCTGGCTGGACAGCTGTCCCGGGACTCCTCTTCCGGGAGCAGGCCGGAAAATAAGGGAAAAACCCACACGGGGGAAAAAACCCTTAGCCGGGAGATCGTAGGCAGGTGAATGTCCAAGGCAGAACTTGCTGGTCTGAAGAAGTGCCGAAATCCGCAGGAAAGATGATGGGGAACACACTCCGGTAGCAGAGAAGATAACTGCAGTCGAGTAGAGGAAACCCTACGAGGTAGGGTACCGGCAGCCGTGGAGGAAATGGGACTGCTGAACCACCAGACCCCGAGAACACGGCCCAGAGAGAAAGAAGAAGAGAAAGGGAAAAAACTGGAGGACCGCTAACTGAGAGGGTAGCGGTAGAAGAGAAAAACAGGACCCGCCGGCAAAGCAGCAACCGAGAGGGGCGAGGAAGATCCCCGGGAAAGCCGAGAGAACGGCTGGAGAAAAAAGGAAGAGGGAAAAGCCACTGCCAGAGGGGAAGGCAGAGAGAGAGAAGACAGGTAGATAAAGCGATTCGCTAGGTGAGCGAATAAACCAGCTGGCACCAAGATCCGCAGTCGTTCAAAAGCGGGCAGCGGAAAACAGGAGCCACAAAGTAACAGAGTGAAGGAACCAGGAGAGCTGAAGCGAGAACCAGCGAGGTTGAAACGCATCGACTGCCGGGAGGAAGGAGAATTTAACTCCCGGCAGCCCTGCGGCCGGCCAATGGGCCTATACCAGAAACAAAGAAGGGACTGCAAACCCTATCTGCCGGTTCGCAGTCTCCAACGTGGAAGGAGCCACCAACCGCGGTGGCGATTGCGGATGACAAAACATTGTTGCAAAACCGTCCAAGATGTTCCCTACGCTTAGCCCGTTATGCTGGAGAAAATGTGGGGAAGTTGGATCCATCTGGCATATGTGGTGAGGATGTTACAGAGTGCAGGCATATTGGAAGGGGGTCCTGAGATGGATCAAGGATTTGGAAGGAGTCAACACTGGTGCTCTTGGGCTTGGAGGATGTAGAGAGAGGAAGAAGGCGGGTACCTAATATGATGCACTTTCTATTATTAGCGGCTAGGGCGTACCTGGAAATTTACTTATAGAGGGAACTCCTACTCTTGAACGTGGAGTGGGCACGAAAAGGAAGGGACATTGCCAAAATGGAGAATCTTACGAGACTGCTTCATTATAACACTAATGATATGAAGCTCTTCTGGGCGACATTTAGAGGGAAATATCCGTAACCATTTTGAACTGGTTATTAAGGGGGACACTCAGGAAAAAACCTAATCTGTGGTAAGTATGTGGGGTGGCAAGAAAAGTATCCCAGTGGGGAGAGAGGAGAGAGGCGAGAGGGGTGGGAAAGGTTTAGAGGGGAAAGAGAGGAATCATATTTGTGATACCGTATGATGTCAGTAAATGCTCATTGTCTTCTGAAAATGCAATAAGAGAAAGAAATACAGACAGTTCATGACGGATATGGCCATGAAGTCCTTTGCCAAGGATATAATTTGCAATGTTGTGCCGATGGCTCCACAGCTGGCTCCTCTACAGTTCCCGCTAGTGCCACACCCCCAGCCCACCCAGCCACCGCAGCAGCCATCGCTACCAACGCATAGACTCCTCAACTCTGCAACCACAAGACAGCCTGCATTATAACATAAGGAGCTCTACCCCTTATCTCAGGTGGAAATGACCTCTAAAATGGACTCCCATACACCTAAAATACTTATACCTGATGTGAATCAGTAGCTGTGAGGTACAGAACTCAATAAGAGCATTCCAAAAATGAGTTTTGTCCATAATGGAATTCATGAACTTGCTGTTCCAGAGCCCTGATATGTGGAATCTGGGAAACTGGAGAAAGTCCTTTCAGGCAGCACAGAGGTAAAATCCTATGCAGCCTGATGCTCTAAACAAGGTACTGAAGGTCCGCGAAACCTCCCACAACACATTACCAGTGAAGAAACGGCTGGACGTCTAGTTCAAGATGCTACTTCTCATCCATGGCCACAAAGAGGAGTGGTCTTTGTGCTTCTGACCAAGAAGAGGGTATATTCTGCCACAGTTGTCACATATTCAGACTCACCATCACTCCTGGGAAAATAGGAAAAGTCGCTGGCACATTGAGGAAAAAAGGCAGTGAAATTGATGTTGGCCATTATGAAGCAGCCGCAGGAGCATAGGGGTGGTGCAACTACCAAGACTTCAAGGACCTCCAATCTCGCTCTCAAGAATGGTGGAATCCCAGCTCCGCCTCCTCTATTGAAAACAGAATAACACTGAAATCCATTTTTCATTGAGCCTGTCAGTGAACTACAATAGGTCTACCCTGTTGCTGGCACAGAGGATACACTACACTGGATTCATATGAGACATGTCCCTGGGCACAGCCTTTTCCATCGAGGAAATTCCATCCTAGTGATTCAGACTACAAGATCCCAGTTGATGACTGATGGAGCCCTGGCCCTTCTGTTCCAAAGGGTGTTGGGGCCCATGTGCTCTGGCGGTTCCCCTTGCGAGGCATCATATGATATGATAGATATGGCATTTATAACGTGGTTATACACAAGTGTTTCAAGGCGCAACAAGGCAATGGAGGCGATACAGAGGGAAGACAGACGACGATCCTACTAGGCCAGGTGACAATAAGATCGCGCAAGTACAGGTGAGGGAGGAAGGGGAAAAGTGCAGTGGGAAGGAGAGGGGGCAGTGCAATACATAGGTTAACAATAAAATAAATAAAGACAATAAATACAATAAATAAGACAATGAATAAAAAGTGCGGCCAGCTAAGGGGCTGTAGGGATACAGAAACAGTCCCCAAGTGCAAGGGTTGACAGGGGGGCAGTGCAGGTGTGCAACTGGCATGGAGGGGACATGGGCCCGAGATCAGAGGGTAGCCAGGCAACCAGTGCAGTTTAGATTCAGCCAGGAGATCAACAGGGGAGAGGAGGAGAGAAATCAGAAGCAAAAGGAAGGTCTTGAGGTTCTTCAGGAACCTGAGATTGTTCTCCTCAAGTTTCAGAAAGGTAGAGAGGCTGTTCCAGAGGGAGGCACCAGCAGATGAAAGATCTACCACCAACTAGCTGCTTGGAGAAGCGACTGACCCTGAGGGATTTAGAGGCGGATGAGCGTAGAGCTCGAGAAGATATTTAGGAAGAGAGAGTTGAAGGTATTGAGGTCCCAGGCCCCAGAAGGCCTTGTGGACAATGCAGAGGGTTTTGAATGTAATCCTTGCCACCACTGGGAGCCAGTGTACGGATTTCAGTCCTGGAGGGATACGATCCCTGGGCTTGAGGCTTGGACCAATCTCGCAGTCCTGTTTTGGATGAGTTGCAGAGGGTGGAGAGTAGAGGCAGGCAGATTTAGAAAGAGGCTGTTGCAGTAGTCCAGCCTAGAGAGAACCAGAGCTCTGGAGACAGTGAGCTTCTGGTGGAAGGAGAGGAAAGGAAGAATACCTCTAAGGTGGTGCAGCTGGTAGTGTGACTTCTTAGAGACGTCAGAGATGTGAGGAGAGAAGGAAAGCGCAGAGTCGAAGATGACCCCAAGGTTTTTAGCCTCAAAGGTGGGAGCAGGAAGAGGGCCAAGAGAGGCTGGCCAGAGAGTGGCAGGTGTACCGATGAGGAGAATCTCGGTCTTACTGACATTAAGGCATAGGTCATTGGCGGTGCACCACTCCTGGATGGTGGACAAACAGAGATGAGAGCAGGAGAGGAGGTTGCGGAAGGGAGCCTGAAAATGAGTTGAGTGTCATCCGCATAGGACTGAAAGTTGGGGCAGAGAGCAGCAATGCGGAGGGCAAGAAGTGCCAGGTATTGGTTGAACAGTCAGAGAGAGAGGTTAGAGCCCCTGGGGAACACCACAGGTAGAGACAGAGATAGAGGAGAGGAAGGACCCAAGTTGGATCTGGGAGGGTCGATCAGAGAGAAAGGTGGTCAGCCAAGCTAGCCTGATCGGTGATACCCAGGTTATCATGGAGACGGTTGAGCAGGATGGTATGGTTGACCATGTCAAAGGCAGAAGAGAGATCAAGTAAGATGAGGACACAGGGGGTGTTGGAATCAAGATTGGAGAGCAGCTCTTCACAGATGTTCAGGAGAGAAGTTTCCGTGCTTCTGGCAGCTCTGAAGCCAGACTGTTGGTCATGGAGACAACCAACCGATTCAGTGTGAAGATTAAGCTGGGAGATGGCCAGCTTTTCCAGGAGTTTGCCCAGGAAAGGAGTGATGGAGATTGGATGATAGTTAGCCGGGCCAGTGGAAGGTTTCTTAAGAAGAGGGTGCACAAGGGAGTGCTTCAGAGGGGAGGCAAAGACTCCAGTTTTCCATGAGGGAGACCCAGTTGCATCTGGGATCTTAAGATCCGTCTTCCCGCATTCTGGTCACCAAGGTGCTAATGGTAGACTTGGAGTGGTGGATATTGTGTAGCAAATATGGCAATCTGGAGGTGCATGATCAAAGAAACGTACTAGAACTGAGGGATATCTGTCTGGTACTGAAGTCCTTTCTGCCATCGATCTTTGGTCAGAGAATCCTCAGCATCACAGACACTACCTCTGCTATGTTTTAACTGAACAGGCACGAGGGCATCAAGTCCCCACAACCTTACAGGATGGTGCAAGACCTACGGCGTTCGTGCATCCACCATGTTATTTTTCCAATTGCAATTTGCCTACACTCAAACTCCCTCAACAGGCAGGACTAAGCGCTCCAGGAATGGTCCCTATCACAGCCTCTGGCGAATCAGATATTTGACTTATGTGGTAATCCACTCATGGACCTGTTTACCACACAGGAGAACAAGACATGTCCCCTTGTTGTGTGTGTGTAGCGCTTGATAAGGGATGCATTCCTTCTTGCATATGACAGGCAGACAGTCCCCTTGGGCGTTCCCTACTATGCTCCTTATTGGGAAAGTGTATCACAAACTGAGGAGAACCAAGCACTGACACTTTATGCTGATAGTACTGTAGTGGGCAGGGTGTGACGTCATTGAAAGCAGCCAGCTCCTGCATCACGTGGAGAGGGACACAGGGCTATGGGAAGGGGAGGGACGGGAGATGGGAAGTTCAGTTTGCAGTTGGATTTTAAGGAATAAAGGCGTGTTGCTTCCTCATCCTTTGTCCGCCTCCTCATTGTGTGTCTGCATGAGTGAGGCCATGTGAGTGAATGCCTGGACCTCGTCAGGTCCAGATTCTACATTGGCGATGAGGTTGATCCGAACGACGCTGCTGAATTTCCCTCCTCGCAGTGGTGCAAGTCATCGAGAGACAGAGCGGAGAAGAACCGGAGTGCAGAGGCTTGACGGCCCCGCCCTCATCCATTACAAGGCATGTGAGGATCCCCAGGCAGTCAAGGCCTGTGCGTTGCTGCCTCCGCCTGCCTGACACTGTTAACGGGGTTTTGTTCGATCGGACCGAAAAAAAATGTCTGACCGTACAAAACGACCAAAAAATGCTACCACCAATGCTATACTCTGTGGTATAGTGGTATAGTGAGCGGGAACACCCTCAAAAACAAAAACATTTTTTTTTTTTAAACTGGGCCTGCAGGGGTTTCCCCCGCAACACCCCGCTCACTATACTTTACAGTATAGTGAGCGGGGTGTTGCGGGGGAAACCCCTGCAGCGCCCGTAGTATGTAAGTGTGTTCGCATGAGAAAGGTGCAAACTTTTGGTAGTTTGCACCTGTCTCATGTGAACATTCCAGCCGCGGCAAAATCAGCCGCGGTCGGATCACTTACAGTAGTCATTTATGAAGGAAGGGCTTTGATGCCCACCTGACAGTATTTACCCAATTCCCTCACTCCGTTACCATATACAGATATAGCACCTATATTAAAGTTACCTTTTTCCAACCAATAGAATTGCATGTTACCTTTTGAGTGTTAGCAGATTATGATGCATTTTGTGTATAAAAGTTATGTTTTGTATGAAATTTGAGGGAGTTGAAACGAGACGGGCTGTCGCACTGCTGTCGGTTTCCATGTTTCCCCGTTTTTTGTACTTGTCATTAAACGGACTCCCCCTTGCCAAACCATTGAGTTGTCCTTATTGATTGGTGTTGGAGTAAGAGACCCTGCACCCCCATCCATCTCGAGGTGCAGCTATCTCGTCTTAAAGTGCTGAAGAGCAAACCCCGACTCTATGGGCCGGCCGTGGGGTCTCTCAGTACACTTGGTAGCAAAGATCAGAGGGTTTATCGACTATCGAGCCGGAGGAGCCTGAGAAACTTGGAAAGAAAAACCGCAGCGTTTTCCAACACAACGTTGTATTTATGTTTGCGGTCGCTTCAAAAGCGACCGCAAACATAAATACAAAGTTTTTAAAGCTGCGGTTTTATTTCTAAGTTTTCCGGGGTCTTCCAGCCCGGAAAACGTAGAAAAAAAACCACAGCTAGTGCTTATTTAAAAAAATAAAAATAAATAGCACTTACCGAGATTCAGCTGCAGCTTTCCTGCTCTGGTCTCCGGTCCCCGTCCTCCGCCTACAGCACTAATGAAGGGAAAGCCACCCAGCGGTAGCCTTTGTTTACTACAGCTGGCTGGCTTTTCCTTCATTAGTGCCGCAAAAGCAAAAGCCAGCACAGGAGGGCCTCCATTTCACAAAATGGATGCGCCCATGTGCTTGCTTTTGCGAATTTTGAGCTTGAATAGCTCAAAATTTTACATAGGAAGTTTTAAAACGGAGAATGCTAGTATTTTTTTTTTATCTTGCCTATCTATTTTTTAAATAACATTTTTTACTAGACCATCCCTTTAAAGTGCTGAAGAGCAAACCCCAACTCTATGGGCCGGCCGGGGGTCTCTCAGTACAGCAGCATGTACCACAGACAACTAAGAGAAGGAGGTGGGGGAAGGACACCACAAGGCAAGGAGAGACACACGCAAAGCCCCCCAGAACATCAAGTCAATCATATGAGCCACCTCTACAGAGACCCACAGAAGAAAGCGTTTAGAAGAGATCACAAGACAGGATGTCGGGAGATTGGAGAGATAACAAATCATCATCATCATCCAGGACCTGGAGAAGACCCTGAGGGTACCTCCGGTACCTTGTTGAACACTCACAGACCGACAGTAGGTCTAGCGCATAGCCTGAAGAAGACAGTAGGAGAAAAGAGAGTCATCGGTAGGAGCCTAAAACAAGAGGATATTTACACGCACTAGGCAACCAGACTGCAAAAGAACATAGCTCAATCCTGCTCATTCAGATAAAATGGCGGCCACATTTTTTAGTAGACACTGGAGCGACCGTAAATGTCATAAGCGAAGAAGTGTATGACGTGCCCCACGACTTCGACCAGCAGAAGTCCACATGTACCACTGTAGGTCAAAAAATGCCACTACCATACAAGGGATATTTCATGGCGTCATGCAGCTACAAAGGACAGACAAAGAAGATTCCAATGCACGTCCTAGAAGCGGCCACAGAATGTGGGTGTATCCTGAGCTTCAAAGCTGCCATTGACATGGGGCTCATACATGTACTGTATCGGCTCATGGCCCACAAATATCTCGACCCGGCCGGCTAAAGATAGAACAATTGTTCCCTGCGCTATTCAAAGGCTTAGAAAAGCTCAAGGGGTGGCGGATTGAACTCTAAGTTGACCCCCGAGTGCCTCCCGTAGAGCAACCCTATCGAGGGATACCGATAAATATACAGAAACAAGTGGAGGAAGAACTCTTCAAATTACTCGAAGCAGACATCATAAAGCCAGTGCAAGAGCCCATCCCGTGGGTATCACCCATCGTCCCTGTACCAAAAAAGAACTCCACAGACATCCGCATATGTGTGGACATGCAAAGGCCAAACGAAGCCATACTACGCAAACGTCACCAAGCCCCTCGAATCACTGACATGGTGCACCCGCTCAGGGGTGCCACTGTGTTTTCTGAGCTAGACCTCAACAAGGGGTATCACCAGTAGGAGGTAAACAAGGAATCATGCTTCATCACCACTTTTGTCAGTCACCTAGGACTTTATAGGTACAAGCGCCTCAGTTTTGGGGTTTCCTCAGCTGCAGAATTCTTTCAAGCCGAAATACATAACATCATAAAGCACATACACAACTACCTGAACCACAGTGATATTTTAGTTTTCGGGCAAGATCAAGAACAACACGACAACACACTCACTCGGGTATGCATGGCCCTAGAGGAAGCACAGCTCACCCTCAACAAAGAGAAATGACAAACCCTCAATTTCTTTGGACACTTATTTTCATGCCAGGAAATGACCCCGGATCCAGAAAAAGTAACAGCGCTCACCGACACAGAACCGGTCAAGAATGTCTCAGACCTGCGCTCGTTTCTTGGGCTCGCCAGCTACTGCACCTGCTACATTAAAGACTTTGGGTCAGTAAGCGAGCCTCTTAGAGCACTCACGAAGCAGCACACAGACTTTGTGTGGATCGAGGAGTGCCAAAAAGCGTTTCAAACAATCAAGCAGAGAATATCGGACGCCAAAAACATGGCCTATTTCAACTCCAAAAGAGAGACAGAATTAATTGTTGACGCCAGCCCGGTGGTCTTGGGTGCCATTCTAACACAAGCCGATGCAAAGGAAAACTGCACAAGACACATCATCTCATATGCCAGCAGGACCCTCTCAAAGACCGAACAAGCCTACTCGCTGGCAGAAAAGGAAGGACTTGATGTGGTGTGGGCGTGGGAGCACTTCCACCTCGTCTTATATGGAAAACCATTTACGGTAGTCACCGACCATCAAGCGTTGCTCTTTATATACGGTAATCCTCAAGCAAAAATGCCTCCCATAATCGACAGATGGGCACCCTGGCTACAAGACTACAGGTTCAATATTATTCATCGGCCAGGAAAGGACAATAATCCTGCAGACTTCCTATCACGTCACCCCTGCAAGGAATCACTGCTTACCCACTCTATTGCGGACCAATACATTTACTACATAGTGCATGAGAACACACCGAGCGGTTTAGGCCCGCACCAGATAGCACAAGAAACTGGAAATGATCACGCCCTGCAGGTCATCCTCAGATGTCTAAAGACGGGCCATTGGAAACAGGCAAAACAAACTGGAGAAAGCACATGAGAAGAAACAAGGAAGGACATCAGCTGCCTAGTGGCTGTTAAGGATGAGTTGGCCAAGACGGATGGGGAGCTCCTACTAAAAGGAACAAAAATAGTAATTCCCATACTCTGCGAAAGAAAGTACTGGAACTAGTTCACGAAGGACATAGTGTCCACAAAAAGAATGTTAAGGCAAAAGGCGTGGTTTCCCCAGCTAGACTGCCAAGTGGAAGACTTGCTCAAGTTATGTCCCACATGTGCGGTTATCAATCCACACACACAACCAGAGCCCCTACAAATGACAGTCCTCCCAGAGAAGGCCTTGGACAAGATCGCAGTAGATTTCTTTGGACCATTAGAAGGGGGTGAATACATAATAGTGGCCTTTGACGAATACTCTTGTTTCCCCGATCTGGAGCTAGTGCCATCCACCTCCGCATTCCACACCATACCAGCACTCGACAGGATGTTTGCCACCTATCGCATACCAAGAATCGTGAAATCGGACAATGGGCCCCCCTTCACGGGACACGATTTTAAAGTATTTGCTGAATACATAAGCTTTGTGCACCGGAGGATCACACCGTTATGGCCACAAGCCAATGGCACGGTGGAACGTTTCATGAGCAACATCAAGAGGAATGTGCAGATTGCAGGGTTGACAGGGGAACATGTAGAGAAGATTTTATACCAGCTGTTGCGAGATTATCGCACCACCCCACACAGCAGTACAGGAAAAACTCCATCAGAGGTAATGTTCAGCAGGAACATACGGCCGAGGTTACCCCATGCCACCAGCTCTGAAGAGAGATACAAAGGAGATGCAGAAATGAGGGAACAGGACACCAGATGTAAGGAAAGCATGAAAAGGCGAGCAGACGAGAGAACAAGAGAGCAAGAGACAATGATCTGGAAGCAGGGGATATCGTAATTGTGTGTCAACCGCAACCCAGAATGAATGTGGCTGCCTTCGACAAGGATCCCTTGACCATGGCACATGTAAAGGGAATCGTACAAAAATGTCACCCTCATTTGTGTGCCCCCGCAGTTACTGTGACTTTAGGGGCGCGCAAGATGAGGGTGACATTTACTGCACCCAAGCAGAGCCGGGGTTGGGGGGGTGTCCCCCGCTCTGCTTGGGTGCCGTAACGGGAGTCAGGGGTAGCAGGGGTATCCTCCTCTTGCCATTTTGGTAAGTGGGGGACATGAAAGAAAAAAAAAAGAAAAGCACCCTGCGGCGTCAGCTCTAACCCACATTAGTGGGAGGAGCTGATGCCGCGGGGATAGCAGGGTGCAGGCGGCACACACAGAAGTGTGCCACCGTAAAAGGTACGTTGGGGGAGTGGGGTGGGAAGTGAAAAACAGGCGGGGGAAGCGGGCACAGTGATCTATATGATCACTGCGCTGAGCCGTAACTGACGTCGGTATTTCGGCCGTCGCAGTTATGAGCAGCGCAGTGATCACATAGATCCCATGTAAAGGAATCTCTCGTCTCAGCAGAAGGAGAAAGGAGGCGCATAACCATACATTCTTCACACTTCAAAAGAATGCCAGGAGTCATGCCTTCAGGATCATGCATTACAGGTCCTGCAACCCAAGGGTGGGACACGTCCTATGAGGGTGATGGTGAAGACTTGTGTGAAGAACAGGTGTCGTCACCTCAGGGGGAAGGTGAGAACGCTATGATCCCGCGAGTGACAGCTCAGCTACAGAGGGCCCAAAATCGACCTCAGAGACTCATAGAGGAAATGAACTAAGGTACATCACTGTGTTTAGTACCGGAGGGTGTGACGTCTTTCAAAGCAGCCAGCTCCCACATCAGGTGGAGAGGGACATGGGGCTATGGGAAGGGGAGGGACGGGAGATGGGAAGTTCAGTTTGCAATTGGAGTTTGAGGAATAAAGGCGTGTTGCTTCCTCCTCTTGTGTCCGCCGCCTCATTGTGTGTCTGCATGACTGAGGCCGTGTGGGTGAATGCCTGGACCTCATCAGGTCCAGATTCCACACAGAGAATGTGTGTTTTTGGACCTCCTAGTGCGGTTCAGCCACCCTCCTTGGCCTCTCTCTCTCTGTCTCGCGACCTTCTGACAGAAAGGGGAGTTCTCCCTCCTCGGCGCTTCTTCCTTCAGTTGCCCTGCTTAGCGTCCTGGCGTCTAAAGGGGGACGTTCAGCAGCATGTACCTCACAAAAGAGTGTGGTGCTATAGCCAGCTAAGAAGCAATCCACTAGACAACCATACCGACGTAAGTGGCCATATATGGTTACGGATTACTATAGAAGGGCCTCAACCCCCTAGAGTACTTTGGATATGGTCCTGTTTTTTATGGAGGACTTGCATCATCGACATGAAACCGGAATCCTGACATGCCTATTTCTCGTCCATAGGAGCATATTTAAATTCTGATGTGGTTGTTTTCTCTCTTGCGAACCCAGCGGTGAGTGGGGGGTGCTGTAATGGGGGGCATGGCCTATTAGAGTAATGGGCGTGGCCTGAGGGGATAAGCAGCTTGGGCAAGAGGCGTGCCCCAACTAACCCGGACAGAAAATGAGTAAGGAATTTCTACGTAGATGGGAAGAAAACACTTTTAAAATGGGCTGCTTTTGAAACAAACATTTTCCTTCTCACAATTCCCCTATGGTCAGAGTGCAGCTTTCCAGCTTCAACCGGCTGCAATCTCTGGTTATAGGCAGCGATTCAGGGAGCTACACTTGAGAGGCGGGCGATTTTCTCACCTTTCTGTGGCACTGACCGGGAATTGTGGGGTGAAGTGCGGAAAACGAATTGCGGCCCCCTTTATTTGCATATGATGGCATCACAGGAAGTGACATCACTCCAACCTGACCTCGGAAGGATGAAACTTGAGGGGATGGTAACCCGTGGCCAGCAGCAGTTTAAACTTAGATCTCAGCATTAGGCACATTAACCCAAAGGCTGTCATTGCTGCAGGCGCGTTGGGCCTCATTCCGATGTCAGCGGTAAGCCGCCCGCCGGCCCAGAAACACTGAATCCGCCGCCTGACTTGCCGGTGCCACCGGGACATTACAAGTCCGGCAGCGCGGGAAGCCAGCCGTCAGATTCGGTAACTCCCTATTCCTGTGGAGTCCCATAGGACTCCATGGGAGTGGGGAGACAGAAGCACCATCAGTGTTCCTAATGGTGCCGGTGCTTCCATGAAAAGTCTGCCTGCAGGGTCCATTGCGCCCGGCAGGTCTGACACTGCCGGGCGCAATGGCCACTGGAGGCAGACTCGTAGTGTGGCGGTCTGGAAACAAGGGTGCCGGTAGCCTTGTTTCTGGACCGCCACACTCAGAATGAGGCCCATTGATTTATGGCACACTGAGTATAAAGGTACTTTCTTGTTGTCCAGCTGCCCCTTTAGCCAAACACACACACATAGGCACTTGCTCTACAAGATTCAATAACGTGGCATAACAGGGCATAGCAAAGAGTTGCACTCATTCTCCTGTGGGGCAGTACTCTGAATGGCCATGCCATTTTGGTCACTGGCAGCAAAATGGGAGCAAAGGTAACGATGGCTCTGCTGAGGCGACTCCTCTGTACTACAAGGGATTACATTATTTACCCAGGATCACACAATGTGGTTAAACAGAGAAGCTGTGATTTGAACACACTCTGCAATGCAGGTACTTGAACACATGCCTTCTCAACTCCATTTGTTCCAAATAGTTACATTTTAAAATTCAAGACCTACAATAATACTGTCTGATAGAGCAGTGATCTGAAGTTCCCATGGCAATGTGTGAGAAAGTCACCCAGTCCTGTTCATGCTCGGGATTCTCTGACTTGTCGTTGTGTTACTTAAATATCAAAATTGGAATGAAAAAAACTGCAAGTCCCAGAATCCAAAGGGAAAATCGAAAACTCAATGGCCTCACGCGTGGCCACAGGAAACACGAAAAATCTGATAGTGTACTTGCAAAATATACATCTCAAATGAAGACAACCTTACAATATGTACATTCTTAGAGAAACATGTACAGCCAAAAGAATATTGTTACAGTTTCATGATCCACATGCTAGCTTGCAAACTAGAAGTCCCAGAATGCAAAATACTACAGGCTTGAAAAATCGTTCTTTTACACTATTTAAATCACTTTGAGAATTACAGAAAAAAAGTTTTGCAACGTCACTTGGATAAATATTACCTCTGTCACAAACTTGCACAGTGCTGTTGTTTATGGTGTTAAGAACATTTGTCAGCTAATGTATGTCAGTCATAGACATCATGACTAACTTTTAAAAGGGAGCGTCCTCGCCCTTTGCATAGGTTGGGCATTCGGCACTGAAGGGAAACCTATCGTCTAGGTAACAATATGTGAGGGGTCTTTCAGATGTAAAGGTCCCATCCATCAGTGCCAAATGTCTAAGCATATGCAAAGGAAGGGGCAGCACTCCTAACGAGGCTAAGAACAAAGGAGTCATTAAGCTGCTGGCAGTCCTTTAATGGCCTGCAATAATTGCAGGTCATTAAAAGGCTGCCAGCACCCCCTTTGCACCCGTTTCTCGGACCCTCTGTGGACAGAGCTAATTGGGCTGTGTGAACAAACCCAATCAGAAGTGCACTTTACCTCTAACAAGCGCCACAACCCGCAACAAGCTAACTTGGGGGTGGGGAGTTGAGAGAGATGCCAGCACTGGAGGTTCTCAGAGTCTGAAGACGATCTGCCTCTGTGCCGGACCCATAAGCATGAGGCCAAGTGCAGCTGCCCATGTTGCACTTGCCTACTGCCAGCCCTGGCACTGAGCCCGTGCACGTAGCCTTTTAACACGCTGCCCACCCGCCTGGCAGGCGATCAGCTCTCTGTCTGCCCCTCCCCTGCTGACATATCACACACAAGAGTTTTGCTTGTGTAAATCCCCTGTAGCACTGTGCGTGCACAGGGTACTTACTAAAGGCCTGCCCTGGCACTGAGCCCGTGCACGTAGCCTTTTAACACGCTGCCCACCCCCCTAGCAGGTAGCTTTTGCACACGCTGCGATCAGCGCTCTGTCTGCCCCTCCCCTGCTGACATATCACACAGCAAGAGTTTTGCTTGTGTAAATCCCCTGTAGGACTGTGCGTGCACAGGGTACTTACTAAAGGCCTGCCCTGTGGACTACGACAAGCGGGGGGGGGGGGGGGGGGGGGGGCTTACCGAGAGTTCAGGACTGCTGTATCATAGACTAAGGCTAGTGGGGGACATATGGGAGCCCGGGCAGAGCCCCGGTTTGGAAGACGTTTTTGCAGACTGCTGAGCTTTGCCCCATCAGGCCCCGGCCCACCATTTACAGGCCTCATGAAACTTCTACCGTATGTGAGTCCCCTATCTGGTGCGGGACCTTAACATCATTCTCTCTTCCCTAATGCATATTGGGCCTCATTACGAGTATGGAGGTAGCCATGCCACTTTTAGCGGCATGGCTACCCCCATACCGGTTGCCGGGTCCGGGTTCCTGGAATGGGGAATTACCGGGCCATTCCTACCTTGGAGGGCCGGTAATTCCCTTTCAGGGGACCCGGACCCGGTAGATCCCATTTGAGCCCACATAGGGCTCAATGGGAATGGGGAGGATGCTAACAACGGGCCCGTTAATAACGGGCCCGTTGTTAGCATCCTGGTCTGCTAGCGGGTCCCGCTAAGGATGCCTGGTTTTACCAGACGTCCTTAGCGGGACCCGCGAGCAGACCTTGTAATGAGCCGGTAGAGGGTTAACGGCGCCGGCAGCTCTACCAGCGCCGTTAACCCTCTACCGCCTGGGTCATAATGAGGCTTTAACGTGTGCCTTCGGTGGGTCTGCAGCTGGTTACATGCAAGACTGCATTTGGGTGACCATAACATTGACACTCAGAGTGTGGAACTGGAGGCCGTATGATAGGAAGAGCTTTTTGTGAACATATGGAGATACACTGAGGCTGAATCAAAAGAGGAATTAACTAATAGGAAAGGGCTGAGTTGCAGAATGATCTATTAGGGGTGCTACTGTTTGTAACACAGGCTGGTACATGGTTACCCTCATAATCATCTTCAGGGACAGGAAGTAAGGAACTTCCTTTTCCATCCACTAAAAAGTGCACAGGTAACAACAAACGGAACAACGTTAAATGTAAATAAATGGTTGTTGTTTATCAGTTGTAAAATAAAGAAAGTAGAAACGATAAGAAGAGAAAGCAGAATAAAGGAAAGAGCAAAGAATGATGGAGAGAAAAATGGAAATAAGGAAAGATTAAGAAAGAAAGAACATGAAAGAAAGAAAGTGAAACAAATCCAGATGCAATAAATAAGAAAAGTCAGAAATGTGGATTGATGGAAAGCACAGCAGAACAAAATGAAAAAAACAAACAGAAGGATGGAACGAAAGAGGAAGACGATAAAGATATATAGAGAAAAATTAAGATAAATGGAAAACGAGAGAAAAACATAGCAGTAAGGAAGAAAGGAATGAAAGAAGGAAGGGGTAAGCGAGAGATGAGGGAGAGAAGGAATTAAGCAGATGGCAAGAAAACGTAGAAAGGAAATAAATGGAAAGATGGAAACAAAAGAACATTAGAAAAGAAAGATTAAAATAATGAAAGAAGGGACAACAATTTAAAGATGGTGTACAGGAGCAGTTGAATGCTTCTTCAGGAAGTCCCGCCCCCATACTTCCCATATGATAGAAGCCAGAAATCGTGCAATGCACGACTCCAGTGATTGTGCCAATTCCACAGTGAGGCTTTGAGAAAAGGTATCCCTTGAGAAATCTCAGTATGATGTATCCCCGTAGAGATGACCATCTCTTGGAGGAGATCCTCGAAGGAATATGAAGATGAGAGAAACATAAATTGGTGACATCACAAGGGATGAGGGCGACGCATTGAGAAGTGTGGCTGAAGAGAAGGATGCATAGACTATGGAATCAGATGAAGAAATAAAGAATCGAGTAAACTTTCATATGCAGAATGAAGATTGCACGAGTGAAGAGCACTGCAGAAAATGCAAGCCATTTAATAACTGTACAGATGCAAAAACGCAAGAAGACTAAGGCCCTCATTACAACCCAGGCGGTAAGTTACCGCCTGGGTTGTGACTTTACCGCCATGGCGTAAACTACGTTTACGCCATGGCGGAATGGGGATTTACCGCCCCATTCCGACCTTGGCGGAGCGGTAAATCCCCATGTCCCATTTACCCTTCCCCATTCCCATTTTTGCCCCATAGGGCATAATGGGAGTGGGGAAGGCGTTAATTACGCCACCGTAAATTACGGTGGCGTAATTAACTCCATGGTCCCTTAGCGCCATGGATTTTAACACCTGCTAAAAGCAGGTGTTAAATCCTCCATGGCGCTAAGGGACCTCGTAATCAGGCGGTAAGGGTCGGCGCTGTTTACGCTGCCGTAAACCCCTTACCGCCTGAGTTGTAATGAGGGCCTAAGTAATTTTAAAGGCTAGCTATACATAGTGAAGAGACTGCTGGTGGTGCCGCCTTTATATAGAATTCTGGACATCAGTGTCACATATTCAGTAAGCTCAGACCCAAAGAGAAAGAAGGATCAGAAACCTGTGTCACAGCAACAGGAAGCTAAGAGCATGGAAGGGCATGGAAGAGCTCTCTGGCCTGGTGTCAAAGGATGGAGCAGCCAAGAACTGCTGATCCATCATTGAAAAACAGAAACCGTGAGACTCATCTCTTGCTGAGGTTCAAAGAAAAAACACCATGGGTGCCAAGTTTGTTCATATAATACAATGAAATGCCAGAAAGAGGGCCGAAATACAGTCGCCTGTCACGTGAGCCAAGGATGGAAATAGGAGTTGGGCATGCCATGCAGACCAGAACTGTGATAAGCGTGTGCCTGTACTCCCATATTTTCTCAGGAGCAAGGATACTTTGCAAGGCCAAGTTCAAAGTCTTTCTGAATGGCAGAAGGCATGAGCGACGAGAGATGTTGGGCTAATTGGGTGGGGAGACACAGTCAAAGTCCACCCACTGACACCTGGGGTACTAGCTCACGTGCTGCTAGTGAGCCAAATGGTCCAGAAGAGTACAAGTGTGCCAACCAATTATAGATGGCCATATAACGAAGGGCCTTATATTTTGAGAGCCAATGATAAACTGTGTATCTAATAACTGATGAAGATAACTTGCACTAGGGGTGGGCATAAGTTGTCCACCTGACTGTAGAGACCCAATCACAGTCCGTTCCTATATAGAAAGTATACTTAGATATTCCCCTTGAGCGTATCACAACACCCCGTAGGTTTCTCTTATTCGCCACATAGAATGATGTCATGTATGACACATTTTTTGTACATCAATGTGTTTTTATGCAAAATATTTGAGAGCTCGAGCGAACGCCCGTTGATGTCCGTTGTAACTCCCTGTTTTAGATAATTGATATTAAAATAGTCAGTTGAGACTTTGCCAACCTCCTGAGCCAGTCTTATTATTTGATGTAAGAGTTATTCTGCATCCCTTCCTTTGCATGACATGCTACTGATTTAAGGACCCCTGGGTTTGATAAAAAAAAAAAAAAGAAAAGAGGAAAAGGAAGCATTTAACAGAGGAAATACATGGAAAGAGGATCAAAGCATCATTGCCAAATGTTCATATCCTCTTTTTGAATTAGTCAATTTCAGAATTGTGTCATTGCACCTCAGAGTAGACACACGTTTCCTATAGTCAAGTAACTGTTGATACTTTGTAACAGCAGCTATTGCTTCTCATTGAGGTGGAAAGTGTCCTGTGATGATCAGTCCCTTATTGATACTTTGTAACAGGGGCAATGGCTCCATGTCAGGCAGTAGGAAAGATGGCAGCCCAATAAGATTACTGCAGGACGCGTTTTTGAGCTATTGGACGTTTATTACACGTCTGTTAGTGTCCTCCAAGGTGCCACTGGTAATTACTTCAACGTTTTAAAATAAAATAAGAAAGGACAGAAATAAAATTAAAAAATAAAATATTTCATGACATTTCTTTCAAACCGCAGCTTTCACCATACCGTACCTTTATTCTTTCTAGTCAAGGCCATGACTACTCAATAGCCACCCAGAAGACATTTACACATTCACAGCTTGTGCATAAGCACATTTACAGCTTGTGTCTTATATTTCTAGTTAGGGCCGTCTGTTCTTTGATCCCCTAAAATCAGCCACCAAATGCTATGTAAGGCACAACTGACTTGTTTTTTTAACTAATATAGTACACTGATGTATGTCATCACAAAATGACTGTTTCGCCCCTATTAGCCTGTAGCACATGTTCTGCTTTATATTCCCCTCACACTATAAGTGCTCACTGCTCTGCTGCCCATTAGGGTCATGTCCACTCTATCCAATGCCTGAAATGAATATCAAATTAAAATTGCATTATTCGATACGATATAAAGGACCTTTTTTTAATCTCTATTGCACAAACCTATGAACAATTCTAAAGTGAGACTGCCCCTGACTGGAGAAAGGACTATACAGACAGGAGCATGACTTGGACGCTACTGTTGGGTGATCTGCAGTGCTACCAACTGACCATCACCTGCCAAGGCTAATCCCACGCGCAGCACAATTGTCATTCATGCACAAAGAAAGACACTAAATTCACACGTATGCCCCAGCCTTGAACTGCAGAATAAAAGCTGCAGCTATGCAGCATCAAACTGGTGAAACACAACATGTGTCCTGTACCTAAAGGCTCTCACCGCTCCCTTTCATTGCTGGTTGCCTCTAATCATTTCAATTAATAATAATTTAGCATTTATATAGCGCTACGAACCCTCAGGGATCTGATACCCATGGTGTATGGTGCTGATTTATTGACCTTTGAAAGATGAAAGGCTGAGTTTGGCTGGGCTGTGGAGCTGAATTTGTGGTTGGAGGTAGATGGTAGGGAGGGATGGGACCTGTGGGGGCATATGACTATTATGTGAGATTTATCCTTGGCCTCAAGCCCAGGGACCTCATCTCTCCAGCCCGAAAGTTTCTCCACTGGCTGGATGTGGCTGCAAGGCTCAAATTCAAGACCCTCTGCATCCTCCACAAGGCTTTATGGGGCCTGGCTTCACTCTATATCCAACTCTCTCTCCCTAAAAACCTCCCTGCTAGAAATCTTCGGTGTTCTAGCTCTAACTCTCTGCAAGTCAGACACTTCTCTAAGCAGAGAGTGGGGGGTAGATCTCTTTCTTTGGCAGGAGCTTCCCTCTGGAATGGCCTTCCTGCCCCCTTCATCTTGAGCCAGATCTCTTTAAATTCTGGAAGCTTCTCAAGACCTTCCTTTTCTCCCACTCCTTCCCCCTCCCTTGCTATTCCCACCTGCCTCTATGTCTTGTGGCCTGTTCCCTCATGATATGCAACAAGGGGGGGCCTGCTGTCAATATTAGGAATTTTGCAACAAATCAAATGCAATTGTTTAAATCCTACAGCATATATCACAAAGACAAGAATCAATTCCTGTCTCATAGTGTACCTAATTGTAACAGAGAGAATTCTCATCACTTGTACAGCTTTTCTTATTAGGCTGCAGATATTTTATCTCTTTTTGTTTTGCAGATAGTAACAGAGTCAAACAGTACGCTGTCTTACATGAATTACACATTATGTGAATAACCCAGTGTCAAAAGTTAAAGCAAATACACAACCATTTTTCAGAAAACAGTGTAAGGGTTACAACATGTCAACATATAAAAACAACTTGTGTGTAACTCAGGGTGAGCTTTGGCTGGCACTATGAGACAGGAATTGATTCTTGTCTTGGTGATATATGCTGTATGATTTAAACAATTGCATTTGATTTTTTGCAAAATTCCTAATATTGACGGCAGGGCACCCCCTTGTTCCATATGTATTGTCAGCCCATAGTCCTGCCGGGTTTACGGCTGTCCCTCCAGTTACTACTGTTCCCCCATGAGCCTTAATGGGGCAGGCCCTCCTTCAACCAGTCTCCCCTTTCTCCGTACCAGCACTTGCCCTCAGGCACCCTTCCACAACTAGCCTATTGAGACAGGTCCACCTCCCCTCCCTCGCACTAGTTGACCCTATCCCCCTCCCTGAGCACTTTTCCTCCTGGGCCTCCCTCAGCACTTGACTGTGATGCTGGAAATGCATCGGAGGGACAGGGCCTCCGTATCCTTGTCCTTTACTGCTTTTTATCGTCTGTTCTGTCGTGTTTTCCGCGCAGGAGTTCATGTGGGACTCCTGGCGGTGCAGCTCTCTTTCTTTTGGTTTGGTGAACGGACCCGTGGGATACCCTTATGGCACCCATGGGTGGGGGTACAACCCTGTGCCCCTAGTGTATGTTTTTGGGCACCTGTGGGTGGCCCACAGAGCAGGGTATGGGCTGGTGGCAGCTCCATGCTGAATTTGACAGGTGCGCGGAGTATCCTCCATTTTGGGATACCCCGGCCCTGCCATTGGGATCAGTTGATCCCTGATGGAAAACAAGATGGCCCCGGTGGCCTCTTGCTTTCTATTACCCATTACCTTGTTTTCCCAAAGTCCTGGGAAGCCCTGACTCTGTCCCTTCCCCCTGACTGGCTGTTGGATGGAAGTGCCATATGGTGTTGTTGTGAAGGCCCAGTCAGATTAGCTGGAGCCTTCCCGGTGATGTATGTTGTGGGTACCTCCTGTGGGTGGGACCTGGGTGAATAGAGTGTGTGACGAATATGCATTCTGTGTTGTGGGTGTCTAGTATCTGGTGGTTGACACAATGACTGAGACAACACTGCCCGAAACCGGTATGAATGCAGCTTGGAGTGTTGAATGGCTCGGTACTTGTCCCAATACACATAACTTGCTGTGAGTGTCTGGAGAGAAGTGAATGGCCTGAACACCTCGTGTGCCTGATTGGCTGCCTGCCTGCATGAATGCCCGTAGTCGTGATTGGATGCTTGAGTGTGACCCAGCGGAATGAATGGGAGATCAATAGTATATCTGGGGACCTCTCACTGCTAGGAATCGTGTTCAGAAGCTGAAGTCCACTACGACGAGTAACTGGATTAACTGATGCTTGACCTTGAAACCCTGCTGGACGAGAAGAATTGCTGTTGCTCTCCTTCACAATCTGAAAGCTGCTGTGCCTCCAAGGACTGACCCAGAGAGGACCTGGTAAGGCGCCCTCTTCCCGAGCTACGAGGGACCATCGTGCACAGCTGATCTTTGCCAACGCTCCCTGGTAGACAGACCTTCGACAGGCTGCCGACCCGATACAGGGACTGCTGCGGAACTCCAAGGAGAAGCACTCGGACTGTTGTCCGCCACTGTCGACGACCGCCATCGCCGACCGGAGCCGGCGTGCGCCCGTTTGCCTAAGAACTTCAATTGATCATCGGACGCTCTCGTCTGCATCGTCACCCGCTTGTCTCCCGCTGGAGAAGGCCTGACCGTCAACGCGCCGAGGAGCATCCACCGGTGGGTTTCCCGCCACCTAAAGACCGCAGAGACGCCGACGACTCGACGCCCTTGCTGGGCCACAGTTCTTCACCATCTCTTTGCGGTCGAGAACTATTGTCACCAAGGTGCCCCGCACGCCTCTTCCTTGCAGGACGCCAACGCTCTGTCGTCGACGAGCACCGCTAGGAACGAAGCTGTCACTTCCCTGCCGTAGTTCACCCTGTTCATCGCCGGACTTTCGACGACCCGTGACTCCCGCCTTAAAGGGAGGGCACTCAAGAAGGGCCGTCGATTCCCCGACACCGAACGCCAAGTTCCCCGACACCTCTCGACGATCCGTGGCTCCCGCCTGAAAGCGAGGCACTCAAGAAGGATCGGTCGGTGCATCGTCGGAGAACTCTACTCCACCAGGTACATTGGGGGGGTAAAACCTTAATAGGAAAAAGTAAGACTATCGAACAATATATGGACTGGGCTTGTGCTATATATCTTTATTTACAGGTTGCCCAGGTGGGGGGATCTCCACACAGAACTGCACCTAGAGGTAGGGGCCAGTGTTCTGCCTATTGTTTCAACCATCTTGCGTTCTTTCCTATCTCTATTGCTGTTTTACTCGTTATTGATCTGTGGGACATTTTAACCGTACAGCTGATGCACTTTAATGAGATTTGATAACATTAGTGGTACCACTCTAGACGTGTATATATTTATCATTATTGACTTCCAAGTACAAAGTGTGTTATTGTGATCGTGTACATACCTTTGAATATTAATTATATAAAGACTGTGTTTTCAGTAATACAGTGTGTGGACATTCCTTTGTGGGGGTTCGGGGACTACACTCTACTTAAGAACCAGCCCGCATCACCTCCTGAGAAGCTAGGCCTTGATTACTCGACCACGTACCAATAATAGACAATCTTGGCTGGGGTCCTCTGTGCCTCTCCTCTACCATATAGAGAGCGGAAGTACAGACACCCCCTAGCGGTCTTTACACTGGTGGCAGCGGTGGGATGCTTATGGTGAAGTGGGAGAATGGAGAAAACGGCTCCCAACAGTCCTGTCCCACCCTTGGCCTAGAGGATCACGGCCCAGACACCCACCAAGAGAGGAGTTCGCCCACATCCCAGCTGATCAAGTGCCTTGGTACAGAAACATACGGATGTGCCCACCCGCGTGCCCACCAGCCTGCCGTACCTTTGCCGGCGCCTGCGGCATGGAGGGACTCGACTGAATCATCAAGCACTATGCCGACTCATCGTTAGAGATGCCATGACGACCCAGCCAGCAGACAGAATACCCGCGCAACATATACACTGGACATTCCCACACCAATCCGCACGAAGAACATACTCAGTGCTATGACGTAGGTGACAGACACACCCACAGACGCGCATCTTTATTATTTTTCACTTAGGCTCCTTAAAATGCAGAAACGCAAGACGCACAACGAACTCATCTAAAAGCTTGCTTACGCTTCTCCTAAACCTATGTGCAACTACGAAAGAACCCAATGAAGACACGACAACATGGACAAAGCAATACGGCACCATAACCTAAAGCGCCTGTGTACCAAACGGTTCCACCTATACACCAGGCCCAAGTAGGCCTCAAGCAAGAGTTTCCATGAACATTGCAATGAGTAAAAGTAAAGTTGCTGATCCCGCAGAATGAGCCCGGCTAAAGCAGACAGTCAAGGACACGATGTTGCTAAACTCACATGCCACAAGCCGACATCAAGGTCGCCTCCCCAATTAAGTAAAGCGCACAGTGGAAAATACAACATTAATTGTGCAGAATTATGCCTCAAACACGGTCCCACCTCACGTGACCAAGCCGAACCTGACAGAGTGCCAGATCCGGGAGGAGAGAGAGACGCCTGGGTACCCCGCTTCAAAGACCAGGCAGATACAGGCGAACGTCTCAAAGGACATCTGCAGCGGCGGGAGTAACTGGCCTTCCAGCATATGAATAAGTCTTACATTGTCTACACATATCACTAGTGAAACATTGTTGCAAATGACAGGTGCACCGCGAGCTGGGAACAGCGATGGTCCCACACTGGGGAGCTCGCGCGTGGACCAATCAGAACATGGGGCTCCTATCACTGACGCCACTAACACTGACCAATCCTCAGGGGCTTCCATGTAACAATTTTCATGTATCAATTTGTAGGGACAACCGATGTATACCACCTGACTAACCCTCAACCACTAATAGAGCTCTCTATACGTGTGCTATACTAACCCTACCACTCGAGGAGCCAATCCAGAGTGGCGATAGGTTTTTGCTAACTTTCCCAGGTGACGCAAGTAGCGCGTCACTCTAAGGTAAAAAGGGCCTGCGAGCCCATGATGAGTTGAGAGAGTGTCAGGACGGACGCGTACGTTCCTTGACCCATCCCTGCCGTTTGTTCAATAAACAGCAGAACCACCTTGCTTCTTGTGTGTGCCTCATACTCATTTTTGGGATACACGGGAGGAGTTGGGGCCTCCCTGCCCGGAGGTCCGCGGACGGCTCTGCCGGCCCCGGGAGAATTTCCCCCCGACAAGTTGGAGGCACTGCTGAGATCTGTTTGAGGTCAACTTTTATTTTTATTTTTCCGAGTGCCCCTGTTGCTGGGAGGCCCGGCGGCGCGGCCCCCTCTGCCGCTGCCCCCTTTTGAGGACTACAGGACCATCGCGGAACTGCGAGAAGACCGGACAGCGCAATCCGGATATTGGCCTTCGGGAGCCGGTTGAGAAGTATCCCGCCCGCGGTTGGCGAGTGTCCAGACGTGGTCCAGACGAGGGGAGGTGGCGAGCCGCTTGGAGGGGTGCACGCGGTCGGACAGCCCCACATCAGGAGCACTTGGTGAGTATGCCACGCACAACAAACAATGTGAAATTGTGAGGGAGGGGGGAGGAATTGAACGCGGGAAGAGGGAGGTGTTATACAGGAGCGCGGCGAAGGTTTGACAAATTAGCATTGACCATGAATGAATGGTAACCGGACAAATGCGAGAGCAGTCCGCTACGTTACGGGAAAGAGGGGGGCGGAGCACGAAAATATCACGTGCAGCCACTCGGAGACATTGATTGGCCTAGGTCGCGACCACGTATAAGGGTGTGTGTGCATGCGCGGTTTCCTACGATTTGGTGATTATTGATCAATGAGTAGATGAGGATCCCTATTGATCGAGTAATAAACTCGATAGGTAGATGACGTTTCCCTGTAGGCGGTAGCTAGCTGGTTGCCTAATACGGAAGATAATTGGCTGGTTAAGCCCTCCTGTCGAGGGGCGTATCACACGCGAGGCGACGCAGCGTGCGCAGTCCGATTATATTGTTGATTACCTTGTTCCAGGTGTGACAGGAAGACAGCTGTGGGGATAATGGGAGTGGATTGCAAATATATTTTAAGGTTTTGAAGAATTTATTAGCAGTTTGAAAAGGATCGGTGACGTCACCTGTAGGGCTTTGTCATAGGATATTTCAAATAAAAGGCACATTTATTGTTTCAAAGGGGAAAGAGAGCGGAAGCGGAGGCGAACGGTACTGAATTGGCCAGGGGAGGGAAAGGAGGAGAAGGGGGCGTGGCTGCGCACGGAGAACGCCGGCCACGGGAGGTACGAAGGGGAGGAGAAGAAATAAGTGGAGCGGGGGTATAGGAACGTAAATAAAGGAGCACGCAGCCGCAGGGGGCTGCGTGCGCTTCGGCCGCAGGGGGCCGTCAAGGTGGGAAAGAGAGAAAAAGAATATAAAAATGTGAAAGATATTAATTATTGTTGGATTAACACCAGAGGCTATATATTATAGGGTGTAAGGAAGGTAACGAGTATCAACCAGGGGAGGGACAACGAGTGTAGGAGCTACCATGTCATACGGGACAGGATCGGGAGGGTGGGGGAACACTCTCACCACCCCGCTACAACACATATGCAAAACACTATCGCCCCATAGAGAGAAACGTATCAAGTATAGCATTGAATGGACACAGGGGACGGACAACAAAATGACAACACCATGGCCACCTAACGGTAGTTTCGACCCATATACCCAACATTCGCTATTGACTCATTTGCACAACACATACAAGGGGAAGAAGTTGACTAACCATGTCGAAGTGTTTAACTTATGGAGAATGTTCCAAGGGTCCCGACCAGGACCAAACGGAATGTTTGTTATGAGTGGAACAATGGAGGAAGAAAAGATAAAGGAAGAAGGGGAAAAAGAGAGTGGAAATGAAAAGAGAACGGGGAATGGAGGAGGAGGAGAAGAGAAGAATAGCAATATAAGTGAAAAAGAAATAAAACGGGAACAGTCAGAAGATATACCCATAGTGAAGGTGGTCAAACAGGAAGAAGGGGGGTTATATCCTCTAACGGAACTACGAGGAATGGTTGAATTAAGGGCGGCTGAAGGATACTCGAACCCGACATACAGCCCACCACCATATGCGGCTACAGGTACCTACACGGGAGGGGGACAGAGTGGCGCAGCAGGATCAGCCTGCACAAAAGGGCAGACAAGGGCAGGAGGGTACAGCGAGGAACAGATACCTGGAATAGGGCAGGATGAGTGGGTAGCTGCGCAGGTATTATTAAAATTACGAGGATCATTGACAGGAAAGGAGGAGGAGGTAGTGAGGAAAGTGGAAGAGGATGAAAGGAAGGGGAGTAAGGGGATAGGGGTAGAGGGTAAAATAAAGGGAGAAGAGCTGTTAAGACAGAAGGAGGAGGTGTTAGAAGAGCGACTAGCAGAACTAAGAGATGAGCAGAACACACTGATCAAACAACTAGAGAGAGAGGAAAGAGAGAGCGCACGGAAGAGGAAAGAAAGCAAGGATGAGCTGGACAAAATAAGGGAACGAAATGAAGAGAAAAGGAGAGAGGCAGAAAGGGTGAAGACAGCAGCAGACAGAGAGTCAAGAGCAGCACTGCGCGACAAAAAAAGGGAAGGAGAAGAGGAAGAAGGAAAACTGGAAACATGTAGAAGGAAGTTGCTATCAGAAACAACAAGGAAATACGAAGAACGGAAACTGATAGAGGAAATACTAGAGAAAGAAAGGGCGAGATGGGAAAAACAGAAAGAGGAAGAAAGAGTAATGGAAAGAGCGGATATAAAAACATTAGAGGAATATATAAAGGAAAGAGCAGAAATTGGTAGAAGTCAAGTTGTAAGAAATGAAGGAGAGAGAGAAGGAAAATGGGGAGGAGGCGCAGTAAGTAAGTACCTATACAGAGACCAGGAAGAAGCAACGACATCACAACAAAGGGGAACAACTGACAAAGCAAGGAATGAAGAATTAGATCTAATAGACTTACGAACAGTAACAATAAAAGGGGAAAAGACGGAGTGGGGAGGGATAGAAGGATTTTGTAGTGAGGAAGAAGAAGGGGGAGATAGCAGAAGGGAGAGTTTAGATAAACTATATATAACTAGGACAAACAGAGAATCGCCATGGATATGTAGGAGAATGGAAGAGGAGGAGGGAAGTGAGGAGAATGATAAAGGGTCAGTAGTTAATGAGACACATGCAGTTACACCGTCACCCCCCCACCCAACATGCTCCACCACCCTACGCTCATTACGTACAACAGCACGGTCTAACTTAGCGCCCTTCCCGCGTGACCTGACCCCTTATGCAGGGAAGCTTAGGGACCTTCCTGGACGAAGGTTGAGAGAACACCCACACACGCCCATACTAGATAAAGTAAAAAATATAAGATATGGACGGGAGGGAGGTGAACAAGATACATACGATATGAGACAAACTGATGATGTAAATGTGAGAGAAGAGGAGGAGGGGTGTACAGATGCGATTGTGTGGGACCCAAAGGGCAAACAAGGACATAACTTGATGCCACTTCTGGAGAGGGGAGGGGTCAGACCACAATACGTCCCCTGGAAACATGCAGACAAAGAAAATATAAAGTGCAGACTCCCATCACTAAGTGGAGGTGCTGGTAAATGGATATACGAAATGGAAAAACACACTGCAGGACAGAAGTTGGCAGTGGGGGACGTAAAGGGCTTGTTAATATCAATATTAGGGGATGCAGCAGATGATATCTGGAAGAGGGCGGGCTTTCCCGGGGTAACAATAACAAACACGTCACATGATGGGGCACCATTCGCGAACTGCAGACATGCATTATGGCAAGCTTTAAGGGTACAGTACCCAGACACATCAGACATAGGAGCAATTACTTCGCGCAAGATGAGGGACAATGAAGATCCTGTTGATTATATCCAGGAAATTCAAGAGAAATGGCGCATGGAAACTAGAGAGCCGTGGGACAAGACACCAGCAATATTTTACCACATACTAGTACAAGGACTCCCAGACGTAGTACAGAAACAACTGAAGAAAGTAGTGGGGATGGAAGCTAAAGCTTGGCCAGAGATACAGCTGACGATAGTGCATCATTGCAGAACATGGCAAGAGAAGGCAAGGCAAAAGGAAGAGGATAGAAAAACGGAAGAGGCTAGATTAGTTCAGAAAAAACTGAATAAATATACAATGGAAGGTGCACTAATAACCACACCCCCAACAATGTCTCAAAGCCCCACACAAGTAGTGGCTGCACAGGACCCCACTCAAATTCAACAATCACTGACCATAGCACAACAACACTCGCCACTCCCACCGTACACAAGCAACATGAGTGGGACCGGGTATTATAACTACAGCAGGGGGCGAGGAGGAGTGTTGAGAGGAAGAGGATTTGGATATAACACACAACAGCAGGGGGGAGGGTTTAGAAACTACTACCCTACCGGACAACCAGTATATCAGGATAACACAGGAAATTTCCCATGGCAGAGTAGGGAGCCACCCGTGTGCTGGATATGTGGAATGGTAGGGCACATGTCACGTACATGTAGAGTGAGACCAAGCACACAGTATTGGAACGAGCAAGGGCAACAAGGGCTCACACAGGAACAACAGAACACCCAACAACAGCAGACATTGCCAATGGGGAATGGCCAACAACACCTGGTACCTCAACCACAGACATATTCACCACAACAACAACAGATGGTGTCACCACAACAGCCCCAAACACAGCAAGTGCAACAACCAGCACAAATACAAAACAATATCGTATCTTCTACCAGCATACAACCGCAGCAAACACAACTGGGTAGGGTGACGGTATTAGGACACAACCCTTACACGGGAAGTGGCCAATCGTTATACCCCCAATAGGACAGCCCACAGACGGCCTTGGTGTGTCCCTTCCTGTCAGTAACACCCAATAGTGCGGAGGAGCCACGCATAGAGGTGACGATAGGTGACAAAAAATTATCATTCCTTGTTGACACTGGGGCAACCCGGTCATGCATAAGGGAGGGTAAATTTAAGATGTCAGGTGAAGCCATGAACACACAAGGGTTCTCTGGGGCTAGGGGATTGGTTCCTTTTACTGATAACGTTCCCTTATCAATAGGGGATTATGATATGTCAGTCCCACTATTGTACTCTAGGGCCTCACCAGTGAACATAATGGGAAGAGACATCATGAGCAGACTAAATATGACGATCTCCTTCACGGAGGATGGCATAATATGCTCAACCCCAGGAATTAACATGCTCACTGCGCGACAAATAATGCAAGCATACTGTGGACAGACAGTGGTTAGGGCCGAGCCAATGGATGGTGAACTATTCCAATACGGGACAGACATGGCAATTGCATGGTTGCCGGGAATTGAAGGAAAAGTTTGGAGGAGACCGGCAGCTTACTTGTTTAGACCTGAGACACCAACAAATGAACAAGAAGGAAAAGTGATTTCAGTGAGCATAGAGAGCATATTGGCAACTGCCGATTACATAACAGTACATGCCCAAGACAGAGAAGGAAGAGCATGGAGGGCGGTGATAGCTCTAGCAGAAGGGTGCAGACTAACCCAGGTGTCAGATGAGGAGCTGTTTTCAGAAGGAAAGGAAGAAGGTGAAATGGTGTTTATGATGAGTGTGGAAATTTGGTTAAAAATAAATTACAAACAAGTAGCACAAAAAATGGCAATGGCACTTGAGGCACCCACATCCACCCCAGTCCCATTTTTTGAAGAGGATATGGCAAATGTACCTACATCATTATGGACTACCAGTCCCTATGACGTGGGGTGCATAAAAAGCATTGGGGGAGTGAGGATAAAATTGAAAAAAGGTGCAATACTACCCAGAGTGAAATAATACCCACTGTCAAAAGAGGCAGATGAGGGCATATATGAAACAATTACAGCCCTCATAAACAATGGCATATTGGTCCCATCGTAATCACCATGTAACACTGCCGTCTACCCGGTACGCAAGGCTAAAGGGGGTTCTTGGCGCTTCATACAGGATCTCAGGCCCTTGAACAACATAGTAGAAGCAGAGTACCCAATAGCAGCAAACCAGGCCACAATTTTGTGTGGCATTCCAGCAGAGGCATCGCGATTTACGGTGATAGACCTCAAAAATGCCCTTTTCTCAATACCCCTACACCCAGACTCACAAGACCTGACAAGCTTCACCTACAGGAACACAAAATGGAAACACACCAGACTGCCACAAGGTTACTGTGAGTCACCCTCAATATTTAACAGGGTAATACAGATGGACCTGGGTAACATTGACGTGGAAAGTACAGTACTACAATATGTTGATGACATAATTATTTGCAGCACAAATGAGAGGAGATGCAGAGAAGACTCAGTAAAAATGTTGACGATATTGGCAGAAAAAGGGTATAAAGTAGACAAGGAAAAATTACAGTACTGTCAGGAACAGGTACTTTATATTGGCCAACTCATATCACAACACGGAAGAAAGATTGCACCACAAAGGGCACAGGCCATTTCAAAAACACCCCTACCACAAACAGTAAGGGAACTGCAACAGTTCCTAGGACTATGCAACTACTGCCGAGCATGGGTATTTGACTACAGCTCGTACATAGGGCCCCTGCTTGAGGGACTAAAAGAAGCTAACAGAGGGGGGAATAAGTTGGGGTGGACAATGGAAATGAGAGAAGCTTTTGATGAACTAAAGGACGCAATATCCACTGCCCCGGTACTAGCCTCCCCAAACTATGAGCGCCAATTCTTCATATTTTCACATTGCGACTCAGCCGTGATGAAAGCAGTACTGGCCCAAAAAACAAGCATGGGTTACAAGCCAGTAGCATTCTACAGCGGCCATCTAGACCCTGTCATGTTAGGAAATTTTCCTTGCGAACAAGGCCTCGCCGCAGCTGCTTTCGCGGTGGAAAAGGCATCAGCAATAACCATGGGGTGCCCAACCACTTTGTTTGTGGAACATGCACTATTTTCAATATTAAACAAGCCTAAATCTACGTTAACAACGCAAAGGGCGTCAGGGTATGAGATCATCTTGTCCAGACCGGAATTATCAATAGTTAGATGCAACACGGTTAACCCTGCAAGGTTCATAGCAGAAGAAATTGAGGAGGGGGACTATGTACACGACTGTACACAAACCACTGAAATGTACTCATGTACCAGGAAAGTTGAAGAGAACGCACTAGAGGGAGGTGAGCTTTTGTTCATTGATGGGTCATCAACAATTGACCAAACCGACGGGATTCGAAGAACGGGGGCGGCTGTGGTGAAAATGACAGAAGTACCTGTGTGTGTGGCGATGAAATGTGTACAATTACCACAACATTACTCTGCTCAAGCGGCTGAATTGGTTGCACTGATCTTGGCGTTGAAGGAAAGCTTTAACAAGCGAGTGACCATATATTCTGACAGTGCATATGTCACATCCACTGTCCATTCAGGGTTGTCTAAATGGAGAAGAAGAGGTTTCAGGAGAGCTGACGGCACTCCAGTGCAACATGCTCTCTTGCTGGCTGAACTAATTGAAGTAATAAATGACCCCCAAGAGTTAGCTTTGGTCAAATGCGCGGCACATACCAATGGTGACGACCATGTCTCCAAAGGAAATGCGGCAGCAGACGCACATGCGAAGTATGCTGCGTACTTTGGTGAGATTTGGAACCCCCCGGAGTCAGAAAGAGGAAGAGGGAGGGGGATAGCAAGAGAGATGTTAATAAGAGAAGGGTACACCCATCTCCCAGCCACCCAGATAATGGAACTACAAGCAGCAGCACCAATGGCAGAAAAGGAGGTATGGGTAAAAAGAGCATGTACAATGTCACCAACTGACGCCCTATGGCGCCAGGATAACAGTGGGAAGATGGTAATGCCACTGGCCCTATTGAACACCGCCCTGAGCCAATTACACCATCCAGCTCACACTGGCAAGGAAGTAATTGCAGCACGAATTAGGGAAGACTGGTTCTGCCCCCGAGTTAAACTCCCATGTGACAAACTTCATCAGCAATTGTCTTACATGCCAACAGTTCACGGCCGGTCACACTCTGAAGGTGATAAAAGGTACTATACCCCGGCCAGAAGGACCCTTCCTACATATACATATTGACTATGTTGATATGATCAACGTATGTCAAGGAAATAGGTATATGATTGTAGTAGTATGCCCATTCTCCAGGTGGATTGAAGCAGGACCCTGCTCACACCCAGATGCATTCAGAGCAGCTAAGTTTCTGGTGAGGGAAGTTTTTCCCAGATGGGGAGTGTACGAAGTACTGCGGTCAGACAACGGCCCGCATTTCGCTAACGAAATGTTCCAGCACATCACATCCCTCTTGAATATCAAGCATAAATTTGCATGTGCATACCATCCACAAGCCAACGGTATATGTGAACGCCTGAATGGCCTATTAAAGGAGGCAATTGCAAAAATACAACAAACCACAAAAAAGAGTTGGCTATATTGCCTTCCACTAGCCCTATTTGAATTAAGGAACAGGCCAGGCTCCGACCACCACCTCACTCCTCACGAGGTGGTAACTGGACGACAAATGCGCCTTCCTCTGACGCCAACATCAAGAGCATTTACTGACCACGAGAGCACCGCAGCCGTTCTTGGTGATGAAATGTACAAATATGTGTCTTCTTTGATTACTAGTGTTGTGTTTGTATCTCAACAGCTCGAGCGCACACGGGGCGGGTCTACTACGCAACTTTAACAGGAAGTGGAACAGCCCACGTTTCACTGGCCCCCACCTGGTAGAGGAAATATCAACAAGAGCAGTAAAGCTACAGGACAAACGCGCTTGGAACCATCTACACGACGTAAAGATCTGCAAACTCCAGACCCGCCCCAGCGCCACCGACAGGGCCGTTGAAAGAACAGCAACAGCGTCTCCCACAGATGAAGTGACTTTTTATACAACTAGCGACCCCCATCACCCCCTGATCCCCCAGTGACAATTAACGACATTGAGAAGGACAATACCCACACATCCCACCCCATGGTCACACGATCTAAGAGCAAAATAAACCCTGCCATTTGAACCCCAAACCCCCCCCCCCGCCTGTATAGCCAACTGAAGAACTTTTGAAGGACATTGTCTTACACATATACACATGTAAACACGTGATTGCTCTCTTTTCTTTTTCTCGCACATGCAGGTATCGCGTATTATTGTACTGTCAAGAATAATAAGCAATTAACAAAGCTCACTGCCCAGGTGTAGATGTTACCCTCAGACTACAGCTACCCTGAAGAATTATCACATCAATTTGTCTATCATATAAAAAGGCCAAAGTACCTAAAAAGAAGGAAGGTACGTGTGTACTACACGGCATTCATCTTGGCCATTGAACAATCAATGCCCCACCTCCACCCTTACTTGCCTGTCCTAAGAGATAGATCCCTTAGAGTAGCGTGGGAACAGCTCTTCGCCTGGGCATTGAACGACCATCTGATAGGGAGGGCTTGAAAGGAACAACTAACATCAATAACGAGCATATTGAGAATTTTCAGGCGGGCAACTTTAACTTCGCAAGAATAAGCTGCCGGACTGCAGCAAGGTAAGAGCAACATGCCGGTGAGATTAGCATCTGTAATAAATATGATAGGGATATTGGTAATCACCGGGTTCTTGGCTGCCTCTGTATGGCAGAATAGCTGCGCTATAAATATTTTGGCTGTACCCAAATCTAACATTATCCCACCCCCGCTGCAACAGGTGTTACGTCAGGTGGTACCAGACAAATTAGAGGAAAAGGAGGTAGAGTTAAACGCAGCACATACTCAGATCGTAAAGGTATTGATAGTTACATACAAGATTCAGCACACGTCTCAAACAACATGTGGTATCAACACATGACTAAAATAGGTAAACAGACAACAAAAGACAGCTGCTACGTGTGCTCATTGATCCCATACGCCATGAGCGCTGCCCGGACATTTGTTGCCACAGAAATTGATGAAAAGACGGCACGATGTATAATGTACATAGCACTGTTCCAAACGAAAGGGAGGTTCCAAGGGACAACGGTGCGACTGGTGTGGAAAACACGAGATACATACCCTTACGAAAACAACTTCCTCAAGACCTATTTGAGCTACCACAAGGCCAGTTTATCCACTGAAGCGTTCAGATATATAACTAGCGGCCCTGAAAAAGGAGACACAAAGAAAGTAACACTGCAGTACCTGCCATGTGATTGGTATGCCACTGAAGTACCTGGTAAACAAGGGTGTTGGGAGAGGCCACTAATAACAATAACAGGGAAATTGTACATGGTCGACAAATGGAACATAGGTGTGGCTGGCAGCAATATGATAACAAGAGAAGATACGAAGAGCATTGCTGAACACAACCAAAGATGTTGGATGACTTGGGTCAAGTATGTACCAATGCTAACATGGTTGGAGGAAGATGAAGACCCTATAACAATACTGCCACTGACTGCACCCAAGGTATGCTACAAGCATAAAGGAGAAGTGGATGTGGGATATAACACCAACTGTGCAAGTGTGACGGAGTTACCTGAGGGGAGAGCAGGAACAGCAGTAATATTGGACCATTACTGGGCCTGCGGAGAGAAGGCATACCACACACTGCCCCCTATGTGGAATGGCATATGCTCAATGGTACACGTCAATGTACCATCACTAGTGGTGCCAAAAAAACATGTGAATATAGCAAACTTTCCCAAGATGGATGAAGGAAACAAGAGAAAGAAAAGATCTGCACACACCGAAAAGGAGTCAGAAAATAAAGACAACAGCAACAACACTGTCCTGAATAGCAACAACACTGTCTTGAATAGCAACAACACTGTCCTGAGCAGGAAAAGGAGACAAGGAGAACCCCTGACAGGAAATTATCTATGGGGACGATCAGAAACAGCACTATCTTCAATACCTCCAGAACACAGACTATTCAGCAGAGCAGCAATGTTCTTCTCCTCAATAATACATCCGGGTGTTCAGGCGTACGCAAATGCCAAATGGCTCCAGATAACAAGGTGGGAACTAATGATGACAATTAACTCTACAGTAAATGGATTCAACGCAATAAAAGAAGAACTGCGAGCAGTAAGGATGGTAGCACTACAGAATAGATATGTACTGGACCTCCTCACGGCAATGGAAGGAGGAGTTTGCGCAAAGATAGGACAATCATGCTGCACATTCATTCCTGCTAACGACGCTGACCATGGCACGCTAGCTGAAGCAGTATCACAACTGGCCCAGATGCATTCCAAGATGATGGACGAAAGTAAAGGTGTTAAGAAGGATGACAGCTGGTTTTCAATATTATGGTCGTGGATGCCATCCTGGCTATCAGACGGACTAAAGATCATAGTTGGGTGCATTATCTTGGCTGGAGCTGCATTGATCTTAACAAGATTTTGGAAGGCCCGGAAAGCACGGACCACTGACGAAATGATAGAAATGGTTGGTATGCACCCCTTAATGCCAGCAGATGACGGTCCTCACACAGGCATAATAATACAGGAAAGAGAGAAGCTGCGCAACCAGATCATCGCTAACCATTTAGACCCACCGTCCGTGAAGGTCGAAAATCCAAGAAACCCAAGGAGCTACGTAGGGAAGTGGGTATACTGCACCCCTGGAGGAGCTTGCCTATACATGTATTGGTCATTTGAAGATCATGTTAACTACTATGGACATCTGGGAGGAATTACGAAAATATGGAGAGTGAAAGGTGATAATGAAAACGATAAGTTTGTGGTCGACAAGTCGACCAGAGGGGGGACTGAAATGGGAGAATGGAGAAAACGGCTCCCAACAGTCCTGTCCCACCCTTGGCCTAGAGGATCACGGCCCAGACACCCACCAAGAGAGGAGTTCGCCCACATCCCAGCTGATCAAGTGCCTTGGTACAGAAACATACGGATGTGCCCACCCGCGTGCCCACCAGCCTGCCGTACCTTTGCCGGCGCCTGCGGCATGGAGGGACTCGACTGAATCATCAAGCACTATGCCGACTCATCGTTAGAGATGCCATGACGACCCAGCCAGCAGACAGAATACCCACGCAACATATACACTGGACATTCCCATACCAATCCGCACGAAGAACATACTCAGTGCTATGACGTAGGTGACAGACACACCCACAGACGCGCATCTTTATTATTTTTCACTTAGGCTCCTTAAAATGCAGAAACGCAAGACGCACAACAAACTCATCTAAAAGCTTGCTTACGCTTCTCCTAAACCTATGTGCAACTACGAAAGAACCCAATGAAGACACGACAACATGGACAAAGCAATACGGCACCATAACCTAAAGCGCCTGTGTACCAAACGGTTCCACCTATACACCAGGCCCAAGTAGGCCTCAAGCAAGAGTTTCCATGAACATTGCAATGAGTAAAAGTAAAGTTGCTGATCCCGCAGAATGAGCCCGGCTAAAGCAGACAGTCAAGGACACGATGTTGCTAAACTCACATGCCACAAGCCGACATCAAGGTCGCCTCCCCAATTAAGTAAAGCGCACAGTGGAAAATACAACATTAATTGTGCAGAATTATGCCTCAAACACAGTCCCACCTCACGTGACCAAGCCGAACCTGACAGAGTGCCAGATCCGGGAGGAGAGAGAGACGCCTGGGTACCCCGCTTCAAAGACCAGGCAGATACAGGCGAACGTCTCAAAGGACATCTGCAGCGGCGGGAGTAACCGGCCTTCCAGCATATGAATAAGTCTTACATTGTCTACACATATCACTAGTGAAACATTGTTGCAAATGACAGGTGCACCGCGAGCTGGGAACAGCGATGGTCCCACACTGGGGAGCTCGCGCGTGGACCAATCAGAACATGGGGCTCCTATCACTGACGCCACTAACACTGACCAATCCTCAGGGGCTTCCATGTAACAATTTTCATGTATCAATTTGTAGGGACAACCCATGTATACCACCTGACTAACCCTCAACCACTAATAGAGCTCTCTATACGTGTGCTATACTAACCCTACCACTCGAGGAGCCAATCCAGAGTGGCGATAGGTTTTTTGCTAACTTTCCCAGGTGACGCAAGTAGCGCGTCACTCTAAGGTAAAAAGGGCCTGCGAGCCCATGGTGAGTTGAGAGAGTGTCAGGACGGACGCGTACGTTCCTTGACCCATCCCTGCCGTTTGTTCAATAAACAGCAGAACCACCTTGCTTCTTGTGTGTGCCTCATACTCATTTTTGGGATACACGGGAGGAGTTGGGGCCTCCCTGCCCGGAGGTCCGCGGACGGCTCTGCCGGCCCCGGGAGAATTTCCCCCCGACAATGGTTTTAAGACTCAGTGTATAACTGTGCCACTTACAAAATACCCACACTTTATTCGATTGAGGTTTGGGTGTGTACAAAATAACTGCATTACAAGCAATGGAGTCTATTGCGAATGGTAAATTGACTCGGATGAGCTTAGAGGCTCTCCAGAGTGCTTGTGAAGCCAGGGAGTTAGACTTTGTGGATAAGTCTAGGGCTGAGCTGATAGCTGCCCTGGTGGACTACCAGACCGATGGTGAAACTCTTGATGAGGGGGGAATGCAACCAATGAGGACTCTGCCCCTGGGGTTTCTACTGAATCTCTTTCTGGGAATGCCGCCATTCCTGCTGCCTCTGTTCCGAACCCCAGCAATACCTTGGAGCTTGAGTTATTAAGGATGAAATTGGCCTTTGAATATCGCAAGTTGGAGATAGATGCTGAGTTTAAGAAGGAGGAGTTGGCTCAACAAGTGGAGCTCAAAAATAGGGATCTTGAACTCAAGAATAGGGATCTTGAACTCAAAGACAAGGGCACTGAATGTCAGAGAATACAGCTAGAGAAAGCTCGAGTGGAGACTTCAGCGAAACCCAGTGAGAGTGTCAGCCACTAAATTTATGAAGGATTTGGTTGGTGTGTTTTCGGAGGGTTCTGATATCCTCCAATGGATTGAAGCGTTTGAAATGGCTTGTGCAATTCATGATGTTGACAAAAGAGATTGGGCTAAGTGTTTGCTAAGCAGAGTGCCTCAAACTGGATATGACTGTATTCTGAAGCTGAGTGTGGAAGAACGGGGTCAGTATGAGTGTATGAAATCTGCTTTGATTGCCAAGTTTGGCAAGACACCTACCCAATACCTTAAAAGGTTCAGGGATTTTAAGAAAAGAGAGAATGTGTCTTGGGTCGACTGGGTGAGTGCTGCGCACATGAATATGATGGGGTGGACTGACGGTTACAAGGTGAAAACATTTGTTGAATTGTCCCACCTGTTGTTTTTTGACCATTTTGCTGAAGCCTGTTCACCGGAGCTGCGTCAGTATGTTGCTGACCAGAACATTTTGGATCCCTTTAAGCTGGCTAGGTTGGCTGACACGTGGGTCTCCCACCGGGTGTCCCCTAAGGACTCCAGTGGGAAGGACAAGGACAAAGAAAAGGGGGCCTCTCAGAAAGCTGAGGAGCCCCACAAGCAGTCACAGTCGAATAAACCTAAACCCTCCTCTCCTAAGACCCAAAAATCTAGTGGGGATAAGTCATCTGTGGGTGGGAATAAGAGTAGTGGTTCACCTGCAGCAAAGCGGGCTCCCGGTGGTTCCAGTACCGTACCCTGCACTCCCGGCACTTGTTGGGACTGTGGGGCTCTGGATCACAAAAGGGGTGACTCCAAGTGTAAAGGTAAAGCACTCGGAGTACAGGCTGTCAGCCTGACCTACCCTTACCCCATGTCTGAGGTGGAGGCCACCCTCCTCCCCTCCTCTACCGGGATCACTTTTGGTGCTCCCGTAGAGATTTCCTTAGTGTCCCTTGGGGCATGGGACCAGTACGCGAAAGTACTGGCAACTATCCCACAGAACACCCGTAGATTTTTTAGAAGTGTCCTCCTGAATGGCCAGCCTTCTACTGGTTTGAGAGACACTGGGGCAAGCATGACAGTGGTGGACAGGACCCTGCTCAAGCCAGAGGACTATGTAGATGCTCCTCTGAGAACCACTAGGTTAGCTGGTGGGCCTCCCAAATTATCGCCTGTAGCCCGAGTCACACTCGTAATTGGAGACAAGACAGCAAAGCTTCCTGTCCTGGTTCAGGACAACGTCCCTGCTAACATTCTGTTAGGTAACGATCTTGTCGAGTTGGGATTGATCGCGGATGGTCTTCCCATGACTGCTGCTGCGGTCACTAGGTCACAGGTGACACCAGGTCTGGCTGTGAGTCAGGTACCCGAGCCGAAGGCATGGCCTAAGGCACGACGAAGGAAGAGCAAGAAGGCCACCTCTGTGGAGGGAGCCCCTTCTCTTCCTGCTGTTCCTACAGCACCCATTGGGATCCATGCTCCGGACGGGCTGGGTCCAGTGGTAAACCCCGTCTCAACTCCTGTGGGAGAAGAGCCAGAAGACTCTCCTGTGGGAGAGGTTCTCAATCCGGAGGATCATCCCGATCTTCAATGCTTGTTAGCTGAAGGGGGACCCTCCCGGGCAGATTTCTGCAAAGGACAGAGAGAGTGTCCCTCTCTCTAGGGTCTGAGGAAACAGGCCCTGTCCCAGGCACACGGAGAAGTACCTAGGAAGTCCGGATTTATTGGGAGGGTGAGCTCCTTGTTAGTGAGCCCACTAAGCCTGAACCTGGTGCCCTCAAGAGGTTGGTGGTACCCCAGGTTTACAGGCCCTTCCTACTGCAGTTGGCGCATGAGGTGCCCTTGGCTGGTCATCTTAGTACCAAGAAGACTAAGCAGAGGCTCTCTGCCCATTTCTACTGGCCCCAATGGGAGTAGAAGTAGAGTCCCACTGCAGGACCTGCCCAACTTGTCAGTTGTCTGGCAAGACTGGAGGCAGTGTCATTGCCCCACTGCAGCCATTGCCAGTGGTTGGCACACCATTTGAGAGGGTGAGCATCGACATCGTCGGTCCCCTTGACCATCCCACGTCAGGTGGACATCGGTTCATCCTGGTTTTGGTAGATCATGCCACCAGGTACCCTGAGGCTATACCCCTTCGGACTGTTACTGCCAAGGTGGTTGCCCGGGCCCTACTGGGCATTTTCACCCGAGTTGGATTCCCCAAGGAGGTTGTCTCTGACCGAGGATCCCACTTCATGTCTAGTTACATGAAAACCATGTGGAAAGAATGCGGGGTAACCTACAAGTTCTCCACTTCTTACCACCCCCAGACCAATGGTCTGGTTGAGAGGTTTAATAATAATGCTAGGTGCTTTGGAAGAGCCCCTAAGGAGGAAATGGGATCTCCTCCTGCCATGCCAGCTGTTTGCTTACCGAGAGGTACCTCAAGGGAGTTGCTCTTTGGACATCCCGTGAGGGGGCCCCTCGCCTTGATCAGAGAAGGTTTGGAAGCCACCCCTCCCGGTCCCGCCAAGCAAGTGGGGGACTATGTGTTAGGCCTCAGACGGAGGATGACACAGATGATGGGACAAGCAACGGCGAATCTCAAGGCCAGCCAGGAATTGAACAAATACTGGCATGACCTTAAAGCATCGCAAGTGGAGTGGACTCCGGGACAGGAGGTCCTCGTGATGGAGCCTACCAAGCCTCGGGCATTGGCAGGTAAATGGACTGGACCCTTCCGGATAGTCTCCAAGATGGGCGAGGTCAATTATCTGGTTGACATGGGAATCCCAGGGGTAGCCCCTCATTCCATGTTAATAGGCTCAAGCCGTTCCACAGGCGAGCAGAAGTCTCATGTCTCTTGCTGGCTTCAGAGCAAGAAGAGGATGAGAGTGAGCCCCTTCCTGATTTGCTGCATAGCAACCCTCAGGATGGCTCAGTGGAGGGAGTACAGCTCTCTCCAGATTTGACAACCGAGCAGCAGAGGGCCTGCAGGACTTTGCTCCAGCAGTATACCTCTCTGTTTTCGCTGACGCCAGGCCTTACACCGTGGTGTAAGCACGAGATTGACACTGGTGACAGCGTGCCTGTCAAGAGCAGGAGCTACCGAATGTCAGATACGGTTAAGAACCACATCCAGGCTGAGGTCACCAAGATGTTGGATCTGGGTGTTATTGAACCCTCAACCAGTCCCTGGTCCAGTCCAGTGGTCCTTGTCCCCAAGGCAAGTTCCCAGGCCGGTACCAAGGATTGGAGGTTCTGTGTGGACTACCGAGGAATCAATGCCGTCACCAAATCTGACGCGCACCCATTGCCCAGGGCTGATGAGCTCGTGGACACCATAGGTGCTGCCAAATTTGTGAGCACCTTTGACCTCACCTCAGGCTATTGGCAAATAGCTCTGACGGACCATGCCAAGGAAAAGGCGGCGTTCTCAACACCAGAGGGGCTCTACCAGTTTAGGGTCATGCCTTTTGGGTTGAAGAATGCCCCTGCCACCTTCCAGAGATTGGTCAATCATGCTCTCAGTGGGCTGGAAGCCTTTTGTGTGGCTTATTTAGACGACATTGCCGTCTACAGTTCCACTTGGGAAGAGCACTTGACACATCTGGGTAGAGTGTTGCAGGCCTTAAAGAGGGCTAACCTCACTATCAAGGCCACCAAGTGCCAGATAGCTCAGGGGAAAGTCACGTATCTTGGTAATGAGGTAGGAGGGGGTCAAATCCAACCTCTCCCCAGTAAGGTACAGGATGTACAGGACTGGGAGACTCCCACTACTCAAACCCAGGTGAGAGCCTTTTTGGGTCTCACTGGGTACTATCGCAATTTCATGGTGGACTATGGAACCATAGCTGCACCACTGACAGCTCTGACTTCACCCAAGCAACCTAGAAAGGTCCATTGGACTGAAGACTGTCAGAGGGCCTTTAAAGGCTTGAAATAAAGTCTGTGTCGGGCACCCGTGTTGTGTGCGCCTGACTACAGCCGACCCTTTATCGTCCAGACGGATGCCTGCGACACCGGAATTGGATCTGTCTTGTCCCAGTTAGATGACAAAGGGAGAGAACATCCTATCATATTCATCAGTAGACAACTCAAGGGTTGAGAACTTAGGTGGGCTACTGTTGAAAAGGAATGTTTTAGTATAGTTTGGAGCCTTAGGTGTTTTAGGCCCTACCTTACAGGGTCTACCTTCAAGGTCCAAACAGATCATAAGCCCCTAAAGGGGCTTATGCAGATGAAGGGTGAGAACCCAAAACTGCTCAGGTGGTCCATTAGCCTGCAAGGGCTAGACTTCACCATAGAGCACAGACCAGGGAAGAGTCACGATAATGCAGATGGCCTTTCCAGAAGGTATGTTGACCGTCTGGATGAGGGTGTCTATACCGTGGGAGATTAGGCACCCTCCACCTCAGTCTGGGGGGGGCGACTGTGATGCTGGAAATGCATCGGAGGGACAGGGCCTCCGTATCCTTGTCCTTTACTGCTTTTTATCGTGTGTTCTGTCGTGTTTTCCGCGCAGGAGTTCATGTGGGACTCCTGGCAGTGCAGCTCTCTTTCTTTTGGTTTGGTGAACGGACCCGTGGGATACCCTTATGGCACCCATGGGTGGGGGTACAACCCTGTGCCCCTAGTGTATGTTTTTGGGCACCTGTGGGTGACCCACAGAGCAGGGTATGGGCTGGTGGCAGCTCCATGCTGAATTTGACAGGTGCGCAGAGTATCCTCCATTTTGGGATACCCCGGCCCTGCTATTGGGATCAGTTGATCCCTGATGGAAAACAAGATGGCCCCGGTGGCCTCTTGCTTTCTTTTACCCATTACCTTATTTTCCCAAAGTCCTGGGAAGCCCTGACTCTGTCCCTTCCCCCTGACTGGCTGTTGGATGGAAGTGCCATATGGTGTTGTTGTGAAGGCCCAGTCAGACTAGCTGGAGCCTTCCCGGTGATGTATGTTGTGGGTACCTCCTGTGGGTGGGACCTGGGTGAATAGAGTGTGTGATGAATATGCATTCTGTGTTGTGGGTGTCTAGTATCTGGTGGTTGACACAATGACTGAGACAACCCTGCCCGAAACCGGTATGAGTGCAGCTTGGAGTGTTGAATGGCTCGGTACTTGTCCCAATACACATAACTTGTTGTGAGTGTCTGGAGAGAAGTGAATGGCTTGAATACCTCGTGTGCCCGATTGGCTGCCTGCCTGCATGAATATCCATAGTCGTGATTGGATGCTTGAGTGTGACCCAGCGGAATGAATGGGAGATCAACAGTATATCTGGGGACCTCTCACTGCTAGGAATCATGTTCAGAAGCTGAAGTCCACTACGATGAGTAACTGGATTAACTGATGCTTGACCTTGAAGCCCTGCTGGAAGAGAAGAATTGCTGTTGCTCTCCCTCACAATCTGAAAGCTGCTGTGCCTCCAAGGACTGACCCAGAGAGGACCTGGTAAGGCGCCCTCTTCCTGAGCTACGAGGGACCATCGTGCACAGCTGATCTTTGCCAACGCTCCCTGGTAGACAGACCTTCGACAGGCTGCCGACCCGATGCGGGGAGTGTGTGAATGAGTGTATGATGTATGGGGGTTTGGTGTGCATGTGTGTGAGAAAATGGGTTCATGTGTAAATGAATGAGTGAATGGTTTGTGAATGTGTGTGTGTGTTTGTGTTTAATGCTGGGCGTAGGAGCTGATTTTGGGGGTGGCAGTGGGAGGGAGAGGGGATATGTGGGGGACATATATATATTATGTAATGTGTGTGAATGAGTGAGTGTATAATGTATAGGTGGATGGGCCTGTGTTTGAGTGTATGGTGAATGGATACACATGTAAATGAGCAAGTGAATGGTGTGAAAGTTTGTTTGTGCTCGTGGTTAATGCTGAGTTGAGAAGCTGATTTGAAGGTGGGAGGCGAGTGCTGGGAGAGAGTTGCGGTGTGTGGTGGGGTAGGAGATGCACTAAAACGTAATTCTAATGGGCATCCATGATGACGCAGACCTGATATGTGTTATTAGTGGCTATTAGTAGCCTTTTGGTGCAGCAAGTCTAGTTTCGTACTGTGGCATGATATTTTTTACTGGCCATCTATGATAAACCAAGCATGGTATATGTTATTACTTGGCTAGACTGGCAGTTTGGTGCAGCCAGTCTAGCGTTTCTTATGGTAGCATGACATATTCTTACTGGGTGTCTATGATAGACCAAGCATGATATGTGTTATTACTTAGCTAGACTAGCATGCAGACAGTTTGGACATGTTTTCTTATTATGGCATCGTATTTTGAAAGGCAAAGCCAGCAGGAGTATGCCCTTATGTGGGGATACTGCCATATGTTGGTGAAGCCAGCCTTGATATGTTTTCTTAAGGTATCATTACTGGACTTTTGCACAAAGCAAACATGAGTATGTTCTTATATGGGAATACTGACATATGCAGGTGCAGCTATCATGGCCATGTATGGGCACAGCAAGCATGATATGATATGATATATGATAGTTTATTTATATAGCGCCTACACAAAGGGCATGGCTACCCTCAAACTCGGGTCCGGCACCAGGTCCCGCGAAAGGGAATAACCGGGCCATTCCGACCTTTGCGGGCCTGGTCATTCCCCTTACGCGGGAGCCGGTGCCGGTGCGTCCCCATTCCCACTTGAGCCCTTATAGGGCTCAATGGGAATGGGGAGGATGGTAGCAGCGGTACCGTTGCTACCATCCGGTTCTGCTCGCGGGTGCCGCTCTGCACGCCTGGTCTGACCAGGAATCCAGAGTGGCACCCGCAAGCAGAACTCGTAATGTGGCGGCATGGTAACAACGGCATCGGTAGCACTACCGGGCCCATTGTTGCCTTACCACCACTGTTGTAAAGAGGCCCAATGTGTTCAAAGCACTTCACAGCAAGGAAGGGAACAAGGGGAAATGCAATGCCATTCTTACAGGCCATGAACAACAAGAATGTGAAATTAACTATCGTTCTCAGCCTGATGACATTTCAGATAGTGGAAGAGCTAAAACACAGATAGGAAGGAAATGGGAAACAGACAGGCGACTACCGTACTAGGCCTGATGGCATTTCTAGAAGAGCGGGAGATTAACAAGAGATGAGGGAGGGGGAAGGAGAAAGGAGGGAGAGAAACAAAACAAGCGACTATCGTACTAGGCCAGACGACATTTCAGATAGTGCTGGGGGGGACAACTAAAGGGAGGCGGGGCGGAGGCAAACATTTGTGGCTATCATACTAGGTCCAGGGACAATTTTGCTAGAGTAAGTGCATAGAAAAAAGTAAAGGAGGGTGGGAAGAGAGAGGGAGAAGAGAGAGGAGGAGAAAACAGAGAATAAAACAGTAAGAAAAAAATATATATAAAACGCGGGTGCCAACCTTGAATCTGTATTTGTGTGAGGTTCCAATCCATCTTAAATTCAAAACTGCAATGTTCAACCAGTGGGTCTGCGTCACTGTTCTCATCTGAAGCTGTTCCTGGTAAGGGAAGTGTATTTATACTGCCATATATTGTGGGCAAAGGCATCATTGGAATGTGTTGGGAAATACTCATGTGCACTGGTGGTGAATTGCATCTATTGTATTTTTTGGTATCTAGTCATCTTATTGTAAACAAAACAGAGTGGTAAATTTCAGAGCGGACAATAACACAGAAAAACAGTGCAAACATTAATTAAATAAATAAAGGGTAGTGTGGTAAGGGGTTAAGATGCATCGGTATGGGGTTGGGGTGGCGTTAAAAGGTTAAGAAAACAGGGGGCTCGGAGACAGACCCCCAAATTAAAAAAACAAACGTTGTTGTATTTATGATTGCTGTGGTTAGAAAGAGCCTGAGAGACTCAAAGCGAAAGCCACTGTAGTCATAAATACAACACGGTTGTATTTATAATTGGGGGGTTTTCTTGCTAGGTTTCCCGGGCACCCCCGGCTCAGGGGAGTCCAGGAAACCTAGAAGGAAAACCACTGCAATCATAAATACAACAGGGTTATATTTATAAATGCAGTGGTTTTCTTTTTAGGTTTCCAAGGCTACCCCAGGCCGGAGGAGCCCAGGAAACTTAAAAAGAAAACCACAGAATTTATAAATACAACATTGTATTTATAAATGCCGGTACTTTTGCTTTTAGTCTGCCGGGCTCCCCTGGCTGCCTGGCTCGGGGGAGCCAGGGAGACTCAAACCAAAAGCCGCTGCAGTCATAAACACAACGTGGTTGTATTTATAACTGCTGTGATTTTATAAGAAAAACAAATTAAAAAGCACTTACCGGCATGCAGCCTTCCTGCCTGCATTCTCTGCTCTCTGGCAATAATGAAGCAAAAGCCACATACTGTTAGCTCTTGTCTATTACAGCTGGCTGGATTTTGCTTCATTAGTGCTGCGAGGGCAGAGCTTAACACATGCACAGGAGGCTCATCCATTTCACAAAATGGATGCCTCATAGTGTTTGAAATATTTGAGTTTGAGCCTCATTTGCTCAAATCTTTACATAGGAACTTTGTTTACAAATATTTTTTATATATATTTTTGATTATGGGCCTTCTTTTTAGCCAATAACATTTTAGAGTGAACTATCACTTTAAGCATAAAATGTCTACTGCAGTTGCGCAAGCGGGTGCTATAAATAACAAATACAGAAAATACTCATGTGCCCCGATTCTCACCATCTATAATCAGAAGGTGATTCCAACAGTGCTGTACTGTGCGGACACTAAGTTGTGGAGCCCTCGATCATTCTGGGTGAAAATTGAGGGCATGTTTTGGAAGCGTGTATTGTCTTTGCCACCAAGTCAACTAATGCCCGTACTTAGGGCCTCATTACAACTCCGGCGGTAGCCGTACAGGTAAAACCGGCAGACTGCCGCCAGAGTTATGATTTTTTCTGGCGCCTCACTTCCCGGTAACAGCGGGGGATTCTAACCCCGCTGGTCTGGGAAGTCAGGTGCCAGAAAAATAGTATCCCCATTCCCATTTGAGTCCCTTAGGGCTCAAATGGGAATCGGATGATGGAAGCACCGGCACCGTTAATAACGGTGCCGGTGCTTCCATAAATGTCTGCGAGTGAGTGATGTCCTGCCCGACAGGACGCCACCCAGCTGGGTTACTCGCTGGTATGCTTCTCAGCTTTGCCCTGATGTGGTCTGCGAGGAAGGTTCTGCCTGAAAATACAGGAGGACTGTGTTCAAGACTGACCGACTGGGGTAAGTATCCTCCATCCACCCCCTTATGCTTTCAGTCCCTCTGGCTCCCTCTCCTCACCTTGTGGTAGAATTAGGCGTGCTCTCCGTCCTGCCTTCTTTGCAGGGGCGCATTGTCTTTCATGGGCGAGTGCGGTCCAGTTACTTCACTGACGCCGGCCCGTTTGATATTGTTCAGGTAGGTCTTATTGCTGTTCTTTAGTTTTGTTGCTATCCTGCATGCCTTTCTTTGTTTAAAATGTCTCTTTTTTCTCCCTTAGGTATGCAGAGCTTCAGCGCGGCGAACTGGCTTGGTTGAGCCCCGCTGGTAAATGATGGCGCATTCAGAGCGCTATGATGCGGTAAGTAAGCGCTATACGCAGCGCTGCAAAGTCTGCAAAGTCGGTAGTTGGATCCCTCCTTGCCTGTGTGGTAGTACTAAGGTAGACAGTGCCACCCTATGTCTTCCCCTCCCCCAAGGAAACTCCTTAAGTATTGTGTCCAGAAGCTGGAAGAAGGGTTTGGTGATATAGAATTGCACATTCTGGAACCCGTACAGGAATCTTGGTAGGATGATCATCTTGGTTATAGAGGCCCTACCCAGCATGGACAGTGGGAGCTTAGTCCAGAAACTTATGGACTTGCGCAGTTTGGGTATCGCAGCTCTGGTGTTTTGTGTGTGCATTTGTTCTGGGGTGTGCATTATTTGGATCCCGAGGTAACGAAAGGAGTCAGTCTCCCATTTTATGCCCACTGAGGGAAGCTCTTCTGCGGTTTTATTTCTCAGGGCTGCTAATGGAAATATGCAGGATTTCGTCTTGCTAAATTGTATGCCTGAGACTTTGGCGTAGTTGTCAAGGACCTCTAGTATGGTTGGGACATTGAGGTGGGGGTTGTTGACATATATCAGTACATCGTCTGCATACAGTGAGACAATGTGATCTATCCCGCCCAGCCTGATTCCTGCATCGAAAAATTGCTGCCTGAGGAAGATTGCGATGGGTTCTAGGCCCAGGATGTAGAGCATGGGGGAGAGTGGGCAGCCCTGCCTGGTGCCCCTGCGAATATCCCACGCGTCTGACACATACTTCCCAGATTTTAGCCTGGCCCTTGGTTCATTATACAGGATCGATACCCATCTGATATATCGTTGGCCAATTCCAAAACCCTCCAAAACCGCCACCAGCCACTCCCAATAAATGGAATCAAATGCTTTAATTGCATCTAGGGACAGTAATGCAAGTTGTTTTTCGCTTGTATTGGTATCAGCTATGATGTGTTGAAGCCTGCGTAAGTTATGGGACGTGTTACGCCCAGGTACAAAACCATTCTGGTCTTCGTGTACTATGTCACCTATCACTCTAGATAGTCGCTTAGCCAGTATCTTCATTAATGTTTTAACATCATAGTTAAGCATAGCAAGCGGACGATAGGAGTCGCATTTATCGGAGGGTTTATTAGGTTTGAGCATCGGGACCAATAAGGTTTCCCTCATGCTGTCTGGTAGGATACCGGTTTCGAATGTCTCGGAGAAGAACTGGTGCAATACAGGTGTCAGGGTGGGTTCATATGCCTTGTAGAATTCTGGGGGGAGCCCGTCGCACCCTGGGGCCTTACAAGTGGCGAGAGACCTAATAGCCTCTGTTATGTCTTCAGGTGTGATGTCGGAGTCTAGGGCTTCGGACTGTGTTGGCGACAATTTGGGCAGGCCGATTTTTTCCAGGGTATCTAGTATCTGGTCTTGTGGGACTTTGTGTGTGTGGGAGTATAGTTGTGCGTAAAAGCTCTGAAAGGTGTCGTTTATGCTCTGTTGGATTCTGTGTACTGTGCCTTGTTCATCCTGTAGTGCTGTAGTTGTATGCCTAGGGTGTTCTCTTTTACAGAGCCATGCTAAGAGCCGACCCGGCCTATCGGCCTCTGCATGTGTCCTGCTAGTTCTGACGTTAAAATCGAACTTAGCCAGTCTGTCCCATGCTTTAGAGCAGTCCTCTCTGAGAGAACTTAGTTCCTCCTCCCTCCCGGGTGTGTCGATAGGGGTGGACTCTAGCCGCTGCACGGCCAACTCTTTCTGATTCAGTTCCTCCCGAAGTGTTCTCCTGATGCCCCCTGCCTTTGCAATTGCTTCTCCCCGTATCACCACCTTTAGGGCGTCCCATAGCGTACTTATCTGGTCTACACTGCCTGAATTTTCCATTACATAATTCTCTATGGACTCCTGGAGCTCCTCTCTGAAGGTCAGATCCTTCAGGGGTTCGGCGGACATTCTCCACATCGGAATGGGCAGTCTGGGGCTGTTGTATTGCCAGTCTAACAGGAGCGGGGAGTGGTCAGAGATGGTCCTCCCCAGGTACTGCGTACTGCCTATCTGAGGCATATGTTCTCTACTTATGAAAAAATAATCCAACCTCGTGTGAAGTTTGTGTGGGGATGAGTAGTATGAGTATGCCCTTTCGCCTGGGTGAAGGTCCCGCCAAGCATCAATCAGATCAAGTTCCTTGGTCATGACATTCAGGGATGAGGTGGCGACGGGGAAGCCATTTGCCGGTGGATAAGACCTATCTAGTTCAGGATTGTGGACACAGTTGAAATCGCCTCCCCACAAGAAGAAGCTGTCCCGGTATTGTGACATCTGGGTGCTAAGTACTCTTAGATGGGCTGGGATATTGTTATTGGGGAAGTATGAGTTTACTATACATATTTCTCTTTGTTCAACAGTTCCCCAAATGATCAGATATCTACCTTCTGGGTCTTTCACCATCCTGTGTAGGAGAAATGGTACCTGGGGGCTGAACCAGATGAACACTTCTCTGGCGAATTTTGAGTAAGGGGCTCCGTAGCCTTGTCCCCCCCAGTGTTCTCTGAGCTTCTCGTTGGCTTCAGCGGTGCAGTGAGTCTCTTGTAGGAGGGCGATGTCCACTCTCTTTCTGTATAGGTAGGATTTAATCCTGTTCCTACGGAGGTAGGTGCACAGGCCTCTTACGTTCCAAGTCAGTAGTCTAATGTGCGTAGCCATCTCGGTTTCGCAAAATGCTTAGGGAACCCCCTTTTCTAACAGCAGTGCAGATGGCGACATCTGGTGCCGTCGATTCGGCACTGTTTTGCAAGGTCCAGCCCATCTCGGCCCTCAAGCAAGCCCTCCATCCCGCCAGTTGTGTTATTGCCTTCGGAGATTTACCAACTCGAACAACTTCCATCCCATGGAATGGATCAACAGAAAAGAATAACAGTAAACTGCCCCCAGCAGTCGATACAAACACTCGACGCTCGGGGGCCCCCGGGCCTTCCAGTCCTCTCCAGGTCTTCCGGCTCGTGTGGTGTGCAGGCATTTTACCTGCACCGCTTCGGTTGGGGTGGGTCTTTGCCAGTTTTGCAAGTGGCCCTTCGAGCTCCTGCCCGATTGCATCGCCTTCCTGGTGTGGCTGTGCAGTTCATTCCGAGGTTGTAATCATGGCTGATATGCCGTTTAACTTGTCGTGTGGTCTTTGACCTTGCCCAGGTGTTTATTGCTTCTCGCCGTTCCTTCCGCATCCTCTGCTAGGTTGTTGTGTTCGAGCCATAGGTTTGCCGCCTCAGGGGTTTCCAGAAAGATTGCCTTCCCATTGTGAAGCACCTTGAGTCTCGCTGGATATAGCACCATGTATTTAAGGTTGAGTTTCCTTAGAGTGGCCTTTACTGGTATGAAAGAATTTCTTGCTCGTTGTACCACAGGGGTGTAGTCGGGGTACATGACTATTGACGCCCCGCCCCTTCTGATCTCGCCAGCCTTCCCTCGAGAACCTCAATATGGCCTCCCGGTCCCTAAAGTTTAGGATTTTTGCTATTATTGGTCTCGGATGTGATCCGGGGTGTGGGCGCTTTTGAAGGGATCGGTGAGCTCTCTCCACTGAAAAACCTTGGGTGAGTTTGCCTGCCCCGATTTCTTGCAGGAACAACGATTCAATGTATTCGGTGGGGTCAGGGCCCTCTGAATCTTCCGGTATCCCTAGTATCCCGACATTGTTGCGGCGGGCTCGGCCTTCCGCATTTTCTGAGCGTGTTTCCAGTCGAGCTACTGTAGATTCCAGCTCTTTGACCTTCGCTTTGAGTTCCTGTGTGGTCTCCACGTTGTCCTGCAGGGAGGATTCCGCTGTGACCATCCTGTCGGTTAGGTTTCGCGCATCTTGTCTCATCAATTGAATGTCCGATTTTATTTCACCAATCGTGTCTTCCATGGATGTTCTCAGAGCTGCTATCGCCTGTAGGATTTGGGAGTCCCAAGGATCTATTGCCTGAGTCGGAAGTTCTTCGGCGGAACTTGTCTCCTGTGGCATCTGTTGTCTTGGTCTGACTGAGGTGAAGGAATCCATTGTGACGAGTTTGGGTTTTTGTCTTGGAGGCGACATTCTTTTTAAGGAGGGTTTCAGGAGGGATGCTGTGTGACGTCCGCTGAAGGCTCTTGGTCGGCGTGAAGTAACCTCGAAACCCCGTGGGTCGCCCTTTCACCAGGGCTTATGGGTTATTACCGAGGGTAGTCCGCCCTCTCGGTGCTGTGCAGCTTTCCCCAATTAGGTGTGCATCATTCATGCAGGAGGTGGGGGAGTGTTCGCAGGAGTGAAGTCCCTCTTGGCCGTTGGTGCAGGGTCTTATTCCGTGCTGGGGCCAGGCCCTCCTGTTCTATGCGAGTTTCTGTCCTCCGGCTGCACTGCGTGGGTAGACCGTGTGATGGGCCCTGCCCCGGGGCACATAAGATTGCGTTGTGTTTTTGGCTAGAACCGGGTATCACGGGGAACTCCTGTCCCGTAGGGTCGTCTGCACCAGATCGTGTGGTTGCCGCCCGCGGGGCCCACCGGCATCTGCCAAAGTTCAGTGGTGGTCTGGATTGGCCGGGATAGAGCACTGCGGGCCGAACCGTCCGCAGAGGATGATTTTCCACCAGCTGCCGGGTCCCAAGAAGGGGCCTGGTGTCCCCGGAGGGTTTCGTGCGGCGCTCCTAGTTTGCCCAGGGGCCTGCCGCAGCCCGGGCCTCCAGCCTCCGTCTCTGCCCTCCCCTCCTCACCTCACAGTGGTGGTGTGCACTAGGCGGCAGATGCCCCACGATGAGCTCAGTGCAGGGATGGGGGGCGCCGGTGTCCGAGCGCCGACGGCGGCACCGGTGGTCAGCGACTCTGTGTCTCCCCAAGTTGTCTGTCACTCCTCGTGAGCGGGATCAAGGCGTCGAAGCGCCGCAGACCGAATTGTCCGCCGAGGATGAGTGTATCCCGGCGGCGGGGTGCTCGCGGCACTCGCTGTTCACTTAGGGGCCTGCGACGGCCCGGGCCCCCAGCCGCTGCCTGCGATGGCCCGGGCCCCCAGCCGCTGCCTGCGACGGCCAAGGCCCCCAGCCGCTGCCTGGCAGCAGGCGCCCTGCGGTAGTCTCGGCGCCGGGATGGGGGCGCAGATGTCCGAGCACCGACAGTAGCGCGGGTGGTCAGCGACTCTGTACCCACCGGTTGTCGGGCACTCCTCCTCCGCGGGCTCAAGACAGAGTCACGGCCGCCATCTTGGATTCCCGGGGGCTGGAGCGCGGAGGTCGCGTTTTAAGTATTGTCGGCTCCGTTTTTTACAAATGTCACCTTCAAGTGGTGCAGGATCGGATGAGGCAGCTGGGCATATAAATATTTCCGCCCTCGGAACAGATTGGAAACTCTTTCAAGGATCGGTCTCAGGATCGGGGCAGGAGCTCGAGAGAAGTGCGTCCTCACTCGATGGATCTAGGCCACGCCCCCCTGCACCCAGTACATTGACTTTAAAGCACAAAAGAGATTTCATACTGCAGAAGCATATTTGATGAAATTCCCATCGCTGAGCTGTAGACAAGTGTTTCTATGTTTCAGACTTAACCTATGGCGGACAAAAGATGTTCTTGCAAAATGGAAACTTATTGAGGAAGGTGACAATGGGCCTCATTACGACCCTGGCGGAAATCCACAGACCGGACCGCGATGGCGTACATAGCGTTTCCGCCATTGCACGAGGGAGCAAAGTGCGGCTAATTACGACCCATCGGGCACGAGCCTCACGCCATGGCGGAATCGGAAAGGCCGCGATGGCGGAAATGACCCCAAAACGCCCCTTACCGCCGCCGTACGCTGCACCAGGTGCAATACCGCCACCCATCTTTGCGGTCACCGTAATGAGCGGTCACCGTAATGAGCGGGCACCGCAAATTACGTGCACCGTAAATATACAGAAACGGAAGTAAAAGCATGTGGCCGGAACGGAAAACAGCACGCCGCACAACTATAAAAACCGAATCCCAACACAACCATTAAAAATCCGACCCTGACACACATCCCAACCCGTTAGCAACCCCAGTTAAAAAAATAAATATGGGAAAGGTAGCCAAGAAAGCGTGTGATCGCAAGCGGCAGGTCCACTTCTCCCGAGAGGAACTGACCGTGCACACCGAGACCCTACAGGAGAATGCCGCCGTCGTCTTCTCCAGTCAAATGACCAGGACAGCCCTTGCCAACAGGAAGGCCATATGGGCCCTGGTGGCACAGCGCGTAAGTGCGGTGGGGACAACACCCCGCACGCCACAGCAATGTCGCAAGCGGCGGGACGACCTGCGGATCCGCGTACGCAGCATACTTTCTGCGAGCAGGAACATCGCCACAGCTACCGGGGGGGGATCAGGATCGCCCATCAAGTTGACCCCCTGGGAGGGAATCTGCGCCTCCACCATAGGAATGGAGAGCATAGAGGGAGTCGGAGGGATGGAGAAAGGAGTGCCGACAACCGGAGAATCAGGTAGGTTGGCCAAGAGAAACAATGCGAAATCCACAAAGCACGAACATGTGCAGTACCATGTGACCCCATAGTGCAATACATACTTTGCCCTGATAGCGCACTCTAAAAGTCTGAATAAATAAACAAATCAATCAAAAAGCCAAAAACACCCCCTACATGTGCAGCATGCACCCCCTAACTGCAGGCAGCCAAATGAATGCATCCTAAATCCACACGAAAATGAGACCACCTCCAAGGCCCAGTCCCAAATCACCCTCATGTACCACCCCAATGCATGTGATACGTTGCCATTCCAATTCCCACAGACCCATAACTAACGCTCGCCCCTCTTCACTCCACCACAGGGTCTGATACCAACGACGAGCTGCAGGACACCCCTACCAGCACGCCTGCTAAGAGGGCCAGGACCAACGTCCCAAGAGCCTCCACCTCAGGTGCAAGGATCAAGACACGGCAGCAGCAGGAATCAAGTGGCAGCACACTGGAGGGGACTGCAACAGGCACCCCAGCAGCCAGCAAGTCCACAACCCCAGCACCACAGGTCCCCCCAAAGGACGTATCTGATGGCACTGCTTCTGGTGGTAGCAGCACCATAGGTGACACAGCTGTCATGCCAGCATGCCCCGACACGGAAAACAGTGCTGGCGACGTAGGTACCATCCATGACCTTTCCCAATCCCCCTGCATGTTCCATCCCCTACACCATGACGTAACCACGCAGGGGCACCCTGAAGACGACGACTGGCCAACCCCCACAAGTCCAGTGCCAGGCAACATGTGTTGAGCAGCCCCCCTGTCACACCACCGCAAATGTCCATGGCCCAGCAGAGGCAACAGTCCCTCGACCAGCTGATCGAGCTACAGCAGGAAGTGGCCACGCTACTCAAGGACCATGCAAATGAATGCGGGGGTTCTAGGGCAGCCATGGAAACATCCACTGAGACACACAAGGCACAAATAGAGAAAAGTAGTGAGAGCCTTCATCTTCAGGTGCATGCAGTTCAGCGTCAGGGGGCATGGGCACATTCCTACGTACGCACATGTTGTGCAGCATGACACATGCCATGACCATCTTAGAATCCTTCTCATGGCTGTACATGAGTGCCCCGCCAGACCTGCTGAGGCAGCGGAAACGAGCCTTCAGTAGGCCGAATGCCTGTTCAATGACCACACGGGTACGTGAGTGGGCATGGTTGTAGTCCTCCTCATGCTGGTTCTGTGGGTTCCGTATTGGTGTCAGGAGCCATCTCCTCAGCGGATACCCGGCATCACCTATATGAGACAGATAAAGGGTGTCAGTGGAATGATAGTGCTAAGTGGGCCCCCCACCCCATCCTGCAAGATAATTGACGCATCAAATGGGCCACGATGTCATGCATTGAATGAGACTCACCGAGTAGCCAGGATCTGTGCCCAGCGTGTCGCTCCATGTAGCGGGGTATTCTTGAGTTCCTTAGGACCATAGAATCATGGGTGGATCCAGGAAATCTGGCACAACAATGCGTGAAGATCTTGTTCGCGTCACACACCATTTGCACATTTATGGAATGGAACTGTTTCCGGTTGCGGTACTGGACCTCCATGGCAAGTGGGACAACCAATTCAACATGGGTGCAATCGATGGCACCAATGCAACCCGGGATGCCGCCAAGTGCATGGTATCCAACTTTCGCGTTGGTCATCTCCTGGGCCGTGCGTGGTAGTGTGATGTGGTCGTCGGCGTGCTTCGGGAGGGCATCGAGCACTTGAAAGAGTGTCCGTGAGAACAGTGGCTGTGAAATGCCATGCAACTGTCCGACTGTGTGCTGGTATGTGCCTGTGGCCAGGAAGTGGAGTACAGACACCACCTTCAGTAGGGGTGGGATGGCGGTTGGGCTATCAATCATGCTCACGAGCTCTGCCTGTGTCATGTCCACAATGGAGATGATGGTTTGCCGGTCCAAACGGTAGAGGGTGTGGACTGTTCAGCAGTGAGGTTGAACGGATCAGCACGGATGCGTTGGATTGCGGGCCGCCTGCGTGGTGGTAGTGGCTGTGCTGGTGGCCCTTGCTGCACCTGCCTTCCCATCCTCCTCCTCCTCCTTCTCCTCCGTCTCCCCTGTGCGGCCGGTTGTTGTACCTGTTGTTGTTCGTCATCTTCTTCCAGTTGAAGTACTTGCAGTGCTATCTGCTCCCCCAGGGCCAACATCGCTAGTGCTGCCGGTCGCATTTTGGAGTGGTAGTGGTCGTGGGAGGGGCTTGGGTCTGCTATATATGTGCTGTCGGCCTGTATGGCTTCCACCTGTGCTGATTGAATGAATCTGTGGCAGATGCAATCCATTCTGGGCGAGCACGTCCCGCCCGTAAGGCTGCATATGGCCGCATGGCATCTTGGGATTGCAATCATGTATCAAATCCCGATGGCAGTGTGATGTACTTTGACAGATTATTTTGCTATGCTCACATTGTTACACATGCTGTATTAGCTATCGCAGACATACTTGTGGGGACTCAGTGGTATGCAGGGCTCGATCGACGGAGGACCCTCATGCAGCACAACTACGAACTTCACCGACGGGCGTGGCCTCCCAATCGTGATAGCAGCCAGTTAGCATTATCACACACAGCCGCACTACATTGATATATTAGTGGATGCAGGCGTTCACAGACGCGTTTCGGGCGTAATGTTGCAAATTAGGAATTCGAAGGACAGCGTTCGTGGTCTTGTAGTAGCGGCGGGGATACGCCCACAGGTCTTGCTGGAAATGTAACGTTCTATTGTAGAATGTCCTTGGGACAGGGCCCATAACGAGCAAGCAATGAATGATATTAATTGAATGGCATGCGCAATAGCGTAGTGGCCGATAAGGCAGGACGTTTAATAATCCATGTTGCCACACAACACTGAAGATCCGGCCAGGTGCACAGTGGTTTTTGCAGACTGCATTACGCACAGACGCAATGGAAGCTTCTAATATAATGTGAGTGAATATAAATGCGATTGCATGGCGGGATGAGGGAATGATGAATGGATGCATGGACAGTAACAGACGTTGGCAATGGTGTATTTACCCCTGTTGTCTACATTATGATTCGCTGCTACTTTAGGGGGGTATATGTTCCGTTGGAGTGGCCGAGCATGCATATGGGTGTGTATTTTGTGTGTGTGATGAGGTGTGTAATGCATCAGGAGTCCCGTAATGCATTCGGTTGATTTGTCTTTCTTTTGGGTGTCAGGTATCTGGTGCCCTTTTGCAGGTGCCATCTGTACGCCACTCCTCCAGATGGGTTTTACCCTCGACACCTGCAGCTTCGGGTGAATCAGTGGAGCACCATTACGATCTTATGGGACGATCGCCAATGGGCCACATGCCCTTACGCAGTACTGGTGGCTAGGTGTGACATTTCGGCCATTCAGCTGGACTAGTGCCTGCCTCATGGGACGGACCTGCGGTTCTTGCCCCTTCCATGTTGCCTTTTGGGACGTTAATGTAGGCCCTGTGTGACATGAAGGTACAGGGCGTCACACAAGTGGAAGCTGGTCAATTCTAGCGGATGCGGCCCTCGGTGATGATGGATGTTTTGGTGTTATGGTGCTTTTTTGTGCTGTCCCTTTGTCATTTGGATGTCCATTTAAATATCATTTCACTTTCTCTACGTGTTGCGTAATTCATTGCAGGTGATGTATCTGTTTCCTATTATTGGCGCTATGTTTCGTGAGTTCATCTGCATTTATTGTGTTCCGCATTCTGTGTTGCGTTGCGTGGTACTGTACTGGCAGCGATTTCCTGCGTAGCACTGTATGGTGACGGATTGGGCCTGATTGTGACTGTTTACATGATGTGCTGCTCATGGGAGGGGGATTAGCTTTTTGCCGACTGGTGCCTGTCAGCCAGGTGGATTGGTGGGATGATGGCATTATCAGAATATGGATGGTCACAGGTGCCTGTGTTTGCGTGCGTTTGTTGGAGGGGACTGGGGTCATGTCCATTGGATTTGAATCTGTATTCGTGCCATCTGTGTCCTGCAGCTCCTGTCGGACCCTCTTGTGATGGCCTGGCTGCTCAGTCGCTCTGCCGACTTGTGTGGTACGTGCTTCTGCTGATGGTTGGTTTTTTAACTGGCTGGGGTACAGGGCTGGTGCATTCTCCCTCAGGATACTGCTTTGGGGGTTGCCTTGCGCTGGTGGCAAGCGATGGGGGACTACTGTTGTATTGTATCATGTATTCTTGCTTTTCATTTTGGTGTCCTTGTACCTTCACATGCCTGTGCTGCATCAGTACGCCTATGGTGGCATGCCGTGCATGGATGGCCACTCACGGGGCGCTTTGAGCCCCTGCATGCATTTCTACGTTGGCATGCATGGGTGAATTGTAGTTTTCACTGGTTGCATGGTGTGAGTACATTGCGCCTGCCAGGAGTTGTGCAATGTGGCCAGGGAGTGGAGTACAGGCACTCAGTGGGCCATTTACGGTTGGTTCACGATGCCGTATTTCTCGCCATGGCGGAATGGTACTTTCCGCCGTCCTTGATGGCGTTCAGTACATGTCCGCTAGGGTCAGAATTCGCGTACCATTGCGCCATGGCGGTCATTCCGGTTTTGCAGGGCACGCGTGCGCGTACTTGGTGCTGTTAGCGTTGCCGTTCACTGCGGTGTCGCTAATGGCATCGTACTTTACGGTGACGGGTCATAATCGCAACGAGCGGTATTCGATGGCGGTATTGCATTTCCGCCATCGTTTTTCCATTTCCGCCAGGGTCGTAATGAGGCCCAATGTGTGTAGACTCTACAAGAAAGAGAGCCAAACGGAATCTGTAAGACCTCTAATCACTGATTGCGGTATCCCTACAAAATATCCCCTACAAAAATATCGCCGTACATATGGCCGTTTGTCTTGACATAGGCAATATTTTTGGGGGGGATATTTTGTGGGAGCGGGGGTTGCTGCGGTGTCCCCTGCACATTTTAAAATAATGCACTGTTTGCGGGGGTGTTCCCCGCAGGGTCCATGGATCAATATCGCTGCAAAAATATGGCGATATTTTTGTATCGCAATAATTTTGCGGGGATATTATCACATGGAACCCTGGTTGCCCGATGCTTATGTCCAAGCGAAATATCTTTTTAAAGAAATATTTTAAAGATTTTAAAATGTTGACTTCAGAATTGCTTTGGTTTGAACTGCTTAGCACTGACAGGACGACTGTGAAAATTGCAATTGTAAACTTTTTAAAATCGTTTGACTTAGGCAAAAAATATGAATGATGCTACTGTTCAAAGTATTTTGCTTGACCTGTCAAAGCTGGCTTCGTATTTTCTTTTTATCATTTCATTCTCATTATTTTCCTTGTTAGTTTAAATTTTACTCAAAACATTCCAACCATGCAGAATTGCTTATTGCAAGATTTTATATGTTGACAAGTATCCTAATTTATGTATTGAAAGGTTGTTTACATTTTTCTTTTTCTGTACATATACAACCGTATCAATAAAAAATGTTTGTTTTTAAAAATGGTTCCTTACTGTAGCATTGCATGTTTTACTGGCATTGAGGGCAAAGTCAAAATGAATATTCTTACATGGTTGTAACAGGGTTTGGGTAAGCATTTGTGCAGCAACAATAACATGTTTTCTTCTTTTGTCAGGAGAGCCTTACCGGCATTAAGGGCCAAGGCAACAAGAGAATGTTCGTACATGAGGCTACTGGCATATACTGGTATCATTACTGTGCATAATACCACTAGCCATGCACAGAGTTGGCTAGTACATTTGGGTACATTTGGGGGTCAGAAATCAGGAGCCAAGCATACTTCCATCTTTCACCTAGTACAGTGTGCAGTGTCCCTCCAGCAGCATGATCATCATACACATTGCACATGCGTGTTGGTCCAGGCCTGCCTGGGGTGTGGCGCATCCCGTGCTTTGTTGCCGAGCTTGGGGGAGCCCCCTCAGCATGACTCCCCAGGGTGCCCCCACATTTTGGGTTACGCCGATGTGAGCAAGCTGCTAAGGAGTTCCGATGGACAGGGGGGTGGGAATTCCAGCTCCGTACAGCATTCAGAAAATACCCAACGCAATCCTGATGAGGTTACCCAGAGTGGCGAGGTGGAGCGGAAGAAGAGTATCAGGGCCACTTAACGACAGAGCTCCAGAAGTTGTGAAGGTAAGTGCGAGGTAGGAGGGGGTGTTCACGGTTGTATACTAATTGACCTTTTCACAATTGACCTCGGGAGAATTAACCTTGGGAGAATTTACCTGATTTAGAAGGTCAATTAGGACATATATGCAGGGGGAAACCCTACCCACACTTCGCCACCCAATCTAAAACCCCCTGCACCCAACACCCGATCCCCTTATATTTATAATCCAAAACCAACCCAATACATATATAAAATAACTAAAATAATATAAAGGTCCATTGTGCAGAAGGTCAATTAGGACCACTATAAATAGGTCAATTGTGCAAAAGGGCATACCGAGTAGTTTAGTCAGGAAAGAGGGTGAGTCCCAAGAGCAAAGGAGCATGTTCAACTGCTCTTAGCTATCACAAGAGAAGGAGTTCACCCTCTTTTTATGTGCTCCTTTTGTACCTGGCACTAATGGCTCATGGAACAATGCGGCTCATTGATATACTGGCCTGGCCACATGAAAAACTAGCAGGCCTCATTCATTATCGAGGCTGCATGGTTTATCGTTAGATTCCGGCCCTTAGCTTCCGGGTCTTTCTGAGTGTGGCTAATTGGAAGTTTTGAGGCAGTGGCCAGATTGAACTTTATCAACTCCACAGGTGGCTTTTCACAATGAGATACAGTGGCGTGCCGCATGATCGAGGCTAAACCAGTGATCCCAGTATCCTTTGGGGGTGTCACTTTTTCGCAGTCCAATGCCTACTGTGTAATGTGCACTCTCTGGAGAACTACTTTGGTATGATAAAGAGGGGGTACAGTCAAGGCAGAGCAAAACCACCTGCAAGTTGGAACGTTCTGCTCTTGTGGGCAAGCTGCATTTGGTTAGGGTTGGTTTACCTCAGAAACCCAGTGAGGCAGTTCCCCAGCATTTCAGGATACTTTGCCTTTATAGCAGTTCTAGATTGTTGTCTGCCTATGTTCTCATTATGCGCTAATAACGCAAGTAGTGTGCGAGATTCCATACCCTGTATAAGAAATGCAATCTCTTGAGCCGCTACATTAGGCACATACTTTGGAACACCTCCAAATCTCCTGTGTGACAGAATTCTGTGAGTCCCTTCAGATCTCTTGATAGAGTTTTTTATCAAACACGATCTTCTCAAGAGTTGTGTGTGCAGGTGAAGATGGAACCAACCACTTCTTGCGTTCCTGCTCCTCCGATAAATGTCCATGGGCCTCATGACGACCCTGGCGGTCCGGAAATAACGGTGGCGGTAAACCCGCCGCCACCGTTGTTTCCGGACCGCCTGATCCCGACCCCTGCAGGCGGGAGGTGATGTTCCCGCCAGGCCTGACCTGGCGGGTTTAACACCTCCCGCATGCAGGCGGACGAGGAAACACTGGCAGCATTACAAGATGCTGCCGGTGTTTCCATGATCCCGATTCCCATTGAGTCCCATAGGACTCAATGGGAATGGGGATTTACACCATTCCGCCTCCGTGATTCCCGGAAAACCGGGGTTGTAATGCCCCGGTAATTCCGGGAATCACGGAGGCGGAATGGTAATACGAGTCCGGCGGTAACCAGGCAGTTTTACCGCCGCGGTTACCGCCGGACTCGTAATGAGGCCCCATGTTCACATTTGTGAAAATGTCGGTTTTCTGTCCATGAGTGAATGTTGGAGCAGTGGTGCATCAATGAGTGCCATTTTTCGATTAGAATTTCCACAGACCCATCAAAAGACATTAAGCAGGTATTTACTTACGTCCATCACGCTCTTCGCAATAAAACGCCTGCGAATACCCCGGCGTCTCTTAACACGAATTAAGCTGCAAGGAAAAAGACAGTTAAAGCGCTTGCCATACTTACGAACTTCTAGGCGCTTCAATTCATTCTCCATCTCAGAAGCCCTGCAATACATAAGGGGAAAGGCATTAAAGACTATAAAAACAAAAGGTGTCCAGAAACTCACCGCTTGTGAAGATAACGACGGTAACCACCCTCTGAACTCAAGAGGCCTACGTTTCACCAGTGAAGGAACTGGCAACGGCACCCTGCACCAGACTCAGATGGAGAGCCCAGCATTCACCTATATAAGGTGAGCACGTTAACCCCGGGCGGGGGCTCTACGAAAAAGCTGAGAAGCGAGAGAAAGAGAGAGAGAGAGAGAGAGGGACATCCGACAACCCAGACCATTAACCCCCATATTTTTTCACCTGCAGAAACCTCACTCTTCGAGTCCGCCACACAGTGCGAAGAGGTTCGACCCCAGAGGCCAATCGAGTCCTGCACATCACTTTCCGAGTCACAGACAGCTTCCGGCCAAGACCCGCGCCTCCGTGGGAATCAGGTGAGCGTTACAGAACGCGAAGCCCACCACAAAACTCCTACCCAGGCGCAATGGAAACCTCAGACACAGATCAGCTAGCCCAGTTGCTCGGGGAATTAAGAGCAGAAGTGCATGCAGCTCGTCAGGAAACGAACTCTCTAAGAAGAGAATTGATAATTTCCAAGGAGCGAACAGAGGACCTTGCTAGACAGTTGTTACAAACGCAGGCAGGACAGACACCTTTGCCTGTTCCAGGAGGAAGTTATCCTTCTGCATCATCTTCAAATCCAGTGCAAATCAATCTGCCCGGTAATGTACCCTTGGCTCCGCCCGAACGTTTTTCTGGTGACCCAAAGAAATTCGCAGTGTTCATCAACCAGTGCCGCCTACACTTCTTATGTCGGCCAGCAGCATTCCCAACAGACCAAACCAAGGTGGCTTTTGTACTTTCTTATCTCAGTGGCAGCGCCGCAGATTGGTCGATTCCTTTAGTCACCCAGGATGATCCGGTTTTACATGATTTTCAAGCCTTCCAATCCAGCATGGAGAAACTGTTCGCTAGACATGCACAGGGGCAGGCCTTGGACAACGAACTTCTTTCATTACGACAGGGCAATCAAGATCTCTTGACTTATATAACCTCCTTCAATAGACTCATAGTGGAAACACAATGGCCCGAGGACAAGAGAATAACGCTTTTCTATAGAGGCCTGCGTGGAGAGCTCAAGGATGTGTTAGCGCAAGTTGTGAATCCTCCACAAGAATGTTCTGATTATATTGACTTAGTTGTCCAATTGGACCATAGACTGCAGAACAGGAAGGCAGATCGTTCTAGATTTGATGCCCGAGTGTTTTCCAAACCACAGACCTCAAATAAGGGAGCTGACACTGTAGAACCCATGCAAATAGGGGGCATGAAAGGACCTTTAACCCAGAAAGAGCGAGAAAGAAGAAGACAGCTGCAATTATGCCTCTATTGCGGAAACTCAGGACACTTTCTTCGGGACTGTCCAGTGAAGCCAGCTAAGAAGACTGTAGGAGCCGCGGATACCTGTACTACAAATTCTGAGCAGGGAAACGACCTCGCCCGACAAGAGTAGAGGTCCTCTTGCCGAGCGTTAAGATCTGTCCCGTGACCTCGCATTTCGTCATACCCATGGTCCTCATTAGTCCTGAACGTCCGGATCGTCTGCATGCAATTGAAGCGTACATTGACAGCGGAGCAATCGGAAACTATGTGGACCATGAAATCGTATCAAGGATGAATCTACCCCTTGTCCCTAAGGCAATAAAAGACGTCATCACTACTGTGGATGGCACGGAGATAGCCTCCGGACCAGTAACGCATGCCACCCAAGAAGTGACGTTAGTGAGTCAAGATGGACACCGGGAGAAAATCGTGTTCGATGTAATCAAGGCCCCTCAGTTCCAGATCATTCTGGGAATTCCTTGGTTAGAGAAGCACAATCCACAGATCGATTGGCGAGCAAAGACAGTTCAGTTTCCAGAGTGTTTAACCACTTGTTATACTAGGCCTGATGTTCCACTGGCGGCAATCTCTTCTGAGGAAGTTCCCAAACTACCTCCCGAATACCAGGAAGTCCAAGACGTCTTCCGGAAGGATCAAGCTAATACCCTGCCTCCTCATAGGTCCTACGACTGTCAAATAGATCTGATACCTGGAACAACTCCTCCTTGCAGCAGGATTTATGCCCTCACCGAACCAGAGAATCTTCATCTCAGACAATACCTGGACCAATACCTAGCTAACGGGTTTATCCGTCCTTCAAAGTCACCAGCTTCATCGGCTTTGTTCTTCGTTCCGAAAAAGGAAGGAGACCTTAGAACTTGCATAGATTACCGCGCCCTGAATCAGATCACCGTTAAAAATAGATACCCGTTACCTTTGATCCCTGAACTCCTGGACCAAGTCAAAGACGCATGTATATACACCAAGTTGGACCTCAGAGGAGCCTACCACTTGGTACGGATAAAAGAGGGCGATGAATGGAAAACGGCCTTCCGCACCAAGTACGGGCTATTCGAATATCAAGTGATGCCCTTTGGACTGTGCAATGCTCCCGCTGCCTTCCAATATTTTATGAACGATGTCCTTAGAGAACTCATAGATGTGTGTGTGGTTGTCTACATTGATGACATTCTCATTTATTCATCATCTGAAGAGGAACATCGGAGACACGTTAAAAAGGTTCTCGAGAGGTTGTGACAACATAATCTTTTCGCTAAGCTTGAGAAATGCGTTTTCAACGTAACGGAAGTCGAGTTCCTAGGATTCATTTTGTCACCTAATGGAGTCCATATGGATTCAAAGAAAGTTGATGTAATCATCAAGTGGCCCTCACCAACCTCTGTAAAAGGAATTCAGAGCATGTTAGGTTTCGCTAACTTTTACCGCAGATTCATTCCTGAATTTTCTCGGATAGTCCAGCCCATCACCGCCCTGTTGAAAAAGAACAAACGTTTTGAGTGGTCTTCTGAAGCAGAACAGGCTTTTCAGGACTTAAAAGCTAAATTCATTTCTGCACCTGTTCTAAAACATCCTCGCCCAGAACTCCCCTACATCGTGGAAACGGATGCTTCTAGTCTTGCTATGGGAGCAGTTTTATCGCAAAGAGATCCGGACACACACCAACTACATTCTGTTGCCTTTTGGTCCCGCAAATTCTCGCCTCCCGAGATCAACTATTCAATTACAAACAAAGAACTTTTGGCTATCAGATCGGCCTTTAAAGCCTGGCGGTATTATCTCCTAGGAGCCAGACACACAGTCACTGTAATGACTGATCACTGCAATTTACAATATCTAAAGACAGCCAAAGCTCAGTCCTCCAGACAGCTTCGCTGGGCTCTGTTTCTAGCAGAATTTGACTTTATAATTACTTATCGCCCAGGCAGTAAGAACGGAAAAGCAGATGCCCTTTCCCGGATGGGAGTAGATGAATATTTAATCAATCCAGAACCAATACCAATAATTCCTGAACAAAGAATTTTGGGTTTGGTCAACGCTCGATCTTTTGAAGACATCAAGACCATGGTTAAGTCACTCCTAAATCCGGGCGATTTGCAAGATTGGCAATTAAAAGGGAAAGAATTCTCAGTGGAGCAGGACCTACCATATTTCCGCGGACGACTGCATTTACCCTGTGAGAAAATACAAAAACAAGTCATCTCCTGTTACCACGACTCCCTAATGGAGGGTCACCCTAGCATTACCAAAACCATGGAAAAGATTAAAAGACATTTCTGGTGGCCGTCATGGAAAAAAGATGTTAGAGACTTTGTAATCTCCTGCGGTGTGTGTGCCCAGAATAAAAGCCAGAAGGAGAAACCAGCCGGCCTATTACAGCCACTAGACATCCCTCCCTGTCCATGGCATACCCTGTCCATGGATTTCATCACGGACTTACCTCCATGCTCGGGGTATACTACCATTTTAGTAGTTGTGGATCTATTCTCCAAGATGGCTCACTTCATTCCCCTGAAGGGTCTACCATCAGCCTCAGTATTGGCCCGAGAATTCTTAGAAAACATCGTTCGACTACACGGTTTTCCCTCGGTTTTAGTCTCCGATAGAGGAAGTCAATTCATCTCCCACTTCTGGCGCAGTTGCTGTCGTCTAGCCCAAATTGATGTAAGACTTTCAACTTGTCACCATCCCCAAACTGATGGACAAACCGAGAGGACAAATCAAACTCTAGAACAATATCTACGTTGCATGCTCCAACAAACTGAAAACCCCTGGAAGGATATTCTTTGGATCGCTGAGTACGCTTACAATAATTCGATTCATTCTGGAACAGGGAAGACTCCTTTCTTTCTGTTATACGGACACCATCCCAGAACCTCTAACCTGGATCCACCCCAAGAATTCGAAGCACCTGCTGTGGATCACATGCACTCGAAGATCACCCGTGCTTTTAAGGAAGCCTCAGCCCATCTGCAAAGAGCTGAAGCTCAATTCAAAAAAGGAGCAGATCGACACCGTAAAGAGGCTCCTCACTGCACTGTAGGAGATCAGGTTTGGCTATCCACTAAGCACCTGCCTCTAAAAGGACCCCGCACCTTCATCCCAAGATACCTTGGACCCTATCGCATATCTGCCATAATTAATCCGGTGGCTGTCAAATTGGAATTACCTACGCATATGAAAATACACCCAGTATTCCATGTCTCCTTATTAAAACCAGTACAACCTGAAACCCGATTGACTGAACTCCCAGAACCAGTTTTAGTGGATGGAGAACTTGAATTCGAAGTAAAGAACATCCTAGACTCCAAAATCTCAAAATCTAAGTTGTATTATTTGGTTGATTGGAAGGGTTACGGCCCCCAGGAAAGGGCTTGGGAACCTTCAGAATATGTCCATGCACCTCGTCTAATCAAGAAATTCCATCTGAATCACCCCGAGAAGACACACTTAGGAGGGGCCTTGAGGGGGGGTACTGTCATGATCACTGCTTCCAAGGAGCCAGGACCAGCCCAACGTCCTTGGAAGCAGGTCCCTAACCCTAATTCCAGGCACCAGCCGGTCCCCACTGGGACCTTTTGGACCTTGTCCTGGCGCCGGTGGCACCAGGCTCATCAAAACCGTTGGTCCCGGCACTGGAAGCGCCGGGCTCATAATAGGTGTGAGAGTGCTTGGGTGGACTTACCTGCAGCAGACCATGCTGCTTACTTACCAGCCTCTTAGAAGTCATCTGTGAATAGGAACTACTTTCTTACCTGGGTGGGGCAGCTCCACTCCCTGGATACAGCACTGGAACTCTTCTGGAAACTGGAACTCTTTTCTTACCTAGGCGGGGCCGGGGAAGAAGACGCCTCATCACTCCTAGGCTATTTAAACCACACCCGATAGATGAAGCGTGCTTCGCGTTATTCTGCATCTGCAGCAGAACACTCACTGAGTCTGCTCCGGCCCTTCATCTTCTGATCCTGAACCTGCAAGAATTCTACTTACCATTTGGATATCCAGCCAACATCAGCATCTGTAAAGAACAGAAACAACAGGTTAGCAAGACGAACTTTACACGCAGTGCTTACTTACCTGATTCATCGGCGGCGGCCGCTTCTTCACACCGCATCTCCACCTGCAACGACAAAGGCATTGTCATACTCACCGGCACGCTGTAAATTCCGGATTTCTTCGTTCCGCATCGGCATCTGTGAAGACAAAGCATCGTTAACAACTTACTGGCAATCCGCGAACTCCGGCGCTGCAATCCAACATCTGCAAGACAAATAAAAGACATTAAGCAGGTATTTACTTACGTCCATCACGCTCTTCGCAATAAAACGCCTGCGAATACCCCGGCGTCTCTTAACACGAATTAAGCTGCAAGGAAAAAGACAGTTAAAGCGCTTGCCATACTTACGAACTTCTAGGCGCTTCAATTCATTCTCCATCTCAGAAGCCCTGCAATACATAAGGGGAAAGGCATTAAAGACTATAAAAACAAAAGGTGTCCAGAAACTCACCGCTCGTGAAGATAACGACGGTAACCACCCTCTGAACTCAAGAGGCCTACGTTTCACCAGTGAAGGAACTGGCAACGGCACCCTGCACCAGACTCAGATGGAGAGCCCAGCATTCACCTATATAAGGTGAGCACGTTAACCCCGGGGGGGGGCTCTACGAAAAAGCTGAGAAGCGAGAGAGAGAGAGAGAGAGAGGGACATCCGACAACCCAGACCATTAACCCCCATATTTTTTCACCTGCAGAAACCTCACTCTTCGAGTCCGCCACACAGTGCGAAGAGGTTCGACCCCAGAGGCCAATCGAGTCCTGCACATCACTTTCCGAGTCACAGACAGCTTCCGGCCAAGACCCGCGCCTCCGTGGGAATCAGGTGAGCGTTACATTCACCTACTTGTATACATCCCTTGATACGAATATTCATTTTACAAAACCCCCCAAAAAAATCATATTTGGAATCAAATTCTTTCAACGCACAAGTCGCTTACATACATACCGTCGTAAACAGTGTACGTCATTTAGTCAAAATAGACATTTTGAATTTCAGCTGATTGATGGCAAGTGCACTCGATCAGAGATCACCATGCAAAACTAACTTATTCAAATGTTGCACTGAAGCATTTGGCATTGCATTCTGCATACCTCAGACTCGGGAACAGCTCCAAAGAATGATGTAACTATAGTCGAGGTACCATCATCACCCTGTAACACAGTACTTGTTTCAGAATGGATGAAAACAGTGAAATTGAACAGAGACTATTGGATGCAGACATTTGGTACATATATATAAAAACGCATAAATGATACATTATGTAAACAAACGGCCAGATACATAAACTATTTCATATTATTTAGAATTCCATGTATAATACATTAGTGTAATCATAAAATTACCTGATAGGCGCTCAAAGTGGTTGTGGACTCTGGGAAAGAAAAGGATGCAGAATCTAGCTTCTTCATTTTCAGTGAATAGCCACGAAGTGATAAAGTGAGAATTACATTTGCATTAGATATGTGGGAAGATCCAACTGTCAATAATATTGTAAAGACTGGAGGGGGGTGTCTATACTTCCGCTCTCTATATGGTAGAGGAGATGCACAGAGGAACCCAGCCATGATTCTCTATTATTGGTAACGTAGTTGAGCAATCAAGGCCTAGCTTCTCAGGAGGTGATGCAGGCTGGTTCTTAAGTACAGTGTAGTCCCCGAACCCCCACAAAGGAATGTCCGCACACTGTATTACTGAAAACACAGTCTTTATATAATTAATATTTAAAGGTATGTACACAATCACAATAACGCACTTTGTACTCGGAAATCAACAATGATAAATATATACAATTCTAAAGTGGTACCACCAATGTTATCAAATCTCATTAAAGTGCATCAACTGTACGGTTAAAATGTCACACAGATCAATAACAAGGACACCAGCAATAGAGATAGGAAAGAACGCAAGATGGTTGAAACAATAGACAGAATACTGTCCCCTACCACTAGGAACAGTTCTGTGTGGAGATCCCCCCACCTGGGCAACCTATAAAATAAAGGTATATAGCACAAGCCCAGTCCATATATTGTTCACTAGTCTTATTTCCTCCTATTAATGTTTTATCCCCCCAATGTACCTGGTGGAGTAGAGTTCTTCGAAGACGCGTCGAAGGATCCTTCTTGAGTGACTCCTTTAAAGCAGGAGCCACGGATCGTCGAGAGGCGTCGAAGATGGTGAACTTGTCGTCGACGGCGGCAATGAGAAGTACAAGGGTGCCGAGACCCCGATGTCGATCCAGGCGGTGCTCGTCAGCAACGTCCTGCGAGGATGAGGTGTGCGGGGTACCTCAGTGATGGATTGTTCAGGACCCCAAAGAGTTTCAGAAGAACTGTGGCCCAGCAAGGGCGTCGAGTCGTCAAAGTCTTTGTGGCCTCCAGGTGGCAGGAAACCCACCGGCGGATTCTCCTCAGCGCCTTGGTCGTCCTCGACTTTCTCCGGCAGGACAAAGCGGTCGACATTGCGGACAAGGGAGTTCTTGGATTCAAATGTTCTTAGGCAAAGGAGCGGGCGGCTCCGGTCACCAGCGGCACGGCGTCAAGTGGTCCCCACGACTGGGCAACACAACTTCGATGGGCCTCCAGCGGTTACACAAACCTGCGAACCCTGGTCGACGGCAATAGACTTCGACAGCGGTGAAGTCCGGGTGCTTTGCTTCGTTCTCCTCAGCGGTCCTATCTCGGGTCGGCAGCCTTTCGAGGGTCTGACTTCCAGGGGGCTTCGGCGAAGGTTAGCGGTGCTCGATGGTCCCTCGGAGCACGGGAAGAGGGCGCCTTACCAGGTCCTCTCTCGGATCAGTCTTCGAAGAATTTCGGCAGCTTTCAGATCAGGTCGAAGCACATGCAACAGCAAGTCTTCTTCTTCCAGCTGGGCGTCGAGGATCAGCAGTTCCAGTTACTCTTAAAGTGTAGACACAGCTTCTGAACGCTTCTGAACAATTTCCAGTGGTGAGAGGTCCTCAGATATACTATCTTGTCTCTCATCCACACTGCTGGGTCACTCTCAGCAGCCAATCATACAGAAGGGCATTCATGCAGTCAGTCAGCCAATCAGGCACACAGTGCATTCAGGCCATCCTCCTCCCTCTCAGACACTCACAACAAGGAATGTGGATTGGGACAAGTACCCAGCCATTCAACACTACACACTGCATTCAGACCAGTTTCGGGCAGGGCTGTCTCAGTCTTTGTCTCTCATACCAGAAACCAGACAGCCACAACAAGAAGTGCATATTGGTCACACACTCCATTCACCCAGGTCCCACCCACAGGGCAGACCCACAACATACAGTCACTGGGAAGGCTCCAGTCAGTCTGGACTGGACTTCACAACAACACCATATATGGAACTTCCACCCAACAGCCAGTCAGGGGGAAGGGACAGTGTCAGGGCTTCCCAGGACTTTGGGAAAACAAGGTAACAGGCAATAGAAAGCACAAGGCCACAGGGGCCATCTTGTTTTCCATCAGGAATCAACTGATTCCAATGGCAGGGCCTGAGCATCCCAAAATGGAGGATACTCAGCGCACCTGTCAAATTCAGCATGGACCTGTCACCAGCCCATACCCAGCTCTGCGGGCCACCCACAGGTGCCCAGAAACATACACTAGGGGCACAGGGTTGTACCCCGACCCATGGGTGCCGTAAGGGTATCCCACGGGTCTGTTCACCAAGCAAAAAGAGAGAGAGCTGCACCGCCAGGAGTCCCACATGAACTCCTGCGCAGAAAACACGACAGAACACACAATAAAAAGGCAGTAAAGGACAAGGATACGGAGGCCCTGTCCCTTCGATGCATTTCCAGCATCACAAATATGAACTTCTGCAAGTCTGTATGGCACACCATTGGTATACTGGAATTTTCGGTGTTGTCGCCAGTATCGAAGGTCTGTGCTTCAGTCAATATGCTCACCTAAAAGAATTAAAATGTGAAGCAACTGATTAAGATAAGATTATGCTTATTTTGAAGTGCACTATTGCATACTCATCTCTGATGCTCATAAAACCAGGGACATATGTCTAGCAAAATGTGGTATAGTTCTAAAGTAATACTTCCTGGTAAATATGCAAAGTTTAGTAAGAAACATTTACACCGAAAGCACCAATCCGTTCATGTAGTTATCTGTTCGGTACCCCAAGGCCTACAGCTAATTCATCATCTACAGCTAGTCCCGCGTGTGCATTAATAGATTTGGAATTGCGTTCGGAAGCAATTTACGAGAGGTTCTGAGTCGACGCTTTTTTGTGTACTGCGATGGGTTCTACATATCTGGGGCAAAGTGCAGGTTGCATATGCAGTATTTATCGCCCTTCAAGTCCCTCGAGACTTCGAGGGTTCTATTTTCAAGCTCATCTGGCGCAAATCCACAATATCTGACCCATTCTCTTATTCGATCTATATTCCTCGGGAATGTATGCATTATTGTGCCCTTAGGTTTGGAATAGGTCTTAGAATGGCAACTGGCAACCATACACGCAGGCATTCTTGAAAATTATTCTGTTCTGATCCTGATGTCCACCTTGATGGTCGTGCAGCTATAGAATACCTCCGTCCCCAAGTACCGCTCGAGCAGAGAAAATACACTGCCCGAGCAATCTTTGAGGCCACAGGTGGTGAGTGACGTCGTCTGTTGGATACCGAGAACACCGGAAGGACCCCTGAGTGCTGTAAGGCAAAAGTTAGGTTCAGAATTGCTTTGATCAATAATGGCAGTGTAAGCAATCAAGAGTAACCAACACAGCTTACCCGGGGAATGATGGAACAGGTGGGAAACCTGAATGGACGACAAGGGAAGACCAACAGCAGGCTGGAAAATACTGCAGTTCCTCCGACTCACACCTGAAGTCAGTTCGTAGTTCAAAAGTTCACCAAAACAGAAGGAATAAACCAAAGCCAAAATCCAGGATCAGATGGAGGGTCAAGAGTTCCAAAGTTCCAAAGAAATGCGTCGAATCCAAGGGTAATCCAAATCCAAATCCAAATAACGTTCCGTGGTCAAGATCCAAAAGGTAACAAGAAAAACGAGGAGTAAGGCCGAACAGGTCTTTCTGGTTGAAACAGCTGTGAAGCACTGAATGTTTCTCCTCGGTTCCTTTTAAAGGGAGTCAAAATCATATGACTGGTCACATGACCGTGCAGGGCGTCACGTGAGGTTGGACGCCATCCATGATTGGTTGTCGAAGCATAGACGCCAGTGTTGGCTAGCCGATCCCTTGACTAGTCACGTGATTGCTCCCGTACGCGGGAGCAGAGCCGGCGACCACAGTGCCGTCGGGCATGAATGAGGCGCCAGGGCAGACGCCAACCTGGAAACGGGCGAAAAGAGAAGGTGTTGCCCCTTCGTACATCCCGCCTGCTGTGTCTTCCCCGTTGGTGTGGGTGATGGGTATGAGTACGGCTGCTGCCGGATAATTGTCGGGAGGACGTGACAGAGCCCCCCCCCAAAGGCCCACGACCACGTGGGCTCGTAGGATTGTCGCGATGAAAACGGGCCAACAAACGGGGAGCATGCACATCCCGGGAAGCAACCCATGACCGATCTTCAGGGCCATAACCCAACCAGTCCACTAAATACTGCAGAACACCCCTGTGGATACGGGAACCCAAGATAGCCCGGACCTCGTAAACATCGGGTGAAGAGACAGAAACAGGAGCAGGAGGTGAACCCAAGCGGGTGGATCCAGGGCAGGGTTTAAGAAGGGAAATATGGAAAACCGGGTGGATCCGCCAGGCAGACGGCACCGCCAGCCGCAGCGCCACCGGGTTCAGCACCTTGACCACCCTATAAGGACCCACAAAACGGGGCAACAGCTTGCGGCAACCATGGATATGCAGATGACGAGTGGAAAGCCACACCCTATCCCCAACCTTATAAACGGGTGGAACAGCTCTCTTTTTATCGGCAGCCTCCTTCATGGAAGCTTGAGCCTCATGTAAATGGACCAAAGTCTGAGCATGGACAGAAACAATGTCTCGGGCACAAGCAGATGCTGCGGGGGTGCTGGAAGAGGAAAAATCAGGAATGGGAAGGGTACGTGGATGTTGACCGTAAAGGGAAAAGAAAGGGGAGTGACCAGTAGAAGAGTGCAGAGCATTGTTGTAGGCAAACTCCGCAAGCTGTAGTAAATTGAGCCATGTATCCTGATATTGCAGCGTCAAGCAACGTAGATACTGCTCCATCGTTTGGTTGGCCCTTTCCGTCTGCCCATCACTCTCTGGATGATACGAAGAGGAAAACCGGGCATCAATGCCCAACAGAGTGGTAAGGGCCCGCCAAAAGCGGGAAGTGAACTGGGACCCACGATCAGATACCAACACATGGGGTAAACCAAAAAGACAGAATACATGTTTGAAAAAATGTTTGGCCAGAACTGGGGCAGAAGGAATGCCTTTACAAGGTATGAAACGTGCAAACTTGGTATACGAGTCGACTACGACCCAAATAGTGTCAAACCCTTGGGTGCGAGGAAGATCAGTGACTAAGTCCATGGAGACCGTATGCCAAGGTCGCGGAGGAATGGGGAGAGGATGAAGAAGACCCAAGGGCCGCCCCCTGCGTGATTTGCCCTGGGCACATACCGCACAAGTATTGACGTAGTCACACACGTCACGCTTCATCGTGGGCCACCAGCACCATCGTTTAAGGAGATCCAAAGTGCGTAGTTGTCCGGGGTGGCCGTTGATGGCAGCGTCGTGGGACCAGGTCAGCGCTTGATTTCGGGTCTCACTTGTGGGTAGAAAGAGTTTACCACCATGAACAAAGGGCAGCCCATCCTGTATGACCGGATCCCACTCTGCCAGTGATTGCGGATACTGAGAGACCCATTGGCGGATATCTGACAACAAAGAAGGAGTTGGTGTGCATAGACAGATTACATGATTCTTTCCTAACAGGGTGTCCGGAAAACAAGGAAGAGTCTCCCCCCCAGGTGAACGGGATAGGGCATCGGCTTTACCGTGACCAACACCGGGCCTATGTTTGACCACAAAATCATATGCGGCAAAGAACAAATGCCACCTAACCTGTCGACTGTTTGTGCATTTCAAGGAAGCAAGGTCTTGTAGATTCTTATGGTCAGTATACACCGTGGTTTGATGTTTGGCACCTAAGAGGTGATGTCTCCAGACCTGTAGTGCATCCTTAATAGCTAGCAGTTCCTTTTCTGTAACCGTATAATGTGATTCGGTAGTCGTAAATTTGCGTGAATGGAACGCTACTGGATGCAAACGGTTGGTGGTGGGACAGACCTGTGATAATACTGCACCCAAGGCAAAAGATGAGGCGTCTGCTTCTAGAATATAAGGAAGGTCGGGGTCAGGGTGCTGTAACACCGGAGCAGTGGTGAACAGGACTTTCAATAAATCAAAAGCAGATTGTTGTGCCGTGGACCATACATAAGGGACAGAAGGACTAGTGAGTGCCGTGAGTGGAGCCACAACCGAAGAAAACCCTGATATGAACCTCCGATAGAAGTTTGCAAATCCTAGGAATGATTGCAACTGCTTTAGATTGGTTGGGACCGGCCAGTCATCAATCGCCCGAACCTTGGTTTGATTCATGGAAAGTCCTTTGGGCGAGATATGGAACCCCAGGAATTCAACCTGATTGGTGTGGAACAAACATTTCTCGGGCTTGGCATAAAGAGCGTTGTTTTGTAAACGCGACAGTACTTCCCTGACATGTTTTGTGTGTTCATCAAGGGAGGTGGAGAACACCAGTATGTCATCTAAATAAACAACTACATAAGTGTTCAGTATATCATTGAAAATATCGTCCATGAAGTGTTGAAAAGTAGCCGGGGCATTACAAAGGCCAAAAGGCATGACCGTATACTCAAATAGACCTTGTCGGGAGCAGAATGCAGTCTTCCATTCGTCCCCGTCACGTATGCGGATGAGATTGTATGCCCCGCGAAGGTCGAGTTTGGTATAAATGGTAGCATGGGTGAGTTTGTCCAGTAAAGGAGTGATCAGTGGTATGGGATAACGGTTCTTCACCGTAACGGCATTTAGGCGCCTATAATCGACACAGGGACGGAGATCCCCTTCCTTTTTTGGAACAAAGAAAATAGGGCTTGCAGCCGGAGAAGTCGATGGACGAATATGACCTAACCTTAAAGCTTGCTGGATATAGTCCTGCAAGGTTTGCTCTTCTACCTGTGTCAGAGAGTAGATACGGCCCTTTGGGATAGATGCACCAGGGACCAGGTCGATGGGACAATCGTAAGGCCTATGCGGGGGCAGGCCTTCTGCAGATTTCTTATCAAATACCGCCAAGAAATCGTGATAAACAGCAGGTATCCCATCCGTGACAGCACCTACCATGTGTGTATCATGACGATCGTGGTTGTCTCCTATTGCCATGGAATTAATGCTACCCAAGATTCCCGCGGGACTGGAAGACTGGGGTGTTGCCAGTAAACAATAGCATTGACATATTTCAGATTCAAACGAGACCTGACCCGTCCCCCAGTTGATGAGGGGATTGTGTAGTTTTAGCCAAGGAATGCCTAAAATCACACCGAACTGAGGAGTGGCAATGAGGTCAAAGGATATTGTTTCTTTGTGATTTTCTTGGATAATTAACTCTAATGGTGCTGTCTGTTGCCGTATCGGACCAGATGTAAGCGAAGAACCATCTACCGCCTGGACTGGTTCAGGACAGTGCTTTGTGACCAAAGGTAGGTTCAATGAACGGGCCAGTGCTATGTCGATGAAGCAGCCTGTAGCACCTGAGTCTATTACTATTGACACTGCGTGGGAATCTGCGGCATGTTTCAGAGCGGCCTGAACTATAATGGGACGTACAGGGCCGAAGGTAGGTTCAGAGGTATTCCGGATAGTACTCGCTCCCACCTCTGATCTTAGGGGCGAGTCTTCTGAAAACCCTGATGTCTATTCTTTGGACGGCGAGGACATTCTTTTACAAAATGCCCGGGGAGACCGCAGTAAAAACAGGCATTGTCCGTTCGCCTGCGTTCTCGCTCAACATGTGAGATGGGGCTGCGGATCCCGCCTATCTGCATGGGTTCGGGAGTGACAGTGGTAGTGGCAGTGGATGGCAGAGGTAGCGAGGAGGCAACGTCCCCGCGCCGTTCCATTCGTCTGGCGTCGAGTTGTAATGTTAGATCTACCAAATCAGCATATACAGTGGGAAGCGTAGGTACCACAGACAAGGCATCTTTCATGACGCCGGATAAACCCCGGTAATATACTACAGCCTTTTTATTTTCCGGCCAGGAAGTCTCAGCAGACAACTGGTTGAACCTAGTGATGTATTCTATGAGGCTTGATCGACCCTGCGTGAGATCCAGAAGTTCCATGTCTCTGGACTGTGCTTTGTGTCTGGTGTCAAATACTTTCGCCATCTCTTGGGTTAGTAACTCAAAATCATAAAGCGCAGGATGATTGTTTTCTAACAATGGATTAGCCCATGTGGCGGCTACCCCAGATAAATGTGAAAGAAGAAATGCTGCCTTTGACACAGGATCGGGGAATGCCTGAGGACGACACATGAAATGTAGTTTACAGTGATTGATGAAAGTGCGATATTTCTTTGGGTCGCCCTGGTATCTCTCGGGAGCAGCCAAAGGAGATGGGTTTTGGATTACCACAGGAGTGGCAGGGATGGAAGGGGGTATGGCAAGAGGAGGGCTAACTTCATCAAATGCAGCTTCTGCAGGCAGGGGCTGACGTGCACTTAATACCGTGTCGAGGCGATGATGTAAAGCGGTGGTGGCTGCGGTCATGTCCGCTCGAAGTGTTGCAGTAGCGGTTGCCATATCGGTCCTGAGTGCTGACACTGCCTGCATTAAAGCCGTCACGGGGTCCCCGGAGGAGGTATCCATTGCTGGACGACCAATAGGCTTCACAGTCTATTCTGTTCTGATCCTGATGTCCACCTTGATGGTCGTGCAGCTATAGAATACCTCCGTCCCCAAGTACCGCTCGAGCAGAGAAAATACACTGCCCGAGCAATCTTTGAGGCCACAGGTGGTGAGTGACGTCGTCTGTTGGATACCGAGAACACCGGAAGGACCCCTGAGTGCTGTAAGGCAAAAGTTAGGTTCAGAATTGCTTTGATCAATAATGGCAGTGTAAGCAATCAAGAGTAACCAACACAGCTTACCCGGGGAATGATGGAACAGGTGGGAAACCTGAATGGACGACAAGGGAAGACCAACAGCAGGCTGGAAAATACTGCAGTTCCTCCGACTCACACCTGAAGTCAGTTCGTAGTTCAAAAGTTCACCAAAACAGAAGGAATAAACCAAAGCCAAAATCCAGGATCAGATGGAGGGTCAAGAGTTCCAAAGTTCCAAAGAAATGCGTCGAATCCAAGGGTAATCCAAATCCAAATCCAAATAACGTTCCGTGGTCAAGATCCAAAAGGTAACAAGAAAAACGAGGAGTAAGGCCGAACAGGTCTTTCTGGTTGAAACAGCTGTGAAGCACTGAATGTTTCTCCTCGGTTCCTTTTAAAGGGAGTCAAAATCATATGACTGGTCACATGACCGTGCAGGGCGTCACGTGAGGTTGGACGCCATCCATGATTGGTTGTCGAAGCATAGACGCCAGTGTTGGCTAGCCGATCCCTTGACTAGTCACGTGATTGCTCCCGTACGCGGGAGCAGAGCCGGCGACCACAGTGCCGTCGGGCATGAATGAGGCGCCAGGGCAGACGCCAACCTGGAAACGGGCGAAAAGAGAAGGTGTTGCCCCTTCGTACATCCCGCCTGCTGTGTCTTCCCCGTTGGTGTGGGTGATGGGTATGAGTACGGCTGCTGCCGGATAATTGTCGGGAGGACGTGACAAAAATCTGTTAAAAAAAGGGACACATAGTTACAATAATGTTTGAAAAATCTGTTTTAAAAAAGGGACATATATTTACAATAATGTTTTACACAAATGCGTGATAGGGATGGAATTATATCATAATGTTTCTATGCAATGTTTGTTTTGGTCAAAGAAGCAAAACCTGTGTAGCGTAGTCGACTAGACAATAGGATAACTTTCACACAGAATTTATTGAGGTGACGAAAATTGTAACGTGTTAGTCATTCGTTGAATGTACTTTCTTGCATCAAAAGGAAACATGCTTATAGACATGGTCTGCGAAGGATGCAATTCTATCCCAATTGACACTGTTGACACTTGCTATATACCGAGAACAGAACCAATCAAATAAAAGACAATGGTAAAGGCAATGAGATGAATGAACATTACACTACTGGGTACATTCGTTCAAAATAGATAGAATTTTACAGAGATCAAACCTGCACTTACCTTGACTAACTAACAATGAGATTCAGCAAGCTGGGTAGTTAGTAGTAGGAGAAAAGGTAGCGCGATCCAGAGTTGACTTCCAGTGCTCACAGTTGCTCACAGGTAGCACGGTCACGAGTTGACTTCCAGTGCTCACAGATGCTCACAGGTAGCACGATCAGGAGGTGACTTCCAGTGCTCACAGATGTTGTCAGGACAAATATCAAAGGGTTTATAAAGAATTAGAAAAGCAGGTGTGTATGTGAATGAGTGACTTGTTTATGGCATGGTCTTATGTGGATTGAAGGGGCGCGGTCTGCATCAAGGCAACAGGCCTGCAGACACTGGGTCTGGGGATGTCCTGAGTACAACGGCCGCTTTGTGGAAGATAACTTTGAAGTGTGGAAGGTGTAATGCACCTCGGACGTTCCCATCCTGCCAGCACCCTCGGGAGGGAAGGGCCACAGTTGCGAACTGTCATTGACACTGGAGGGGGGATGGATACCCAAAAGGCATGGGGAAAGGAGCCAGAACACTGCTGAATGGAGATGACACACTTATGAGGACATCCTGCCAGCGTAAGGAAGGAGGGGTTGTTTTGCCTCATCACTAGTGCCAGAAGAGAAATCCTGGCAACAATAGAAGAGGGCCTACTGCAGGACCCAGTCCAAATCCATTTTGTATAAACCTCTGACTCCATTTAGGAGTAGGCAGCGTTCAGATTAATGTGAAGCTTCCTCTCCCCTTTTGCAGCGCCGCGAACAGCGAACACAGCCAGCCTCCACCTTTTACTCCCCCCGAGCCTGTGCCAGACAAACTCATTTCATAGGGATGTACTGGCTTGATTTGTTGCTAGCAAACAGGGTATTCTTTTATCCTTCCACTGAGCTCATCTGCCTTGTGTGTGACCGGGCCAAATGCTGCCCTGCAACCCATCAATCTCCACAAAGCTGCTCTTGCGCCTTTCGCCCCATCCTGTGGAAGTTATCGCATGGTTGCCCCATGTGCCCATACATTCTCACTTTGGTGTCGCACGCACCAGGAGAGTAAGACTATTGCACCCCTTACGCCCACAAAGGCCTCGAAATTAGACATGTTTAAATGTAGTTACAATTTATAGTTATCCCCACATTCTAGGGGTTGTACACGATTTGCATTATTCATTGTGTGTCAGAAAATGTTATGTAGTTTGGAAAGTCAGGAGTGACCAACAACCGCGGAATTGACCAGACCTTGACATCGCCCAGATGAGCGCGGTCGACCCACGTGCAGCAGAGTTCTCTGTGTGCTGACTTTACATAAAGCCTTTATACTTCTCTCAACCACTCTACCAGTCTCATTCCCTTCTGGATGTGTCCATTTACTAAAGCTTATATTTGGGGACTCTGTACCCTCATCAGCCCTGCAAGGACAAGTTAGCGTGTCCTTGATTCACTGAAAAATTGAAACACCTATTCGTAATAGTTCAATTGTATTTTATTTGGTGTCTGATATTGATATCACACATGTACTAATCATTGTACATTTCGGTGTGCTGCACAGTGTGGGAAAATCCCCTGTACTGTCCACTGTCGCAGGGGAATTTTGCGCAAATGGCTCCAACGACACAGGCTGGTATTACTCGTTGAACGCAGTGTCCAAGCCTCCCATGAAGCCACCATGTAAACGAGCGATAGGCCACCATCCTGTACCACCTGTGAAAGAGAAACATACAGAGGAACATGATAAGTGTACAAACCTTAGTTGAACATGCAAACTTGTATTCTATGGCATAGTTGACAGTACAAATGTTACTTCATGGATCAATGAACTTGGGCTTTATAGTGTAGACACATCACATAAGTGAACACCCATGCAATCCATAACGTTTGGGGGACAGAGAAATATTGTTTCTTGCTTCTACATGAAAGACACATAAGATGACCACTATGATTTGAACAGAGCGCGAGAAAACTGTTGATTTGCCAGACTACATTCATTTGGCAGTGATAGATCAAAGTTACGACAATATAGGAGGCATCCATGTCCTAAGTTAAATGACATCTAGAGCACACTTACTTGGACTGCGAGGGCGAACTGTTGCTCTAAGTTCGTGCATAAGCACCATCATAATCATCAACACGGACCTTGTGAGGCAGGCTGCCCTGAAGTCATGCAGCTTGGTAACGCATAGCGTTGGTGTGTATTTTTCCGATATGTAGGTCAAGCATCCAGAGTTTTCTCAGCAGCAGCAGTTCTCCACCTCGGTTGGCATGACCTCGCACTGATTGCAGGTACACCAGGTGGAGACCTCGTCCATGTTGATCAGGTGATTCGTCTTCCCAACTGTCGTCCGAAGCCCCATTGTTTCCGCATCTTTCTCTGTCCACTAATTCTGCCTCGGAATACTCTGCCTCGTACTGGTAGGGCATTATTGATGCCATCATATGACAAAATTAAAATCAATAGTAATACTGGCACTAGTATCTGTATGCACGGGCTACGAGCAAGGAGGATAGCGGAACAGAGCAGAAACGAGTCACAGTTTATTAAAAAAAAAAAAGACAGTCAAATGACTGAAAAAGCAACTCTGATGTTGTCTGATGAGAAGCAGTCCGTTTATACTTCTTAAGGAAAGAGGCGTCCTGCCATTTCCATGGAGACATGCCATTAGCAGACAACGTTGACACGAGACGTGCATTTGCATTGTGAAATGGGCCGTACGCGTCGAGTGATGTCAGCTTCAAGGGCCGGGGACAATGATTTAGTGCCGAAAGGGCACTTGAGCTTAGGGCGATGCAGTAACGGATAAGATTAGCACAAAATGGCCACGCCCTGCTGCCTGATTTCGCAAGTGTAAAAGTGAGGAAAACCACGGTAAGGTGCATAGGAACTTTTTTACGATCGATCAGCATATGCTTAAAAACACATGCCCGAACACTTGGGACAATAATATTTTTGAGCTCATTACTCCTTTAACCAGTATCTTGCATTTCATGCTTAGAACTCGCTTCACTTCCGGCCTAACTTCATCTGAGGTATTCCAGTTACAGCAACAGTGGTGCCCTTACGGCCCTGCCTGTTATGTTGGCATCTTGCATAGCACATTATGCCAGAGCAAGTTCGTCTAACAGTATTGATGGTGAAGAGGAGAGAGGGATGGGAGGAAAAGTGAAGAATGCAGGACATCAACGTAATCACTGGTGCACCAACAGACCTTTGCTGTAGGGCCTCTTCTCCTTGAACGACGATGAGTACCCAGTTCTCCAGTAGAGATAGCTTGGCATCCCTTAAACCCTTACCTTTAATGGTTGTCTGCAGTGCATGCACTTCCTGCTCAGAATAAAGCCCAGGTACTGCTGCCCCAGCAACCACTGGGCCTTGGCAGCATTCAGCCTGTGGTTTAGTTGAGACTGTGCTCTTCTTAAGCCATTCTCTGGATCCTCTCACAATACTCTGCATATATGCAACCCGTCGGGGGACAGAGCCAGCCTCAAATTTGAGCAGGCGAGGTGTCTGAATGACAGTTTATACGGCTGACCATAGCCCCATTGGGCTGTTGACCCCCCTCACTTCCTAAGAGTCAAGGAGGCTGAATAGCCAGTAATGATAATGCTAAGGGTGAATCTGTCACCCCAATTCAGGGGCTATTTAGGCCACAAAAAGGGGCTGGGGGGCGGGAGGCTCTAAAATCTGTATCCACTAGTTAAGTCACTCTGGCTTTAGAAAGAAATTAATTCACTTTAAAAGTATTTCTTTTTTAACCGTAATGGAAATCATTTCGTTCTAGAGTCAGAGGAATTTGAGAAGAAATTATTTCCGTGCTGGTTGCTGCGAGACAGGCCTCCAGCTCCTCTGCACATGACAGGAATCAAACATCTCTACCTGCTTTCTGGTTCCTGTCTGCCTGAATCATGGGAGCCAGTCAGAAGCCTGCCTGAAGAGTAGTTCCTCGGAGCAACGGATTCTGTGAGATGGGTAAGAATATGTGTTTATTTTTTGTAAATGTGTGTGCGTGCGAGGGTGTTGCATGTGCATGATAAATGTTTGTTGGTATGTATGCGTGCATACATGGAAAGGTATCTATAGTGTAAGTAACTCATGGTGGCAACAGTAAAGACAGACACAAGTGATCACAGTTCAAGGGTGTTTATTAAACTGTATAATGGGTGAGGAAAAAGCAGAGCAAGCTACGACCATCAAATAATAAGGCAGTCCTAGTGACGTCTTGTTAAATAAAAAGGGCCTATACTAAAAAACCTATTGCCAATCCTTAAAACTAAGTTACAAAACAGTGTGGGATAATGTTCTCAAGAAAAGAAAGAAGTGTTCACCAAATGATAAGCCAGGATGGTATAGCTGTGATCTGCCTTCCCCACGTTTTTATCATGGGACAAGGCAGGACCTTTGGCCACAGCACACTCCTCGGCCTCTCCAGCATGAGAATACAGTTCCTTTCAATGATGCCAGAGCCTTCTTGTGCCAAGTCTCCTTTCCTGCAAAATCTCTTGCCTTAGCAGGCCTGCTGTACCATAAACAATAAACAAACGAAAAGTTCCTTTGATAATCTTTCATGTTGGGCGATTGCTCTTCGCCCCTTGGATTTCCCTCAGCCGTGCTCTGATCCTTCTTGCAGCGCTAGCCTCCCTCAGTCGAGTTCAATACGGCCTTTCACTCAAAAACGTTTCATTCAACAGTCTAAATGTATTTTTAAACAACTATTCATTGAGGGCATCCCTCAGCCGGAATCACACTTGTCGCCAAGATGTCCACGGGTATATCGCTGTATATCCCAATTTGCAGGCATCCCTCTTTCGGGTTCACACTTGCCTGTTTCACAGTTCAATCAGTTTTCTCCAATGTGTCAAAGACTTTCGAGTGTACGAGGGGTTTTGCTCGAACCTCATAGGACCACTTCGACACTTCACACAGGCCTCTTCTAAGGCCTCATGGCTTGCGTAGTTTCAACAAAACAACCCAACCCACAAAAGTTTCAGTCAGAGTCCTTTCGAATGAGCACCCTCGTGACCCCTGACCACTCTGCTCCTAAACCTTTTACTTGGGTTTCTTTAAAGTTTCAACTGCACAAGTTCTTTGTTCAATAAGGTTGTCGCCTGCAACCTTGGGCCTAGCACTGTTCAGTTTTACTATCTGTCTTCTCCGACTCACCGCTTGTGCTGAATGATTGGAGTTACTCGTCTCGGGAGTCAAGGATGGCATCACAGTGGCAAGCGCTTCTCCCCACTTTGGTTATCAGTGTGGAAGGGACCTGTGTGCTGTTAACACCTGTCACACCACATGCCAGCTGGACGGCCCGGTCTTATGGTTTTCCTTTCCGAGGCTTTGCGGGTCTGAGTTGAAAAGGGCAATAGCAATTCCCTTCTCATCGTCCCTGCAGGTCTCTCCGCCTTTCTCCTCCGTTTGAACTACCGGTCCGGAATAGCTACTTCCTTGTGCGTTCGGCCTTGCTCGAAGTGTGCTTTCATGCTCTGCCTTTTATCCCTAATGGAAAGGGCCGTCAGGTGTGCGTAGTTATTGTCAATTGCCTGACTCTGCCTGACCATTGTGTTGCGACATGTCAGGTAACTGGCTTGGGTGGTAGTCCGTTGTCTGTCACGGTGTAGGAAAGTGTTTGTGTTGGAAAAGGGTGGATGGGGTAGAACCTCTGTATATCCTACACAGTAGGATGGGGAAAGGGTGTTATAGGGAAGGGGGTTCCGCATCTCACCCGTCGGTGTCCCCGAGGACCCCCCAACCAGGTGATCCTCCCGCAGTTGTCCACCCCCAGGAACTGGATCCAAAGTTATGGCCATGTCCTGGCCACCTGGATGACAGATCCCCGAGGACTAGCTGGTGAGACACCTTCAGGTTTCTTACAATAGGTAATGTGTGTGTGAATGAGTGAGAGTATGATGTATCGGTGGCTGGGTGCTCAAGTGTATGGTGAATGGGTGTGTGTTTGAATGAATCAGTGAATGGTGTGTTTAAATGAGGGAGTGAATGGTGTGTGAATGTGTGTGTGGTTGGGCCAAGGAGCTGATTTTGATGGTTAAGGGAAGGGAGTAAGAGATAGAGAGAGAGAGGATTGGTGGGAGGAATAGGGGACAGGTGGGTGGCTGTGCTAAAATGTCATTTTTAATGGGCCTCCATTAGAAAGAAAGCATGATATGTGCTACTAGTGTCAAGACAGGCATTTTAGTACAAATAGTCTAGTAATTTCTTACTGTGACTTGACATATGTTTAGTGGGCTTCTGTAATAAAGTAAGGAACATAAGTGTTATTGCATGGCTGGGCTGGCATTTTGATGCAGCCAGTATATTAATTTCTTACTATGGCTTGACTTTTTTATTGGCCATTTCTGATAAAGCAAGCATGATAAGTGTTGCTACCTGGCTGGGCTGGTATTTGGGTGCAGGCAGTCTAGCCATTTCTAACCGTAGCAGGACATCTTTTACTGGGGATCATCAAGGGTAACGCAAATATGATGAATCTTATTACGTGTCTAGACTGTTCTATATTGTGCATCCAGTTTGGACCCGTTTACTTATTCTGGCATTGTATTTTTAATGGCAACACATAAAATAATTAAAGCATTAATGCTCCTGTGCACTGTTGATGATTTTCATCTATTGGACTTTTGGATTGCACTCCCCCAGCAAAACCAACTGCAAACTATCTGGCTTTTTACCATTTCTTTTTCAGAAAGTGTGCTGTATAATGCCCCATTTTAACCCATTATTTAAAAATATTTTGGAGAAACACTCAAATCATCTTTTGGGGGTTCGGGGTCCCTCACTGCACTATGTCACTCTGGCATATTTGTGGGAAATGTTTACACCCATTCAATTAAAAATTCACCAGCTGCCACTGGGTGAGTGTCTGGTGGGTGAATGGGTATGAATGTGTGCGTGCAAGATTGGAGCTAAGGCAATGAAGGGGAACCTCTTAGTTTTCTGGCCTACCTGCTCTTTGTGGTGCAGTCTGATAGACCAACAAAATACCTAAGCTGCTAGAGAACGTCAACAATGTATATTGCTTTGCCACTCCCCGCCCAGCCTTTTTGTATGGCAAAGGCATCAAATTAGACTGCTTGGAAGAGCCCTCCTTCTTCTCGGAGCTCCAAAGTCCTCCCTGGGGTTTTCATGTCAAAATATCTTATTTCAAATTCAAGAGTAACATATTTAGAACCTAAAAAAATGCACAGATATCAAACTCACATTGATGTATTGCACACAGGGTCTGAATATTGACCTATTATTTTAATTGAACTAAATGTGTAATATTGTCCTTTGCAAGGTTCCCATTTCTTTCTTTAAAAAAAAAAAAGAGCAGGAGGTACTGTGTTAAGGGAAGAAGACCCACTGTAATGCTCTTCACCTGTGACAACCCCATGATTGCCTCACCACGCCTGCCCACCCACCGCTCCCCTTCTCAGGATGTTTCAGGCAGGGACAAACATTCCAAAATGAGCTCAATACACTCAGAAAAGGGTCCACATTCGCTAATTGCGATGAGTGACTTTTCACAGAAAACTGTTTAAGTAGAAACTGGGGGAAGGGAGAGGCACATAATTGGGAAGAATATGACAAATTGCACCCCACACTAGGCTCACACCTCTGTACCACTATCGCTTTAATTTTGTCACTTGCAGCCGGTTCACCTGTAACCCACTGAACCGTAGAGCCCACTGCCCTATGTAAAGCTGATTGTTTAACCGCTACCTGTCTGGTATTAGGTTCCCTGTAACCACGAACCACAGACAGGCTGTCATGATGTGTAACTAAGTAAGCCTTTCTTGTAACAGCGCCACGATGCCCCTGGGCTGCTTTGTGCGTTTTATAAATGCAAAAAATAAAATAAATAAATCATGGTGGGCCAGTAAAATTGATTGAAATCGTCAGCTGCTCAGTGCATTAACAAGTGAAATTGACCCAAACATTACACAAAACGGGCCCACTTCTGGCCTGTCGGCTAGCCTTTCGGGCTTTGACTAAAGGCCAGTCGGAAACTGCTCCCCAGTTAAAAGAAAAAACTATTTTGTTTACTATATTGTTACATAATCAATTTCTCTCTTGTTTATTGGCTGTCCCTCTTTCCCACCATGCTGGGAAGCTTGCCTCTGCTGGAGGCCCGACCTGAAAAAAGCTCCAAAAATGCGGCCTCAACCAGCAAATGAACTCGGGACCTGGAACCCCAATACACAAATTCTCCATTAAGCATCCGGGGCCATAGTCCCCTATATAATTAGTCCAAGCGGACCAAATGCCGGGTTCACTTGTTTCCACCTAACAGACAGGTGAGAGAATTGCTCCTCACATCCTCAATTTGGGCTGGCGCGTGTCCACCTTTTTGCTCAATTTGTGCTTGTTTCTAAAAAGAGAAGACCTTTGTTTTCTTTTTTATCATCTGGAGACTGCCGTGCTCTCTTTGGATTTTTTCTTAGCAAAATCGCTGTGATTTGTTTGGGTTTTTCATAATGTTTTTATTAAGATAATGGGCCTCATTACGAGTCCGGCGGTAACCGAGGCGGTAAAACCGCCTGGTTACCGCCGGACTCATATTACCATTCCGCCTCCGTGACTCCCGGAAATACCAGGGCATAACGACCCTTGTCCCAGGAATTCCGGAGGCGGAATTCGGTAAATCCCCATTCCCATTGAGTCTCATAGGACTCAATGGGAATGCGGAAGTGGAAACACCGGCACCAACTCGTGATGGTGCCGGTGTTTCATCGTCCCCCTGCAGGCGGGCGGTGTTAAACCCGCCAGGTCAGTCCTGGCGGGAACATCACCTCTCGCCTGCAGGAGTCAGGATCGGGCGGTCCGGAATTAACAGTGGCAGCGGGTTTACCGCCACTGTTATTTCCGGACCGCCCGACCTGTAATGAGGCCCAATGTGTACAATATTTCCTTCACCGCTGGGGGTGGCATGCCGTATGCCACATGCTTCAAGGTGCACTATTCTCAAACGGCCTAGACCATGTAATGGGGGATCATACGCTTCTTACCACACGGTTAAGCTATATATTCTTCAAAAAAGAAGGTATGCTGATGTGTGTCTGAAACCCACAATTTCCTATGACAAAAGGTATATCTATTACCCCAAACTTCTCTTATAAACCTTAAAATGTCTTTTTATTAAACACATAGATAATAATACTCATAAAAATGATCACATTACATAAAACTCCATAAAAACATGAAAACAAATTTTTCACAAAACAAGACACAAGAATAAACACATACTGTGGGTTAATTCTCTTAATCACTAGAACAACACCCTGTGAAACTTCACATTGGCGTTGTATTTCTTTTTTTCTGATGAATGTCCTACATTTATATGTGCGTTTAGGGACAGAAACTTGTGCAAGTTGGGTCTAGGAAATAAACAGAATATCAGTGTGAAATAAAAAAAGAAATACAACGCCAATGTGAAGTTTCACAGGGTGTTGTTCTAGTGATTAAGAGAATTAACCCACAGTATGTGTTTATTCTTGTGTCTTGTTTTGTGAAAAATTTGTTTTCATGTTTTTATGGAGTTTTATGTAATGTGATCATTTTTATGAGTATTATTATCTATGTGTTTAATAAAAAGACATTTTAAGGTTTATAAGAGAAGTTTGGGGTAATAGATATACCTTTTGTCATAGGAAATTGTGGGTTTCAGACACACATCAGCATACCTTCTTTTTTGAAGAATATATAGCTTAACCGTGTGGTAAGAAGCGTATGATCCCCCATTACACGGTCTAGGCCGTTTGAGAATAGTGTATTTAGAGACCTTTTGGTCTCGGAGGCGCATAGCCTAATAGTTTATCCCTTGTCCTTTCTATTGTTTTGGGTACTATAACAGGATACGTTGGTAACGTTAGGGGGCACTGTAGAGTGATGGCCTCCCAATCCGAAAAATGCTTAGCATACAATGATGAATATGTACGTAAATTGATGGAATCATTACCAGCAATGGGTCTTGATAAAGATCTAGACATTCTGAACAAAGACGATCAATGGGATGAACTTGCCCAATTAAGGAAGAGGTTAATAAGAACTGAACTTCATGCCATTATCATGTTAGAATATGTCAAAAATCAGGCATTACCACAAGGACTGATTGTAAAAAATGAACCAAGATTATTCTTAGACAATAATGACTTCAAACTCAAATGGAGTTATATCTCCAATAAATGCGGTCGAGATTGGTTAATCTTAATAATAGAGACAGCACAGGAAACTGCAAAGAAAATTGAAATCGATTTGAAGTCTTTAGAAGAAGAAATCAAAAAGAAATTTGAGGTGGAAGCGTTCAAGAGTAGCTTAGAAAAACATTTGAAAGAAATGCAAGACTTCAACACAGAGACAATCACAGAGAGAGTGAAACGAATGAAAAAGGATATACAGACCTTCACACATGAGAAGGCTTTTGTATATACTGACAAAGACCACAAATTTGGAGATCCTAAACCAGGGCAATATCCCAACCAAAAACAAAATCGTAGAGTCCGTTTCAGAAATACCTCCTACAGTTCAAGTGGTGGATCGGAGGATAATGAAGAATACAATAGAAGGGGTGATACTAATGGCGAAGGAGACAATAGATCCAATCGAGCACGTGGCACAAGAGGTAATAACCGTGGAAGAAATGGACAAAGACAGCCTTTTTTAGAAAGAGGCGATGCTCAAAGACAGTGGGCTCCAGATCGAATGCAGACCCGGAGCCACAGGGGTTGGTAGTTAATCTTTCCTCCATATCTCTCACAGATAAAGAAGTATCGGTTCTAAACAAGGGTTTAAATTTTGTAATATCAAAATATCATAATCCTTTTGAATTTAGAATTGAGTTCCAACAGTTTATGAGAAAAGTCCATCTCAAAGAGTTTTTTATGGAGAATTCCTTTGGTGAAAATAGTAACCACAGTGGTCTTAGAAACCCCTCTACTTTTTGTGCTCCATCCTCCTCGCACTCTCCGGAGTCCATTGTTTTTGAAAAAAAAGTGTTAGAAGAGATTAGAGCTCTGGAATCCAAAGGGGTCCCTGAACACTCAAATTTGAGTAAAAATTAACAAGTCATCCTTAAATCTCTGGGCACCAATCAAAACATTGTCATCCGTCAGGCGGATAAGGGAGGAGCCATAGTAGTATTAAACAGAACTGATTATGTAGCAGAATGTCTCAGACTCCTCTCAGATACCAACCACTATCTGAAAATTGATAGGGATCCTAGTGAGGAATTATCGGTTATTATCAAAGACAAAGTCATTAAAGCTATAGATATGAAATTCATCAGCAAACAAGAAGGGGAATTCCTCATGAGGAACAATGGCAGAGTACCCATTTTTTACACGTTGCCGAAGATTCATAAAAGCTTGGAAAATCCTCCGGGAAGACCTATTGTCTCGGGCATTAACTCCCTTTTAGAACCCCTATCCAAATATGTTGACTTATATCTTAGACCCTTCATACCTATTATGAGGAGCTATGTCAAAGATACGACGGATGCCATTAACAGGATAGAGGGAAATGTGTTTGATCCCGATGTCAACCTATTAATATGTTTGGATATACAAGCCCTTTATACTAACATACCACAACGTGCCACGCTAGAGGTGGTTGAGGAAACACTTCTCCAAAGGGAGGACGACCATCCAGTTCCCAACTCTTTCATTAAATGGTGCACAGAGATGGCACTCACCAACAATTTTTTCCAGTTTATGGGCCAATTCTACATGCAAGTGGAAGGTACTGCTATGGGAGCCGCTATGGCTCCAAATTTAGCAAACCTCTATGTCAACATGTTTGAGGAAACTGTCATCTATCGTAGCTTAAACCCATACCAAAATAACATCCTGTGCTGGCTGCGATACATAGATGATATTTTCATGATTTGGAAGGGGAGTAGGGATGAAGCCAAGCAATTTCTCACTTGGTTGAATGAACAAAACAGATATCTGAAATTCACTATGAATATGAGTAATACTCTAGTTAATTTTTTAGATATATCTATATACCATCATCAAGGCCTTCTGCTGATTAAACCCTATACCAAAGACACAGACAAAAATGCTCTCCTACACTTCAATAGTCACCATGCACAACATGTCAAGACTAATTTACCGTTTGGACAATTTTTACGTATTAAAAAAAACAGTAGTACAAATGAATCCTATGAAGATGGGGCTAACAAATTGATTGAGAAATTAACCAAGCGAGGCTATCCTAAACGGCTAGTGAAGGATGCAGCAAAAAGGGCATTTAATAACAACAGGGAGGCCCTCTTAGACCAACAACTTCACAGAAATCGAGAGAATAAGGAAACCCAGCTGGTATTTGTGAACACCTTTAGTAACCTATCCTATAAAATTAAGGGCATTATAAACAGGAATTGGAAGAAAGTGATGACTAAAGAATGGGCAAAACCCCTCATAGCGTTCAAAAAAAGCACAACGATACGCAATCTAGTGATGAGAAACGAGATAGGCCGCACGAGAATAAGGGAACTCCAACAGACAAGATTGTGGGATCTCCCACCAGTAACAGGGCACCATCCGTGTGGAAATTGTATTATGTGCGTACAGACCAGAAAAACAACAACAGTAGCAGTAGACTTAGGTCTTGAAAGGGAATGGAAGATTACGGAACATACCAATTGTAATACAGAAAATGTGGTATATGTTATTAAATGCCCATGTCAACTGATTTACATTGGCCAAACAATGAGAAAATGTAAAACGAGAATGGTAGAGCACAAAAGCTGCATCAAGAATAAGGTGGCTCTAGCACCACTAGTTAAACATTTTGTAGAAAACAATCACAAATATAGTGATTTTAATTGGACCATCTTAAAACACATAAAAGGCAAAACACAAGAACAAGTAAACAAAAAATTACTAAGCCTTGAACAGAAACTTATTTTTTTGACCCAGAGCCATATTCATGGACTCAATGACAAAATCGAATGGCATAATGCCTAGATGGGATGAATGTTTTTGCTGCTCAGCCTACCCGTTCATGACACCTTATGTAATAGGCATTGTGTTTTATCCGTACCTTTTCCCGGTGTTGGAAAGTTATGTGGATGTACTTGCTGGAGTTGTTTACTCTTTTCCGCCCCCACAAGTAGGGATGTATTCATGTATTTTCCTTTTCTTTGTTTGTACCTATGGGAACGTTATAACATGGCCCACAGGCATTCTACGGCTCCCATGCGAGCAGTGAGGTCATGACGTCATCGCGCATACAACGTGATGACGTCATCGCGCATTGACGTGATGACGTCATCGCGCACTCGACGTGATGACGTCATCACGCACGCACATACGGCCATATTTAAAAGAGAACGGCCATCCTGCTATCGCTTTTGGCGAGCAGGGAAACTTATGATTGATGGAGGTGTCTCAAATTGAGGTAAGCTGGAGAAATGAAACCTAATACTACCTTAGGGTGTTTAAAAGGCGTTTTTTGGGACTTAGTGTAATTATGGAGCGATGTAGCCCAAATACTAAAATGAAATACATTCTTGATGTGTTTAGATCTACACTGGGACAGACTTATGCCTTTCGGCTGCAAGTTTGGTAGAATCTGCAGAAGACCAGTTACAGAATACAGACTTAATAAGCAGCCTAATAGTAAGTGAAGGGGCTCTTATTACATCTTATTATATCTTGCATGTGTAGGACATGTGATACAGGTTGGCTTTTGAATTATACACTGACTGGGGCTTTTTTGGGGTTTTTTCTCTTTTTTCTCATTTCTCTCTCTCAGTTTGTCCTTTGATGTATCCTTGAGCCACGTGTCCCATCTGAAGGGTACAGTGGAAACATTGAAGGAATTTTATATTTCTCTACCTCTATCCAACGCAGGTAAGAGGACCTTGTTGGTGGTGATAAAAGATATCTCTATACGTAATATACAGTCTCCCTCTCTGAAACAGTATCCTTTATGTTTACCCAATTTTCTAGAATAGAAGACATTCGGAGAGATATTCCCAAAGAAAAGGAAATCTCGTTTTTTTCCCCTTTTGTTTACCATTTGGTGGTAAATTCGCCGCCTGTGGGACGTCGTCACCACAGTTTGGAAGGTATGCAAGAGTGAAGCATACGTATCCCCCTAGGTGGATCGGGCGTGTCACTATCGGAGTCTATTTATAAGATTTTACCGATAATAGATATGTGCAAACAAAAATAAAAACCCTAATAGGTTGTCTTTAACCCACAGGGTTCACAAATCACCGAACACATCTGTCAAAGAAAAAAAGCGATAGGAAAGAAGACTATCACAGTTATAGAAACACAAGCACCGAAATACCCCTGATGAATGTCCTACATTTATATGTGCGTTTAGGGACAGAAACCTGTGCAAGTTGGGTCTAGGAAATAAACAGAATATCAGTGTGAAATAAAAAAAGAAATACAACGCCAATGTGAAGTTTCACAGGGTGTTGTTCTAGTGATTAAGAGAATTAACCCACAGTATGTGTTTATTCTTGTGTCTTGTTTTGTGAAAAATTTGTTTTCATGTTTTTATGGAGTTTTATGTAATGTGATCATTTTTATGAGTATTATTATCTATGTGTTTAATAAAAAGACATTTTAAGGTTTATAAGAGAAGTTTGGGGTAATAGATATACCTTTTGTCATAGGAAATTGTGGGTTTCAGACACACATCAGCATACCTTCTTTTTTGAAGAATATACATGCTTCAAGGTGTACATCTGGTGCAACTGCCCCCATCTTGGCTGCAGACCCACCCAGAACCTGTGCCACACACCTAGGCAACCTACACTTGGGCAATCCTTGGGCCTTCTGTATGAGAATCGTCCCCCAGTTCCGGTGCCATCTTTCGTACACGCAGGTGAAAGGATGCGGTACAGCGCCGCAGTGGACAGTGGATTTCATCCTCAAACGTCGACCTTCAGATGCAGATCAGAGGATGTCCTAACCTGGCTTGCTATGCTTGGTTTGAGAGTCTTGCAGTGCCTGTTGGAAAGTTATATCCCCACTTTTGAGGATTTCTGCAGGCTGCTGATGGTCTATGGGGATGCATATGGTATCGTGCAGAAGGGACGTGACCAAGCAGTTCGGGCTGGACTGCCCCTTTTGGGGTGGGACCAATCCTGATTTTCATATGGTCTTTCCCCTTTTGTAATGGCGTGGCAGGCGAGGAAGGATCTTCTGGAGGGTTGCCCAGAGCAATGCCAGAGGTTAAGATTAATTCCAATCTTTCCAGCCATCACTTCTTTTGTTTTGCAGACTAGGTGGTGAACTAAAAAGAGTCAGGCGGCTTAATATCATGTTCTCTAAGTGGTTTTAGTTAAAATAAAATAAAACTCCTAACTTTACCTATTTCTATGAGGGAAGTTTCCTATCTACCGGAACTAAAGCTAAAGGTGCACGCCAAAACCAACATAAAAAAGTATTTTGTCTGAATCTTAACCAACTAACTGGCCCTACCACTTTAGAAAATAGCTAACTAAAAGGAAAAGTAGAGGCTTACACAACAACCTCAGTATGAGCTTCTGCCTGGCTCAACTTGTACTGGTCTTGCTCCCAGTCGCAAAGTCTCTTTGAAGCGCAATAGTATATGTTCCACAATCTTTGTATTGAGTTCTTTATATGTATGGGTTATTTTTCCAGGACACAATTTCTCTTAAGGCGTCTGCCCACTATGATATCACAGCTCCCTGTGGTTTTTTGCACGTTGGCATCCTTGCTGCAGATCATTTCCCTTTTTTTGATGTACGTGATAACTGCAGCGGTGAAAATCTCAAATCAGAAAATTCAGAATTCGAAAACGTTGGCACGCAGTAATCACGTGGATTACCCTTACCCGCATTCCCCCTAACCTCCACCCCTAAAGCCCTGTATAAGGTGAGGTGCACTAACCTATTTTGCTTTCCCGCATCCCTTTCCCTGTGGTGTCAGTTCCCTCTCCCAATTGTGGAGCGGAACTTCCGCCACAGGGTCTCTTTTTTCTTTTCTTTTTTTAAAATGTATTTCTCTTCCCCTTCCGGCTTTCCTTGTCATGGAAGCGGGTGACACACCCGCAACTCCCGAACCCATAATGCTGAACAAGGGGAGCAGGGTTGTGAGGGTGTCCCCCGCTCCCCTTGTTCAACATTATGGGATTCTGGGTTTGTTCCCATTCCGAATTCGCAGTAAATGCATATTCACCTTTTTTTCTGATATTTTCGGGAAGCTTGCTTTTGTTCACTCTCTCTATATAGGACTTGTATCTTTCCATCTTTGATACTCTTGTTGGCTATTTCAGCTTTGAATTGCAGTGTTTGTCTTACTCTGACTCAGGTTTAGTGGGGCCATGCGCCCGTTACACTCCCTTGTGTTCTCGTATCTTTTGGCAGCTATTCCAGCCTTGGATTACAGTGTTCGTATTGCTTTACCTCAGGTTTAGTGGGCCAAGTGCCTGTTACATTCTCTGGTATTCTCGTACCTACGCTGGGTTCGGTATTCATGGAAACCAGCAATCTTATGCCTGGCTAGACTGTACTCAGGCAACGTCGGCTTCTCCGTCGGTACCTCTCTCGGCAGGAAAGGCAGTTGCTGAGTGTAGCTCGGGACCTTGGGCTCTCTTCCGCTCTCGGGTCTCGGTGTCGTTTGCTGGACGCCCGCTCCGCCACTGTCCCTCAGTGATAATTAAACCAGAGAAGATGGTTCCTCTCTTAATGTCTCTTTGTCCTTGATCTGAGCCTCCTGCTCGATGAAGGTACCCACAGTTCAGCCTGTTAGGCAGAAACCTGTGCAGTGCCCTTAAGGACCACTACACACAATTAAGACTGGTACAAGCCTGTACTACTATGTCAGAGTGGTAGCAGTGGCGGAGCAGCCAGGCTTATCTCAAGAGTATATGAGCAGTAGCAGAGATTACACAAAGGGACCACAATTACTGTGACTCAAGCAAACACTGACTCAAGGTTTCAGGTAGAAAAATATAAGTACATTTATTTTTAAACCATTTATTATAAACACAACACTTCTATTAAACTCAAACAAAAACCACACGTTAAATATACTACAACTAACCAATTCACTTTGTACAGTAAGTCTCAAGGTAAGTCCCCTGTGTTTGAATGAACCGGTGTTACGAACAAAACACGTTACCCTGAATACAATTGCGATCACTTTTTGACAATTCGGTCTACTAAATAAACGCGTATCCGTGACATGAAATGCTACCGGGGCAAAAACACACTTAGCACTTGAGATACCCAGAGGGAGTTGGAGGCAAAAATAACAGGCAATATTTTGGTTAGGCAGGCAGAATCAAGAAACACTCAACGACATGAGTTCAAAAGTCAAAGGGCCGGAGCCAGGGTCGAAAGACACCGGGCCAGTTGCCGAAGATCACACGGTCAAACAGTTCACGATTCAACGTAGCCAAAAGTACTTCGATATTGTCAATGTTCGGAAGCAAAAGTTATAAGAAGGAGGGAAGATAAGGGCAAGCCTTGGAAATGAAGAAAAAGGGATTCACCCAGTTTCCTCAACAGAACACAGTACCTTGTTCCAGTGGTGCAGATGTTGCCCTGGCAGTTGTTCCTTTTGGTTTCCCGCAGACCCACGATTCCTGGAGCTTCGTTGTGAAGGAGGACGTCTGAAGGGGGTGTGCACCACACAGGGATGAAGCCGGCAGCAGCGACAAGGAATAAAAGGTGCACTCCTTAAAAAAATAGGAGAGGCTCGTCAGGTGGCTATCTGGACCACTACAGCAGTGTGCAGTGATTTCGACCAAGGAAGAGGATCCTCTGGCTGTAGAAGATGAGCTGGTTATCCCCACCAAGCTCAAGGGAAGAAGACTCCGGACTGGATCTTCTCTAAGTCGTTGAAGGAAAGATAGCTCAGGACTGCAGCAGGGCTTCACCGGGACGGGGTAGTTGCAGCAGCCATCGTTCACTCCGCTTCTCTTCGGTTCCTTGTAGTTCCAGTGGTGACTCTCTGACTTCTAGCCCAAGAGACCTGCCTTTTATGCGAAAAAACCCCATTCACACAGCCTGGCTGTCAATCACCCAGCAGGGGGGTTGTCCAGCTCGGACAACTACCCTGGCCAATCATGACAAAGAGTGACTTGGGTTTCCTAAAATACCCTGTGCAGGGGGTGACTACACCCCTCCCTCACATTCAGCCCACCTAGACACCCAGGCGCCTGGTGGAGGACTTCTGAACAGAAAGCCCGCCAAAAGACGGTGAACAAAGAAGGCGAACCTAGTTTGCCGTGCAAAGTAAGACACAAGAAGGACTTTAACAAAAAGAAATGGTGAATAAATCCAACCGGAGCCAAAAGAAAGACGATTTGGTCAAGCAGGTTTATGTTGGAGGCTAATATAATAGCCAAGAACAGTACCACGTTTATCTAATATAATCGCAGTAGAAAAGTTAGGGTAGATACCACTGCCACCAGCCAAGTCTAAATGTTAAAAGAGCGAAACAATGCTCTAGGAGGTACAGATAAAAAGGGATAGGAGTTAACCCTTTCCAGTACTCCATGGAAGATGGGTTGTACTGGATCTGTGGTAGATTGATTAAGTAAAGTTAATGGTAACTTTACCCTTTTCTGGGGGACAGTAGTCGCCTCAGAAATGGAGTCGAGGGAAGTCTTAAAGACAACCCTGTGCCACGGCACTGAAGGTTCTGTGTGACACACAAAAAGAAGGGGGCTGCTGAAGTGGCGTGCTTCAGAGTCCATAATCACAAAAACAGATACAAACACATAGCAAAACAAAGGTAAGTGGGGGAAAAGCTCTCACTCTTACCAAGTGGAAAAAAATAAACTCCAGAAGTCCAGCAAAGCTGCTGGGGGACTCACTAGGTAAGAGAAATTAGCCATAGATGAGAATTCTTCCTAACACAGCCTCCAGCTAGTGGGTCTCGCTTCCCTCACATCACAACTAGCTCTGCGGCTTCATGTGGCTCCACCACTACAGGACATGAATGCTACAGAGACGTGTTCTCTCTCCTCCATAGGAGTCTCTCTCCTTATACATGTAATGGAAGCATGAATGATTGTGTTCGTCTTCCTTGAACATGGAACATAGGTGCCGCTCAGCATATCCTGCAGGCTGCAGCAAATATAGACGAAGAAGGATCTTTTGTAGAATATAGCCAGTCTTTCCAAAATCCATAGAAACAGGTGTTTTGGGTGGAATAGGAGTCCTTGTCCTCAAGGGGGGGGAGTCACTCCCAGTTAGGTCCCATTTGCCCAGACCCCTAGGGAGGGCATTTCTTAGCAGGTTCACCTCCCTAGCCTCAAAGGGAGTGGCTCCCCTCTGGGGAGAAGGGAAGAATTGTCTAGATTTATCACAACTTTCAGTGCTGGATCCTTTAGCACCAGGTTTCCTCAATCTAATGAAATTGCCTGATGTGACCAGTACCGGTTTGTTGATTGTCATTGCAGTACACAAAGGGTGGCACTAAGACCTCGGCTCGGCACTGGTCTAGCCAGCCCAAGGGTGGGTCAGGTGACAGCCAAATCCACTGAACAGACAGGGGTTGTGTGAGGAATTCAACCATCCGCATGGTGGGCGTGGGCTCGCCTGGGCTTTTTTGACATTTTTAAATAATTGGATGATGGCAAACCTACCTCAGGAAAATGTGTGGGTCGATCCACACCTATTTTCCTATGCTCACATGTCATGATGCCTACCCCCGGGCATCCGGTTCAAGCCCATCAGCCCCGGGAGCAGGCATCCAGATATTCAATAAAATCCCAGCAGCCCCAGCTGGGGGCTGTCTGGGTTCAGTCCTGGCACCTTAGGCGCCAGGCTCATAATAGAAATCAGTCTCATAGACTTTAGTTACCTCATGCAGACCATGCTGCAAATGAATCCAAGCCAACGTGAGGCCTGGATGGGACTATTTTACTACAGGGACTATTTTTTACTCGGGTGTGGTTCTAGGGACTTCTTGCCTGGAACTACTTTGGAGGCTATTTAAACCATGCCCGAACAGCAGCACATGCTTCGCGTTATTCTGCATCCAGCAGCGTAATGTTCACCGTGCCTGCAGTCAGCATCCAGTCTTCAGCCACACCCGTTTCGAATCCAGAGCTCCTAGCAAAAGAAGAAAGAAGAAGGAAAGGTTAGAACACAGATATTATTTCAATCCTTACCTGAATTCTGGATCCATCACGTCTTCGAACTTGAAAAGGACACTATTCTACACGCGTCGCATCACCAGCTGCAGCGCCACGCCATACTCACCAGTCCTCACAGCATTTTCCGATCCGGCGCAGCCTCCATCATTTTCTTTGCCGAATTCCACCATCTAGTGGACAAAAGAAACATAAGGTGAGCCGAGAGAGCCAACAAATACAACCTCTTCACCATAGACTTACCTGATAAAAACAACCGGAGGCATTATTCTGTAACAAACCGCAACTTTTTACGCCGCACCTGTAAGGAGAGAGAAACCAGCAATTTAAATACACGCATCTTTTACCAGACAGTGTTTGGTAATACAGACTCTTACCTGAACACCATCAGCTGCCACAAGACAATCTTCCCTTGGACCCAGCTGCAACACAAGAAAGGAATGTACAAGAGTGAACATTGGACATATTGAACTCTTTGAACTTATACTTACGGGTTCTCGCCTGGAACCTCAGAGTCAATATTCATCCGGAACTCTTCCAAACGCCTTCAAACCAGTGAAGTAACTGGTATCTACGCGCCCCTGCATTCCACGCAGGATGGAGTGAGCTTACTGAAAGTGAATATCGGTGGTGATTAGTGGGGAGAACAGTGGGGTGCCATTACTAGAATCCACGGGTGGCTAAATCCCTTTCTCCACTTGCAGGAGAATACTTCTAAGGGTCAAGCAGACGAGATTAGGCGGTCCAGTCCAGTCTGTCATCTCTGCACTACGCTTCACGTTGGAGGAGGTCGCAGCTGTCCGGGTCCGATCAACGCCTCTGTGGGAGCCAGGTGAGCTTAACATCACACCACGACAAACGCATAGACCCGTGTACTCCGGGCTGGACACCGCCTACAGGTACAGTCCGCCCCTGTCATATTTAGTTGGAGTAGGACACCAGAGGAGGGCATAATGTCATCCCAAGGAGGGGGAGGACAAACTTCCCCCTGCCATGGACAGCCTGATTAACTGACAAAGTCTATGTGATGCAGGAAATGCCTTATGGAGGGACAGGGCCTCCTAGTCCTTGTCCTACCACTTCTGTGTGCGTTTTTCTCTATGTTTTCTGCCACTGAGGTCCAGACTGGACCTCTGGCAGTGCAGCTCTTCATAATTTCCTTTTGGTGAACAACACCCATGGGATACCCTTATGGCACCCATGAGTGGGGTTACACCCTTGTACCCCTTATGTGCGTTTTTGGGCACCTGTGTGTTGCCCAGAGAGCAGGGTATGGGCTGGTGGCAGCTACATACTGACGTGGCAGTAGCTCTGATTGTCCTCCATTTTTAGGACACCCATGCCCTGCCATAGGAATCAATGTATTCCTCTGCAGGAAGGCAAGAGGGCCCCTGTGGCCTCTTGGTTTCTATTGCCTTTTACCTTGTTTCCCAAAGTCCTGGAAAGGCCTGACTCTGTCCCTTCCTCCTGACTGGCTGTTGGGTGGGAATACCATATATGGCTCTGGGGCTGCCTCCTCTCAGACTGATTGAAGCCTTCCCAGGGGCTGTGTGTTGTGAGTACACCCTAGGGGTGGGACCTGTGTGAATGGAGTCTGAACTCACATTCTGTTTTATGGGTGTGTGGTTTCTGTGTGTGACAAAATGACTGAGACATCACTGACTGAAAATGACATGAATGTTTTGTAGTGTGCTGAAAGGCGGGGTACTTACCCCAATCCACATTCTTAGTTACGGGTGTCTGGGTGGAGTGAATGGCCTGAATGCCTGTGAGCCTGATTGGCTGCCGGCCTGCATGAATGCCCTTCTGTGTGATTGGTTGACTGAGCCTGGCTCAACCGGAGTAAGTGGGAACAAACTGCATTTTCTTTGTGTAATCTAAAAGCTGCTGTGTTCGACTGATCCAGAGAGGACCTTCAAAGGTGACCTCTCCCGCAGCTATGAGGAACCATCGTACAACCTGCTACTGTTCATCAGAAGTGCCCTGGAAGCCAGTCCTGTGTGCCTGCCGTCCGGAGAAGGGGTCTTTGTGAGTCCTGAAGAGGAGTACCTAGACATTTCGAGTCAGAGAAGTCCAGTGGTGTCACCCAGGGTCCGAAGGAGTGTTTTGTGACCGATGGAAGCCGTTGCAGTCTAGCGCCCAGAAGAGGGGGTACCCTGGCATAGTGCTGCTGGACACCCAGAGCTACAAAAGTTCCAAACTGCCAAAGATGACTTCAAGGAATATCCTTGCCATCATCACTGACCACTTTTTGCCACCAGAGAAAGTCCTGGGTCACTGAGTTCAGAGGAAGGTCTGCCGATGGGTTTCCTGCCATCAGAATCCAACAAAGATGCTGCAAGGGTCCAGACTTGGTGAGGGTTCGAGGTCCACTCCAGTGGTTGAGTCCAGGTCACCAGAGCCATCCAGAGGTCCGTGCTGCTGGTGCAGCACAGAAGAACCGAAAGTCGGGAAACCTGCGATATTCCAAAACCTGACACCAAAAGGTGACCTATGCACCCGTCGCCGCCAGAAGTCATCGAAGATTCTCAGGGGTCCTACTCTCATCTGCCAACCCTTTAAGGAGCCCACAGCAAGTTTACACCTTCCCATGACTTCTACAGTCAGAGAAATGGTCGACCAACAGAGAGCACCACGAAGAGCAAAACCGCTGCTCTTCAGAAAGACTTTTCTTCCACTTTGTTATATATGAACATTGTATTCCAAATGGTTCAATTTTTCTTCTTGAACTCAGCATCCCAGTGGCTCCTTCTTCCAAAGGTGGACCATCCTCAAAGGGAAGTGTCGAGTGCAACTGAGAAACACTGCCACTTCGCCTGCCAAGGCACCAAAAATACCGTGACAAGGAAGAGCATCTTCTAGCCTCACGAGTCATCCAGGGGCCCCAGATTCATCTTGGATCATGTTCCACCTGTGGCCTCTCAGGTACTTTGGGGTGGTATAACCTTTAAGAAGAAAGTAAAGGGTTATTGAAAATGTTTGGACTGGGATGTAAAAGACAGGTTAAGGTACTGCCTAACTTTTCCATTACAGTTTGCCCAGGTTGGGGGATCCTCACACAGAATTGTATATCTAGTCTAAAGAAAGCATTCTGCCACTGTTCATAACCTGCCTTTCTTCCTCAATCTATGCTGTTATACCTCACTTAGGAATTCACATGACTATTTAAAACTGTCTACAGTTAGTGCATTTATTACAGAATTTAAGTACACATAGAGTGTATATAATTGCCATTCTTTGAATAGTATTCTCCAGAGTACAAAGTGTTATTATTTATATGTATATATTTTGCTAGCAACCTTATTTTATATAAAGAAGCTGTGTTATCACCTAACATAGTGGGGGCTTGGGGATTCACTGTACTTAAGAACCTTCCTGCATCATCTCCCGAGAGCTTAAGTCTTGGTTGCTCGTCCATTCTACCATATAAAGAACCTTGGCTGGGCTTGCTCTGTGCCTATGACCCAACCATATAGAGAACAGAAGTACAGATACCCCCCCTCCAGTCTTTACAGGCTCCATGGAATCGCTCCAGCTCTTTTGTTAGGTCCTGCAGCTGGTGGCAGCGATTACCATTCCAGCAGAGGGTAATTCAAACAGGTCCCCAGGGGGCATGGCTGCAGAGGATAACAAAGGAGGCAAGAAACCCAGCAACCTTTCATATGTAACTGTGTCAACCTGAAGCCAACTCGCACCCTCAGTATCAATGACAGTGAACTGACATGTCTGGGTCCATTGTTGCAGTAGGCCACTCCCACTATGGGAACCCAATTCATAATATACTAGAATGTCGTTTGCAGAAGCCAGAGAGTCTGATCTCTCAGCATCTTCAAGGGAAATCCGTCGCTTTAATCAGGAACCACACAGAGAGGACCATTAACCAGACAGACTCTTTGATCACAGCAGACAGGAAGATGGGGTGGACCTAGTAACACAAGGGAGTGAGCTCAGAGCTCTTTCTGTTCAGAGAAGGGTTCTGCCATATAAGTTCTACGACACCCCTTGTTCCTGTTTCAGCCCTTTACCTTTACCTGTTGGAAAGCAGTCTGGTTAAGACCTCACACAGACAGAAACTTGTTTGTAGGGATCCCAGGATTGGTTCACAAAGGTAGGTTCAGCCTACACCCATCATTGTGGCTCACTTGGCTTTAAAGGAGGGCTGGAGCCACTCTTTAAGCAGATCATCTGATGACTTCACAAGCAGTAGCAAGAATAGCTCATCTTGGACCCTGGCTCAAGGTACAGTCTCTGGGAGAGAGGCTGGCCCTATCTTGCACTATTCACAAATAAATCGCACAGGATTCACATAAAATAATGTGCATAGCCAAAAACATTGCTGATGAATTGCATAGCTTTATTCTCATTCCCAGCTTAGTATGGGTGCACTTAAAATAAAAAGTTAAAAAATGTTTGAATTTTTTCTGTGTTAAGAACCCCACCGTGGGTAAAGAAAGAAGCAAAGCAGGAAAAGTACTGAGTGTCGTCCATTCTGCTTAGTTGTTTGACAGCTATTTTCTAGTGTAGCTGTACTATTACCCAGCATGGGTGCTTATTCAGGCAAAGAAACCTTTGCCTGAGTTGTTTTAAGAAGATGTTACCACCTTTCTCTTGTTATCTAGAGTTCTGGAAGAGAGGAAGGGGCCACATCTGGCCTACCAGTTTCAGTGAAGATGGTGGTTAACCCACTTTCTTCAGGGCCACAACACCTATTGAAAGCGTTGTCACAACAAATTCCCTGTGAGCTGTGATTCTTTCTGCACAGGGCCCCACCTATAGAGAACACATAAGGGGTGGGGGAAGAGAGGAAAGAGCCATTTTACATTTTGCCTCTACAACACTTGGGGTTCAGTGTGCGCACTAACTAGTGCTTTTTCAATGTTTACACAATGGGCCTCATTACAAGTACTCCGGTCCGGAATTAACACTGCCGGTAAAACCATACCGGCACCGTTTCCATGTCCGCGCAATCATGACCCGCGGCCCCGGTAATAGCACCACCCTAAACCGCCACTGCGGAAATAGGGTTCCCCTTAAGTCCGTCTGCACGGAAACCCCTCCGTTACCGGCAACACGAAACACCGTGAGCATCACAACTAGCGTGGACACGGAAATACCGGCAAAAAAATGGCGGAAATACCGTGATCACGGTGGCGGAACCGCCGCCACCGCGAACATGGCGTTATACACTGCCTGCTGAACTGAATCAGGGCACAGGTGCACCAAAACAGCCCAGCTGGACCTAGCAGGCCACTGGGAGCCTACAAAAGGGCCACACCCAGCCCAACACAACACAGAACCAAGCAGGCAGCAGGTCTAGTAGCACTGGGACTGGGCCTAGATTACCATCCAACAGGCAGTACTGCACATGGTGGCAGTAATGGCGCAGAGGAGGAGGCGTAGGCGGAGGAGGCGCAGGCGGCAACCAGCCAACCGTGCAGCGATGGCAAACCCCATTGCCCAGCCAGCCCGACCCCGCCACCAGCCACCAATACCACGCATCAGGGCCTCACCCTGGAACCTCACCCCAGGACAGATCCACACCCTATACCGGCTGGACCGTGCAACTATCCTGCACATCACCGCCATGATTGAGGACAACATCAGCAGCCTAATTGACACCCCCACTGCCATCCCCCCCCTCTTGAAGGTTGTCTCAGTTCTGCATTTCCTTGGCACTGGCACCTATCAACACACGGTTGGTGAGCTGCACGGCATATCACAACCGTGTTTCTCAAAAATCCTGGTACAGGTACTGGATGCCCTGTTGCGCCATGTGTCGGAACACATAGCCCTACCCCGCACCCTCCCCGAGGTCATTGCCACCAAGTTGGCCTTCCATGCCATAGCAGGCATGCCAAATTGCATAGGCGCAGTTGACTGCACCCACGTCGAACTGACAGTACCACATGCAATTGAGGCGGTGTTCCGCAATAGGAAACAGTTTCACTCTTTGAATGTCCAGATGGTTTGTGATGCCATGCAACTGATTACACACTGCTGTGCACGTTTCCCAGGCTCATCACATGACTCAATGGTACTGCGGAATTCCACGTTGCCATGGTACATGGAACGCTATGCCGGACAAAGCACATGGCTATTGGGTGAGTACAGCTGACGATGCTACAACCCTGTCGGAGTGTTGTGTGTGTGTCCAGGCCAATGAGCATTGTGAGTGTGCCGCTGTGACCGCACATGCATCACCCCCCTTCCATCTACCAAATACACAGCGGATGCCAAACATCATGAAGGAAGACATGACAGGGCACCACAATGTGCCCGTGCACACGCTGCCACAGCCAATCCCGTCACTGTCCCATGAACCCTGTGCCACTGCAGACACCCACCCTCAATTGAAACACTGCCCCAAAAAGCACGAGAGGCGTGTAAATGAGACGACGTGTATCTACTACTTCCGTACAGTGGAGTCACTCTGCCATGTGTGGACAGCACTGCACCATGACATGCACACAATCAAATGTCACCCGCAGGGCACAGCAAACATGCAAGTTAATGTGTAGGCCCATATGCAGTCAGCGACATACCTCGTGATGGCCAAAACATACCTCCAGACACTGCATGGTACATATGCATGAATGAATGATGATACAAGAATGCACAGCAGCAGATGAGGACATGATGCCACAAACACTGACATGTTCCCCCATCTACATCCCATGTAGGTGATGCGGGATATGCACTCACGCCATGGATGATGACACCTGTACGGAGACCAAGGAACAGGCATGAAGAGGCATACAATAGGGCACATATCCGCACACGTGGAATGATTGAGAGGACATTTGGACTGCTGAAGGCCCGTTTCCGCTGTCTGAGCAGATCTGGCGGATCACTGCTGTACAGCCCAGTGAAGACGGGCAAAATCACGCTCGTATGTGCCATGCTGCACAATATATGCCTGCGCAGGAACATCCCAATGCCACCAGACGCAGTTGAGGAAGATGGGGATGGGGATGGAGATGGGGATGGGGATGGGGATGGAGATGGGGATGGGGATGGAGATGGGGATGGGATGGCACCGCCTCCCCCTGGGGGTCCACATGATGGCCAGAGAGCACGGGATGCCCTGATTCGCATTTACCTTTGAGTCACAGCACATTCACAGAAATGCACAAACATGGTGACGACAATGAATTAATAGTTGCACTGCAAAATAAATGATCAATGTCCACACATGTATGTCTTGATTTGAAATGGTGATGTATTGATGTAATAACAACAGGGAAGAAGGTGCATTGGTTAGGGAAGCTGTACACCCGGGGCCACCCACCACCCAAACGTGCCCACCCCCACCCAGGGCCCATTGTCCAAACCCCCAAAACTACCTACCCCACCACCCAAACAGCACCCATTGTCCAAACCCCCAAAACTACCTACCCCACCACCCAAACGTGCCCACCCCTCTCACACCCTTGTAGTCCACATGTGTCCTGCACTGCCCCACACACATGCCATCACTTCCGTGTGCGCTTTTGTGCAACCTTGCCCGAGGGACCCGTTAGCCTACTCGAGCGCCTCCTCGGACTGGCAGTAGTGGAGCTGGATGGGGTGGTAGTGTTTGATTGGCCAGAATCAGGGATTGAGGGCATCCGTGCCAGATTTGCCTGTTGGCCAACCAACATGGCCTCTACGAGCCTGGAGGTGTGGTCGATGCCCTCCCGCACATGGCGTGCAAGGGTTACTATGGTGCTCGCAAAGCGTCCAATGGACCTCGACAGGCGACGCACTGAGGCGCTGTAGCTCTCCCTCTGCAGCCTGGATTCCTCTAGCTGCCTCTCCACCAGCTGGGTGAGGGTAGCCTGCTGGTACTCCATCCGCTGCATGCGGGCATTCAGTTCGGCCATGGATGGGGTGGGCGACCTCATGGGACTCCCCAGTGAAGTGGGGCTGAACCCCAGCTCATGGAAGGAGCCCAGGTCTTCCAATGTGGGCATCTCCCCCTGTGGCCCCGTTTCCGAGTGCTCTTGCGGGGCACTGTTATCACTGCAGGCCGCCCCCTCTGCAGTGCTGCTGCCTTCGGTGTTGTGTTGGGTGGCCATGATAGGTTCCCGTGGCACCTGTCTGGACTCAGCCAGTGTGGAGACGGTGGGGATGTTGGTGGTGGTGGTGTGCCGCACATCTGTAGTGGCTGGTAATGTGGCCAGAGGTGCAGAACTGCCGGCAGCATCCTCCTGTGTGGTGGCGGTGGCTAGTGTACTTGCCGATGCTGATTGGCTGGCCTGTTGTGCAGTATCACTGTCACTTGAAACGGCTGTGGGGACACAAAGGGCATGCAATTAGTGTTGTTGTGGTGGCAGATGGGTGCATCACATGCGTCATTCAGATTGTACATTGAATAGTGTTAGTCACATGCATCTGATTGCTGGTGTCTGCATTCAGTGATATTGGTTGCCATACGGATCATGATGGGTCCTTTGGCCCACACATGCACTGCCGGGGGGGGGGGGGGGTTGTTAATGGGTCCTTTGGCCCACACATGCACTGCCTGGGGGGGGGGGGGTTGTTAATGGGTCCTTTGGCCCAGTACTCACAACTGCATATTTACATGTGGCATTCATGTTTGGGCACTTACCGGCATCTGCAGGTGGGCTCACTCCTGCCTCAGCCTGCCCAATCCCATGGATTCCCTCTAGGTGGAGGACGCTGCTGCAACGCTCCTCCCATGCTTGCAGCCTCAGTGGGGAAGGGGGTCCTCCGCCTGCTGCGTTGGCGGTGCGTGGAAATGAGGTTGCGTACCCTCAGCCTCATGTCGTCCCAACGCTTGTGGCAGTCCTTCACGCTCATCACTGCCACGCCCACGGCGGTGCACTTGCGTGCAGCTTCGGCCCACACCTCCTTCCTCCGCTGCTGTGTGGCACGCCGTTGGTCGGCGCTGAACAGCATCTCAGCATTGTCCACAATGTGCTCCACCAAGACGGTTAGCTCCGCCTCGCTGAAGCGCTGTTTGCGCTGCCTCTGAGCAGGAATCCTGGCAGACATGCTGGTGGTCCCTTTTGGCTTCTCAGAGTTAGGATTGTGCTTGTGCTGGCTCTGGATGGCAATGGATTGTGCTTTTATATGATGGCCGCCTCTCTGTTTCCTGTTTTGGCGATCATGGTATTTCCGGTTCCGTGTCCGTGGCGGCGGAGGCGGAAACGGGTTTTGCTCCACTTGTGGCTTCGTTATTTCCATTTCCGTGGGGTTTTCCGTGGCCGAGTCCGTGTGGTGCGCGTGACCGACAGCGTGTAATCGGGCGGTTTTTCCGCACCCTTGCGGACACGGAAACGTTTTCACCGCCGTCACAGATTTTGCACGGTCCCGGACTGGCAGGTTGTAATGAGGCCCAATGTCATGATAGTGCCATTGTCTTACCCTTCTGTTTTGTGTCATCAGTTCAAACCTTAGTTTACGAGGGGTTGTTCTGTTGTCTAAGGCTTTAGCAAGGATGCTTAGTGTTCTCCAGCATCCAGGCGTGTCCTGCAATAGTACATATTCCTATTAGTTTCAGGATACAAGGAAAACAGAGGGACTTCTAAGTCTTCATCAGATGCTTTTAGAGCAAATTTCCTAGTGCATATTTCAAACACAGACAGCCCCTTCTGGGCTGTATGCTGGATACAGTTTAAAAGAAAACCTATTTCTATCTGTCAGCCTTTGTTAATGCTCTGTGTGTTGCTTACCCGTGATTATGAGAGTCCGTAGTCATCTCTTTCCGGATTGTGCATTCGATTTGAACGCCCGATGTTTGTGTTCATATACTCGTATTTCACGCATGCGCGAAGCGTACCTAGCATGACTAACACAAATTGTTGGTATACAGTGACTCCATTTTGGAGTGTTGTGTGTCCATGTTGTTAGATGGACATAATATTTTATTTAAGCCTCGGCCTGGGTGAATATTGTGCCGTAACACCCTATGGATGTTATCAGTAAGGACATGAGCACGTCCACCGATTTTCCGTAAAAATTAGTTTGTGAAAAGTAAGTTTTCGGAAAAATTGACTACGGTCTTCTAATATTACGGGGCTTATGCGAGCAAGTCCTATGTTTTGTATGGACCATGGGTGCAGTGTGACGCGGGGCGGCTCCACTGCTGGTTTCTACATAAAATGTCAAGGCTTGGTGTTCAGTGTGCATGCGCAGTGCGCAATGGGCATGTCAATGTCCAGATTGTTATGTGCCCATGTTTTAAGATGGGAATGACATTGTATATGTCTGTGTTCACCTTGGCTGGGTGAGTGTTGTAAATTAAGCTTAGAGACATACCTAGTATGGAAAACAAACCTCAAAACACTTATGAAAGGGATTATAAAATGGGGTATTCTGGAAAATAATTGGGATTATCAAATTGAACACACACAGATGACAGTGTGATGTACTAATAGTGCTACCCCAATGTGGCGAGTGGTTGCTCACAAACAATAGGTGTAAGCAAAGTCGCCATGATCTAGTGCAGGCAAAGACATCGTGCAGGTTAGAAAATCAGGCAGGTCAAAAAATCAGACAGAGGTCAGGAGAACAAAAACAATTGTGCTTATGTTTGTTCATTTACAGGGTGGCTAAAGTCTGCCAATTTGTCTGCTCATTCAATCCCGACTGGTCCGCCTTGAGGCGGAATATCCATAGTTGTTCCCTTTTGTACAGCATGTCATGCATGTTCCCTCCCCTTTTGAGGACGTTTAGTTTTTCTATTATTGTCCAGGTGAAGCTTGCGGGGTCATGTTTTTTTATTACAAAGTGTTCCACCATAGGCGCTGTCAATTTTTTGGTGCGGATACATGACCTGTGCTCAGTAAGCCTAGGTTTTATTGGCCGAGTAGTCATACCCACGTATCTGAGTGCACACGGACAGGTAATCAGATATATCACATTGCTGCTGTTACAATTAGTTAGTGTCTTTTGTGTCCATGGAAACTTCCAGCCGATGACAATTGTTTGTGCTGGAGCACGAGCTGCATTGTTCACAAGGACTGTGGCCAGTCGGTGGTGCTTGGTTCCATAAAGTGCTCACTATTTCAGCTTTCAGTTCCTTGTAGGTATGAATAAGTGCATCTCGCAGATTTCGTCTCCTCTTGATAGTGAATCTGGGTGTTTCAAGGGTTTTCTCCCCCACATTCAGAATAGGACATAGTTTTAGGATCTCTTTCCTCAGTTTATTCGTCATAGGTGAATAGCTCATTACTGCCATGATCTTGTCTTCTTTGGCTTCCGCTCTTCTGCCGTGTTCTAGGGTGGTGTCTCGTGGTATATTTTGGGCCCTCTTACGAACCTGTTTAATGGTGTTCCTAGGATTGGCCCGTGCTTTCAGTTTAGTTGCTAGAGTTCTAGCCTGGTTGTTGTATTCAGCTGTGCTGGAGCAGTTCCTGCGGTACCGTAGGAACTGGCCAAAATGTAAGTTTTTTCTCATAGTCGGTGGGTGGTAGCTCTCATATCGAAGTAAAGAATTGCAGTCTGTAGGTTTGTTAAAGACTCTGCTCGTTATTTTGCCATCTCTGAGTTGTAATTGTAGATCCAAAAAATGTATGGATATCCGGCTGTGTGTTTCCGAGAAGGTAAGGAACCTGTTCTGTTCGTTGAGCCATCCCATGAACTTCTTAAGATCCTCTTCTGTGCCGTTAAATACCATCAGGACATCATCTATATATCTTGACCACATTTCTATTTTGGTCGTCCATGGATTTCCTATGTGATAGATCACTTGGTCCTCAAAATCAACCACATATAAGTTTGTCAGGCTGGGTGCAAATGTGGCGCCCATAGCGGTTCCTGATATTTGTTCAAAATACATGTCCTCACACAGAAAATAATTTTCCGTCAATGCAGTTTCTGCCAGTTGCATCACAAGATGGATTGGTATATGCATAGGAGGTGCTTTGTTGGTCAAAACCTTTTCTACCACTTGGAGCATTTCCCCCTGCAGAATACGTGTATACAAGGATTCAATGTCAAGTGTGACCAAAAGTTGCTGCTCCTGGTTGAATGATCGCTCTTCTATTAAATGTAGAACAGCCATTGTATCCCTCAGATAAGATCTAATTTTTCCAACTTCTGGCTTCAAAAAGAAATCAACAAATTGGGACAATGGTTCCACGATTGATCCTATGCCCAAAACTATGGGTCTGCCTGGTGGTGGATTCTTATTCTTATGTACTTTGGGTAGTGCATAGAAAGCCATTTTCCTGGCTGTTTTTGGGTTAAGGAAATCATATTCCTTATTGCTGATGTAACCCTCGGCGCTTGCTTCCTCCAGTATTGGTATGATCAACAGGCATATGCTGGCCGTTGGATCGCTTCCAAGGCGTCTGTAGCTGCCATGGTCTCCCAGGAGGTCCAGGACCATTTTCTTGTAATCAGCAATGTCCATGATGACGGTTGCTCCCCACTTGTCTGCAGGTTTGATAGTGATGTCATCATTTTCAGACAAGGACTGGAGGGCTATTTTTCTCTTGTAGAGAAGTTTTTGTAACCCTGCTGTTGCTGTTGCTCCAATTCCACCAGTTTTTTGTTGATTGTATTTTGAAAAGTGATGGATTCAGGAGAGATCCCATTTGACGGAGGGTAGTAGGTCGATTTTTCCCTTCAGATTGGTTGCACTCTTTTCAGGAGTCATTGGAGTGTTTCCAAAGAATTGTTTCAGACGTATTTTCCTGATGAGTTGTGCTAACTCGATCCGGGTTTGGAAAGGATCATGAGTGGCTGTGGGCACAAAGGATAGCCCTTTTTCCAAGAGTTTGTATTGATCACAGCTCAATATGTAGCTGGATAAGTTCATGACTAAAGAAAAGGAGATGGCGTCAATATTTATATTAGTATTTGTGCTTTCTTGTGGTTCGATGTTCAATATGTTCCCTGGCCTGGCGGTGCATTCCACCCACGGCCCCTGCTCTGGGTTACCCGCGGCCACTGGTTCTGCCACTGCTGTTGCCAGTATCGTCGTCCTCTGTTCTTTTTCTTCCCTTGCCCTCGGTTGAGAAAAGGAGGGATTTGGTTTCCACTTCCCCCGGTGTTGTTTGGGATCGCAAAGCCCACATTTCTGTTGGCAAAGTTACTAGTGAGGCTGTTCGCACTTGAGGTACTGGGAGCACTCCCATTCGAACTGCCCGAGCTACCACTAGAAAAGGTCCAATTGTGGGGACGGGGATGGTTATTGTATGTTCTGCTTCTATTATACTTGCTCAACTGTTGTGTACCATTACCACCTGTCGCATTGTTGCTCTGGTCCTTATAGTGTGCTTCTGTAATGTATGGGTATACTTTTTCTTGTGTGAAGGAGGCCAGGTCTTTTTTGAGTTTGAGGATCTTCTTGTTCAAATTGAATTCCTTAAATTCTTTCATAGAGGCATCTAGTTCTTCCAAGTTTTTTTTAAAATTGGCAAGTATGTTGGCTGTCTTGAGGGAGTCCAGCTTCTCTTCGATCTCTTTCATAAGTTTTTCGGACACTAGTTTAGCTGTGCTAATTATCAACACCAGCCAGTCCCTGGTGCACTTATTTTGAAATGTAGCTCCAATCTTTTCTAAATTGGATTTTCTCTAAGAAGATCTGCGGTGCTTTTCTGATGATGAGGCCCATGGGAGCTGCATGGGCCCGGAGATATTCATTCATCATAGCTCCATGAAGTTCTGTGCAGATTAGTTGTTTCTTTAATACTCGACATCCCAGCAATGGGTACCAGCACAGATGAATGGAATGAGCTTGAAGTATTAAAACATGACCCCGCAAGCTTCACCTGGACAATAATAGAAAAACTAAACATCCCCAAAAGAAACCAGCAGTGGAGCCGCCCCCCTTCACACTGCACCCATGGGTCCATACAAAACATAGGACTTGCTCGTAAAAAATCCCCGTAATAGTAGAAGACCGTAGTCAATTTTTCCGAAAATGTGCTTTTCACAAACTAATTTTTACGGCACAATATTCACCTAGGCCGAGGCTTACATAAAATATTATGTCCATCTAACAACATGGACACACACCACTCCAACATGGAGTCACTGTATACCAACAATTTGTGTTATTCATGCCAGGTACGCTTCGCGCATGCGTGAAATACGCGTATATGAACACAAACACCGGGCGTTCAAATCAAATGCAGAATCCAGGAAAGAGATGCCTACGGACTCTCGTAATCACGGGTAAGCAACACACAGAGCATTAACAAAGGCTGACAGATAGAAATAGGTTTTCTTTTAAACTGTATCCAGCATACAGCCCAGAAGGGGCTGTCTGTGTTTGAAATATGCACTAGGAAATTCGCTTTAAAAGCATCTGATGAAAACTTAGAAGTCCCTGTTTTCCTTGTATCCTGCAACTAATAGGAATATGTACTATTGCAGGACACGCCTGGATGCTGGAGAACACTAAGCATCCTTGCTAAAGCCTTAGACAACAGAACAACCCCTCGTAAACTAAGGTTTGAACTGATGACACAAAACAGAAGGGTAAGACAATGGCACTATCATAACATCATGTAAACATTGAAAAGCACTAGTTAGTGCGCACACTGAACCCCAAGTGTTATAGAGGCAAAATGTAAAATGGCTCTTTCCACTCTTCCCCCACCCCTTATGTGTTCTCTGTAGGTGGGGCCCTGTGCAGAAAGAATCACAACTCACAGGGAATTTGTTGCGACAACGCTTTCAATAGGTGTTGTGGCCCTGAAGAAAGTGGGTTAACCACCATCTCCACTGAAACCGGTAGGCCAGATGTGGCCCCTTCCTCTCTTCCAGAACTCAAGATAACAAGAGAAAGGTGGTAACATCTTCTTAAAACAACTCAGGCAAAGGTTTATTTGCCTGAATAAGCACCCATACTGGGTAATAGTACAGCTACACTAGAAAATAGCTGTCAAACAACTAAGCAGAAAGGACGACACTCAGTACTTGTCCTGCTTTGCTTCTTTCTTTAACCATGGTGGGGTCCTTACCACAGAAAGAAATTATATTTTTTTTTTACTTTTTATTTTAAGTGCACCCATACTAGGCTGAGAATGAGAATACAGCTATACAATTCATCAGCAATGTTTTTGGCTATGCACATTTGCTATGTGAATCCTGTACGATTTCTTTGTGAATAGTGCAAGATAGGGCCAGTGTCTCTCCCTATCCCCTAACCCTAGATAAGCAGCTCGCCAGCGCATCCTAGGGATAGCAAAATCACAAGGGCTTAGGAAGAAATGTTGGAGGGCAACTGTAATTATAGGTTACATACTTGCAGAAGTGTATGAATAACTCTAAGAATTGATTACTGACCTGGGACTAGTGTGTGATAAATGTATTGGGAATTTCACAGGAATACTCCATTTGAGTCCATTTAGTGTGTTTTTGGACAAGGTACAGTCTGCCTTACAGCTTTTGTCAGTGAAGGAAGGCCAGGAATATGCAAAGAGGGAAGCAAGATCCCTCCCCTTAACTTCTCCCAAGGAACAGAAAGAGAAAAGAACTCAGAAGACCCTCGAGCCACTTCAGAACTGGTACCCAGCCAGCACAAATCATGCCCTGCTAGGCTCTTCAGCCAGCACTCTGGACAGGGAGTGCCAGCAGGTCTCTGAACCCGAACCCAAGGACAATGCAGCTGCCTGCAACACACCCCCTAGCTTTGGGATGCCTGCCTTAAAGGACAATGCAAGCCTATTGAAGAAGCTGGTAGAAGTGCAACAACAAGCACCTACCACTGTCGATTCGGAGACGTCTCCACCAGTGCTTCAGAACTGCTGATCAGCACTGAGACACTAATTGCTGACCCTGAGTCACCATGAAAGCCAGCCTTGAACCAGTTTGTCAAGCTTCACTCAGCAAACTGTCTAGCTGCCTGATACCCACCGCTGACTTCCGTCTCAAACTCTGTTGCAGAAGCCTGCAAAGCGCCCTGAAGCCAGCCCGACCCTGTAGAACACACAGAACAACTACAGCAAAAAAGTACATTGCGGTTCTGCCCCCTGGTCCTTCCCAGAAGGCCCCTAGAGACTTTTTAAGACCCGTTTTCCCTTTCTGCTGAACCCAAATGGCCTTAACAAACTATTGTGGTTATTAACCATACCAGCTACCCTCCTGCCAGTATCCAGATTGCATCTCTTTTCCTTCTTAGGAACTGTCAGTCCTCTGCATTCCTAGATATTTTTATACAACCTCGACTGGACACTCCTTTATCATTGCGTAATAATTGTATTTTTGCTGTATTGCAAATAACCAACGATCCACCACCTTTAGAGGAGATAAGCATGCCGTTACATCCCGTTACCAAAATTGGACAAGGAGGTTTATAAGTTTAATTGTATACTTGTTTAATCCAATATGTTCTGATCCATTCTGGTGTATTAGAGATGTGGGGCTGATTGATGGTTTAGAAACCGATATTCATCCGTGGACCACTGGTACTCCGGAATTTGGTCACAGGTGGTACTACCATCTCATATTCTGGAGTTTGAGAATGCTTCTTTCATAACCCAGCACTTTGGTACCAGCAGCTCCTGTGTCTTAAAAAAAACCTCAGGTGACACATAAAAGAGTATCTTCTTCCTCGATTAATGCTCTGGACGCACATCATAAGAGCAAGCAGAGGAAGCACAACTCTAAGTGGGGTCCAATACCTGACTATTCAGTACCAGGGTCCATAAACATGAAGAATAGGCACTACAAAGACAACTAGAGTCCAAGAAGAATCCTCACTTATCTTGGGTCGCTCCTCCTCCTACCCCTTACTGGGTCTAGTACCGGAGAACGCTGTTTGTAGTTGATTTGGAGTATCATAAGGACTCAAGGGTTGTTATCTCTTACCAGGGGGTGGAATTCCTTTCTGAGACCCCTTAAATTCCTCATCGAAAGGCTTTCTTTTTGCTGGTCTGGGGGTTGTCTCCTCCTCGGCCTATGGTACCAAATGTGTTTTTAACTAACATTCAGTGTCCCCTGCCCATGATTTTTAACATCTAGCAACTGCTTGGCCCATCTTGGCCTGCTCTTCTATCTGCAGGTTATCTCAGTCCTCCCCCAGTCTTTGTAAACTCCACCTGTATCTGAGGGAGAGGTTGATGGTCTGACCTTCTCCTGGTTGGAATCTGACCGGGTCCTAGACATCTTGTCCTCAGACAAGCTCGACACGCTGAGGGACAAATTGTAGCCTGTCCCAGTTCAGCCTCGGGAGCCGGTACCCCTGGATCATCCACCCATTCTTCCTCTACCCCTCATATGTGGGAATAACACTATGGAAACATTCTCCTTTGAGGAAAAGGAGCTGCCAGACATGCAGAATGGGCAGCTAAGGGGGTGTGATGTCGAATGCCTTGGAGGCACTGGGTTTGGCTCCCCGGGAGGCCCGCAGGTTTGAGCTTTTTTTAAACAATCTTAGGGATTCTCCCTCTTTTAAGCTTCTGGAATTGTCTGTGTTGGACTTTGCAGCACAGACATGGAAAAAGATGTACTCTGAGCCTGCCTTTTCAAAACGTTTGGATAAGAAATACAGGACTTAAATGAATGATTCATTTAGTGTTCGTGGCAAATTGTCTGAGTCAGCTGTTTAATAACAACTGACTCAGTGGACAATTTGGGAAAGGAAACGTTACGACTTCCAAGTTTTTTACTCTCTGGACTAGGAGAGCAAGTCCTGGATGTGGTAGTGTTATAGAGTTATTACAGCAGTACATATGGAATGTTGGTTGTAGAATCACCATGCGCATGGTGATTCTAGAACAGTGTTGCAGTGAGAGTTTGCCGGCAGCGTACGCTCTGGGGGCTCACATTTAATAAACTACATGAAAGTACATAAATGCTTGCAGCGTTTTACTACAAATGGCGACGAGGTAATAGCAGAGCCCCCGGAGCCCACACCGTGTGTCCAGGATTTGAATGAGGAGCGAACGTTTGACCTGCGACATTTCGAGAGTGCTGCACCTGTGGAAACATATAGCAAGCTAGTGACTTTACCCTCGAGAGGAATGTGCCAGGTGAGCTGGGTGCTAGCAGACATTATTTGGGAAAAGAAATAGAGAAATCCCAGATCTACAACAAGGCGCAAGCTTCCAGCGTCTTTTGAAGCTGCATCGAAACGGTCCTCAAAAACATTAGAGAAAAGGACCTTTGAACATAGTGGTATGTGGCGGCCATTTTGAAAATCTACCGTGTTGTTGTAGTGTTGCTAAGCAACCGAGGCAAGACGCGTACGAATACGCGTGTCAAATTCAACTGCAGATCCGTTTCAGTTACTGATCAGGAGCGAATGTTGCAAAATAACATTTAAAAGGACACATGTACCGTCATCTACACTTGCTTATGTGTATTCTGCCACATATAACACAATATATATAATTTGAGATACAAGTCAGACTGTGGACTCTTATGAGACTGAATACTCCCAAAGCACAATGTAACCAACGTTGATTTTCAAGGCATATTAATTCAAGTGGGAAATAAAGTTGGGTATACCAAAGCCAACGCAACAAGTACATCACAGTAAATTATCTCAACCTGCAACCTTGCGGATCAGTGTACCTAATAGAGAGACATACCCAATATCCTGCACCATGCAGCATGTCACAGCCCAATACAATTTCTTCCATGCCCTGGAAACCTTGCATGTCTTTGGGAACAATGGATCGATGGTTTTCAGGTATATTTGAGGGCAGTTGGTGGAAGCAAGTACAATGATGACCTTAAGGAGGCAACACTATTAAACTGCATAGGAGCAGAGGCGTTGAGGATTTTCAGATCTCTTCCTGAATTGGATAGTGCAGAGGGTTGCTCTTGAGACAATAACCGCAAGTTTGAAAGTGCATTAGGTAAACTAGCATATCTTTGCCAATTATGGTGGACACTGGATTCCCGTATACAATGGTAGATGTAAAAACGTTTGTTGAAGTGTTAGCTGGCAAGATGCAAGATATACAGTGCACGAGGGTGAGAGCAACGGGATATGGGAAGACCCCTATAGATATAATTGGATGCATTTGGATAAAATTGCGCTTCAAGGACAGAGAAACCTACTGCAGACTCTATATAGCAAAGAACGGATCATCCGTAGTAGGTTGGGAGGAACAGGCAGTGTTAAAGGTCAGAATTCATCCGGGAGAAGAAACTCCCATTCTGAGTGTATTTAAGGACAACAATGATATAAAGGCTGCATTGGCTAAACAATTTTCAGGAGTGTTCAGATAAGAAATTGGGTTGCTTGAGGGATTTCAGCACAAGATAGTTCTCAAGAAAGGGGCAGTGCCTATAGCTCACAAGGTTCGGGGTATTCCAATTGGTGCAAAGGAGGCATTGAAGAATGAACTGACACGGTTGTGTAAGCAGGACATAATAGAGCCCATAGAGAGCTCAGATTGGCCCGCCCCAATAGTTTTGGTGAAAAAACCTGATGGCTCTTTAAGGATGTGTGTGAATTTGCGAGATCTTAATAAGAATATATGGATAGATATGCATCCCCTCCCTAACATCAGTGAATTGTTGACTACGATGAAGCCAGCCAAGTTCTTTAGTACCCTAGACTTATCTTCGGTTTATCATCAGATTGCTCTAGAAGAAACATCAAGAAGTCTTACTTCATTTGTCACCCCTTTAGGAGCATTTAAGTTCAAGAGAATGCCCTTTGGTCTGGCTTCCGCTGCTGCGGTATTTCAAAGGCTAATGTGATATCTGTTTGGAGGGCTGGAGGGAGTACAATGTTTTCAAGATGACATTCTCATATCAGCCAACACAGAAGAGGAGCCTGATGCTAAACTGATGGGGGTTTTACAGGTCATTCCGAAAAGTGGCATGACATTAAAGCTGGAGAAATGCAAAATCAAGTGTGACAGGGTGTCATACTTCGGTCATTCCATTGATGCCAAAGGGATTAGCCCTAAAGAGGAATTGATAGATACCATTTTGAAAATTGCCAAACCAGAAAATAAGGACCAATTGAGAAGCTTCTTAGGGATGACAGAATACTATTCTAAATTTGGAGATGAATATTCTGATAGGACCAAGAACATGAGGAGTCTTATGAAAAAGTCAACAAAATATGTCTGGTCGGAGGAATGCAAAGAGGAATTTAGACAAATAAAAGTTGCCATCAACAAAGCACCAACTCTAGGAATGTTTGATTGTAAAGCTAAAACTATTATTTCAGTATGTGCTAGAAGGTTGGTTTAGGAGGAGTTTTGTAACAACTACAAGAGAGAGGTATGGTGACTATTGCTTTTGCATCAAGGGTTCTGAGAGGGGCGCAGTTGAGCTACTCCACCATAGAAAGGGAAGCCCTAGGTGTCAAGTGAGTGGATCTTGGAACACTTTAGCAATTTGATTTGGGGTTTACCCATTATTCTCAGAACTGACCACAAACCACTTGTGCGTGTTTTACAATCTAAAGCACCTCACTTGATATCACAGAGGGTAAGAAGATGGGTTCTAGACATAATACAGTATAATGTTCATGTATGTTTTATGCCTGGTGCACAAAACCAAGTAGCTGATTGCTTTTCCAGATTACCGCCCAGTCATGATATTGTGATAGAATCCATGGAAGAGGATATCATTGCCACTGTGAATCCCGGTGTTGACAAGGAGGAGTGTAAAAATATAACTGACACTGATCCTGACCAGATACAGATTAGGAAGGCTATAGCCAGTGACTGGGTGGAGTATGTACAGGATATTTCAGATTTCACTCAGATTAAAGATGAACTGTCAATGGACTCTAATCATATTTACAGGGGTGATCGCATAGTTCCTCCTGTACAGGTGAAGAGTAAACTTCTTGCTTTGGCTCATGAAGGACATCTGGGAAGAAGCTTAACAAAAAGGAGGGCAAGAAGTGGATATTGGTGGCCGAGCATGTGGAGAGAAGCTGAAGGAATGGTCAAGAATTGTACCGCATGTGCCATGAGTGACAAATCTAAGGTGGTAAGCCGGTGGAGGTTCCTAAGAATGTGTGGTCCAAAGTAGCTATCGATGTCATGGGTCCACATGAGAATCTTGGTTCTGTGAAGATTTACATCATAGTGTTGATTGATTATGCCTCTAAGTGGGTAGAGTGGGGAGTAGCGGAGGGGAGCATAACTACTGAGAAGATTGTGAACTTTCTAATTGATGCCCCTGTACAGGCCCCTGTGGTCTTGCACATCGATGGGAAAAATGCCCTCCTGATAGGGCTCCCAGCCGCTCACTTGGCTCCCCTAAAAGTATCCCTCCACTCTGCAGTATGTCTTAGTACAGGTGCATGGAAATTTGACCGAATCACTCCTGCCATGTAACGCCTTACATGATATCCTGCAAAGACAGCACAGGTCTTCCCAGGGTACACAGAAGCCGGACAGACGTTAGTATCCAAACTCCGGATCGGTTCTAGGTGATAGCAGTGGAGGCTAACAGTGCTCCCAATAGGATTCTGTGTGCCAGATTCCTCACACCAAACTTTGATGTTAGTAGGTAAGTATTGTTAGCAAAATGGCTCTTGCATTGGTAAACACTAATTAGCCAAAATGTCTCAGGTATTTCATAGCTAAAGTGTCACATGTGCAGGTAAGTACCGGTTAGTCAAAATGTCTCATGCGCAGGTATGTATCTAGTATCCAAATTACTATGCTCGGTTAAGTTTTGGTAGCAAACGTATCTCATGCACTTCAGCACTCTTTGTATCTTGTCTATGTGCTTATGTCTACGTCAGCACTTTCACGGTGGCGCACAAGCACTTACCTGAATTTGGTTCTTTCTTTCGTGTAACGAGCAGATGGCATGCAGTGGCTGGTTCTTCAGTGTTCAGCGCGTCAGGAGATGTGCAGAGAGAACAAGGGTCCTCTTAAATATTCCACAGGAATCCGGCTGTCGGGAAAGATTTTCAGGGAGCATGGAGAGGTAGCAGCCACCCAGGAGACATGAACCCTCGAAGGAGTTCACTCAGCCGAGACGTTCCTCAGAATAAGCGCAAACGCTGAGCATGGACTGCTGGGTGCGTGTGGCCTTTACAGGCTCCATTCCAAAATGGCGGCCGGCTGGGCAACCTGGAAAATGTAGTTCTTGTCCCTTGTTCGGACTTCGCCTCCCTTGCTGTACTACACATTGCACCCCTTTGCCTCCTATTTAATTCATGGTTTGTTTATTATGCCAAGGGTGACATTACGACAGTACATGCAAGGTTACAGTGTTATATGCTCAACGTCATCTGTTCCAAGGCAGATTATATAATAAACATAAACCTACAAACAAACGTACAAAGGAACACAAACTTTAAATACATGAAACTCTGCCCAGGTACAAGGTAAAATGTTGATAATGTATATTCACAAGACTTTTGGGCCAGAGTCATAGGAGGCAGGAATCTGCATTGCCAAAGATTAAACAGCATGTGACTGAGGAGTTCATGGCGGTTTATCATCCGGTGGATGGAACACAGTGAGGATTAGTGATTTCCAAGCAACAAAGATTTTGGAAAGAACATCATAAGTAGCATGCAATGACATAGCCCATGCTCTAGTCTCGGCTTCACATCAAGTTTCAAAATCCCGCAGCCATAATGTATATTGTGGGCCCCTCAGGGATTTCCAGGGCATGGCAATTCGTCTCTTTGCGAGAATGCACGCCAAGCCCATAAATCTGATATGTTTATGTTTGCTTTGCCTAGAATATGCACCCAACAAGCACACCATTGGGGTCCAGTCATATCTAGTAACTCCAGTCAGTCTGCAAGCTATTTTAATTCGGGACCAAAAAACCTGTACTTTCACACATCTCCAAAACATGTGGATAAGATCTGCGCTGTCTTGATGACACCAGGGACAGGTAGACAGTGTGTTCTTACTGCATTTGGCTACTCTACTATGGGTCATGTCTGTGTGGTAAAGTACATTAATCTGTAGTAGTCTAAACCTAGTGTTTCGGGATACATTCTTAGGGAATCCTAACACTCGTTCCCAGTCCCCGTCAGTAATTTCAGATCCCACATCCACTTCCTATCGAAATTTCAAGTCAGGGCTTCGAGCACCGGAAGCATTCAATAGGCAACTGTTTAGTCTCGCAGCCGTCATCCAGCATTTAATCAGGGCCAAAAGTGCGGTCTCTTCATGTTCCCCGGGCCACCCGCTCCATCTACGACTTGCCACCCCTCTCACCTTCATGTAGCTCAAAAATTGTCCCTTGGGTAAGCCCGACTGTAAGGTGAGATTTACCAACCCTCTAAACCTGCTCTTATCGTACAAGTCCCCACAGGTATAAATGCCATATTCCTCCCAGCGTCTAGAAACACCCAGATCCTCTCTATTTGCACACGCATCAGCCACTATTGGCACATTGGACCAGATCTGCCTACCTAGCTTGACAATCAGAGGGAGGGAGTTCATGCAGTTTTTCAGGAGCCACAGTATTTCTTTGAGTCTAGCTGGTGCCACTAGTTGCTAGAGCAGCATTGATTCCGAGGTAGGGCCATCAGAGAGCCACTTTGAGACGATGCTCAGCTGGGCGGCCAGGTAATAGATTTTAAGTCTTGGCAGTGGCGCCCGCCGTCCCTGCAAGGGATAATATGTGGCTCTTTGGACCCCAAAGAAAATCTCTAAGCATCGTGTCCAGCATTCGAAAAAAAAGCTACCTGTATGTAATGATGGACGTTGGTGAAATGATAAAGAAATCTAGGAAGGACAAATATCTTAACAATGGCAACTCTGCCCATGAGTGACAGCGGTAATCGGGAACAAAAGGAGATGGACTTTTTAAGGCCGCCCACCACCCTAGGTGTGTTGCGAGTGTCCTTCGAGGTGTGTGTAATCTGGATTCCCAAATATCTATAGGAATGCATCTTCCAAGGGAGGACCAGGTCAGGCAAGGTGGCCCCATCACCATGGCAAAGCCTAGCCAGTGGGAAGAAGCAGGACTTCCGCCTACTAAAGGAGATCCCGGATAATTTTGCAAACTTGTCCAGCAGGATCATGGGGAGGTTATGCTGTGGTTCACATAGGTAAAGTAGGACATTGCCTGCATAGAGTGATATCAAGTGTCTATTTCCTCCAATCGTGATTTTGCCTCCTATTTAAATGTAAGTTGCTCATATGTATGCAATAGGGCTTTCTCAGTCCCCAACCTTGAAATATGTGACTGTTTTGATGTATGTACCTATTCCTCCTGCAATGAGTGTAACGTGCGCTCCCTGCTTTGTGCCATATGTGGGGCTGGGGCTGTGTCTGGTGAGATCTAACACGCCTTTTGTGTACAGCCCTGACACGTCATACGCAAACTACATTGGCTTCCTCTCCAGGCCAGGATACTGTTCAAGACTGCATGTAGCATCTACAAAGTAGTCACGAATAGCACAACAGTTTGTCTGGCAGCTAAGCTCCTCATATCTGGTGGCAGACGCTCTTTGTGCATCAAATCGACTAATCAGCTCAAATCGCAACTAGTCTACAAGGAGAGGACATGCAAACAGTTATTCTCTTGTCGCACACCCACCCTCTGGAACGCAATCACAGTATGGACTCAGAATGTCCACATAATTCTCCAATTCGCAAATCCCTGAAAGTGGCTTTTTCAATAGCACCTGACCATGGACTAATCCTAATAGATGTACAGAACACAACTTGCAGTACTGCGCTAATGTTAAAAGATGCCAGCCCTGGCTACCAAAACCGCGTACAGCGCTCTGCTGCCCTCGCACTAGGTAAGCAATTAAAACAAAATGGACAAATAAAATCAAAATTGACATGGAGACAGGTCTACAGCACCTCCATCTTGACTTGTTTTTCATCTCAGATCTTAGATGAGGACAGTGTTGTATCCTTCACTTCCTTGCGTGCGTGAATATTCTGAAAAAGACTGGACACCCTTGGAACACATCAGTCTCAGTAACTTGTCCTGATGAAGCTTGAAAGCATGCTCCTTATACCGAAACAAGTTTGTCGGCCTGACCCAACATGAAGAATCATTTTGTCCTTAATTTACATTTGTGTTTCACTCGATGTTGATCACATTAATTATTAATTGCTGCACATTTTAGAAGCCCATTCATGAATGAGGTATAACATAAAAAACAAAATCATCCTGTGAGTGACTGAATGTCTGTGTGACTACGGATGTCAGTGGGAATTGTTTGGAAAGGAGTATGACCTTGCATGAATGTACCTAGGGAATGTTCTAATATGACATTTTCTTTGTCAATGTTTCTTAGTACATACATTTTTCGTATAACATCTTTTTTTATTTTTATTTTTTAAAGATTTTATTAATTTTATTCAAACCAAACAATACAAACAAGCCCAACACGCAGTGCAATTTACAACAGTTCCATTAAACACCATTTTGTTTTTCCATTTTTGCCACTGCTCCCTTAGTCCCACCCTCCATTATGAGCCTATTTGTACTTCGCATTCAGTATCTGCTACATGTGGCAGGGTCTCACTACCCTCAGATTCCGTTGGGTCCAATATAGATCCGAACAGTTCCGCTATTAATAATTTTCATGCCATCAGGGTACCCACTTCTTCCTCCCCACTCATGCTGCTCGCCTCCTGCCATACTATCGTTTCAGCCTCTGCCCATTTCTGCAACTCCTTACACCATACCTCCACCCGTGGCTTGTGGCACTTCTTCCATCCCATGACAATCCTACGTTTTGCTAGCATGTATGCCAAATCTTTCAATTTCTCAACATGTTTAAGTTTCCGTGGTCTGGGGAACCCTCCCAGCAAGCAAGCCCAGACCGTGTCTATGACGAGCGTGACCCCCTTCTCTGCTAATTTTTTTGCCACTTCACCCCAGAAACACTCAATTACTGGGCATGACCAAAACATGTGTGTCATGTCAGCGTTTTCCATGTCGCACTTAGGACACGCCTGTCGCCCAGCGTTTCCGAACTTGGATATCCTCAGAGGGGTCATGTATGCTCTATGCGTTATATTCAGCTGTATTTTTTTTAGTCTGGCATTTCTTGGCACCTTCTTGTGATATCCCAGGGCGCGTTCCCACATCCCATCTTCCATTGGGGCCCCCACCTCCGCTTCCCAATCCAGTCTCAAATGTGTCAATTCCTTCCCAACCTTAGTCATCACCATCTCATACAATCTAGAAATCTCATGCCCTCCCACTGATATATCATATATTACCCCCATAATAGCATCTGGTTCCTCTGTCAATACTGTTTCAGGCCACGTTTTCCAAGTTTTCTGAACCATCCTATGGTATGTAACATATTGGCCCGTATGTAATCCCACCTTCTCCCCAAGTTCTTCAAATTCCCTAATGGTCCCCTCTTGCCAGATGTCCCCTAACATTACCAGCCCCACCGACACCCAGTAGGTTCTGATAATCACCCTCAACTGCTTATCTCCACCTGCTAAAGCCACCAGCGGTACGTGCGGGGAGCAATGGAATGGGACCTCCATCAACCGACATGCTCGACGCCACATTTTCCACCCAAGCATCATCATCCCAGGGCGCTCCTTCATTTCTGACTCAGACAACCATATAATTTCCCTTAAGTAAAATGGGGTACAGTCCTGCCCAAACAACCTAAGTTCAGGGGTCGCTTCGTCGGAGAGCCACTTGGCCACATATTGTAGTTGACTTGCTACATAGTAAACCTCAAAATTAGGCAGTTTAATACCTCCCTTTTCATAGAAGTTCTGCAACTTCCATAGCGCCACTCTATTCCGTGTACCATGCCATAGGAAGTCCCTACACATACTATTCAGTTTAGTAAAAAACTTCTTGGGTATCATATGTGGGATATTACTAAAATAATGTAGAAGCCTAGGCAGGACCACCATCTTAAGCATTGCCCCCCGTCCCATCATTGCTAAGGGCAACGTCTCCCAAAACTTCATGCATTTCCGGATTTTCTCAATAGCTATCTCGGTGTTGTGCTTATGTTCCTCTTCTGCTGTGTGATACACATCTATTCCAAGGTAACGGAAAGAACTAACCACCCATGGTATCTGTAACACCGGTAACCTTTCCACATGGGTCCCCTTATAGCTACCTAGCGGGAATATACTAGATTTTTGAGGATTCACCGCTATGCCGGACAACCCCGCATACTTCTCCATCACTTCCAGAATATATTGAAGATTTTCTTCCGGGTATTTCAAGTATAATAACGAATCATCCGCATATAAGGATATTAGGTGCCGTTCCCCCCCAACCTCAATATCTATCATATCATATTGTTGCCTGAGGTATATAGCTAGGGGCTCCAGGGCTAGAATGTAAAGCATCGGGGACCAGGGGCACCCCTGCCTGGTGCCCCTACTAAGTTGCCATCTCTCGGATATCACTGATCCCGTTCGAACTCTGGCTAGCGGCTCACTGTATAGCATTTTCGGCCACCTGATATAACCCGGCCCTACTCCATATCCTCCCAGGGCCACTTAACCGAGTCGAAAGCTTTTACTGCGTCGAAGGATACAATCGCCATTTCGCCTTCCTTCCTACCCGCCCATTCGATCACCCGGTGGAGTCGCCTATGGTTGTGAGTTATATTCCTATTCGGGACATAGCCCGTTTGGTCTGTGTGGATTAATTTGCTAATTACTCTTCGCAATCTGTTTGCCAGGACAGCCGTCAATATCTTGCTGTCCTGGTTCAGCATCGACCAAGGCCTGTAGAAGCTACAGTTAGGCCCTGGTTTGTTGGGTTTAGGGAGCGGTATTATGATCGCTTCTCTGAGTGACCCCGGCAACCTTCCCATCTCAAACGCTTCGTTAAGCATTTCTAGCATTGCAGGGAGCACTTCTTCTCTATATACTTTATAAAATTCGCTAGGGAACCCATCTGCTCCTGAGGTCTTACTGGTGGGCAATTGCCTCACAACCTCCTCCAACTCCTCCAAGGTAATTGGTGCATCAAGCTCTTCTCTTTCCTCATCACTTCTCTTGGGCAGTCCTATATCTTCTAGTGTTTCGGTTATCTCCTCTTGACTGCCCCCCTCCTTGTCCCCGTATAGCACCCTGTAATAATCCGCAAATTCCTTGTTGACTCCTTCTTGGGTGTCTACTACATCACCATCTTCTCTAGTTATTGTCCTAATCAGGGGCATAGGGGTTTCGCTCTTGTACAGCCACGCTAAGAGCCTACCCGTTTGTTCCCCTCCCGCATGCTGTGTTTCTACATACTTTTTATTATTGAGGTTGCAGAGCCTTTCCCAGTGTTCCGCATATTTCTGCTGTAGTTTAAGTACTAGCTGCATATCCACACTGCCATTTTCTAATATTCTTTCTAGTTCATCTTCTGCTCTTTGTAGGTCAGCCAGAACCCCGCCCTGCAGGCCCTTTGACTTAGCTATGGCAACCCCCCGCATCACCACCTTAAAAGCTTCCCATAGTGTACCCGCCGAGTCAACACTACCAGTATTCACTTAAAAATAGTTAGTGATCTCATCTCTAAAGTCCTCTCTAAAGACCGGATCTTTGAGTGCCTCTGCTCGGAGGTGCCATGTCGGGACCCGCGCCCTCGGGGGGGGGGGGGGGGGGGGGGGCAGTATTGCCACCCGAGGACCAGGGGCGAGTGATCTGAGAGGACCTTCGCCTTATATTCTATTTGAGTACTCTCTGTCATTACATCCGGCGTGGCAAAGACATAATCCAATCGCGTGTGTAGCTGCTGCGGGGCTGAGTAGTGCGAATATTGCCTTCCATTAGGATGTTTTGTTCTCCACACATCTACCAAGCCAAAATCATCTAGTAACACCTGCAATGCTTTAGCCGCTGGGGTGGGCCTATCAATCCTGCTATCGGATCTGTCTACCTTGGGGTTCATTACACAATTGAAATCCCTGCCCCAAATAACCGCGTTTCCAACACACATACTAAGGTTGGTGCACAGAGTTCTGAAGTATGCCGCCGTGTTTTGGTTGGGGGCATACGTATTTACAATGCATACCTCTTTATTCTCCACCAGCCCTCTCAATATAACCATCCTCCCATCAGTTTCCGCCACTTCCTGTAGTAGCTGAAACGGGACGTGCAGCACCACGCAGACAAGCACTCCCCTAGCGTAAGCAGAGTATGACGAACCCACCACAATCCCTTTCCATTTTTTCCCCACTTGCTCCAACTTCTCTCGCGTCAGATGCGTCTCTTGTAACAGTGCAATATCTATCTTTTGCCTTCTTAAATACAGCATGACCTTATTCCTCTTCATATAACTGTTAAGTCCCCTGACATTCCACATTATTATCTTGAGATCTCCCATAGCTCGTTAATACTCTCCCCCCTTATTTCCAACCGATCCCTCCCAGTCGCACTATGCAGATACAACCCTTTGGCTCTTCCATATAGGCTCATGTTTGAACTTAAACTCCCCATAACTATGTACACCCCAAACTTCCCACCTCCCTGCCCTCCCCCACCCATCCCTTCCCCAACAACACCCTCCCCAACTGTTGCCCAGCTCCATCCCTGGATCTCAGGCACCCCCACATCTAGCCCTGTCCAGCACAAGCTTATGCTCAGGGCTCAGTAGGGTGAAGTCGCCCTAATGGCCACTTAACTATTAGTATTTTGGGGGTGGGTTGCTTCCATCCTGTTGCTCCTATTTTCGAATTTATTACGCTTTTTCGTATAACATCTTTATTTCTTTAGAGCACAATATATTGAAAACATTTGTAAACTTGACTAAGCAAGCACTTCTGCACCACTATGTTCCCCTTCCTTCTCCCCTGTCTGTGACCTTTTGATTTGAATTACCATGCATGTACATGAGGAAGTGAATGTTAAATTGAATTCCTTTGGGGAACGGTATTTCTCAATGTTTCTATTGGCCTGGTCCCGCGAGGGGTTATTCAGGGTCTGTCCTTGGTGTATATAAGGATTCGACAGAAGGCTTTGCTGCCCTGCATAAAGAAATGCATAGCTCAGCGAGGAAGTGGTTCCCTGATTAAGGGAAACAGGCGTTGCAAGGGCATCAGCATCTCAAGGACTGAATCGTGCAGGAGGAAGGCCCAGCTGGGTTATTTCTGTAAGCTTCAATAACCACCAAGCAACACATACATGGGCCCGTTCGAGTTACAAACTATCCCCACTGTGGGTGGGCCGTTTCCTCTTCTCTGAGGTCCAGTAACAAGAGGTGCAGTAACAAAACGTGAGCAATGAGGTCCTTACTTTCAGACTGTAATACATTAATGAGATGCTGGGAACTTGAGCAGTGGATCTGATGGAAGGAGAATACTCATCTCTTCCTGGGACATGAGGGACTCTCCTTGTAAAGTGAGGGGTCCTGTCGGTGGCCAGGAATAGAAAGTCTGACTACCAGAAATGAGGGGCACATGCCGAGGCTTTGAGAGGCAGATACTTGGCTGAGACTAAACCTCTGTATGGCTCTATGGGTTTACTAGACGAGCAAGATCATCCTAGGGAAACCTTGCTGACCAGCTATAGTGGGAAGCATTCAGACCCCCGCCAATCTAGGACACAGGTGGTGTTAGAAAAGGAGACTTCTGAGAAAGACCCAAGGGAGGGGGCCAAGAAGTTTGCCGAAGTTGCTGAGCTTGCCTTTCATTACTTTCTTCACTGCAGAAAATGTGATGTACCAAGGGAGATGCTGTGAGATCCAGTTTCAATTCCAATTCTTTATTACAGACCACAGAGTCTCAACGCTTACCGTCCTCCCCTTAATCGATAGGTGGAAAAGAACTGGATAGAATTTCCTCCCCCAGACTCAATGGTTAGGAAACTTGATACAACTGAACTGATGCAATAATATCGATTTAGTATCGATCACCAAACACACCACTAACGTATCCAAAACCTGTTTCTTTCATTTACGTATACTCAGGCTGATTTTCCCCTACGTCACCTATCCCCACTGTTTCTCAGCCATCAACTCCATCATCCTCTCCCGCCTTGACTACGCAAATTTCCTCTACCTAGGAGCCCCTGCATCCCAACTAAGGAAACTTAACCTTCCCGCCAGAGAACACCACTTAGCAAGCCCCGCCCACCTGGTGCCTTCCTGCTTGCCGCTCTTTTTCACCACTTAGCAAGCCCCGCCTACATGGTGCCTTCCCGCTTCCTGCTCTTTTTCATCACTTAGCAAGCCACGCCTACCTGGTGCCTTCCTGCTTGCCGCTCTGTTTCCCTACTTAAGGAGCCCTCCAGCTTCTTTTTCTTTGCAGATGGGGAGCAGGTGCAAGTGGACCTAGGTTACCTGGCCTAAGCCCCGCCCACCTGGTACCTTCCTGCCTGCTGCTCTTTTTCACCACTTAGCAAGCCCCGCCCACCTGGTGCCTTCCTTCACCATCCTGTCTTGTGGCCAAAGCTGGATTTGACTTTTATGGACTTCATTCATTCACGGTGCGTCACTCTTTCTCAAGTCTCGTGCTGGACTTCCTTTGCATCTTGTACTCATGGTGGCCCTGAATCATGCTGTTACCATTTTCATCTTGTATCCTGGCTTGCGACATTATGTGTTACTACTGACTTCTGCAATTGTATTCACTCTCCACTCTTGCTTCTCCGCTCTTTTTGACTGCTTACTCTCTGTTCTCTCCTCCTTTCCCTTCTCCCTTTTCCTATCTCCTCTTACTTTCTTCTATGCACTTACTCTATCAGAATTGTCCCTGGACCTAATATGATAGCAACCTCGTCTGTTTCCTCCACCCTCCCATTACTGATTTATTCCTCCCCACCACTCCTCCAGCACTATCTAAAAAGTCGTCAGGCCTAGCATGATAGTCGCTTGTTTTGTTCCTCCCCTCCCTTTCTGCACCCCTCTCCCCTCCCTTTCTGCACCCCTCTCCCTCACCTTTTGTTTTTCTCCGGCTCTACCAGAAATGTCGTCAGGCCTAGTACAGTAGTCGCCTGTCTGTTTCCATTTCCTTCCCACTCTCCTCCTCCCTTCCTTATCTATGTCTTAGCTCTTGCACTATCTGAAATGTCGTCAGGCCGAGTACGATAGTTAATTTCACATCCTTACTGTTCATGGCCTGTAAGAATGTGGTTGTATTTTCCCTTGTTCCCTCCCTTGCTTTGAAGCGCTTTGAAACACATTGTGTATAGGCGCTATATAAATAAACGATCATATCATAAACGATCATATCATATCAGCCCTACCCTGAGAGTCTTCCACTGGCTCCCTATTGCTCGACGCACCACCTTCAAAGCCATGTGTATCACCCATTGCGCAATCCACAACACTGGCCCTGAATTCCTACGAGACAAAATTGTCCCTTACCAACCTTCCAGGAACCTCAGATCTCGCAATGCATTTTGCCTAGTGATCCCACCGCATAGCTCCATAAGACTCGGCCGCTCCTCCTCCATCCAAGCACCAATCATTCCATCCCACAACACATTCGCAACATCAAAAACCACCTGAAATTCAGGAAGGCCCTTAAAACCTGGCTCTTCCCAGTACTCTCCTAAAACACTGCACCCCGTGAATACTCCACTAATAATCTCCACCACTTTCGATCATCATAACCCAGGGGCCGGCAGCTCTTGCAGCGGTTTCACCTGAAACACCACTTCATTCCGCTCAACAACACTGCCTGCCGTCTAGAACTCCAGGCAAGCCAACAGCTGTCGTTGTGGCTTTCCTGATCCACCAACATCTCACCCACAACAACACTCCAACCCAGCAAGCACCCGAGCCAAGCCAGCAGCCTTCGCTGTGGCTACACTCGCATCACACTCACCGCTAAACCCTGCCCGCCAGTCCACATGAGAGACAATTAACAATGAGATGAGTTGCCCTGGCTACCACATGCACATCATTAACTATTCACTGCCACTGTTCCACTGTTAACCCGCAACACTCACCCTGGGAAGCTCCCAACACTAGCAACCCCACACCACAATCCTATTCCCTAAGCTAGGTCCAACAAGCCCTTGATGACTGTTGCATTACGGATACTTACTATACAATAGGCTGAAACCTATGGCCTTTCATGCCTAGGCCCCCCTCCACCTACACGAATCGAGGGGTAGTCCCCTCCGTTTGTTTGTTATATTTGAGACCTCCTGCACTGCAAAACCAGGGCCGCCTGCCCACCATAGAGGATTCTCAATGTAGGCGCAGCCTCCCTCTTGGCTTACTGTATGACGAAACATACCCGGGGCTCTCCCACCTTTACAGAATCCTCAAATCTAGGGGTAGCCTCGATCTAGGGTCACCATATGCTTAAGCCTCTGGCACTGTGAAACATAGGTCTTTATCCCACTGTACAGGATCCTCTAATCTAGGGTTTGACTCTGTCTCTGCTTATTATACGCTGATACCGCCTACAGTATGAAACCTAGCCCCATCGCTACAGGACTCTCAATTCTAAACCCGGACATATAAGCAATCTCGTAGCCTATACTACGTATAGCTCACACCACTAGTGTAGACACAGGCCGCAGGCACGGCCAATCATCCATGCACGATAGAATACGTCTACGACTAAGCACATCCGGCCTAGTTTCAAACATAGCCGTCCAGACTGAAACACCTGACGTACCCCAACACCTCTCACACTAGCATACAGCGACCACCCCCCCCGAAAGGAACCTGTTATAGCTGGCCTCATATAGACTCTCATGGCAATAGAAATCTATCTCTTTCCCTCAAAGAGCACCCACCCACTTGTCTGACCGCTACTGGGCTGCTTTGTCGAGCCTTCCCAGCCACCCAAGTCTTAGAATGGCAAATATGCACATAAGCTAATCCCCTAGAATCTCTAACCACATCGACTACAGTCACCAACGGCGTTCCAACCAAGGAAAAAGCGCATTGAGGTCACACAAGTGGGGAAAGAGCGCTATATAAATACCAAAATACAATACAATACAAGGGATAGCAAACGACTCTGTGGATTAAGAAGTGTGTTAAAGGGATGCCCATACATGGCATTTGAGACTCAAGTTCAGAACAAAATGGTTCTACCGATCCCTATTATAGCCACCAGATGGCAATGTAACCCCGACTTTTAAACGTGAACGACTACAGCAGTCACCCGTGATAACATTCTCCTTATAGTACTCGGCTACTTCCTGCCTCTGTGGTAAAAAGGTCAACTAAATGGGGTTAGTGACGTTTTTAGCACATTCACTTTTCTTGAATTAAGTCATAACGGTGGCCGTAATTACTCTCCAAGTCAGCAAATGGGTAGCTATTTAGTTGACATTTGTTTTTAATATTTAACAAGATGGGATTGTGTTTTATTGACAGTACTACAGCCCAATGAGCAAATATCCTCATTCGGAGAATAAAGGTAGGGCAGTTTACACTTTACGGTGACATCTCTAAAAACGGGATATCGCAGGATATCAGTCTCACCTGCGAACAAAAAAACATTCAACACTCGTCTTTCGCTGCACACATGTGTGCCTTTAAATCTCTGTAAGACTATGCAGTCTAAAAAAAAGTGCCAGTTAATGTTCTATTTCATTCTATCAAACTACAGCTTTACATAAACATTATCATTACTTATTAAAAAAAAGGACAAGTGAGTAATGTCTTGTGGCTTCATCTAGAATGAGTTTCAGGTCTGCGGAAGGCGAGTATCCGCACCGCGCCAGTGGTGCCGGGCACTGGTCAGCCCTCAGCAGTTCGGTGAAGCTCTTCACCCGGCAGCAGTCCATTTTAACCCCCTTGGGCCTTAGTCTCACTTCCGGTCGCAGAACCTCAGGTTGATGTCGCCTCCGGGGGCCAGAAGTCCATGGGTTCTGGCCTTGACTTCCTTTGTTTTGGGAGAGGTTTGGATCTCGAATTTCTGAAGCAGCTGGAAAAAGAAAGACACACAATTAGTTAGACTGCTACTGAGGATGCATTCCAGTTGAGTTATGTTTTTGTTTTCAATGGCAATTTCCACCCACAAAGTTCTAATAAAGAACTAGAGGGCCAACATTCCACTAGAAACAGTGTCAGCCCTGGACGCCATGTTGGTGGAAAAAACGCTTTACTTTCCATTGCAGCCTATGGCTCTTTTTCCACCACCCTGGCGTCCAAGGCTGTCAACAGAACGAGAAACGCTGCCTCACTTTCTGCTGCCATGAAGTATGGAATGTTGGCCCTCTATTAGAACTCTAGGACACTAAGCAGACTCCCAGAATCATGGGGTGGACATGTTTTCTTCTCCCCTTACGGAGAAACACGGCACATTCACAGTAGTGGAATAATAAGTACTGTTAAGGCCAAGGTAAGGGCGTTGCAACTAATACAGAAAGTTATATGCAGAGAAGCGATGGGGGTAACATGTTTGGACAGCTCATCTCTGTCAATCAATTAGGAAAGTCGGTTACCTGCCTAATCACGAATCGCAAAAACGGTGTTCCTACTTTACTCATTATGACCACCTCCAGATGTCAACTCCCATCATCCCTAAACAGCCTAGTCAGTAGTGACGGATCATGGGAGTTGGAGGCCAGAACATCTGGACGTTCACATAATGAGTAGAAGTATTGGCACTATAACTCCAAAGGTCTAATTTCTTCCGTCAACATGGAATTAATTGACTATAGGGACTGCTTCATCTCCTCTCAGTCAAGAGCAGATTCTAGCTCGGATTAAACTCTGTGGACGCGGGCCTTGGAATTACCTGTCTCTTTACCACTGTGACGTATCTTGGTCATCGATGTGCTCATTGATGTGCCTTAGCAGCCTTCCCACATTCACTGAAGAAATACTGAATACCCAAGTAGGTTTTAAATAAGAATGGTAAATATTTACTACAGACATTATGGGAATTTTGTGCATAAGATTGAACAGATAAAGGAGGAAATCTTCTGGTGACGTATCTTGAATTCTACAAAACTGAAAGGTTTAATAGCAATGTACAATGTCTGGTTAGAGATTGAGAGACGACTGGGTATCTCCATCTGAGTCAAGCGTAATGTAATGTAATGGAACAACCTGTGTGTATACCTAGAGGTAGAGAGAATGAAATGTAGACTGGATATTTATGGCTGTACATATGAGAATGTTTTAGAATAGATTTTATTGATTGTATTGAATTTTAGGTATTTTGATATGGTTCTTATTATATTTTTATGAGTATTAATTATTAATATGTAATTTGGTTCTTCTTTTCTTATTATTGGATTATGTATATATAACATGTAATTATGTGAAAAGTTTATTTATAAACTGTAACACATTAATAATAAAAATAAGAATACCCAAGTAGGTATTAAATAAGCCTATAAAGCTTAGCCCAATATTAAAATCCCTATCTCTGAAGCATGTTCCGTCAAACCTCCACAAACCTTTAGGTCGTCATCATCTCTGGCAAGTTTATGCAACTCATCGGCCTTATGTGCCTTTACAGGGTAAATATTTTCAAAATAGCAGTAACTTTGTTTCTCCAACATTTGCATAGCTCATCTGTTAAGCGACTTTAGCTTGAAGTCTTTTTTGCGTCACCTGAGCAGAGCGGGTCTCCAGCGCACCGCATAAGCAGCCAAGACTCTGCCGCACTGCTAAGGTGGCGCAGAGCATCAAAATATGCTTGCCATGGGAAGGGGTCGAGAATGAGGTCCAAGGGATGTGCAGGAAGGAGTGGGATTGGGGCATACAGAATGCAGGGAGTAGCAGCGAGAATCTTTACATGTGGCTATTACCTGCCTCTAGGGGAAGCAGGAGAGCAGCAGGAGCCATGGAGAATTAAGGGAGAGGGGCCTATCTTCTGAACGACATAGTGGGACAGTGGCAGGCTTGAAGGGGATTGGGAGGGCCTTCGATGCCTCAGATTGCCAAAGGTGAGGAGATGGAAAAGCAGTGGGGTCAGACGTGGGGGTAGGGGTCAAAGGCAGCGCAGAAGAGCGAGAATCAGATGGGTGCATTTCATCAATTTGCATGCTTTAATTGTCCCGCTTGTCAAATTTCATAGAGGATCTTAAGACTTTTTTCAACAAGAGCTTAATTTAGTACTTATTTCAGAGTAACTGAATGCAGAATTGTCACAGAGGAGCAATGTGGCAACGGTGCAGGAATGCAAAGTTTAGGAATTGAGTCTTTGCGCCACTTAGCATCTGCCACACTGTCCTACCTGTATCAAGGAAAGATGAATTTCCAGCTCAGCGATTCTCCTTCCTATGCAACTGCGCAGGCCATAACCAAAGGGGATGGAGCCAAAGTTGTCTACTCGGTCCATGTTGCCTTTCCTCAGCCAGCGCTCTGGCCGGAACTCTTCCGCCGCCGAGAAGTACTCTTCCTCGTAGGATGTGGAGTAATGGCACAGAGCCAACTGCGTCTAACAGAAAACAGACAAAAACACAACATTACAATCTATTATCATTTTCACACTACCCCTCTGTTCCTTTCTCAAAGGTTTTCCAAACAGAATAAATGCATTGTTGCTTGGCATTGCCGTGACATTTTCCCTGAGCAACACACGGTTTCATTTTGACATTTTCAAGGTGACATTTCCACATAGGTTGGCTGTCTGTTCCGTAGTATCAACTCGTTCACTAGGTAGAAGAATATCTAGACTCTTTAAGTCCTTCTTTCTTAATACCTCCAATTCACGATTCTCCATTATATTTTCTAGGAGACACCAGATGATATAGTTGTCTCTTTAAGCCTCTGAGCTCATACATCTGGCCGGTTCACCGGAATAAGCACGGCTGTATACAGACTAAGAATGGGGTCAAGATTTACAGTATTAATAAAACCGCAGAGGGGTAGTGTTATCCTCTTCACAACTTAGAGAGACAACCATATCTGGTGTCTCCTAGAAAATATAATGGAGAATCGTGAATTCGAGGTATTAAGAAGAACAAAGAGAAGAAATTAATTCTGGCGAAGAAGTAGATTTCAGGTATACCAGATTGTAGATATTCTTGTACACAGGAATCCATGTTGTGGGGCATATTAAAAAAAGCTTAGTCCTGATGAAGGCCGATTCCATCTGGAGCTTTAAGTGGTTCACTTTAGGCAAAACACTGGGCTGTTGACTTTAATGTGAGAAGAGTCATGCTTAAATTTGAGTAATATGTGTGTTTGGTAAGAGGAATGGGTACAAATCCCCCGGAACTAAAAAAAAAGGGGACACCAGAGAGAAAATTTCGTCCCAGACTTTGGAAGCAGATGACATCAGGTGTTGTTCCTATGAATATTTGCTATTGTTTCTATGATGCATTTTCATTGTATGTTTGAATAGTGTCCATGCACTGATGAGTCATTGTATTGATGTTTTTATCTGGTATGATTTATGGAAGCTTATTAAAGTTTGAACTATATATAATTGTGAATATTTTTTCCACAGAGAAATGACAGTGCTTACCAATTGATTGTTGGTTTGATGAAAGAAATGGTCTGACATATTGTTTCTGATCATTTTGTGTGTGTAATATATATTTGGACCCTGCAAGATCAGGACTGTAATCAGGTACCCTATAGTATATGGATCTATTTGGCGAGACAGAATGGATGCAGCCAAGCGCCTGCACAGACATTTGCATTCACGCAAAAGGGGTTTGCACAATGATGTTTTGGGCATTGGTGTTGAATATGGCCTATTCGTTGTAGATGTGGGTCTAGGGTAGGTCACTCAGGTCGTGATCTGTGGTTTTGTCAACCGAACTTAACTCCACTACCTTTAACTCAACTTCTCTTGGTTGTACGACCAAAATATATATGTATGTGTATCTTTATAGGGTGGAAGGGGTTGAGGGTGAGAAGAGGAGTATGGTAGGAACCCCCCATTAAAAGAAAAACATTCATACCACCAAAAGGAGTCGAACTACAGGTAGTCGAGGTAAATGTGGTTCATGAAATGACATAGAAACACTAGGGACATAGTTTATGTGCTTCAGTGGAAGATGAAAGCAGCATTGGCACCTGTAGGTGCAGGCGTCTTTTTACTCAAGTTGAAGATCCTCCATGTTCTAAGGATGCACTCGGAATGGCGATGGTTCCATCAATGTAGCCCAGGGGAGAGATGGTCAGTCAACTGACTCAGAAGGCAAGGATTCTCAAGCAGGGGTTAAGACTGGTTTTCCCACCGTCCAGTGGTTGAAGCACTGATGAGCATCTTCTTGAGATCAGGCAGAGGAACAGGATTTCACCAGGACTTCAATGGAGTTGGTGCTAGTCATCTGCAGGGATCATCCTCGGGTTGTCAACGAGCTGCTCTTCTTTGTAGAGGGTTTAGCTCCAACGATGATCCGTCAAATAGCTGAAGGAGCACCCCTTTTATGCAATATTGGGGATGAGAGCCGACCAATGGTAAAGATCTGCACTGTTCAAACTGGCAGTGGCTATCCATTTATGGATTCCATTGGGCACAACATCTACCCAGGATGTGTACTGTGACCAGACAGTGCCAACCCCCACATCTAGGCTTACACACAAACTACCCCTTTGCCCACAATAGCAGCAGTTTTCCCCCCGGGAAAGGGCATTCCATACATGGCATTTCCTTACCTGAGAAGGCAGGAAGAAGGTCAAAGAACAATATGGCCAAAGCACGAGTGAAAACCTTGTGGCAGATCCATCTTAGGGTGCTAGCCACCCTTAGTAGCCATCATTACAGTAAATGCAAAAGTGCAAAACTTTACAGAAATGGTAGAAAAATAAGTACTGCCACTAGCTCGCACCAGGGAAATTGTAAAAGCAACCAAAAGGCCATTACAGTAAAAGATATAAGTATACAAAGTATGTTAACCGCACTTCACTTTATGATGATGTGTGCAATTGTAACATTATAAGAAATTCACAAAATACTGATAGTCTTATGGACTGATCAGTTTCCTCATAAGAATGAGCAAAAGGGCAAGGAAGTAAAGCATAATGCGTTACTTGCCTCCAAAAAGTCAGGTCAGGTGTCCAACGAAAAAGGAACGTGTCCTATAGAAGAGTGTCCCATCAAAGCCAATGGGAGAAAAGCAGCAAAAATAAAGTTTCTCCTAACAATCCTTAGCCAGCATAGTCAATCTTAAACACTCAAGGGAGATGTAGTGCAAACCTTTGGGAAGGCACTCGAAGGGGTTTCCAATTATCAGAAGGAAATTAGAAAACCAAGCTTCAGGTTCCACAGGTACGCAGGGAACCTGGTCAATCGTTATCTACTCTCAATATTTGAGGAGCTCCTGAATTGTATTAAGATGTGTATCTTGGTGATGCGAGAGTTTTGTGTGTGTGCGGGGTACCTTGTTGTGATAAGCATTAACATGTTCATCAAAGGAGGCTATGTGGGGGAGTGTGGGTATTTTGGGGGAAGGAGAATAATAACCTTGATACTGCTATGCCATTTACATTCAGAAGTACAGAGTGTGAATGCAACGATGATCAGGATTTGGTTTGAGAGGGAGTTGAGAAGGTTGCATGACTAGCCCATGTTCTTTCTTCAGGCTGGGTCAAGTCTAGTGGTGCAGAGAAGATAAATATCTGCTCAAGTCAATGGGGGAGGTGTTGCGAATTGCGATGTGTGAGTCAAAGAACGACCTTGAGGTAGCGGGGCTGAGCTTCCAACCACTGGCTGAACTTCTCTAATGTAACGACAAGGGATGTTGAGCTTTGAAAAGATCTAGGATGACAAGGCAAAGATACTGCTGATCAGAAGCGGAGATACTCTCTCTGGGCCTCGGGACAGATCTATGCCAAGCCTTTGTCGGCAGCAGCCACTGCGGGTATTGCCTACAAGCTAGAAGTGAACCAGAGTTCTGCTGACAGCATGCTCAGAACGCCAAAGGTGTGCAACATCTTTTCCACACTCAACAGAGCTTCATTGTTTGCCTTCTGAGCAACGTGTTCATGTTAACCATTTAAGCATGGTCCAGAGAGTGGCTCATGGGATGAGTCTGCCACTGGTTCTTCTCCTCCGAGGAACGGACAATATAGCATGAAAAGTTTACCCAAGGACTCCTCGTTAGGCTTCAGATGTAAAGTTGGTTGTGCCTTTTCCATTATGGCCCCATCACTTTGGAATATACTGCTTGTGCTGTAAGCCATCATATGCCTTTGAGCTGTGAGCAGAAAACCAGGCTATTCCGCCTCCAAAAGCCCATCCTGCTGAGGATTGTTGCAGTGGTGCCAACAATCCTTTGAGTGTTGGTGCCACTTAGAAAGCCATGTCGCTGTAAATCTGACCCCATTTAAAGAAACCCCATGGACCCAAATTCTCTCTGATTGAAGACTCACAATTAGGCCAAGTGTAGCCTATTTGTTCCATTGTATTTTCCATGACACACACGCACACAGTGATCATGTTCCTCAAAGGGAGGGTCTGACCACGGCGGTGCCAGCAAAAAAAAATGAATTCTCTCCAGAAACAATAAAAACACTACCCAATTGCTCATTTGTACATAAAAAGCAGTCTTTCTGACGTCAGAAATCCCTTGTTCATTGGTATAAGCGCTGTGATTGCTTTTCAGAAACACAAAGAGCCTAGACGGTTGTGCAGGTGCATTTTAAGATCAGACGCACTTCAGTTCCTGGAACGCTGCTCAGCGAAGCCAATTTTACGGACTGATCAGTGCCCTTTAATAAGTCTGCCCAGTTCCTGGCAGAAGAGACACTGGCACAATGAGCGTCTTGTTGTCTGTCTGTCTCTGAATGGCGCTTGGAACCGCTCCATGCATCGAGGAAACGCACTGTACCTCGTTGGACGTGCGAGCACACTCCCAAGAATGGAACTAAAGAACCGGGCAAAGGCTCTCAGGCCTTCTCCCTGTGTGGAAGTGCCAAAGCCCCAGATTCATTTTCTGAAGGGCAAAGGCTTAGGTTCCCGTCCAATGTTCCTGTCATTAGGCAGAGGCCAGGAATGGCGAAGAGCCGGCCCTTCTTTAGGACATGCTGCTATCAGCTGGACTCTATGCTGCAATCACACAGGCATAGCTATCCCAGGGGTCAGTGCAGCTGGACTCTATGCTGCAATCACACAGGCATAGCTATCCCAGGGGGCAGTGCAGCTGGACTCTATCCTGCTATCGCACAGGCTTTGCCTGTATTATCCCAGGGGGCAGATCAGCTGGACTCTATGCTGCTATGACACAGGCTTTGCCTGTATTATCCCAGGGGTCAGAGCAGCTGGACTCTATGCTGCTATCACACAGGGATTACCTGTATTATCCCAGGGGGCAGAGCAGAGCAGCTGGACTCTATGCTGCTAGCACACAGGCATTGCCTGTATTATCCCAGGGGTCAGAGCAGCTGGACTCTATGCTGCTATCACACAGGGATTACCTGTATTATCCCAGGGGGCAGAGCAGCTGGACTCTATGCTGCTATCGCACAGGCTTTGCCTGTATTATCCCGGGGGTCAGAGCAGCTGGACTCTATGCCGCTATCCCACAGGCTTAGCCTGTATTATCCCAGGGGGCAGAGCAGCTGGACTCTATGCCGCTATCACACAGGCATTGCCTGTATTATCCCATGGGTCAGAGCAGCTGGACTCTATGCCGCTATCACACAGGCTTTGCCTGTATTATCCCAGGGGTCAGTGCAGCTGGACTCTATGCCGCTATCACACAGGCGTTGCCTGTATTATCCCAGGGGTCAGTGCAGCTGGACTCTATGCTGCTAGCACACAGGCTTTGCCTGTATTATCCCAGGGGTCAGAGCAGCTGGACTCTATGCTGCTAGCACACAGGCTTTGCCTGTATTATCCCAGGGGTCAGAGCAGCTGGACTCTATGCTGCTATCACACAGGGATTACCTGTATTATCCCAGGGGGCAGAGCAGAGCAGCTGGACTCTATGCTGCTAGCACACAGGCATTGCCTGTATTATCCCAGGGGTCAGAGCAGCTGGACTCTATGCTGCTATCACACAGGGATTACCTGTATTATCCCAGGGGGCAGAGCAGCTGGACTCTATGCTGCTATCGCACAGGCTTTGCCTGTATTATCCCGGGGGTCAGAGCAGCTGGACTCTATGCCGCTATCCCACAGGCTTAGCCTGTATTATCCCAGGGGGCAGAGCAGCTGGACTCTATGCCGCTATCACACAGGCATTGCCTGTATTATCCCATGGGTCAGAGCAGCTGGACTCTATGCCGCTATCACACAGGCTTTGCCTGTATTATCCCAGGGGCGCAGAGCAGCAGGACTCTATGCTGCTATCACACAGGGATTGCCTGTATTATCCCAGGGGCGCAGAGCAGCAGGACTCTATGCTGCTATCACACAGGGATTGCCTGTATTATCCCAGGGGGCAGAGCAGCTGGACTCTATGCTGCTATCACACAGGCTTTACCTGTATTATCCCAGTGGTCAGAGCAGCTGGACTCTATGCTGCTATCACATGGATTGTTATTCTTGTGACATTCCTCCTCTCTTGCAAGTCTAGCAGGAATGTGATTCTCCAGGTTCCAGGTTCCTGCATGGCAGGCGGTGTCTAAGCATGAGAGACTCCAATGCCCATGCTCCACCCCCAGCTGATTGTGAGCCGGGAACACATGTTAGTTTGAACAGATGCAGTGTTAGAATGCTCCTTTGCTTCCCAGCTAGATAGGCATTTTAGAAATCCTCCACATAAATTAGAGAAGGCGAATGGTGCTCCTGGGACAGCACTCAATAAAACTGCTGCAACTCGATAAAGATTGCAACATTATTGGGAGCTACGTATAAAATCCACGATGTGCAGCTTGCTAGTGTCACAGGAGCAGTAACATGATCTCAATAGGTGCTTCTTCAAGGCTCTTCTGAACTACAGCCAGGGGCGCCGAGTAGGCAGGTGCTCCAGGGCCCTGCCCCCCCACCAGGAAAGGCCATCTGTGTAAAAGTGCCTATATTTTAATGGGGCCCACCTTCCCCCTGAGATAACCTGAAGTCGGGGCTCCTGACAACAACCAGTCTGGCCAGAGGCGAACAATGAGTTCAAACAGTTCACATCCAATGAAGAGGTGGGTGTGGCCTCGCACCCTAGCATATTGTATGTACCACTTGTGTGCTTGTTTCTTTTGGCTAATTGCAGACTATGGGCTCATGCTCAACTATATGCAGGGTCCCCAATACGAGTTTCACATAAATGGAAATGAGTGGCTCACAAAGCTGCTTGCCTGCCTCAGACACAAGTGGATCTGTGCTAATGGCAGCAAGACCTGTGTCCTACTTCAGGCCTACGTTCCATTTGCTATCACTCGTTGTTATTACTCACTCAAGTGAGACTTTGGGCCTCATTATGAGTCCGGCGGTAGCCATGCCGGTAAATACCGGCATGGCTGCCGCCAGAGTCATGAATTACTGGCACCCAGCAATGGGCAATTACCGGGGCATTCCAGCCCCTGCGGACCCGGTAATTGCCCATTGCCGGTAATTATTGTTCCTCATTCCCATTTGAGTCCAATTGGAGCCGGGACCTTGGAAGGCATGGTCGCATGTGTCATGTCTCAGTGCTTGTATGCATGTGCGTGTTAGTACGGGGCGGCCTGAAGCACCGGCTCGCCCACCACATTGGCGACGAGGCGGGATACAACGAAGTGAGCAGCTCGACACGCACCGACGTGTCAACCACAAGCATTTTCTTCGCTGTGTATCCTGTATCCTGAATCCGACGCGAGCAATGGCGATATCGTTAGCCTCAGCTCGAAAGGCAGTAGCGGCCCACGAGGGTGCTCGTGCGCTGCCTACGTGCTAACGGAGGACAAAACACCAAAGCGTTCGCAGCCCTTTGTTCCAAGAGGACTACAGGACCGAACGTCGTCGTAGCACCAATTCACCTCTGCGCACGGGACCAGGTACATCAGCGATCTGTCCGAGTCACGTTTGCTGCCTCTAATATTGCAGTGAGGTGCCTGAGTGACCGGCAAAGATGACGGACAGCGATGGAGAAGCGTCGGCGATGCAAACGGTAGTGCACAGACATCAGGGTTCATTACTACCCATGCAGGAATTTGACACTTCAGGTCCACCCTCAAAATTGGGCCCAAAATGGTTGCTGTGGATAAAAAAACTGGACATGTACTTTGCAGCGACCGGAGAGACCAATGACGACACAAAGAGGGCGACATTGCTCTATTCGGCAGGGATGGACTTTCTCCGCATATATGAGTCTCTAAACCTACAAGTGGCGACGTATGATGCCGTTAAAACTGCCCTCAAGAACTATTTCATTCCCCTATCCAACGTGGACTTCGACAGATTTTTATTCTGTGGTGAGAAACAGTGGGAGGAGGAATCGCTTGATCAGTTCTGCGCACACCTGCGGCAGATGGCTACCACCTGTAGGTGGGACAATGAAGAGGGTATGATCCGGAATCAAGTGATTCAGGGGTGCAGTTTGGGCAAACTACGCAGACACATACTGCGAGAGCCGGGACTGTCTCTTGTCCAAATATTAGACACTGGCAGGGTGTGTGAATTGGCTGAGACGAGAGGAGCTAAGATGGACGCTGCTGTGCGCCCCGGAAGGTCTGAAGAGGCATTTGCAGTGGGAAGGCAAGCTTCATCGAAGGCGCGATGGAGCCAGAAACGCCAGGATGCAGCCCCAGCACACGGATCAGCGACCATTTGCCAATACTGCGGATATGATCTGCCCCACTCTGATGACTGTCCCGCCAAATCAAGAACATGCGGCAGGTGCAATGGTCCGGGCCATTATGCCAGGATGTGTCGTGCCGCCGCACCGGTTGCCACGCAAAGAGGACCGGCGAGGCCTAATGGCGGCAGGCTCAGGAGACAACGCAGTGTTGCGACACTGGAGCAAGATGTCCAGAAACTAGATATCGCAGAGGAATAGGAAGAGGAAGAAGAGTTTTTTTTCATTTCGAACCTTGCGACAGGAGCACGAAAAAAAGAGACAGCCTAAGTGTGTGGTTGACATTCAAGGTGTCCCAACGCAGGTACTGATAGGCACGGGCGCCTCTGTCTGTGTGCTTGCCACCGACCATTACAGAGCAATCCCGGGACCACCACCATTGGATGTGTCAATGGCAAAGATTTTCACCTTTGGAGGCGACACTCCGCTACCCATTCAAGGGGTGTTTGTGGCACCTGTCACCAGAGGGACCAAGACCATCAAAGAACGTTTATTTGTCACGGACATCAGCCAGCACTCGCTTCTCAGTTGTGCTGCGTCAGAGGCATTGGACCTGGTGCATTTTGCCGTTGAGGTGTACCAGGTGGACATTGACCAACTGCTGACCAGATTCGCCGGTATCTTTCAGGGAGTGGGCAAGCTGAAGGGTCCCCCAGTGCGTCTACATATCGATGATACCATCCGGCCCACCGCCCTCAAACATCGAAGGATCCCGTTCCACCTCAGGGAGCAAGTGGAGAAGGAGCTTCAACTTCTGGTCAAAATGGACATCATTGAGAGGGTGGAGGGGCCGACGCCCTGGGTCTCGCCCATCGTAGTGGCACCGAAATCGAAGCAGCCGGGGGCGGTACGCATCTGTGTGGACATGCGCCTCCCAAATGCCGCCATTAAACGTGAGAGACATCTGACACCAACCCTGGATGACATTGTCGGGGAACTACAACGGGCCAGAGTGTTCTCGAAGCTGGATCTGAGGTTGGGCTATCACCAGCTAGAGCTCCACCCAGATTCCAGATATATTACAACGTTTACTACACACGAGGGCCTCTATCAGTTTAAACGCCTGAGTTTTGGCATATTCCCTGCGGCGTAAGTTTTTCAAAATGCCATCAGGGGTGCGCTGGCTGGCATTAAAGGGGTACTCAATATGAGTGATGACATTTTGGTTTTTGCAGAGTCCAAGGCAGAGCCCATGAAGAGACTGGAGCATACCCTGCGAAGGTTGAGCGAGCTGGGTCTCACTCTGCACTGTGATAAATGTGAGTTTTTCAAGGACAGAATTGGGTTTTTTGGCTCCATATTCCATGCCAGCGGCGTAACGCCAGATCCTGAGAAGGTCAAAGACATCCACGAAGCGGCGGCGCCCCAGTCTCCCACGGAAGTACGTAGCTTCCTGGGACTATTGCGGGCGCTTCATCAAGGGGTTGGTGTCCCTGTCCGAGCCTCTCAGGGCTTTGACCAGGAATGAGGCCACCTGGGTGTGGGACAGGAGAGAGCAGGAGGCGTTTCAGGAGATCAAGAAAGCTCTGTCTGATCGGGACACAATGGCGTATTTTGACCCCACCGCAGAATCAGAGATTGTCGTGGACGCCAGCCCGGTGGGTCTAAGGGATGTCCTTATGCAGGCCGATAATAGAGGAGACATGCACCCCATTGCCTATGCGAGTAAAGCTCTAACGGACACGGAAAAGCGCTACTCGCAGATTGAGAGAGAGGCGTTGGCCATTCTGTGGGGTTGCTGCCATTTTCGTTTGTACATTCTGGGCAAGCCAGTTACGGTTGTGACTGACCAAAAGCCGCTCCTGCCCATCCTGGCGGGCGTGTCGTCGAAACCTCCCCCAAGGATAGAGCGCTGGATGCTAGCACTCGAGTACGGGGTTAAGCTTGTCTACAGACCGGGGACTAATAATCCGGCAGACTACCTCTTCCGCCACCCGGGTCACTAGCGGGTGGAAGGCCCCAGTGAAGTATTGGATTGGTTGGTGTGGTTGGTGTGCCACGTGGTGGAGAGCGCGATGCCCATGGCACTATCCAGGGTAGCAGTGGCCGAGGAGTCGTCGATGGATGAAGTGTTTCAGATGGTCAAGGCGGCGGTGAGAAGTGGTGACTGGAAGGAGATGCTCCAAAACAACTCCAGACGGGAACAGAGGGCTCAGAAGGACCTTCAGACGCTCTGGAAGGTGAGGGACGAACTTTCAATATCGGAAGATGGACTACTGCTGCGTGGAAGTCAAATAGTCATTCCACAAGCCCTAAGGAACCGCGTCCTGGAACTGGCCCATACGGGACACCAGGGTATCGCCAAGACAAAGGCGCGGCTCAGACCCAAGGTATGGTTCCTCGATCTGGAAAGTCTGGTGGAGTCGTTTGTGAAGAGGTGTTTGCCGTGCCAAGCAGCGAGTCCGGTTGAGAGGGCTCCACCCATCAGTTCCATGGAACGGAGTGAGAAGCCGTGGGGCACGGTCCATGCCGACTTTGGATCAACGGGAAGGGGCATGCACTTTCTGGTGGTGATCGACCAATGGTCGAGGTACCCGGAGGTGGAGGTGGTCGAATCAACAGCGACTGAACACACCACCAGGGCGTTGGACAGAATGTTTGCCACGCATGGTTTCCCCGAACTGTTGTGCTCGGACAATGGCCCCCGTTCATGGGAAACGAGTTCACGCAGTACTTAAAAGAAAAAGGCATCCAACATCAGAAGGTCTCGCCCCTCTGGCCTCGGGCCAATGGTAAAGCTGAGAGAATGATGTGGAGCCTTAACAAAGTGTTCAGAATATCGGCCATCGGAGGGAATGACCTACGGCAGAAATTGGTCGAGTTCCTAAGGGAATACATAGCCACACCCCACCAGTCCACGGAGGTCGCCCCAGCGGAGGCGCTTTTTGGACGCTGCCCGAGAGGGTTGATCCCTGAGATGGAGGGCCGAGAACCCGGGGTTATGGACAACGAGAAAGTCTGGGAGGAGCGAGCGGCACGCAACATGATGGAAAGTGCGAGGAGAGGTTTACAAGATACGGAGATGGCCGTAGGCGATTCCGTGTTAGTGCGGAACCGTCGACCGGAAGGGAAGCTGGCACTACCATACGAACCCCGGCCATTGACTGTCACCCACGTGAAGGGGACCATGGTCACCGTGGCCAACGAGCGAGGGACCATCACCCGCAACCAATCTTTTTTTAAGAAAGTGGATGTTGCCGGTGAGGAGACAGGCCCCGACGAGGGATCCCTATCGGACGCGGGGACGGAGAGCCCTGGAACAGATACCCCACTGGAAGGGCTACCGCGGGTGGAGTGCCCAGGAGCGATCCCCCAGAACAGTCCCTGATATCCGGAGCGACATAATCGCCGGCTGCCAGCTCGGCTTAAGGACTGCGTCCTGGACTCACGAGACTGAGCTGGCGTCCTGGTCAGGTCAGCGATCCCCTACTGGGACATTCATCGTTGTTCCATGTTGGACTGTTGTGTTATTGATATTAGTTTGTTTTAATTAAAGAAAAAAGGGATGTGACGTTGTCAGTGTACACGGCGCATGCGCGAGCCTCGTTTTGGGTGGCACATGTGCGTTTTGAATAAAGAACATCCGTGCGGCAGTTGCCGCCGGGACCTTGGAAAGCATGGTCGCATGTGTCATGTCTCAGTGCTTATATGCATGTGCGTGTTAGTACGGGGCGGCCGAAGCACCGGCTCGCCCACCACAGAGGTCAGGCCTGGCAGGCGGGAAGGCACCCAGGAGCAGAACTCGTAGTTTGTCGGTCCAGTAACAATTGTACCCGCAAGCTTACCAGTACCGTAGTTACTGGACCAGCAAACCTGTAATGAGGCCCTTTGTTTGAGACAGACTTTTCATAGGAACCTCAAATCAAGGTGGTGGTCAAGATAGACCACTACCAACTTCATAAACTGGCTAAACTGTTTCCCTCTTTCAGAAACACGTTGTAGTTCTGGTCCAGAAAGTGGCGTTTACTCATTTCAAGTGCAACACATGACTTGTCCAAAAAGAATCTGAAAAGCTTAAAGACGCTTAATATAGAGCAATGTGCTCGGACATTATGCTATGTGACATATGAATAGCATCCAACTGCCGTGGTTATGACTTTAAAGTGCAGACAGAACTTTATACGCTAGACTGTACATTAGACTGCAGGAGAATTACTGCACAAAGGTAAGCGTGCAGGGCCTTTTCACTAATGACTAGCACACGGGCAAGCGTGGCATATGCAGGCCTGACTTGCACCTATGACGAGGTCCGTTCCAGAGATGCACTCCTATTTATGCCTTTTTAGCCAAGTTTCCACATTTGCAAAATGAGTGGAAAGAATTGGGGCATGGACTGGGTCAGTGGCAGCCCGTCTTTCATCGAGTAAGGGGTGTTGCATGTGCGCAACTTGATAGCTCTATGCAAATAACCAAACCTACTAAAACCTCATCCCTCTTCATACACCCCTCAAACCGTAACTAACCACACCCATACCTCTTAACAGCAACCCACACGCACTTCACTACACCGCAACAACAAACACATCACACAGAGCCTTACACAACGGCACATGATGGACACCGACCGGATACCACACCAAAAAGCTCAGTGAGTGGTGGTAACCAAACTGAAGCTGCCAACAACACATCACAGCTCCCTTGCTCTTTCTCCAAACTTAGTCCTACTAGCGTACCCTAACCTACCCCCCTTTCTTTCAGATCCGCCAGGGGACCACTACAGTGGTGATAGTGTGCAATATAAATATCCTTTCACATTAACATAAACATTCAGTGCAGGATACAGCCAGAAAAGCCGAATAAAGAACAACGCTCTAATCCTATTGATTGTTGACAGAAGAAAGAATGTATCTAGTTCTTATGGCGCACGAGATGGTAACGGGCGACTTGGCCTTTTTTCATGATAGGAACTTGATGGGGAGTTATGTAGTGTGTGTCATAGATTTTGCAGCGTGCAGTCAGAGCATTAGGTTTGATGCCATTGAGCCAATTCCGAGAGAGTGTGTCCAGTTTGCTGCTCAACGAGAGGTCAAACTCGGTCCAAGTTGGGTCTAGTTTGAGGTAATAGGTGGACATACAGGACTGAATAGTGTTGAGAAAGTCTTTGAAGTGGAGGTATTTATTGCAGGAGATTTTAAAATAAGGTTGCGTGCCATATGCATGCTCTTCTTTGTCGGTGGTCTTTGTTTTAAAGGAGGACTCCCAGTGGATCTGTATAGAAACTGAAGATTGCGGGTGATAATATGGAACCCTGTTAGACCTGAAAGTCCTAAGCAGTAACCAGGGGGGCCAATCAGGAAACTTAATTTGGGTAGTTTGGCAAAGTAATGCGTGGAGATGTGTGGAGCTGAGTGCAGGTGAAGGCGTGCATGTGCTCGGCATCCTGTCTGGATGGTGGCAAGGGAGAGTTCTTCATGTGAGGTGAAGAGGACTGGAGCGTGAGTTGCCAAGTATTCGTCACGTCTCAGCGGAGCACTGCAACCAACGCTAACCTGAGCCGAGGCGGGCTGCCTGAAGGGATCCAAAGGATGGTAATGTGGCTGGCCGGGCCAGATGGACGCTTGTAGGGCAAGACTGCTAGAGTCCTTGTCAGTGCAGTGATATGGGAAGCGCTGCGGGACCAAACTTTGAGGTACTTCATTCTGAAGGGACAGGGAGAGGCTTCTGGTGGTGGAAGACTCTTGAACTGCTCAAGCAACACCTGACATGGTCAACTTCATGGATAACGGAAGTGAAAGTCTGGTGTTGTGACTTGGGCCAGGCTCTTTTCTGCCCTTTCATCATGATTTCGGGACATGAATACTTATAGGCAGTTACAGCAAGCATAAAGGACGTTCTCCCTATCAGGATAAGATCTTCAGCCTAAGCCCCTCTCCCGCCTAACCCCAGGGTCCTTTCATAATCCAGCGCTGGACGCAGAGACCACCTGACTCCTGGGAGAGACTCTTTAGCGCTTCACTTTTCCTGCCCCATCAGGGACCTTGTCTTCTGAAAGGGCTTCCATGCGTTCTCACAGAGGACGGTGGAATTGCTATTGGACACTCCCCCTTACCCTACTGGGTCTCTGCAAGTTTCCCCCTCTTTCTACTTCTATGAACCAACGTCATTTTTACTGTTTTCCGCTTGCCACTTTTATTTGTCTCTGCACCATTTTGTTTGTTTCACGGTGGGCCTGATTTACAAAAACGCAATCCCATTGGAAAACGCTTTGTAAATCAGGCCTGGTGCCTCTTAGGTGGCAAACGAGGGCACCTTAAAATAACAAACCAAGAATAAGAAACCAAACATCCAGCAGAAATAAGAAAAATAAAATTGTTATTCTCTGATGCCTTTTTTAAGGAAACTATGGAATGGAAGAAAGATGCAACCCATTGCTTACTGGTGAGGAGTAAACCACAGTAATGCTTTACTCACCCCTTTGGGGACCAGATAGCCTCCAATGACCATATCTTCTTGGGTCACCCTTCCGTTTCCTGGCAGGACTGGAAATAACCTGGAATGATGAAAGTGGTAAAGGTCAGACAAATAGCTTTTACAAACGTACCCTGATTCAGGTCATGCTTAAAAGTGGCTTTGCTTCTATTTAGGCCTTTATAAACTAAGCCCAGTCTTTGATACTGCATATTTTTCTGCCGAAAAATCAATTAATGAAAATCCACAGGCCGAGTAACTCGGTCATATTCAGTCCGAAGAGTCCATTACATTAAAAACTCTATGGCAAAGTAAGTCGGGCCAAAGGGCAAGATGATCTTACATTTAAAAAAAGAGAGGCCTGGGGTCTTTTCTGTTTTTATAATTCATACAGAGACTAATGTTTACACCCAGAACGCGTGCTCTCTGGAATCACCACAAAACTTTACATGTCGTGCAACAACTTAGACTAGCAATCAAAGAAAGAGGCACTGCAGGGGCTGGAGAGGGCCAGGAAGGGTACTGAAGTGGAAAAAGAGGAGTAGCCGAGGAGAAAGAGAAAGAGGACATGAAACGTGCCATGAAGAAAAGATGGCTCCTTCAAGCAAAGCAGTGTGACGCAAGGAGCAGCGCAGGTTGAGAAAGGAGTATGAAGGGAAGGAATGGTGTTCCATGCCAACCGGGAGAGTTCAAAATGGAGGTGGGAGTGTTAGGATAGTTTTTCTGAAGTCCATCTAAGGGCTTAGTAAAACCTTTCAACTGAGGCAGTACAAGACTCCATTAGTATAAGGTGGTACCACCTGATTTCATGGTAGCGTAGACAGAGCAGCCAGGCTTAACTTAGGAGGGAGAGAGGGCTGTAGAATCAGTACAAAGAAATTGTAATACAAATGGTCCAAAGAAACACTGAAACGCTAAGTATTGTAAAAAATAAATGGTTTATTTAAATACAAGTAGGCCCAGATAAATCTTGGGGGGAATAAATACTATCACATTATATATAACAATTATAAAAACATAACACTATGCTTGAAGGTACACCGACCAAAGCATATAACCTTATTTGGAACACCTAACAGTAGTTCTAGGGAAGTAAAACCCAATAGTTACTTTTGGATTACTTACAGTAATACAGGGCAGTAGACCCTAGCAGTTGTACCATGACGCTCAGCAAGAAATCACATCGTAATATCAACTGGAAAATATACTTTGTAGAATAGTGACACACTTATTCTAGGAACGTAAAAACCTATAACTTCCTTTGGGATAACACAGTTATACTCAAGGTAATTAAACACTTTGTGTAATTTTCAATTACAGTTGCTTTTCAGTGCACAGATTAAGGAAAGCAATAACTTGTAAACTTATTTTTAGAAGGCACACCGCTAAAACAAGGTAACACCTCTTTACTTTTGTAAGGAGTCTTATTCTGTACAGGCTAACAGCAAGTCAGGGGAAGCAAGAACCAATTGGGGCACTCATACAATTATCCTAACAGGAATAATAAAGTGAACCCGACAGCATTACTTTTGGGAAGAGGAGAACCCAATTCACAGAGTAACTTAAATTGCAGTCTACTTTCAGATAGACTGGCAAGACAGTTTCTAAGGAAAGTAAGACTTTGAGAATACTTATTTAAGAAGGCACACAGCTTATTCAAGATAAGCAAGATGAGGACATTCTATGTATACTTTTCAGAATGGCACAACATAGATAAGGCAAGTAATGACTTTTTGTAACTATTCACTCAGAGTTTAAAGTTACCAACTAATTAATTTACAAGTAAGTAACTTTTCAACACTTGTTTTAGTTTTCATGGCAGACCCCTAAAGTATCCAGTCCTTCCCAGTTCTAGTACACAAGTTCTCTCAGAGGCAAAAGAGGGACCCTAGTGGTCTAGGAGCCAGCTGTAGGCAGCGTGAGAAAAATAAGTATTTTACTTTAGAGTTAGTTGAGGGTCCAGGGACTTCAGAGAAGACACCCTAGGAGGATTCCAGCAGAGGCCTGGGTGCACTTGATGAGAGGACTCCCAATCACAGAAAGCACCCCAAAACTATAAAGGGATCACAAGAGACTTAAGGTAAGTAAATACCCAAGCCAGCACAGTACCTCTGCACAGAAAAAGATTTTGCAGCAGGAGGACTTCAGGATCTACAGCCAAAAACCCAGTCTCTGAATTCCTTCATTAAGATGACAGAAGAAAGGACAATGGAAGTACTTTTTCAGCAAGGATCACAGGGAAGGCTCTAGGTAAGGTTTTCCTTGTGGCCGGATGCGGCTCTGTGGATTTGGCGCCTTTTTCAGTAGCACAGAAGACAGAATATCGCTGGTCGGATTCTCATCATTTGCAAGGTCCAGCACTCTGGTGAGGGGACTTTTTGGACTCGGTTCACGTCTCTGGAGGTCCAGGAGGATGCCCACAAAGTTTCAGCAAGATTCGGAATTCGGAAGACTGTGCACCGTACGATGGCTTCAGGTCCCAGGGTATTGCAGCCCACAAGGTCGCAGCACAACAAGGGATGGCTCAAAATGCAGGTCTTCTTGAGTCTAGTGGGACTCATCAGGCTCTGGATCGGGGTCGCTGTTTTCGGAGTGCCAAGATCGATAGGAAGGAAGGGCTACAGCAGGCTCTGGTTACAGAGCAGGTTCTCCGGTCGCTGGAAATCATCTCAGCCGCATTTCCTGCATCATCCTCTTTGGTTTTGGTTGCAGTGGTCGACTACCTCTTCAGCTTCCAGGATCAGACTTTTATGCAAGAACTCAGCCAAACAAACAGCTTTGCAACATTCAAACTTGAGGGGTTGGCAGACCCTTCAGGACAGCAGCCGCCCAGTTTGAACTGGATTTTCACTCAGGCTGGAAGACAAAGGACTGCAGAGGTTTGGACTCCTCTGTCGCTTCCTGCCTTCACAGACACTCTAGAGCCTGGGCGGGGAATCCCCAGGACTCCCGCCGAAGATAAAAATCACACAAAGGAATTTCCCTCCCTGGAGGTCAGGGGAAGGAACAAGAAAGGACAAGGAACACTGAAATGGCAAAAAAAAGAAGACAGGGGCCATTTTGGTAAAATGAGCAGACATGGAAACAGCCCGTGGAAAAGGTGCACCAAATTAATCAAAAGGTTCACTCCCACCAGCCATTGAAGGTAAATGTGTCCTTGTAACATAAATCTTACATTTAAAATGAGGAAAGGGATACTCAGTATCTCCCCAGCACTCCCCATAAGGTGGGTGGTGCTGGTCTCACCTAATAAAATGTAAAAGGGATCCAGAGACGGGAAATAGGGGTGGGTAAGGGGTGGCTAAAGCTGAAGGCTGGGCATCCATATGAAGAAAATCTTGAGAAAAGGATGGCCACTTGCAAAGGTACATATTTGGAAAAATATGACAACCAATGTGAATGGGCCTCAAAACACATTTGAAACTGATGGAGGATTTGGTCCAGAAAGGTTCCACAGCTGAGACACATGAAGAAAGATTTTCAACACATTCTTAACTCGTCTACAACACCTGCAGGGACAAGCCATGGAACTGGGCATTGATAGGTGGATGGCCTGATACAGCAACTGGAGGAAAGCACATGCAGGTTAAGGCATGTGGTTCACTTAGAGCATTACGCCTACAAGTTTCAGCTCGTCCATGACGCTCCAAGATATTTGTTAGTTATCCCATCACACTTAGAACCGCTTAAGATTAGCCACTGGAACACACATTAGGTATCCTTGATATTGCTATCATTAGACTACCTTGGTTTGTGTCCGCAGAACATGGAAGATATGTCATTGTTATGTCTAATTTAATGTGCATCTGTTGTCTAGGACATCTAGTCTATTGTGTTCCGTGAATCCCATTAGCCTGGCTTTTCCATGTCTAGTCCCACCTAGCAGATGCTCTAGAACAACTAATCTATCACCCACAGACTTGGCGGTAGCCGGCCCATAGTGCCAGTAAATCTGACATAGTGACAACAAAGATAAGGTCCATCTGAGTTTACAGTAAGTATAAACGCAACACTTCGGTAGACACCTGCCACTGGCACGGCTTTCCTCCCACGCACTCTAGCATGCAACTAGGACTATGACAAATTCGGTCCAGCTGGTCACATAATCTTTGCACTGAAACACCAGACTTCACCCAACACCTCTCCCATTAGAATACAGCAACAACCTGCAACAAATTCAGTCTAGCTGAGTACACATAGAGTCTCCTGCACTAGCATTCAGTCGTGACCACCTTAAGCACCCGCCCACGTGCTGGACCTCCTCGGTTGCTTACTGCGCCTAATCTTGGCCAAATGCACACATGCATCTTAGGTCTACTCTAAGAAACGTTCCCATACCTGAACTATGATCCCCGAAGGCGTTCCTACCACAAAGCGATTCGAGGCGATAAAACTGGGAAAAGGCGCCATATAAATGACTACTACAATACAATACAAAATGTAAGTCAGCAATAACACGTAGATCCCTGTCAGTGAAGGTATAGGAGGCATCTGGCAGTGAAGGATTGGAAGCAGCACTGGAGGAGTAGAAGGAGTTGCTCCATGAGACTTACTGCCACCATCAGCCATAACCATCTGGATCCCCGGGCCCCACGTTCAGCAGCAAAAGCCCTTAGATGCCTAAAAGCAGGGGGTGGCCCAGGGAACTTGCAATCCCCAGTGCGGTCAGCCTGAAGTGACTGGTGGTGTTGCCTTTGATTCCCTAACCCCAAACGCCTGGGATGTGCTCCATCATGGGCTGTGTGGCGTGTCTTTAGACTTCTCCTGACACTGTGCTGTCATGCAACAGGCAACGTTCTGCCTCTTGCTATAAGTGACTGGATGGCACTGCTTCAGTTGCTCTCGCCCTTCTGAGGTGGCCACTTCCTCCACCTTAGAGACATAAGCTACTCCATGAAGAGGTCAGCAGAGCTTGCATAAACCAATACTGCTAATTTTGGAAACAGCCATTCCAACCTGCAGCACATGAGAGGAGGACCCCCTGTTTTGAACCCAAAGTGGGACATTTCTCAAGTAGTCTTTGCAGGATTAACAGGCTGAACAAGGTGTCAGTGGTGTCCACAGTGGCACCAGCCGACCTAAAGATTATGATCATCTTAACTGACCTCCTGACCTTTCTCTCTTCAGAAGGAAATGAATACCAGGCTATGCGCTGACCGGGCCTTAGAACTAATGTTACTCTAACAACTTTTAGTGAAATTGGAAGCAATGTGGGCTTCATTGCGAGTTTGGTGGCATCTCGGCGGTAACTCCGCTGAGATACCACCAAACTGCATTACCGTTACCGGCACTTGGTCTGGCGCTGTTAGCACTGGATTACAAGTGGTAGTGGCGGTGTTAGTCCCCATTTAATTGGAGTCCGTGGGACTCCATGGGAGATTTCGGCAGTGGTCATTCTGCAAAACTTTGGCAGAAAGGTGTCAGATTTACCTCCAGCTAATCGCTGGAGGTGAATGCTCAAACTTTCCGCCAAACTCGTAGTTGGGTGGTGCAGTAATGCAGCGTTAACGGTATTAGCGCTGCATTTTACCCGTAACACCCAACTCGTAATGAGGCTGAAAGTGTGGGTAAAAGGGTAACTCTGCAATTGAAGGACTTCAAACAAAATATTAAGAGCAATGCAGAATTGGAAATATTTTAGCATGTGCATTGCACACCAGATTCCTTTCTTGGCCTTTTCAACATTTGGCATAATGTATGTGATTTACATGTGCTTTGCCTACGTCCAACTCCTTCAATTCCAGTTTCACACTTGAAACTAGTGAAATTGTAACTCAGTCCTTTGTTGAGAAAACGACTGTGTTACAATAAGCTCCTGCTGAACGGACTGTGCAGATAATCTGTTTAAGGGCATGAATTGTCATTAGCACCATGGGCGGGGGAGCCAGCCAATCGGGTGACTAGGAACGCAGGCTAGCACTACTAGTGAAAGCCCGTGTTCTACTCTGCTTTAAGAAAATAAAATTGTCCCCCAATCCCACTTACCTGTTCGCTGCAGCTTTGGATTCCCACTGCCGAAGCTGCTCCCGTCCCCACTCTGGCCACCATGGAAATGGACGAGGGGCTCCATTCGGAGCCCCGAGTTCCTAATCCATGGAGGCCATGTTGGTAGAGTATTTTTTCTCCGTGTACCGGACGCCGCGAGGCATCCCGTGCACGGAAAGAAAATACGTTCCAATAAAAAATAAAACATTACCACCCGTGTAGCATGCTGAACTGGTGCTAATGGCGATACGCCCCTCGGTGGCTCGGCCCACCCTATGGTTAACGGCCTGCTAACCTCGTTAAAGGACCTGCCACCTCAGGGCATATCGCCTCATTGTTTACCTGGAAGCAAATCTTGTCACAATGGCATGTCTGAATACAGCAGGGAGATCTCTGTAAAAGGGGACACGCAATGAATCACTTTCCCAATCAAATATTTGGTCCCAGAACAGTAGCCAATATACTTTTAAAACGCAAACATTTTAAAAACAAATTTCCTTTAGCTATGAAAACATTTATTTGTGAATATATCTTTGAATCCAAAAACATGAAGCATTGTGTCTTGAAACCGGTAGTAAAAAATTATTTCCATCCTGAAAATGGCACTTATTCTTATTCCCTCCATCCAAAAAAGTGAAAGCTGAAAAAAATAGGACAGATCTGATATTGCTTCATTGTATGCAAAGAGTAAAAAATATTGGGCCTCATTAGGAGTACAGTGCAGTAAAAACGGTGGTAATGCTGCGATAATTCAGTTACCACCATATTACTGCTTCTCCGTACTATGGGTTTGGGGGTAAGGTGAACGACAAATCCCAAAACATGTGGCATTGTGTCTTGGAACTTGTAGTAAATAATTATTTTCATCCTGAAAAATTAAACATTCTTATTTGCTCCGTCCAAAAAGGGAACGCTGAAAAAATGTGACAGACCCAATATTAAACAATATTGGGCCTCATCATGAGTACAGTGCGGTAGAAATTGGGGTAATGCAGCAATAATTCAGTTATCACCGGATTACTGCTCTCCCGTACTTCCGTATTATGAGTTTGGTTGTAAGTTGGACAATAAAACTACAGCATAATCCTCCACTGTACTGCCAAAAATCGGCAACATTTGTAGAATTGCCACCAGAGGAATTACAGAGGAAATTCAACCAAATTCACAATGAGGCCCACTGTCATCAAAAACAGTCCCCAAATATAAAGGATGTTTTCCTGCAACTGCTAATGACACAGTAAAATAAAATAAATAGATGTCACAACCTTTTTGTTCTCCGAATGGGTTCTGTAGACAGACATGATAACGCTCTCATCAATTGTTGGAAATGAATGATCCTGTAGGTCGCTGTTCCGTCTCACCCTGGCTTGGTGCAGTTCATTGCGGTGCATTGCTATGCAAATATCTCAGAAACCATGCATCCTAGGGCCTTGAAACTTGGTTTCGGAGGTTCCATAGGGACCTCGAGTTTTGTTCCTCGTGTCGGGACCATTTGAGAAACAATGGTGAACATGGTTTACGGTTTCGTCGGCAGGCACCATCTCGCAACAATCCTCTGGAAATGTCATTTCACCTGACGCAGCAAAAACCTAACTGCATTCCTTCACCTTTCAGGTCTATTCACCCCGCATACGTTTTTTGTTTCCCTTGCCGGTGAACATGGTTTACAGCTTTGTCGGCAGGTCAAACATATTTTTACTTTTGCTGAAATCAGGGGAAAAGGGTAGGGTGTCCAAATGTCATGTAGCTAGTAATGTCGGAAGGGTCCTAACAGGTAACTATGCAATCTTTGGTGCAGATTGGTGAAACAGTGAGGAATTGTATAAGGAACAACGCTTCGCCAAAGCCACAAACCCACCGACACTTTTCGACTTTTAAATATATAGAAGATAGATGTAAGTACTTGGTTATTTGAAGTTCAGAGAGCTGGAGGGTTCCACGTGTTTTCGTTGCTGTGCAACTGCACATTTACATTTGAAACGTGCAGTTTTCACCAGTCATTTTCGTTTTTTTTAATGGGGGGTTCCCCTCCAAACCCCCACCTAACCCTCTCCCACTACCTCCCCCTGCCACCCACCACCCCCAACTCTCTACAAACACCCAACACATATGTTTAACAAAAAAATTGGAAAAAAACTACTGCAGTGAAAACTGCATGTTTAAAATGTAAACGTGTAGTTTCAAAGTGGCGAAAGCACGCCACATGGGCTGTGTAGTTACAGAAATAGGCAAGCTTGCAGGGCTTTGCTGAAGGCAGGGCAGGGCAGTCATAAGGTTTTGCAGAAAACCTTTGGAAGAGGGCATCACGGTTGATCCTCTTGGATGGAAAGGTCTGTGCAGCCATTGCCGGCACGGTTGGTTGTGAGATCAAAATCCTAGGCAGCCTCAAGAGTAAGGCGACTGGACGTAGAATGAAAAGGGATCGTCATTTACACTCAGAAGCGGTAAATGGAGCGAAACATTGCTAAGGGAAATGGACTATAAGCAAAGAAAGGGGAACATTTATTAAATGGAAACAACCTCAAAGGGACTACTATGAGGGGCTGGGTAGATAACTACACTTACAAAGCAGGATAATTGTATTGGGTCATTTATAGCAGGCTTAATACCCAGAGGTTTCTAAGCACGGACCCGGGGATCAAACCTGTGTTGCTCCGCCTCGTCTTGCTTCCAAGAGCCTGTTGTCCCTGAGCTGTCCTCCCGGTATACCACATACGACATACAGGAAGTCCTGTGTTAGAGTAGATTTTCCTTTTTGAGTCAAATTCGCTCTGCCTGTGAGTCCCCCAGCACATTTTGCTGGACTCCTGGATTTTTGACCAGTTCTCCTGAGTGGGAACCTTTTTCTTTTACTCTGACCATGAGAACCCTTTTTTGCAATTTTTTTGTATTTCTCTTTGGAGTTATGCTTTCCTCCAACTTTTCTGGCATCTACATTTTATTATTGCAGCATCAGCACTTTCTGTTCAGTGTTGCTGGGAGCCCCCTGAGCTTTCCTTTTTATTTTACCTGTGTTAACACATGTTACCAGGGCAGGGACACCCTTTTTCCCCCTTTTATTTTGCGAGATCAGCACACCCACCCTTAAGGGGAGTGTGAGGGAAAACATTGGGCCTCATTACACGGAAGGCGGTGGGTCCAGGGTGCTATTAGGACCATGCCGGTAAATTACCGGCACCGCCTTGGCGGAAAGGGGATTTATCGCCCCATTCCAAGGTTGGTGGGGCGGTAAATCCCCCTTCCGCCATTGCCCTTCCCCATTCCCATTTCTGCCCCATAGGGCTCTATGGGAATGGGGAAGGCGCTAATTACGGCACCGCAATTTTGCGGTGCCGTAATTAGCTCCGAGGTCCCTTAGCGGGTTGGTTTTTAACACCTGCAAAAAGCAGGCGTTAAAGCACCAACCCGCTAAGGGACCTCGTAGTAAGGCGGTAATGGTTAACGGCCACCGTTACCATTAACGGTGGCCGTTAACCATTACCGCCTTCCGTGTAATGAGGCCCATTGTCTCCCTTTTCTCGCTTTTCCAGTAACTTTTAGTTACTGTTGCAAGTTCATCTGACAGGCGGGTGGCAGTGTACGTTCTTGCATGACTTTTTGTGGACTCTCAATTTAGGCTGTCTTCACAGCTGCAGTATGGGACACAAGGTTCACCATTGACCTCCAATGGTGGCCCGTACCTTTTTAAACCCCATTCTTGATTACTTGCTCTTACTTGAGCCTTCTTCTACCTGCCTGGGTGGGGGAGGTCTTGATGGGTCTTTTGTCTTTGGAGGGCCTCCCTTGGAAGCCCACCATTGCTCTCTGAATGCCTGAAAGGACAGGAAGTTTTGGGGGGGGGCTGGGGTGGATTGAAACTCCCCTGGTCTTTGTCCTACAGTGTGCCTCCAACCATTTTGTGCTGGGAGGCTGGATGTCCCCATTGGACATCCACCTCCCAAGTTTGAGTAAACGCATATATGGCGATTGGTGGGCTCAGACAGTTTTCCTACATAAAAGACGAGGAACCTGGAGCAGAAACTCGAAGTCGACTACTGAAACTGAAGATTCAAAGAAGAAGGACATTCGTAGCCACTTCCTGCGACCATCAGAGCTGTCTGATGAGTAACTGCTGCTGTACCGACCTCAACCTCTGTGCAACAGGGAAGTCCTAAAGCGGGCAACTTGCTCCCTTGGACTGGTGGGCCTAACCAGTCCTAAGATGAACTGCATCTTCAGGCATCCCTGGACAAGCTGCCACCTCCACAGCCTGCAATTCCTCAATGCCCGGGGTCCTGTGCTATTTTGCGGCGGAGCATCTTCTGAGGAACGGTTTTGTCTGAAGCTTGGTAGGCATCCTTCTGGACCTACAGTGACTGGATCCTGCTCCTGAAAGTCCCCTCAGCCGAGACGAGGACTGAGAAAGGGTGCAAACTCCACCACACAACCGTCCTTGTAACAAGCTTTGAAAAAGGCACCAGTGAGCCAGTGCTGCAAGGAACTTCTGTTGAGCACTCAACTACTCGAGGGTAACCATCAGACCCATTGCATGTTTTTTTCTATAGTCGCCAAGACCAAGATTTCTGAACAAGGATCTGCCGTCACCTCTCCTTGTGGACCGTCCTGCTGCACCAGTTTATTTGCTTATAAGGTGCTGTACGGCCCCTAATGCTTACTTCCGGCCTGATTTGTTGCTCCTGTGCTCCGGTGGGTTGCAGTTAAGCTGTTGCTTGCATCCCCACCAAAGCCAGCATTGAGCTACATTGTGGTGGACAACCTTTTGTGCTCCTTAACCAAAGAAACCTAATACTCACCTGTAAACTTAAAGAACTCTTCAGAGACTCTGCCTAATCCACTGCTTACTTGTCTTTTCTTCCCCAGCCCTTGGTCACTGGGCCCCAGGCCCCCCCTTGACTTTGTGAGACTCACCTAGCATAGGGTTGGACTTCGTAAGATTGGTTAAGCAGGAGTTAACTAAGTTATACAAGTTGGCTTAAAGTTTGCATCTTGTGTCAGATGTTTGTACCACTTTGGTGTTACCTTACAAATGTTCTAAAGTATTTTTGATTGTTTGGATATTGCAAGTATTCTGTGTTTATACTACTGTGTGATTGTACTTACCTTACTTAAATGTTATAAACCTAAGTGCCTATAACATAAATACCTATTTTCATATAACTTCTAGTGTGTAAGATTTTCCTTGAACTAAATGCTCAGAGTTCTGTGTACCTCACTACAGCCCTCCTCCCCCCTAAATTAAGCCTAGCTGCTCAGCCATTGCTATCAAACCATTGGGTAGTTCAGGCCTAAGCTAAGAGTTGTAACCCTGTACACCCAAGAGTGAGTCTTCTGAAGTCCTCTCACAGATAAGACTTTTGTAAAACTCCCTAACATCCTGCCTTTAACAATAAGGCTGGTCTGCTCCCATTGGTGGCAGTACCAATACTGATTTGTATACAAATGTTCCAATTTTGGAATGGTGCCGACGGGCTAAAAGACACAGGTGTGAAAGGTCGCATAGAGCAATGCCAGTGGTTAAGATTAATTCAAAACCTTCCACCCATTATACTTTTTTTGTTGAAATGTGACAACATGCATCAGATAGCACTGGCATTTTTCTTTTTTAAATATACCTTCTGTCTAGGAACTAAGACAACTCTATCTGAAGTCAGTCAGGTTGAATTGTGAATTGTGTTTTAATGACTATTAATAAATTGAACATGCTTTGAATTGTAAACTTGGCATATGGATGTGCTGTGGTGTTCACACCTACCTCTCATATATATATATTCTCGTTAACCTCCCAAAAAAGAGGTAGAGTATTCACTATCCTTTTTAGTGAAATTTTGGGTTTCCCTTCTTCGTAGTTTTTTGTTTATTCTGACATTATTACTACCTCATCTAAAAAGGACATTTTAGGTACAAAGAATTACAAAAATATATAGATGTTTTAGGAATTAAACAAGTTTTTTTATACCTTATAAAATCATTTATCCCAATGAAAAATCATCTCTATAGTCCTGGGTAGTTCAACTGAAGTATAAAGCTAGAGAACTGTAATTAAATATAAAAACAAATACCTATTTTAAGGTGTGACTTAATGCATAACTCACCGAAGGGTTTCCTTGAGAACAGCTCTGATGAGGGGCATTTTTGGGACATCTTCTGCGATGGGCACTTGACTCTTTCCCAGGTTCCTAACAATTTCCTCATACACCTCTTGCTGAATGTCAGGGTTCTTCGCCAAAAGAAACGACGCCCAGGACAAAGTGAACGAAGTCTGAAGAAAACAAAATCAAATGCCATTTTTGAGGTCAGACTCACAGACAGATGCTCCAAGCATGAATGAAGTCAAAATATTTAATATGTTAAATGATACTTTACTTGATTGCAAGTGACAACCCAAAACTCCACAAACACCTCAATCTGGTTCTATCTATGTTATCACTTGTCCCTGTAATTTGCGGTACATAGGCATGAACTCCCATGAATGAATGTTGATCCAATATTAGGACCGGCCAGACTCAAGCACCTTTGGTCAAACATTTTCAGGATAAGGGACACACGGTCAAGGCCTGCAGTTGTTCATATTGGAAGCTATTCACCCCAATAAGAACTTTTCCACTCTGCAAAGGTTACACAAGTTAGAACAACATTGGATTTATAGACTAGATACTCTCAATTCTGGCCTTAACGAGGCCATCAATTGGTCCATTCTTATGTGAGAGTGACCTCTAGTCTGGCAACCAACCACTGTTATCTGTATCATGATATCTTCCCTTGTTTTCCATCCAGAGATTCAGTTGTTTCACTGGTCACCCTCTGCATTCACACTTGTGACCCCAGCTACTTGGCATCCCACTTAGTACCTTCAGCCCCTACTATTTGTACACATTTGCATGTGCGCTGCGTTCAACACACATCTCCTGCTCTGTGTGTGGCACTATCCAGTCAACAGATGTTTTTCATCAAGCACTGTTATAAGATGGCCGCCAAATTTTTTGCCGCCCACACTTCATCATGAAAGAGGGACCGGTCCATGCACATATTGTCCTTCATTCATGTTCATGGCTATTTATTTGTATCTGATTCCTTCTGACACAGGAGATTGAACAGCTTTTCCGTCTTCATTCAGACATTTTGTCACAGCGCGAACCACACTGTGTCAATAGTCCTGTCTACGCAATGCTAGGTAAGTGCCACGTTGTTATTACTATGGTTGAGCCGAACCTGGTTTTGAAACATTTTAATACACATGTATTCTGCCACACACGGCCCCAGGTCCTACAGAGGCACTGCACATAGGTGTCACAGCTAGTTGGATTAGATGCACTGCTGGACGCTTTCTAGTTACAGACACAGGGCGTTTTCAGTCTTTACAGTGAAGGAGATGGGAAGTCCTGATGGAACTTGGTGTGATGCTCTGGTGGTGTGCCTCTTTTCAGCTATATTCTGCACTATATCCCTTCTTTTACAATTGAATATGTCACATGTCACGAGGAGTTGCACTACCCCCTTTGTTGCACACTTTTCGGGTTTGAACACAGGCATAAGATTTACTCCTTAGGGGTTCCATAGTTAGCACTTACACAGTGTTACTTTCTATTACCCTGCAGGAGCTTTATCTGACTAATCCCCGCAGGCAGTGCTGGCATTTCCACATTATTTCTGTTTGTACCAGAATGTGGACCCTTCTAGCGGCCTGAAACTCTTGAGTCGACGACGATAGACAACCTTGGGGGTTGTTCTTTTTTTCTCTGACGGCACATTGGACCTTTATTAAATTGACTGTTTTTCAAATGTATTTGATAGATTCCTTGTTGACTAAGTTTCACATGATAAAACACTTTTTTGGTGTATATCTGGTATATTTCTTCAATATTTCCAGGCTTTATGGGTATACTTTGTACCATTTTCAGTAATGTTTTGAACTTCCGTGTCTCTTTGTTTTTATTAGTATGCAATAGGTGTCGTGTGTATTTGTGTTCCAACTGTTCACCACTTTTGCTCTTGTTTTCTGTGCTTTATTCACAATAAGGCAGCTACGGTATAGGTATACATTTGTTTGATGATATTTGTTTTGATTGCACATTTTTCTGTGTTGTTCTCCTTAAATATATTTGCTCGAAGTAAAGAACAATCTGCATGAAGAACTCATCTGTATGTTTGATTATTACCTTTTAAGTTACTGTTTAAAGTACATGAAACAAACTTTATTGTGTACATTTGCATCAATACCTATGTTTGAGCTGTGGTATTTATAGGACACATGTCCAGAGTACGCATTGGATTATTTACATTTAATTTTTGAATTTGATTAAGCAATACAACATATGCATCCTTAAGCAGTGGGCCCATGTCCTTTGCTAATATATACCCCTGAGCACACTTATGGCTGGATTTTGAGGGTCTATGCCAGGAACCTGATTTAAAAAAAAGAGAGATTCTGGATACCCTAAACCTCTGCCTCTTGGGAAGCTAAGGAAAGAGAATGGAGGGTGTCAAAAGGAAGCTTAACCAGCACCATGACCACCTCTGCCAATGGAACTCTTTCATCATCACTGAATGCATGTCTTTCTGGCAACTAGTTCCCTGACAGTCATATCCACTCACTAGGATGCCTGTAATGCTTTCCTGTAACAGAAAACACCACACTGTCCGAACATATGGTCGAAAGGCATTTCGTCAAAAGACATTTCGTCGACGTAATTTGGTCGAAAACCAAATGGTCGAATTTTTTATTTTATTTATATATATATTTTTTAGGTTGTAGTTTAGGGAAAAAAAGGTTTTTTTTTTTAAAAAAAGGGGGTTTGGGGGAAAAGTGAAAATAAAAAATACGACCATTTGGTTTTCGACCAAATGGTTTCGACCAAATGTCCTGTCGACGAATTTTTTTCTACGAAATGTCTGGCAACCAAACACCACAATAAGGATCTCACATATACATGAGATATTTGGTCAGAACATAAGACTGTACGCTGTACTTCATCTGATATTTGCAGTTCTATGGCCTCCTAAAGCACCCGCGATTTGGACCAGAATGTTAATCACAATTACACTCTGTGCATGTTAATTCCAATTTCAGAAAGGCAAGGGGTGAAGGGTGATGAGTTGTGTAAGGGTGCAGAAGAAGGGGGAGACTAACACACAGGTTACATAGTGGTTGCTTAAGACTTTTACTTAAGATCTAAATAAAGTAAAAACCTATCTTTGCCTATATCTAAGAGGGTTTCCCTACCACAACAAAAATACTAGAGGGTCACATGATGTCTATATAAATCAATAGTCCATTTTCCTGTGTCAAGAATCCTACTTCTGTACTTCACACTTATAACTAAACTAAAGAGGTAGTGGATCTTCTTGGTCAAGAAGAATGGTTCCCTTCTTCAGGACAATGGATCACAGTTCCAGTTGTTAGGAGGTATTTTTACCTGAGGAAATGACTCCCCTCCCCAAGTCTCAATCCCTTTCCAAGGCACAAAAAACTGAGTTCCAGGGTGTAATGTCAGCACTGAGAAAAGTTCTCAACTAAACTCAAAAGGTAAAGTTCCAGTTCAAACATCAACATTCCTTACTGCCCATAGTTGACTCTTCACCATTGGGTTCCTGGAGAATGCTCCCTTCTCCAGGTATCTTGTTCCTTGGTTTTCCAGCACCGTGGGCAATGACTCCCTTCCCCTTACTTCAATATTTTAACATAAAGGATTTCTTCTCTCCAAGGAGAATGACGCCCTTCCCCTGGATCATTGCATTGATTCTGTTTGTAAACTCGATCACAAGGTGAATTACTCCCTTCTCCTGATGTCTGACTCTCTGTGCTGTTCTCCACACACAGCCAAAGGGTAGTACTCCCTTCCCCTGAACTCTCTTTTCACTTGGTTTCACGATTTCATAATACCTCGGGAATTACTCCCTGGCCTTCCTTGGCGTTGTTCTCACACTCTCTTGGCTTACATTCACAGTTCACAACATCAGGGGGAATGTCTCCTTTCTCCCGACATTTATTCTCTTTCCTGCTCTGGCAGACCTGGTTCCCTACCCTGCCAGGTACTGCCACGAAGAAGATGGTTTAAAGCTTTCTTCGTACTTATGTGTGGATCCCAAACCCATCTTTCCTCTTATCCTCTCTTTGGCAGACCTGGTTAACTACCCTGCCAGGTATTGCCACAAAGAAGATGACCCAGAAGGCTATTCGTTATTGGGTGCGGGTCCCAGGGTACCGGCCTACAGCCCCTTGTCACATGGCACAGCTTCCCTGCTCAATGCTCCTAGAGGGAGGGCTTGAGGGCTTAACTCATTCGCCAGTCCTTCTTCCTGTATTATGACGAGTGGGCAGAAACAACTAAAATGTCCATTTCAGTTCTCACCATGGCTCTTCATTGTTCTGCACCTCTTTCTCCTCTCAGTACTTGTCATAGGTGCCCTACTGGTGTAGTCTCTGCTCTTCTTCATCTCAGTAGTTGTTAAGGGGGTCATGCCTAGGTAGTCCTTACTCTTCCCTGCCTCAGTGAATCTTATTTCACTGATCCTACCCAAGTACATGGGGTGGTTGTGCTTGGTATTGTGGTGTACCCCCAGGGGTAGGTTGAAGAGGAGTAATTCGTACTGCATTCTCCCTAGATGTATGTCCCTACTCCCAGAAGGGGAGTCCCCATGAGATCCTCCTTCTGTGTACCACCCCCAGGGGGACGATCGGGTAGCGGCCTCACCTCCCTGGCCTCATGGGAAGGGGCTCCCCTTTGGGGAGAAGTGACGACATCTATGGATTTGTCACAGTGGCTATGAACATAAAAAGCATTGGCAAAGTGAACAGTTTGGGATTTGTTAAAGGGAACTCGTTCACTGCGCACGCTGCCTACCTTGTCCGAACCCAAGAGAATAAAGAAGGTGGATGGAATGACCAATGGAGCAATTGCCTAGGAGAGCAGTGTAGCATCCTTGCACTTCCCTAGTCGCAACCACATCACTGGTGATTCAAAGTTTGCTGCCAGCTGTATAAACTAAGGGACAATACACGAGACAAAACTCATGGTGTTGCAAAAGCCCCTTCTTTGGGTCAAAAACAATTTAGTCCCAATAGTTATAGCTAAGGACACCTATGCGCTAAAATGTATTGTGCTGCTAAAGCAACATGTATAAGCAAATCTATGTACCCTTGTCCTGAGCCGTTACGAGATCAACCTAATTATGGTGCTGAACTGCTACCTATGAGCCAAGGTTTTATTTTTGAATTTATAAAGCGCACAAAGCGGCCATGGGGCATCGATGCTAGGAGGTTAATTAGGACATGTTTGCCAATGGTTGCCAAAATGTTAGGTGAACGCAGACTATGGTTGCCAATGTTTGTAGATGGCCAACTTTGGTTGGCGATGGACCGATCTTGGTTGGGGACAGAGCCAGCCAGCATGCATGCATGCCCACTGCCTGACCCTAACAATCCTCTGCCAGTACCAGCAATACCAAATGCCTGACACTAAAAGGGCTGCTAAGAGAGACCCAAGCAGTGCAGCCAAATTACACCCAGGATCGATATGTGCTATCAACATGCCAAATTACCTCTCTACACATCTACAGCATTCATTTTGGCATGCACTAAAAGTCTCATCTCAATGGTCCAAAAGTAAAAAAGTAATTAAAGAAAGGTTTACCGTGTCAACACCAGCCAGGAGCATTTCTGTCATGTTGGCATAGAGCTCTTCTAGGGAAAGTTCTTTACTGATAAGGAGGCACGTGAGGAGCCCATTTTCAACCTCCTCGCCTCTTTCCACGCGTTCCTCGATCTCCCGTAGCTTGTTGTCCACATGGATTTGACCTTTTGGAACAGAAGAAAGAAGTTTAACTTTCAATTCCAACATCAAGATTATTTGATTTGACACCCTTTAGCTACATGTCCTGTCGTGCATCAGAAATAGGCAAACAAAATACAGAAACTATTAAAAAAGAAAAAACACAAGCATTTATCACATTGTTACAAAATGCAAAATGGAACTTTGTTAAAAATAGGAAAGAACAAGGGGGAAATGAAGGGGGAGGTGAGTAGAACCTCTAGGCTGTGCAATTCCAAGTGATGGCAAGAGGGGACCAGTGAACCAGGGCAGAAGTCTCATCTCGTTTGCAAGTGAACGAGATGTCGGGTTATGGAGGAAAGTTTGCATTTTAGGATATGTCACGGGAGATCAAGAATTCATTGCAGGTTTGTGTTTTTATGTGCGTCTTGCATCTCCTTGGGGTGTCTGATAGATTTCTCGCTCTCTGGTCTTTGATGATGCAATAATAAGGCAGACCCCCATCCAATGATGTTTACTCGCATTAGTCTCTTAAGGTCTTATAATCACATCATTCCAGAAGGCACCTGTTTTTCAACTGGAAAAGCATCAGATTGAGGTGTGCCACTCATTCATCTGTTAAATGCTGGCGTTAGGCACTAACTCTCATTGACACATTCTATGGGATACCGGAGTCATAATCCCCCAGTGTTTCCGTGGAGCCAGACGCCGGAAAAATGCACGAGTCCGGTGGCAGCCAGGCCGATTTTAGCGGCAAGGCTACCGCCGGGCGTGTAATGATGCCCATAGATGCAAACACTACAGTACTGTTGATGCATACTACTGGGGTTGCTGCTTCAAAGCACCTGGTGGGAACATGTTGTGGTTCAATAAAAACTCCATCTACAGTTCACAGGCACAAACCCAAAACGTTCTGCACATGCACGTGTTAATGAAAATAGCTGGAGGGATGGTCAGGAAAAAGGTTGTGACAGAGCAAAGTGCTTGGCACCTGCAGCCCACAAACAGTCATCCCCTCAATTGAGAGCTTTAAGGAGGCCGGGGAGTCGTTAGCCACTGGACCCTAGAGAACGTTTATAGAGGGAGGTGGCGGTCAGGAGCGTGGACCCACACAATGGCACACTAGGCCATTTGATCCATTCCCCTCTATACCTTTCTCCATGCTGCACCACCTTCCAGACTGCGATCAGCATGCGACCAGCATGACCACGTTCTTCCTTTGGGATCACTCACTAAGTCCAATGCAAGACTGGACCAGGAACAAGAGGATACTCTCTTCTCAAAATACACACAGTTCATGATTTCTCAGGTCATGACGTTTTTTGTGAAGTATATAATTTGGAAGGTCATGCCGATGGCTACACAGCTGACTCCCCACAGTACCCACCAGAGCTGCAGCCTCAGACAACGCATCCAACAATGCAGCAACCTCTACCGTTGCAGCCGTTCAACCCACAGCTCCAGTGCCCCCCAAAAGCCTGAACTGCCACATAAGGGGCTCCAACCTCCACCTCTGGTGGATATGACCTCTAAGGGGGACACCCACCCATCAAATATACTTCTACTAGGAACATAAGTAGCCGAGAGGTACAGAACTCAATAAGAGCATTCCAAAAATGAGTTTTGTCCATAATGGAATTCATGAACTTGCTGTTCCAGAGCCCTGATATGTGGAATCTCGAAAACTGGAGGAGGTCCTTTTGGACAGGACAGGCAGGAAACCTCCCACAACACCAGTGAACAAATGGCTGGACGTCTAGTTCAGGATGCCTCACTTCTCAACCATGGTCACAATGAGGAGCGGTCTCTCTGCTTCTGGCTTAGAAGAGGGGGCATTCTGCCACAGATAGCACATACTCAGCCTCACTGGCACTCCCGGGAAAAGAGGATAAGTTGCTGGCCCACTGAGGAAAAGAAAGATACCAAAATAGCACCCTCCACGTGACACATGCCAACATATGGCACCATTATGGCAGCCTGCAATATGCACCACTTCCAGGACACAACAGAGATGGCCAAAGATCTCCCCCAAAAAGGGAAGGAGCAAATTCTCTGGGAATGCTGGACATAAAGCAACTGGCCTATGAAATGCAGAACTCAGCCGTTAGGCATGTGGATAGCGTGCCAACAGGCATGTGTCTTGGACTGGATGTGAGGAGGTGGGGCATGGCTGAAATGCACCAAGATAAATATTGAATCCATTAACAAGATTTGTAGCCTAGTACTCAATGGTCTCCAACTCTTCCACCCCACCGGTGATGAAGACCTTACCTAAGAAAAGACAGACACTTTGACAGTGAAACTGATGTTGGCCATTACGAAGCAGCAACAGAAGCATAGGGGTGGCGCAACTACCAAGGCTTCAAGGAGCTCAATCACACTCCCAAGAAAGGTGGAATCCTAGCTCAGGCTCATCTATTGAAGTCATGATAACCATGGGATTGTTTTTTTCCCTGAGCCCATCAGTGAACTACAATAAGTCCATCCTGAGCCTGTAGGTGAACTATAATAAGACCACCCTGATGCTGGCAGACAGGATACACTACACTGGATTTATATATGTGACATGTCCATGGGCACAGCCTTTTCAATCGAGGAAAGGATCCTGGCAATTCAGACTACAATTTCCCAGTTGATGATGTCTGATCGAGTCCCGGCCCTTCTATTCCAAAGGCTGTTAGGGCCCATATTCTCTGGTGGTTCCCCTTGCGATGTATCATATGAGAGACACACAGTTACAATTGGCTTATCACTGGGATCAAGAGGCTTAAGAGTGTCTTCCTGCATTCCAGTGCCCAGGGTCTGAGTGGTGGACATCGAGTAGCTATTTATGAGCCTGATCCTCAGATTTTCCTCATGAAGGACTGCTCCCTCTACACATATGTAGCAAAAATGGCTGTCTGGAAGTGCATGATCTATTGTTACTGATAGAACGGATGTCGGAAAGAAACTTACTAGAACTGAGAGTGATCTGTTCGGCACTGAAGTCCTTTCCGCGATCGATCTTTGGCCAGAGTCCTCATCATCACAGACGACAACTCTGCTACGTTTCCACTGAACAGGCAGGAGAGCATAAAACCCCTCCGATTTACAGGTTGGTGCAAGAACTATGGAGTTTGTGCATCCACCATGTTGTTTTTCCAATTGCAGTTCACCTACATACAAACTCCTTCAACAAGCAGGACTAAGTTCTACAGGAATGGTCCATATCACAGACTCGGGTGGATCAGCTCTTACTTGATAATTGGCTGATGGACATGTTTGCAACTAAGGAGAACAAGACGTGTCCCCTTGTCGCGTCATGGAGCGTTTAAGGGATCTACTCGCATTCCTTCTTCCATAGGACAGGCAGACAGTTCCCTTAGGTGTTTCCTGCTATGCCTCATATTGCAAAAGTGGTTCACAAACTGAGGAGGACCAAGCACTGTCACCTTGTCCTGCTAGTACTATAGTGAGCAGAGAAGGTGAGTTTTGTGGACCTCCTAATGCTGTTCAGCTACCCTCCTTTGCCTCTCTGTCTCACGACCTTCTGACAGAAGGGGGAGTTCTCGCTCAGATCTTTGTCCTTCAATTGCCCTGCTTAGAAGCCTGGCCTCTAAAGGGGGACGTTCAGCAGTATTGGCCTCACAAAAGAGTGTGGTCCTAGAGGCGGCCAAGGAGCAATCCACTAGACAACAATACATAAGTAAGTGGGCAATATGTTGTTACTGATTACTATAGACAGGCCTCAACCCGCTAGTGACTACTTAGGATATGGTCCTGTCTTTTATGGAGGGCGTGCGGCATCGGGCATGAAGACGGAATTCTGACATGCCCATTTCTAGTATAAAAGAGCATACTTAAATTCTGATGGCGCTGTTTTCTCTCTTGCAAACCCACTGGTGAAAGGGCATTTTACCAGCCTCATGAAGCTCCAAACGTATGTGAGTTGCCCATCTGGTACGGAAGCTTAACATCATTCTCTCTTCCCTAATACATAAACATTTTGAGCCTGTGTTCAAGGAAGTTATGAATTTTGAGGTAAGCCAATCTGTCAATGATTTTCAAGAGGAAGGGGACAGTAGTTATGGGTCGGTAGTTAGTTGGGATTGCCGGGTCGAGGGTAGGTTTCTTGAACAGTGGGACAATATAGGATTCTTTGAGGCTAGGTGGGACAAAGTAAGTGGCGAATGAGGAATTAATGATGGCAGAGATAAGTGGGAGCAGGAGTTCTGCGCATTCTTTTACGATGGAGGCTGTACAAGTGCCACCTTTGCAACATGAGGGTTTAAGACCTTTGATGATAGTAGCAAGGTCAGATGTGTTGAAACTGGAAGAGAGGGATGTCACTTAGTTCTCTGTGTTGTGGAGTGTGCAGATAGGCGGCTGGTATGCAAGATTGTTTGGCTTTTATTTTGGCTTACAGTTGTGCAATTATGCCCGTGAAGGTGTCTTGGACATTGCAGCACCATGAGTTGTGTTTCAGGATGGTGGAAGGGGGAGTGATGGGGGTTTCAAGCTCTTGGAGGATGGTAAATAGTTCTTGTAAGCTAGAGGAGGCATTATTCTTTCGTTATAGGTGGCAGCTTTGGTGGCATGAACCAGTCAGATAGCACAGCAAGTAGAGTGCTCACTTTGACATGCGTGCAGAGCCTGCTGACTGAGGTTCGTATCCCGGTGGGGCCAAACTCAGCCTTTCACCCTTCCAAGGTCGATAAATGAGCACCACACAACGTAGGTAATAATAAGCAGCACTCAGATGCGTAAGGGTTCATATCACTATATAAATGCAAATTATTATTATTATTATGAATCAATGGTTTGTAGTGGAGGGAGATTTTGGAGAGGTAGACTGTTTGCTGACGTCGAATCTTTGTTTCATGTGGCATCGGCTGCTCTTTTCCTAGCACGGGTGGCCTAGAGATGGAAAGTGAACCAGGAGTTGAGGTGTAGCGTGTTTTTGGCATTCCAGACTTTGAGGGGGGCCAAGTGGTCAATGGATTTACTAAGCAAGGTGTTGTAGTGGGCCACCAAGGTGGTAGCGTGCTGGAGGAGAGGGAGGAGATGGCTGAGCAAGGGGATTAACTGGGCACTGGTCAGGTTGCGAGTGCTGCAGGAAATAATGGTGGGTGGGAAGGACCCTGACTGCGCAGGACGTTCAGTGTTTGCTTGGGATAGGGATCGAGAAGATGACGGTATGGTGGTCTGACCAAGGGCAAGCTAGGTTAGAGAGGACTGTGATGTTGCTTTCATGATCCAGGAGCTAGTCTAAGTTACGGCCTTTGGAGGGAAAGGGTCTATGATGCGTTCAATACAACCTGAGGCTGCTGTGGAGTTGGACAAGGCAGGGGCCTCTGTGTCATGATGAGAAGTTAGGTCATTGACTTATGGTTTGTAGTGATGAGTTGGGCATGGTCGTCCTCGAAGGTCGCGATGGGACCTGGGGGATGATAGAGGAGGGGGAGGGTAATAGTTGTATTAAGTGAGCAGTTTAGTTTGGCTGGGATTGATTGACAGTTAGGGAGTGGGTGGAGTTAATGGAATGCAAAGAGAGGGATTCCTTATAGATGATGGCAACTCAGCCCGCTTTTCTCAGTGTCCTATCACAGCAAAGAATGGCATATCCTGTGGCGACAGCAATGGATAACGAAGGGCCGGCGGCCAGGGTTAACCATGTTTCTGTTAGGGCAAGGATATCGAGATTCTTAAGGATGGTGAGGTCAAGGATATCATGTTCGTGGGCAATTAGGGATCTGGTGTTGAGTGGGGCACATCGGAGCAGAGAGGCTGGAGATGTGAGGGCAGGCTGAGCTTCTGTGACTTGGGAGGGGTTGGTGGGTATCGCTAGGTGGGAAGGAGATGAAGCAGGAGATTGCCAAGGGCTGAGATGGCATTGGAGATAGGCATTGCGCCACTCTGTTGTTGGGGGAAACCAATCAATAGTGGGGGTAACAGACCGAGTTGCCAGGTGAAGGAGGCATTCTCCTAGTGGGTTAACTCTGGACTGGCTGCAGGTGTCAAGGCGGGGAGGAGGAGGGAGTACCACGGGTGGAAGGTGTGTGGCCTTATTCGATGAGGTCAAGATGAATGCACCAATGGGCTTGGCAGGCATTGGCAGTCCAGTCAATGCAAGGGCGCTATTAGTTTGGGGGGGGATTTCTCGTTGGATGCAAGCATCACGGGATTGAGGGGATGACCATTGTGGTGGTCCAGAATGCACCGTACACCACGCCGTGTTTTGGTAAAAAGGGAAAAGATAGAAAGGTGGAATGAAGGAAAGAACAAGAGAAAAAAATGAAATGACAGAAAGAAACAAACAGAGGGCATGAAGGGAAGAAAGAGTGAGAGAAATAAAGAAATAGAGACATTGAAAGGGAAAGAAATGGAAAAAGAGATGGGAAGAGACAAGGAAGGAAGAAAGGAATGACAGGAGGAACGAGGAGAGCGAGAGCAGGGAAGAAAAGAAGGAAGTAAATGGGGAACAAATATAGAAAGGAAATAGATTGATAGGTGGAAAGAAAATTCGAAATCAGAAGGAAACATAATTTCAAAGATAGAAAAAGAAAAGAGAAGGAAATGTGCATGTGCTACTTCTGAATTAGTCAGTTTCAGATTTGTGTCATTGCACCTCAGAGTAGACACACGTTTCCTATAGTCAAGTAACTGTTACAGCAGCTATTGCCTCTCATTGAGGTGGAAAGTGTCCTGTGATGATCAGTCCCTTATTGATACTTTGTAACAGGAGCAATGGCTCCACGTGGGGCTGCAGGAAAGATGGCAGCCCCAGTACGATAACTGGAGGGCTCGTTTTTACTTTTTATTTTACACGTCTGTTAGTATTCTCCAAGGCCACTGATAATAATGTTGATGTTTTTAAATAAAATATTTCATGACAGTTTCCCTTTAATGATTCGTATTTCACACCATAGTTTACACCATACCGTACCTTTATTCATTCTAGCCATGGCCATGACCACCCAGTAGCTACGCAGAAGGGGCTCCAAGACCCATTTACTACCTGCATCTTATATTTCTAATTAGCGCCGTCTGCACATTAATCCCCTAAAATTAGCCAGCAACTGCAAGATCAAGGTCATGCCCACTCTATCCAACGCCTGAAATACATATCAAATTAAAATTGCATTATGAGATACGATATAAAGGGTAAACCTGGTAACCCAGTACTCTTTTCTCACCCTTTTAAAGCTGAAGAAAATAAAAGCTATCAACATTTTAAATGTGATCTAGTTTAATAAATGCGTGTATTCATTCTTTCAGGTGCAAGTCGTAGCTCTTAGTGAGCCTAGAGGATGTTCATGGTCGAGAATTGGAATGTCTTATGAATCGTGTGTTCGAAGGGATCAGTAGCTCTTTCCTTGAGGTGTGCGTTTGAATGCTCGTTACTGCGTGTTTTCTCATTTTCCCTCTTTCTAGATCAGCATGCTATCTGAACCACTGCCCACCTTTGCAAACGCACCCCAATGTATACAATCATATTCTCTCTACCTATTTATTTATTTATTGCATTTATAAAGGGCACAAACAGCCCGGAGGCATCGTGGCGCTGTTACACGGAGCGCGGCTTAGTTACAGAGGTATTGCATATTGTGATACATAATGTGGTTACATGGAAGACGATTTGGTTACAGAGGGCTTACATAATGTGATTGCATGAGATATTCTCGCTTGCCAATTGCACTGGGCCATGGTGCGGATGCCAAGAAGGAGGTACTGCACGAATGAGACAGCATTGGCAGTGTAGCTTGCCCCAGATCAGTGCGGGAAAGCTGGCCAAAAAGCCTCCTCTGGCAGACCGACATGCCATTAGTGGCCGAAGCATCAGCAGGGTGGGCTAAGGGGTGGAGAAGGTTGGAGGAGTGCACAAGTAGCATGAGGAAGGCTGCTGAGATGATTCTTGCGGCTTCCGATGAGACGTGCCCCATGACGACCACACTAGTGCAGTTGAAGGAAGAAGTAACACCAGTCTGTGCCCTCACACTACTTTGGTGATGTGGAAATAAACACAGCAAAGCAATGATTCAAAAATTGGCCGGCATGGCCATCCCAATACAGACCATGAAACTGTGGCTCTAATCAGCATTACAAAATATCCCTCAATGAACCCACACTTATTGGGCCAGATCCACTCTACAGCCACTGTGCCACTAAGCTGGCTAATACTAGGAGGTGAGCTGCTGGCTGCAACAGGTACAGAATCTGTGCAGCAACCAATCGTTTCAATGTTGTATTTGAATAGGTTGCAATGAGGCTAGTTACAGGTTTAGCAAGTACATAATGGGAAAGTAACATAAAGGCCCAACTGTCCATGATTCAAAGGTTCCAATTGACTATTTTGTACATGCAAAATGAGTGTGCAAAATATTTGTTAGAAATGTTCCATACTCATTGCATTGTCCTTGTGAATGCATTCCCATCTTCTGCTAATTTGCCCAGTTGAAATGGGCAAACTAATTGAACCACATGCCCATGTTGGATATTGGCATCATCTGTAGCTTTGTACAGTTTGCAAGTACAAAATGGGTAAATAAGTGGCCCAACGTTTCTTTATTCAATAATTTGGATATGCCAATTTTTAAACTTGTGAAAATTATGTTTAATGTCACCATGCACAGTTGTCAAACATGTTACTTATGGACAATTGTCAGAAATGTTACATATCATTATAGTGTCCTGGCAGAAAAATAGTCATGTTCTGAGCATTTGCCATGTGGCACGTGGATAATGGGCAAAAAAGGCAAATCCATGCTAAGTTGCCCATTAAAAAGTCATTTGCATAACGTCCAAGTGAAATTCAACGAAGTTAAGAATTTGTATTTAATTGGACAATAAGATCTGCCAAATAGCAAAGTGAAACGCCCAACCCTCTCTGTGAAGTGGTTTTAAAATGTTCCAAGTTGGGACCAATGTTACTGGCCCAATGTGCTTGAAAATGCATCACTTTCCACTGCATTTTCTCACACGATAGCTCAAAGGAAAAGCCCCCAAATCTTTCAGTAACATTTTCTTCTATTCCTTTGACCAATGTAACAGGCCATCTGTGCTTTACTAAAAACAATACGTGACCCTCATTTCCCAGTAATTCATAGGGGGAATTATATGATATTATATGTCATTTATAATGTGCCTGTACACAAGTGTTTCTAGGCGCAACAAGACAAGGTGGGGAGACAGAGGAAGGACAATACAAACAAGACAAACAATCTTCCTAGGTCTTGTGTCTTTCAGATCGTGCACGTGCGACAGCATGAAGGTGCAGGGGGAAGGGAGAGGGGGTTGTGCAAGGGAGAGGGAAAGGGGAAGTGCAATCAGGGCAGCATTGCTCTGAGTGAGTGCAGCCAGGGGGTATCTGGACTTTGCATCTAATACCTTTCCATCGAATACATTCACATCGAGGGATTTGCATCTAAAAAATATGCATCGAATGCATGTTTTTGGGGGGTAAAGGGTTAATTTTTGTTGTGGTGGGTTTTAAAGGGTTAAAAACGTGTGGTTGAGGGGAACCCCCCCACAAAAAAAGAAAAAAAAATGCATTTCATGCACATTTTTTCGATGCAAAAAATTAGATGTAAATGTCCCTCGATGCAAAAAATTAGATGGAAAGACCATAAACCCATCCAGGGCAGCACGGCTCTCTGTAAGTGCAAGGAGGCATGGGGCTGTAGAGGTTACAGTTACAACCCCTAAGTGCGCGATACCCAGTGATCCTCAGGGGGTAGCCAAGAAACCAGTCGGTGCAGCAGACAGGTAGGTCAGCAGGGGAGAGAGAGAACACAGAGGAGAAAAGGAAGGTCTTGAACAGCTTCCGGAACTTCAGGTGGTCTGGCTCATGTTTGAGAGGGGCAGGGAGGCCATTCCAGAGGGAGGCTCCTGCAGAGGAGAGGGATATATATCCCCCATTCTCTGCCTGGAGAAGTGACTGACCATCAGGGAGTTGGAGGTAGCTGAGCGAAGGGCTTGAGAAGGAAGGTATTTTGGAAGAGAGTGTTGAATGTAGTGCACAGAAAGCCTTGTGGACGACGCAGAGGGTCTTGACCTTGATCCTTGCAGCCACCAGGAGCCAGTGGAGAGATTTCAGGGCTGGAGAGATGCAGTCCCTGGGCTTGAGGCCAAGGATAAGTCTTGCAGTCCTGTTCTGGATCAGTTGCAGAGGTCAGAGAGTAGAGGAAGGCAGATTGAGAAAGAGGCTGTTGCAGTAGTCCAGCCTAGAGAGAACCTGGTCTCTGGAGACAGTGATTTTCTGGGGGGAAGTAAGAAAAGGAAGAATTCCTCTGAGGGGGTGCAGCTGGTAGTGGGCCTTCTTGGCAAGGTCTGTGATGTGAAGAGAGAAGGGCAGAGTTGAATCGAAGGTGACGCCAAGGTTTTTTGCCTCACAGGAAGGTGAGGGAAGAGGGCCCACGGAGGGCGGCCAGAGAGAGAGGGAAAGCGGGAGTAGGGGTCCCAATGAGAAGGATCTCCGTCTTGCTAGCATTAAGGCAGAGATCGTTGGATCTCCAATCATGAATAGCGGATAGACTGTCAGGAATGAGCAACACAGGAGTGTAGGCTGAGCGGAGCCTGAAAGAGAGCTGAGTGTCATCCACAGAATACTGAAAGTTAGAGGGGAAGATATAGATCAGGGGGCCAGAGGGGACAAGTAGACATTGAAGATCCAGGGGGAGAGGTTAGAGCTCTGGGGAACACCAGATGCGGAGAGAGAGGTGTTGGAGAGAAAGGAAGGTGAGGGAAGAGGGCCCACGGAGGGCGGCCAGAGAGAGAGGGAAAGCGGGAGTAGGGGTCCCAATGAGAAGGATCTCCGTCTTGCTAGCATTAAGGCAGAGATCGTTGGATCTCCAATCATGAATAGCGGATGGACTGTCAGGAATGAGCAACACAGGAGTGTAGGCTGAGCGGAGCCTGAAAGAGAGCTGAGTGTCATCCACAGAATACTGAAAGTTAGAGGGGAAGATATAGATCAGGGGGCCAGAGGGGACAAGTAGACATTGAAGATCCAGGGGGAGAGGTTAGAGCTCTGGGGAACACCAGATGCGGAGAGAGAGGTGTTGGAGAGAAAGGACCCAAGTTGGACCTGGGATGGTCGGTCCAGGAAGAAGGAGGTCAACAGCTCCATGGCCTCACCTGTGATACCCAGATTCTCGTGGAGTCCATTGATCAGGATGGCATGATTGACCGTATCAAAAGCAGAAGAAAGGTCCAGTAGGAAGAGGACAGAAGGAAGGCTGGAATCAAGATTAGAGAGCAGATCTTTGTGGATGATCAGGAGAGCAGTTTCCTTGCCTCTGGCTGCTCTGAAGTCAGACTGATGGTCATGGAGATAACCAACAGATTCAGTGTCGAGGGTAAGCTGGGAGATGGGCAACTTTTCCAGGGGTTTGGCCAGGAAATGATTGATAGAGTTCGGGCAATAGTTTGCCGTGCAGGTAGGGTTGGCAAAAGGCTTTTTAAGGAGGGGGTGCACAATGGAGTGCTTGAGGAGGGAGGGGGAAGGATCCAGTGGCGAAAGAGTGATTGCAGAAATCGGCCAAGGCTAGAGCGATGGTGTCAATGTGGTCCTTAAGGGTTCTGGACGAGCAGAGGAGCATCTGTTTGGATGACACTTTCACAGATCGGACTTGTCTAGAAACATCGTCAGGTGTTATCAGAGAGAACGAGGAGAAAGGAGGAGGAGAGGGAGAAGCGGCCAGAGGGTGGCCGAGAGAGGTTGAGGGGGAGGATGATGAGAGCAAAGACAGGAATTACTCCTAAATCACCCAGTGAAGTAATCTTTAAATCCTATCAGTTTTTGACCAGTGTTACTGGTCTTGTGTTCTTATATATATACCATTTGCCACAATATATATGATATGATGTGGCATTTATAATGCACCTGTATACAAGTGTTTCCAGGCGCGATAAGACAAGGAGGAGGAAACAAGGGAGGACAAAATAACGATCTTACTAGGCCTTGTGTCATTCAGATTGCGCAAGTGCAGGGAAGAGGGAAGGGGAGAAGTGCCAGGTGGGAGGGAAAGGGGGAAGTGCAGTTAACTCAAAAGTGCAGGCAGGGGGTGGCTCATAAGTGCCCAGAGAAGGGACTGTAGGGTAGCAGATACAGACCCTTAAGTGCTGGGGAGCCGGGAGGCAGTGCAAGGGCAACTGGACATGCAGGAGCCTGGGCCGAGGTTCAGAGGGTGACCAGTGCGCAGAGCAGTCAGGTGCATCAGCAGGGGAGAGGAAGAGAGGAAGCGGAAGCAAAAAGGAAGGTCTTGAGTTGCTTCCGGAACCGGAGGTGGTTCTGCTCAAGTTTGAGAGAGGCAGGGAGGCTGTTCCAGAGGGATGCCCCAGCCGAGAAGATAGATCTGCCCCCAAATCTCTGCTTGGAGAAGCATCTGACCCTCAGAGAGTTGAAGGTGGATGAGCGGAGAGCTTGAGAAGGAATATGTTTGGGAAGAGAAAGTTGGAGGTAGTGCGGTCCCAGGCCCCAGAAAGCCTTGTGAACGATGCAAAGGGTCTTGAACTTGATCCTTGCAGCCACAGGGAGCCGCTGACGATATTCCAGAACTGGAGAGACACAATCCCTGGGCTTGAGGCCAAGGACAAGTCTTGAAGTCCTGTTCTGGATAAGTTGTAAAGGGTCGAAGAGTAGAGGCAGGAATATTTAGAAAGAGGCTGTCGCAATAGTCCAGCTTAGAGAGGACCAGAGCTCTGGAGACAGCGAGCTTCTGGGGTAAAGTGAGAAATGGAAAAATACCTCTAAGGAGGTGCAGCTGATAGTTTGACTTCTAAGAGACGTCAGAGATGTGAGGATAGAAGGAGAGGGTGGAGTCGAAGGTGTGTTCTTCTGAAATTTCCTTAGGGGAGAGCCATAAAATTCAAGTATAATTTATGCATTAAACGCTTCAACTCCTGGCCAATTTGACTGTCCAAGTGGGCTTAATTAAAATGCAGCATGTGCCACTAAACATCCTGAGGAGAGCTCCAAGCACTCTGTCCTACACATTCTTTGTAAACACCAACTTTGTAAGTTGCCTTGAGCAGAAAGCACTTGGCAGACCCTCCAGCTTATAGCAATTTTGTGGTCCCGCAAAATGCCGCAAAAACGGCCGTTTTGTGCAAAAACAGCATCTTTTTTTTTACATTTTTTTTTTAAGTAATCTGAAAAATTACTGTTATAAAAAAGAGAATCCTCAGGGTGCCAGGTTCTCAACTTTTTTTTTTAATGTTTTTTTTTTCACCTCCTTGATTAAATAAAGTGGCGTTTATGTCAATTTAAAACCGCATCCCTCATTTCCAAGCAAGATGCACTTTTAAATGTGCAGAAATTGTAGGCAACCCTACGCGCACGGGATGTGGGGCTGCCACTGCATGACAGGGTCTTTCCTGACCCTGTCATGCATTTCTTTTAAGGTACAAACCGCTGGTGAGTCGCTTGCATTTCTGTTCCTCAAACAGGATAAAAATACATTATTTGGGTCGCATTTTACAGCGGCAGGCACCTAGAGTGCCTGTCCCTGTGAAAGGCGCTGGGAGCTTGCAGAAAACTGCCGGGAGAGCGATTCTAATCAAAGTACTGCCCATTTTGATGACACAAATCTATCGAATGTTACAATTTGACCAATTTCGTCCAGTACTATTCGATCGATTTTTATAAATACTTAACATGTGTTGCGGGGGTGTCACCCGCTCCCCATGTTCAGTATTTTTAGTCTAGGGTGGTTGCAGAAGTGTTTTCCCCTTTTTCCTCAAAATTGGAGGCGGGGACAGAAAAAAAACAAAATAACGAAGAAGGGACCCTGCGGAGTAGGATCCAACCCGCGTTAGAGGGACGGATCTGGCACCGCAGGGTTGCAGGGGAAGTGGCAGCGACCAAGCAGTTAAGTAAGGGAGGGGGTGGGGTTGTGGTGAAAGATACATTTTGGGTTGTTTGGCTGAAGTGCAAATCAATTCGCAGCAAAATTGACTACGGTCAATTCCGCCGCAAATAATTACACTTCGGTCAAACAACCCAGAACACCATTCAAGGCAGCTGGCCAGCGCACAATTTGCGCTACAGCTCAAGCCTGTGGAAATGCGCCGGTCACCTTTGAGAATAAGGTGACCTGCTCATTTCCAAAAATGGGTTGTCTAAAAATAGCATATCCTCTGTTCTTTTTTTAAATGCCCCATTATTTGAGGAACTGGGTCAAAATCTACATTTACATTTTTTTTCAAAAATGGTTACACTATGAGAGAGAGGGAGAGTGATGGGTGAGATGTGAAATGATAGGCAAGAAAGCAGAGGGAGAGCAGTGGGTGAGAGGAGGAAGTGCTGCACAAGAGAGCAGAGGAAGCAGCGATGCAGTGGGCCCGAAATCTGAGAGCGAGCAGAGGTACAGAAAGTAGAGGGAGCGTGTGGTCAGTGAGCCAGAAAGCAGAGAGGAAGCGGTTGGCCAGAAAGAGGCAGTGAGCTGCAGATTGGGAAAAAAGATTAGGGAAGAATGTGATAGAATGGGAGAAAAGATGCAAGATGCAGAAGCAGCACAAAAGAATGAAGGACTGTATATTGAGGGAGGAATTGTAGAGTGTAAGGTGTGAGTTGGGAGTATGATTTGGAGTGTGGCAGGGGCTGGGCAGTGCACATTGTGACTTGACAGTGTGACATAGCACGTGAGTATTTGTATGACAGAGTGAGAGGTTAAGGAATGTAAGTTGTGATGGAGAGTTGGTGAGAGGTGTGTTGGTGAGAGAGGTGTGTGGGTCTTTGGGGATTGGAGAACATAGAAGGGGAATATTTTCATCATTATAATTGATAATGATCAATTTAGTTAATACTATTAAATAGGCATTAACATTAAACCAGAAATGTAGCCAAATCAAACACTGTTCTGCCAAGCCAGAGACATCTGGGACTCTTCCTATTAAATTAATACAAAAGATACATAATAATGATACCCAGGCTCTCTTGTAGCCTTGCACTCTGCCTATTTCCTGCAATGTGGCAATCTTACACCCTCCAGTTAATACAAAATGTCCTGCAAAAATGCCGCAATAAATAAAGGTTTGTGCCGCATAATTTGCCATTTCATGCCGCAAAATCCTGGAAGGTCTGACTTGGTCTAGTTTACTGTTAATTCCTGCACATTAACATAGCCTCTTCGCAATATGAAGTTTCTTCAAGGTATAATTTGTGTTGAAATCGTTTTTTTCCACAAACTGATCGCTGATATGTTCCATAGAACTAAGGATGTTGCTCGCCGTCCATATGATACTGATATTTTGCTTATTATCCACAAAAGGTTGGTGCCCCCTGGTCTATTAGATATAGTGCCCATGAACCCGGGCAGACTGTACAAAGAAAGAGGACTCAAGAAAGAACCAGTGTAAGGATACTCATAGTCATCTAATGAAATCTGCCAAAGAAAGCAGATTCACTCACACTGAAAACCTTGAAAAAAATGAGGATATTACGGAAATCACACTGAGGCGAAATAGGATGTTAGAGCAACAAAGGCTACAATAATGCTTAGCAAAGAAATGAGGAGAAAGGATAACATAAAAATAACCTGTTCATAACCAAAAACAAAAGTGAAGACCTCTTACTGAATTTGAATAGTCCGTCCCAGGAATCGCAGAACTCTTTCCACGGTCTTGGGAGAATTGGGCGGAGCCATTTGGGTATTGCACCTGCATACATGGTGGTCTTGAACATGCTAAACATCAGCTCTAGTGCCTCGATGTACTCCACCGTCTTCTTTGGGACCTCGTTTTCCAAACAGCCCAAACGGCACTCGTAGAGTATGGTAGCCACACCTAAGAAAGGATGAAGAAGAAATCATAGTATTTCATCTTAGCTACACATGGCTAGCATGCCTGCAACTTTCAGAGAAACAAATGTGTGTTTTCAAATTATAAATACAGTCAGAACTGGTCCACCCATGATTAGCTCATCCTGGACTATGGAAATGACCAATCAGAATCTAAAGTGTATTTAACGTACTCTGAAAGACTTGGAGAGGCTAAAACATGTTTCTTCCACTTAAAGGAGTATTACAAATTCCTGGATCACATTATTACACATATATAATAATAAAACATATATATCGTTATATATTATTATTATTATTATGGGTATTTATTGAGCACGGTCCTAGCTTTGGGAAGCAATCTGGGGATTGGTGCATGCTGAGCGAATCCTTATCGCTCAAAATATCTGTCATGAGACGAGTTGGGTTTGGGGGTAGACAGGGGTGCAAAGCCCAATGCAGGCAAAGGGTTAAGGCTGGGAAAGATGCATTAAGGACATTCAAGCACATAAAGGGATTCACTACAGAACAAGAGAGACATTTTGCAGTAAAAAAGGAATTACCTTCATGGGGATTCAGGTGCTCTTATTTTCCATTACCCTTAGATCCAGAAGCTATCCCTCCTTCCTAACCTGTTAGGACAGATTACCCAGTAGGAATGTACTTGGAGAAAGGTGACAGAGCATGCAGGATATCTTCGAGCAAAAAGATCATGTATTAGTTACTGGCCAAAAAAAGCGTCCTGTGCCAAAGAATCATCCAGGTCATGATGCTGACAAACCACAAAGGAAGTAGCCAGAGAGGCCGATTCTGTGATGCTCACATGCCTTTGGAAAGCTACAGACACTGCCCTGGTTCAGGTGGAAGGTTAATGTAGTCTCGTGGGTACAGGGAGACCATGGAAAGCCTTAAAACCATCTTGTCAGCTAGTAAGGTTCATTGCAGGAACGAGCCTGCAACGTAATCACCCACCGAGCAGAAGTGACCACAACCAGAAAAACTGTTTCCCAACAGAGGAGGTCAATGGTGCAGGAAGGCAAAGTTTCAAAAGTCTTCCTCACAAGCAGATCTATAGCCCATTTCAACTGCCATTAAACCGGACAGTGATGCTTAGCAGCATCTTCTGCAAGGAGAAATCTCTATGGATAGGCTCCACCAGTGGACGGATGTTTATATGAATCCATCTTATTTTGCTAAGGCAGTTTCGTTTAGTTTTTATAATTATAGTTAGAAAGGATGTGCCAGACAAATATGACATGAAAGACATACCATTGTCTTCGGCCGTAGTCAATAGACTGGTCTTCTTCTCCAAAGCCCATTGACAACACCTCACCCATTTGATGCTGCACTGTTTCCATATTGGTTTTTTGCTGCACATATAATCAGAATATCGCACACTAAAATCCACTCCTGAAACAAAACTAGCTGGGGTGCAAAGCTGCCACGTTGGGCAATGGTGTGGAGTTGTGTTGGGTCAATCTTTCTCTCGAGACAGAAAGTCTTCCCACATACGAATATCCAAGAAATCTCTATCCGACAAGGAAAAGTAGATCCGAGCGCAACCTGTTCGGAAACATTGCAAATATTGATGAGTTCTTGCCATGCTGCAACATTGGAAGTACTGGAGGTGGTTAAATAGGGGGAGATGGGTACCAGGACGCATAAAATGATGCTTGCATACCTGGCAAAATTCTATACCGACAAAAGGAAACATCTTTTGATCAATTTTTAGCCCAGCTACTAGAAGAGCCGGAATACAAGAGTATTATCTGGGTTCTCTCGCCTTCTGGTTGTCACCACCCACATAGACCCCTTGAGTTTGTTTTACCCTTAATACACAGCCTTGCATGTAGTAATACACAGCCTTGCATGTAGTAATACACAGCCTTGCACGTAGTAGCAGAGGCAACCAGCAATGAAAAGGAGCGGTGAGAGTTTTTAGGTAGAGGACACATGTTGTGTTTCACCAGTTTGGTGCTGCATAGCTGCAGCTTTTATTCTGCAGTTCAAGGCTGGGGCATACGTGTGAACTTAGTACCTTTCTTTGTGCATGAATGACAATTGTGCTGCGCGTGGGATTAGCCTTGGCAGGTGGTGGTCAGTTGGTAGCACTGTAGATCAACCAACAGTAGCGTTCAAGTCATGCTCCTGTCTATATAGTCCTTTCTCCACTCAGAGGCAGTCCCGCTTTAGAATTTTTAATTGGTTTATACAACAGAGATAGAAAAAAAAGGCCCAGGAAAAAGTAGGTGCTATGAAAACTGTGGACACACAGGATGTCCAACTGAAGGGGCTTGCCTACTTGATGCGCTAGAGTTCATAGGACCGGCCTCCCAACAGAAATGTAAAATTAATATTGGGGCAAACATGATTGCTTTAAGGCCTACTGCAAACATTATCAGCCACAGGGAGCTGATATGCTCTGCAAATGCACCTATGGAGAAACGTATAGAGCTTCACTTCCACTGGGCTTCGCCAATGCAGATCACAGAGGATTAGAAGAATGTACTTCAGCAAAGTGGCGCTCTCAGCAACAAATCCGTCCAGGGGTCATGCTCCTTGCGTGGAGGAAAAAGCATGCACAAAATGCATGATTTTCACTGTAATCACATGTGTATTCATTTGCATGGCAGTGAGGGGCAGAGAATGGAATGTCTCTTTCCGCCACCCCGGTCATCTATGCCATACAAATGTGCTAGTATTTATGCCACCATAGTATTTTCATGCTAGCGCAAATACTTTGGATTCCTATGCAATCCGATGTATATGCTGCTTGCCATGCGTCAAGGGCAATCAGCATTTACTCATTTTGTACTATGAAGTGCAAAAAAACACAAGGCATACATGCAATTACGCCTACCTTTACACCTCTATTTTGCACTTCGTAATGCGAATGAGAAAAACTGCATGGAGGGGACCTCTTTGCACTTAAGTGCAAACATAGCAGGCTGCCTCCGTTACTTTTTACGCTTTTAAAGAAAATGACTTCCTCTGAGGTGTTATAACGGCAATCTTCTGCAGACAAGACACAAATCTCTCTGAAAGTTAATGGTAATTCCCACACTTTCACGCACTGGGACACTCAAACAAAGCGTGCCTGGAGGAAAGAAAGATGTCTGATTTTATTCTTAATACCCCAAAATGCTTTTAGGCCACTCCCACATGTCCAGGCGTCTGTCCATACCTAACAACTTATAAGCCCTATTTATTTGGTTCCATGTGATAATGTCCCCGCACAAATGTCGCCATGCAAGAATGTTTTTTAATGGAACGGGGGACACCCATGCAACCCCCGTTCTCATTTACCCCACACATTGTCCCCATATATAATGTCGCCTATGCCGTTTCCCGGCGACTATATTTATGCTGGCATATATGGGGACAATATTACCTGATACCATTTATTTGTGGTTTCTCAGGTTCCCTAGGTTGCAGCTGTGGTGAGGAATGCATGCCACACCCTGCTTCTTTGCCTGAAGAAGGTCCTCAAGCCGATGACAGTATTTGCCAGCACATGAGCAATACACTGTGGAGCTCATTTTCATAATGGAGTAGATAAGAAACATGCGTAAAACGCCTATGCATGCTTTTTACTCTTCTCCACAGTTTCGTCGATTTGCATGACAGAGCTAGGGCATGGAACGGCATTGTATTCTCATGAACGCCATCAGCTCCGCCATGCAAATCTGCATGCAGTTATGTCAGCATCATGGTGCAGATGTAATAGATTCCTGTGGAATGTGCATGCTTTTTACACCAGCTAAAAGCAGGCAGATTCCATGGGAATCCATTGTATACGCTACCTGGCATGAGTAAATGGCAGGTGGCATGTACATATGCTGCATTATGAAGCACAAAGAAGGCACAAAGGTAGTCCCGCCAGTTTTAACTCCTCTTTACAGATCGTAGTGAAAATTACAAGAATTGCACAAAGGCAACCTGTTTGCACATAGGTGCAAACATATCAGGTCCAATATGTGCAATTAATGGGGACTTGAAAAATGACTTACTCTGTGGTTAGTCCACTGCAATTAACCACACTCAACACCTGCATACCTGACCAAGTACCATAATAAACTGCAGGGGGCTCCATATGGTGCACGGTGTCAGGTGCTCAGCATCAAATCTTCATTTTCTTATTTTCAATTTCTCTTTACTGCATTACTGTTTTTTGCTTTATTTCTTTGGCACATTAACTATATGTTTAAGACCATTTTGGCTATCAATGTTGATAGGTAGATGTTTATGTACAATCTCCTCTACATGTGAGTCCCCCAGCACTTATTGCTGGACTACTGGATTTGTGGTCTGTGCCACTGAGTGAATGGGAACCTTTTCCACACTCACTCATTCTTTTACCCTATCTTTTGGGATACTTTGTATTTCTTTTTATACCTTATGCTTTGAGTTATACTTTCCTCCAAGTTTTCTGACATCTGTCTTTAGACTCTTGCATCACACAGCACTATCTGTGCAGTGCTGCTGGTAGCCCCTTGGGCTTACCTTTCTATTTCCTGTTATAGGGGGATATGTTTATTCTTCCTTTCTTTTATATTGTGAGATCAGCACACCCCACCTTATGTGGAGAGCTGAGGGGTTACACTGTATCCCCTTTCCCACTGCTCCTGTAACTTTTTAATTACAGTGACAAGCTAATCTGAATGGCTGGTGGCAGTGGTTTTATCTTACCTACCTTTGTGCAATTGTTACTCCCAGGCTGTACTTATAGCCGCAGTCGTGCAGAGAAGGGTCACCATTGACCCAAAATGGTGACTATGTTCTTTTTATTTGCTATTTCTTGGTTGCTTGTCCCTTCTTGGTGCTTCTGCTGTGCTGGGTGGGGGGTTTGACTTTTGTCTTCTGAAGAAATTATTTGGGGAGCCCAGCAAGGCTCCAGTATGCCTGTGAGGACAGGAAATGGGGGCAGACTCTGAAACTCTGATGTTCTTTGTCTTCTGGTGTGCCTGCCTGGAGCCAGTTCCAACTGGGGGGCTGGCTGTCCAATTAGGTCAGCCACCACCCAGGGTTTCAATGGTGCATGGGTGCTGATTGGCTGGGTTCCTGAATAAGAGGCATGGATGCTGAGACTTAAGACAAGCTGACCCCTGCAACAGAAGAACTGATGAGGAGGAAGAGGAGAAATGTCTGCAGCCACTTACAGATGACCGGAGAGGCCCTCTGAGTAACCACTGCTATCTGACCCTTCTTCCAAGCATCAGAAGAGCCCCGAAAAGGACGACTCTCTCCCTTAGACTAGTGGTTCAAATCAGTCTATCGATGAGCTGCATTTTGAGCAATCCCATGATGAGTTGTGACCTTCACAGGCTGCAAACCGCCAATACTCTGGGACCTGTGGCCACTGTTGAGTGCATAAACCTCCGAAGATTGAATCCTTCCCAAACTTTAGCGGACTTCTTCCAGACCTCCAGAGGCAAGATTCCACTCCTTGAAATCCCCTCACCAGAGTGCTGGACCGAGAAGGAGAGACGAATTGACCAGGCGATAATCATTCTTCACTGGTGTCTTGAAAAGGGTGCCAAAATCACAGAACCCTGAATAATCCTTTGTCTGAAGCCTCTTCACTCACCTGCTGCTGCAATATCCATTCCAGTGTTCCTTCTTTCGTCTGCATGACCACGAATCCAGTGACACTGTCTGCTGGTGCTGCACCGTGGGGGCATCATGGTGCATCCACATATTCACTCCTAAGGTACTGTGAGACTCTTGGTAGAATTAACTAGAGTTCCTTTGCTGCTCCTGTGTTGCTGGAGTGCTGATTCATGTGGTTGGGAGCTTGCCCAGGTACGTTCGCCTAGGCCTAATGCCTGTGAACCTACAGGGAGGCTTCTTTGAGGTCCCTGACCCTTTTTTCCAACCAAAGGTGTTACTTACTTGCTACAGAAGACTTCCTCTGGAACTTTTGAACTTTCTAGAGCTTGTGCCTACCTGTTTTTCCCTCAAATCTAATTCTGAGACACTCATTACTAGATAGAGATGGACTTCAAAAGTGTTAGGCCTCTGTGAAGTAATTACAAGTATTTATCTGCTTTATGTTGATTTTGTTTCATCCATTTGTACCTGACACAGATATTCTGAAAGGTGATTACAAATGTTTTACTTACGTTTGAATTGCATACTGCATTGGGTTTAAAAAAAAATACTTATTGTGTGTTATAGTACTTACCTTGCTGAATAATTACTTACCTTAGTATATATATATATAAAAGAAACTATTATTTGTATATACATTTCAGTGTGTCAGTGCTTCTTTGTCTATTCTCTAAATGCTGTGTACGGCCTAAGATAAGCCTGGCAGATCAGCCGATGCTACCAACAAACCCTGTGTGGTTCAGGCCTATACTAAGAGTTTTAGCCCTGTGTCCCAAGTGTGAGTCTTCACAAGTCCTACAATCGGTGGACTTTTGTAAAAAAAAAAATCCCTAACAATTGTGATATATATTATTGTTTGCTTGTCTTAAAACTGTGATTTAACTAAGGATCATGTTGTATACAAATACTATTTCCTGATTGTCTCTACAGCATGACTTAGTCGGCCTCTTGTTCTAGAGAGATCAGTGTGTGTGGTGATGGTTTTTTAATGCATTTCTATTACCAGTATTTGTATTGTTTGCCAGTGTTAGGAATATGTATCATGTTTATGCTGCATCCCCTTTCCTAGTGAAACCCCCAGCACGTTTTGCTGGACTTCTGGACCTTTTTCTTTCTATCCAGAATGAGTGGAGCCTTTTTCCACTCAATCATTCTTATTTGCTCTGTCTTTTGGAACTCTGTTCTCTGTGGTTTACCTTTACTATGGTGTCTACTTTCCTCCATATCTATTTTAAGGCATCTGTGTTTTACTTTTGCAGCACACAGCTCCCTGTGGGCAGTGTTGCTGGGAACCCTTTGGGTTCTCCTTTGAGATTCTTTCCTTATCCTTATTAACTACGGTTCCTAAAACGTTATACTATGAGAAATTGCCACACACCACCTTATGTGGAGTGCAAAGGGGATACATAGTATGCCACTTCTCTCTGCTCCTGTGACTTTTTAGCCACATAGACAATGCTCTAGTTATCACTGGTGGTAGAGGACGTCTTCTACCAACTATTGTGCTACCTTTTACCGCAGCCTGTATTCACAGTCTCGGTTGTGCACAATAGGGTCACCTATGTTCCAACACGTTGGCTCCTTTCATTTTTGACAATTTCTAGGGTGGATGTCCTTTGTTAGCCCTTATTCTACCATTCTCTGTGTGTGTGTTTTGACTTTGGCAACACCCTTTGGTGTCCCCGCCTAGGCACCAGCATATCTGGGCAGGCAGAAAGTAGGGGAGGAGTTTTTCACTCCCCTGTCCTTTGTCTGCCCGAGTGCCTGAATCGAACCAGTGCCCACTGGAGGGCTTGCTGGCCTGAATGTAAACTGGTGAGAGAGATTGCAGGTTCCTGAGGTGAAAGGCAAGTTGACCAATGGAAACTGAAGTAACCAAAGAAGAAGACGACCACAGACGCCTGCATCACTGTGAATCGACCACTGCTGTCCGGACGCCGAGTTCTAATCGACAGAGGAGCTCCAAAGAGGATGAGTCCTTCCCTTTCGCTAGTGGGACCAACCAGTCCTGAGACCAACTACAATTTGAGCCATCTCCCGGAGTGCTGTGCCTTTCTAGAGCTGCAGACAAGGACATCATTTCACCAAAATGCCAGGGGTAGCGGAAGTGACATCACATGACCCTCAACCTCTGATGACATCATGGGAAGTGACATCATTTGACCCCACCTTCCAAAGTGACATCATAGGAAGCGATGCAACATAGCCTTTCACCCCTTGACAAAACAAGAAGCAGCATCACATAGCATTGTTCGTAAGTACACTATGAAGAATATGGTTACAATATCACTATAATGTGATATACATTTCATACAAGAGTGGGTCGCCATATATATCATTAAGATCAGTGTGTATAGGCCCATATTACCAAATTACTGTGAATGCAAGCAGATGTCCATGGCCAAATGATAATGATGTGTTATTATATAGCACTTACGCTTAAGCGCTTTATATAGAACAAATATACATACAATATCACCCGACCTGGGTTGGTACTCATTTATCGACCTCAGAAGGATGAAAGGATGAGTTGAGGTGTTTAAGAAAAGACAAAATCAGTGACTCAACCCCCAAGTGTGCCTGAAATAAACCTTTAATGAGTCTAGCAATTATTGTATAGAATTCCAGAAAGACAAATTATTTGGTGTTCCTATTCTTTCTTATTTAGGGTCACTGCTCAAAGGGTTAGACATGTGGAACCCCTATTCTTTTTTTTGTATTCTTTTTTTCTAAAGAGGCCTGAACAAGAAAGCCAGCCACTCCAGAAGCAAAGAGCCACATGGCGCTGGCCACAGCCCAGGACCTTGCATAAAAACTAGGGGTAGTAAGGAGACAACTGGGGTAACAAGAGAGACCTCAGGGGGTCGCAGTTGCGACACCTGGCGACCCCTAAATGACGTCATTGCCTCCTTTCCCAATTTGCATCTTCAGTTCCAAAAAGTCTTAGCCTTGCCTAATCTTTTCTGTATGATATGATATGGCATTTATAACGTGGCTATAGACAAGTGTTTCAAGACGCGATGAGGCAAGGGAGGGGAAACAGAGGGAAGACAGAGACAACGATCCTACTAGGCCAGGTGATATTGAGATCGCGCAAGTGCAGGGGAGGGGGAAAGGGAAAAGTGTGGGGCAAAGGGTAGGGGGAAGTGCAGTACATAGAATAACAGTAAAATAAATAAAGACAATAAATAAAAGTGCGGCCAGCTGTTCGTAAGTGCAACGGTAAGTACAGACATCAGGTGTCAAGTGGAAGTAGGGGTTGAAGGGATTCAGAAATAGTCCCCAAGTGCAAGGGTTGCTAGGGGGGCAGTGCAGGTGTGCAACTGGCAGGGAGGGGACATGGCCCCGAGATCAGAGGCTAACCAAGTAACCAGTGCAGTTTCAGATTCAGAGTTTCAGATTCAGCCAGGAGATCAGCAGGGGAGAGGAGGAGAAAAAGCAGAAGCAAAGAGGAAGGTCTTGAGGTGCTTCCGGAACCGGAGATGGTTCTCATCAAGTTTCAGAGAGGCTGGGAGGCTGTTCCAGAGGGAGGCCCCAGCAGAAGAAAGATATCTACCACCAACTCGCTACTTGGAGAAGCGACTGACCATGAAGGAGTTGGAGGCGAACGAGCGAAGAGCTCGAGGAGGAAGATATTTAGGAAGAGAGAGTTGAAGGTATTGAGGTCCCAGGCCCCAGAAGGCCTTATGGACAATGCAGAGGCTATTGAACTTAACCCTTGCCGCCACTGGGAGCCAGTGCAAAGATTTCAGTCCTGGAGAGATACGATCCCTGGAGTTGAGGCCAAGGACAAGTCTTGCAGCCCTGTTTTGTATGAGTTGCAGAGGGCGGAGAGATGTGGTGTTGTCACAATAGACCACATACCGATTCATTTCCTATCGAAAGTGACATTTGATGCCAATACCTATGTATTATATGCACCCACAAAGAAGATGCCCCCACCCTTTTTGCACCTTTTCCAGAGTAATCCACAACCTTGAAATATTGGCTCCTATTACACCCAAGGCCCTTGCCACAGCAGGAGCTATCCCATCCACTTTACCTAACTTTAAATCTAAGAATTCAGTGGTCATCAGTCCCCCAAGTGTTCCACCACTCTCATGTCTGTAATACAGTCCCTATTTGTAAGAATGAACAGACTCCTTGAAAGCGGGATCAAGAAAGCCCAGATATCTAATTTCTAAAAAATGTATTACCCATTATGCAAAAATGTTTTAATGTCAATATGGCATCCCTCACCCCCATAAACCTACTTAACTTCCCGATTTCTTTCTCGCCATTCCCTCTCCTTCCTCTAAAACTACTTCAAGATAATGCTATGTTTTGCAAGCTTTATTTTTTTGAGTCTTTATTTTGACACAGTCAATATTTTGTGCACCTATATGTATGTATATATGGGATTTATAAAGCACAAACCTAGCTGCAAAGCAACAGAGTGATGTTCAAATCCAGGGCTTTACAAGCAGGTTGCAGGGGTAGCAGATAGGCTGGGATAGGTAGGGTGGAGCGAGGGACCTCCAGAGGGAGAGAAAAGGGGTTCAGTGAAGCAATCAGAAAGATGTTCTTTAAAGAGTGTGGTCTTCAAGTCCTTCCCGGTGTGTGGGTGGAGTGGGAGACTCTTACTGTTCTTCGTAATTTTCACTGTTCACTTTGTCCTGTCACCATGGAAAAACTGCACTGGCATCAAATTGACTAGATAGTTCTTGAGTATTATCCACGGGATGGCTTATCAATAACACTCTGATAATAATCAGGAAAGATTCAAATTCTCCATGTGCAGATTTGTGCCACTCTACAAAAACGGGAAAGAATGATCCCTAAGAATTTCTATAGGCGAGGGGCGCTATGCTACAAGCTGAGCGTTAACAAAAGCCTGTTGAAATCCTAGAGGAAATGGGAGACATGTTAAGTATGTCATGTCATGCAACTGGTTAATTAATTAACTTTTCTGTAACACTCTAATTACCGGAGACCAGTCTCTGGGATTCAAACCTGTGTTGCTCTGCGGTGTCTTGCTTCTAAGACAAAGGAGTGGCCCCTGAGCTATCCTCCCAGCCTGGTTATTCGTTTATTTCCTATGAAAAATTGATCTCACAAGCATTTGAATGTGGATGCACCCCAGTTTATACCAAACAGTTTAATGAAAGTGACCACTGAACTCTCTTGTATGGAATAGTATTAATGCACCAAGGTGAAATAACACTGTTTAATACTGAGGCTGGTTACAGCACATTGAAACGTAAGCACTTGAAGGTGTCATGGACTCAGGGGATTCATGAACCCAGGTTTTGGGGCCTTACCTTCCATGGAGTACTTGAAGAAGAGATCGTTGACATTGGTCACTGTCTCGCCGTCTTCGTCTTGGCTTCTGAGGGTCTCAATTCTTTTAATCAAGTCTGCGATTACTTCATTGACTCCCTCTGAAAAGATCGCCACGTCCTTGGGTCTGAGGATTTTCTGTCGCAGTACACTCCTCATCTTTAGCCACTTCTCACCTTCCCTGGAATAGAAAACAATCACTACAATGATTAAAATGGGGCTAGTATATTAGGAAGATTAGTGGAACAAGAAGAGCAAAATACCCTTGAAAGAGGGATGAAAGCCCAATGTTGACACATAGCTGTCTATGGTCTCCGCAGTAATGCCCCCTGTGGTAGGAAAGTGGACTTTTTTTTAAAGAAAGTGAACAGAAATAAGAGCATTGTTGCACATGCCTACGCCCTATGCCTTCCACAGCATATGTGAACATGTGTGGTCCTGTTACACCTCAATTTTGAAGATCGCTGCTAAGAAAAAGGAAAATCAAACAGGGACTGCATGGATGGTGGCAGGTTGTGTTTCTCAATGCATGGTAAACTTAGAAAGAACAATTGTTACTGTGAGAAACCTGAAGGTGTCTGTCATCCAGGTGGCCAGGACATGGCCATCGCTATTGGATCCAGTTCCTGGGGGTGGACCGGTGAGGGAGGATCACCTGGATGAAGAGTCTTCAGGCAGTGGAAGTGGGACACCGATGGGTGAGACAAGGTATCCCCTTCCTTATGACACCTTTTCCCCATCCTGCCTAGCAGGATATTTAAAAACTCTACCGCCCCTTTTCCAACACGAACACTTTCTTACACCGTGAGCAACAACGCACTAAGACCCTAGCTGGTTACATGACATGTCCCAACACACGGGTCAGGCAGAGTCAGGCAATTGACGACAATGCACACCTGACCGCCCTTTCCCTTTCCCATAGGAATAAAAGGCAGAGCCCGAGAGCACACTCGGAGCAAGGCTGACTGTACCAGGCAAGACATGAAAGGACATCAAGGGGGGAGTTGCCCTTGCACTTTTCAACCCAGGCCCACAAAGCCTCAGATAAAGAAAACGCATGACCGGGAATCGCAGCTGGCGATTGGTGTGACAGATGTCAGTGGTACATGGAACCCAACGACACTGATAGCCAGGGCGGGGAGACGCGGTTCCCATCGTGGTACCGTCCTGGATTCCAGCTGTAAAGAAACGCCAACGAGTCAGCACAGCCGGTAAGCCGAAGAACCTGATAGGGGACCAGACTGTGTTAGACTCAAGGTTGCAGTGGCAACATTAAGAAGATTAATAGACCGAGGTCTTTTGTTGTGAACGAACTTGGTACCAGAGATAGAGTGGTCTGGCACCACGTGAGCACCCATTCGAAGGTCTCTAGCTGGTACCCCTCTCCTGAACAAAGAGAATGTGGAACCGCAAAAGTATTAACACTGCAAATATCAAGAGGCCATAGGGAAGGCCGGCACGAGGTGTCAAGGGTCAAGCCAAACCCCTTGTACAATCGAAGTCCTTGACAAGGTGCAGAAGTTTTGACAATTGTGAAACCGACTGAGGGAGTTATGAAACAGGCATTTGCGCCTGGCTGAGGGGCACACCGTGCAAACTGTAATATGGCAGGCCATACTTGCCATAGGACTAACAGAGTGACCCGGCAAGAGGTGATCGCCTTTCGGAAGTCTCCATTTAAAAATTGGCAAGTGCTCTGGAAAGTCTGAGCCTGATGGAGGGAGGCTGACGATTGAGAGAAGGATCGGAGCCTGGCTGAGCGTGATCCAAGGGTGAAGGGTAATCACCCAACTTGAAGATTACCAGAAGGAACTTTTGTTTTGTTGTTTTTGCATATCAGGCCTTCTGAAGCAAGAGACCTTTTATGAAAGGAGACTTGGGCACAGAAGGCCCTGGTATAGAGAAAAGGAACTGTAAGCTTGTGCCAGAAAAGTCCCACCTTGTCCCGTGCTAAAAATTTAGGGAAGGGAGACCTCTTGACTTATTATTTTGTGAACACTTCTTTTGTTTCTTGTGAACATTATCCCACACTATTTTGTAGCATAGCAGTAAGGATTGGCAATAGTTGTTTTAAGTATAAGCCCTTTTTATTTGACTAGACTCTAATAGGACTGTATTATTATTAGATGGTCGTAGCTTGCTTGCATCTTAGATTTAGGTTTAGATTAGGCATTTATTTCACCCATATTAAAGCAGTTTAATAAGCACCCTTGAACTGTGATCACTTGTTTCTGTCTTACTTTGATACCATGCCTTCCATACACTACTGAGTAACCTGTTTTTCTTCCACACTAGGTGGATCAACACTTTTAAACCAAAGGTTAAGTTGTACCTAAAGGCTCTAAGCTCTGGAACTCTCTCCCTCTACAACTAAACCTCAAGGATGACTTTCTGAAGTCTGGAGATGCCCTAGTGCATACCTTTTCACCAGAGCTTTAGGCCCAGTTAATTGAGCATTAACGCTGCTGTTCTCTATCTAGCAACTCCCCCTAGAGAATCGCTCTAATCACCAACCTCAACTCATCTGCCTTTCGCCGAAGAATTCCTCTCAAAAAGCTTCCCATTTTAAGTTCCCCACTTTGAAACAAGGGATTCCATTAAGAATCAAAATGAAACCCTACCCCAGTTCTAACTTGGAGGATAACTATCTCCACCAAAGGCCCTGTTATTGAGAAGGTGCCAAAGATTGCTTAAATGGGTATCTTCCCCCAATATATAATGCCTTCTATAAAGATGTACTCTGTTGTAAGGCACAGGCGGGCACATCTTGCAAACTGGTATCACCGTGTGCCAAAGGAGTGTTGTCCTGTGTTTACAGAATACGTTTGTAGGCTGTGTATCCCCAAGGCTGGCCAAGTGCCAGAGACTATTCGGCCCACCTGCCGATGAACTGAATGATACCATTATGCCTTCATTGTTGCTACTGAAAATCTTTAATTCATTATTTGCTACTTTACTTGTACCTAAGATGTTTAGCAATGCTGTTGCTATTATTGAATTATATGTGTCAAGGTTTGCTGTTGCACTGCATAAATACTGCTACTATTGTATTGTGCTGTACTGGTTTTGGGAAAACATAATGAAAATATTATACATTGAATATGACCATCGAATCCAAAAGCCTCATCCTCTTATTGTTAGGGAACCTTACTGTAGCCCTACGCCAGAACACAATGAAGATGCTGAAAAGCAGCAACTTATGTTTTACAAGAAATCCTAAATGAAAACAAAGTCTTTCAACTTGTCTTGATGTCAAGTATCAGATTTAGGGCCGAAGCAACTAAAGACCAAAGGGGTCATAGTCCATTAAGCCTTCTGCAATGCTGTCCGAACCCAATACAAGTGTATGCCCTTCCCATCAATGGCTTCGAGTTTATGCAGGGCAAAGGGAAGGCAAAACAAGAGAGATTGTACGCATAGTACAAGTTAAAATCCCTTTCTACAAAGGATTAACAAAGGGATATTAGACTGACTCTGACCCATATTATTTGCTTTTTGAAAAGTAGCATCCAATCTCCAATTTCCTAGTAATCGATCCTGCTGATCGTCCCTATGTGAAACTGAGCAATAGAGAGTTACTCTCACAAAAAGGAGGATAAAGACAGCCTACATCATATAATAATGATCAGTTGTGACCTTACACTTGTATGCAGTTCTAAGTATGGATGGAGGGATGGTAGCTATACAGAAAAATCATGGCTCCCAAATATCCCCCTTTAGGAGAGAGAGCGTGCCGATTTTGGAACCTAGAGCCAACCACTTTTTTGCATTTTTGCTCATCTGAAAAATCCATTTTGCTCAATGCAATCTGATGGTGAGTCACATCCTATCAAACTTCATGACCTAAAATGTCCCTCGATTAAACCATCTAATGTTGGAAGCAATGGGGTGGTGCCAGTTTGGTGTAACCAAAGCAAGGAAGGTAGGGTCTGGACAAAACAACAGCCAAGGTGCTTACTCACGCAGAAATCAACCCAGTGGACCTCCCTCGCAGGTCTCGGTACTCCTGCCAGGACTCCATGTTGGCTCGCTGAGGTGCTGACTTCTCGGACCTGAGGACGTGGGCAACCATATCTCGATCTGCAATGGACACCACAAGCTGGGGGCCAAAATGAGACTTGAAGATCCCACCATATTCTTGAGTATGTTTTTGCTACGACACCAAAATAAATAGACAAACAAGGAGATAAAAAAAAAGATAGAAAAAAATGTTGTCATCATTGTTTGATTGTGCCAATCTAAGGGAAGGTGGTGGGGTTATCAAGCACACTGCCCATTGTGAGAACGCTGAGATGTATCTTTCCATGCGCAACGTTCATGCTGTACCCTTGACTCAGTCATACATTTATGTTAAAGTAGAAAGCACAAGCTGATGACCTTTGATCGTCTCAACAAAGAACAAGATGCATGCAATAGATAAACTCCTACCAAACAGCATGAACATCCATGCGCAAGCAATTGAAGGAAAATACTTTTGTATTTGAAGGCTTAGTTTGGAAAAACCTGCGAAAAAATCCAAAACGTAAAATACTCATCTGACCTTACTGGTTCATGGAAGGAGTAAAGTCCATCTAGGATTTAGTTTGAAGAGTGATTTAGTTTGATAAGACCTTCAACTTCACACAGAGAATATGGCACACAAAAAATTCAAATATGAGTACCCGCGAGGGGAGTTGTCGGCCTCCCAGACAAGGAGGAGGCTCAAAATGGGGGCCTTACCACATGGTAATACCGCTGTCCGTATCTCCTCCTAGGGGGAGGCCGCCATCTTCCTCCGCAATGATCTCAGGTAAGTGCTGCCCCCCCGTCCGCATCCCTGCTTCCCCTTCCCTCCCACCCCCTTTTCCACATATTTTGTCACTTTCCATCCCCGCCCCACTTACCATCCACAGCCTGGTCCCTAGCCAACGCCGGGAACCGCAGTGGTCCTGGTGCGTCCCTGCAGCCTCGCCAATGACTATAATGGAAAGGGAAAAGGAACTATGTAGTCCCTTCTCCGGATCCATTGTGGCCACCTTTTTATTTTTAAACAATCTATTAGTATGAGGTACATCATGTAGGATAATAGCAATATTACCCTTGCAGAGGGAGCATTACCAGATCTGGCAAATGCCCCAGGATAATGGTAAAGCCCTTGCTTCGCTCATGCTTTTACCTGGCCCGTGACATTGCCTGGCCCGCTAATGCCCCCCCCTGCTAGGGTGATATTGCTTACGTATAATTCAGCAAATAATTATCTGGGTCTATTAAAATCGCATGTCTTTTGAAAACAATTGTAGGCCCTGTGATCACTTTGCCTCTAAGACTGAAAATGTCTGAAACCTCATTCGGGTCAGGCAAGAAATGGGTCAATGAGTTGGAAACACAGCTAGTACAGATACTGAGAAGATCTGTTAAAGTAATGTCAAACATTGATTACTCGACTGGGGAATATGTGCAACGCAAATCAAGACCCTAAACAGGGCCTACTTAAAACCTGCCTGATTGACGGAAAGACGTGGAGAAGACCATGACATCTGTTGAAAATGTACAGAGTTGGGACTCACTTTTTCTTGTGGTCTTCTAAAACGTGTTTTGTTGCGTTAACTTGCTACCCTTCCTTAGCCTTGTCGGTTAGCTTTGCCGATAGTGGAGTGGAGTCTGAACGTAACTGCTTACATGTAGGTAGTATACCATTTTTCATATACATCCTAAATATACTGTATTGAAATGAGTCTATGAAACATGTTGCAAAGATCTAAATAATGAAAAAGAAACTGAGGTCACACATTGCTAGCATTTCAGCTAGGAGGGTTAGGTTCAGAAAGTGTGTAGATCCACCTTACATAGATCTCTTTTTTTGTTTTAATGTGAACCATAGTAACAATTAGTAAAAAGGATCTATAATGATTGTAACTAATTTCTTGCATTTTATTTGACCCTTGTGCCTAAAAAGGCTGTGTTATGTTTTTCACCCTTCACCTAATATATTTTGTATAAAGTGTTACATTTGATGGAATTCAGAAGATGCAACGAATCCAGGGATTTTGTCAACTCTCCCAAGAGGGAGCCACCCTCTTTGGGACTATTGAGGTGAGCCCACTAAGCTTAACACCTGCTAGAGGACAGGATAAGTGGGATTCCTCTGGAGGGGACTCCCTCTTAAGTGGCAGGAAACCCCAGAGAGAGAGACTTAAGTCACCATCCCTTCTCCCCAGAGACTAACACGTTTATGGGGCATGCAGGCACTAAGACGTGTGAGAAAGGAGGAACTGCCCTCAAGATCCCGCACTGGGCCATCATAAGCCAGCAGGATACGCCCCACTGGCGCTGAGTCCACTTGAGAAGTGGCGTAAGCAGCTCAGAGGTAAGACGGGAGGCAGTCGACCAACACTTGTAATCTCATCACAGGCAGTCGACCTTTTCTATCCTCAGCCAACTGTACTACACTAGCTAGGACCCTGGTGTTTCTAAAATCGATTACTGCAACACCCTTTATCTTGGCACTAACATTTGCAATATCAATAAGCTACAAATTATCCAAAACAATGACATTAGAGCTGCATTAAACATCCCTAGGAACCAGCACATCTCGGAGACTAGACGAAGTATACGCTGGCTCTCAGTAACGCAAAGAATATCCCTGAAAACACTTACTCTCACACACAAATGCCTCTTGAATCAACCACCAAGCTACCTGGCCAACAGATTCTCCATTCACACTTCCAAAAGACCCCTCAGAAGCGCCCAGACGAATTGCCTATCCATACCCCGCTTCAACCTTCAAAGATCTGGTGGGACGAGCTTCCCAGTCTTGGCAGCAAAACTGTGGAAATCGCTTCCCAACCTACTAAGAGCTGAACCATCTTTCTAGACCTTCAAAAACATGGCCAAAACCCGGCTATCTGTCCAAGATTTGCCCCTGACCGTTCACTAGCTCCCACTTATGCGACTACTGATTGCCTCACCCCTCTGTAAATATGTAACTAACTATCCTGTACTTTATTTGTATGTATATAATAATCTTCTTTGTAACTTTGTAAATCATGTAATGCTCCGGTCTGCTCATTCCCTGTTGTAAGTGATGCGCCCGGATGCCTTTGGGCCTGGTGCGCTTTATAAATAAATAAAATACAAATACATAGCCTTCCAGGGAGCACTGCTTGCTCATCAGATACAGTTCCACGTTGGCTTCCGAGGAATGGAAGGCGAGTGGCAAGACCAGAGGAAGCAGCCTCAGAGTGGGGAAAAAGAGAGAAAAGAACGCAAACTGGACCAAGAGGAAGTACCCCAGAGAAGGGGAGTGAGAATGGGAAAGGCATGGAACACAAAGAATATGAACATCCCCTAAAGGGGTGTAAGGAGAAGAGCCCCAGAGTAGAGAGAGTCTGAGAACACCCCAGAGTGGGGAGTACAAAGGAGAAGGGTCCCAGAGTGGGGAGAGACTGAGAACACTCCAGAGTGGGGAGTGAGAAGGTGAGAAGGAGAAGCCCCATAGAGGGGAAAGAAACTGAAAGGAGAGAAACCCTGTGGTGGGGAAAGAACAGATAAACCGAGTGGGGATTGAAACTGAGAGAAGCCCTGGTGAGAGGAAAAGGCTCAAAAGCCCCAGAGGGGGAAGAAAAATAGCATGAAGCCCGGGAGAGGGGAATCAAGACAAAGAGAAGCCCAGAGTGGGCAAAAGAACTGAGGATCAGCAAGAGCAAGCCCCAGAGGAGGAGAGGTAGAGACTGAAAGAACCCCAGAGTGGGCAAGGGGGAGATACAAAGGTCTCCCCAAAAGGAGAAGCACTGTCAGACACACATATTTAAAGGAGATTAAGAGAGACCCGGTTGGAACGCCAGGACGGCATACCAGCCATACACAAACTATGTTTTGGACTGTGAATGTAGGCGAGGGCCTATGGTAAAGAGACACAAGGGTGGGAGGTAAGAAGCCAGCATCCATCCCTTTCCCTTGGGCAAGGACCAAAGTATGCCTTGGTTGTTTTATATTTTCTTGGGCAATTGGGAGAGAAAGTACATCAGATTAGGATTGCTGGAGAGGACTTCCTCTATGTTTCACTATCTTGACACACTTACGAGCACCCCTTGTTCCATTTTATGCATAGAGTAGGGCTTATCATCACTGATTTTAGTTCTTTTTGAAGCGGAAGAGGAAATTAACCTTTTGAAAATCATTCTTGCTTGTCAATCTCCTGATTCTGGCCTACCACAAAACCTTCTAGGGAATTAAATTATCTGTTGCAAACGGAACTTTGAGGTTATAGGAGTACAATGCTGTAGAACTTCCTATGTCCCATTTTAAGATGTGATGAAGAGTAAACATTACGGCATTGCTGCGTCACGTTTGAGTGAGTCTGTCATGGACTTGAATGTTCTGGGCGGTGTTTAAGATATAAAGGTAATGCTTTGTGACACATTAGGGATTTTGGGGCAGGAGATTCAAAGGCCGACCTGCCCCTGAAATGCCACCTCTGCACCCGGATCCTTCTTTTCCCCAATTAGGGGCATGTGGAAATGTCAAAATGTCACATTCCCATGCTGCCTAAGGGTTGTGCCACTTAGGCAGTCAAGAGCTACAGCTTCTACCTCATCCAACCGGCCATTCCTCTGGAGGCCCCAATAAAGGCACTAAGAGGCCTTAAGCGATAACCAGAAGAGCCAGGCAGCATTCAGGTTTCTCCCTAGCTCTAGGGAAGGGTAGGGAACGCACCTGCCGGGATCCTTGTCATCAGCCCACTCAGGGTTCCCGCATAGATCAGTTCACTTCACTCGAAGACTGAGACCCAGCGTCTAGGAAAAAAGGGGACATGCGCTGCAATACAGCAACCTAATCCTGCATTTTGTACAGCACATGCAAACAGCGCGGTAAAGTGGGGCTATCAACTCCAGTGACTTCGGTGAGGTTGGAGACTGATAACTTATCATGATTTTAAAGTGTGATGTAAGGAACCGAAGCAGCGCCCTCTGTAGTCTGGTGTAAATGCAGCCCCTGGGTTGCTGAGGCATTCCAAATGATCACACTTATAATAGACCTCTAGGGCTTTTAAAGAGATGCTGCAACATATGCACCAATGCTCGCTGTGAGTTATTATTGTACAGTGAATAAGTAAACTTTTGGAGAAGGGTGATTGTGGGTTCAGGTTGTGTGGTACATTGTGTAAGTCAAACAGAGCCCTGAGAGGATAAAATCAACAGGGAGGTAGTGCCATGTGGTAGCAGAGAGTTACACTTCACACGGCCTAAAGTCACTGACCTTAAAGGGGGTGCTTAAAACTATGTCAGAGAGCGCATAAGAAAGTGTGGGGACCTATGAGGGCAAGTCACTGAGCTAAGAGGAAGTAGAGCCGGCGTGTAAGTAAGAATGGGGATATGCCCGGGGTTGGCTGGGCAAAGAAGCAGCAGTAGTCAAGAGGACAGTTTTAACCCAGATGGCCCTTAAACTGGGTGGGTGCCTTGGGAATTAGGTCTGGACCCAAAAGTGCGCACATCTGGGACCTGTAGGTTTGGGTGCTGAGAGCTCATGACGCGGAGTGTTTCCTTCCGGCATCTGCCTCATGCAATGCAAGTCACTATTCATTGCATGCATCCCTCCTTTTGATAACCTCAGAGTGCTAAAGGGCCGAAGATGGAGGGGAAAGCAAACTAAGAGGGCAGAGTACAGATGGTCCTGTGCACTGCTCTTTGGTGTGTTGTAATGAAGTGTGTGAAAGACGAATGCATGAAGCTCTCAAGGCGGCTGCAGCTCTATATCGCCGAAGGAAGCCTTGGTAAGCATCGCACCGGAAAGAAAATACAATGTCAGATGGTAGAAGTACGGAGTCCATCGGATGGAGGGTGATTTGTTGGGAGATTTAAACACTTTTAGTGCAGGGAGCTTCCTTTCATATAGGAGACGGTCCTCAAACTGAAGTTAACATAACTGGAGTCATTAATAGAGAAGGTGTTGGTGCCAAGTGGCAAACCAATCTGGATCCATGGGTTTGATATCAAAATTAGAGGACCCCCCAGCCTCTAGGAAAGTGCCCGTAGAAGTCTGGACAACCAGGCAGATGCCATTGCCTGGAGGTGACGCTACCAATGATCACCTTGCTGATGCCATTCCGAACCAAGGATTCTATCCCAGCAGTTTTGATTCCCTAATTCTTGGCAGGATAGTTCAGTGGCAACGTGCTCGCCTCGAAGCAAGACGACACAGAGCAGCACAGGTTTGATCCCCGGGTCCGTGCTTAGAAACCTCTGGGTATTAAGCGCGTTATAAATAACCTATCATATATCTAAGATCTTGAGCTAAACATTATGTTAAGTTTCCTGCTGTGACTGACCAGGTGATTTTCAGGTGTTTTACGTGCCTGCGCTCCACAAACTAGTTTTTTTTAGGATGTGTATAGCAGCTGTTCTAACCCCATGTACTCTACCTGAAAGAATATTACTTCACATGAAACTTAAGAAAACACTGAGTAAAAGGAGACGGGGCAAACGCTGACACAATCATGCCACCTACCTTACAGCGTTTATGAGCTATTGTGCTTACTATAAAACATTCAAATCTAGGAATACACAGCATCAACAGGATTGGGGATACACAGCATAAAGAGGAGTGGGGATACACAGCATCAAGAGGAGTGGGGATACACAGCATCAAGAGGAGTGGGGATACACATCGTCAACAGGAGTGGGGATACACTGCATCAACAGGATTGGGGATACACTGCAGCAACAGGACTGGGGATACAAAGCATCAACACGACTGGGGATACACAGCATCAACAGGAGTGGGGATACACTGCAGCAACAGGATTGGGGATACACAGCGTCGAGGCATAATCAATGGATGTTTTACAAATGAGTAACCCAAGCACACGTTGGAGACAGCCCAGTAAAACATGGAGATCAGGAAGCGGGATTACGAATGTATTGTGCAATGTGACGTTGTGAATGGAAACTCATAAGGCCTTGAAAACGTGCACTAGGAGTCACATTTAGACTTAAGTGTGAAACACCTGTCGGCCAACATATCTTTTTGCTTTCATAGTGTGTTTAATTTACTGTCTTCAAGGGACTTACAACTCGCTGCTTTGTATATGTTACATGAATGCATGTGAAAAATCAAGTATTTTGAGAGAATTGTTATATAAAAGAGACAGTCTGACTATGTGATGAAGCAGAACACGCTTTAGAAAGTGTATATTTAGATTGAATGTGATTGAAATATAAATTAACTTACTATTTCAGGGTTGACCGTGTCTTCTTTAACTTGTTTTACAATTTTAGCTGATAGGTGGCACTTTAGCACAAGCCATGAGCAACACTATTGCATTGAAGTACGGATAGGAGGGAGACTAGATGTGAGGAGGGACACAGCTTGTGGGTGTTATTTGGCCATGGCCATACTAAACCCTGTGGTCATTCCACATACTACCTACTTCTCCCTCACGTCCTCCTGGGATCTCTTTGAGTATAGCTCACTCAAGCAGTAACATCAAACTGGGTGCTGTATACTGCTTGTCTATGCGACTCCTAAGCAATCTCTTGAGAGTTAATGGCTTAATTGCAACTGTAAATGTGCTACTGGCAGAGGCGTGTGCTGGGGGGGCTGAGTGGGCTATAGCTCCGGATCTTTTGGTTGTAGCCCCGGATAGATGCTCAGGAGCTACAACCAAAAGGCTTGCTAGCTCCGAGTCCCGACAGTCCTGACATTATCGTAGCCCCATATCTTTTCCAGAAGTTAGCAACATCCCTGGCTACTGGTTTAATAAAAATGTCTTCACTAAGTGTATCTTCAGCCATTTGATTTACATGCAGAATCCGTGTTGTGGTATCTGTCCATTGCACCAAAGTTTTTTTTTAAAAGCACCGGCAAAGTCAACTTTTTTAGCTAGCTTATGCATACCATTAGATAGGCATTTGCCAAGCCAGCTGTTCACGCTCACACTATTTTCCAACTGTTGCCGTCTTGTAGCCTATCGCTATCGCATGCCTACACAAAAGCCAAAACGGTTGGTTTAGGCATGGATTATTCCTTAGCAGTCATGTGACTATCAAGTGACCTCAATTTCGGCCACCTTCTTACACACCTTTAACCCCCGGACCCTCACCCCATGTGGGTTTTTAACTCCTAGGAATTGAATGGTGGGGCTCAGGGGTGTTGCTAGGTCTGGAAAAGATCTGAGGCTATGCTAATGTTGGGACTATCGGGACTCAGGGCCAGCTAGTCTTTTGGCTGTAACCCATGAGCTTCTATCCGGGGCTAGAACCAATAGCCCCTTAGCCCCCTAAGGAACGCCTCTGGGGCTCCTTTGCAAAGGAGCCAGAGGAAACGTCCCTAACTGCAACAGTCCTCCACGGTCTCACTACTGAGACACAGAGCAATTCGTTTGGCGCCGGCAGAAGTCAAGTGCCTATCTGGTAGGATAGTTTTAATGGCACCATACGAATAACGAAACATCCACAGTCAAGCTGAAACCAGTCAACACACAGTGACAATGCACACAAACCGCTGCAGTCTCACATGTGGTTAACCAACTCTAACCTGAAATACTGCATTTCTTGTGAACGTTCATTTTTACAAAAATTTAAGTGCACGAATTTATCAATTTATTGTGAAAATAAAAGCAAACCGAAGAACATATTCCAATGGAATTGTATGGACTGGCCGAAAGATATTGTGCAGCAAGGATGGAGTTTAGCCCTCTTTGCCTATAAAAATATGAGTTAAGAAGACGTCACGTCGCGCACGTATATTTAGAGGGGAATGAAAGTGCCAACCACAACACTCCGCGGGTCAAAAGTTGAGACACAAACGGAGCGCACAATTGATTTACACTGATAATAGAAAGCGACAATAAATGAGTCCCTCTTTTAAAAAGGCCTGGAAACTACGCTTGGGACCCCTGCCGTCCCATGCACTGCCAACTGACAGCTTTATGCTGATGCCACCTTTATTTAGTGAGCCAAAAAGGCCCAAGATACATTGTTTAAAACGCATTCGTCTGTCTAGAATGTTATATATGCTTTTGGGCCTCCGAACACCTTAGCCAGACGGAATCCTCCAACGCAGTTTGGCATCTACCCCCCTAATCCCCGTTACATATTACCATGACGGGAGCATTTAATTGTAAACAGTTTGTCTTCCTGCCCCCACCAGCCGCAGCTCCCTCCGTCACACCATGTTGCTATGGAGACGAATATTATGTTACAGGACTGGCGGCCTGTGGCCGCTCCCCTGAGTGAGGCTGCAATAACAGGGGCACTGAAACAGGCGCCCTTTCAAGCAGAACAACTAGGCTGGGATGTTAAAACGCAGATCATTCACAGTTCTGTGTCAGTCTTAGACGACAACATAGGGAAAGAAACACAAGTAACTGTGGAGTGAAAGAGTGCATTATCTGCAGTGTTGGGCAAGAGTCCGGGCTTTGGCAGCCATCTTGCCTGCTCTTAGGACTGGATTGAAGGTGACTTCACCCATGAAGGACGTGGGGGTCTGTAGGTTCAGGTACGCCTTCTTTATTTGGTAAGTATAGGAGGTGCAGAGAAAGGGAGCCCAACCGGTGCCTACCACTCAGGCAGCTTCCAACCGTCACTGATGGAACACCTGGGTCAGGACATTCACCAATAGAACACAAAGGGTGGGAAGCATTCCACATACTAGATCACACACACACTCGCTGACATCATTGTTCAGACAGCCAGGGAGGGACACCACAGGAGAGGCTGTCTACACCACACACGCATTTACACTGCAGCTGGTGGGCCGACTCCCATGCTCTTCTTCAGAGGAGAACGCCACGTTTCGATCCTAAATACCAAATCCCGCCCCCGCAATCCCTCCCCCACTGTATTCTGTGCTAGGAGAAGAGGGAGAAAGCATTCTTGCCCCCCAGATTGTGGCATTGTGCACTTCTGCAGTGCAGGAGTGCCAATATCTCAGGTACCAAGACTCTTCAAGAGTGAGGTTTGAGGGGCTTGGAGCAAAAGTTCATGCTTTAGTACAAAGATGAGGATTGCCAGGTGTGAGAATGCAATGAAGTCATGGCTGGGCCAGAGTGAGCCCTGTGATATGTTTACATGTGCATCAGCCTGCCCTTTATAGGACAGCCCAGTTTTAGAAAAACTTGTGTTTTCCTCCAAAACTAGAACCTTTGGTATGATTGCCCTCCAAATGTAGGCTCCATGCCTACAAAATCGTGAAAACACCTAACCCCAAATCCTGGGCAGATCACCGGAGCCTGTGTTCTAAGGGTTTAAACCAGGGCCATTGGGACAGTAATTGCATTCCAAGTGTCTACCTCCGGTGCCATCAGCAGAGAGGCAGCTGAACGTGCCATGTTTAGCTTAACAACACCAAATATTGTTAACTGTTATTGTTAATGTTAACAAAGCTTGTAGCATTCGCTATTCCCAGCGTTGTGGTTTCATGGCGCTATGAGTGCAGTTGGAAGCAGAAAATAATCGAGCAGAGACAGGAGGACAGATTTTCGGCTTCATAGGTGAAAAGCCATGTTTTTAAGTCCTTTCTGAATAAGGTGGGAGAAACAATATTTCTTAAGGGGATTGGAATAAAAAAAAGAACATCCAGCCATTGTAGCGAGCTTGAAACAGTGGACGACAAGCCGATTTTGCGTGCTAGATTTAAGGGGTTTTATCGGTTGGTAAAGAATAAGCCTGGAGTTAAGAAAGGAAGGGCCTGTACTGTGGACAGGCTCATTTAGGATATATCTTAAACTTGACACGATTCTGCAGCGGGAGCCAGAAAAGATGCTTCAGCAAAGCTGAGATGTAATGGTAATGCTGAGTCATTAGCCTTGCCGCATTATTCAGGACGCTTTGAAGATTTTGCATTAAGTGTTTATGGTCCCCTAGATAAATGCCACTTGGATAGCATAGATACGAGATAACCAAGGCATTAACAGCCTAAGTACAGTGACTGAAATCCAGAAATAGTTTTGGATCGATCTTCCATTAGGTTATTCCTCACTCCTAACAAATCATATTTGCCAGTTTTTATATTTAAATCTTTATAGAGAAAGAAATGTAAAATTCACCATTTGTACCGATTTTTTCAAAAGTTCTCGGCAGGAGCACCTCCCCAAAATCTTACCTAGAGGGGTTTGTGTCACTTGCTATATTTACTTGCACGGGATATTATTGGGTGACTTTGGGGACCTAATCAAGATTTTGGCAACAACATCCATTAGGGGTTTTATGGACCTAGAATTGGTGCCTGGGGCTCAGTAACTTAGTAGAAAGTATGAATTCATGGAGGGAGACCATGCACATTGGTAGAGGCAAGATTCATGGAAGGGTTTGGGGGGGGAACCCAATCATTTTAATGTGAAATGCAGCTGTGAAGATGAATGCAACCCCCCCCCCCCACTCTGTCCAGAAGTGCTGTGAATATGGAGAATCCAGTAGTTGGCTGGAATCATAGCTTTGAACACGATATAGCACTTATCAGACAGCCAAGTAATTATAAGGAACACCAGATTAGGAGAAGATTCAGTTAAGAAATCATAAAATATGCTCCTTATTCTTAACTGAAGAAAGAGCAATTGCGCAAGAAGAAATGTCTGAGTAATAAAGACTGAATGATCATTTTATTTGGTATAGTGGGACGGTTTGTTGTCATGGAAGCATCGCGAGGGGAGAACGCTCTATAAGCAATGGAGATCGGCACTTGTATCCAACTAGTCTTCCTGATATTCAGATTGACCAAACTCGCAATTACATTATCTGATAATTTAAGATCAGTAATTTCTGGGCAGAGCATTGTACTATTTGATCAGGTCAGTAGTAGGATCAGAGAAAGAAGAGTGGCAGGTCGGGTATGTCCTTATATATGAACGAGCGTAGACAAGCTTGCCTTAGACGTGTCTTTGGTGCATCAGTGGCACCTCCACTGTACGCATCCAGCGCATGTGCCTCATCTGATAATTTTAATTCCAAGCGAGGCAGCTTTTAGCAGAGAGACAACAAATATCCTAATTTGTAGCTCTGAAGATGCTAGGCAGCGAGTTAATTATAAAAGAGACGAGCAGTCCACTTCACTTGACCGTCCCCCAGCCCAACAATGCGGAGCCAGTGCTATGCCTAACGAGTAAATCTAATAGCGGAAAGCAAATTACAAACATACATTTAAAGTTATTTATTGGTTAGAATGTTTCCAAAATCGGCCTTGTGGTGGGAAACAAGTTTGCCTTCGCCCAATTGCAATGGTAGAGGGCTGCCTAATGGCACTTCACCAGGGGTCCCCGTTTTAGAAGCAGCCCATAATGAAGACATCAAGGGCATATAAATACCAATGCCAATGTATGCACTGGCAAGACATGTCAAATGATAATGTACACCTGTCCTAAGGATATACTCATATTGTACCTGAGCATCTGAATTTCATCTGATACGAGATCTTGACTCCAAGGCTGTGCAAGACAACCTACAAGAGCAGCCCAACCTGCTTGCGCTGCCAATGGGCCCAGACGTATTGACTATATGTGAACTGCAATCAGACATTTGGGTTAATTGCTTGCTTGCCATGTCACTTGCACACCAAGTCAACTGGCGCTTTTCTATTTTCTGCCTCTACTTTTGTCTTCAATTGATGCCCTAGTTTTGTAACAACACTGGAGGATGGTTTCTGAGAGTCAGCTTGGAACTTCAAAGGAAAGAGGGGCAAATGCCGTTTCTATGTGACTATCTCGGCGAGGTCATCTTCAGTACATTGGCAAGATTACATTTCATTGTGTGAATTTCACCTATACCAGAACATCAGTTTCCCGCAACAAGAAAATCATATAAATGTCAAATTCATGTCCACTTTCTTGCATTTCAAAAAACTCCTCAAAGCTAACAAAAATGGGGGTGGGAAGCCTTATGCACCACTTCTCCAATTGCCCCCTTTATCACTTCTGGTGGAGAACGGTCGGGAGCGGTGTTCCACTACTTTTATTTGTATCTGTTTACCATTCCTCCACTTTTTACCCCCATATTCACCAGTTTATACAGAGGATGTGTCCGTTCATGCCCCTGTGGCAAGTGTAAAGTTGTAATAGGAGCCTTAGTTACTAGTCACTTGCCCCAGCTGCGACACCTTGTTACATGCTGCACTATGCTCCCGCCTACCATCTTCCCAGCCACTACTTTGTGCGGGACACTTCTACCGCTGGCGCAGTGTACTTCACGTCCTAATCCCTGTGGCGGAGGTGCCGCTCCCATCATGCTGAATTCCGGCCATGCGGATTGAAAGCTGGACAATGATGACCCGACCTTTTGTATTAGCAACACACTCGACACTCCCTTGGGCCATATCGCCAAACACTATGATACTGCTACGTATCAGCGACATTAATGATATGGCACTGGTTGCACACTAATGACCACCCCTCCCCCACCTTGCATGTTTTGGACTTACGCTATAGAGCTAGGTATTGCTTCACTTGCACATCCTGCACTGACACCATCACCTCCCCACTGCCCCTACAGACATTATTACCCTTGGAGGTAGGAACCAATTCCGCTACCTGGAAGGCCAATGTGCATGCCACCATGAACAAGAGGAATGCATACTCCTCAGTGCAGATCCTGGCAAAGGTGTTAAGAAGACCGGGCAGTTTTGTAAAATCTATCAGTCTTCTGCATACGGCTCTTTACCTTGCCCCACCTACTAAGAGCTTTCTTCTCTTAGGAATGGCAGGACCATGACTGGGACCCAGCCAAACATGCGAAAAACCGATATGGAAGGAAGGTGCCCATGGGCAAAAGCCACAGGGCTCTCATCACTGTGCATATTTGTTTATTATTTTTACGGCGCGCCACACCCTAGGGTATCTGGAGTGCCTGTAAAGAAAACAACACAACCCTCCAAAAGCCCTAAATGCTGCTCAGGAAGCTTCCTTGTCATTTGTGGCCATGAGGCCGCAATCAAGTGAGAGAAAACTGGGCGCCAAGATCCACCATTGGTTTATGTGCCTTGAGCTGGAGGCCTCTGAAATCCTACATCCTTGGAATGAGTCAACACATCTGTAAAATTGCACATGCATCGCTATGAAAAACACACGCCCACCAACCACAACTGCAGTCACTCCAGTAACATGCTGCCTGACCATAAGATAGCAATCCTGTTCTTGAAGTCCTCGCCCCGCACAGTTACGGTCAATGCAATAAAAAATTGTTTCCGGGCAATCAAATTTCTTACCTGGCCACAACATACACCACGTATTTTGCACTGTGACCCCAAGCCCTACCATGCTTGCTGCATGTGGATACAGACATATTTCCCATTTTGATCAAGGAGGGCTTACCAAAGCCAGTGTCCCATTGAAATCAGAGAGAAACCCTGGCCATATCTGAAGGTCCTCCGTCACTGGCAAGCACATTCTGTTGTGCTTGGCCAACTAACTGGACATTGATTGTACAATCGATGATGAAAATGGAATTGTTCTCAAACCAAAATAAAGTTGACCCACCAACACATGCAACTGATGAATGGTCACCTTCCTCACTCCCAGCCATTTCCCTTTTGAAGCCTTAAAACCCTTAATTTCGTCATCTGAAAGTCTGCTAATGCCTGCTACGAATTCTAACTCGATGCCTAAGAGAGTCTTGTTGTTGTCCCTCTGTGTTTTAATGCGTAAAGGAACCCCAAATGTTCTCATCACAACGTCAGATTATCGTACAACCTGAGAGCACTCCTCAGATTCTGGAGGTCCCTAAACCAAAAAATCATCCAGATAACTCATCCGGATGTCAAACTTGCCTGGGGCCGGACACTTTCCTGACCACACATTCCAAGAAAGTGCAATACCTCTCAAAATAAGCAGATGACACAGAACGACCCATTGGAATGCATATGTTGCAATAATACTTAACCTCAAAATGGAAGCTCAAGAAGCGGAAATCACCCATGTGAACAAGCCATAGGCTGAGTACCGACTCATTGTCTTCCTTAGACATCAGTGCCATTGGTTTGGCAATTGCTTGCTCTAGAGAGACATAGATTTTGCCAGTTAAGACAAATGTTAACCGCTTTTACCCCCTACTGAAAACCCAATCTCCCTGCTTTCATTCCCCTAAAGTAGTGGTATTCAAACTACCCCCCTCTTGAGTAAAAATATTGTTGGCAAGACCCCTCGAGTAAAAATACTATTGCATGGCCCGCCCAGATGACATATTGGCTAATGTTTTCTATTGAAAGCGGCCACCGTACTCCATGTTGAAGAGCCTCGCTCCCACGCCACTGGCCCTTCCTCGGCCCAAAGTTTGAAACCACTGCCATTATGTCTGCTTCCATCCCCCTGAAGTAAAGGGCCGATTGAGGGAACCTTTCGATCATGATTGTCAAGAGAACAGGAGACCAGGTGATGAGTGGCAGAGCCCCTTCTCTTATCCAAGATTACCTTCACGCCAAAATCAAGGACTTCCAATTGAAGATCTGCTCTCATGCAGGCATCCCAGTCGCGGACCAATCCTGGTCCACGGTAGTCTCAGTCATTCAGGCACTCCAGACATCCTGGCAACAGTAGTGTGGATTGGAACCAGACAGTCCCAACCCACTTCCTTGGCACACACGTGACAGGCAGAAGCCTGCTAAAGAGATAGGTTTTCGCAGGAGGCTGCATGCCCAAAAAAGGAAAACCCTGGTTACTCGACCTGGGTGAAGGCAAGGGACAAAATGACCATGGGACAAAACAAAAGAGTTTGTGGCTCTGCCATTTTCAGACCTGGCCACAGTCTTGAACCAAACGCGGGAAACGTGGTGTGATTCAGTAAAAAGTAAAACATTATAAAAAGTAACTGCTGCCACCAGTTTGTGCGAGGCACACTCTTACAATCACCAAAAAAATCCTTTGAGGGTGTCTAGGGCCATAAAGCACAGAGGACCCCAGCGCAAGGTACTGGAACATACATTGTGCACTTCTAAAAAGTTATCAAGAAATGGCAACATAGTCAAAGACTAAGGGAAACAAAGTTTCCCAGTACTGACAGTCTGAAGGATGTGTCAGTTTCCCCATAACAAGTGAGCAAAAGCCCAGGGGGGGCAGCTGCAGACTGGGCTCCACTGGAAAAAGTAAGGATAGGAAAGTCAAACAAAGCAAAAGGTTTGGTGGGTCCACAAATGGAGGGAAAATTACACAAAAATGAAATCTTTCATAACATGGTAGATCTGGGGTATGTTAGCAGGGATGCAGGGAAGCTAAGGCATTTCTGCATAAAGTTGACTGTGCCCAAAGTTGAAATGGTAGGGAGGAGAGGTGCCGTCTGCGATTCATGCCATCTCGCAGAGCTCCCTGCTCTATAGTCCCCATGATTTACCTCCTGGGAGACAGCAAGGAATTCACTTTTTCTTTGGCCTCTCAGAATTGTGATTTAATTGTAAAACCCTTGCTGATACGAGAACCACAATAACTTCCTAAAAGAAATCTCCACCCCCCCACACTGGATGATTGGTCCGCTGGGATACGGAGACTGTTGATTGACGAAAAGATGTCATAATATGCTCTGCTGCAAACATAAAACGTTTTTTGAGTTTGGCAATAGATTCGGTAAGCTCCTAGCATGCAAGTTACACGACAAAATAAGAGCAAATTACATCCAGCAAGTAATGCACCCAGATAGGACCTTTGCATGCAATGAGAAAGACAAATGATCTGAATTCAGGACCTACTATGCAAAGCTAGAATCCACAGGTGGTTGGTGTGGTCGCGTCTTCTCGAATTTCTCCACGGGTGCTTTTTTTGGTCATGTCCAGAAATGATTGATCTTGTGATAACATCTCGAATGTCTTTGAGGAGTGTGGTTGTTTACTGGAGTATGTTAAAACTGTAACAAAGACTATTGGGCTCATTACGAGTGTCCCGGTTCGAAAATGCCGGTAATACCCTTATTTTTACAAAACTGTCACAATCCGAGTTTGCCGGTAGGGGCTCTGATTTACCGGCAGGGCTGACCTGCCAGTAGTTCAGGCCCCTACCAGCAAATATTTGCTGCAATCACCGGCACTGATACTACTGGTGCCGGGGATTGCAGCAAACCCAATCCATGGGACTCCATGGAATGGGAACTTACCGCCGTTGCCGGCGCCTGCAATATCCCGGTAATACCGGGATAACCAGTGCTGTTAACGGCAAGGCTAGTTTGCTGGTAACGCGCCGGAAATTACCGGCGGGTCATCCGCAAACCCGTAATGAGCCCCTATGCCGGCCCAAAAAGGTTGAGGGTACTGGGCCTTTTAAGCTGTGGGTAGGCCTTTCGGGGTTTGGTGAGGTCAATACGGGTGTAGGTGAATTCTAGTAATACCATGCAGCTCTCCTGCAGTGTGGGTAAAACTACTGATAGCCTTCTTTGAGCCATGACATATAATGGACTGTGTGGATGGTGGGGGCTGGGGGGAGGGCGGTCTAGGGCTAGGGGTAACGGAAGGGGGTTGGCTTCTTTTTATTGTCTCCAATACCAGATATGTGATATAGAGTGCTCTGGTTGTTTAGGCTTTCGTATAATAAATTCAACAAGTCAATAAAAACATTTTGATTAAAATAAATACTTCACCCGTAGCAATCTGAGCCAGTGGCAACATACCCAATCACAGCATCTGTGCCTAAACCTCCCTCATTCCACAGAGGCTCTGAAGACCCTTAAATCTTTATTGCTCAGGTTGCGTAATCTCACTGCGCATCTCCCACCTCCCACCATCTTCCCTGACATCTCCCTTATCCTCCCACCAATCCTGCCAGGAGCAGCTGCAGGCGAGGATTTGGGCTTTCTAGGAACTACTCCATTTTCTTAATGCTTTCTCAGAAATATTGGGGCTGCTGGGTAAGGGATCAGGGATTTGTGTGGGCATGTTCTGGCAGACAGGCAAGGATGGGAATGAACACGAGCGACGAGGCGGGCTCTCTCGGGGAACAGGCGAGGGGCATCTTCATGTAGGGAAACAAGCATTTATGTTATATATTTATTTTATATGCAAAGTAAGGAATAGAACCCAAAGGGCCCATTTCTGTTTGTGGCGTTGAGGATTATTTTGCAAGTACCGCAATTTGCACGTGCTTAAGAAAACAGATGGGAATAGATGGGAAATATCAGGGCAGAAAGTGAGGGCCCCCCTCACTTTGCCGCCAGGTTCCCAATCAGGGCAAACAGCAGTATATATAAAGGCACATCCCTTTGTGAACGGGGATGCGCTTTGATGAACCCCTGTGGGAGGAGCGGGAGGTCAAGCCCTTGCCCGGCTTCTGTGGGTGGGCCAATTCACAAAAGTGAATATGCCCAAACAAGGCCATTTGTGCATCAGCCACTCAACCAACAGAATACAGGGCTTTTGTTGACTCGCAAGTGCGCGCCTTTTGGCATCTTACCAAATGGCGCCAAGCCCAGGCACTTGTCACCATTTTAAAACCTGGAAATTATTTTCATGGTGCGCGCCAGCGCAGATACACCCATTATTCTGTGTAGTGGGGCACACGCTTATTGAATATGGTCCTTTGGTTATTAATGTGCCTTTCGTGTGGTGCGACGCAAGCAGCATGGCCAGTGAGTGACACCAGACACAGATATTCTTTGGAAGGCATTGGGCCGCATTTCTTACATTTCTTACATCACTTAATCTGACAAAGAGCCATGCATGAAGGACATCATAGAACCTGTTACGCCATCAATTATGATATGGTATTTGTAACGCGCCTATACACATGTGTTTCATACTTGATTGTGGGGGAGTGGCCGTGGCCATCACCCCCCATGCCCTGGGAACAGACCATGGACCGGTGAGGACTGCTGAATGAGCGCCTGGCATGGCTCCTCACCATTCCACAACAAACCTTGGACCATAACATAAATCAGCAATAAATCTGCCTTCCTGTGACCCAAATTGTTGAGCCCATAACATACCAGCCTGCTTCCCCCTGGGAATCAAACTGCCCCCGACCCCAACCTCCAAGCTACAGCGTGGGAGGGCAGGAAAATGAGTAATGCTGAGAAAAGTAAAAATCCAAGGAGGATACAGAATAATTACCTCTTTGGTACTGAGACGAGGAATCTCAAAGGAGATATAATGGATATATCTCTGACACAAAGAAAGGACTGCTACGAAAATGAGAAAGCCCCAGAGCATCAACATAAAAATGGGAGGCGCAAGAGAACAAGAGAGAGATCCAGGAGATTGGAATCAGCTGGACAGGAGAAGCTGGAATCCCAGAGGAGACGCTACGCTTCACACAGCCGAACAGTGGGAAGTAGAAAGTGCCCGAGATGCGCCGTGGGCACCGCAGACCCGAGGAACTCCGCAAGTTCAACAACAGTTACCGGAGAAATGCTCAGGGGAGGCTAAAGGAAGGCAGTGGCTGGGAAGTGCCCAGGCTCGCACAAGCAACCGGGAGAGCATACCTGCCTGACAGAATGAGGGAGACACAATACAAAAGTGGTGGCAGGGAAGGAGAGAAAGTCAAGATCCTTTCGGACCCCGAAACCATAGCGAGAAAGACACTGAAGCGTGTCAATGGAAGGAGAAGTAGCAAACAAGAGAGCAATTCTCACGTACCACAGAGAACCTGCGATGTCGAATGACGACCCAGTGACGCATCCCTATCACACCACAAGAAACCTGGAAGAGGGGGAGACACAGGGAAAGAGGCACAGATAACGAGGGGCACAATCATATTCGTCATAGCAAGAGGTACGAATATGCCGATTGGAATCAGCCTACTCGTCCGATGGAATGGTTGAAACGTGAGAATAGTGAGAAACATTCCAGGACATAGCCTACTCATCGCAGTAAATGAAAGAATCATAAAGGCTAGCAGATTGGTCACTGGGAACATCACACAGATCCCGGTGAGGATACAAGAATACAATGCATCTTAAAAACCAGTAAGAGAGAAGGATCCCCACTGGTGAGACTGGTGTCAGCAAAGGAGAAACTGCCAGCAATCCCCTCAGGCTGCATCTGATTGCTGGGCTGCATCTTGCATATGCAGCCTATGCAACAACTTTGGGGGCCCCCACACATTGCTGCTGCTTTTGTCCGCTGACTGCCAGGGCCATTTTAAGAAGCATGGAGACTGAATCCAAGAAGAACATCGAGAGACCAGCAGCAAAGACCTTGAGACAGCCCTGGCCAGGTTGTCTCAGAACTGAGGTGTTTACATTATACTTTTTGATACATACGGTACACCATATGGACTTTGAATATACTTTTTGATGTTTTTCTATATAGGATATTGTATAAAGTGTCATGTGATTTCCGCTTTGGAAATAAATCTCCCACAACGCTGCTGGTACACCAGAAGAGAAAAAGTGTACATATAACAACTAAAAGGACTGTACACCAGCCTTCCTTTGTCCGTCTTTTCTTAGTGCGCCCGTTACTTTAACCATGTGCCTTTTTCCTTAGGAGTATTTGGGGATCCTGCCCTAACCTTCAGATTTTTGCTACCTTCTACACATTTACAGCGGGGCTCATCGGGGTGATCTCAAACCCAGGGAAGTGTGGTTTGAAGACATGTAAGAGACGGGTCAAGTTATAAGTGAAGGCATAATACGTCTATTGTGTGCCTGCTTACACCTGTCTCCCAATAAAGTGCAAAATACGATCACCCTGTTACAATTTCTACAGGGCATACTCGCTAAGATAAGCTTTCAACCTATGGTACTGGAGTTGAGTTTGCAGGGAGGTAAAATTATGCCAGTTCGTCATCTCTATTTGCAAATGGGACAGTTTCGATACTGGCTAAATGTGATCTTTAGATCTTCTGATATTTAAGGGGGCCAGGATTTCCACATAAGCTGGAACGTATCTGTAACCTTTGTTCTCCACCTACATACTTCACACAGTCTGTTCTTGACTGGGCCACAATTGGTCGATAGTCTTGGCATTTCCAGGGCTACTATTCAGTTTGTCCAGCAGGAAAGATGTAAAAGCCAACCAAGGTAAAAAATGAATTTAAAAAACACCAAACTTCAAGGTTCCACTTACGCACATCTCAGGGCCATCATGACGCCAAAAACGACTTGCTCTTAATTACCTCTTGCTTTTGTTAACTGCCACACCTAAATAATCCAGTTAAGTCCAAACATGTTAGAATGTATCCTTTTTCCTTTGATGCGGAGTCATGGTCCTCGGTAATAGGGTCTTCATGCACCCAAAATATGACTACACCATCTACATCCTGCCATCCATTTGTCTTTGATAACGGCACCCACTTTCCCCTGATCATTTCCGCAGCTTTTTTTACTACACAAACTAAGGTGTGGACATCCTGGACGGATGCATGGTACCCCGAACTCCAGACAAGCTAACACCTGTAACTTGCCTCCGAGCATGGTCCCTAAATTGACAAAAAAACCCTAGGGGCTGACCCATACATTGGGTTATCTGGACCAGCTCAACCGGATACCATGATGACTAACTTGGGTAGACTGACCGCACTCTCCGGCCTCCACTTCCTGTCAACAGACCCTATGGTACACGTTGATTACTCGGCCCCACTGGAGGAAAAATGGTGTGGCAACACTAATCGAGTTTGATATAAAGACGAGTGGCACCACTACCACCGTGCCACAGCAACAATGCAATTAATTCCTAACACATTTCATAATACTGTGGCTACGCAGCTAAGGGTGGAATGGTGGCAAAAGCAGGAATGAAGTCTGGGGACTCCAGAGGGGAACAGCATGGCAGACCGGAAAAGACATTTCCTTTGATAGTGATGACTATTTAAAGCACCCTAGTCCTGTGCTGGTGCACCTTCATAAGTCCCCCATGAGATTCATGGCCCATTTCATTACGGTGCCAGGAGTACCCATTTGCCACTGATGACATCACATCCCTTCCTGAGGGTGTGGTCATCACTTCTCCTAGGATCCTAAAGAACATGGGACCAGAGGGCATGCTTCACCTATGGTCTGGACACCTTGGGCGGGGCACAATACGCCAACCTCCAGACATGCCTAGTTGCTCTGGGATCCCTACAGTGGTGATTTGGTGCAGTACACAATCTTTGTGACATAAATCATTCTCATCCTAGAGAAGAATTGCCAACACAGGCCACACTCATTTACAGAAAACAAAAAAAGTTGTGATGATGCAGCATTATTTATGCTATACCTACATTCACTATTCCGATACATATCGGGGAAAAGCAAAAAGCTAACCGTGGCTAGCATCAAAATATCATAGGCGTGTTCAGTACCAGCGATCATTCCATTTTCTACAACGAAATGGAGAAAATTATGAAATATCAAAAGATGCACTTGAAGAGTATGACACACTAAAACGACCAACACACTTGAGGGTACCAGCGATAGGGCAGGTGAAGCAGGACCCGGTTTCTATCAGATCTCCAGCACGGGATGTCACGGAATGCAGGAGGATGATGCAAATAGTGCTGCGGCGTTAGCGGGTGCTAGGTACGGGTGGATCTCACTGGTGCTGGGTGATGGGAGAGGCAGTGAGCACAATTTACACGGTTGCTCACTCAGACTCTTTGATCCCATATGCCACCAGCATCCAGCACCTGTTCAGACCTGTGTGCTGCCCTTCTGTCGGCATCTCCATTTTGATTCATCATCAGCGATGAGGATTGATGGTGGCTAGTTAGGTGTCTTCTAGAGGTGCCCAATAGGCCACACCAGTTTTAGGATTTTGTACAGGCGAGGTGTGAGAGGAGTCACTGGCATCCCACTTTTTCGTAATATCTTATAACTTAAATCATCACTGAGTGTAGACTTGAACCATAATAATGTGATATAGGTTGTCGTGAAGACTTGCACTGAACTGCTGCCCTCACTAAACCAACCCGTGCAGTCTCTTTTTGTGCTGTTTTCATCTTCATACAATTTAATCCCACAATTTGGAATGGATATGAGTGAACTCTGGATTTAAAAAGCTTAGTTAAAAACGCAAGCCCCCTCTGTCGAAATGGAGGGGCTGCCAGGTTGGGTGGGTGGTGGCAGCAATGTTAGAAAAGGCAGGCGGACTCTTGAGATGCCCACCCTGCTTAAGGGTTGCATATCGCGCCCCTCACCACCTTCTCCTCTCGGTACGGCCACAATGATCATCGAGCTTGAAACGGCATGGTGTGCTGAGGTGGCGAGGTTGCGGGGATGGGCCAGCTAACTTTTCGCGCGAGTGGAACTGGTGCAGAGGTGCTGCTAGGGGGGGTTGAGGGGGCTATAGCCCCGGGTCTTTTGGTTATAACTCTGGATAGAAGCACAGGTACTACAACCAAAATGCTAGCGAGCCCTAAATCCCGCCAGTCACGACATTAGCTTAGCCACTGATTTTTTCCAGACCTAGCAACACCCCTGGACTGGTGGCTGGAAAACCACCATTTAAGGGGCGGATAGAGTGGGTGAGGGGTTAGCATATGCTTTCCTCTCAGAGTTCCCGCTGCTGTTTCCTTCTGGGCGCCTGTTGCCTTGTCTGCCGTGTTGCTGCAAAGGCTGCTGCTGCTCCTGCCTCATGCTTTCCTGGGTTGGGGGAACGGCACTGTTTCTTCCTCAATCCGGGCAGATCATCTGCATATAGGATCCACGGGAAAGGATGTTCGTATATTTTAGGAAGGAAGGTTTTCACCTCTTCTGGCTGTCCCCCATATCTGCTAGATATAAATTGAATAATGCGGGGGCCAGGAGGAAGCCTTGTTTCAATCCTCGAAAGTATTGATTTTTTTTTAGAAAAGATACCGTACTTTGAAAATCTCACTTGAATAGAGGTTAATGTGTATAATGCCTTTATAGCCTCAACCACATCCGAGGGGCATTTCCAAGTTAATAATTTATCCCAAAGCCTCTCCCTGCTGACACTGTCAAAAGCTAAATGAACTTTGCTTTTGGTCTTCATCGCTCTCAATTTTTACAGGTTCAGCAGGAAGAGGTTGAAGTTTGTACCAACATCTTTGACAAAACCAGACTGTCTTGGATCCAAACATCCAGATTCAGTCACCCAGGTCGTCAAATGGTGTAACAACACTGCTGCAAAGATCTTTCCCAGAATGTCCAGGAGGGCGATTGGGCGGTAATTTCTGCGATCTTCCCTGTCACCCTTCTTGAATACCGGGATTATCAAAGCAGTCTTCCACTAAGTAGGGGCAACCTTGGCTACTAGGACCTGGTTGAATAGTGAAACAGAAAAGTCTGCCCACGAATCTGGGTTTTGCTATAGAATACAATTAGTGAGTCCATTGGGTCTTGGGGCTCGTGAAGAATGTAATTTCTCTATTCATTACTCAATGTCATCCTTATCAAAATTGACAGACCATTTCCCATGGGATTGCGCCTCATCTAAGGTACCCATAGGTTTTGACCGTGCAAAAAGGGCTGTAAAATGGGAGATCCATCTGTCCTCCGAAACTGAGGTAGTAAGTACTGCTGGTTGCATTGTCTCATCATTGTTGAGCAATGCCCAAAGATTACACGTGTTGTTCTTACAAATTGTTTTTAGAATTTGCTCTGCATCAATTGTAATCTCTGGGCTTTGAAGATAATAACCAGTTTCTATATTGTTGATTCCTTTTTTTCCTTTGAATTAATCTCCCCCTCTGGGAGTCGATTTAATGTTCTTAAATCAGCCCGGTAAATTTTTCTGGCCTCTACCCGCTCCTTGTTAGAAGTATGTTGTCTTTTGAATTCGGGCTTCGAATATTCTCTGGGTTTTTCCTGGAATTCCAGTAATACCCATGAATAATCCAAGCCTGACTTCTACAAGCCTAGCTGGTTATTATATTTGACTGTAAGACATGGGACCTCACTAGGTCATATGTATTACCTATTCCTTTGCTGAGAGATCTTTATGGTGTCTATCGTATGCAACAAGGGGCATACTTCTTACCCCTTTTCATGTTAGTGCTAAAAAATGATGGTCGCTACTGTTCATGGGTGTAACTAAAAATAAATGAATCAAATGGATCAAGTTCCAAGAGACAAAGTAATAGTCCAGATGTGCTTTCTGCTCACCGCGGGACCAGGTCGATCTACCCGGGGTATCACCCTTCATTTGACCATTGAGCATTACAAATCCTTGTTTTTTCACTTCTCTGACCCATAATGCTGCCTTTTTATTTTTTTTAGCAAGGTGTTGGAAATCATGTTCCCCTCATCATCTAGACACTTTATGTTAAGATCTCCCCTTATCATTATATAGGGGTCATTTAATTGAATATAGGAGTCATCAATTAGCGATGTTACACATTTAACAAAACATTCATCCCCAATCTTTGCAGCATTCCATTATAAGTTAAATATTCAAATGGTCTTCACATCACCACAAGTAGACCTTTCCCAATTAAGAGTCAATATTTGTACAAATGGATTGGGGTTTCTCTCTTCAATCGCTAATAACACCTGACCTGCTTTTACCAATGTCATTAAGCCTGAGTAGGGTCTAACTGCCAATCCTTTTTTGGAGGGGTTCAGGAATATCGTAAAGCCTCACATATTGATTTAAAACATATCCAGGTCTCCTGAAAACGTAAGACATCATAATATTTGAGGTTTGTGGTTTTCTTATTAAAGAGATGAGCAAATACTTGTGAGTTCCAGGAGCCCATTTGCAAGGCTCTATCTTCCTGTTTCTTTAGATGTTAATTGTCACTGGATGTCGCTAAGGAGCCAGCCAACCATGACTGATCTTGGTTCTTGGTCTTCAAGTCACCTCCTTTATTTACCTCCACCACTTTCTTTTCTTGGCTTTTAGAGCAATCAAATGTCACTTTTATCCTAGCCAATGATCTTTATTGGGAAGATGGGCTTTGGCACCTCAGAGATCTTCTAATGGTGCTTGACGTTTGATCGCGGCTTTGCTTCTTGTTATTCTCTTTCGGGACCTGCGATAAACCTTTCCTTTCTGAACATTGATCTTATTCAAGAACCAGTTTCATTGGCTTAGTTAGTGTCCCTTTGCTTATTTAAAAGCCTAATGGTAACAAATCAGGTGCTGCTTCCAACAATGCTGCTCTCACCAATGTGGAGTTTAGATCTAAAATAACCCAATCTAGACGTGTCTCCTTGACAAATTGAACTATTTTTATGTCTTCCGATTCGATGTAACATAGTTTTGGAGCATGATGGAGAAGTTTTAAAATGTTGGCTCGATTCAAAATTAAGCTATCTTTAGATGGTAATAGTCTCTCTACTACTACTGTAGTTCTAAAAGTGGTTACTATTTGATTATTAGATTGAATTTCTTTCTCTACAACCTCCAACCGCCCAAAGACCACTTCTGGATTGTTAGTAACAGCAGGATTTAATATCTGCAATGTTGCATGCCACTTTTGTTCTAGAGTTTGAACGTTTGCTTTCATTGTTTCCAGTGGTTCTAATCACAACTTGCTTAGAAACCTTCAGAGAAAGAGTTTTGGGCGTTGTTGTGGGATATGGGATTGTTAGAGATGTTTTCATGTTCAGAGTTGTGACCAAGCTGTGGGTGCTAGTGGGTTATGGGTTGGTCAGCCCTGGGCAGACGACAGGGGTAGAGCTGGGAAGTTGACTCAGGAACAGTCTTGAGGCTGTGTCTTGTTGCTGTCTGCGTGTTTGTAGCGCTGGGGCGTATCTAGTAACTGTACTTTTAGTAACAACTGCAGTCAGTCCGTCTTGGGCCACTTGGTACCTGTCACACCCACTTACCTTCATTTCCCTCCCTGGTGTGCAGGAACGAGGGTTCTGCTAGACCCTATTTGCGTGATTATATTTTCCACACATAAATGCCCATTACTAGAGCATGCATGCATAAAATAGCACACAGATCAGCCGACGTGTGCTCCACCCCCCATAAAACCGGTTACTCTGGGGCCATTGAGGCTCCTAAAGATGCCAGTAATATAGTAGGATCTGTATCCCAGTTGCCACTTGATGGAATAATTACTCCCTTAACGCCTGGTGATCGCTGTATGCTGGATATTCAGGCTAGAAGCACCCAAAGACGAGAGCGCCTACAAAATGGAAGAAGGGAATTAATGCCTGATATTCTCTGTCAATTCCCAGTCTCTCCAACTACTCGTCAGGTTGCGAAAAATGAGTGTAGTGCCGCCAGAGGACAATAAAGTGACATTAGACCCTTTGAGATCTCTCAACATGACCTTCCTCTAGACACCCGACTTTGCTTAACTTCTGCAATAAATGATGCAATGCATTCCCCTTTTAAAAGTATGCACAGTGTCATCATGGAAGTCTGCTCTAACCCTAATTTGGGTGGGAAGGGAACTTGGTAAAACGTGAGAGCGTTATGGATTTTCAGGTATGGGTTGCCTCTTTTGACAAGACAATTTCTCAGTTGGGACACACAAAGAGTGTCAAACAGATAACTGTATAATACAGATCGTCACTAAAAAAGCAGAGGCAAGTTGCCAAACTAACTTGAAGCATGCTACCAACATGCTGGCTACTAACGAAGCATCTCAGGGCTCAGTCCCCAGTACAGTTATGTCAGATGGTCCCATTATTTCGAATTGTGAGGTGACCGTAGACACTTCTAAATCCTTGGATCCCAGGAAGCCTGTGAATAAACTGTCCTACTCTTCACTGAGCAGGGACTTCTGTATAAGAAAGTCCTCAATGCCAGAGATTATGGATCCAGTTTTAAAGAGACTGACTATGGACCGAAGAAATATAGTCATTGTGAATGTTAATAAATTGGAAAGACCGGAGCTGAGAGAAGCTTTGCAGAATAAAGTCTTGGCTTGGTTACGGTCTAAAATTGGTGAAAGTTGTAATAGACCTATGGACCTTAAATTCCTGCGTAGAGTCCGAATCAAAATTGTATTGTTATTGGCTGTGGTCGCAGTAACCTTCCATCCTTTCTGAATAGTTGCAATAAGCTGGGAAAACCGTCATCTAGCTCGAACTTAAGAATTGTAATTTGACTGACTTGTTTTATATCTGTTTTCTGATTTGTTTGTATTCTTACATTTTATATATTATTGTCTGTTATATTGTAGTGCTCTAAGGTCTTTAGAGTCAGCGCTTTATAAAAATGAAAGCGTGCCAATAGTTCTGCATCTCTATACAGTCTGGTTTGTATTAATGCCGCAAAAAATTCTAAGAATATTAACTTTGAATGGGTCATAGCCAGTAAAATCACTTGATGTTTTATCGTCTCATTCATTGTTTCATAAAGTTTTGTGAATGGAATTAAAGCGACCGTCAAGGCTGACATTATGTTATTCTGTAACTGAGCAATCACTGCTGGAAAAGGAAATGCTCACATGAGTTTCTGTTTGTCCAAAGTCAAGCCCTTTTATGATCGTTCGGACGAGGAGGACGAAGAAGTTGGGTGTCATGTATGTCCCCTCAGAATATAACAAGACTTCCAGTTGAGGATTATTATAGCGGGACTCTGAGACACCCTTGGTTCTCGTTAATGGGTCATATTTGCTGAGTGGTTTGGTTTGCAGTGAAAATAAATGTCGCCAAGTAAATCCAAGGAATGTTGTAATGTATTACTTCTGCCCTTGTGTGCTGCCACCTGCAAAGCCCACTATCTTTTAAACAATTTCTGGTTTTAGCCTATTAATAAATGCAGCTCAATAAAGTGTTAACTACTACAAAGGTATTTTTTTTGGGCCTGTGTCAGTGCCTGTCCTGCCTTTAAAAATGTGCAAAACATTCTGACTTAGAAATGGTTGCATTAGGAAGAGATGTAGTATGCTGTAGGTGTGGAACTACAATGTTTTAACTAATTTTGGCTTGCCCTTTTCTCCAAATTTGAGTGTTGGCAAATCATGTTGCAACTTGATTTCTCCCCAGATGTTTTATACTATGACTCCCATAAATTGCAACTGTAGATAATGCTAGATATGGCTGATGGGAGTTATAGTACAAAACATCTGGATATATGCTAAAGGTTGCAGACCCCTGAAGTAGAACACCATCCACACTGTGACTCAAGAGAAAGTTGTACTCGAATCATGGCAGGCACATAAAGAAGTAGACCCCATGTTGGAGACACTAGAGCTGAGCTACAGGATCTGGGACAACTCGCCACTGTGGCCACTTCACTCACATTCTAATCCAGCATTGTTTATGAGGTCCATTCGCTCTCCACTCGCCAAGCCTCAAATTCCCTTTTTACTGACGCACTGAAGCTGGACCCTCTTTAAAATGCACGAAACAAATTGTGGTAAAAGAGCCCTTGTCCAAATGCAGCAAAACAGTCACGGCAGGGGAGTTGCTAGGTCTGGAAAAGACCCGGGGCTAAGCTGATGTCAGAACTGTTGGGACTGGGGGCTAGCTAGTCTTTTGGCTGTAGCTCCTGAGATTCTATACAGGGCTACAACCAAAAGATCAGGGGCTATAGCCCCCTTAGCCCCCCCCTAGCAACGCCCCTGAGTCACAGCGAGTTGGGCGGATACTGAGTTGCAAACACAAGAGAATCGTGGCTGCTAACTGGCACTGCTTACAGTGGGCCCCCATGACCCTATCTATCCTAATGTTTTAACCAACAGCACTTTGGATTATGCAACTTGCTTTTTCCCATTAAGGTACTGGTTTGCTAGACTACATTTTCTCTCTAAATCAACTCCAAGTGAAATGTATCTATCTAAGGAGGAATCCTTAACACGCGGTAAAATTGTTTACTTGATGTCTTCATTTGTGTAGGTCAGTATAATACGTTATGGAGTTACCATTTTAAAGGATCAATCTGGTGTGTTTCTCTTTTTGTTCAGGAAAAAGGGGACCCCGGGGGAACGCAAAGCATTTCCCCCAGGGGTTGTTTTGGGCACTGCACAGGCCAGAGCGCCTCCGGGGTTATTTAAGGGGGCAGGGAAGGTTCGAGAGCAAGTGACGGTTTAGGCAAAGCGTTTGTCCGGGTCGCCTGCTCCCAAGCCTTCGCTGCGTTGTGGGCCTACTAGTTTTGGGTTTTAGCAAAGGTGAGGATTGTGGTGCTTAGAGCTCAGTTGTTGACGGGCGGGTAGGAATAGCTTTGGTTAACGTTGTTTATTTATTTTTAATTTCGTTGCTTAGTCGGGGGTACCGTAGATAAGGTACCCCCCCACCACATTGTGTTCAGCGGCTCCTCAGTGATCAAATTTCTGTGAGTAGAGGGTGGCGGGCTCCGGTGGGAGCGAGGTCTGCTCCTGTGCGTCCCATTGGCAAGGTTTGTTTGGGCGGGCTGCGTGAGGCAGCGGGTTTCCCTTCCCGGGGAGCGTGCAGCCTCTGGGCAGTTGGGGGCCTGTCGGGGTATTGGGGTGGTGGGGGCGCAGGGCCAGGTGGAGCCAGTGGGAGGTCGGGTTTGCAGTGCACGGTGGGCAGGAGCTTTGTAAAAGCTTTCAGCTGCCGGGCAGCTTCCTGCTCGACGGAATTGCACGCAGTGACATGCGGCGGCCACCAGGAGGCAGTGCGGAGCCCTTAAAGGGCTGCATGCTGTTTATAAAAGGCGAACGCCATTTTCTTTGAAGAGCGGGAAGATCTGTGTTTCTTTTCTGGGGGTTTTAGGGGAAAGCCAGGGGCTGGGGCTGTAAAATATTTTTCAAAAGAGAAAGAAAAACAAGAGATAGTGTTTAGGCTATTAAAGCCTTAGTTTTAATTTTGTGGGATAGGGTTAGTGGCCTGCTTTATCCCCCAGGGGGTTAGCTGCAAGCCTTGTTCAGGGCTAATTTCAAAATAAATAACATAAAGAAATAACAAGGAGTCCAATTATAATAGGAGGCCAAGGCGGCCTCTTTTGAGGTTCTCTTCCAGCTCATTCCTGGGTTTGTGTTTAGTGCACAAGTCTGCTTTTGTAGCCCCCCCCCTTTTTAGGGCATTCCACGCAGGGAGAATTTTTGGGCTCTGGGACAGTTTTTGAGTAGACAGGGTTTTATTACACGCAGTGTAGCTGCGTCAGGGTGGTGGGTCAGGGGGCAAACAAGAATGGGCTAATTGATGCCAAGGCATTGAGGGAGGCCCTGGCAATTATCAGCAGGGCATCCAAGGCACAGCTGGAGGGGGCTGCAGTGGAGGTTAAGGGCGAAAAGGTGGATGCTGTGGGGAGGCCGCAGCGGAGAGCTGCGTCGGATGGGGTGCTTGCCGCGGTGGTCGCATGTAGCCCTGCGGCTGGGGTGCAAGAGGTCGGGGGGGAGACTGGTTGGGTGAGACTGTTGACATGTTCCCGCAGCAGGAGTCCAGTGAGGAAGGAGATGAGGAGCATTGTAGTGGAGGCCAGGCTGCAGTCGGGTGTCGGCAGGGCAGAAAGAGGTGAGCGGGAAGGGGAATGGTCAGCTGCATGGCATATGGGAGACATGAGGTTGGGGGAAAGAAGGGAAGAGGTAGGGGGGCAAGGAGGGAAATTGGCTTGCAGACTATGGTGGACTTGGAGGCGGAAAGGAAGATTTCTTCAGTGGTGGTGCAGACAGACAGGGCGATTGAGCCCGGGGCACACGAGGTACAGATGCCAAAGGAGAAGGATGCAGAGGGAAAGGGAAAGGAGAAGAAGTTGCCATAAATGGGTATTACGAAATCATTGGGAGCACACTTGATGACTTCAACAAAGGACAAGATATGGGCAGGGGAATTTGTGGACGTGTTCAAGCTATTACATAGGGAGGTCAGAGCCAAGGAGGGTTCTAAGGAGGAGGAGAGGGAGTTGGCCTCGCGTCCAAAGGTGCTGGTGACGATTGAAAATTGGACGTCGGCTTTTATCATCTATGCAAGTGTCTATTGTGAGAAATTCCCAGAGAGATGTGTGGCACTGTTGAAGTACATGGATGTGATTAGAAAGGCTTTCACAAGTTCTGGAGGTTTTGCGTGGGTACGTTATGATGAGGAGTTTAGAGCAAGGATGGCGGAGGACAGCCAGGCGGTCTGGGGGGAGATAGACACGGATCTCTCATTGCAATGGATGGCGCCGACGAGGCCTGCTCCTACAGTGCACACGACAAGTGGCTTACCAGTGTCTTGCCGGCCCTTTCTTGGTCGCCCCGCCCATGAGGGGGTGGGGGAAGGAGGCAGAAGTCAGCCCTCCGCTTCATGTGGGGCATTCAATAAAGAAGGCTACACGAGGACAATGTGCAAATTTAAACATGAGGGCAGCAGATGCACGGGTCGGCACCGGATCACGCGTTGTTTTCAGGCAGGGGACAGAGGGAAAGGGTGAGGAGCGGGGCAAGGAGGTGGGGGTAAGGACCGTATGCCAGTTAAAGTTGGGGTTTTCTGTAGGCGGTGCCTCAGTTTATCAGAAAGGGTGGGGGGTGCAAAGGTTGGGGAGAGGTTTGGGAGCGATGCCAAGGGAGTAGGAGGTGGGTGAGGAGTCAGACGTTAGGTGGGGCGGGGAAAGGCCGCAGGGGGGGGGTGTAACTGAAAACTGATAGTGGGTGGGGGGGCTGTCATTGGGAGGGCACGGAAGACGGTGGCGAAGTCCTCACGCTTGCTGCACGACAAGGTGAGCCAGCCTTGGGGGTTGGGGGCTTGAGCAGGTTATAGCGGCACAGAGTCAATACAGAGAGAATCACAGAGGTTAAGCAGATATCGCAATTTCGAGTGTGCGGTAGTAGCCCCGGCTCGCATGAGGGGCAGGAGACAGAGCACGCGCTAGGGCAGAAATTCAGTACGCACATCACTGGAGGAACTTGGCAGGTGAGGTCAAGGGAGTTGCAAGTTCGCCTTGGTTTAGTGGCAGTATTGGCTGGGGAAAGAAAAATAAAAAAAGAGGGATGATATCGAGGAGGAGCAGTAGGCCAGAGGAACTCAAGAGGAGTAAGGGTGTCGAGAAGCTACAGGAGAGGGGCAGGTTATGAGGAACGGACTGCATGGTCGGGGGCGCTCGTTTGGCCCTTGGTGCAGTGAGGGGAACGAGGAGAGGTGACTGCATGGACGGGGGTGCGGGAGCGCCCCTAGTGCAGTGGTGGGGACGTGATGAGAGGCAACTGCATGGACAGGGGTGCACGAGGGCTCCTGGTGCAGTTGGGAAACATGGTGTAATGGACGCAAAGTGCATGAAGAGCGAAGAGCAAGTTATGTGGATTGGACTGCATGGACGGGGGCACAGGTTTTGGCCCCTGGTGCAGTGGCGGAGAGGAGAAATGAGGAGATCGGCCTGCAGGAACGGGGGTGCACGTGGGCCACTGGTGCAGTGTGGTTAACATGGTGCAATAGTAGTAAGGTGAGGGAGGGTGGGGGAGCAAGTGTGAGCAGGGGGGTAATGGGACAGCAGAGGCAGGATGTCTAAGTAGGGGTAGGTGCATTGGTTAGAAGAATGGGGTTAAAAGGTACGAATTAAGGCGGGCCAGGAAGGGAAGGGCCGGGGGATGTTTCCGGAGTGGGAGTAAGGAGTTGGTCAGATGAGGATGGGGTGTCTTGGGGGAGACAGACTAGGGTAAAGAATGGTGGTTTTTAGGAGTTAAGTTGGGGTCGGCAGTGCGGGCAGTACATGTATTATGGGGTCAGGAGGAAGGTTTGGAGGAAGTGGGGGAGTGAGCAGAGGTGGGGAATGTTGCCTGAAGGAGGTTGGCGCAGGGCATTGTGAAGGTAGTTGGAGGGGGACTAGCGGAGAAGGGTGAAACGGGGGGGGGGGCTGGGATAAGGGAAGTTCAAGGGATATTAGTAGAGATTTCCTGGAGTTGGGGGCAGTTTGGGAACGAGGGCAGGAATAGGGGGGGGGGGGGTGGCAATGGCGAAGAGAGGCTCATAACTATTTTCTTTTGCAGATAGGGGCTTGAAGGAGAGGTGAGTTGCCGTAGACGTGAAGTTGCAGCCAGCGAATGGTTATTGGGGCTGGGAATGTGGGGAGAGAGATCGGATTGTTTGCACACAACTGAGGACACAGTAATAACTGTGCTTTATTAGCTAAGGGGCTTAGAGGGGTCTATTTGCTGCCCATGTTGTCGGTGGGAAGGGTGTGCCATGGGTTTTCGGAGGCAGTTATAGTACACGCAGGAGGTATGGCTTAGTAAATTAATGAGTAGTAGCTTTGCTGTAGAATGAACAGGGGACCTTACTGGTTTTTGGGAGTGGGGCTCAAATAAGGGGGATGGAAAAAGTTGTCGCTGAGGAGGGTTGCAGGGGGATGGTATCTTAAGTGGCAGCGGGTTGGTCTAGGAGGAAGTTTAACGGGTCATTGGGGATGTGGTTGGGGCGGTGGGGGCACAGGTGCTGGTGCTCAGGGACACAGCTTTGTGAGGATTTTCATTTCAGGAGCAGGGAGTGCCTATATCGGTTTATGGGAATAGTTACTGAATTAGGGGGCGGCGTGGGCGGTCCAAGACATAATACAAATTGGAAGTAGAGGTAAGTCAGGATAGGTGGGGCAGAAAGAACACCTCAGGGGAGGGTTTTTCTGGTGCCGGGGGAATGGCCCCTTTGAATGAGGGGGGAGGGAAGCACAATGTGGGGAATAGTACGGGAAAGGATGGGAGTGGTGCTGTTTGCTCGAACGGGCTACCCTGGGGGTGCAAAGAAGGGGAACAGGTATTGAAGATGGAGGGGCATAGCCCCAGGGAGAAGATGGGACAAAGCGGGAAGGATGGAGAAGATGGCAAGGAAACGGTAGGGAGCAAGGGATAGGTAGGGAGGAATTTAAACTGGCTTATTTATTTAATTGTTGGGGAATGGAAATGTTTAATTATTGATTTATTTGGCAAGTTGTTAAAAACAGATTTGTTAGTCTGTAAGGCCAGGAGCCAGGTTAGTGTTGATTTGTGAGCTTTGGCCTGTCACATTAAAGCAATCTTTTGCACTACAAGCAAGTGTGGGTGTTTTGTGCACTAAGCCCAAAAGTGTAAAAGGGTACTAAACTATTCACAGTCCTGTGTCGGGAGACTGACCTATCGGTCACTCGATGTTGTGCCAGATGTAACTTGTTCAGCTGATCCCGTTTGTTTTTTGGATTCTGATAGTTTTGATGCTGAACTCACAATGGAAAAGAGAAAACTACAAATCCCAGAATCCAAAGCAATGAGAGCGGAAAATTCAGAAATGGTTTATACATGACGTCATAAATCGTACCATTTTATTTAATCCCAAAACGGTGGCACTTCGTTCAAGATATTTAATTTCCACGTATAAAGTGACAATGCTTTGACCGCTTCTCACACTGATCTTTGTGGTGAAAATGCATAACTTACAGGCGCTTGGAGACACCACCACAGAGCTGTCAAGAGCGTACACGTCACACAGAGCACCCGTTTTCCAGGTAGTGCGTGCGTGTTAGCAAACGCATCGTACAAACTGCACCATAGTTATCATGGAAAAGTAAATAAAAAGGCACTTATAGTGACTTTGGCGAAAACTACGCCTGGCTAAAAGGGGCCAAGTAGCAACTAACTCTGCATGCCAGAAGTGGGACAAGAGGGTCAGCAATATAAAGCGTAGTGGATATAAAGATCCCCGCTGCCCGTTAAAAGAGGCGCACTGAGATAAGATGGGGTCGCCGAAATGCCTTCTGGTACGCGCAATCATGAATTTAGGGAAATGACGCTACACGTAAAAGATTGCAATTACGTGAGATACTTTCATTCGAGCACGCCGGCCACAACGCGTGAGCTTGTAAAAGAGATAAATGAGCATCGCAAATACACCGGAGGCGGAGGGAGGGGGGCCCGGACATCGCCTCATCTCACGATGGGCCGATAATCCCTGCCAATCAGGCATTTGGTCGGCTTCTTGAGTGCCCACTGATAGAAGACTTCCTCGCATATAATCACGTACACAGCCACCGACCGTGTCTGTTTCCTGGAAGGAGGGTATTTCCCTAATGTCGCCCCTTTCAGATACTTACAGCATTCCCCTGAAAGCCACAGCCCTTGATCACGGCAAGTAGCGCCTACTGGGCCAAAGCAGCGGGTGGCAATTACACACACAATGTGTGCACTGTGACAAGCAGACCTAAATTGGGAAGGAAGGACAAGAGGGGAGGAAGTCTAAACAGTGTGTTTAAATGCTAATCCACTTGACTGGTGTCGTTAAAGGCCTGTCTGCCACCCCTTTGTTATCGTAGTGTATAATTGATGTCCTTAAACTAAAAACACAGGGTGGAGTTTAATCCTTTCCTCCAGCGTTTAATTTTTCCTCCCACATGGGGGTCTGCATCTTAAATGCAGTGCTAAAACCAGTTAAACCCTTAACAGACGGTATTTACACCCTATATCGCAGCCTTTCTTTGTTCAGCTGACAGCCTAAATCCTCTTAAACGGCTCATTCATACGTGAGTTTATGACCACTCCTGGCAGGCCTGTGTTAGCACTGCCCTATGCAAAAAGGACAAAAAGGACCCAGTGCAGTGGTAAATAGGAGGGGATAGAGTTACTTGTCAATGAATTTAAAAAAGTAAAAAACCCGGGACAGGGCAACTAACATAAAAGTAGGACTAACTCTTCAAAGTGGCTGTCCAGGCACTACACTTCAGTAGAGGTTGGAGGAGAAGGGGGTTTAATTGATACTGTTCAAAGAAACACACATTATAATTAATTTATCACAAAATAACACTATCTTAATTTGTAAAATGCAGCATTTCTTCTGTGCGATATTGTGCATTCCTGCCTGGCAGCTATGAAGACCTACCAAAAACCAGGACCACTGCAGTTTCCAATGGAATATAATCTTGAGAAAGCGGTACAGAGCACCAAAAACCGGGACGTCTGGTCACCCTATCGCAAAGGACACTGACCTTTAAAGGGCTGGGCCGTTTCCGTCTCATAGTAAAAAATAAATTCGACCAGGGCAACTGGGGCGCAGCCATAATATGCATGCCACTGGCAAGACCACATGCCCCATGTCATTCTGGTAATGCACACCCACTATTTTCTTCTTTTTTTTTAATTTTGTAGTTTGTAGGCTTAGATTTATGATGAAAGGGAAACATACGAGTGCCAGAATGCAAAGGAAAAGTACGCGTCTGGATGTGCGACTCCCAAAAGGCATGGGGACATGTATGAGGTAAGATTGACTTTGAAAGGCGGTAAAGTGGTGCCCGAGCGCTGGGCACGTGATTCATTGCCCCCCCAACAATTACCAGCTTTTCAAAGACACGAGCCTGCTGGCAGGTCAGTTAGATAACCAAAAGGATAAAACCAGTCCCTCATCACAAAATTGATAACTCACATGGCACACAATCTAAACTGAATTTATTGTGCTTTAATAGCATCATGCTATTCACATAACTCAACTATACTAGTTTTTTTCGAGCTCAGAAGAACCATAGGCTGAACGGAACCTGCCACGATTCTAACTTGGCAACCATGGGCTGAGCAGGGGGGCATGCCAAGGCGAAGAGTGAACGCACGTGACACATATATTTTTTGGATGCCAAACCGGTCACATTCTTTGATCTCACAGCAAAACCATAAATGTACTCCCAAAAATGTGACGTTACATATAATACACCATTATCAATAATTCACAACACTTCCTACTGGCAACTGGTCCAGGGGGACCAGGCGCGTCGCGTGCTATTGAGACCCTATCCCCTCTCCACCATGCCTTTCGTGGCAGGCAATACCGGAGGCATCCCCTTTCTTCCAGGGCCCAGCTGTCCCATGGTCTCACCTGGAACCTTCGGTCGCCGAACCACATTCCGGCTCCGGAGTCCCCCAGAAAGGGATCTCAGTGTCCCCCCACACCTGATGCCTACTTCTCCCTCCTCCAACAAGCAGGGTGTGTGGGAAGGCAGGTGTGGTCCGTCAAATCAGAGAGCAATCTTTTATTTTAAGTCCCTATGTTCGAATTTATTTTATATGTAATTTGTATTATGTATGCCGCTAAACATCATGACATGATACTTTGTGGCGCTAAGTAGAAAAATAAGGCTAGCAAAAGGACATTATGGAGGAAATTAGAAGGTATGTGTTATGTTCCGCCCTGCGTCCCGCTACGCGGTGACGCAGGGCGTGCTGAATAAAAGCCCCGCCCCCACGCTCGGGAGGCAGTTCCGGGGCAGACCATCCACCCGTGTGTGCGTGCGAGTTATTGGAGCTCCCGCTGGCGCTGCGCCACAGGCCGTGCGGCCTAGCTTACTCCTCCAGCCCTCGTCCGCGCACGCCGAGGGCTGGGACATAACAATGGCGACGAGGTGAAACGAGGACAAACACGCGCTCGACGTTCACGGCGCCTAGATGGCCTGCAGCCATCGCGGCCACATTTTTGGACACCCGGTGGGGGGGGGGCAATCGCATACGTGACCCACCCCAAAAAAATCAATTTTTTTTTCTCTCTCCTTCAATCTTCTCATCATCACTCGCCCTACAAGTGATGACTGGGCGGTGTGAAGCCATCTCACATCTGGCATCGCACACCAGGGGCCCCAACACGACGTGGCATCGGACCCACATGGAAAAACCAGCACCTGAACTCTTCGATACAGTGTTTGGACACCAAGGCACCTCCAGGGAAGGCCCAACTTCACTGCGCTAGTGGTTGCCTATCACGACAGCACTGAACAGGTACACGTCGACATGGCGGCCGGCACGTCCACCCCTGGCCCCCCACGCCGTCCAGAATTGCGGCAAACCTATCGCTGACGTCCCCACAGCCTCGCACACAAGGAGGCTCATCGGCACTGGTCCAGCCATTTGACCCCTTTACCGACCCATCTTCGAGTGGACCCAGATGGCAGCTGTGGATCCAGAAATTCGAGATGGCGATGGAGTGCAAAGATGTGACGTCGGCCAGGAAAATGAAGGCGCACCTACTCCTCAGTGTGGGTGACGAGGTACTGCGCATTTTCAACTCCTTGGATGTGGCCGATGGCCAAGATGCGTACCAAAATGCAAAAGATGCCCTAACAGCTCATTTTCTACCCCAACTGAACCCGGACTATGAGACATTCATCTTCTGCACCACCATACAGGCAGCAGAGGAGACCCTGGATGCCTACCACACTCGGTTAAGAAAATTGGCCATGTCCTGCAAGTTCACTAATGTTGAGAGGGAGATCAGGAGGCAAATCATTAACGGCGTACACTCAGAAAAACTAAGGCGCCTAATTCTCAGCGAGAGAGGCATCCCCCTGCAACGAATCCTTGAATTAGGACGACAAAGGGAACTAGCCCACACCAGAGCGGCCAACATGGAGGCCACTCTGCACAGACTGCAACCGGTCCTCAACACAGCCATGGTGGCCCAGATCACCAACAAACAATCCTCGAAGGGATGAATACAGTGGGGGCTATGGCCAGAACAGGTGGCAACCGCGCATTCCTGGGCCCACAGAGTGTGGCTGGTGTGGTGGCCCATGACATGGCCGCCGCAACTGTCCTGCGCAAGGCACCACCTGCGGCGCCTGCGACAGGAAGGATCATTATGCAAAGGTGTGCAGATCATCGGGCGCCTCCACGCAGCCCCCACAGAACATTTCAGACAAAAACGCGACCAAGAAAAAGAAGCAGGCCAGTGCAAGGAGGGTCGCAGTGGCCCACTCTTCCACGGAGGAAGAAGGGGATGACATCTCGACAGGGCAGCAAGATCCCGGCAAGGACAACGAGAAGAAAGGAAGAAAGATATACCTTGTGTCCGCATTAAGCCAAGGCCAAGAAACACAAAGAAAAAAGACCAGCGCATTCTCATGACCATTGACACCGGCGCTTCGGTGAACGTGATGCCCATAAGCATATTTCAGACACTGAAGCCTCAACCACTTCTGAAAAGCACAGATACGCTGTTGTATGCCTACGGCAGCCGGAAGCCCCTACCAGTCATGGGCAGGTTCCGCACCACGCTGGAGCACAGCGAAAACAGACTGTGGTCGAAAGTATATGTCGTAAAGGCAGGAATCGAAAGCCTCCTGAGTGGAGACGCCGCAGAAGATCTGGGAGTGGTCAAATTCATCTGCCACATTGATGAGGCCGAAGAGGTGGAGAAAATGCTAAGTCAATACACCAAGCTGCAAGATGGAATAGGCTGCTTGAAGGGCAAAACCATCCGGCTGCACATCGACGAAACAGTACAGCCGAAGGCCGTACGGCATCGGAGGACACCTTTCCACATGAGAGAACAAGTGGAGCAGGAACTCAAGGCTCTGGAGGAAGCTGGCATCATAGAGGCGGTTACTGGGCCCACACCATAGGTCTCCCCGATGGTTGTCACGCGAAAGCCTAAACAGCCTGGAAAGGTCCGGATTTGCATTGATATGCGTCTACCTAACACTGCCATCAAACGAGAACGCCACATCACCCCAACGATCGACGAAATCGTGGCGGACCTCACAGGGTCTTGTGTTTTCTCGAAAGTTGACTTGAAAGCGGGGTATCATCAACTCAAACTCCACAGAGACTTGCGCTACATTACAACATTCTCGACGCATCTGGGGCTAAGGAGATACAAACGCCTGATCTTCGGGATCTCGTCTGCGGCTGAAGTATTCCAGCAAACTATCCAGGAGGTCATCAGGGGCATCCCTGGGGTCCTCAACGTGAGCGACGACATTCTGATTCACGCCCCCGACAAGAAGGAGCACCTCAAGATGCTTCATACCCTACTGGGCAGACTACAAGAGGCTGGACTGACCATACACAGGGAGAAGTGCGAGTTCCTCAGATCGGAAATCACTTTCTTTGGTTACAAGTTTGGCAGCACAGGCATCTCCCCTGATCCCCAGAAGGTTGCAGACATCCAGGCGGCAAGCCCACCGATGACCCCTACAGAAGTACGCAGTTTCCTAGGGATGGCAACCTACTGCGGGAGGTTCATTCGAAACCTGGCCACCCTATCTGAGCCACTACGGGAGCTGACGAAAGCAAACACCAAGTGGGACTGGGGGCAGAAGTGCCAAGACTCGTTTGAAAGTATTAAAGAGTCCCTGTCCGTCGACACCAAGATGGCGTATTACAACACCGAGCTGCCCACAGAACTATTCGTGGATGCAAGCCCCGTTGGGCTCGGTGCCATCCTGATGCAGGTGACGAGAGAAGGGGAGAAAAGACTGATAGCATACGCCTCGAGAGCCCTCACGGAAACCGAACAGAGGTACTCCCACATCGAGAAAGAGGCCATCGCAGTGCTGTGGGGGTGCAGGCACTTTCATCTGTACCTATATGGGCGGCGGTTCACAGCAGTCACTGACCACAAACCCCTACTACCCATCTTCATGGGAACATCGTCACACCCTCCGGCGCGGATCACCAAATGGCTACTACATCTCCAGCAATACGACTTTGATCTCATCTACCAACCAGGCAGTGGAAACCCGGCGGATTTCCTTTTGAGGCACCCGTGAGCGGCAACCCAACACGAGATCCAAGTGGCCGAAGAGACAGAGGAACATATATGCCAAGTGGTTCGTGCAATGAGACCAAAAGCGGTGAGCATCGAAGACATCGAGGCAGAAACCAACAAGGATCCCTGCTGCAATCTAGTGAAAGATGCCATAATCTCAGGGGACTGGAAAACCTTCATGAGACACACACACAACAGAACAGCGGAAGCAAAAGGGTTTCTGTCCGATATGTTCACCGTCCGGCAAGACTTGTCAATCACAGAAGGCAGAGTGATACTAAGAGGTAACCGCATAACAATCCCTCTCAGAATGCAAGACAGGATAGTGGCCCTAGCGCATGAAGGACACCAAGGGCTGGCAAGGACGAAGGCCTGCATACGGCACAGGGTATGGTTTCCCCAGATCGAGGAAAGGGTTGAGACGCTCATCAGCACGTGCCTAGCCTGTCAGATAACAGGAGCCCCGCAAGAACCAGAACAAATTCTATCGGCGGCACGCGGCCGCTCTCGGTGGGAGGCCATCAGCATTGACTTCTACAAGCTACGGGAAGGCCTCCACCTCTTGGTAGCTGTTGACGACCACTCCCGATATCCAGAGGTTGAAATAGTCGAATCCACAGCAGCGGAAGTGGTCATTCCAGCCATAGAAAAAATGTTCGCAACTCACGGACTACCAAACTCCATCAAAAGTGACAATGGGCCACCGTTTACTGGGGAGGAATTCAAGAACTATCTGCAGGACCTCAACATAAAGTATCACCACATCATGCCGAGGTGGCCCCAGGCCAACGGGGACGCCGAACGCTTCATGAGAACCATTAACAAGGTGCTAAGGGTATCCAAGGCGAACGCCAGCCCATGGAAGATCGACCTCTGCCAATTCCTCAGGAACTATCGGCTTACCCCCCACAGCACAACCGGCATACCGCCGGTGGATCTCATGTTCGGCACCGTCATCCGATCCTCGATTCCGCACCATCCAAGCAGGACCCCGGATGAGGTCAATGAAGAGCGCACGGAAATGAGGAGAAGGAGTGCCAATGCCCACATGAGCGGCAAGAGAAGAGCGAGGCAGTCTGATCACCAAGTGGGGGACCAAGTCGTCATGCTACGAAACCCCGCCAAATCAAAACTCGACACCAGATACGAGGAACTGCCATGGACCATCAGCGATCGGCACGGAACCATGGTGACTGTGACCCGAGGACACCGTCGAGTGACGAGGAACTCATCATGGTTCAAGGCAGTGCCTCGCAACCTGTGGACTGACAGTGAGTGCCATCTGGAAGAGGAGGACGCTCAGCCCAGCGAAGACGAGCCTAAGTCCATCCCGGAGGAGACAAGAGCGGCGGATGGAACCTGGGAACCGCTGGAGGCCCCCGACCTCGAGGACATGACCAGTGAAGGTGAGCCAGATCAGGAGCCGGGGGGGGGGGTGCAGGCCCCGAGAAGGGCGGTACGGTCTGAGAGCGGCCACGAGACCGCCGGCCAAGCTAAATGACTATGTGTGGTAGTGTGAGGTGCCTGGACCACGGACCCTATGGCCGGACGATTATTGGTTAAGAGCGTGAGCAGATGTTTGCACTCACAGTTGATGCAAGTTAGTGTTATGTTTGTTTTATAATAAAGGAGGAATGTTATGTTCCGCCCTGCGTCCCGCTACGCGGTGACGCAGGGCGTGCTGAATAAAAGCCCCGCCCCCGGGAGGCAGTTCCGGGGCAGACCATCCACCCGTGTGTGCGTGCGAGTTATTGGAGCTCCCGCTGGCGCTGCGCCACAGGCCGTGCGGCCTAGCTTACTCCTCCAACCCTCGTGCGCGCACGCCGAGGGCTGGGACATAACAGTATGCAAGAAAGTGGCTATGGGGCACGCAAGTGGCAGGGCACTCTGGACCACAAAACATCCCATACTTTTCTCAAATTACCCAGCTGCATTTATTACAAAATGCAACAATAAAATGTAGAGAATAATAATCAACTCCATTCTCATAATTCTATCCAACAACAATCTTATCAAGCGCAAACATCAGCACAAGCTACGTACAATTAGTTGGGTGTGAGGGGGTGCCTGCGCTGCCCGTCTTCGCCCTTACACACCAGGTCCGATTCTGGGAGACAAGGAAACCCCTCCCGAATCAACCATAACATTCATTTAAAAAAAAAAAAAACGGGACTAACGTTCGTGTTTAAAGACTGCTTGTGTAGCCGTTCGCCTCGTTATTTTTGGCAGGTATCCCTTGAGGCGGTATGTTTTGACGAGCGTTTGTGCTTGTTTCGCAGCCTGGTTTAGCAACGGCTGTCTAGGAAGCACGCACGCACGCTCGCGCCGAGTGACGCAGCCAGCAGCAGCGCCCCCTAAGGTTGCTCGACGGACCGTACCGACGTAGAGTCACGCTGACGCTTTTGCTCAGCTCCAGGCACAGACTGACGCCGGGTTCCCTCTGACAGACTGGCTCTGCGCACTTTTCAATTAGTCTATCGAGAATATTTTCAGCAAATAAATGAATCACGAAATGTACGTCTTCATTTCCGCACCTAGTAGCGAAACGAGGTTTATCGCGAAAGAATGGTTGGTTCGTTCATTTCGCGCGCGGCTGGCAGAATTTCATTTTCTATTTAGGCTAAATCCCAAAAAAATGTGGGCGAACCTACCTCTTATTGAAAGGAATTGTTGAATGTGTTGTTTTGCAAACCATGCGGACATTTTGCATTTGGTGCACGAAATTCGTGACATGCAAGTTAATCTTTTGTCCGGTTCTGCGTTCACATATTGGGAAGGATATGTGTTTTTCGTGTTACCCCCCCCTCCCCCCGGGACAAAATGGAGGCGATTCCACTTGAGATTATGTTTTTCAGTTTTACTCGACGGGATCTCGTAATACAGAGCAGCGCACAGATTGAGAGATAGTGATGCCGAGGACGGCTGCGGCGGCAAGACCGGAGAAGGAGGTGGGGGGCGAGGGAAAAGGCCGAGCCATGCCCACTTGGAGGAGGGACGGGCTGCCTGCCTCGCCTCCTGGCTTCTGCTTGTGTAACCGGCTCCGAAACTCAACAGCACATGGTAAAATGTTCAGCCACTCAAACCCAAAGAATATAAAAATAGCCCATTTGCAAATTAACAACTGCCAGCTTAATATTCGAGGGGGTATGGGGTTGTGTTCTCGAGCCCTGCTTGAGAGAGGCACGCTCCATTTTTTAACATTTAATAAATGTTAAATGGATGTTGTTTTCGATAACATTTCATTTTCACATTTTTGGCCCGGCTGCTTTTCTCGTCGTGTGTCCCTCCAAAACAGCCCACTGTATATAAAACAACCCTAAGCATTAAGAAAATCTTCCATTGTGCATCCCAAAAAGCATCAGTCTCCACGCAAGGTGAAATACCCTGTGGATTATTCTCTCACACAGGTCTTGCTGCACTAGTTAAGTGTATATTCGCGCACCCTGTTCCTCAAAGCAAGCTGCTAAAGACAACTTTATTTATACTACATCCCTTTTTGGGGTATACTACATCCTGCCTGTGTAACAACCCCAACGCGAACACTGTGCCTACAGCATAGGCTCTAACCCACAATTTATATTTAGGCATGTCTGTCCCAATGTTCTTTATCTACACACCCTCTAGCTACTTTATGATTTACCATACATCGTCTACAAAGCCCCCGTAGCAAACACTGACATTTCGTTTCCACGTAGTTTCTGCTCATTGCATGTTCTTAAACTTTCACACAAATGGTACCTTTTAAAAATCACACATTTTGTACGTGGATTGCCAGAAGAAACGTACCTGAATTTCGTGGATGCGGCTAAACCCATCTCTGTAGAAAAACTCCATTAGATTGTTGAAGGTGCTTGGTCCTGGCATTTCTCTAAGGCTTTTCACTTTAGTTCTTGGCACAGCCATGGCTGAATCTTGCATGTTCTGCGCCGACTGCCGCCCATGCCCTTCAGGTAGCAGCTGCCTTTGCTCCACGCTCAACAGTAACCCTGGTACCTGCCCATCCCCTTTCCTTTCCCGTTCCAAAGGGGAAACTTTGGATAACTGGTGAAAACGTGACACCAGGCTGAGACACAAAAAAGCATCGGGATCAGTAGCCGGGAGTCTACTGGAGTGCCTAAAAATGTGGGAGAAACCCGCCATTTCTCAACCCGTAAAACTTTTAAGTTTTGAGGCTTTGGTTTCTGTTGCTGCTTCGCTTTTCCCCCCCTGTCTTGTATGCCCAGATCAGACTTGTGCACGCACTTCCCACAAACTCCACTGACTTCACTTGCCTGGGCATCAGTTTACATACCATTATTTAACACTCCCTCCCCCAAACGCTGGAAAAGGGGTTGTGGTCTGGGGACTGGAGCGAGTGGCGAATAAAGGGGAGGCTATTTTGATTCCGCTCAGATAATACACTACTTAACATTTGCATGGGGGTGTTACTGTAGCTACACACACCCCCTCCGCATGCTGGTAATAATTCTGTTCAGCCACTGCACTTCTAATTATGCATGTCGCCGATGCCCTTTAGCTGAGCTGGAATCTCCATGGTTTCTATGCAATTTACAAAACGTGAAAGGTTTGCAATAAACGATACATGTCTACATATAATGTGACATAACATTGATAGATAGGTTGACCACATTTTGCACGCGACCATTTCTGGTATAATTCCTTTCAACACTACAGATGTTCATTTCAGTAAAAGGAAATAAAAAATAGCCCTTGCAAAAAATACACGTCAATAGACTTTCGTCTGAATAAATTGGGCCACATTCTCAAAAGTTTTTGGGCGCAAGCAATGAGATGCTCCAGCGCATCTCATCCCTTTTGCAAAAAAAGAGCCGCCTTATCCACAAGAGTGAAGTTCCCATTCAGATACACATTTGCACAAATCGGTGGGATTTATGCACATTTAAAAGTGCATCCTGAGTTCACATAAGGGATGGGCTTTAAAATGCGCAACAACATCCCCTAGCGCCCTTTTTCATAAACTGGATACACTTAAAAATGTGCGGGAAAATAGTAGAGTCCCCAGCGCCTGTTTGGAACTCGCGACATATATATTTTGGGACAGATTCTCAAAAATTAATGCAAATGAAAAAAGCACAGAGGGTGCGTTTTTTTCATTGCGATTATTACAGAAATGTGTAGGTCACCCTATTCTTAAAGTTGACCAGTGCATTTCGTGGGGGTATTGGGGGGAGTTAAGGGGGGCGGGGGAGAGGTTGGAGAGTAGCGCGAAGCTGGCCTGCCCCCTAGTGAAATGCGAGGAGCAAATATAAATGTTTATCCCTGTTTGTGGGATAGAAATGCAACTGGGAAGACTTCATACCACTTCGCTCACATTGCATGGCGGGGTTAGGGAAGACCCTGTCATGCAGTGACTACCCCGAGATTGTTCCAAACAGACACAGTGGGATGTACGTTTCCTGCACATTTTAAAGTGCATTCCATTTGTGAATTCTGTACAGGCTTTTAAATGTAGAGAAACTCCTCCTGATTTGCGCAAGATGCCCTTTGTAGATTGGGCTTCTTTTTTTGGTATAGGTGATGAGATAAGCTTGTGCATCGCATCACTTTCTGCCAAAAAACTTTTGAAAATCTGGCCTAATTCTGCACGTTCTGGGAAGTATATCACCTAATGTCACCTTGTTGGTATGTGCTACAATTTATAAACCTCCTAAACTAGCCAAGCACAAATCAGTTTTGGTTTGTATGTATACATCTATATTACACGGTCCGCGGTAGCGGCCGTGTAGTTATGGTTAAGTTGCTAACCTTATAGAATAGCACTTTTCTGTGGCTTATAACTTTGCTCCCCCTGGAGGAATCGTCACCAAACTTTTTTTTAAAAAAGTAAATGGCTGGATCTGAATATTATCGGCAAGTTGGGTGAGGTTTCGTGCAGGGGGGGGGCATAGTTATAGTGGGGTCCCACATTTTTTTTTCTTTCCATAGACTGAATGGGGAAAAACTTTGCGCACGGCTACAGGCCGATCGGCTGGACATATTTTCACCAAATTTGCTGCAGGAGCGGGGGCTTGGGTCAGAAAGCGTGCTTTTGTGTGTTTGGTGGAAATTGGACCAGTACTTTTGTTGCAAAGAACTGAAATGTACGTCCCAAATATGTGTGATATCTGGGTCCCATTTCCCTGTTCGCTACGCGGACAAAAGTCTCATTGACCTGCAGTATGCCGTGATGTCGGCAAACATTGGACGCAGCCGGTGGTTGGCTGGAGGGAAACGTGCTGTGCGTTTTTGGGAAACGCTGCCATGGTTTATCGGAGGATAGTGTTGTGTGTGGCAAGGTTCTAAGCCTTTGTATGCATGGCTGGGCCTCTTGTACATAGCAGTGTGCGCACTAAAATTAGTTAAATCTGGCTCCGCTCCGGGTCCCATTTCCCTGTTCGCTGCGCGGTCAAAATTTTGATTGCACTGCAGTGTGCCGTGACGGGATGTGTGTCAAAAGTGTTCCATGACGGTGGCATGTTGTATCGGAGGACAATGCAGCGGTGAAAGGTCCTGAAAAACATAGTGTACGGTATCTGGTGGTGGGAAGAAGGAATGGAAAGGGTGCAGGAGTGAGAAGTGCTTCATGTGATATATCTCATTGGAAGAAGACAGTGGTGTGCCAGCGCTATCCGTGCATGTTCTGCCAATGCGCATACCTCAACAGGCAACAATCTTGTGTGGTCATTGCAGGCAGCCTTCGTTATGGCATGCCAGCTGCAGCAGCGATGTCCTTCTGTGATCAGTGGTGGCAGGCACATTTGCAGAAGGGGAGTGTATTCCACAAGACATGAGGATTTAAACACAGTGTGTACTATGGTGTGCTGTGTGAGGTAAGTCCATAGCCCCTTCGATGCATGGCTGCAGCCCTAGAACAGAAAAGTATGTCCACTGGTTGAAAAGGTGTGTCCACTGGTTGAAAGTAGGTGCCACATTGTTTCTTTTTGTGTGTGGTTTGGCTGCAGTGCACACAATGTTGGTTGCATGGGTGTGGTGATTGGTAGAACAACCTACAGTTGTCGGTGTATGGGTGGAGATGCTGCAGTGACCAGTCGTGCAGTGTGTCCACTGGGTGCACTAACGGAATAGTGTACATATGGAAGAGGTGCAACTGGTTCTTATATGTGCATGCGTAGTGTGCATTGCGCAGATTAGTAAGTGTTGCAGTGCACTACGCACTATGGGTCCTATGCACGTACTTGAGTGTTGGGAGCAGGCCCAATGTTATGAAGATTGTGTTGTTTGGTTGGCATGCTTATAATGCTTTGTTATTGGAAGTGGGTAGTGGTGCCAAACACAGCAATATGTTTCTGCATTACGGTAAGTGGAACACGTGTCCTTGCCTCCCAGGTGCGTATGTTGCCTTTGTGGTTTCTGACACATGCCTAGATGGTCGCCTGCATGGCTCTGTTATCTTGTAGTGATTGTGGCCAAGGCCTAGACTGTCGGGTGCATAGCCGAAGGCCGTATGCCATGCACCCAACAGCCCAGGCCTTCATCACAGCCACCACAACATATTGCAGCAATGCAGTTGTCACTGCATGCATTTGAAGTTGGTGAGCGGCACACAATGGTTGTGGAGGACATTGTACACTTGGTAGAACAGCAGAAGTGAGCTGCTATGCATACATTAGCATATGGTGGTCATCATTGCCCCTGTTGCACAATAGGGAGCCACATGTCACCATTTGCGTTTGCTATGGTTAGGCCCTTATAAGACCCTTGCTTGAGGGAGTGTTTGAACACATTGCGCCATGAAAGGAAGTCATCAGCATCAGAAAGTTGCAATATGGACACTGTACACATCCACTCGCATACCGTCCGCACAGGCACCACAAAGGCATGGAGCCATGCATGTAAAGATGTGACCAGGGTGAAAGATGGCAGGCGCAATTGCAGATGTGGAGGTCATTACACATGACATGAGGAGTAAAACATGGGTTGTACTAGAGTGTGCTGTGTGTGGTGAGGCCCTTGCGGTCAGTGATGGTAGAGCACTGGCAGAAGGGGAGTACAATGAAGAACACATGAAACTTGAAACGTACACTGCAGTACGGTGTGTGGCATGCGTTAAGCCCGTAGCCCCTTCAATGAATGGGTGGCCAACTTGCACTGCCAAATATATTCCCTGGGGTGAAGTAGGTTTCACATTGTTGCCTTCGGTGTGCGGTTTCTGATCATTGCATAAAATGTTGCTTTCATAGTTGTGGGTATTGGTTGCAATTCTTAAACTGTGTAGTGCATGCCTGGACCTGATGGAGGGAGGACTCCTCTAGTGTGTCCCGAGGGTGCAGTGGTGAAGTAGTGGATGCCTAGAAGTGGCTAGGGGTGACTGGCTCCTCTAGCGTGTCCTGAGGGTGCAGTGGTGAAGTAGTGGATGCCTAGAAGTGGCTAGGGGTGACCTGCATGTACCTGGCCACTTGTTCACCTGCATGACTGTTATGTTGTGCTGGGTGTGGCCAAGGCCTACACTGTTGGGTGTATGGCAAAAGGCCATAGGCCGTAGGTGAGGCACCGAAGAGCCTAGGCCTGCACCATAGCACTCCACCATAACGCAGACATCCCGTTTTAAGTATGCATTTCTCAGATGGTGGCGAAGTTCAAAAATGGTTCTGCATGACCGTGTAGACATGGTAGAACAGCACAAGTGACCTGATATGCGTCCAGTACCATATGGTGTAGATTATGCCACCACCTTGGACAGTAGGCAGGCACATAGCGCTATTTGTGTTTGGCATGAGTTGCCCTTTGCACCACCCATCCTATGTTATGTTTGTGGATTGTGGTATGTGGCAAATGTTCCCCTTCATGCGGCCATTATGTTGTGCTGGGTGTGGGTAAGTGTGATGCTGGAAATGTATCAGAGGGACAGGGCCTCTGAATCCTTGTCCTTTTCTGCCTTTTATCGTGTGTTCTGTTATGTTTTCTGCCCAGGAATCCATTTGGGACTCCTGGCAGTGCAGCTCTCTCTTTTGGTTTGGTGAACAGACCCATGGGATACCCTTATGGCACCCCTGGGTAGGGGTACAACTCTGTGCCCCTAGTGTATGTTTTTGGGCACCTGTGGGTGGCCCACAGAGCAGGGTATGGGCTGGTGGCAGCTCCATGCTGAATTGGACAGGTGCTCTGGGTGTCCTCCATTTTGGGATACCCAGGCCCTGCCATTGGGATCAGTTGATTCCGGATAGGAGACAAGATGGCCCCGGTGGCCTCTTGCTTTCTATCGCCTGATACCTTGTTTTCCCAAAGTCCTGGGAAGCCCTGACTCTGTCCCTTCCCCCTGACTGGTTGTTGGGTGGAAGTTCCGTATATGGTGTTGTTGTGAAGGCCCAGCTAGACTTGCTGGAGCCTTCCCGCTGACTGTATGTTGTGGGTACCTCCTGTGGGTGGGACCTGGGTGAATGGGGAGTGTGACCAATATGCACTCCGTGTTGTGGCTGTCTGGTTTCTGCCATGAGAGACAAAGACTGAGACAGCCCTGCCCGAAACCGGACTGAATGCAGTGTGTAGAGCTGAATGGCTGAGTACTTGTCTCAATCCACATTCCGTGTTGTGAGTGTCTGAGCGGGAGAAGAGTGGCCTGAATGCCCTGCGTGCCTGATTGGCTGACCGACTGCATGAATGGCCTGCTGTACGATTGGCTGCTGAATGTGTGCCAGCAGTGTGGATGAGAGACCGAATAGTATATCTGGGGACCTCTCACCACTGGAAATTGTTCAGAAGCTGAAGTCCACTACGACGAGTAACTGGAGTAACTGACGCTTGACCTTGAGGCCCTGCTGGAAGAGAAGGTTTGCCGTGGCTCTCCTTCACGATCTAAAGGCTGCCGTGTCTCCAAGGACTGACCCAGAGAGGACCTGGTAAGGCGCCCTCTTCCCGAGCTACGAGGGACCATCGTGCACAGCTGACCTTTGCCAACGCTCCCTGGTAGACAGACCTACGAAAGGCTGCCGACCCGATACGGGGACTGCTGAGGAATCCCAAAGTGAAGCGCCCGGACTGTTGTCCGCCACTGTCGACGACTGCTGTCGCCGACCGGAGCCGCCGTGCTCCCGTTGCCTAAGAACTTTCGACTGATCAACGGACGCTCTCGTCTGCATCGCCGTGTCATCTCCTGTGGGAGAAGGCCTGCCCGTCGCCGCGCCGAGGAGTATCCACCGGTGGGTTTCCCGCCACCCAAAGACCGCAGAGACGCCGACGACTCGACGCCCTTGCTGGGCCACAGTTCTTCTTCATCTCTTTGCGGTCCAGAACTATCGTCACCGAGGTGCCCCGCACGCCTCATCCTTGCAGGACGCCAACGCTCTGTCGTCGACGAGCACCGCTCGGATCCAAGCCTGCTGCCGCATCGACATAGTTCTACCCGGTTCACGGTCGGACGTTCGGCGCCCCGTGTCTCCCGCCTGAAAGGGGCGACATTCAAGAAGGGCCGCCGATTCCCCGACACCGAACCACGAGTCCGCGACGCCTCTCGATGATCCGTGGCTCCTGCCTTAAAGGGAGTCACTCCAGAAGGATCGGTCGACGCCTCGCCGACGAACTCTACTCCACCAGGTACATTGGGGGGGTAAAAACATTGTGGGAGAGAACGAGACTCTGGAACAATATATGGACTGGGCTTGTTTTATATATCTCGTTATTTTACAGGTTGCCCAGGTGGGGGGATCTCCACTCAGAACCGTGTCCAGTGGTAGGGACCGGTATTCTGCCTATTGTCTCATCCGTCTGCTTTCTCTCTTCTCTATTGCTGGTCTCATTTCAATCGAATATTAGTGGTACCACTCTAGAACTGTAAATATTTATCATTGCCGATTCTCCGGAGCACAAAGTGCGTTATTGTGATAAGTGTACATAACCGTGAATATTAATTATATAAAGACTGTGTTTTCGTTAATACAGTGTGTGGACATTCCTTTGTGGGGGCTTGGGGATACACTGTACTTAAGAACCAGCCTGCATCACCTCCTGAGAAGCTAGGCCTTGATTGCTCGTCCAACGTTACCAATTTGAGAATCTTGGCAGGGGTCTTCTGTGCCTTTCCTCTACCATATAGAGAGCGGAAGTACAGACCCCCCCACCTCGTCTTGACAGCTTGGTGGCAGCGGTGGGATGCTTATGGTTTTAAGAATCAGTGTGTAACCGTGCCACTTACAAAATATCTGCACTTTATTGAATTAAGGTTTAGGTGTGTACCAAATAACTGCATTACAAGCAATGGAGACCATTGCGAATGGTAAATTGACTCGGATGAGCTTAGAGGCTCTCCAGAGTGCTTGTGAAGCCAGGGAGTTAGACTTTGTGGATAAGTCTAGGGCTGAGCTGATAGCTGCCCTGGTGGACTACCAGACTGATGGTGAAACTCTTGATGAAGGGGGGGATGCAACCAGTGAGGACTCTGCCCCCGGGGTTGTCGCTGAATCTGTTTCTGGGAATGCCGCCATTCCTGCTGCCTCTGTTCCGAACCCCAGCACTTCCATGGAACTTGAGTTATTGAGGATGAAGTTAGCCTTTGAATATCGCAAGTTGGAAATAGAAGCTGAGCTTAAGAAAGAGGAGCTGGCACAGCAAGTGGAACTCAAGGACAGGGATCTTGCGCTCAAAGATAAGGACACTGAATGTCAGAGAATCCAGTTAGAGAAAGCTCGAGTGGAGACTTCAGCTAAACCAATTGAGAGTGGCAGGTCCCCAGCCACCAAGTTTATGAAGGATTTGGTTGGTGTGTTTTTGGAGGGTTCAGATATCCTCCAATGGATTGAAGCGTTTGAAATGGCTTGTGCGATTCATGATGTTGATAAAAGAGATTGGGCTAAGTGTTTGTTAAGTAGAGTACCTCAAACTGGATATGACTGTATTCTGAAGCTGAGTGTGGAAGAAAGGGGTCAGTATGAGTGTATGAAGTCTGCTTTAATAGCCAAGTTTGGCAAGACACCTACCCAATACCTTAAGAGGTTCAGGGATTTTAAGAAACGAGAGAATGTGTCTTGGGTTGACTGGGTGAGTGCTGCGCACATGAACATGATGGGATGGATTGATGGGTACAAGGTGAAAACTTTTGCTGAATTATCCCACCTGTTGTTTTTTGAGCATTTTTCCGAAGCCTGTTCGCCAGAGCTGCGTCAGTATGTTGCTGACCAGAACATTTTGGACCCCTTTAAGCTGGCTAGGTTGGCTGACAAGTGGGTCTCCCACCGGGTGTCCCCTAAGGACTCCAGTGGGAAGGACAAGGATAAGGAAAAGGGGGCCTCTCAGAAGGCTGAGGAGTCCCCCAAGCAGTCACAGTCGAGTAACACAAAACCTTCCTCTCCTAAGAACCAAAAATCTAGTGGGGATAAATCCTCTGTGGGTGGGAATAAGAGTAGTGGTCCACCTGCTGCAAAGCAGGCTCCCAGTGGTTCCAGTACCGTACCTCGCACTCCTAGCGCTTGTTGGGATTGTGGGGCTCTGGATCACCGAAGGGGTGACTCCAAGTGTAAAGGTAAGGCACTTGGAGTACAGGCTGTCAGCCTGACCTACCCTTACCCCGTGTCTGAGGTGGAGGCCACCGCCCTCCCCTCCTCTACCGGAATCACTTTTGGTGCTCCAGTAGAGATTTCCTTAGTGTCCCTTGGGGCCTGGGACCAGTACGCAGAAGTACTGGCGACTATCCCGCAGAACACCCGTAGGTTTTTGAGAAGTGTCCTCCTGAATGGCCAGCCTTCTACTGGTTTGAGAGACACTGGGGCAAGCATGACAGTGGTGGACAGGACCCTGCTCAAGCCAGAGGACTATGTAGGTGCTCCTCTGAGAACCACCAGGTTAGCTGGTGGGCCTCCCAAATTATCGCCTGTAGCCTTAGTCACACTCATGATTGGAGACAAGACAGCAAAGCTTCCTGTCCTGGTTCAGGACAATGTCCCTGCTAACATTCTGTTAGGAAATGATCTAGTAGAGTTGGGGTTGATCTCGGATGGTCTTCCCATGACTGCTGCTGCGGTCACTAGGTCACAGGTGACACCGGGTCTGGCTGTGAGTCAGGTACCCGAGCCAAAGGCGAGGCCTAAGGCACGAAGAAGGAAGACCAAGAAGGCCACCTCTGTGGGAGGAACACCTTCTCTTCCTGCTGTTCCGACAGCGCCCATTGGGATCCATGCTCCGGACGGGCTGGGTCCAGTGGAAAACCCGGACTCAACTCCTGTGGGAGAAGAGGCAGAAGACTCTCCTGTGGGAGAGGTTCTTAACCCGGAGGATCATCCCGACCTTCAATGCTTGTTAGCTGAAGGGGGACCCTCCCGGGCGGACTTCTGTAAAGGGCAGAGAGAGTGTCCCTCTCTCGAGGGTCTGCGGACGCAGGCCCTGTCCCAGGCACAAGGTGAAGTGCCTAGGACGTTCAAGATTTATTGGGAGGGTGAGCTCCTTGTTAGTGAGCCCACTAAGCCTGAACCTGGTGCCCTCAAGAGGTTGGTGGTACCCCAGGTTTTCCGGCCCTTCCTGCTGCAGTTGGCGCATGAGGTGCCCTTGGCCGGTCATCTTGGTACCAAGAAGACTAAGCAGAGGCTCTCTGCCCATTTCTACTGGCCCCGGATGGGAGTAGAGGTGGAGTCCCACTGCAGGACCTGCCCAACTTGTCAGTTGTCTGGCAAGACTGGAGGCAGAGTCATTGCCCCACTGCAGCCATTGCCAGTGGTCGGCACACCGTTTGAGAGGGTGGGCATCGACATTGTCGGTCCCCTGGACCCTCCCACTTCAGGTGGACATCGGTTCATCCTGGTTTTGGTTGATCATGCCACCAGGTACCCTGAGGCTATACCCCTTCGGACGGTTACGGCCAAGGTGGTTGCCCGGGCTCTCCTGGGCATTTTTACCCGTGTTGGATTCCCCAAGGAAGTTGTTTCCGACCGAGGATCCAACTTCATGTCGAGTTACATGAAGACCATGTGGAAAGAGTGCGGGGTAACATACAAGTTCTCCACCTCTTACCACCCCCAGACCAACGGTCTGGTTGAGAGATTTAACAAAACTCTCAAGGGCATGCTAGGTGCTTTGGAAGAGCCCCTACGGAGGAAATGGGATCTCCTCCTGCCATGCCTGCTGTTTGCTTACAGAGAGGTGCCTCAAGAGGGTGTTGGTTTCAGCCCCTTTGAGTTGCTCTTTGGACATCCCGTGAGGGGGCCCCTCGCCTTGATCCGAGAAGGCTTGGAAGCCACCCCTCCAGGTCCCGCCAAGCAAGTGGGGGACTATGTGTTAGGCCTCAGACGGAGGATGACACAGATGATGGGTCAGGCAACAGCGAATCTCAAGGCCAGCCAGGAACTAAATAAGTACTGGCATGACCTTAAAGCTTCGCAAGTGGATTGGACTCCGGGACAGGAAGTCCTCGTGATGGAGCCTACCAAGCCTAGAGCGTTGGCAGACAAATGGACTGGACCCTTCAGGATAATCTCCAAGATGGGCGAAGTCAATTATCTGGTTGACCTGGGTGCCTCCGGGGTAGCCCCGCAGGTATTCCATGTCAACAGGCTCAAGCCTTTCCACAGGCGAGCCGAAGTCTCGTGTCTCTTGCTAGCTTCAGGGCAAGAAGAGGATGAGAGTGAGCCCCTTCCTGATTTGCTGCATAGCAACCCTCAGGACGGCTCAGTGGAGGGAGTGCAGCTCTCTCCCGATTTGACAGCAGAGCAGCAGAGGGCCTGCCGGGCTTTGCTCCAGCAGTATGCCTCTCTGTTTTCGCTGGCGCCAGGCCTTACACCGTGGTGTAGGCATGAAATTGACACTGGTGACAGCGTGCCTGTCAAGAGCAGGTGCTACCGTATGTCAGATACCGTTAAGAACCACATCCAGGCTGAGGTCGCCAAGATGTTGGATCTGGGTGTAATTGAACCCTCAACCAGTCCCTGGTCCAGTCCAGTGGTCCTTGTCCCCAAGGCAAGTTCCCAGGCGGGTACCAAGGATTGGAGGTTCTGTGTGGACTACCGAGGAGTCAATGCCGTCACCAAGACTGACGCGCACCCATTGCCCAGGGCTGACGAGCTCGTGGACACCATAGGTGCTGCCAAATTTGTGAGCACCTTTGACCTTACCTCAGGCTATTGGCAAATAGCTCTGACGGACCATGCCAAGGAAAAGACGGCATTCTCCACACCAGAGGGACTTTACCAGTTTAGAGTCATGCCTTTTGGTTTAAAGAATGCCCCTGCCACTTTCCAGCGGTTGGTCAATCATGCGCTCAGTGGGCTGGAGGCCTTTTGTGTGGCCTACCTAGACGACATTGCCGTCTACAGTTCCACTTGGGAAGCGCATTTGACACACCTGGATAAAGTGTTGCAGGCCTTGAAAAGGGCTAACCTCACTATCAAGGCTACCAAGTGCCAGATAGCTCAGGGGAAAGTTACCTATCTTGGTCATGAGGTAGGAGGGGGTCAAATCCAGCCTCTTTCCAGTAAGGTACAGGACGTACAAAACTGGGAGACTCCCACTACTCAAACCCAGGTGAGAGCCTTTTTGGGCCTCACTGGGTACTATCGCAATTTCATGGCAGACTATGGAACCATAGCTGCACCCCTGACAGCTCTAACTTCGCCCAAGCAGCCTAGGAAGGTTAATTGGACCGAAGACTGTCAGAGGGCCTTTGATGGCTTGAAAGAAAGTCTGTGTAGGGCACCTGTGTTGTGTGCGCCTGACTACAGCCGACCCTTTATCGTCCAGACGGATGCCTGCGACACCGGAATTGGAGCTGTCTTGTCCCAGTTAGATGACAAAGGGAGAGAACACCCTATCATATTCATCAGTAGACAACTCAAGGGTAGAGAACTTAGGTGGGCTACTGTTGAAAAGGAGTGTTTTAGCATAGTTTGGAGCCTTAGGCGTTTTAGGCCCTACCTTACGGGGTCTACCTTCAAGGTCCAAACAGATCATAAGCCCCTGAAGTGGCTTATGCAGATGAAGGGTGAGAATCCGAAATTGCTCAGGTGGTCCATTAGCCTGCAAGGGCTAGACTTCACCATAGAGCACAGACCAGGGAAGAGTCACGATAATGCAGATGGCCTTTCCAGAAGGTATGTTGACCGTCTGGATGAGGGTGTCTATCCCGTGGGAGATTAGGCACCCTCCACCTCAGTCTGGGGGGGGCGACTGTGATGCTGGAAATGTATCAGAGGGACAGGGCCTCTGAATCCTTGTCCTTTTCTGCCTTTTATCGTGTGTTCTGTTATGTTTTCTGCCCAGGAATCCATTTGGGACTCCTGGCAGTGCAGCTCTCTCTTTTGGTTTGGTGAACAGACCCATGGGATACCCTTATGGCACCCCTGGGTAGGGGTACAACTCTGTGCCCCTAGTGTATGTTTTTGGGCACCTGTGGGTGGCCCACAGAGCAGGGTATGGGCTGGTGGCAGCTCCATGCTGAATTGGACAGGTGCTCTGGGTGTCCTCCATTTTGGGATACCCAGGCCCTGCCATTGGGATCAGTTGATTCCGGATAGGAGACAAGATGGCCCCGGTGGCCTCTTGCTTTCTATCGCCTGATACCTTGTTTTCCCAAAGTCCTGGGAAGCCCTGACTCTGTCCCTTCCCCCTGACTGGTTGTTGGGTGGAAGTTCCGTATATGGTGTTGTTGTGAAGGCCCAGCTAGACTTGCTGGAGCCTTCCCGCTGACTGTATGTTGTGGGTACCTCCTGTGGGTGGGACCTGGGTGAATGGGGAGTGTGACCAATATGCACTCCGTGTTGTGGCTGTCTGGTTTCTGCCATGAGAGACAAAGACTGAGACAGCCCTGCCCGAAACCGGACTGAATGCAGTGTGTAGAGCTGAATGGCTGAGTACTTGTCTCAATCCACATTCCGTGTTGTGAGTGTCTGAGCGGGAGAAGAGTGGCCTGAATGCCCTGCGTGCCTGATTGGCTGACCGACTGCATGAATGGCCTGCTGTACGATTGGCTGCTGAATGTGTGCCAGCAGTGTGGATGAGAGACCGAATAGTATATCTGGGGACCTCTCACCACTGGAAATTGTTCAGAAGCTGAAGTCCACTACGACGAGTAACTGGAGTAACTGACGCTTGACCTTGAGGCCCTGCTGGAAGAGAAGGTTTGCCGTGGCTCTCCTTCACGATCTAAAGGCTGCCGTGTCTCCAAGGACTGACCCAGAGAGGACCTGGTAAGGCGCCCTCTTCCCGAGCTACGAGGGACCATCGTGCACAGCTGACCTTTGCCAACGCTCCCTGGTAGACAGACCTACGAAAGGCTGCCGACCCGATACGGGGACTGCTGAGGAATCCCAAAGTGAAGCGCCCGGACTGTTGTCCGCCACTGTCGACGACTGCTGTCGCCGACCGGAGCCGCCGTGCTCCCGTTGCCTAAGAACTTTCGACTGATCAACGGACGCTCTCGTCTGCATCGCCGTGTCATCTCCTGTGGGAGAAGGCCTGCCCGTCGCCGCGCCGAGGAGTATCCACCGGTGGGTTTCCCGCCACCCAAAGACCGCAGAGACGCCGACGACTCGACGCCCTTGCTGGGCCACAGTTCTTCTTCATCTCTTTGCGGTCCAGAACTATCGTCACCGAGGTGCCCCGCACGCCTCATCCTTGCAGGACGCCAACGCTCTGTCGTCGACGAGCACCGCTCGGATCCAAGCCTGCTGCCGCATCGACATAGTTCTACCCGGTTCACGGTCGGACGTTCGGCGCCCCGTGTCTCCCGCCTGAAAGGGGCGACATTCAAGAAGGGCCGCCGATTCCCCGACACCGAACCACGAGTCCGCGACGCCTCTCGATGATCCGTGGCTCCTGCCTTAAAGGGAGTCACTCCAGAAGGATCGGTCGACGCCTCGCCGACGAACTCTACTCCACCAGGTACATTGGGGGGGTAAAAACATTGTGGGAGAGAACGAGACTCTGGAACAATATATGGACTGGGCTTGTTTTATATATCTCGTTATTTTACAGGTTGCCCAGGTGGGGGGATCTCCACTCAGAACCGTGTCCAGTGGTAGGGACCGGTATTCTGCCTATTGTCTCATCCGTCTGCTTTCTCTCTTCTCTATTGCTGGTCTCATTTCAATCGAATATTAGTGGTACCACTCTAGAACTGTAAATATTTATCATTGCCGATTCTCCGGAGCACAAAGTGCGTTATTGTGATAAGTGTACATAACCGTGAATATTAATTATATAAAGACTGTGTTTTCGTTAATACAGTGTGTGGACATTCCTTTGTGGGGGCTTGGGGATACACTGTACTTAAGAACCAGCCTGCATCACCTCCTGAGAAGCTAGGCCTTGATTGCTCGTCCAACGTTACCAATTTGAGAATCTTGGCAGGGGTCTTCTGTGCCTTTCCTCTACCATATAGAGAGCGGAAGTACAGACCCCCCCACCTCGTCTTGACAGTAAGGCCTAGAGTATTGGGTACATGGCCAACGGCCGTTGGCCATGCCCCCAAGAGCCTATCCCTTGACGACAGCTAGCACACCATAATGCAGCCATCCAGAGTTGCCTCTGTATCTCTCCGAGGATGATGACCTTTGAATAGTGGGTGCAGAGAGCATTTTACACTTGGTGGAACAACCAAAGTGAGGTGCTATGCGTTCACGATCACATGGTGTAGGTCATTGCACGTGTTGCACATTAGGGAGACATATGTTAGCATTTCGTTTGCTTTGGGATGTCCTTTACATCTGCTTAAGGAAGGGTTTTAACCTATTGCGCCATGAAAGGACGTCCTCAATATCAGAAAGTTGCAATATGCACAATGCACAGAGCCACTCGCATACCGTTCAGCACAGCCAAAGCAAAGTGATGGAGGCATGCATGCAAAGATGTGGCCAGGGTGAAAGGTGGCAGGCGCAATTGCAGATGCAGAATGCATTACACATGACATGAGGAGTAAAATGTGGGGTGCACTAGGGTGTGCTGTCTGTGGTGAGGCCCTAGCGTCTTGGATGCATGGCTGGAAGCCTTACATGAACAGCTATGTGGGTTGCTTGCAACTACTCCTCAGATTGTTGCATTTCGTGTGTGGTTTGTGAGTTGCGCATGCATTGTTGATTTTTGGTGTGCTAATTGGTCGCACATGGTACATTTTCCAGTGCATGGCAGGAGCTTATGGAGTGAACAGTTGTGCAGTGTGTCCACTGAGTGCTGTGGTGAGTGTGTGTGCCAGTGCATTCGGTTCAACTGCATAGTGTATGTTCTTGAGTAGTGTGCATTGCGCACATTACTAACTACTGTACTGCACTTTGAAGTATTGTATCATTGGAGTTGGTGGAGTGCTGGGAGGAAAAAAACTATGGCTACCTTCAGTTCGTGGTGCTGGGTGCCGCTCTGGGTGAATGTGGACGCTGAAAGAGTGGATCGGTTTGGAGAGCTGTTACCTGGAGGTGCTTTCACATGACACAAGACCTGTACTGTGAGTCTGTAAAGGTACGCTGCAGTGCAAAAATGATAGTGTTTGATGCAGAGGTCTTGGATGTGAATGCTACATGCGTGTGTGACTATTGAATACTACCTAATGCGGGAGTGTTGCATAATCAATAGTGGAAACGGAAGGAGTGCCTCTGCTTTACTAGGGTGTGGCTCTCGCTGTAGCTGGGAAGGCGCACATGCTACAATCTGCCCTTCTGAGCATGGTGCCTTTGCAAATGGAACTGTGGGGATTATCCAATCAGTTGTCCTGGGTGTGGTTCACAGGAAGGGGCAGTAATATATTTCCCCAAACCTCAATGCAGTTAGGTTGACAGAGATGGAAAGATGCAGAGTGCTCATCGTGGGCGATACCTTTTGTGCAAGATCTGCACAGGTATGCTGTGGAAAGAGGCTTTGATACTATCAGTTGGAAGGAGTGGAGGCTTTTTGGGGCACAGTCTATGAGTGGGGTTTCAGTGCCATGGTTCTCCTTTGTACATGTGTGGCCTCTGTCGGTACTGTGGATGTTGTGGTTGTGTATTATGGAGCACTACATTTAGGGTACATGTCGTGCTCACGTTTGCTCCGTCACCTCAAGAAGTTGATGGCAGCAGTGATGCAGATTTTTCCCACTGCCAAGGTGATTTTTATCCTCCATACCAAGAGGTGCATGGGACCATGCCGGTGTAATTTGCCCACAGCCAGAGGTCAGGAGGTGTTTCATAAACAGAAGCATGTGCGACTTTATGTGCAGTGCTGGGATGTTCTGCACCGACTATGACCGCATTAACGAGCAAGATTTGCAGTGGTTCCAAGGAAATGGCATTTTTTTTACCTCCATTGGCAACGCTGTTTTTTTTGCCACTCTGCACGAAGCGTTGCAGACAATCCTGTAGAACTGTAAGAGAAGCGTTGATGTTCAGTCCGTACAAATGTCAGGAGGAGAAGCAAACCAAAACGCATCGAAAGAGATAACAAAATTGCATGCAAGCACTTACATAACAAAAACAGGTCATAAAAAAACTTTTGTTTTCTGAAACAGTACTAGAGACCCAAACCCCTACCCTGTTTTACACTTAATGCCCCCCCCCCCTTTCCCTGGCACAAGAACTCAGCGGATTATGCTGTACTTTCACGCTTCCACGTGCCACATTCAGCCATTTTCTGGATGGGAGCCATGGAAATGAAACTGGAGCGAAAGACACTGCTCTATAAGGTTGGTGGGTCTGGTGTGTATGCAAACACTGTGCCAGAAGGTCTCTTTGCACAAAGAAGTGCAGAAGGCTATGGTGGAAGTGTGCAAGGTAAGGGGCAGGCATCCTGGGTGTATGCCTGAACTGTATGTATTTGTTTGCAGTTAGTAACATGCAAGCTGTGCTGCATTTGCGTGATATTTTTTGAAAAGTATGCAGTCGGTGGAGTACTGCAGAAAACAAAAAACTTTGCAGTGTACACGGTAAGTGGCAGGAATCCTACTGTTGTGTATGCATTGTGTGTATATCATATGATGTGCAATGCGCCTACACACACGTCTAGCAAAGTGCAATGAGGCAAGGGAGGGGAGACGGAGTCAACGGCCCTACTAGGCCAGGTGTGACTTAGTTCGCCCAAGTCCATGGGTGGAGGGAGGGGAAGGTGCAGTACATGGGGAGAAGAACAAATGGCAATAAGAAAAAATACGGGCCAATTGTGCCAAGTGCACGGATAAGTCCACACAACAGGTGGTGGATGCACTGTTAGGTATACAGAAAACAGTCCTCAAGTGCAGGGTTTGCTAGAAAGCCAGTGTAGGGGTTTGCCTGGCGGGTGGAGGTGACATGGGCTCGACATCAGAGTCGCCAGTTAACCAGTGCAGAATCAGTTTATGTCAGGCAGTTAGCCGGGGAGAGGAGCAGAAACAGCAGGCACTAAGAGAACGGCTTTGAGGTGCTTCCGGAACTGGCGATGGTTCCCCTGAAGTGTCAGGAAGGCAGGGAGGCTGTTGCAGAGGGAGGACCCAGGCGAAAAAGCACATCTACCACCAACTGGTTTTTTGCAGAAGCGCCTGACCCTGAGGGAGTTGGCGGCGGATGAGGGAAGAACTCACACACACAGATATATAGGGAGTTAGAGTTGAAGGTATTGAGGTCGCAGGCCCCAGAAGACCTTCTGCATAATGCAGTCTTCTCACTTTATTCCTCGCAGCTACTGTGAGCTGTTGGTGACATTTCAGTGCAGGAGAGATACCATCCCAAGTCGCGCACTCCTCTTCTAGATGCGTTCCAGAGGGTGGAGAGTAGAAGGGCAGATTTAAAAAGAGCCTTTTGCAATAGTGCAGCCTAGACAGAAGTACAGCTGTGCACACAGTGATCTTTTGGAAAGTTGCTTTCACTTGGTATGATAATTCAATGCTGCTATTGGTGGCATTTTTTAACGATTTTGTAGGAGGTGGGTTAGTGGGGAAAACATTTCATAGCATTAGCGGAAGGAAATCAGAGAGTTTCTGTTTCGAAATTTCACTGTATGGGTGAATGAGAATGTTGCAAGCACATATCACTGAAGTGCCACTTCATGGTAGGGGATGGGAAAAACACCAGTATGCTTTTAAAGAACGTAATGGCCTCTCAGTGGCAGATACCGTGCTCTGAGGCCCTTCTAACACAGTCATACACATAGTGCAGAAAAAAGTTTCTGTACCTCCATTTTGTGGTGATGGGTGCGTATGTGGATGCACAAATCTTGCAATCTTTTACTGAACTTTCTACTTGCCGTGCTGTCCAGTGACAGCACACTAGCAGGCTGAATTTATAACGGTACCTCTGAAGTGTTTTGCAGAATTGACAGTGTTGGACGCTAACGTCTTAGACAGCATTGGTGGAATCTTGTTTGTCTATTTACCCGTACCCAATGAGGTTGTGGTGGACAAAAAGTAGTGCAAAGGGAAGGAGGACTGCTCCTGCTTTACTGGGGTGCGACCCTCGCAGTACTTTGGGCACCGCATGTGCCACAATCTGTGCTTCTTACCTTGCTAGAAAATGGACATGGGACTTTCGGGATTATCAAATCAGGTACTGTGGGTGTGGTTCACAGGAAGGGGCGGGAAAACTGTTGTACATTATACTCTGCGTAGTGAGGCTGGCTGGCATGGTGAAACGCATTGTGTTGCCTATAGATGATGCCTTTCTACTAGATGTGCACAAGTATCCCCTGGAAAGAAACTTTGATCGCAATTTCGGTTTGGAAGGAGTGGACGCATTGTGGAACAGTGTCTACAAGCGCAGTTTCGCCGACATGCATGCACTTTGCAAAGACCTGGACACTTTTGCTAGAGCCAATGTTATCGTCATCCACTACGGCGGCATGCATATGGGTTACATGTCTTGTTTAAGTTTGTTCCGTCGACTGATGAGGTTGCTAAATCTAGTGAAGAGGCTTTTTCCCACTGCCAAGGTGCTTTTCTCATCCATATCGCCACAAAGAGTATGGGACAATGGTCCTGGATGTTGTTCCGAGCCAGAGGCAGGAAGGCTTCTCATCAACACAAGCATGTATACTTTTATTGTCCGCTGATGGGATGTTCTTCTGCAACAAGGACCTCATTAGTTGTGAAAATGCCGAATTTTTCCAAGCAAATGGCATTTCTTTGTCGCCCATTGGTAATGTTGTTTTGTTTGGCCATCTACAAGATGCAGTGAAGAGTTTACTGTAACAATGTCAGCACAAGAAAACACAAAATCAAATAAAAAGTGAAAAAGGTGTTTCTCTAAAAGTGTCTTAAAGAAAAAAGGCTCTTTTCAGAGCGCCCCTTACAACAAACTCCCCCTACCTTGGTTGCAAGTTATTCCCCCATGCTCGCACGCAGCACGAAACCCACATCCGGGGATTTTCAGGATTGCAGCATTGGAAATGGGACTGTGGAGCCACAGGGATTACGCAACAACGTTTCTTGGCGTGGTCTGTACACAGAGGACTGTTGTACAGAACTGATATACATGGAGAGGTCTTCAATGTCATTGGTGGAAGCGTGTGGAACATTTTAACAGTACGCAATGACGGCACGCTGCAAAGAAGAAACTGGAAAGGGAAGAAGGAATGTTCCTGCTTCATTGGGACACGGCCTTGCTGCCCTTGGGGAAACGCACGTGCGCATACTCCTGTTTTCCGCTAGATACCCATGAGATTGGGACAATGGGGACTATCGCTGCTGTGGGTGTGGGTGTGGGTCACAGCAAGCGCCCGTTCATAATTTTTTCCATTACCGTGCGTTCTCAGCCAGACAGACATGGTTGCTATTAGTTGCAGACGCACTGTAGCACAGCAGATTTGGTGCACCATTACTTACATGGCAAACCTATGTGGCCTGCTACTCTGTTCTGAAAAGCTGCAAACAGATTGCACAGTACCTCTGGGGTGTGCCTTTTTGTAGGGTTGCTGTGGACAACTTTCACCCGGAAAGCAGGCCTACATTGTTCCAAAACATACATACATGTGCAACGGCACATTGTGGTGTGTTTGTAAGCATGTACTTTCTGAAAAACACTCTGTACATTGCTCAACCCTGCACTTTGCCGCTGTTCGAGGGTCTGGCGCCTGTCCTGGAAATAAGGGCCCACGCGCAGGGTGGGTGCGGTCGCACGGTGACATCGCCACTGTTCTCCTTTGGGGCAGCTGGACGGGTTTTGGGCGGAATACATTGTGCACATGTGCATGGGTGTCCTATGCACACCGTTGCCACTTCTCTACTCAATAATAGTGTGCTACACGTGCGCCGACCATTTTGGGAGATGCTGGCTATTTATAGGGTACAGCAAGTGGGATGTTTATCTGTATAGCTACTTGTAGGACGTGGGTGGATGCCCAGCCTAATTAAGGTTCCTTTGCATATGCTGCACAGTGGCGATGTTGCCAGGACAGAGGAACAGATACACATGCGTGTACTTGCACTACGCACAAACGTCCGCTCCCACATGCATTGATAGGTGGTGGACAACATGGCGGACATGCAGAGCCTGCTGGCGGCGTACGGTTGCCTCCATTGTCATTGTGAATAGGCCGGACAACTGCGGTGTCCGTAGAACACCTACCTTTTTCTTAATTGCGGTCATTGCAATGAGGACTGTGTGCTGCTGAATCAGAACCCCATTTCAGGAAAAAAAGAATACCACACAAATACTCGGCAACATTCTCAATATTACTGTTTACTTGTATACATGCATACACCCCATTAGGAAAGGGAAGGGGTAGTAGAAGTGGATACTTATTGTGGGGGAAATGGGGATTTGCACAACTAAGTTGTGAGGGGAGGAAGAGATTGATGTATCACCTTAACGCAGAGGTCTTCAAACTGTGGGGCGTGCCCCCCTGAGGGGGGGCGCCAGAGCCCAGCATGAAATGTGTAAAAAATAAAAATGTTATTTTTTTTTTGGTTTTTTTTGGGAGGAAATGGGAAGGGGCAGCTCACATGGTCAGACTGGACCATAAAACGGTCTTAGGCACCAATGAAAAAATTGCCAGCAGTTGCAAATGGATATTCAGTCCTTTAGTCACAGACTGTTTGAATAGTACCCAAGGGGTTTTTTGTTCAAATGTAAACCAATTGTGATCTTTAAAGAATATTTATTCAGCAACAATGGTCAAAACTACTAGCTGCATAGTGAAGTAACTCCTCAAACTGGCCCACATTGGCCATAAAAGTGGCCCATTTTGACTGGCCTACACTAGCATTTTGCGTTTTTGGTACGGTCATCGCACTATAGGCCAGTCCAAGCCTGCCGGCTCATCCATAATGGGTGAGGGGGCGTCCACCCACTGGCCACCTCACCCATTATGGAGGAGCTGAGGAGCCAGCCCAGTGAAACACTGAGATCTCCCTCAGCTGCTTTTTCTAGCAGAGGGAGTGTTCCTGGGCTGGCTGAACTGTCAAAGGGAAACACTCCCCAGCTGCACATGATCACTGAGCCATGCAACGCTAGGGGTGTTTTGCTTCGCCAGCCTTGCATAGCTCATTGGAAATGCTGGCTGGGGCACTGCATGTATGTATGTATGTATGTGCGAGGGGGTTCTCCTGCGCCTCCTCGCACATACAGGCAGAGCAACCTGGAGCGGGGCATTTTAGCAACCACGCGCAGGCCCCTTCAGAAGGTACGTTTATGGCGATTTATTTTTTATTTAATTGTGTATGGATGTGTATATGCTTGTGTTATGGGATTGTGGTGGGAGCAGGATGGGCGGCAGCACTGGGATAGTGGTGGGAGTAGGGTGGGGAGAGCCCAGGGTCTGTACTGGGAGTAGGGTGCGGTGACGGCATGCAAAAGTTCATAATGATTTCTACATACTGCCCATCTGGCACTTTTGGGGGGTCCCGGCCTACCCAAACATTGCTCAGCGGGGGCCCAGGCCAAAAAAGTTTGAAGACCACTGCCTTAACGTCTCCCATTAAACGGTTTTTGAGGGGATGGCGGGCTCCGACATGGGGAAGGAGTACACGTGCAGGTGTGCCAGTGCTGTTGCATTTTGTCCAAAATATATCCTTGTACGCAACCTTTAAAGTGGCACAATTGTTCACCAATGTTTCCACTTTAACTTCCACTCTGTCCATTTCCCTATGCACAGAGTTTCTTTCCTATGTCCATATACTGTTGTGGAAAGGTTGTTGCTTGTACTGCATTGCTTTCCTTTCCAATATGTTCTCTTACCAAAAAGAGAATGTGTTTGGTGTACATGCAGCAATATAAATTACATAATTTACGGTTCACACTTGTGCGTACCAATGGTTACTATAGAAAGTCATTGCGTCATGGGGGAAATTTTCTTCCTCCCACTCTAAGGTGCTTGCCATTGCTGCGTTACAAAAAGACACGTTATGCTTATGTACTATTTCATGCTGCAGCACCTGTGCAACTATTAAAAGTTTAGTGACCTTACTACATTGTAGTGACGTTCAGGTCTTAGCACTTTCCAGTTGTTACTCTGACCGTTCGTTCTTTATTCCCCTTTACAGTATTAGGGTGGTAAGATTGTTGAATGCAGACATCACTTCTGTTTTTGATGCATTCCGTTATGGTGTACTCCCTATGCCTCTGTCCTGTTTGCTTCATAAGTACACAATTTGCAAACCTACTCTATTTTCCCTTGCAGTTCTTGCACATGGTGCTGTTTGCCTATGTTCTTTGCGTTTGGCGATTGGTACCACTATGTAAGAGAGCACCTGCCTTCCTCAGCAGGTTGGATGCCACCCGATCTCTGCAAACAGACATAGTCCGCGACTGCTGTCTGCATTAACATGGTGCCAGCAATTTCACTATCTTGCTCGGTTCTTCTTTACAAACTAAGGGTATCCTGTTAAAAACCAATTAAATTCACGGACAAAAAACATTGTTAAAGGGACGTTATGGTTAAGTTGCACTACTAACAACCTATGCAATTCAATGGACAAACGCTGTTACAGGGACGTTATGGTTACAGGTGAAACTGAAAAAACCCAGAATTTTGCCAGTTATGGTAAGCTAAGCAACCATAACTCGCGCTGCCCCTGTGCACTGCAAGGACTAACACCCACGACATCAAAGATGACATCACAAATGTCATTCATGACATGACTGATGACATCACATGTGTATATAGTTTTCATAAACAGCCTCCACAAGGGATTGTCATTGTAATGTTGGCAGAAAACTATCAGAAATCATTGGAAGAACTATCATGACATACATAGTTCTTTAAGGAATGCGTTGCTATAAACACCATTGCATTAAAGAGTTATTTCCAGTACATGAGTCCAGTCATGTAGAAACGTAGCAGTTGTCTACATCATACAGGTGCAATAATCAAAATCTTCGGATGTTGGATCGTACAATGATGAATGCTTTCATTTGAAGCTTTCTGCAGTGTGACACATGCAATAGGTAGCTACGAATGCCTCTCTTACTACATTAATGTACTACTATACACAACGAGACCACAACATATACCAATTTGAGCATACACAGAGAAAGTAAAGTAAACAAAAAAGTAGGAGTACCACCAGAAAGTGTTCATACACTCGCCGCTTATGTTCATGCCCAGAATTGATTGCCGTTTTTCAGGCTTGGTTCTTACCCTATGTATATGTATCTTATGGTGTGACTCGACCGTAAGGAAAGTAGTGCCAGAACATATGAGAAGGGTAAGGTCAACAAATATAGCACCTCTCCCACTTTTAGTTCCTGACTCCCAGTGAAGAAAAGCACCCGGTGTACATATGTCACTGAACAAAAAGAGGGAGCCACACATGTGATGTCATCAGTCATGTCATGAATGACATTTGTGATGTCATCTTTGAAGTCATGGGTATTGGTCCTTGCAGTGCACAGGGGTAACGCAAGTTTTGTTTGCTTAGCTTACCATAACCATCGAATTTCTGGGGGGTTTCGGTTTTACCTGTAACCATAACGTCCTTGTAACAACGTTTGTCCATTGAATTGCATAGATTTTTACTAGTGCAACTTAACCGTAACGTCCCTTTTAACGTTTTTTGTCAGTGATATATATATATATATATTTGTTGTCTCTTAGTTGTGGTTATTTTCGGCGCAGGAAATCAATGCTCTCCACATCCTGAGACCAATATTACATCCTGGATTTCCAACCTTTCACTTATATATCATTAAGTGATGTCATTTTAAGAAGGTTTGTAAGGGGGAAAAATGCAACTAATTAAATATTTCCGTTTCAAAGGCGCACAACCCTACCATTAAGGGGTAGTAAAATGACTCAAGCTGAGTTTTAGTTAAATAACAAGAAATACAAAATTGCAAAAAGGAGCGGCATAACTTATATGACCTACCTATTTTTAAGGATATCGGCACAACAGACGCCACCCCCGGCCTCCATTTACAGCCTATGTCTATCCCTTGTCTTTGGATGATATTCAGTTGTATGTTTAAGCTTAAGAAAAAAACATATATAGCCAATTTGGACCTCTACCACCCCATACTACAATCTTGGGTTTGTGGATAATTCCTATATTATTGACATTCTAAATTGTAATGAAGCAGAGAATATATCATAAACTATACGATGGGAAGCTCTGAAATTGAGTTATTTCAGAAGAAGGAAAATGTGCCTATCAAATGCTCCTGTAGGTCGTACAGTTGGTGCAAAGACCGAACTAATTCAGACCCTCCAGGATATAACTTCATGAAATTGAATATTTTGCAGGATAAAAAAGCAAACTTTGCAGCACAAAATTGCATTAATTGCAGCATTTTTGCAGCACTTTTTTATTGACCAGAGGTTGTAAGATTGACAGGTTGCAAGAAAGAGACAGTCTGTGAGGCTACAAGAGAAGCAGGTTGTCATTATTTGAACTTTCTTTATTAATTTAATCAGACTAGTCCCAGATGTCCATGGCTTGAGAGAACAGTGATTGTTTTCTTCTACGTTTTTGGTTGAATGTGCATGCCTTTTTAATATTATTCACTTTATTGTCCATTATCAGTTGTAATGGTGAAACTATTCTCCCTGTATGTCGTACAATCCTGGAAACACCCACACACCCCTACTCGCCAACATCCCTCTCTCACCAATTCCCCATCACAACTTACACTGCCCAACCTCTCACTATGCCAGTCATGCGCAAACCCACATGATCTGTCACACTGCCAAGTCACAACTTGCACTTCCCAGTCCCTACCACACTCCCAACCATGCTCACAATTCTTCCCTTACGCTCCCCAGTTCCTCCTGCAGTCTACAGTCCTTTGTTCTTTCTCGCTCCTACTGCATCTTGCATCCTTTCTCCCATTCTATGACACTTTTCCCCCATCCTTGCTCTCAATCTACAGCTCACTGCCTCTTTCCAGCCAACCACTCCCTCTCTGCTTTTTCGGTCACAGATCCCCTTCTAGCCCAATGCTCCCTCTTCTTTCTGGCCCACTGCCACACCTCTGGCCTACAACCGCCTTTCTGCTCTCTTGCCCACTGCTTCCCCCCCTCTGGCCCACTGCTCTACCTTTGCTTTCTTGCCCACCAGGCCCATTGCTCCCCGCTCTTTTTTCCCCTTCATATTGTGACCATTTTTTTATTTGTCAAAAATGTAGATTTTGGGCCAGTGTCCCCAAAAATGGGGCAACGAAAAACAGAGCTGAGGACATGCTATTTTAGATGCCCCATTTTTGGGAAATGCGCAGGTAACCTAATTCTCAATGATGACCTGCACATTTCCAGGTGGCGGAACTGTAGCGCAAATGATACACTGGCCAGCCAAGTTGATACATTGGTGTCAGGAGCGCTCTCCTGACACTAATGTTCAACAGGCTCACAGCAAGTAGGTGCTGCGAGTGCATTTCACCATGACAAGCCCTTAAAGCGCCTCTCGCTGTAAAATGTGATTAGAAAAACATTTCTATCCCTTTCTGAGGAATAGAAATGCATGTGAGACAGCAGCAGTTCACGCCTCTGCTGTCACACTTACAAAAACAAATTGCACAACAGTGTCAGCAAAGACAAGGTCATGCAATGTGCACCACATGCACTTTTTCCAAACAGGCGTGTGGGGTGACCTTATTTTTCGGAGTATTTAAAAGCACACCCTGTCTATAAATTCAGGATGTGCTTTTAAATGCGCAGAAACACCCTCTGCAATGGGGTGAAAATGGCCTTCTGAATAGGAGCATATAGGATGCGCCCATTCAGATGCCCTTTGTGGATTCGACTGCCCCATTTTTTTGGCACAAGTCATGACATGTGTTAGCACACCTCATAACTTGCGCCCAACCAGTTTTGTGAAGCTGGGCTTTTGTCATTTATTTAAAAAACGGCAGTTTTTGCAAAATCGGCTTTAAAAAACGCTTTTTTTTCACAGCATTTTGCACAATCATGATAAGCTGGAGGGTCTGACCAACGCTATGGTAGGGTCCCCGAACTCAAAGCTATTGGGGCCTGTGTCACAAAAAAAGCTAAGACTGTGCACTGTTAGTGCCACACAACTATTACGTTGTGAGTGGATTCAATAAAAAACGCCAAACCCCACAGCACAAAGTAAAAACACCAGGAACACTCGCCGAGGCCAGCCCAACACTACGCCTTGGATACAGATTGCGCCACAATTGGCCTTGCTAAATGGGTGAAGTTAGTAAGGGATTGGCGCTATCATAGACAACACCTCACTAAACGGCCTTAGCATTTAGTGAGAGCCCCCACACTCAACAACAGGCCAAAGCATCCATCCAGTAATTGTCACACCCAACACCTCATTATAGAGCGAGGATGCATACCTGAAAGTGGGACTGCGAGGTGTGAGTAACTCCAGCATGCATCAAAATTACCAGAAACTCAATTACATTTCAAACTGCAGAACCAACATCCAAATCACCAACACCTTAAATTGCATATTTTGAGCCACAGCCAGTAGGCCCAAACACATCCTTTCAGGAGCTGTCATAACCACCAGTCACCATCCCAAGCAGGTTTTCATGGAGGCCCCCCAAGCAACAGTACAGTTAAAATATTCAACAACTATGAAAGAAGATCTCCACTTCTTCCTCGACACACTGAACTTCACACAGCACACAAAAGACAATGCACAGGAAAGGTCATATCCCTGTGCTCCCCAGCACCACCTTCAATCATACCTCTACAATCTCGCTGCACTGGTCAGACAATCTGGCAAACCCCTTTGACATTAGTCACAACAGTCAAGTACACCCATCGGAAACCCATAAAACAAGCCTTCAGATCAGTCAAAGATGTGTTTATGTATGAATGGTTATAACATAGTAAATTATGTTAAACAAGAGCGACAAAGTATTCCTGCTAATACAGCATTATGTAAAGTAGGGAACCTGGCCATGCAACACTGGAGACTTTGCAGCATCCCTTGTATGGCAAGAAGGATACGTTTGGAGGAGCTCTGCTGGTATCCAGTGACCAAGTGAAGAGTACTTAAGCCCGAGGCACAGCACCAGTATTCGGGACCTGAGAGTCAGCGAAGTACGATAGAATGCTGTCTGAAATGGCAGAGTCCTCTGTCATTTCCACAATCCTCATGATCTGTAAAGATTAAAGTTGTTATCACCTGCAAGATAGATTCATGGCTTTTAATTCCCTAGAGGGGTGCATTTACTTTAGTTTATGGTGATTATGGGTCCCCTGTATTTAAGGGGCACCCCTGTAAATTGGGGTTAGCTTTCAGTGGTGAACCTGACGTGATACTTAGTTTCTTCCCCTGTGCTTTGCGAAGCTTCAGGCAGGTCAGCCACGCCGAACTGTAGTGATCAGAATCCTAACTTAAAAAACCCATGTATCCTGAGTGACTTTAGTAGAAGCCATTTAAAAAGAAATCCTTTCTGCTCACTGGAGCAGGGCATGGCTCCAGAATTACAGGCCGGCATAGGGACTTCGTAACAGAGGGATGATAGTATTGGTGATGAAGTATAAAATAGGACTTTTGGTGATAAGTGGGTCATGTATTGAAATTGTCACATATTTCTGTTTTTCTACTTTTTATAATGGAAAGGGAAGGAAAATAATCCCCAGCTTATAAGGACTGGGAGATAGTAGCACACATTATTCTTCTTATGACGATAAAAGCAATAAGTGGTATTATGTAGTGGCTCGGTATAAGGAATGAGACTGGATCTTAGTCTTTTATATTTTGTCTTGCTGTCTTTTGTGGTAAAAAAAGGAAGGAAGGTGGATGAGTCACGGTGTGTGTGTATGTGTGAAATCAAAGTGGAGAAAGTGTAAAAGTGGGTGGGGGAAAAAGTGGGTTGATCTGTATTTTTGAAGCACGTGCAACATAGCAATAGGGTTTAAGTGAAGCATTAGGGATGCCCGCAATATTATGGAGGAAGGAACTCCAATAAAACACATGCATAGGGTTCTGCCACAGTGTTGTGACAGAATAAATAAACAATTGATAGTAGAAACAAAGGACGGGGGGACATCCTGCTCCTGGCCAGAGCAGGGCTCCTATAATAGAAAAAATGTCCATCTTTGTAGCAGCAAAATATGAAGGGAACAAGTCCCACAAAAGAGAAGAGATTCTAGATCTCTGTAAATTAGTTGAGGATATGGGAGATCAGGAAGGTGAAAAAGAGATCCAATGTAAGGGGATATACCGCGTAACGCCTAAACCTGCAATAGGGTATACAAACCCAGTCTATAAGCCTCTCCACAACTTCACATGGGCCAGTCTACCTCAGATGAACTAGAACCGCGACCTGCTTTGCAAAGAACTCAACCCCACTCTTGGAACCACCATCAACTGCCATGCCCCTGTGAAACAATGCACCCCCAAACGTAAACCTTCAGCACCCTACTACACTGAAGAACTCGACCACAACAAAAGACCCATCAGAAAACATGAAAAGACCAGATCACAATCCCACACTGCATGCTACCTCGCCCTGCTCAAGAGATTCTGCGCCACACGCACATGACTGAGTACCACTGCCAAAGCCAGTGTAGGGTGTCACCCAAACACGTGCCCTCACAATAGACCAAAATAATGATAATGAGACCAAGAGTTTAGTTGCAAGGATAACAAACTTTCTATAAAATAAAGTATGCAAGCAAAGAACTCTGCTGCCTGGGAGCGCTCTGCCGAAAATTACATGGGCAGCACATTATAACTTACAATTGCGTCAGAAGTGACATTCTGTACGGTACAAAATCTGAGTGTGGATTGGTAGGCCCATATAGCACTGCCTGCTCCATAGGGGATACCAGGCTGCAATCGGTTGCTGCTTCCCAGTTGGTCGGGTGGCACATGGATCAGCTGGGCTCATCTCCTCAGTGAAGGTCAGGCCAAATGTTACCCCATTCCTAACTCTCTAAGCTAAACAACAGGAACTGATAATATGAGAATAATGGCAAACATAAAAATCCTTGCTTCAAGAGGGTAGTTAGATTTCTACATTCAGGGCTTCATTGATACTGGGGTCCCGCTCCCAGGTGTCTCCCCCTGGAGGTTTGATCTACAATTTATCTTCCCTAATGCCTCATGACACGGATAGGCATGTGTTGGGACTGGGACGAAAATACTGCTACAAGGGATTAAGTCTAGGGTGGGTGTTCTGGAATGGTCAATGCAAGGGGGTCAGAGGGGTATCCTCATGAAAGAGAATGAAGGGTCGAGGACTGGTGGGCTCTGGCCTGACAGGTTGGGGGTTGAGAGAGCATGGGCAGTTTAGTGGAGATAGATGGGCACTTGTGCTGGGGCCGGCTCTGGTCTCACGCTCGGCAGAGAGCACATTCAAACAAAGTTTGTAATTCTCTTCGTGCTGGACCTTGATCAGGTTTTCAAGAGCGGTAACCCATGTGAGTTTTATGATATGCTCAGTCCATATTTGCCCACATGTGTTTTCCATCCATTCTAGTCTTTAATCCGACAGGCCACGCTTTGCACATGAATGTTAAGTTTCACCCTTTATTTTCTGCGAATGTTGTTCCCACTATAGCCAGGAATGGTTCTTTGAAACATTTTGCCCCTTGTGAGGTTCAAAAGCGTTTTGTTATCCCATTTTAGTTTTACCGCCCTTCTTTTATATGGGTCCCCCAGATAAAAGCTGCAGACCAATGTATTCCTAAAACAGTCATTACTATTGAGAACACAATTGCAATGAAATTAACAACACAATCATAACGATATGCTCTAGTAGCGCTTATCCTATTCCTACTGCTATCTAACTCATCATCTGTATATCTTTGTGGTGTGAGCTCCAACATCATTGCACCTATGAAAAAAGGATAAAACAGGGCTGGCATTAATAACGTTTTAGATGGGACTAGACATAAGGGTGAAAGATGAGCGTGAGATGCACGAAAAGTGAGACAGTGAGATATAAAGAGACTTGGCGATATATATTTATACACAGAGAGGGAGAGAGTGTGAGAGAGAGAGCACTTATTACATTCAGTACATATACATTTTTTAAATGTCATGTTAACCTTCATATTTACATAGTTGCCTTGTCTTTCATATACCCAGTAATCTTTTTAAGGTACTGTAGCATTTCTCTTATCATTATTCAGTGTTTCTGGTGCTACACTGTCGTGTGCCTTTCTGACATCCGAGAGGTGAATCCAGTACCTTAACACATATACTTTGACAGTCAGGAGGGGGACAATAGATCACCTTGTAGTGTCCATGGAATCTCGGTGAGTTCCAATTTTGCACCAAACTCTGTATGTACACTAGCTCTCCAGGCATTAGTGGTTGAGCTGGACTGTCAGAGATGCAGTTGTTGTATCTGTCTGACTATCTCTGGTGAAGGGAGGGGCAAATTGTTTGGCAGTGTATCTCACTGCACATGCGAGCTGTGTCAAGTATTCTTTAAATTCCTCTCCTAATAGAGTTGCTGTTCTGTGTGCATCAGATGCTACTGGCGACAAGGGCATTTGCATACGTCTGCCAGTTACTATCTCGTGGGGGACAGGTGGTGGTCCTTCCTGGACTGGTTGCGGAGCTGGAAAAGGGCCAAGGGTAGGCAGTATACCCAATTCTTTTTTAGAGAGTGACATAGTTTAGACAACCTACTTTTGAGGAGGCCGTTGATTTTCTCGACAACTTCATTTGCTTGTGGGTGATAAATCGAGCACATTTTGTGTTTTATCCCTAGCAACAATGTCACTTCTTTGAACAGGTCGTTTACAAAGTGTGTTCCATTGTCAGATCTTATGACATCACATATGCCCCAATGAGGGAACACCTCTCTTACTATGAACTTGGCAGCACACTTCGCGTCTGGGTGGGTACAAGGTCCTACTTCCACCCATCTCGAGAAGGGACAAACCACTGCAATCAGATATCTGGCACTGTTACATCTTTCTCCCATGTTTGCATAATCAATCTGCAGCTCACAGAAGGGTCTTACAGGGTGGGGTAATGTTCCTCTTAGTGTGCTGAGAGTAATTCCTGAATTGAATACTTGACATGTTATACACTCAATCACCATCTTGTTAAGGTATTCTTGGAGATTTGGGATAAACCAATCCTCATGGAGATCGGCTGCTATGTGCTGCTTTGAAGTATGTGCTGGGAAGTGCAATTGTTTGAACGCCGCGTATAACCGTTCTACGGGCATAACAACCTTCCCTGTCATGTCTTGTCTCTACAGTACGTCAGTGGCGACTGTGTGCATCCTCTTTTGGCCCATAATTCCTGCTCTTCTGGTTGGGCTCTCTTTTGTAATTTGATTATCTGTACAATGGGTAGTGCGTTGTAACTGTCTGCTTTTTGTTCTTCTTGTTTGCTCAATAGTATGCATTCGGTACTAATGTGCACAGGGAGATGTGCTGCCTCTTTGGCTGCTGTGTCTGCAGCTGCATTTCCCAAAGATATTTTGTCATGATTATATGTATGGGCCTGCCATTTTACTAAGGCCACTATTGAGGGTTCTGCGAGGGCTTCAATTAATTTATTTAGTAGCTCTGCATGTTGAACTGGGGGACCCATCAGCTCTTCTGAACCCCCTCCTCCTCCATCTGGACAGACCAGCATGTACCGTAGTGGATACCTATGCTGTATCAGAATATATGGTCACTGCACATCCTTTTGCTGCATGCAGTGCCTCAATCAATGCTAATAGCTCTGCTGCTTGGGCAGAATAGTGCAGGGGGGAAGGGTTTCTTTACTAGTACCTCATATTCCCCATCTTGAAGTCTCACTACTGCTGCATCCACATGCTTTTCACCTGTTTTTCTGCAAATTGGTGCTGATCCATCTACAAAGTACACATCCCCTTCTTGTAGTGCGTTCTCCCCTGCTTTAAGAATATTATCCCCCCCTCATACATAGCACAATCATGCTCTTGCATATCTTTCACGGTGCATGGCTCTGTAAGGAACGTGGCTGAGTTCACTGTTTTGCAGCGTACCACATGAATATTAGGGCATGACAATATTATTTCATAAGCTGATGCCCTTTGTTTGGTGAGAGTGGACTTTGACCTTTCGAGTATGGCAAACAAGGAGTGTTAAACGTACAGGGTGACAGAGCACCCCATGACAATTGTTGAGCTCTTTTCAATAGCAAAGGCGGCAGCTGTGAGAGCCGGTTCGCAAGCGAAGTGACCCTGAATTACCGAATCGAGTGTGCCACTCTAATAGGCCAGTGGTTTGTGGCCCATGGATGTTTTTTGTGTTAACACAGCTGTCATTAGGGTCCCATTGGAATGCGAGAACAGGTATAATTCCTGTTCGTAATCAGGTGTGGCTAGGACTGGGGCTGTGCTGATCAAATCTTTGAAGCTTTCAAATGCTGTCTCCATTTCTGCTGTCTATGTTATGTGTATCTTGTCTTTCTGCGCTTCTTTCAGAACCTGCAAGAGGGGCCTTGTGTAGGCAGCATAATCCAGTATCCATGCCCTACAGTAATTGCAAATTCCGAGAAACTTCTGCATATCACTTACAGTGTGTGGTCTGGCTGAGGCCCGTACTGTTGCTGCCCTGTCGGGTATTCTCTTACCATCTTTTGAAAACAACTGGCCCAAGTTTTTCCTGTCCACTTTGTATCCTTTCTGGACGAGTAACTGGAGGAGGACAATGGAGTCTCTTCGACAACTTTCTTCACTTTCGCTGGAAACCAGGAGGTCATCCATGTACTGAATAATGGTACTCAGGACTTGAATGTTGCTGATATCTTCGTGCAATATCCTGTTAAATATGCTGGGGCTCTCGCAGTACCCTTGGGGCAATCGGTGGTGTTCTTCTCCCACCCAGTGTGAATGCTGTGAGGTATTGGGAGTTTGGATCAAGGGGCACTGAGAAGAAGGCATTCTTCAAATTGACCACAGTGAAATGAGTGGCCTGTTTTGGTATGCTGCACAAAATGGATGCATGATTTGGAACAAGAGGGAACTCAATATCGTTAAGTGGGCAGAGGTCATGTATCATATGCCATGACCCTCCCCCCCCTGTCGCTTTCTTGATAAGGGTACACAGCCTTATTGCATGGGGAGTTTAAGGGGACAATTATTCCTTGCTGAAGGAGCGCACCTAGTGTCTTCTGAATCCCTTTCTCCGCTTCTCTGGACAGTGGGTATTTCTTTATTCTGGGTAGTATCGCTCCTTGCTTCAAAGTAATCTTTACTGGGGTAACTTCTTTCAATAGGCCCACATCATGGGGATTTGTGGTCCACAGATGAGGGGGCACTTGTTGCATGTCCGTGTCATAAAAAGAAGGTGGTGCACTGACGACAGCCATGAGGGGACTTGGTACCTTTCTGTACTGTACCATTACTTCACATGGGATACATTTTTTTTTAACTTTCTTTATTGATTTTTAAACAACAATATAACGTACAGACTTTACTTACATTGCATAGCATTGACCATTCAATTTTGTCTATATCTACCACACCCCCCAATTCCACCCTCCCTTATCCCAGCCTATTGCACTACCATCATGCTCACATCTTACATCGACTTAGGGTATATTCGTACGTTATTGCACTTGGCTCAACGGGACAGTTAGCCCTCTGCCGATATCAACAGGCGATAAGGCCCCCAACTCCTGCACCATACTTTTCCAGGAGGCGAGGTCAACATTGGGTTTGTTTTGGCTCAGATGGGCCGCATCCTGCCACACTGAGGTTTACAAGAGCATACATTTTTGGAGATCGCCCCACCATAGGCGCACCTCTGGTCTCTTACGTGCTTTCCAACCCATTGCTATTCTTCAGTTCGTCAGGATATATGCGACTTATTTCAGCTTACTAACATGCTTTGCCTGTTTCGATCGCACAAAAATACCTAGTTTGTTCTGTTGCCTTACTAAAGCTAGCTACCCTTTTTGGGTTTAGATATGCCCTATGAGTTATGTACAGTTGTATTAATTGGAGCTTTGCATTCCAGGACACCTTTTTATGATAGACTAGGGCTCTGCAGCAAACCGCATCCTTTAGTTGCTATTGCAAGTCTGCCTCCCAACTGAACCTAGTTTGCCCCAGTATATCCCCACTGCATGATATTAATAACTCATACAACCTAGACACAGCATGTCCGCCCTCTGAAACTTCATAAAGCATTTCAATAGTGCTATCTTCTTGCCACACCCCATCCGTGCCCGGCCACTTCTGCTTTAACCAAGTGAGGAGTGAAGCGTGTGTCATATATATGCCTACTTCTGAGGTTAGTATGCTGAAGTCCATTAGTTTGCCTTCCTGTAATAAATCTCCCACCGTCACCACCCCCATAGGTTCCCAGTACTACTTCACATTTAATTTGAGTTGTGAGTCTTTCGCCTTCAGCGTCACTACCGGGACCTGCGGGGAATAAGGCGACTGTTTATCTAAAAAGCGACAAGCCCTGGACCTCACATGGGATACTTATTTCAAAAATGATTTCCCCATCACTATTGTCATCAGTGAACAGTTCTTCATCAATTAGCTCATGTGATGGTATGTTTGGGTCAATACACAACACTGTGCGCCACTCACATCCATGTATATCCATCCCTATTGCCACTATTCTTTTTGCAGATACTTGCTCGCCCTCTAGATCTAAAGACAAAATTGTACCAGCAACCATTTCGGGGGCAGCTACAGGGTGGAACACAAAATCAGAGGGCACTCCCCATTCTTTCCTAGTGAGCTTGGGTACTGCTCTAGCCAGAACCCTGATCCTGTACATGAACATGTCAGGATTTACTGGTATGCCCTCACCTTCAATTCATTGGCCGTGGTGTGGATCAACAGCATTGCTCTAAGGGGGCACATGCCTGGGGTGGAGCAGACAGTCCTGTGATCGGTGAATGATATGGTCATGTTTAATTTGCTAAGCCAATCTCACCTCAATAAATGGACTGGGGAACTTTCATTATAAAGTAGAGGTGCCCGTGTTATTTTTTCCCCCTATCTTGACATCCAAATCTTCTGTGAAAGGAACCATTACTACAGCCATAGAGAACCCTTGCGTTTCGAGATTTTGACCAGATAACGTAAAATCACCTTCACATATACATGATGTCTCAGCCCCTGAGTCCACCATAAAGATGAACTGTTTGTTCCCAATCTCTGCCCCCACCAGTGGTTCTTCTTCTGAATACAGGGTAGTGGATAGGACTGGACATGCAAGTGCTCTCTGTGGGCTGTACTAGTTGGGGTGAGTGTCTGTCCCTAGGCAAGAGAAAATATTCTCACTTAGCACACACGCTCCTTGATAAGGTGGTAGTGTGCTGTTTGGGGTGGTAGCGAAAGGATTGTTATGCCGTTGGGCCATCTGATTGGGGCAGTTTTGCTGCGATTACATTTTGTGCGGGGGGTGATGGTGTGTATTATGACCAGGTGGTGGAGGGGGTTGCTGTTCATACTGTTGATTCTGTTCGTACCCTCCTTGTGGCAGTCCGTGTGGGCCCCAGGATGGGGGTGCCCACACTGGGGTTGATTGTAATAAGGCTGGTTATAATGATAGTTCCCTCCTTGCCTGCTGCAGACTCCTGTGAAAAGTGGCCGGCATTGCCCTGGATTCCCCCCTCTGGGCCCTTGCCCCCTGAATCCCCTCCTCTCTGTCCCCGGGACCCACCTCGTCCTCTTCCGGGTCTTCCTTGCCATTGAGGTCCCATGTACTGTTGTTCTCCCCTCTGCTCCTGCCCGTTGTCTGTCCATACTGCAGCCATCCTTGCCTGTGTTGCTACAGAAACACCTCCCTCCTCCCCTGGCTGCTCTGAGGGCAGAGCTGCTGTAACTGCTGCGACCTTCCCCAATTCCGTCTGCACTAGTTTTGCTTCTTCTAATCTCCTCTGAATTGTTTCCTTCTCCCTTTCTTTGATCCTCCTACAGTGGTGTACTATAATGCTCTGAATCTCAGGCCAGCCCTTGGCTTCTATCCTGGCAATTTTATCAAGGGCCTTCTGTACTTCCTTTGGGAGGCCTTGCTTAATTATGAAGTAAAATAGGGAGGTAGACTGGTCCCACGCGGTACCTGTCTCCGTGCACCACATCTCCTGCACCCGAAGAATGAACTGCGCACCATCTTCCTCATCCCCCATAGTGCACTGCATTATGGAATGTAAATCGGGGGTATCTGGGAAGGTCCTACGCAGGGCATCCCATACCTGCGCCCGAACATTATTGAATGATGCCCCATCATGAGTGTCGTTACTCATCGTCACACCCGGGAAACCTGCCTTTACCCACATGGTGTCTGCTTGATCTCCTACCGCAGACACCAAGAGACTCTTAATATCTCATACCGCCAGGGGCACACCGGCTGTGTTTTTCTCAAAGGCGTAAATCCATTTTCCCGTTCCCGCCGTAAGTGGGGGAAGGGACTTGAGGGGCTGCCTGCTCCCTTATGGATAAGGGGCATTTGTAGTTTTGATTTGACCTTCCTGCTGTTCAACTTTGTTCCTTTCTTTTTTGCTAAAGCCATCCTTCCCATTCTGTTTTGGAGCCTCCCCTCCCATATCCCTGCCACCCTGGGGGTGGCCACCTGCACCTGCTGTATCCCTCCCACAGCACCTTCTTCGGATTCATCAAAATCACTCCAGTACTCTTCGTCCCTTACCAATGCCGCAGTGTCCTACCCCAAACTATCAATTTCCCCTTCTCACTCTACTTGCACTGCCCGTATGGGCGCACTGTCAATCCTAAAGATGAAGTCTCCCGATTTCCATTCATCTTCAGGTATGGGAGGGGGGCCTTTTAGGGGTTCCTCCCTCAGATACCCGTGCTGCTTTGCATACTGCTCGTAATCAGGCCAGTTTGGTACGGGTTGTGGTTAATGCTACCTCAAGATCTTGTGTACTTACTCCGGTGTGAGCAGGGGGTGGTGGTAGATAGGTCATATGGAGGGGGTGGGCCGTACTTGGGGTAATTATAGTGCTCTCCTCTGATACATACATTGGATTGTTGGACCTTCCGCTGACCTTGTGAGTAATGGATAAATCTTCTTGGGCTCCTGCTCCCCTGTCTCTATATCTCTCCCGTCTCCCCCCACCATTGTCTGTGTTTCCAGCCCTTTCTCCCTTTTAATTGTGGCAGGAGTTTCTTTGAAAATCTTCACAAATCTAACACTTCCCTCCTGTTTTGAAGCTGCTTCCCCTTATATTTTGCTGTCAATAATGTGATCAGATGTTCTAGTGTCCCCTTATTAAAAGACCCATCCTCTGGCCAAGCATGTGATGGTCCCTCCCCCTTTGTCTTAGTTACCCACTGATTATGGTATTTTTTTATTTTCTCACTATACAGAGGGAGATGATTACAAATATGGGGCAGTGCAGTATCATCCACATTACTGAGGACCTTTCACATTTTGTGTACTGTTCCCCCAACTCTTGTAGGCCCCTATCTTCCACTCCCCCTTTTTGTTATACCAGAGGCCTTCTTTCTGGAACTGTCAATGATGTCTTATAACATCTATCCATAACATCACAATATACAATACATGCAAAGAACATGAAACAGTTGACAAACCAACAAAAAATGAATAAAAAACAATGAACACAAAACATATACCCCGTTCCTCCTTTTTGTAGAGCATATTCACTTCCTCACTTACTCGTCATTCACATCACACCTGCCCCTGCTTGGGCCTTCCTCCACTTATATAAAAACACTGAACACAATAAGCTAAAATAACAAGCTTAAAACAACAACCATTACTTATTCCCAAGCCCTCTAATTATATGGGGCACCTACTTTTATCTCCTTATTCACTACACTGGTCGGGACAGTGCACCACAGCACTACCTTCCACCCCCCCTTTTGGAACTAGGTTCCCGTATCTCCTCTGTATTTTCACCTTGTCTCTCTTATAAAAAAAACGAAGGGCAATAAAATAGAAAAAGCGCTTCACTTCACACAATCACACTATTCATTCACATTCAACCTTTGCATGTTCCCTTCACTCATACCGCTCTATATCCCCCACATCCCAACATTTGTTTTGCCTTGCAATTTATACTCACATGCCCGTGTTCTTCCAAGAGCCTCCGTTCACGGTCTATCCACAACGTCTAGGCCTCTCCCTGGGGCTGCACCCGGCTCAGGCTAGCAGCAGGGTATTCGCAAAGCCGGACCCCACAAGAACCTTTTTCTTCTGCGTATGTGTTTTTTGGGGACTGGTCAGCCGTAGGCGGGGGCGGCCTTGCACGAGAAGCCCTGGATCTTGACGCACGTATGGGTGTCTCGAGGAAATCACGCTAAGGGGGTCACCAAATGAAGGTGGGCACCCAAACATGCATCCTCACAATAGACCAACACAATGATAAGAGAATGGGACCAAGACATAAGTTGCAAGGATAACAAACTTGATATAAAAGCAAAGAACTCTGTTGCCAGAGAGCGCTCTGCCTAAAATTACACGGGCAGCACATTATAAGTTACAATTGCGTCAGAAGTGACATCATTCTGTATGGTACAAAATCTGAGTGTGGATTGGTAGGCCCGTATAGCACAGCCTGCTCTATAGGGGATGTCAGGCTGCAATTGGTTGCTGCTTCCCAGTTTGTCTGGTGGCACGTGGGTCAGCTGGGCTCATCTCCTCAGTGAAGATCAGGGCAATGTAACACAATCCTAACTGTCTAAGCTAAACAACAGGAACTGATAACATGAGAATAAGGGCAAACATAAAAATCCTTGTTTCAAGGGGGTATTTACAAAAGGTGGGCTAATGTATTGGCAATTTCTGACCTATACATTCATGGCTTCATTGATACTTGAGTCCCCCTCCCAGGTGTTTGCCCCTGGAGGTTTGATCTACAATTTTGTTCCCTAATGCCTTATGAAACGGATAGACGTGTTGGGACTAGGAGAAATATACTGCTGCAAGGGATTAAGTCTATGGTGGATGTTCTGGAATGGTCAATGCGAGAGGGTCAGATGGGTATCATCATGAAAGAGAGTGAAGGGTCGAGGACTGGTGGGCTCTGGCCTGGCTGGGTGGGGATTTAGAGAGTATGGGCAGTTTAGTGGAGATGGGTGGGCACTTGTGCTGGGGCCAGCTCGGGTCTCACGCTCGGCAGAGAGCACATTCTGTGGAAGTGATACTAAACAATTACAACAATAAATGGCTGGACTTCCATGAGAACAAGGCTCACGCAGAGCTGGCAGGCGGTGGCAATTTCTGGGGCCATCTGTGTGAGGTGCTGGAGAAGGGAGAGCTGAGTTTACAGAGGGATGATTTCTGGGCCTAGTAAAAAGACGGTGTCTGCTCCAATACAAAATGGGGTCTGTTGTCAGGCTGTAAGCTAAATATGCGTGTAAATCTCTGTTTATATCATAAGACAACATGCCATGTGGGTGGGTGCCTCTCCCGCCTTGGCCTACACATGATCTATTTACAGTGGGAATGGCGAGGGGGGTGGGATAGAACCATCTCCTTCCCAACTCCAGCTACTGCCAGGACACCATAGTCAACAGCAAAAGAAAGGTTTATAGTGATTATTTCGACAGCCATAGTTTTGAATGGCAAAGTTTTGACAACAAATGCGTAGAAAAAATGCATTTATTTTTAACAGGGGGTCCCCACCAGACCATGTTTTTCTACCCCTTAGCACCCATTTTAGTAAAAAAAAAAACTTTACCCACAAAAAAATGCATTCTATCGATGCATTTTTGTCAAAACCTTTGGCATTCGAAACTTTTTTTTAAAACAATGCCTGCATACCAAAAGCAACACCTTCTTCAAAGCCACCAAGCATTTCATCAATCCTCTCCCCGACCCACCTGTACAGCACTCCAACCACAAATACACTGGCATCAAGTCTTACTTCATCAGCATGATCAGCAAGATCTGCCAACACATAGACACCAGCGCCAAAACTGACAGCACACCACACATCCCATCTTGCGAAACCAATGCTAAAGGCCAAAATGACAAGACACCATGGAAGACCCGACTGCCATCCTAGCATTCCCCAAGGCCACATCATATGTGGTCGACATTCTACCTGCCTCCATACCCAAGACTTTTCAGATGCACTCCTCCCTTATCTGGAAATCATGCACAGCTTCCTCACTCAAAGCAACATCCCCATGGCGATCGGATCATGACTAATCCTCCCGCTTCTCAAGAAACTAACACTGGAACCCTACAACAACAGCACAAAAACAGCTACCATGATTGATGATGCCTTTAACAGCCTTGTCCATGCACATCCTTGCCTCCTGGTTATCCTCCACTCTCAGCTGTGTTGGACGCAGTAGACCACATGACTGTCACCAACATTCTGCATTGCCACGTGGGGATCAGAAAGACTTTCCCGCACTTGTTCACAGCTGTCCTTGCCAACTGCCACAAATTAATACTAATGGATACATCTAGATCACCAACTCTATCCATCACCCTTGGAGTCTGGCAAGGATCCATCCTCTCTCCATTGATGGACAACTGTAATCGAGTGATAGGGGAACTATTATCAGACTCCCAGTCTACATTCAAGTGGCACTGGACCGTGGAAATCCCCTGCACCAGAAACGGAAGACCGAGCCATAAGACGTTTTACTGTCTTTATTACAAATTCAATGAGAGGGATCTCAGTATGAACAATGCAGTATTCTCCAAACGCTCTTGGTTGCCCGGCATCTGTCATCCAGTTTTGTTAATGTATGACATCGCAAAGCAAGGTTACTGTTACGCTCACCTGGTTCCCCGGGGACGCCAACCAGCAGTTGGGACTCAGGTATCCTTCTCTGCGGTTCCCAGGTGTGACCAGCGGGAGGGTTCTGCCTGGAATACAGGTGGGCAATGTTCAAGACTGGGCAACTGGGGTAAACAGCCCCCCACCACCCCGTATACCTGCAGCCTCTCTGGACCTCTCCTCACCTTGTTTTTAATGCAGGTGTGTTCTCCGTCCTGCCTTCTTGGCAGGGGCACGTTGTGCTTGGTGGGTGATTGCGATCAAGTTACTTCACTGATGCCGGCCCGCTTTGAGTCTTTCGGGTAGGTCTTATTGCTGTGGTATATTGTTGTCCTTGCATGCCTTTTTGGTTTAACTAATGTCTTTTCTCTTCCTTAGGTGCACGGAAGTCCAATATGTGGCATAGACTGAATTGGGTCTCGCCGGTAAGTAATGCCGTTTTTAGAGCGCCTTGATGCGGTGAGTAGGCGCTAAGCGCAGCGCTATGATGCCTTGCCTTTTGCTAACCTGTTGCTTGTCTTCCCCACAGGTCGCCGTGCTCATCCGGTGCATGGAATTCCTGAGGCAATGCTGGTTGAGGAGCGGCTTGCGAGGTAAGCTTTTCGGCACTGTTCGTTAAATTGTTAAAATGTCCAATGCCTTGCTTCTTCCTTTTTTACAGATCCGTCGGTTCGGGAGAAGCGCTGGTTCTGGGATGCTGATTGCAAGAGCCGTGGACAGCTAACGATTAAATTACAGGTAAGCTGCTGCTGCTAACGATGTCCTTTTCCTCCTTAACAGATGCTGTTCTTCCGAGGTTTGCAGGTGCAGCTGAACACGGTGAGCATCACATTGCAGAATTGCAAAGTAACGCGAAGCGTGTTATCCCAGTCGGGTGTGGTTTAAATAGCTTCAAGAAAGTTGTCCAGGTAAAATAGTTCCTATGGTACCACACCCAAAAATACTATACCACATAGCTTGGTCCCAAGGAGCCAAGCTATGTGGATGCATCCATGTTGATTGGCATTGAAATAAAGTAGTTCCCAATATAAGTCCTTTATCAAGTATGAGCCTGGCGCCAAAGGTGCCAGGACTGGCCCCAAGAAGGCCTAGGCCAAGGATCCCTGGTTTTAGTGGAGACCCGAGTCAAGACCCTACCTGGCCCATGGGCTTGCCAGGGGGTCTTCTGGCTGGGGGTCGTGATAGCACTCTTCCCCCCCGCCCCCCAAGGCCCCTCTCAAGGTGTTCCTCCTGTCCTGCCCGGGTTTAGTTGGGAAGTTTCGATGATAGTTTTTGATCAGACGTGGCGCATGAACGTTTTCACAGGGTTCCCAGGATCTATCTTGGGGTCCAAATCCTTTCCAATCAATTAGATAGTATAGCTTCCCCCTTGAGTACTTAGAATCCAGTATGCCTTTAACTTCGAATTCTGGTTCTCCATTAACAAGAATGGGTTTCGGTGGTGTTCCAATCCGTGTACCAGGCTGCATTGGTTTTAAAAGGGACACATGAAATACCGGGTGGATGTGTAGATTGGATGGTAAATCTAATTTGACGGCCGCTGGATTAATAATCGCCTTGATGGTGTAGGGTCCTAAGTACCTGGGTTGAAAGGTTCGGGTTCCTTTGATGGGTATAAACCTGGCGGCCAGCCAAACCTTGTCCCCTTCTTGATAGTCTGGAGCCTTTTTCCTGTGTTGGTCGGCAAATTGTTTTTGCTTGTCTTTGGCGCAAATTAGATGTTCTTTGGCCTTTTTGAAAGCCTGAGTGATGTTGGTGTGAAGGGTCTTTACTGCTGGCATTTCCAAGCTGGTTGGGAGATCCAGTTCTGAGATACGTGGGTGTCTACCATATAGGGTGTAAAAGGGTATTTGTCCGGTACTGGAATGCAAGGAGTTGTTATATGCGTACTCGGCTATCCATAGTAAGTCCTTCCAGTCTCTTAATTCATGGTGCAACATGTATCGTAGGTATTGCTCAAGGGTCTGGTTGGCCCATGGGCTTGCCAGGGGTTCTTCTGAATGGGGGTCGTGACAGTTACATCCCAAAAACCTAACGGGTAGGGATTGGTTAGTGAGGTGAACTGTATAGACATTCTATAATGGGTTACAATGGGTTACTATGATTATTGGGTGAGCCATATCTAGTGGCTCCTCCTGAAAACCTCTCTACATGTAACAAATACAAAGTTTCAGGTTAGTGTAAGGTGGTTGGCCAGTGCAACACAGTGTAAGCTTATCGTGGAAGGTGGATAGAGATTGGACAGAAAGGGTATTCTCACCCTTGGAGCCTTGGATAAGGTACCAGGCCAAGTGCAACTATTCAAGGTAATGGGAACAACCCCGAAGGTGCTGCATGTTCTCAATAAGTTACCTTCTCTGATCACCTAGGCCGTGAGACAGAACATTCGACTTTGAACCTGTGTTACCTTTGCATCTCACTGCCTTCAGTTCGATGGGAACAGTCCTCTTAGTCTGGCTCGAATTAATAGGCTCTGTCTTCCAGGTTCAGGTCACGTGGGTGAGGACCACAAAATGGACTTCTCTTGCTTGCAATTGTGGGGATTTTCAGCTTGTATTTGCTGCAAGTGTCCTGTCCTTCTTGTTAACTTGACGCCTTGTGTCCCAGTGTCCTTGGCAAGGCTGTGCATGGTAGCTGCGCTGGGAGCCTGGTCTGCACACTTCAGCGGGATCAGCCTGTCAGCTTTCTCTGTGTTCGCAAACTCTCTCTGCTTCTACCATTTCACTCCAATGTACCTGGGGCTTCCATCTTTATTTGCATGGCTGCCCATGTTAGCTGCGTTTAAGTGTCAGCAAGCAGTTCATGTGTATTCTCGTGCATCACGTGGTTTCTGCATAGTGAAAGGTATATGTGTGTCAGTCCTCTAGCTATGTGAGTCATAAGTATATTCTCCATGTCTACCAGCAATAAAGCTAAATATCTACTTAACTTTGTGCATGGATGCCTATTTGCTTCTTGTCTAACACATCTATGTCATGATGTCAGTCGTGTCCTCATTGGCTGTCTGTGGTTATAGTCAGTCGACTTGCTCCATCAATTGCAGGCTCGTCTCGTCTATACCATCATCAGGATCATGTCTGAATTACTGTCTGAGGGAATAGTGTTTCTCACAGCTACAATACATCAATGATGGGGAGGAAGGCCCAGGAGCGATGTATGTCTCTCGTTTCTATGTCGCCGGGCTGAGAGCAGGATGGATGCAACTAGGGCCATGTTTAGGTCTCTCTCTTCAAACCCCCTCTGGTCAACAGGTCAACCACGCTTCCTAGACTGTTCTCCCTGTTCAAATACAGCTTTGGGATCCATACCTTTGCCACTCCTCCCAAATGTCAGCATATAGCAACAATCTCAATCGGGCTTGCACAACACCCATTTCCCCCAATAATTGCATAGATCTGGGGGAATGGAGAACCTTGTGCCTGGCGGGAACAACGGACACTGCTTCAAGTGTGATTGCAGTATGCCAAACGTCTGTGTCTCTCTGTCTGTTTTCGTCTCTACATCCAGTAGTATTTTCATCCCTATTGTCTTTTCAGTAGTCTTCTTGCATTGCGCTATAGCTACTCTGATAACGCAAAAGGCAAATACTACTAGAACTAAGGCCGCTATATGCCCCTTCAGTCCACTAGCCATCCATGATGGTATCCAGGAAAAGATGTATGCCAGCCAATCTTCATCATCTTCTGTTCGTTCTGTCAATGCCTCAATTTTAGCATGCAGGTCTGATAATTGCATGATTGCCTCTGCTAGTGTTCCATTCTCTCCATTGTGGGAAGGCACGTATGTACCGCAGGAATCCCCGATCTTGGTGCAAACGCCTCCCTCGATAGCTGTGAGGAGATCCAGAATGTATCTGTTCTGTAGGGTCATCAGTCTGACCGATCTCAACTCTTCTTTGATAGTGTTGAACCCCTTGACGGTCGAGTTTATTGTCTCCAGTAATTCCCATCTAGTGATCTGGAGCCATTTGGCATTCGAGCTGGCCTGAAATCCTGGAATAAACGACACAAAGAACATTTCAGTTCTGCTGAACAGTCTATGCTCTGGTGGTATTGCGTCTAATGCTGCTTCCCTCCTTGTCGAAATGTAGTTTCCTCTCTTCACTCTTATTCTTATTAGCTCCACAGATCTTTTCTCCCTTTGGTGTGTGTTCATTTTGAAGGAATCCATCTACGTGTATGTCTTTTCGAGGCACTACTAATGCTGGAGTGTTCAACCGCATTAGAGAGCATATTCCTCCCCAATTTGGCGGTAGTTACATGCATGCCTTGCATCCGCAGGCCCAGTAGTGATCCATTAGCACTACAGTACCAACCTTCATGCCTGGTATCTTCGATATTCGTTTGCATCCTCTATTTTCTCCAACTTTTACTGGACCGTCATTTTGGAAACATATGGAAGCATTCTCGAGTGGTATAATTGGCATAGAACCTGCTTCAATCTCCACCCAGGTGAACAGCTTTGCACTTGCTGCCCATTCCTTGAGGCAATTGTAATTTTCCTTCTGTGCCACTTCTACTGGAACTGTCAGGAGTGCGTGTTCTTTGCACCCTACCATCCCTTCCTTCCTTCCCCTGTGAATGTATCTGTATACTAGCAGCTGAGGTCTTTCCCAGCATCCTGGCATCCCTCCTATCTCTCTTTGTCCCGTCTTTGGGCATTGCAACTCCGTTTGTGTCACTATTCTGGTTTCTCCTTTGGGCCATTAGGAATGTACTCTATTGTCTTGTCAGTGCTCCAATAGTCATCTATCATTTATTTAGTTTTGATATAGCTATCTTTATATGGGAACTTCTTCTGCGGCATCCATCTTAGGGTGGGCCACCTCCCTTGGAATCCGCCTCTTGTGCAGAGCGATAGGTGCATGAGGCGCTGTGCTCTAGCTGTTGGGATTTCTGTTTCTATGAATGTTCTGAAAGTACTCGTGGCATAGGGAATGAGAGCACACATAGCAGCTCTCCTTTGTTGTCTCTCTGCCCACCATGGTCATGTGGTGATACCACACGTTGTTAGACACGTGGGCTAAATCTGCTAGGTATGTGTTTACGTGTTCGAAATCTATAACTGCGCTTCGTCTGAGTCTCTTCTTAGGCAGCGCTGGTCATCTGCCCAGATATGGCCTCAGTAAGAGCAGGAATAGGGGTTGTGTTCGTAGGTACCAAGCGTGTGCATGAGACAATACAATCTTTTGTAGTGTAAAGAGGTAGAGACAGTGGAAGGCAAATAATATCAACACAATAGATCTTGCTGCAACACTACTTTCTGCAAAGCTGGGTGTCTTTTATATTGTCCTCAGAGTCCATGAGACCATTTGAAAAAGTCTTTGAAATGCATTATTATTGTTTTGTTATGTTAATCAAGCTCTTCTGCGGTAATACTGAGCCAGTGCAGCAAGAAACACGCAATGCAATAACGGGTATAATGCCTTCTGTTACTGCTGGGTAAGTATGTGCCACGTAAAGAAGGAAAGCATAAAAGAACACAGTGGATGGTATCATTGGTCCAGATGTTGCGAGAAGATTAGAAAAGTGCGTCTCAAAGTTGTGCAGGTATAGAATTATTTGCCACAAAGCAGTACTAACTTTCACGATGATTACCTAGTGTGAAGAAATGACAGTGTTCCTAATCTAGCTTTTCATTTTGCTCTTGCCTAGCTCTAGTCCTTGGTCGCGTTTCTATCTGCCAAGGTGTTTCTTCTTGTTCTTCTTCTTGCACCAACTCGTCTGCGTGTTGGGCTGGGCTAGGGAGGTCTCACATCTGCTATCACCAAGACCGTTCCATGCCTTTTTCCCTATTAACTTAACAGCCTTCTCAGTTGCTTGTTCTACAGAATAGCAACACTCAAACCTGGGCTTGTACCAGGACCGGACAAAATTACAGAGAAGAACTCGGTCTCCCAGATAAAGAGGTGGTTGCTCAAGCAGTTCAGAGTCTTTTACTGGTGCGTTGTCCCGCTCATCCCTCTTTGACCTCCCACGCAAAGATGATTGAAGCTGTTGAGAGATAAATGAAGCACTAGCGATCATTGAAGCAGGATATTCATGCATTTCATCACCTAGGACAGTGGCAGTACTTTGGGCGTCTGTCAACGCTCTAGTAGAAGGAGCAAGCGGGAGTCGCATGCGTCGCCCTGTCACCACCTCATGAGGTATTAAATGGTGGTCGGATCCTGGTTGATTTGCGCAATGCGAACAAGGCTAAGGGCAGACAATGCAGCCATCCCTTCTTTAGTGTTGCTTTTATTTTGGCTATTTTTTCCTTGAGCAGGCTATTGAGGTGTTGACAAATTCCGTTCTCTTGCGGGTGATGAGTGCAGGAAAACTTATGCTTAATTGCCAGCAGGGCTGTGATGTGCTCAAAAACGTTGTTTACAAAGTGAGGCCCATTGTCTTAACGCAGACCTCGCACACCCCCCATCGTGGGAACACCTCTCTGATCAGAAATTTTGCCTCACTGAGGTCCGCAGGAAAGGTCTGTCCTTCCTCTCCAATTGGGTGGACCTCTCATCCTCTCTCCTGGCCTCAACCACTCAACTCTTCCTCTGAGACCTCAACATCCACCTGGATGCTTCCTGTCCCGCCACAGAACTCTTTCGCGACCTCTGCGACTCTCTCTCTCTCTCTCTATTCTTCCCTCTGGCCCGACTCACTCTGCAGGGCACACTCTCAATGTTCTGATCTCCTCAGACCTCCCCATCTCTAACCCTCTCACCACTCCTCTCTCCTGGAGTGACCACTTTCTCCTCTCCTCTTATCTCTCTCTCTCTCTCCCTCGCTCTACCCCTGCGGCCAAGCCTACCCCCACATTGCCACCTACCTTCTCAGTCATTCGACCCATGCAGTGTGTGTCAGTTGAGGCTTTCACTGCCTCTTTCTCTCCCCCTCCTGTACCCCTGGCTGGCTCACACCCTGACACAGCCCTTTCCATGCTCCACTCTGCTATCTCCGATACTATCGATGCACTTGTCCCTGTCATGAGGATCTGCATGAAGCGTAAAGCCAAGTGTAACTCCTGGTACGACTCAGATCTCGTCACCCTTAAAAGCAAGTGTAGGGTGGCTGAGAGGATATGGTTGGCATCATGTACATCCTCTGACAAACTGGCCTGTCATCTGCTCAAAAGGCAATACTGACTCTGTCCTCACTAAGAAGAGAGCTCACATACAAGCCCACGTTTCTGCAGCACCTAACAACTCAGCCGAACACTTTAAAATCTGCAAGGAGCTGGCCAATCCTGCAGCAGTCTCCTACCTCTCCTGCTCCTTCCCGGGCCCTCTGTACAGCCCTGGCTTCCCACTTAATTTCAAAAACCCTGGTCATCCTGTCGCTTCTCCCTTCAGTCTTCCCTCTTCCTCCGGCCCCCCTGCGGCCGTAACCCTCCCTTCTCTGCCTCTCCTCTCCTGACGAGGTTTCTAGACAAGTCCAGTCTATGAAAACCTCATAAAAACAGGTTCTTTCCTGACTTCTTCAATCACTCTTTTGCCTCTGGAACCTTCCCCTCCCCCTGAAGCACTCTCTTGTGCACCCTCTTCTCAAGAATCCCTCAGCTGACTCTTCTGGCCAACTATCACTCGATCTCTATCACTCCTTTCCTGGGCAAACTCCTGGAAATGCTGGGTATCTCCGAGCTTAATCTTCACACTGAATCTGTTGGCTGTCTCCATGACCATCAGTCTGGCTTCAGAGCAGCCAGAAGCACAGAAACTGGTATCCTGAACCTCCGTGAAGACCTGCTCTCTAACCTGGATTCTAATCTCCCCTCTTTCCTCATCCTACTTGATCTACCCTCTGCCTTTGACACGGTCAACCATGCCATCTTGCACAACTGACTCCGTGATAACCTAGGCATCACTGATCAGGCTCTGGCCTGGCTGACATCTTTCCTCTGTGACCAACCCTCCCAGGTCCAACTTGAGTCCTTCTCCTTTATCTCTCTCTCCACCTCTGGTGTTCCCCAGGGGTCTAACCTTTCTCCCTGGTTGTTCAACCAATACTTGGCACCTCTCGGCCAGCGCATTGCTGCTCTCTGCTGCAACTTCCAGTGCTATGCGGATGACACCTATCTCGCTTTCAGGCTTCCCTCTGCCACCTCCTCTCCTTCTCTCATCCTGGTGTGTCTGTCTGCAATCCAAGAGTAGTACACCGCCAAGGATCTCTGCCTGAATGCCAGCAAGACGGAGATACTCCTCATCGGCACACCTGCCCCTCTTTCCCTGCACTTTCGCTGGCCACTTTTGGCCCTTTTCCTGCTCCCGTCTGTGAGGCTAAGACCCTCAGGGGTATCTTCGACTCCTCACTCTCTTCTCTCCTCAAATCTCCAACGTCTCTAAGAAGTCAAACTACCAACTGCACCTCCTCCAGAAGCTCACGGTCTCAGGGGCGCTGGTTCTCTCTAGGCTTAACTACTGTAACAGCCTCTTTTTAAATCTGCCTGCCTCTACTCTCTGTCCTCTGCAACTCATCTAGAACAGGACTGCGAGACTTGTCCTTGCCCTCAAGTCCAGGGATCGTATCTCTCCAGCACTGAAATCTCTCCATTGGCTCCCAGTGGCTGCAAGGATCAAATTCAAGACCCTTTGCATTGTCCATAAGGCCGTCTGGGGCTTGGGACCAAAATATCTCAAGCTCTCTCTTCTGAAATATCTTCTTATTCGAGCTCTTCGCTTCTCCACCTCCAACTCCTTGAGGGTCAATTGCTTTTCCAAGCAACATGCTGGGGGCAGATCTCTCTCTTCGGCTGGCGCCTCTCTCTGGAACAGCCTACCAGCCTCTCTGAAACTTGAGCAGAACCATCTTCGGTTCCGGAAGCAGCTCAAGACTTTCCTCTTTGCTTCTGCCTTCTCTACCCCTCTTCCCTGCTGATCTGTCTGATACTGCACTTGATACCTGGCTACCCTCTGAACCACGGGCCCAGGTCCCAGTCCTCCCAGTTATACACCTGCACTGCTGCCTGGCAACCCTGCACTTGGGCCTGTATCTGCAACCCTTCTGTCCCCCTATCTGCACTATCTAACACTTGCTGTCTGCACTTAACACCTGCACTGCCACCAGCTGGCCGCACTTCTTGTTTTTCGATGTTTCAATCCTATGTTTTGCACTTGCTCCTCCTCCCCTTTCCCTGGCACTTCTCCCATTTCCTCTCCCCTGCACTTGCGCAATCTGTGTCACTGGGCCTAGTAAGATCGTTGTCTTGTCCCCCTTTGTTCCCCTCCCATGCCTCGTCACGTGTTAAAACACTTGTGTATAAGCGCATTATAGATAAAATACGATCATGCATCTTTACCCTTGACAGACTTGGATCGTATCCCCATAATCTACGTTCTGATGTTGGAATGGCTCATTAGGTTGCAGTATTGCTCCTTGCACTACTCTCAATGTGTGACCTGCATTACATTTTTTAAATATTATACATGAGTCTATAAAGGTGGTGATAAATTCTGCCATGTTGGGACAGAACCAATCTTCCCCAATATGTGCAGCAAGAACATCCATACTGAGGTGAGTGGGGTAGTGGAGCTGCGCAATCTGCAACAATGCCATGGGAATCACCAGCTTCCCTGTACCCTCCTGCCGCCACAGTGCATCTGTAGGGGATATCAAACAACCTGTTATATCTTGACAACCAATTAGCCACTGTGGCACAAATTTGTAGCAGTCTATAGAAAAAAGGAACTTGCCTGCTCTTCTTGGAAGTCTTGGATGGTGAAATGGAGTAAATGGTTCAAGGCCCAGAAGCTTCTTCAGAGAAAAAGAACTGAGGAGAAACTCCTTGGGCAAAGCCCAAAGAAAAATGAGGGAAAAACCCTGTGCAGGTGTTCTTGCTCCCCAAGATGAGTAGATAGTAAGGCAAGGCTGATTGGTCCGGGATGCGCTATATCCGTGTGCTGATGTCTGTCTGCGGAATTCCAGCACTGACAGGATACAAAAAACGATGAACTTGGTAGCAACAGCAAAGCGGAGAGCGAATGCATCAGGGAGCAAATGGAGTGAGAGCAGCGGCTAAAGCTGAGGAAGCTGTGTAATGAGAATGGCTGTTGGAGGCTGCAGTAAGCAAAGGGAGGAAGAGCGCAGCTGCTGCGCAGTAAAGCCAGAAAGAGAAAAGCTGCAGTTGGAGTCAAAGGAGGGCTTAGGGCAACAGGCAGCAGAAGTAGGGCTACAGTGGGAATCCAGCAAAGGAAACAGAGACGAGCTGGAAGAGCACAAGAGGGTAGAAGGAGAAGCCAGTAGAGCTCTGAAGGGCCAGCAAAGGAAAGGAGAAATGGAGCGGGAGGCCAAAGGAGAAAGGGCAAAGCGGAAGCTCGAGCGAGAGGCTAGCAAAAGGCAGAGGAAAAAACTAGCGTTAATGCTGGAAAAGGATATGAAGCAACGCACAGCTCTTACCATCTGCTCCGCTTATGAAGCCTATGCATAACTGTAAGCGTCTCTTTCCGAGCAAGGCTCAGTGTTGCCATTGTGTGGAACAACTAGATCGCTAGGTTTGCAAAGCCAGTGAGGACCCATTCTCCGCCATCTTGAGTGAGTAGACCAGCCATAAGGATGTCTCCGATGCCAATGTTGCCACAAGGACCATGAAGATAGGGAATTCCTCACACAACCTCTATTCACCTTCAATTCTTTCTCTTCTATCAGTGCTCGCCCCTGAACTCTACTGTTAGGTTAATGGGTAATGAGCTTTACCTGTCTCTCAATGTCAAGCTGAGCGCGCATTTGCATGTGTAAGGTGGGGTGTCAAACTCATTTATTTCAGTAAAGTATGCTGCTCACTTTGCTTCTGTGTCGGCGGCTTTGTTGCCCTGGGAGATCACGTTTTCTCCTCCTGGTGTGTGCTTTCTACTTCACGACTGCTATAGCTGATGGGAGTTGTAGTGTGTTTGAGTCTGGCCCATAGGGGCGCGTGCTGAACCGGTGTGCCTTCAGCATGTCGATAGCCCCTCCTTTTCCAACGTGACAGTCCTGAATGTACTGGTGACGTCACGTAGGCGGAGTCAGAGTACACATTGATCTCCTCATCCTTATGCGATTCTAATGCCATTAAAAGAGCTACTAATTCTGCCACTTGCACTGAAAAATGTAAAGGCAATTTCGCGCTTGCCACTACTGCTTGGGTTTATTTTCATTACTACCGTCCCAGTATGTCTTTCCCCGTCATCTGGTCTATGGTCGAAGACCCATCAATAAAGATTACTCCCTCCCCCCCCTCCTTCGAGGGCATTCGCTCCTCCCCTGGGGATGTGATCACAGTGTTCTGTGTACATGATACAGTTGTGTACATAGTCTCCCTCCTCTACTGGTTCTGCTATAAATGTCGCTCGGTTTAGAATTTTGCATCTTACTACTTTTATCGCCGGATTCGCGATAATCATCTTGTATACTGACACTCTCTGTGTGGTCAGTGTGCTCTTTGGCTTTTTCGAGTATGGCAAAAAGGGCAGGCTCCACGTAAAGGGTGGTGCTACAGCCCATTGTGACGCTTGCTGACTTCTCTACTGCAAAAGCAGTAGCAGCCAATACTTGCTCGGAAGGGTAGTGTCCTCTCGTGACTGGGTCTAAATGCCCACTGTAGTAAGATATTGGCTTGTGCCCTAAGGTCGTCTTCTTTGTGAACACCGCAGTCCTCACTGCTCTGTTGGAATGTGAAAACACATAGAATTCTTCACTGTAATTCGGAATCCCTAACACTGGGGTTGTACATATTGTCCCTCTTTAGTTCCTCAAATGCTTCAGTCATCTCCTGTGTCCAGTTCAGGTTACCATCCCCCCCTCTGTACTTCCCGGAGCCGCCTTAACAGGGATCTTGTGTATGTGCTGTAATCAAATACCCAGGTCCTGCAATAGTTACAGAGACCTAAAAATTGCTGCATTTCCCTTACACTCCCTGGCAATGGCATTCTGAAGATCACCTCTGCTCTTTATGGGGTCACCTTCCTGCCCTCCTGTAATATTAATTGTCCAATATACAAAACCTTGCCTTGGCAATATTTCAATTTTTCCTTGTCCACCTTTCAGCATTGTTCTTCTGACCTGTGTGAAGGTATCATGAAGTAAGACACAGACAACAAATTCAAAGTTCAAATAACATTGCTTATTAACCTAAATGTCAGGATGGTTGAATGTCTAACTTGCCTTATGCTAAGTTGGGATTTCTCTACTTAAGGAAACTAAGAATAGTCTGATTCAGGAAGTTCATATTAAAAGTCTGTCTGTATCCAAAACGTATACTTGCCCTCACAACTAAAGCTAACAATGTGTAGGGATGTCAGCAACAGAATAAATAGTGTTCCAAATAAAGTTCTAAGCATCTTCCAGCTATGGGCTTACTTTCCAGCTCCCCTTCCCCAAGTTCATAACATTCCAAAAAGCCTCAAAAAGGAATCTCTGGGTTCCCTTCATCAAGAAGACTGCACAGTGCCAAAATGAGATCTCGGAGTCCTTTCCCCAAGAAAACAACACAGTTCAAAATGAATCTCAGGACTCTCCTATCCCAAGACACCAGCTTGCTCAGCTTGCCACCTTGTACTTAAGGTCAATCTATCCATATTCAAAACCATTTGCAGGTCAACTTTATACTCCTTGACAGTTCATGCAGATGGCTTTCTTCTGCCTTACTTTAGCAATCTCTATCAGGCACTTTCAATAACTTTCTGTATTTTTTTTGGCTTTCATGGATAGGGTAGCCCTGTTATAGGCGCAGTTGCCGTACCCCACGGTCCTCCCATCACAAGTCACACAACCAGTCACCCTGAGCTTGCTTGCCTACACATGTTCTTCTGTAGCTGCACCTCTGTTCTGATTCACACTCACCTGGCTCTCTCTTTATCAGCCTTTTGGCTTTGCCACAATGTGTTTCACTTTTTGCCAGTCTCTGCACTTTGCCACCATGAGTTCAATCATGCAGTTCACTTTGTGGTGCTTGTTTCCCTTCACCACATTGCTCCCACACTCCTTTGAAATATTCCACTCCTGCTTTACATGGCATTTGTATCAGATTCTATCTTAACCTGCACTATCTGATATTAGCCTTTCACACCAACTTGTTGTTTGCACATTGGTTAATTCAAAGCTTTCATATGCTCACCATAAGCTTTCATTCAGTTCGACATTCCAGTTTCCAGTACTTGTTCGCTCACACTTTGCAGTGATCAACTTTAACCATTTACTTTGGTTCCCTGTGTCTTCCACTTTAATTCTTGTTCATTCGCCATTCTTCTTTTGCACGGTAACAGCCACACGAGTGCCCCGGTTCAAGTGATCCCTTTTCCTCACTCACAGGTCTCCGGCGTCTCCTCCGGGCGGCTGTCACCTCCTGCTCGGCTCGGCGTACACTTCGTCAGTGTCTAGCGAGCCCCGCTTGCAGTTCGCTTCTCTCTCTCTCCCTCTGTGGGTCACCAGCAGCTCTGCTGATGTCCCGTGGACGCTGGCAGTGACTTACAATGACTGGATCTCTTGTCTGGCCTGCAGCTCCTGATGCAGGCACTGACCTGCGAGGCTCCCAATACTGTGGCCTCCACACTGCCCCTCCTGGGCCCAGCGTCATATTCCTCTCGCCAGCGTCCTGGTTTCCCGACAGGATCACCCTCGGCTGCCTCATATTCCACAGGATTTCTCCATCTGCAGGCCTCCCTGCTGAGCTCCACGGGTTCTATCCGACTCCACCTTTTATGCATCTGCAACTCTTCAACTGTTTAACAGGTTGCAGGTGTGAGTCTTTAGGCTCAATTGCCTGACCCCAATTAGTGAAGCATTTCCTGACCCTTGCACCAGTCTGTAGGCCTCTTCCTCGTCTCAGTTTGGAATGTTGAAAGGATCTATTAGTGTGCATTACGCCTAGTCGCCTCTTCTTCGTCCCAGTACTATAATGAAATGAATGAGAGGAAATCAGGGGAGAGGGTTTACAATAGCCTATAAAGGCAGGGGGAGGGTGTTGTTGGTTCTCAATTGGAAAAGGGGATACCATCTCTCGCTTTCAGATCTCCTCTCCTTCACCTCCTTCCTAGTGTGCCTAGCCTAGCCTGAGGATTTCTTCTGGGATTATCCTGGTGAGAGGGAAAGGGGTGAAAATATCCCATAAATGTGCCTAGGATGGAAAGCTCATCAAGGAATGGGAGCATGGAATACCGCGTCTCCCCCAAGGACATCCTCTCCTCAATCCCCAAGGACCCTCCACCCAGTGGATCCTCCCTTGCAACTCCACCCCCAGGGTCAAGATCCAAAAGCGATAACCTTTTCCTGGCCACCTGAGAAAGAGAGAGTCGAAGATGATCCCAAGGTTTTTTGCCTCACAAGAGGGTGAGGGCAGAGGGCCCAGGGAAGCTGGCCAGAGTGAGAGGGGAAAAGCGGAAGCAGGGGTACCAATTAGAAGGAGGTGAAGCCTGCGATAGTAAAGGGTGCATTTGCTGACTGTGACTGTGCTGTGCGAGGAGCTGTGTGAGGTGAATCACAGCCATCGCTGATATTTTGTGGAGCTTGGTGCTGCTGCTGCTGCTGCTGCTCGAGAGAGACGTGTCCCTGAGCTGCATATACCTGCATCCTCCCACGGCCTCCCCAGCGCCGTGCAGATGCTGACGCTCATTGAAGAAGCAAGTATCTTCAAAGGAACTCAAAGGATTGGTGCCTCGCGGTGTCGGGGCTAGTAGCCATGCCCATACCGGAATTAACGCTACAAAAGCAGCAACCGGCCGCCATTGTGGCGTGAAGCCCGCGATATTAAAGGGCGCGTTTGCTGACTGTTGACTGTTTGCTGTGCGCTGTACGTGGACGCCAACTCTCTAACTGCTGGCCAACTGATACATACTTGGCCACACACGAGCATTTCTGTTGAAGCAAGCAGAAAGATGCCCGATGCAGGCCCACAAACAAGGGGGAAAACGTTGCAACAGCGCCGCTTAACGAACCCATGGACCCTAGCAAACCCAGCAGGACGCAAAGCTAAGGTGAGTCAACCAAATGAATGTGGTTTACATTTGATTGCAAATATCGAACTAGCTGATACTCCAGCCACTGAAAGTGATCACATCGCGAGTTCCACCGTGTCCACACTTGAGAAACAGATCCCATCGTTATACACCTTAGCCTCCAAAGAAAGCAACAGGCTTACTAGAAGAAGCAGCAAAACATAAACATTCGAGAAATCATGAACAAAATAGCATACGCAAACTACTTACATTACCAAAGCAAGTTGCAACACATGAGCTAGTAGATTTGAATCAAACACCGTATTCACCGTTGAATGTCAACAAAGTAGAAATCAATCCTGCTCTGTTTGTCTCACCGTTTGAAGTCACCGACCTTGAACTTTTAAACGCATCAATACAGACAAGTGCAACAAAAGAAAAAAAGTCTACCAATGATAAAACGCCTTTTGACCCTAAGCCTCCCCATACAGCTATCACCGACAGGGACGTGAATGTAGACCTTAATGAGCCCAAAGCACCACAGAAGGTCAAAATCGGCGAGGTGCCCGGCGACCATCAAACAACCACAGAAAGTTAAATAAAAGGAAATCTGAAGCAGACGCAAAACGCATCAAGTAAAGAGCATGAGACAACTAGCTTTTCACCTGCCACAATACTTAATAGTGGAATGAGCAGTAAAATCGTTTCTCACGAGATTATTTCCCGGTTGCCCACCATAGAAAACCTCTCAAAATCCGACAGGATCGAATTGGCTAAACGTGAGGAAAAATGGCATATAACCCATACGGCTCGTGATATTCGCCTGACTGAGAAACTAAATGCTGATTATACCGTCATAGAAGCAAAACTAACTGCCAGCTGCAATGGTGTTCAACAAAAAAAAGAACAACGCTAAAAAGCTGCAAGAACCAACAGTACGGACCGGCTCTTCTGAGGCCACACAACAAGCAAGCACCAGTACCCCAATCATAAAATTACTGGGTCGGCAAAATATAGATATAAAATAAGCTGAATACTGGGATTCCACCTTAAATCTATCTGCCTTGGACAAATCAACTCAACATAAAAAAATGAAAATGCAAATAAAGATCTAAAAAATAAAAGCCAATCCGTTGACAATGAAATTCATATTAATGGTGAAACAGGAACAAAACCAAATTTATCAACTGCTGCAGCCATACAAATTTACAATAATGTTTTGGCCGCTTCTACAATGGCCCTAACTCCATTCATCAAACTTTATCAAGCCTTACAAGACACCTTAACTAATCAAGCAATGCTGATGACAAATGTCTTTTCGAAAGTAGCTGGCATTGAACAATTCATTGACACTTTGCAGCTAAAAATCAAACAGGAAGCTGAACAATCGAGGCAATGGCAGTCGTTACAAAAAGAACTAATTACCAAAGACCAATCATCTAAAGACGACCTAATGGCAGCATTAATTTAATCCATTAAATGGATGCAACAAACTGAAACTAAGAGGGAAATACAGCACACATGCCTATGTTCAGCTGGTGCTAACCTAGACCAGTCAAACCTGCCAAACCTTAGGCCTGAGGTCGCTGCGTCTGCCAAATCTGCAACCTGCTCGACGGCTGGGTTATACCCTACTATTACAGTCGCAATGGAAACCACAAACGAGGAAGAACAGAACGTAAATAAAGAGTGCATGACAAACAGATCTAGAAATAAAATAGAAAACATGGAAAAAGGAAAAAACAACATAACTCAAAAAACACCAAGCATTCAAGAAAGCCCCTTGAATCACCCAATTGATTTATCTAAAAGCGACTTAATTGATGGACAAGCAAAACCATTGCCACATAAAACTAAAGAGAGTGCCGTGATAATACAAGAAGACTCAACAAATCCATTTTCTTCTTTTGGCATATTTACAGGTCCAGCCAAGGTTGGAAACTTGAATGCAAAAACAGCAACAACATCTAAGGCAAAAAGAAAGATCCCTCTATCACGGCTCAAAAAGGCCCCTAAGAAGTCCGTACGGCAGGCTGCGAAGTCATTTATTAGGAACCTGACCACCCCTACCAAGACGGCGCTGTTTGAACGTGCAAAGCCTCAAACAAGAATCTCTGGGACCCAAGAAATTATAACGATCAAAGACAAGATCTCTAGTGGATTGTCAACAATTTATAGCACAAATTTGAAAAAACGCCTGCGATTGGAATCTGAAGACTGAGAACCTTTGCCTTCTGACACATCATCTGACCTATGCAACCTATCTACATATTCAGAAGACCCAACATACGAGTCAACCAATGAATCCCCTCAAAAAGAAACAAGAGTAATCGATATTGTAGGAGGGAAATCCGACCTAAAAGGAAAACATCCAAAGCTGTTGCCTCAGCCGGAATAAAATGATGGTGATACAAGGAAACCATCACAAAGACAAGAAACACACATTACACCACTATGTAAGCTAAATCCCAAATTCACACTGTGGCAGAAGCAGAAAGCAACTAACCATACAACTAAACCGTCACCAAAGCGGCGACTCGGCAGAGAAAGGGGAAATATAAACCTGAAATTACAAAACATACATGCAGACGACCACGAAGTGAACTTGAATCGTGGCAATTTAATGAAACTATTCAAATGTATACCAGCTTTACGAACCGTTACCTCCGACGACATAAAGATTGTGGAATACGCAACAGAGAGAACCTCTGATCAAGTGCTTTTGCACATTAACTCTCAGGCTGTCAGGAAGACATTACTTGATGCAAAAGACGATTTATTATTATATGGATTCGACCACTCTCTTGAACCATATAAGGAAATTGAAGCAGAAAAAAAGTCCACAGAAATACTAACACCGTCGACACGAAATGAACAAAGAAGGGAAACACTGAGGAAATATATATCTGGGAAAAGACCACACAAATCCAACTCGCCATCTCAACAGCAGGAAACAAGGTGGAGCTTTCCCAGTCAGGCCCGGAACCACACACATTAGCTACAGAAAGAACCCCGAGATCAGCCTCAAAATGTAATCTCATGGAATACAAGAGGCTTTGTACATCTGTTGAATGACTTCCCGTTAAACTTAGAGAGGAATTTTGCTTTATGTTTACAAGAAACATGGCTTCGTGAGCCACCCAGCAGAGACGGTTACACGATCTTGTTAAACCCGGCCAGATAAATCAAAAAGGACGACCCTACTCAGGCCTTCTGACGATAATAAAGCACTCTCTAAATTGGATAGTGAAAGAACTACCTAATCCAAACTTATTTGTACAAGGGACATTAATCGAGTATCCAAGCAAAAAAAACACAGCCAAATCGTGGATTCTACTGATAAATACTTATTGGAACTCCGCCATGATCAGTGCAGCCGACTATGTTAAATCTGTGACTCTAATGATAGACACACATCTGGCTAGTGTCCATAATCTGCAAATTATAATATGCGGAGATTTGAATAATACATGGTTCAAGACGATGGAACCTGAGAATAATCAAAAGCTGATAACGTTTGAACAATTGACTCCTGAAGCCAAATTGTTGCACGCTGCAATACATAGCCGGAATTGTGTCATGCTTAACGGTCATGTTCAAGGTGACATTCCCCCAAAGCCAACCTAGCACCTAAAGCGTAAATATAAAACACTGGATTACATCTGGTTGTCACAAAACATATTTGGAAAAGTTACAAAGTTGAACGTAATAACATCTAACAAAAGTGACCACTACCTGCTAAAATTGACATGGAGAGACACAAGTCCACAATTGACATAAAAATATTCTGAGGCCTTAAGTACAAATGCAAATGGAAACCGTCTCTGTATAAGTGGAACACAGATTAGACAAGTGACAGACATATTTGGAGCAACAGCTGCACAACAAGACATCGATTATGTCCCATTGCTAAACAAATTTAAAGTGAAATTCAATGCCAAAGGAATTGCCGGCCATCAACATCTACACAAATTCTGTAGTCTGTTAGCAAAAGAAAAAAAAGTCTTCCTGCAAGAAATAAAAATGATTCGGAAGTCAAATAACATCATGAAAAGAGAACAACTACGACTTAGACGCCAACGATGCAGAAACTGGGCTAAATCATTCACTATACTAAGAGACCAGGAACGAGCACAGTTAATATTAGAACTGTTTCAAAAACATAACACACATGGAATCTGGGCAATTCTAAACTCTGGCAACACAAAAAGTAATCAAATCTTAACTAATGAAGTTGCACCGAATACTTGGGAAGCCCACTTCTGTCGCCTATTCAACGATTCTGAAAGTGCCTATACCACAACGACGGAGGTATCCACTAAACCCTGGAACGTAGTGGAATCTCGTGACGACATAATAATAGCTCTTAAACTGTTAAAAAACTCGAGAGCGGCCGGTCCAGACGGCATTAGTAACGTAATGCTCAAACAAGAGGCAGAAAAATGGGCGCGCCTCATCGAAATCCTATTTAAAAAAATAGCAGTCAGACCAGAATTACCACCATCTTGGCGAACAGCAGTGGTTGTTCCAATTCATAAAAAGGGGTCACGGGCAGACCCAGTGAATTATCGCCCTATTGCCTTGTTAGATATGATCGGTAAACTGTTCGCCTCATTCTTACAAAAAAAGCTATCTACAAGGGCCGTACATGTTGGAATAGGCGATTGTCGTCAAACAGGGTTTACAAAAGGCGTAGGAACTGAAGTCAACTTACTATTGTTAAACTTGTTAAAACTAGAATCGTTGAAAGGACATAAATCCCTTTTCCTAGCATTTGTGGACGTGCGGCAAACATTTGACAAAATAGACCGAAATCTACTCTGGCAAAAACTAACAAAGTGGCAATGTGCAACAGACATATTAAACCCCATACGAGCACTTCACGAAGGAACATCCGTGCAAATAAGAATGAACCAGGACGGCGATCTGACAAACATCATATCCACTTCCAAAGGAGAAAAACAGGGCTGTCCGTTGGCAGCCCTGCTGTTTAAACTATTTATCTCCAATTTGCCAGCTGAAATAGAAGATGTCAGATGTTTTTCGCCGAAAATCAATGGCCAAGAAGTAAACTGCATTATCTATGCGGACGATATAGTACTAGTTGACCAAACAAAAATAGGTCTGCAGCGGCAGTTGACGAAACTAAATTTATATTCAACAAAGAACAAACTTGCCAAGACCAAAATAATGCAGATAGGTTCTTTGAGAGGAAAAAACAATACCAATTTCAGATGGCAGGTTGCAGAGGAAAAAATTGATACAACGACTTCTATACGTTACCTTGGAGTAATTTTCAGCACATCCATTCGTGAATGGCCATGCTACCAAGACCTGAGAATCAGAATGACCACATACGCATTACAAGGAATGAAATTGCATAAGGAATACGGAAAATGTTCATTTCACCCGATACTGACTTTTTATCTGAACAAAGTCGTACCCGTGATTACATTCGGAGCTGAATGTGCCCGGAATCTCGACTTTAGATACTGGGAATCACTTGAAGGTCTGTTCTGGCGGAAAGTGCTCAGACTGCCACATTATGTTTCAATGACATTATTGCGCCATGAATTGGCGACTAATTCATTGTACCATACAACAGTCTGGAAAGCATGCGCAATGCTACGCAAAATACGTGCTCAGCCTGGAGAGCCGTCCTACAAAATATTCAAGTCCTCTATGCCCGAGACAACACCAACTATGTTACAAAACTGGACCTACAAAATAGACCACATTTTGGCTGCTGCAAACATAGAGAAAGAGTCGCTCCAAAGACCCCCACAATTGGTCAAGATACATCTCCAACGTTGGTACTGGATCTCTAATCTTGAGAAAAGAGAGACATTACAATCTGCAATTCCGATTGGGAACACCATGAACAAGCTAAATGTACCTCCAAAATACCTCTCAAAATGCCCATCAAGATATCATCGAGATCAATTTCTGCGTTTACAGTTAAACGCACTTCAGACAAACAAAATGAGATGGTTAAGAAAAGAGCCAGACCTCAAAGACAATCTTTGCAGACATTGCAAAAAAAACATAGAATCGCTTCAACACTTGTTGACAAAATGCGAAGCAATTTCTGACCAACGGATGTGTCATCTAGGATTCTCTTTCCCCTTAAATGGCAACACTGACGAATGGTGGAACCGCATAATTTCTGGGCACAATATGAAAATAACCTGTGCAACTATTGACTTTTTAGATGCAATCTTAAAGGAAAATAAAATAGAAACTGGAGACTTGAAAGGAAAGATTTTACATTAGCTATTAAGGGAATACTGTTATGGATAACATTGTGATAAAAGTTTGTAAAAAACTAAAAATTGCAATAAAAAATAAATAAATACATTTTAAAAATGAGGAGCTCCGTCTTACTGGCATTCAGGCAGAGGTCATTAGAGGTGCACTATGCCTGAATAGCAGATAGACAGTCAGGGATGAGCGAGGAGGCGAAGGAGGCTGAGGGTAGCCTGAAATAGAGCTTTGTATCATCTGCATAATACTGAAAATTAGAAGACAAGGTAGAGATCAGGAGGGCCAAAGGGGCCAGATAGACATTGAAAAACCAGGGGGAGACGATAGAGCCCTGGGGAACACCACATGTGGAGAGTGTGGTGGAGGAGAGGAAAGACCTAAGTTGAACCTGGGAAGGACGGTTCAAGAGGAAGGAGAACAGCCACGCCAGAGCCTGATCCGTGATGCCCAGGGTATCGCGGAGACAAGTGATCAGGATGTTGTGGTTCACTGTGTCAAAAGCAGAGGAAAGGTCAAGGAGAATGAGGGCAGAGTCAAAGTTAGAGAGCAGATCTTCCGGGGTGTTCAGGAGAGCAGTTTCCATGCCTCTGGCTGATCTGAAGCCACACTGATGGTCATGGAGACAACCAACAGCTTTGGTGTGGAGGGTAACCTTGGAGATGGCCAACTTCTCCAGGAGTTTGCCCAGGAAAAGAGTGATAGATAGTTTTCCGGAATGGAGTGATCAGCAGAATGCTTTTTTAGAAGGGGTGCACAGCTGGACCGCATTTTATTTTGTGGGAGTCAGCTGAATTCTAATGGCAGAGGTGATGTGCATTATGAAGTAGAGTAGTGGTTTGTTGCAGATATATGTGGCTAGGCGGGCGCACCCTCGACAGGGTTATGGCTATGTTCCATTGCGATGGAGTGCTATACGCATTCGTGAGTCAAGGCCGATATCTAGTTGTGATGAACGTATGCAGATAGTATCATATATATGGACTGAATCCTTTCTGTGCACAGTAGGTACTACCTTGTTGTCTCCTCAAAAGTCTCATTGCTGCCCCCACCTACCTGTCAGGGGGTGATAGTTCACCCAGGAGGTGGACTAGGTTATTCAAGATGCAGAAGGGAAGAGCCAGGTCTTGAGTGCCTACTGGAAAGCTAGGTGGTCCTCTATGCGGCGAATGCTAAATCGAATCAAGATCCAGATAGTGGGAGCTTGGACCGATAAAGAAGATACCCCTATTCTGGTTTATTTAGTGGCTGGGATGACAACCACAAACTTCTTCAAGATACTCACAATTGTTTTGTTGTATCTCTCCACACCCCTGGTGGATGCTACGCGGTAGATGATGTGGAGTTTTCTTTTTACTCATTTTCATTCTATTGAATTTGTAAAGTGATTTTTGCCAAAAGCGCTATTACAGTATATACAAAAAGAACGGTACAATAAGTGTAATGCAGAACCAATTAAAATGGGGTGGGCAAACATCTCATTATGCAGAAGGAAGGGACAGAAGATCATCAGTTTTGAGATTAGATTGAAAAATACAAAGAGACGAAGAAGAGCAGACAGAAAGGTGAAGAGAATTCAAGTGTTTGGGTCCTAGAAGCACAAAAGAACATGAAGAAGCACAAAGAGGTGTGAGAATAGTGAGAAGGAACTGATTTTGAGAAGGAGAGTCCAAGAAGGGGAGTAGAACGACACCAGCGAGGAGAGGTATGGAGGAGCAAGACTATGAATACATCTAAAAACGATTGAACGAAAGTGGTAAAGAAGACATTATTCAAAGAGAAGCAATGAAATAGATAGTAGATGTAATAGAAGAATGAAAGGAAAAAAAGAAAAGGAGACAAACTGAAGAATTATAGACTGAACAGAGAGGAAGAAGATATGAAGCAGGAAGACAAAGAAGAAGAGACGAACAGTAGTCGATACTAGAAAGAAAAACAGAAAAGTAGAAGTTTAGTAGCGTGGAATGAGAGATAAGGGGGGGCATTATGAATATTGAAAAGAGTGTAACGACAGTAAAAAGCAACAGAAGAAATATGCTGTGAGAAAGAAAACGAGGTGAACCCTAGAGGCCCTTTTAATCAAGGTAACACATCGTACTATGGATGGGACGGAAAATAACTTCTTACATGAAGCAGCAAGACCGACTCAGGAAGTAGGCAAATAACGGTTTCTTTTTCAATTATCTAAAACAGGGAGATCAACGGAGGTCGTACAGCATAATCTCAAAGCATCTCGTAAAAAATCACACTTATACACTATAAATACGTCATATGTGGCGTCATGCCATGTGGCAAACTAAGAAAACCTACATGGGATTGTGGTTGGCTCAAGGGGAACGACTAAGTATGCTTTCTATATGGGATAGGAACATGATTGGGTCTCTATAGTCAGGCGGGTGCTCATGCCCTCCCTTAGCACAAGTCATAGTGCAAGTCATCTTCGTCAGTAATTAGAAACACAACACTTCATTGGCTCTCAAACTATAAGACTCTTCATTATACAGCCTTCTACAATTGGTTGGCACGCTTGTACCCTTCTGGAACATTCGATGCTCTAGCAGCATCTAAGCTGGTATCCCAGGTGCTGGTGGGTGACCGTATCTCCCCACCCAATTAGCCCAACATCTCTCATCACTCATGCCGTCTGCCATTCACATTGTCTTTGAACTCGGCCTTGTAGTAGCTTCACGGCTCTGGGAATATAAGGGAGTGCAGGCACTCACTAGCTTCAGTCTGGTGCACCTCGCTCTCCGTCTATTTTCATCCTCCACTCACGTGATCAGAGACAGTGAATTTGCTCGTATTTTAGCATTTAATAGTCTTTAATAAAGCAACTTGCAACTCATGGTGTTCTTTCTTTGCAACTTAAGGGATGCCTTGGCTTCTCACGTATACTGTTCTTCACAAGCTGATAACCAGTTCTTGGCTGCTTCCAGTCTTTGACATCAAGCCAGAGAGCCTCTTTGCTCTTGCTTCGAATTTAAGCCTATTCTTTGCTGCGACACACACAGCTCCCGATCCATTTTCCTTCATGGAGACTCACTTACTAAAATTGAGATCTCGAATGTCCAGAATTCTAAATATATACATATCGGCAGTACCGCCTGCAGTCTATATACTACATATAGCCAGCCTTAAGAATACTTAGTCTAGGGGGGCATGGCCTGGAGCGCCAAAGATGCGGACACTCCTCTGATGCCCTCCGCAGTGAGCCCGCTATAACTTATGCTTTCGTGGGACTCGGCACCCCTCCCTGGGGCATAAGGGTCATTTTCACCGTGGGAGAGGCTGGAGCGGATGCTGGCATGGGGGCGAGGGGCAGGAGCCCCAGGAAGACCCAAACCGAACGAGGCAAGCCCTGCGGGCCCGCCACCCCAAGATGGCGGATGGAGTCACCGGGCCTTCTAACATTTGTGTGTGGAGCCCCGACAGCAGGGCTTGACGGGGTAGCCTTGCCTGCTGTGCCTCGCCTGGAGGGCACAGTTGCCCCACTCCCGACATCAACGTAGCGGCTCTTGGGTTTGGGGTGCTGCTGCAGTGGGCCCTGCTGCCAGCTGGATTGTGTGCCTCTGGGGTCCCCAGGAATTCGGGACCTGCTGGCCTCTCCCTCTCGCTTGGGTGAGCCCTGGGGAACCACAGAGCCCTTGAGGGCTAGGACAGCCCGGCTCCACCTGGAACTGGCCACAGCACTACCACCAACTCCCACCGTTATATGCGGCTTTGTTTTGGCCCGGGGGGCCGTGACGTGAAGAGGGCCATCTGGAGTTGCGGCTGCATGGAAGGCCGCGCTGCCATGCAGGCGTCTGGAATATCGCCTGAATTAGGTGGCTGGACTCCTCCCGACGCCCGCATCCATTCCTGGGGCGCCCCAGCCCACATGGCAGCCCCCTTCTCTATCCAGCAAAACGAACTCAGGAAGGCCTTAGCCCATGCTGCCTCTGCCACTCTTCACCCCGGTAAGCCATTGAACTCTCTCTCCCATTCTGGCTTGATAAAGGTCAGTGCAGCCACGCAAGCAGTGGGACCCGTCATCTAAAGGGGCCGACGTTCAACAGCTACTCTCTCCCCAAGGCTCACTTCTGTTTCCTGGGGTGCCCCGGCCCACGCAGCGGCCCCCTATCTCTGTGCCTTGTTATCCCGGAAAGCCTCACCCATTGCGGCTGCACTGGGTCAGAGGGGGCATCAATACATGGCTTTGGGATCTGGCTGCTGCAGCTCACCATACAATACCAGCGTACATTGAGGCTCCTTGCCCTCAGCAACGTAAAGCTCTGCAAGAGGCCCTGGCCCACGCTGTTTCCGCTGAAGACCATTTAACTCTACTACACACTACCTTAGCTCCACCATGGCTAAGCAGCCTAAAACCACCAAAAACCCAGACATTGCCACGATGTTACTGCTGACGGGGGTAAGAAGCTTAATTCCCCCTTAATTTATGCCTCAAAAGACCCCGGATGACAAAGGATGCCTAGCAAATAAGGAAGACATTCAAGCTTTTATGGCGGATATTAAATCTGAATTTAGATCATGCATGACCAAGCTCGCCATGAAGCTGGAACAGACCAATCAAACGGTCACGATGGCAGAAGAGCGATTGGGAGAAGTGGAGGATCGATCTCAGGACCACACTGCCACTCTGGAGGAGGTTCAGCACTCGATCCGGACCCTACAGGATAAATGCGAGATCCTCAAATTCAAACAGTAGGACCTCGAGAACAGGGCTCGGCGCAATAATCTTTGGATTTGGGGAATCCCATCCTCGGTCTCGGGTCTCGGATCTCGGATCAAGATTTGGCAGAATATGTGGGGGACTTCTTCCAATCTCTTCTCCCACAACAGGACACACCCCAACTGCTACTGGACCGCACCCATAGACTGCGCCCAAGACGAGGGGTGGAATCAGAATCTCCTCCCCATATCATACCAAGAGTTCATTTCTACACCACAAAGGAGGCCATTTCAGCAATAAACCACTCTAAGGACGAGCTGTCCTTCCAGGGTTCTCCCCTTCAGATTTATCAAGATCTATCAAGGGAGGACAGCGGTTTTTCGATGGGGGACTAAACCCTCAGATTTTGGGAACAAAACTATGTCCCGAAGGACGATATGTGGCAGTTAAGTGCCTTCTGCTGGGGCAGGTATATACTTTCATCTCTGTGTACGCTCCCAATGAGGGGCAATCTGCCTTCTACGACTCGCTGGGTCCTACTCTCTCCCCCTTTATCGAGGGACAGACTGTGATCGGAGGTGACTTCAACGGGGTTCCAGACCCCACAAAGGACAGGTCGCAACCCCCCTCTCTCAAGGACTTCAACACAGCGCTGGCTCTCCTGCACCTCTTTAGAACTCTAGATGTGGTAGACTCGTGGCGGGTACTCCACCCCACTGAGAAGGACTTTTCCTTGAACTCCTTTGTACATAGGTCCTTCTCAAGGATAGATCTCCTCCTGCCGTCTCCTCAACTGCTAACCTATGTTAACGGGGTATTCATCGGAACAAGGACCCTATCCGATCATGCACCAATAACCCTGGAGCTCTGAGCATGTCCTTCTCCATCCAACCCGCCGCGGAGGTGGGCCCTGTACGACCCCATGCTCAACAAAATGCCACTAAGAGACTCAATTGCTAGAGCAATTCGGAACTTCTTTGGGGAAAACCCAAATGCAGACACCTCCCCAGCGAACACCTGGGACGCCATGAAGGCCATGGTTCACGGGGAACTAATAGCATGAGGATCAGCATACCACAGAAGTAAACGTCAGTCACGCCTGGCCCTCGCAGTGGACTTACAGGAGGCCGAAAAAATACATTAATTAAAAGGCTGGATGCCAAAGAACCAACGGGCGGTTCGCACGGCCTGACAAAAACTAGAAGCCCACTACGCCGAGCATACAGCACATCTCATGGCTAAAGCCAGGCAATTTTATTATGCTAAGAACAACAAAGCAAATAAATTACTGATGGCTAAATTAGCCAAGGCCAAGAAGAACAATACAATTCTAGGTCTGCGAGATCAACGGGGCATAACTCACTATGCAGATCAAGAAAAGCAGCAGCTGGCGGCAGCCCACCTGACCCAAGTAATGACCGCACTCCCTCAAGACCCAAGTGACCAAATGGAATACTTACAACCAAATGGAATACTTACAAGAGGCAAAGATCCCCCAGCTGAAGCCCTCGGTCCGAGACAACCTGGAAGCCTTAATTACAGGTGACGAGGTTGAAGATGCCATAAAATCTCTCAAACCCTGAGCTCCTGGCCCTGACAGATTCTCTGCCCGATTTGATAAGATCTTTCGGCCCCAACTGACTGCCCCTCTAGTAGCCCTCTTCAATTCCTTCAGAGTCAGGTACCGTAACCCCCTCCATGCAGGAGTCAATCACCATTCTCCTACCTAAACCGGAGAGAGAACTAAAGGACCCAGCCTCTTATAGGCCAATTGCTCTATTGAACATAGACGCCAACATCTATTCCAAAATTCTTGCCAACCGCCTTTCCCCAATTCTGCCCAACATAATTCACAGCGACCAAACAGGCTTCATTAAAAACAGATCCACAGGGGATAATATTCGTAAAGCCTTAAATTTGTAGATCTTGCCTCTCAAGACTCTCAGAAACTGGTATTGTTCGCCCTGGATGCCACCAAGGCGTTTGATAGAGTAGACTGGACCTTTATGCGCTATTCACTTGAGGCATTTCACTTTGGACCGGCATTCCAGAGGATGATCCTGGCTAACTACCAGTCCCGAAAACCCTCTTGAGAATTAATGGCTCGCTCTCTGCACCAATCCTAGGAGTCCAGGTCCCCGCTCACCCGAGAGAAATTTACCAGGTAAACTTCCCCCCTGCTTTTTAAAAAACTGGAAGCAGACCTAAAGAGGTGAGCACCACTGGAAATCTCACTAATGTGGCGTATCACCACCTGCAAAATGAACCTTCGCCCAGATTTCTATATGCTTGCACCTCCCTACCTGTCAAGATCCTGCCACCCGCAGTCCAGGGTCTTCAAAGGAATATGCTCTGATTTATTTGGAAGGGCAGAAGAGCCAGGATTCCCCTGAAGACGATGCTGGGTAACCTGCGGCTGGGAGGGTTGGGAGTCCCTAACCTGCAGAGCTATCAGATGGCAGCACAGCTAGCGCACACCCATGCTTGGCTCATGTCCTTGGGCCGCCCTAGATGGGTTGAACTGGAGCAGTCCTGCCTCCCCCTCCCACTACGCTTTCTTCCATATATTTTGCCCCCGCTACGGCGACATTGGAATACCTTACTGGCATCCACGAAACATACTCTTTATGTCTGGATAGGGCTCTAAAACGCAAGGGGATTCTAAGTGGTCTTGGGCCGTTCTCCCCAGTCTTCCATAACCTGGCATTTTCACCCGGTGCCTGCCCCCGAAGCTTCAGGAATTGGATAGCAGGGGGCCTTGAGACTCTAGACCAACTCTTTGTGGGGGGCCTCCCCTGCACTTTTGAACAATGAAAAGAAACTTTTTGGTTGGAAGAAGCGGACAGGTTCTCCTACGCCCGGCTCCGCCACTGGTGCTCGCATCCACAAACCCTACAAGCAGCAACTCGTACCCCCTCGCCCCTTGAACTGACCCTAAAAGACCTGCCGGTCTGGGGCAGGATTTCCACCCTGTACAGATGCTTCCTTTCTTGACTCCAAAACATTATGTATGGCACAATGGGAGGCAGATTTAGGGTACCCTATAGAGGACCAAGCCTGGGTGTACATTTGTACCTGGACACACACTTCATCCTCTTGCATCACCAATAGGGAGTGCGCCTACAAGCTCATGCTGCGCTGGTACTACCCCCCTCTTCGGCTGCATCATATGAATCGGACACTAGACCCCGCCTGCTGGAGACTCTGCGGTCAACCAGGGACCTTCTTTCACATGTGGTGGGCATGCCCGAAAGTATAACAATTCTGGAAACAATGCCACCATTAAAAGCATTACCCATTGCTGACCTCCTTTCTGAGATGAAAGGGATGAGGGCGGACATTGGGAACAAAATTGACAAGATCACAAACAGAATTGATGAAATGGAGGAGAGGCTTGAGGAGGTCGAGCACAACCAATCCTCATCAAGCACACTTGAAATGCAGATCGATCACCGCCTTGCGGAACTTGAGAGCAAGGAGGAGGAACTCCGTCTAAAGGTCGATGATTTGGAAAATAGAGAGCGTCGAAACAATATACATGTCTTTGGCATCCCTGAAACAGATGAGGAAACAGGAACGCATCTTAAAAAAACTGTGCATGAGATCTTGAAACTATTATTTGAGGATGATGGAATAGACGAGCCGAAAATCGACAGAATCCATAGAGCTGGGGAAAACCAGGCGGCCCGAGATCAGTCCTGGCCCGGTTCCACAATTATGCAGACAGGGCCCGGATCCTGGAGAAGGCCAGACTCACACCACAGATCTCCTTGGGGGGGTCGTCCATTGTCATCTTCCAGGACCTGTCCTCTCACACACTGGCGCTACGAAAGAAGTGCCTACCGATTACGAAACTCCTTAAGGACAAAGGCATCAGATACCGATGGGGCTACCCATTCTCCCTCTCATTCGAATGGGAGGGCACAGGGATAAAACTAACCTCTGAAAGAGACATTGCCAACGCCATTGCAGATCTACTAGATCCCCAGGCAGATGGAGCTCACGTGCCGGCACAGAAAAACGCTGAAGGCCCATGGCAAACTAAAGGCCCTCGAAGAAGGAGAATGCAGGGCTCTAGGAAATTCAGGAGGATGAATGCTTCCTCGGATATGGAACACTGACGCTTCCATCATCTCGACCGCCCACCATAATGTGACATTTCAAACGGCAGAGCTACAGTAGGTGACACCTATGCTGTGGTGAACCCCAGGCTGGATCCATGGCTGAATCACGTGAAATGAGGTACAGGCTGGGGCCAAGGGGGGGAAATGTTGATGAACTCGTTTACACCTGGACAAGGAGCTACTGTTGAAATAATCTTGCCTGATGACATGGAAAGCCTCTTGCTTCCAGGTCTCGATTGATACGATTGGGGGGCTCAAAAGTTAAAGTTATGTTGTGTTTTCTTGTTCATTGGACCGATTGTTGTGCGGTTCGTACTGGTGGTTCGATATCGGTTGGGTGAAGTTAACCCAGCTGAATCGGATGCCGCGGGAGGAAATGGGCGTGGGTGACCCTATATTGGGCCGCCCTGTTCCTGGAGGGTGGGGGGACGGCTGGGGTGAAAATGTTGGACCTTTACAGACCTTTTGCTCAGAATACGGAGCCTACGTGCGAAAAGATGTTGAACTGACCTCGCTTCTTTCTAATGGCAAAGGACACACATTGAACTTACGGACACGAGGACTAACAGAGGCATCACGACAGGCACAGCGATCAATAAAATCTTCGCTAAAAATCCTCGATGGCAAGCACACTTAACAACGACTGTCTACGCATATGCACGCTTAACGTTAAGGGTCTAAACTCCTCCACAAAGCGCTCATTGGTGGCCAGAGAATTCGAGCGCTCCAAAATTGACATTCTATTCATTCAAGAGACACACTACCTCAGGGGAACAGGAAGAACTATTCCGACAGGAGCTATCGGCTATTCCCTGTGGAGCTCCGGAATATCAAAAAAGGCAGGGGTGGGGATATTAATAAGGAAGAACCTCCGTATGTCGATTCACAGCACCTGGGTCGACACAGAGGGTAGAGCAGCGGTTATAACGGGGCTCATACAGGATACTCCTGTCACTCTAGCTACGGTCTATGCCCCCAATCAGGGCCAGAAAAGGTTCCTCCATAAAGCGATTGAAAAAGTGTTCAATATGGCACAAGGACACACAGTCCTTGGGGGAGATTTCAACTTGTGGATGGACAGTTCTCTAGACAGACAAAGTAAGACCGACACACCCAAACCATCGCACACGAATGACACAGCTGACATAAAGGTGGCTCTTTCAACATTTGGCTTAACTGACAGTTGGCATCATCTCCAGCCCACGGACCGTGATTTCACCTTCCGCTCCATCCCACATGAAACTCTCACACGGATTGACTACTTATTCTTATCCGAAGGCCTTTTGCGAGAAACCACAGCCGCAGACATATACCCGATCACATGGTCCGACCATGATATGATCATGGCAGAAATACACTGGGTGAATCGAACTCCCCTAACCACAAAATGGAGGTGCAATGATTCCTTAATGAAGGACACGGTGTTCAGAGACGACCTCAAAAACGAAATCAAACAATTTTTCACGTTGAACGATACAGGGGAGGTCTCGAAGATCACAGTGTGGGAAGCAGCCAAAGCGACTTGGAGGGGCGTCCTTATCAGAGAGGGAGCCCGCAAAAAGAGAGAGCGAGCACTAATCGAAAAAAACATTAGGGAGAAACTGAATCTGGCAGAGAAGCAAGCCCAATCAAAACCGCTTGAAAGAACACGATATGTCAATGAAGCCAAGGAACTTAGAGAAGAGCTCAAAATATTGGAAGTTGGTAAAATAACCCAAACCCTACAATACCTAAAGCAAAAATTCTATGAAAAAGGTGATAAGGCGGACGCCCTCCTAGCAGCAAGGCTGCGCGCACAGAGACCCGAGAGATGGGTGAAAACCATAGAAAGGACGGACGCACACTCCTGGACACCACAGAAACCTCTCCCCAGGGGATTCAGGAAGCTTTCACATTCTTCTATGAAGATCTATACACGTGTAACCCGCCCTCCCCGCCAAATGCCATAGACGCATACCTCAAAAACGTCAAACTACCATCGCTAACATGTGCAGAATCTGAAGCTCTCGACGTTCCTGTCAGTGAGGAGGAAGTCGCCGACGCTATCAAGCAGCTCAAATCAGGGAAGTCCCCCGGAGATGACGGATTCACCCCAGGCTTCTATAAATCGTTCTCCTCGTATATTGTTCCGTTCCTAACGACACTCTTCAATGATAGCTTTGAAACAGGCAAAGCACCCCCTTCCTTCGAACAAGCTCTACTTACTGTCATACCCAAAGAAAGCAGAGACCCGAAACTACGTGAATCGTATCGCCCCATATCGCTCCTCAACATTGATGCCAAGATATACGCAAGAGTCATAGCAGCCTGTATAGAAGTCCACTTACCACGATTGGTGAACCCAGACCAAGTGGGTTTTGTGATGGGAAGACAAGGTGCTGACACCATGAGGAAAATGCTCCACCTGATTCACTAGGCTCGGAACATGCCGGGGGTCCCAGCCCTTCTGTCTTTGGATGCTGAGAAAGCCTTCGACAGGGTGGACTGGGACTTCCTGGAAAAGGTCCTCATCGAGGTGGGCCTCGGCCCAAAGCTGCGCCTTGCCATAAAGGCACTCTATACATCCCCGCGAACATCAGTCTCAGTCAACGGAGGCTACTCCAGATGGTTCCCCTGGAAAGAGGAACAAGGCAGGGATGCCCGCTGTCTGCCATTTTGTTTGTCCTGTCTCTCGAACCCTTAGCGCAGCGACTGAGACTAGACACCAGTGTCCGGGGGATCAGGGTGGGAGACAAGGAATACAAACTGCCTTTACGCAGATGATATACTGCTACATCTCACTCACCCACTTGAATCCATCCCGGCAGCTCTGAATATCATTGAGGAATATGGGCAGATGGCGGGCCTGAAAATCAATACTGGGAAATCAATCCTCCTCCCGCTCGACAAAAGCAGAGGCAATGAGGTGGAGGGATTCACCCCACTGGGAATGAAAGTGAGCCTGACTACCCTGCGATATCTGAGCATCAACGTTACACGAGACCTCGACACCCTGTATAATGCCAACCTCCCCCCCATGTTATTGACACTGCAAAACGATATGGCAAAATGGGCTAAACTCACGATCTCATGGATGGGGCTCCTAAACGCCATCAAAATGGTGATTCTCCCCAAAATTTTGTACCCGTTTCAGATGCTCCCCATAAGGATACCCAAAGAATTCTTTACTGAAATAACGAAGTCCAAATTGGACGTCAAAGGGGCCCCCCAGGGGGAGGGAGAGAGCCTAGAGGGAGGCGGCGGAGGCGATCTGCTGGGATTTCATGTCATGATGCCTACCTCCAAGGAGCCAGGCCGGGCCCAGCAACCCCAGAGGCAGACATCATTTTCCCCAGGGAAGTCTCAGCGGGCCCAAGTCGGGGCCCTTTGGACTCAGTCCTGGCGCCTTAGGCGCCAGGCTCATAGCGGACCCCAGTCCTGGCGCCTTAGGCGCCAGGCTCATAGAAGAGGATATGTGTTTAAGTGCTTGGGTGCACACTTACCTGATGCAGACCTTGCTGCTTCATCCAGGCCCTCTTGAGGCCTGAATGGGACTACTTTACCTGTAGGACTACTTCACCACCCGGGTGTGGTCGGGGAAGGATACATACCTGATTGGTGGAAGGATACATACCAGGAACTTCTTCCAAGGCTATTTAAACCCCACCCGAACAGCCACACGTGCTTCGCGTTGTTCTGCACCTAGCAGCTGGACGCTCACCGTGTCCGCTCCTGCATCCTGACTTCAGCCACGCCTGCCAGCACCCTGGAACACCTGCAAGGGGAGAAAGGAAGAGAATAGGAGAAGAAAAGCCCTTACCTGCTAAATCTGCATCCCGGAGTCATTTCTCCAACGGCCCTGAAAAGGAAGACATCATTTTAAAGGCATTTTGTTTCGATCGCTGCAGCGCTGCATTTTACTCACCTTTGCAAGGCGCTTCCATCTTCAGCAGCGATCTTCCGGATTCAGCTACGCCCCGGCGCCTAGAGGAAAAAAGACAAGAACAAAGGTGAGAGGGAGAAAAGGAATAAGGAAAGCTCAGTTTCCTTTTAAGTCTTACCTGTTGGATTATTCCCACTGCATTTCGGGTCCTGCCGCTTCCTGGCATCTCCGGACCCCGGCCCCTATGGGGAAAAAAGACAAAGACATTGAATGAGCGAATGCAAAGACATTACCTGAGCGCTCATCCAGAACTGTTTCACTTCGGGTCGGCGCCATATCTCCGGCACTCCGAACCCCGGCCCCTAAGGGGAAAAAGACATAAGCATTAGCGCTTGCTGCAATTAGACAACAAACATTATTATGAAGCTTGAACTTTTGAACAGAACTTTTACAGCGCCTTACCTGAACAGTCAAGCTTACCTGAACTCCCATCAATCCTCAATCCAGTGAAGTAACTGGGTTTCAACGCGCCCCTGCATCAGAAGCAGGATGGAGAGCTCATTCTTCCAAACCCTAAGGAGGGTATCCAACGAGCCAGGGAAGCCAGAATAGAGGGGCCCTTCCTGTCCATCTTCAGAGTTCTGCGCCTTAGACGCCGCGCCTCCGTGGGAACCAGGTGAGCGTTACATTTCAACTTGGAAGGGCAGTCTGGGGCAGCGGTGGGGAGATGGAGGGGATTTCTGAATGTTGAATAATGTGCATTGCCAAATGCTATTCTGTTGTCACCCTGCTTTGATTTAAAATAAACATGGTTGTAAAAAATGTGGTCTACTTGCATTGAAGCATCTGTACAATTGTAAAACAAATTGTGTTTTCTGCAGTGCTCTTCACACATGCAATCTTCATTCCACACATAAAGGCTTACTTGATTCTTTATTTCGCCATCAGATTCCATATAATCTACACGTCTTCTCCTTTGACCATTCTTCTCAGGGCGTCATGCTAATTTCTTGTGATGTCACCAGCCTCTTTCTCCCTTATTTTCATATTCTTTTGGGACAGCTTCCATTAGAACATCATCTCTTCGGGGGTACATGATATAAGGTCTTCTTAATGATTACCTTGTTTCAAAGACGTAGGCTCAGAGGTGGGAGCTTACGGGATCTCTGTGCTGGTATAATTAGGTTTCTCCATATGAGGATATATTTCCTGCTGCCGGTAGTTAGGGTTCCAAATGGACAGAGCTCCTGCAGTCCCAAATTTAGGTCAAGAACGAGATTTGGTTTGTAACCCTGTTTTATACATTGGCGCTGGAATTGGTATATACCAATACCTATTCTAATACTCCATATTCAGTCTTTAATGATGAGGGACACCATTGTGTGCTTGAGATAGGTTTAATTTAATATTCAATAGTTTGAATTTTACACATATTTTGCCGTTTTCTTTCATCAATACTCCAGGTCATGTAGCTGCACTGGCCATTCGGATTACAATAGATCCATCTCCCACATATTTTTTGCGGTTCCTCGGATGCAGGAACTTTGTTCCCTCTGGTGCTACAATACTGGCCTTTATGTAGTCTCTGATTCCTTCATCTGTCAGCTCCTTGGGTCTGACTCCTGATTCGACATCGATCATGATCTTAATTCCTACTGCCTTCTTCGTTGTCTTCTTGCACTGTGTGATTATTATCCTTATCATACAGTATCCAAGCATGATCATCACCAAAATGTCTCCAAGAAACTTGAAAATACTTGCTATCCAGTGTGGATTCCATGAGAAGATGAATGTGAACCAACTGTCGTCTGCAATGTCTTCCGTTTTTTCCTCCATTTTGTTATGCAGGTTTGTCAGCAACGTTATAGCCTCTGTCAAGGTCCCATTGTTGTCATCATGAGAAGGTAAGAACGTGCAACATGATGGCCCGATTTTGGACGTAAACTCCTCCTTCCATCGCACTGAACATATGAAGGACATATCTGTTCTGAAGAGTCATCAGTCTTATGGCTCTCAATTCTTCTCTGATAGCATTGAATCACTTTATGGTAGTATTGATCGTCTGCAGGAGCTCCCAGCGAGTGATTTTCAACCACTTTGCATTCGCCATCGTCTGGATCCCAGGCATGAAGATAACGTAAAGATTGAAGCAGTTTTGCTAAACAGTCTGTGCTCATGCGGAATAGCATCAAAGGCTTCTATTGATTTAGCTGAGAAGTAGTTCTCTCTCCGTGTTCGATTGAGAAACTCGAGTGATCTTCTTTTCCTTAGATGGGCGTCGGCCTTTGGAAATTCATCAATGTTCAGGTCACTTTGAGGAATCACTAATGCTGGAACATGAACAATCACTAAGGAACAAGTTCCTCCCCAATCCTTAGGCAGCTTCCTATAAGCCCTGGGTCCACAGGCCTAGTATCGATCCATCAAGACAGCTGTTCCTGCTCCCATTTTGGAGACATCAACTGGAATCTTGCAACCTATATTAGTTTCCACGTGCCTCTTTCCGTCTCTTCGGAAGCACAATGTTGCATTTGTCAATGGGATCACAATCAGTGGACCTGATTCATCTTTTACCCACGTCAGCAGCTTGGCGTATTCAGCCCACGACTTTAAACATTCATCATTCACTTTTTGTACTTCTCGCACATAGTCTGACTTCAACAGGTGAGCTGCACAGGACATCAGCCCTTCTTCGCATCCCTTCTTGGTTTTCACTCATCCATAGACTACCATCTGAGACCATTCCCAACATCCAGGTGCCCAAGGTGTCTCTATTTTATCAGGACAGTCCATCTTCCTCATCTCTTTTATGACCACTTCATCTTGTCCTGCCCAAGGATACGTGAGCATCTTGCTTTTCCACGCAGGCTCCTTCTCCATCTTTGTAGTCTTTATATAATCATCTTGAAACAGAAATGACCATTTCGATCTCCATCGCAAATGAGACCAATTTCCTTGTAATTGTCCTCGGGTCATAGATGCAGCAAGGTGAACAAGACCTCTGGTATCATACTCTGAAATTTCTCTGGCAATGAATGTTCGGGCAGCACTCATGGCATAAGGTATGAGAGCACAAACGTAACAGCCCTCCTTGGATGTTCTCTCTCCTACTTGTTACATGTGCTGATACCACATGTTATGACCCAAATGTGCGGTGCTGTCTAAATAATTATTTGTCCCCTCATTGTCTTCCTGTGCACTCCTTTTGCATCTTCCCAACAGCATGGTTGCTGCCCATGGAAATAATTCTAAAGCAACCTTGCTCTGAGGGGATAACACAAAAAGTCTTGTCTCTTTATTAACTGGTACATCAACAGTAGTTTCTGGAGTAGGGAGCATCAAAGGGACTTCTGCCTTGCTTGAACCAGAGAAATAAAAAAAGGTGAATCATCAGAAATAAAAGGACGCAAAGCATGATCGTGAACACATATATGAAGAACCACCATATGAAACCCCACCATTTGTGGCATTCTGGAATCTCTTGGCCTTGCTCATTTTCTAAAATCGTACCATTTTCAAGATTCCTCATTATACCTGTATACTACTTTAAGGAAAGAAAAAAAAGTTTTAATCAAGCAATTCAGGTAAATTAGGTAGCTGCATAATCTGTTCAATTATCACTGCAAGCAGTCTCCTTATTGCAGGGCCATTTTTAGGATCATGCAGAAAAGAAAGTATGTTGGCATTACGCCGAACAAGGCCTGGATAAGCTTGAAGAATGAATATGAAAACAGCAGGTAAGAGCCTATGGGCATCATTGTTTGTCAGAACCATAGACTCAATCGAACAAGTACTCAGTAAGGAATGAATCGGGATACTGCTCCCTCTTCCAATTATCGAAATTAAATTAAAAATCTAATTCAGGCATTTTTGCGATTCATCAACAACTTTCTAAATTTCATTTTCAAAGAACTCTGTGGCTTAAGAAAAGGATTTGCACGCCTGCTAAAATATCTATATAAATATCCATAAGGACTGTCCTGTGAAAGCCACTTTTCAAGTGCACATCTACACTTTTGTATCAATCTGCTTGTTTATCGTCCTTCTTCTTTGTCATCGATCATGTCTGCACAGGCTGAAATTCTTCTTCTTGTCTTGCTTCCGAATCGATCATTAGTGGTGCGTCGGCCTCTCCACTGCAGACTTTAACATCACTGTGGTGGATCCATGCGCTTCTGCCTTGAACTTTTACTGCAGAAGGAGTAATGTCTTCTACTATGAATGGTCCAACAAATCTAGGCTCACACCACTTTCTGGTGAAGTTCCGAATTGGTATTGTCACCAATGAACAACTTGGGTGCTGATACTAATTTTGAAACTGCAGCTGCTGAATGGTTTTTCAACTATGTTCGGAAACCAACCCCCCCGGCGCTTAGTTGATCTGAAATGACAGAGATACTGGCGGTCATAGATGTCAAATGGTGCAATTTAGCCAGCATCGCAATTAGGCAGTGTGGTATGCCCTTTGCGTCAAGCTTTTCCCAAAGTAGATTCCTTATCACGCAGTCAAAAGCTGCGGATAAGTCAACGGATGCCATATTTAAGGCCCCCGTATTTGAAATTTTCTTTTGGGCAATTAGGTGCGCCAAGACAGTTGCATTCAGCGCAGTTCCCATTCTAGCACGAAAACCGATCTGAAATGGAGAGAGGATGGAGCGATGGTTTATAATCTTTTAGTTGCTGTTGTAGTAAAATAGCAAAGGTCTTGGCACTGGCATCGATCAAGGCAATGGGACGAAAATTGCCAGGGTTTGTTCTAACGCCTTTCTTATGAATGAGAACTATGACAGATTGCAGTCATGAAGGAGGAATACTGGATGTGCGGATGATCTCATCAAATTGAAGTTTAAGCCCCGGGGCCCATAATTGCACATTTTCTTTAAGTACACATGGAAGAATACAATCCGGGCCAGGAGCTCTTGATTTGTTTAGCTTACCAAGGGCCCATGTAATATCCTCTAGAGACCAGCCCTTCAGTTCCTCCACTGAGTAGTGGTTGAGCCTAGACGATGGAATTGAGAATCTTTCAGGTAATGCGAATTTATCCTTATAGAAATGCATCCATGATTCTGCACTAATGTTAGTAGATTGGTCGACCGTTCGTGAATGATCATTACCCCTTAGAAGAGCACAAGTGGATCGCCTATCATTAGAACACAGTGATGCTGTCATTGTTTGATTCATTGAGTGATGAAGATAAATTCTAGAATTTTTTATGTTGTTATTATATTTATTCATTACCTTTCTTTTTGTGTTTTGGTATTCAGCGTTAGATAGTCCCATTTTGGTTAGGAGCACCATCTACTGATTTTTTTGTTTTTTTAAGATTTTAATTCTAGCCGCAAGCAAATCAACACCTGGGGGCTGTAATTTTTCTTTTGATTTAAGGAAGACCAGGTATATGAGTGCTGTTGTAATGATGGTTGTGTTTTGTATTGTTGTTATCGTCCCTTTGATGGTTGGGTCGTTATCATTCTTGCAGTTGAGTGCAAACATTTTAATAAGTGCGTTTAACTTATTGCATGTTTTCACATTCCATCTTAAAGATGCACCTGGTCGATCTTCCAAGATAAAAGTGCTAAATGGGTCTTGTACCAATATTGGGATATTTAATTGAATTTCTGTATATAGGATACAATGATCACTCAATTCAATATTAGCAGTTTCTACTCCCATGCAGCTTGAAGATAGTTCCACAGATACCGCAATGTAGTCAATACATGATTTTCTGTTACTACAAGACCATGTATATACATTCTCTTTTGAAAGAAAGGGGAGCAGGACAATATTCCAGCACCAAAGAAAGAGCTGAAAGAGTATCCCTCTCTTCCTGTTCGTTAGAAGTTGATTTTGTAAAGGAAATTGTGTTTCAATAAGGGGAGCTTGGATACAGATAGTGTTAAAATCACCCCCTAAAATTACTTTCACATTGGGCCATTTACAAAAGACCTTGTCGAACTGAACATCAAGATCATTAAACAATGTAGTTATTGCAGTAACTAGCGGGTTATAATACAATGAAACTATTAGAACATGATCTATTTTACATGTTCCTAGTTCAATCAAAATCGCAATGTAGGAATATGTTGTACGTGTCAGTATCAAGGCGTAAACGAGCTCTGTATTTACCAGGATGGTAATTCCACCCGATGGTCTACCTTTCAACAATCGCGTGGCAAGCATAGATTACGAGGCAAACCCGGTAATTTCGAGTTGCTTAACAGCCATTGTTTCTTGACACAACACTATGTCCACAATTTCATGAGGGGCATACCTAGATACCCATATTTTTAAATGTTTTAGTCCACATGAGTTCCATGACATTACTCGTAGGAGCTTTTTGCTACTACGAGTGATCGGTTTTTGCTAAGTCCTTCTGGGACCCCAATAGTGCTGATAACCAAGTCCAGTCTTTGGAGACGGCAGAAATTGCAACCAACTGAGCCAAGACTGCAGCCTCCGAAGAATGAGATATATTGGGTGTTACTATTTGGTTATTTGTGTTCACTGGAATTGGATTTGGGTAATAGCTAATCCTAGCATTTTTCGCTCTCTTCTATGGCTCCATATCAGTTCAGCAATTATTGGGGATTGCAGTTCAAATACCATCCTATGATTTTTTATGGACGGAAGTGTAATCCAAATAATGTCGCTGGATACCAGCGTTCTCAGAGCTGGAATCTTTTTTAAGGTCTGCAACATGAATGATCGATTTAAGTCTTGATCTCTGCTTACTTCCGGTGCACTGACCCAGCCGAAGATACTCGACGTTGGAGTATCATGCATAGATTGGTCCATAGAATCAGCCGTTATCAAAGATTTTTTGATCACGGCCTCACATTCAGAATTATTCATGGGCTCATTTCTTTGAGTTGGATGTTTCAAATCAGGTTCAGAAAAAGCAGGTACCACCGTGCACTTTGGAGTCTCGTTGATTTCAGGATCCAATAAAGGTGGCTTTTGTGGTGAGTTGTGTCGCTGGTCAACAGTCTGCAGAGGGTTTGTTTTACACTCTGACTCTACAGATAATTGACTTGGGTTGATTTCCTCTTGCAACTTCGATGTCCGATTCACAGGCTCTGAGGGCGATTCCAGCTCTAGGTTCACTCGTTCAGTAGTTTTTTTGTTGGGAATTGGTTTATAAAACGCTGATAACAAAGATTGTTGTGAGGTAGACAATGAGGCCGAAAATTCGTTTTGTTTGTCAATGATGGATTTTTGTAACGCCAACACATGCTTTTTTTCATTAATGCCAACCAAATTCGATTTGAGTTGTATGGCAAGTCGACTTTCAAGTGAAAGCTCCTCCACATTGATCCTCAAATCATTGTTTGACTTGGCAAGGGGGATATTAATTTTTGCCTCAGTTGGTAATACTTTGCCATTAGCTTTTAACTCTCCATTAGGGTGTTGTTTTTGATTTTTTTTTTTTTTGTTTTTGATTTTTATCTTGTGTTTCTAGTAATTTCGCATTACATAGATTTAGTCTGTTCAGTGCACGTGTGTGCAATCTTTTTTGTTTGCGTGATAAGAATTGCCTTTGTCCTTCAAGCTCAGGGGATTCCTCTGATAGTGGGGGTTCCAATTTTACGACTGCCCTCGCATTTTCCTCATTTATTATTTCAATCAAATCAGATGGACTGTCAGGCGTTATAGTAGGATGTTTGGACTGGTGAAGCTCTTTATTTGAGTAATTCATTGAGGTTTCCAAATCATTTGACTGGTTAAAGAAGAATAACTGGTCAATCTTCTCTGCATGGTGAGATACCATTTGGCATAACTGTGCATGCGTGTAGATTTGGATACATTCTACGTTTCTTGGTGCATTGAGAGTCTGAGCAAAAGTCGAGGGAAATCCATAAATTGGACCACCCACATTCTTTTTTGGGATATCCTGAGGCTCGGTTAATATGCTCTCTGTTTGAGATGCAGTTGTCAAAGTAATTGTGCGAGAAATACTTGGAGAGTAACAACCTTTTCGCTTTTTGTAATTATCAGCAAATATATAACCCTCCAATTTATTAAGTTTTGAGGATATATCAAGAAGTGCTGATTTTATGTCACGCAGTTCGTAATGGGTATAATCATGACCTTTGTCAATGAGATTGAGAATCCTTGACATTACAGGATATGATGCTTCAAAGATTAGAAGATCCTCAACTTCAGAGGTTGGTTTAGATTGAAAGTTCTCATTAGTCTCAACTTTCATCGGTTTAAGTTGAGAAAAGTGTTGAGATTCAGGTGATGAACATACTACACCCTCTTTGATTTGGGCAGAATCTTCATTGTATGAATCAACCGTCACATGTTTGTTAGATGAGTTTTCTAGATCGACATAGGGTACAACAGGTTCTAGTGATGGCATACGTGGAATATCACAATGGAGGTGTACTTTATGTTTGCCAATAGGACGCACTGTGACTGGCGTTGATGGACCATCAGAAAGGATTATCAGTTTTTCCAACTCCATTAGTACTGCAGGTGCCAAAATCGAGATATCAGAAGGTGGACCTATATTGATATCTTCAATGCTACCTAGGTCATGATTTATCTCGTGATCTGGGACACTTAGAAAGCTTCTCCTTGTGTTAGAAGCCCTAGCGTGATTAGCGTGCACAGATTCACTCATGCTCGGTGTATTTAGCTGATCATTATCCATACCTTTAGAAGGTCCATACATTAAATTTAATTTGGCCATTGTAGCATCAATGTTACATTTTTTTGGAATCACTATTGTTTCCTTAAGGCCGCTACGTAGCCGCGACGACATATTATTTCATACAAAACACAAGTAAGTAGATTTGAGGGTTTCAACAATCAGAACACGTAGGGTTAACTTGTGTATATTTCTGGGTATATGGAGACCAATCCTAGTGTTAAAGAACAGTGGTTGTTAAACCATAAATATTGCTGGGTGTTCCATTTTATAAAAAGAGAGTCCTAGCAAAAATTGTCTCCCAAAACCCCTTTACCCGCCACCCGAACCGTCCCTTCTAGAGTTCTGATAGTAAGAACAGCTATCACAGCCTTAGTTTGAGTCATCCGACTCCATATACAGACAGATATATGTCCCAAGAAAGTTATCGAGCAAGCAAACACCAAAAATACCTCATAGGCCAAAGAAACCCACCGCCTACCGCGCACCGCGAACAGCAAACAGTACTTATCCGGTACTTTGCGGTGCGCACGCGGTGCACTGGGAGATGGGAATATAAACACCCCGGAAGGGGCATCGCACAATTACAAGGCGGAGCTTCCAATCCAGAAGTGTCCTAAACGAAAATGCAAAACAGCGTGTTTAAAGGTCAGCGTGCTGTTGAGTCACGTAACAACACAATACAGTGCTCAGACTGTTTGAATATCCTCCTCTATCAAAAGAGAAAAGGGGGTTGGGCACACTGTCACAATATTGGGCATACAGTGGTTAATGTCCACCACTAGTTCGGGGGGATAAGGACACACAGTAATTATAATGGGACGTTGATCAAACAAAGTCACCTCCTTCGTATGCGTCCATGTCAGGCAAATAATGGTGTCACAACACCAGACGTCCTGCACACGCAGAGCCGTCCTGCAGCCTCAGGATTTTCAGAGGCACTACTCCACGATGATTCCCCGAAGGACCCAGGCAAACTCAGCAAACAGTACTTATCTGGTACTTTGCGGTGCACTGGGAGATGGAAATATAAACACCAAGGAAGGGCGTCGCACAATCACAAGGTGGAGCTTCCAATCCGGAAGTGTCCTCCTTCGTAGGCGTCCAGGTCAGGCAAATAATGGTGTCACAACACCAGACGTCCTCCACACACAGAGCCGTCCCGCAGCCTCAGGATTTTCAGAGGCACTGCTCCACGATGATTCCACGAAGGACCCAGGCAGACTCAGCAAACAGTACTTATCCGGTACTTTGCGATGCGTTAGTAAAAGTGCATTAGTGCTCATTAGCTCTTGAAGGGCTGAGCTAATCTAAACACAGAGCCCCTCTTGACATCACAGGCATGAACAGAGAAATGAAACTGGGAGAGCAATGGTGGGGGCAACAGCCAAGGAGTGGTTTGGCTGTCCATTGTTTAAAATGGGAGAAATGCTTTTTATCATGTAAAATTGACAATATTTATTGCACAATAGTCATTGTGGAGGCACAATAGTCGTTGTGGGATTTCTGGAAAGGTGACAGTTAACCCCTTATGGGCATTCCAAATAGATTTTTGTGAGGTAAACATAACTAAAGCTATTTAGGAAAAGGTGACAGGGGTCTTCTTGTGTTTACCAGTGATGTGATACATTGATAAAACATGTAAAATACGATCAGTGTGGTTCCCGTAAAGTGCCATATTTTTCACTGATATGAGTCCGGAGTAAATGAAGAAAAACTGTAGCTCTGCCCAGGAATGACATACAGGAATGACTCCTGAGTAGTGTCAGTGGACTCGCAGCAACATTTAGTTTTCAGAAATGCATTCATATTTGCCAAAATGTGGAAGTTAAGGGTATTTGCAAGGTAGTAAGATTTTACACCAGGGAGCATCTGCCGGTAGCCTAGTCTGCAGGAGCTTGTAACAGGTGAATGAAATCAGGGTCTCTCCAACTCATAACAACTTTTTGCATTTTTGCATGTGATTGTATTTAGTATGCCTCACCCGGCCTTCTCCTCTTTGACAGCATACAAAAAAACCTGACCAAACCCACCTGTCAAGTGAGGTAATGAAGGGCTCTCCTCCCCTGGTGTCCCAAAGCACTCTGGACATATAAGCACACAGGTGGGAGTGGGGTACTGGAGCATTAACCTATCCCTTCTGCGGGAACTATGACAAATTACTGATGTCATTTGCACTATAACTAAGTCTGCCCGCCTCATAATCCCATGAGGTGATCGGCTGTCGAAATCTGGAGAGGCATCCCAGCAGTGAGAGGCCTAAATCTTGCAGAGGAGCCAGGAGATTAGAAGCTGACTTGGGACCCCTTGGAGGACTCATCAGAGACCTTGAATGACCCCTATTGCTGTCCCAGCAGTGCTCTGATGCTCCCTGGTGTTCAGTCCAGACATCTCCTGTAAGAAGAACTAAACCCCAGAACCCCATAGAGTGTGTATGCCTTGTATTCTTGCAGCATTACATGAGATAATCCCCCCATTACAAATCCCTTGTTTGTCTGTATATTTCAGTCATTTCCCCATTGAAGAATCCCCATTCGCCTGTGTAGCTCCTTAGTCTCTTTACCAAAGTAAATCAATTAATTCCTCCATTGAAATTCACGGGATTTGTATTGGTGGAATTTGAAACCAACAATCTTTTACCAGTGTTTTGTGAGCCGGTATAGTCCTAAAGATTTGCCAAAAGAATTGACTTCAAAAAGTCCTGTTTCCATGTGTGTCCCTTTGTAAGGTAGAAAAACGAAATTGTTCCCATTTTCCCATTCTGTTCCTATTGTCCCATTGTAAGGTAAAAACAAATTCCCATGTGTATTTTCTTTCCCCACTGAAATTGTGATAAACATCCAAAAATTGTTTTTTCCATTCTGTTTGGATCATAGACCTATAGCCATGTGTGTTATTGTGAGGTGTGGCAAAACACATTTTTCTCCTTGCATTCATGTCTCCTCTGTAATGTTGTTGTGATTAAGTTTCCAAAATCCGATTTTGCCCTTGTCTGCTGACTAGTATTCTCAAAAGCTCTGCCCGTCTTTTTAAGTATAAGCAGAATGAATTCCCTTCCTTTCTATTCTTTCCCATAGCAGTTGTGATAAATAATTTTAAAATAAATGTTCCGATTGTGCTGAGCCAAACAAATTTTCCCCTTTCCTTTCTGTGTCCCATATTGTTTCTGTGAGCACCGCACTAAAACCGATTTTCCCCATGCATTCCTACTCCCTGCCACTGCCTTCCATTCAAAGAAATCAAGCCCAATTGATGTTTGTGGGGTGAGGGTCGCTGGGGGAGTGCGTAACCATTGTGCTATCGTTGTGTGTTGAATTGTTCTTCTGTGTTGTAATTAAAAAGGAAGTATTTGTGACAGTATATATCCACCCGTCGCTTTACGGAAGTCTTTGTTTTTGTGTTGCCACAATATTGGTGGCTGATGTAATCTGTTGGTTCTAATTTGATTTTAATAAATATATTAATAAATATCCTATTAATACACAACGGCCTGATTCTTAGTCCATTGTGACGCTGGGAATTCATTGGGGTTGTGTGCGAGACGGGTTGGAGGCCTTATCAAAAAAGGACCTAAGTATCGAAATCAAAGCATTTTTTATTGTACGCCACATTCAGCATTGGAGAAGGAGATCCCTGACTTGCGTGTGCCATGTAATAAACCGTGACAGAATTGGGGGCTTGTGCCGTGATTGGTGTAGTGTTTTAACTCGTGACAGTGCAGCAGAGCAGACTATTCATTGAAGGTATTGTTACATTTAGTGGGTAGAAAGCTGGGCTGCATTGTGAAGGCGCCATCCAATCCTGTACCTTGCGTTCCAGCGCTGTGTATATAGATAAAAATAATCAGTGAGTCCATTGTTGTGAATACAAACTAAGCAGGAGCAGGGTTGAGATTTTGCACTTGCATAGAGAACCTATTAGGTGCAGAACACATTTCATAATGAGCTCCGTAGAAATTAACATGACCAGGAAGCACCTTCTATCCAAATTGTTTATTAAGGGTGAATGGGTAAAACAAGAGCATGAAGCATGGCAATCTAGAAGGATACTGGACGTTACCTCTATACATGTGGATGTGTGGCAGGATAATGGCTTGTTACATCAATCCCTGACAGACTTTTAAATGACACAGAACACCAGAGATGAGCAAATTAAAATGGCCCAGCTCACAGCATATATGTACTTCCATATGATAATCATGGAAGAAAGATACCAGGAGACTGTAGCCTTTGGGGAAAAATCATTCTGAGTTTTTGGATCTAGCACAGAGAGAATTGAAGCACGTAGAAGAGAAAGTGCAAGAGTCAAAATTCTGAGTTAAAATTAGAAAACATTATTCAGCAGCTAAAGGATGAGTTAGCGGCACCGCAGCAAACTAATTTAGAGAGAGAGTCCCAATTTTCTGCACTGAGAGAGGAATGTCAAGAAGGTGTTGAGAACCTGAGAGAGAGTCAACTAAAATTGAGTCCACAAGTTGTGCACAATAGAGCCTGCTTAGAGGACATTTCTGCATTTCAAACGCAGATTAGGAAACTAAAAGATGAGAATAGCCAGTTGATTATTAAGGAGGTCAATTCCCAGGTGGCATTCGATCAGGAGCGCCATAATTTGAGTGATATGAAACAACAGAGAGATCACCTCAGCGAACAGAATAGTAAATTGTGTCGGGATAAAGGTTCCCTGTGTCAGGAAGTGTGCTAGTTAAAGACAGACATGGAGAAAAGCGAGTCATGTTTTCAGGAACTGACTGACATGATGGTAGAAAATGAAAAATTAATGGGACATGTGAGGGAAGCAGAATTTGACCTAGAGCAGACAACACAGGCCAAACATGCACAGAGTGAGGAGATTAGTCTCCTGCAAAAGAAGAGGTCTGAGTATTCCCAGATAATACAAGACTCACAGAAGGAAAATGAGTCCCTTTGTGAGGAAAACAAGGCACTCAGCAGCCAAGTAATGGCACAAAGGAAGGTAATAGAAGCTACTCAAGCCCTGATAGCAGAGCTCAAAGCTCAGGCCTCTATATATCACCAAGAGATAGGGGCTGAGAAAGATAAATCAGAGGGATTGGAGAAGGAAATGGCTAGATACAAACAGGCTTTGAGGCACCCCGAACCGTTAGGATATGGAAGGGCAACCCCTGACCACGGTGTGATGTCCTCTTTACCAAGGGCCTCAAGCCAACTCACCACATTATGTGCGCAGGGCGCTGCTAACATCATGCGTACCAATTTGCTAGGACAGGGAAATATGAGGCAGCTGGACTCAATCAGGCCTAGTATAACTGAGCCGGAAGGCCAGTCCCTTTCAGGTATTGATGGACAATCGTCTTTGTTCATGTTAAAAAATGCCCTAGCAGATACTTCTGATCAGGAGGGCTCCTATGATGAGAGGATCAGGGAGTCAGACTGGCAGAAACATCAATTACAGGGATCACTTGGTCCGCTTTGCAAACAGAGTACAATCAGAGTCCAGGCCTCAAAAGAGCATCTTGAAAACCTTCACCCACTCAGGGAGGTGGGGGGGGAGTACTCCACCACACCCAGAAGAAGGGAGGAGGAAGATGAGTACTCCCTTGTGTGAAAGGGTGAGCCCAAGGGAAGTGACCCAGAGAGCCCACAGTACCACAGGGGAGAAGAGACCAGGCCCGTCATCCTGGGAGGGATTCCCAGTCTCAGAGAGGCGGGGAGCACCTAGAGGACAGACAGTGGACCACCAATAGCAGCAGCTCTGAGTCAGAGGGCGAGTGGACAGCAGTGCAGCAGAAAAAGAATGCCGCCAAACAAAAGAGAGCTCTTGTAAAAGATCCAATTTGCCAAATAAAAATCTCAGAAACTTTATGACACCCAATCAAAAAAATGCAAAATACTCAGTATGGGAGCATCTGGAGCTGTCTGACCAGATGATGACATCATTTGGCATAAAAAATGATCACAGTTCGTTAAATGGACATTCTCCCCGGAATACTCCATCTTCTTTGCTGGGCTGGAGGATCAAGATCATCAAAGATGGTCCACCTATAAGGTGGCCATCTTGAAGCACTTCTCTGTGCATAAGAACCCTCAGGAGGCCCGCAAGGCGGCCTACAGCCTGCAGTGTGGAGAAGATCAGGCACCTAGAGAGTTTGTGCAAGAACTGAAGTGGGCATTTGCCCAGACCTCTAGATGGGTGCGCACTAATAGCAGGGAGTTCATTAATACCTATTTTCATGCCCTCCCTAAATATAGCATGACCCAATTGGTAAGGGATTTCCATGAGCAAAGGATACTGTATTGTGTAATAGAATAGGCTACCTGGATTTAAGATGTCCAAAAGCCATCCGAAAACAAAAAATAACCCAAAAATCCCAAACCATCAACCACTCCCGCTGCTGCAAAGGTGGCGGAGGTGAAGAATACCCCGATTTTTTACTTAGAAAGGAGGAGGCCTAAAAATACTCCTCCCTCTAATAAGCCAAACGAGAGGCAGGGGAGACCCTCTGATTCATCACAATTGGGTGGTAGTCAGGCAGGGTATCCAACCAACTATTCACCTGACTCTGCCACCTATATTAGCCACAGATACAAGGGCAACAGACTAATCTTGGGGTATGTTTTGACTCCCTCGGTACAAGGGGCGGGGTCCAATCAGGTAAGTATGGCCTCTGGAAACCTGCCTCAAAACTTCCCTCAGGAGGGCAGAAATATTCCACCCTCCAACTTGAGTTTCTTTCCCAGGTACCCTCCAAACCCCAACTTCCAGAATAATCCTCCTCTCTCTCCCTGCTTTCAGGACTCTAGAACCCCAAATCAGGGAGAAGGTAGACCAAGGATGGAGGGCTATCAGGGAAACCCTTAGAATGCGAGCTACTCTGGGAGAATGGACAGCTTCCCTTCCCAAGAGCAGCAAAGGTATGACTCCAGACCCCCATACCAACCAGAAAGGATATCGCAACTACAGCACCAGGTCCAAAGTCTGGCACAAGATCTGGGTCGCATGTTGAGGGCTCAGCAGGGCCCTCAAATGAACATGGCTGCCCAGAACAGCCCAACACCCGGGTCTGGTGCCCCAGAGCAATGATGGGGAGAAAACCCCGACAACCAACAGGTAACAGAGGAGGAGGCCCAGGGGGAAGGGAAATGCAAAGCCCTAGAGGAAACTTCCTTTCTTACCCGAGAAAACCCCATAAAAACCTCTGAATCTGAACTTAAATCTCCTACCCCCGAAAAGCTGCAACCTAGGGAGAGGGTAAGTAGGAGAAACCAAGGGACAAAGAAAATCCATTTTGTGGAGGAAGTTCACGTCATCACGTTTGAAGGGGAAGAATCCCTGGAGGATTCATGGAAGAAAATCTTCTCTTTCAGAGATGGGGGGGATCCATCTCAAGGAAAAATGGGTCCCAAAAGACCCTAACCTAGACTGGGTAAGTATGGAAACAGTCCCGGTACCACCAATTCCTCAACCTAGGCCTACATGACCCTAATGACACCAACGCATTAAGCATTGCCAACAGTATCTCAGAACAAGGCTTTACCCAACGCATCTCCAATCCTACCCATAACAAAGGTAGACTCCTAGATTGGATCACTGACATCAACTGCAACATTAACATCCTGTCGAACCACCCTTGTGCCTGGTCTGACCATCACATAATACTCTTCACCTTGCAGGATTTCACACACTCCACACTAGATAGGCCTGTTGCACCACCTAGGCACTCAAGAAACATGTGTAACATAACTGCCCAAAAGTTACTCCCACTCCTTCAACCCATCATCAACCCCACCACCTCAAATATTGACCCAACCTCTCTAGTGGACATCTACAACTCCACTATACTCAATGCCATCAACAAGATTGCTCCATTAAAAATGAGGAAAGCCAAACCGTGCATGCATCTGAACACCTGGTTCACCCCACACATCAGAACGCTGCGCAAGGACAAAGGAACTGCAGAAGCCTCTTGGAAAAGCATCTCCTCATTAACTAATAAAACTAATTTCCTAACAGCCTCCTCAACTATAAAACAGCAATCATCCAAGCCAAAAGTGACTCTTACAATGACTTGATTACCAAAGCAAAATCTAATACTAAAGAACTATTCAGCATACTCAGAGAGCTTGAATCCCCTACTACTCCGTCCATAACATGCACTAAAGACCTCACATGGTGAACTAATATCCAGAAAGCTCTCTCAGACAAAATTGAGCTCCTACAATATAAAATAGAAACCAAAAAAGCAAATATGGACACTAATGCACCCCTCCTTGTAACACAAGCACCATTACCTGACAAAGATGACTTGTTCAAATTCTCCCCGCTCACCACCAAGGACGTAGAGAACATAATTATGAGCCTGAAAGCATCGAGATGTTTGGTCAATGCCTGCTCAGCCACAATTATTAAAGAGACAGCAAAGGATCGTGTGTCCTTTATCACAACTATAATAAACGCATCCTTTGCGAACAGCACAGTACCAACTAACCTCAAGGACGCTTGTGTCTTGCCTCTCCTAAAGAAGCCTTCACTCGACCCTAACATCCCAACGAACTATCGACCCATTACCACCGTGCCCTTCCTCCTCAAAATTCTGGATAGGGCTGCTTATTTACAGATTCAGCATCACCTAGAAAGCAAAAACATACTTGGGCTCCGTCAATAAGGTTTCTGGCCCAGATATGGTACGGAGACAGCCCTGCCCCGACCTAGTAACACAAATGGAGATCATTAAAGACAATAGCAACTTAGCACTCCTCTTGTTACTAGATCTATCGGCAGCTTTTGACTTGGTGGATCACAAAGTCCTTTGCAACCACCTTGCATCCGCAGCCCACTTCTCTGACGAAGCCTCCACCTGGATTCAGTCTTTCTTTAGCAACAGAATCACCAGAGTATTTGCTCCTAATGCATCCACCTCACTAGTCCCGTCACATGCGGGGTTCCCCAGGGTTCCTGTACCTCCCCCACGATCTACAATATCTTCACTAAGCCCCTCTTTGACGACTTAGATCACTTGGGTGTCTCCTACACAAACTACACTGACGACACCCAAATCCTTATCTCTATTTCCGGCTACTACAGCACAGACTCCATACGACTCAACAACATTTACCTCATCATCCAAGCCTGGATGGCCAAACATGGACTATGTCTCAATGACGACAAGACTGAGCTGCTCCTTGTAGGCACCCAAGCTAGACTCAACAAACTGGACAATCAATTCAATACTTTCAATATTGACGGCTACAATATAACGGTTTCCAAAAACGTTAAAACTTTAGCCATCTACACTGACTCTTCTATCTCCCTGACAAAACAAATTAATGCGACTGCCTCCACCACGGCCTACACGTGCAAGCTAATCAATGCTGGCAGACCTTTTCTGACCACAGGCAACTGCCTCACCCTAGCCATGGCCTTAGTTTTATCTAAGATCAACTATTGCAATGACCTCTACTCAGGCACTAACCAATACAATCTAAAAAAGCTACAAACCTTTCAGAATAACGTGCTTAGATCAGCAACTAACCACCTGAGATCACCTGAGATCACATCAGATCTCAGAGTTGAGACGTAACATTCACTGGCTCTCAGTTAACCAAAGAATTAGACTCAAAACTCTGTCAGTCACATTCAAATGCCTAAACAATCTAGCACCCAAGTACCTGTGCGACAAATTCATACGTAAGTCTTCGGATAGACACCTAGATCCACACACTCCAACTGCCTTGTCACCACGAGGTCTAAACTCCAAAAGGCAGGAGGTAGCAGCTTCCCGGTCCTAGCAGCTAAAATGTGGAACCCTCTACCTGCAACTATCAGAGCTGAACACTCCTTCCACACTTTCAAAAATAATGTAAAAACCTGGCTCACACTGAACGAATCCTAGAAACCTGTGTTAATGCCACTGCCTCTACTTGTGAATCCTACTGTACACCGGCCAATCTTATCCTCTTACCCTCACTTTGTAAAATACTTGCCTTATGTCCTGTAAGTAATTATTGTATGCAATTGTAATTTAACCTTGTTATGTAACTACATCTTTGTAAATACTTGCCTTATGTCATATAAGCAATATTGGTATGTAACTGTAAATTAACCTTGTTATCTAACCGTAAGAAATGCGCCCAGAAGTGTAAGGGCTTGGCGCGCTATACAAATAAAATACAAACACAAAAATACAAATTCCTGAACCCCAACCATGTCACCCAGATGACTTAGCAATTGAGGAGGGATCCTCTCCCCAAACCGGTTCAAGTGACTGTCTCCAGGAAAAGGGGGACAGCAGAGAATCCGGGTGAAAACATTTTCTTTACAGATTCCCAGACTCCGACACCGAAAACTTCCCAAGATCACACAGTGTTGGAGTTCAAAATAAAAAATGTACTGCCAGATTGGCCCAAAATGCACTTTTCATTTGCCCCCTTGAAGAGAGAAGGCAGATTTTATGCCTCCATCAAGGTACAGGGCCAAGGTGCATTTTCAGCGCTGGTGGATTCTGGATCCCAAGCCACCCTCCTGTCCCAAAAAGGCATTTGACCAAATGAATTCAGTAAGGGGGAGAGTCACCAAATTCCCCTCCCACCTCATCCCAAAACAACTCTAGAACTTCAACGGAAATGACATTTCCATCGAGGGAACTGCGCATTTGGAGATCAAATTGGGCGACATAGGGTGAAACATCCGGTAATAGTCGTAACTCCAGAGGGCACACCTTGTCTACGGGGGAATGACCTCCTTTGGAGGTTATCACCCCTGATTGACTGTGTGAACAAGGGCCTCTGGACACAGACTAACCGGCCAATAAAATTGAAACAAAGCACAAATTATGTGTGTCTAAATGGCACATGCCACATGATTGAACAACGGTCTGACCAAATCGAATTTCACTTTAGGAACAATCAAGTCCCTGACGTGCCTGTCATCTCTGTAGGAGAACAAACTGGTGATGGGAACCCTTCTCCATTTTTGAAAATCAACCTTCCTCCCAGTTTTAAGTGGCATTCCACACTGGAAGGGAATACCCTGAAGTTTTATACTGATCCACAATCTGAAGAAAACCCACATCCCATGATAAAAGATGGTGAAAAACCAGCTCAGAGTTTGGCTGACATCCAGAAAAAGGGTGAACAACTGTTTCTCCCCATTCACGTAAATGAGGGGGGAGCCTGTTCTCGTCAGAGTATGCCTGAATAATGGAAAAAGCTTCATCAGCAAAGCGGTATTCAGGAAACTCCCAAAAGATCAGACCATTCCCACATTTAAGTTGATTGATAAGTGGGAAATGGGCCTGGAAACTCCAAATTCCAAACATCTCCTGCCTAGCAGGTGAATGCTAAAAATGTCCATTGGCGACAAAAGCATAGATCATAATTGCTGGGTTGTGAGAGACATCCCCTCTTCATTTTACTTAGGCAGTGACATCCTCAATCGATTCGCAATTAATTTGGACCTAATTAATTACAAAGCCTGGTTCCAACTGTGGGTATCCCCATGGGCTTTGACAATCCTGAGAAAGCATTTCGGTCATCTCAATTGCTGCCGTATGCAGTTGAAGTTCAAACGGGAGAAGAGGTCACCATCCTAGCACTGGTACGACAATTCACAATTCCCCTAGAAATTAAGCGAGGACAGAACCTCAAAAACCGGGACTCTTATATAAATTCGAATGATCACCTCCAACAGCAAGGGTTTTATTTAAACCCAACACCACTAGTTGACCTAGAACACGACACCATTCGAATATTGGTGGATAACTGCGACCCTAGGAGTATCACTCTGGGCGCAGACACTTTATTTGGAATGGCGGTTGATGGCCAACATTTTTCCATTGATTTAGGGAATGAGATCATGGGACAAATTCCAAATGACTGTTACCACTGGGACGATGATATACCGCCGGAAAAGATTTTCACCCGGCAAGGGGGGAATTTCTTGGTGTACTCTTCCTGCCCTTATGGTGGCAAAGAGGTAACCTGTGACATCAGGAAGGATGAGGTGGTATTTCAAGTCAACAGTGACTACCATTCTTCCTTGAAACCTCATATCCAGGCCAACACCTGTAACGCTCACCTGATTCCCGTAGAGGCGCCGGTCTTGACTGGGCGTATACCGTATCTTCAAAGGTGATGTGTAACACACGGCTGGCTCTGTGGGCTGGACCTCTGTGCACTGTATGTCTGACTCGAAGGGTAAGATGTCTGCAGATAGAAAATATGGGATTAAGGAACTGGGTTATTGAATGTCTCTCTCTTCTTCCCTTTCTCTTCTCCTGTAGAACCCCAAAGGTTAATGCTCTCACCTTAGGTAAGTGAACGCTGTGCTCTCCATCTGCCTCGGGGCAGGGTGCTGTAACCAGTTTCTTCAATGGATAAGGGGAGCAGGCCTCTTGACTTCAGAGGACTGCTGTCCGTCGTTTACTGCACGAACGGTAAGTTTCGAGTAATTCTAAAGTCTTTAAAGTCTTTAGTAATGATGTCTCTTGTTTTGCAGGGTTCCGGCGATGGCGGATGACGGGCTGAAGTGAGTTGAAAATGGAGCCCGTGAGATGAATAGAAGCGCCTGGAAGCACGTAAGTAAGCGCTTGTTGCCTGCTTCACGATGCGCTCTAACTGTCTTTTTATTTTGCAGGTACAAGTTCGGAGCGGCTGCAGGGTGCCGGAATGCCCACTGGGTTAGATGTGGAAAGGAGTAATGGCACGTGAGTATTAAAGTTCCCCAATGTCTTTAAACGCACCTTGTTTTGTCTTTCAGATGCGGGATGCAGCGCCGAAGGCCTCCGGAGCGTGCGAAGAGTTGGTAAGCTTTTGTCTTTCAGATGCCGGAATGCAGTGTGAAGACCTCCGGAGCGCACGAAGAGTAGGTAAGCCTTTGTCTTTCAGATGTCGGAATGCAGCGCGAGGCGTTGGAGACAGCCGATGGACCAGGTAAGTGAAGAGCTGTCACTGAAGACCGTAATGCTAACCTGTTCTTTCTTGTCTTTATAGGTGTTGCTGAAGACTGGATTCAGGATGGTAAGCCTTTTCCCTTAGGCCCAGGATCAGATGCAGAAGACACGATGAGCGTTCTGCTGCAGAGGATGCAGAATAACGCAAAGCAAGATTCATCCATCGGGTGTGGTTTAAATAGCCTCCTGTAGTGCTTAGGTGTCTCCTTCCACAGCCACGCCTAGGTAAGAAAAGAGTTCCTGCTTTCCAGAAGAGTTCCAGTGTTCTGAATCTAGGGAGTGGCTCCTGCCCCACCCAACAGGAAAAATAGTTCCAAACAGAAGAGGATCAGAGGCTCAACTGGCAGGCAAGTAAGCAGCATGGTCTGCTGCAGGTAAGTCCACCCAAGCATTATGAGCCCGGCGCTTCCAGCGCTGGGACTGGGCATATTTATGAGCCTGGTGCCACTGGCGCCAGGACTGGGTCCAAAAGGTCCCAATTGGGACTGGTTGGCACTCGGAACCTGGGTTATAGATCTGCTTCCAAGGGAGTTGGGAAAACCCTGACCTTTTGGAAGCAGAGATCATGACAGTACCCCCCCTCAAGGCCCCTCCCAAACCGGGCTTCTCCGGGGGTTTTGGCTTGTCAGGAAATGTTCGGTGAAATCTTTTGATTAGGCGAGGAGCGTGGACATATTCAGCAGGTTCCCAGGATCTCTCTTGTGGGCCGTAGCCTTTCCAGTCAATTAGGTAAAATAGTTTAGATTTGGAGATCTTGGAGTCCAGAATGCTTTTGACTTCAAACTCGAGTTCTCCATCAACTAGGATAGGTTTTGGAGATTTAGTTAGTCGGGTTTGAGGTTGCACGGGTTTTAATAGAGAGACGTGGAAGACCGGATGTATCTTCATGTGCGGGGGCAAGTCCAACTTGACCGCTACTGGGTTTACTATGGTAGTGATGGAATAGGGACCAAGGTATCTTGGGTTGAATGTGCGTGGCCCTTTTAGAGGTAGATATTTGGTGGATAACCAGACTTGATCCCCTACTTGATATTGAGGGGCTTCCTTCCGATGTTGATCTGCTCCTTTCTTGTATTGTTCTTTAGCCCTTTGAAGGTGAGAAACAGCTTCCTTAAAGGCTTGGGTGATTGTAGAATGCAGGTAGTCTACTGCTGGTGTTTCAAGATCTTGGAGGGGATCCAACTCCGAGGTTCGAGGGTGACTGCCGTACAAAAGAAAAAACGGGGTTTTCCCAGTTCCCGAATGGACAGAGTTATTGTAGGCATATTCGGCTATCCAAAGGATGTCTTTCCAAGTTTTTTCAGTTTGTTGCAGCATGCAGCGTAAATACTGTTCCAGAGTTTGATTGGTCCTCTCGGTTTGTCCGTCGGTCTGAGGGTGGTGACTGGTCGATAGTCTCACATCAATTTGAGCCGACCGACAGCAACTTCGCCAAAAATGAGAAATAAATTGACTACCTCGATCCTAAATTAGAACCGAAGGAAAACCGTGCAGTCGGACGATGTTTTCGAGAAATTCTCGGGCCAGAGTTGCTGCTGTTGGCAAGCCTTTGAGCGGAATGAAATGCGCCATCTTGGAGAATAAGTCCACGATTACTAGAATCGTATTGTATCCGGAGCATGGAGGTAGATCGGTGATGAAGTCCATAGAAAGCGTATGCCAAGGGCGAGGTGGGATGTCAATAGGGCGTAAAAGGCCTGCTGGTCTTTCCTTTTGACTCTTGTTTTGGGCGCATACTCCACAGGACATTATAAAGTCTCTGATATCTTTTTTCCAAGACGCCCACAAGAAGTAGCGCTTGATCTTTTCTGAGGTCTTGGCCATACCGGGATGTCCTTCCATTAAAGAATCGTGATAACAAGAGATTACTTTTTTCTGTAAATCTGTGCTGGGTAGGTATAATCGTTCTTGGAAATACAATAAGTTGTCCTTTACTGCAAAGTCCTTTCCCTGCAGATGCCAATTCTGTATGTCTGCTGGAGTTACAAGTTGCCTGGCTTTATCCTTAACTTCCTCTATGGATTCTGTGGCGATTACACCCAGAATTCTTTGTTCGGGAATGATTGGTACAGGTTTAGGGTTGATCAAGTGTTCTTCCACTCCCATCCGAGAAAGGGCATCAGCTTTACCGTTCTTTGTACCAGGTCGATAGGTAATTATGAAGTCAAACTCGGCAAAGAATAATGCCCAACGGAGTTGTCTAGAGGATTGGGCTTTTGCGGTTTTCAAATATTGCAGGTTTCGGTGATCCGTAATCACAGTAACGGTGTGTCGGGCCCCCAGCAGATAATGCCGCCAAGCCTTAAAGGCAGACTTGATAGCCAGAAGTTCCTTGTCAGTAATCGTGTAATTGATTTCAGGAGGCGAGAATTTGCGGGACCAAAATTCCACGGGATGCAACTGATTGGTTACCGGGTCCTTTTGTGATAGAACTGCCCCCATGGCAAGGCTTGAAGCATCAGTTTCCACGATGTAGGGGAGTTCGGGGCGAGGGTGTTTTAAGATTGGTGCAGAGATAAATTTAGTCTTCAAATCCTGGAAACCTTGTTCCGCCTCGGTAGACCATTCAAAACGTTTGTTTTTCTTTAACAAGGCAGTGATGGGCTGAACTATTCGAGAGAATTCGGGGATAAACCTGCGGTAAAAGTTAGCGAAGCCTAACATGCTTTGCACACCTTTTACGGAGGATGGTGATGGCCATTTGAGAACTGCATCGACCTTCTTTGAATCCATACGCACTCCGCCAGGTGATAATATGAATCCCAAGAATTCAACTTCAGTCACGTTGAAAACACATTTTTCCAACTTAGCGAAAAGTTTGTGTTGACGCAATCTTTCGAGGACCATTTTCACGTGTTTCCGATGTTCAGATTCCGATGAAGAATAAACGAGGATGTCGTCAATGTAAACAACAACACACACATCTATGAGCTCTCTGAGGACATCGTTCATAAAATATTGAAAGGCGGCCGGGGCATTGCAAAGTCCGAAGGGCATGACCTGATATTCAAATACCCCATACTTGGTGCGGAAGGCCGTCTTCCATTCATCGCCCTCTTTTACTCGTACCAAGTTGTGAGCTCCTCTAAGATCCAGCTTTGTATATATGCATGCTTTTCTGACTTGGTCCAGGAGTTCAGGGATCAAAGGTAACGGATATCTATTCTTAACGGTGATCTGGTTCAGGGAGCGATAATCTATACAAGTTCTAAGGTCTCCTTCCTTTTTTGGAACGAAGAACAAAGCTGAAGAAGCAGGGGACTTGGAAGGACGAATAAACCCATTTGCCAGGTATTGATCCAGGTATTGTCGAAGGTGAAGGTTCTCAGGCTCGGTGAGGGCATAAATTCTACTACAAGGAGGAGTAGATCCAGGTATCAGGTCTATCTGGCAGTCATAAGACCTATGAGGAGGTAGAGAGTTAGCCTGATCCTTCCGGAAAACATCTTGATATTCTAGGTATTCGGGAGGTAACTGGGGAGTCTCTGAAGAAATTGCTGCCAGTGCAACACCAGGTGGAGGGTGACAAGTAGAGACACATTCTGGAAACTGGACCGTTCTTGCTCGCCAATCGATCAGAGGATTGTGTTTCTCTAACCAAGGTATTCCTAGAATAATCTGAAACTGAGGGGCCTTGATCACATCGAACACGATCTTCTCATGGTGTCCATCTTGACTTACTAGCGTCACTTCTTGAGTGGTATGCGTTACTGGCCCGGAGGCTATCTCCGTACCATCCACCGTAGTAATGACGTCCTTTACAGCCTTGGGACAAAGAGTTAGATTCATCCTCAAAACCATTTCATGATCCACATAATTGCAGATGGCACCGCTGTCGACGTAAGCTTCAATTGCATGTAATCGATCCGGATTATCAGGGCTAATGAGGACCATAGGTATCACGAAATGCGAGGTCACGGAACTGGTTTTCACGCTCGGCAAGAGGACCTCTATTCTTGTCGGGCGAGGTCGTTTCCCTGCTCAGAGTTTGTAACTTTGGTAACTGCAGCTCCTACTGCCTTCTTGGCAGGTTTCACCGGACAGTCTCGAAGAAAGTGCCCTGAGTTTCCGCAATAGAGGCATAATTGCAACTGTTTTCTCCTTTCCCGCTCCTTTTGTGTTAGAGGACCTTTCAGACCCCCTATTTGCATGGGTTCCCCGGAGTCTACTCCTTTGGAAGGAGTTGGCGGTTTGGAAAATACACAAGCATCAAACTTGGAACGATCGGCCTTCCTGTTCTGCAGTCTGTGATCTATTTGAACGACTAAGTCTATATAGTCCGAACAATCTTGTGGGGGATTCACTACTTGGGCTAACACATCTTTGAGCTCTCCACGTAGACCTCTATAAAACAGCGTAATCCTTTTGTCCTCAGGCCATTGAGTTTCCACTATCAGTCTGTTGAAAGACGCAATATAAGCCAAACGGTCTTGATTACCTTGTCGCAACGAAAGAAGCTCATTGTCCAAGGCCTGCCCCTGTGAATGTCTTGCAAACAGTTTTTCCATACTGAGCTGAAAAGCTTGAAAATCATGGAGGACCGGATCATCTTGATTTACTAGAGGGATTGACCAGTCTGCCGCATTGCCACTAAGGTACGAAAGCACGAAAGCTACTTTAGCTTGATCAGTTGGAAAGGCTGCTGGCCGGCATAAGAAATGCAACCGGCACTGATTGATAAATACTGCAAACCTCTTTGGGTCACCAGAAAATCGTTCGGGCGGAGCCCAGAGGTACATTCCCAGGTAGATTGATCTGCACTGGATTCATAGAGGATGTAGAAGGAAGATTTCCCCCAGATGCGGGTAACGGGGTCTGTCCGGCTTGTGACTGTAGCAATTGTCTAGCGAGATCATCTGTTCGCTCCTTGGAAATAATCAGTTCCCTTCTTAGAGCGTTCGTTTCCTGACGGGCTGCATGCACTTCTGCCCTTAGTTCCCCAAGTAACTGGGCTAGCTGGTCGGTATCCGAGGTTTCCATAGCGCCTGGACGGGAGTTTTGTGGTAGGCTTTGCGTTCTGTAACGCTCACCTGATTCCCGTAAAGGCGCCGGTCTTGACTGGGCGTATACCGTATCTTCAAAGGTGATGTGTAACACACGGCTGGCTCTGTGGGCTGGACCTCTGTGCACTGTATGTCTGACTCGAAGGGTAAGATGTCTGCAGATAGAAAATATGGGATTAAGGAACTGGGTTATTGAATGTCTCTCTCTTCTTCCCTTTCTCTTCTCCTGTAGAACCCCAAAGGTTAATGCTCTCACCTTAGGTAAGTGAACGCTGTGCTCTCCATCTGCCTCGGGGCAGGGTGCTGTAACCAGTTTCTTCACTGCATAAGGGGAGCAGGCCTCTTGACTTCAGAGGACTGCTGTCCGTCGTTTACTGCACGAACGGTAAGTTTCGAGTAATTCTAAAGTCTTTAAAGTCTTTAGTAATGATGTCTCTTGTTTTGCAGGGTTCCGGCGATGGCGGATGACGGGCTGAAGTGAGTTGAAAATGGAGCCCGTGTGATGAATAGAAGCGCCTGGAAGCACGTAAGTAAGCGCTTGTTGCCTGCTTCACGATGCGCTCTAACTGTCTTTTTATTTTGCAGGTACAAGTTCGGAGCGGCTGCAGGGTGCCGGAATGCCCACTGGGTTAGATGTGGAAAGGAGTAATGGCACGTGAGTATTAAAGTTCCCCAATGTCTTTAAACGCACCTTGTTTTGTCTTTCAGATGCGGGATGCAGCGCCGAAGGCCTCCGGAGCGTGCGAAGAGTTGGTAAGCTTTTGTCTTTCAGATGCCGGAATGCAGTGTGAAGACCTCCGGAGCGCACGAAGAGTAGGTAAGCCTTTGTCTTTCAGATGTCGGAATGCAGCGCGAGGCGTTGGAGACAGCCGATGGACCAGGTAAGTGAAGAGCTGTCACTGAAGACCGTAATGCTAACCTGTTCTTTCTTGTCTTTATAGGTGTTGCTGAAGACTGGATTCAGGATGGTAAGCCTTTTCCCTTAGGCCCAGGATCAGATGCAGAAGACACGATGAGCGTTCTGCTGCAGAGGATGCAGAATAACGCAAAGCAAGATTCATCCATCGGGTGTGGTTTAAATAGCCTCCTGTAGTGCTTAGTGTCTCCTTCCACAGCCACGCCTAGGTAAGAAAAGAGTTCCTGCTTTCCAGAAGAGTTCCAGTGTTCTGAATCTAGGGAGTGGCTCCTGCCCCACCCAACAGGAAAAGTAGTTCCAAACAGAAGAGGATCAGAGGCTCAACTGGCAGGCAAGTAAGCAGCATGGTCTGCTGCAGGTAAGTCCACCCAAGCATTATGAGCCCGGCGCTTCCAGCGCTGGGACTGGGCATATTTATGAGCCTGGTGCCACTGGCGCCAGGACTGGGTCCAAAAGGTCCCAATTGGGACTGGTTGGCACTCGGAACCTGGGTTATGGATCTGCTTCCAAGGGAGTTGGGAAAACCCTGACCTTTTGGAAGCAGAGATCATGACAACACCATAACAAGAGATCTCTCCACTCAACGTGAGGATACAGCCGGATTGCCAAACCCGAGGCCTTTCCAGGCTTTAGGCAGATGGTTGAGGAACGAATCAACCTCGCTGATGCCTGTGAGACACAGGATCAAAAGCAAAGGCTGAAACAGGTTTTTTGGGATTTTCAAGAGATCTTTGCCGTGGACTTGTACGACTGTGTCGCACCGAGATACATTCAACCTCCATACCAACAGACCGTGGGATGGGCCCCGTATTTATAAATCAATACCGGTTGCCTCTCTCCCCTCACCTCTATGGAGTCACTCACAGAGATTATAAAGAACCTAGAATCCCGTAGGATCATTTGTCCAGTCCACAGTATCTTTAATAACCCGGTACGGCGGATACTCAAACCCAATGGCCAATGGAGACTTTGCACAGACCTTAGGGAGTTAAACAAATGGGTCCACATTTCCCGATGGCCTCTTCCCTACATCGATCAGGGACTGGCCCAGATCAAAGGGTCAAAGGTGTATACCGCCATTGACTTGACCAACGGTTACTGGACAGTACCCGTGAGTATGGAAGACCAGTACAAGCTTGCCTTTACCTTCGGGGGGCAGCAATACACATGGACCCAAACCCCCTTTGGATACATAAACTCTGGCAACAAATGTAACATCTTTCTGCATAAGGCTATGCCCGACTTGGCTGAAAGGGGAAACCTAGCCTATGTAGACGATGTATTAATCAAAAGCTCAACTGTGGAGGAACACATAGCTGCAATACGGTATGTTCTGACTCAGTTGAAGAAAGCAGGAGCGAAACTGTCCTTTCAGAAGGCACAGTGGTGTAAGACCCGCGTGAACTTCCCAGGGCATGAAATCACCTCTGAGTGTTGCAGTCATCAGGCGAAAAAGGTGGAAACCTTATTGAAATTAAAAGACCCTACGACTCTGCGTGAACTAAGAAGCCTTCTTGGACTTACTAATTATAGTAGGAAGTTCATAGAGGACTATGCAAAGGTCACAAGACCCTTGGTCCATTTACCAAAGGCCTGGGTCAAGTGGGAGTGGGGTCCAGAACAAGCCAAGGCAGTAAAACAAGTCAAGAGAAGCCTTTCCCAAGCACCTTGTTTGGCTTACCCCATAAAAAACAAGGAGTTCTTCTTGGAGACGGGGTTCTCAAACACTTGTTTAATAGTGGTATTATACCAAAAGCACAACAAGGCCCACAAAGTAATTTCGTATGCAAGCAAGACTTAGTCGTCTGTAGAGGAAAAATTTAACAATTGTGAAAAGGCACTCCTGGCAACAGTGTGGGCATTATAAAATTACTGCCCGTTCATCAAGGGGGAGCACATCATTGTCGAGACTCCTCACCAGCCCTTGCAATATCTCCGAAGTGGCTGAATCCGAACAGGGAATGTGAGTAATTCCAGAATTACTTCCTGGATTCTGTCCATGCAAGGCTTTCCTGTGGAGGTCAGATATGGCCAAAACAAGAAGAGTCCCCTTGCGCAAGGTTTGGCTGACTTGCATGACTGTGCAAGGACGAAAGTCTAAAGACCAAAGACAACATGGCATACCTGACTTCACCGCGCAAAGCCTATGAGGAAGACACGTGCCAGGAGATACCCACATTTTATGAGTATGGGTGCTCCTACCATGCTGATAACAACGGGGAAAAAGAACTAGTGGCTGGCGTTGGGAATGCCTGGGTGAATGATGACCCAGAGCCCTCTGCTGGGTACAAGATCGGTCCCCGAAGTAGTTAGGTGGCAGAGTTGATGGCAGTTTATCAAGCCATCCTCACAGCCATGCAACACCAACTCCAAGAACTGGTCATAATCACTGATTCAGATTATGTCAGGAATGGGTTCATGGAGCACCTGATTAATTGTAAAAATCGAGGAATGCTGTGTGCAAATAACAAAGCACTCAAGCATGGGAAATTAATACAATGCATTTATGATCTGGTCACCTCTAATGAGATGACCATCTAGTGGAAAAAGTTCAAAGGTCACTCCAGAATTGAGGGACGAGACAAAACTGGAAATGACGTGGCTTACCAGTTGGCCAAAACCGGAGCCATCCACAGGGATCCCATAGAAATCGAGTCCCTGTTGGGGGAAATCCAGGTCGCTGCTGTCACCAGGTCCCAAACCCATGCCCAAAATGAACTCTCAACTGCCCAGTGGAGTAAGGGAACCCGAAATGCTGATTTGATTATGGCACAAAAAGGGGATCCGATTATTGGGAAATGTTATCAACACATTGAAGACCCCGTGAAGTTTCCTCTACATCGGGAAAGAGGATCTCCGGGTGTTGATGAAGTTTTCCAAAATGTCCCGAATCCAAGACGGTTTGCTGGTATGTGACCAGTGCGTGGTACCTACCTCTTGCCGAAGCCTGACATTAAGTCACGCCCATGACGTGGCCAGAGCCGGTCATAGGGGGTTTCATACAACTTTGGAAATCTTGTGAGAGGTGGCATACTGGCCACACATGGGTCAGGACCTCAACCAATACTTGAAGGGGTGTCTTGTGTGTGTGTGAGCTCAGCTTCAGCCAAGTTCCCTCAGACACACAGCTCCCCTACAGAAAAGGGGATGACACTGCCTTGGTCACATTTGCAAGTAGATTTAATCAGGCCCGTGATTCGCTCTTCTAGGGGAAACAAGTACATGTTAACTGTGAAATGCTTGTTTACCAAGTGGGTGGAATATCTGTTAAGGATTTCAATCAGGCGATGCACACCTTAGTCTCGGCCCAGTATGCAGCACGCAACTGAAATGCTTATGTTTTTATGTTAGATTCAATATTGAGATGGTACACCACTCATATCACACACCCTTTTCAAATACCCCAGGTCACAATGGACCATGAACCAGGCTGGTTGGCAAAATATAATATTTATTTATTTTATAAATTCAAAAGAAATCATACAATTTTTAATATGGGACAACAATCACCAATGGGTGATAATAACAATAGGAATGTATGCAATGCACTTAGTTTAACCTTCTATCGACACACCTACAAAACACCAGGGAATAGGAGCACTTTTTGATTTTAGGTAAGATAGCACTTGAGTTAGAATTTCCCCCTGCAATGTTCCCTCAACCCACAAATAATCCATTCTAAAGGGATAAACAGAAGCAGCAGGTAATCAGGAATGACAAATGGAAAACAGAATTGAAATCCGACCTTCCCTCCCCAAACAAAAGAGAAAAACAGATTTTAAACCCTGGCAATGCTAAAAATGACACTCAGAAATGGATGAATAAATGAATGAATGTGTGTAAAAACCTTGAAACAAATATTATTCTTCACTACAGCAACCATGTAGAAGTACAAACAATCACAAGCAATGTATAACCAAGAGCATACAGTTCGAAAATGAGTGGCAGGTTTTTAAAACATGTCGCAGCAAATGACAGGTTGGAAATTTAGCAAACTTTGCAAGCCTGAAATTACCCAAACGGTTTTTAATAAAAATGGGTGAAATATTGCGAATAGTTTTACTCTACACTAGAGCATTCAAGCTAGGATACCAAAGAGGGACACAGTAAGCTCAGGGTTGATTCGCAAATTCAACCCTAGTTCCCCAGCACCCACCCTGGCAGAACCAGTCCGATCACTCAAAATAGTATTACTAATTTAGGATTTACACAAGGCAGAATTACTACAGAGATGGCACTAGCACTAGAAATCAAAGGCAGAGTGGCATGAATGGTTGTGACAGTTTGAACAAGGTATTCCAGATAAGGATAGGATGACTTAGAGAGTGGGATGAGGCTAAAGACAAGATAGGCTATGGGTTTAGGTGGGGTGGCTATTGATACTCACAGTCCACTTTTTAGTTTTGGATTCTGGACAGTCAGCCCTCTGGTCACCACACAGATCTGGTCTAACAAAGGACAGCCGGACAAAATCAGCAGGACAGGATCAGCTGGGCAGGGACTGGTTACTGGGTAGCAGTTTTGGACTGGCAATTCTGGTTAGTGGATAATATAGGTCATCAGGGTAGCAGGATGGCAGCAGCATGCAGTAAGTGGCAGCAAGCCGATCAGGATGCCAATGGTACCACAGCTTTCTCCTAGTTAATGGGAGATTAGTGGGTTTTTAATATTGTAGGCCTTGCTGGGAATGGAATCAGCACTGCTTGGGTTTTTCAATGGACGCTGGAGTTGGATCAGCAATGCTTGGCCTTGTAGTTGGGATCTGGAGTCTGGAAGATGAAACAGGAACAGGAACGCAGCGCAGGAAATCAGGGAGAGTGTGTGTTTAGGGTCTTGTCAGGGACTCTTATTTATAGTGCAAAATGACATCATCAAAGTAAAGGCTGGGCAGGGTTAACTACGCATGCCTCTAAACTACTTGGATTGGGCAGGAGTGCTAGTCTCCGCCTTGCTCTCAACTGGTTGAATTTCCAAGGGAATGATGTCAGGTTTATGAGGTGAGTTTTACAATGTCCAGAAACTCCCACATTTACTTTACTGAAAATCTGATTTTGCCAGAAACATACAATCACCCCCATTGCAATCTCTTGGCAAATTATACACACAGGTAACATATTATGTGCAGCACAGATCAGTCCAATCCCCCAGTCTGTGCAACCTTATTTCGCCCTTCTGATACATTTTGGTAATTTTACACATGAAAGATTTTGCCTAAAATTCCTCAATTTTATACCCAGATGCGAATTATCCCCATTAATACTTTCCTTGGAATCTGTCATATTTTGTAAATTCTGTTACCCATGTGGCAATGAGTTCTACCAAGTTTTAAAAGAAAGCCCATAAAATTGGATTGGAAACTGCAAACATTTTACATTTTTACTAATTCTTGCTGCAGAGATAAAAAGTCTTTCAAGTTTCTTTATAAAATAGTCTTTGTAACCAAAAGGCAGTTCATTGTTACGAGATCTTTTTTTTTTTCTTCCTCCAACTGCAAGCAACTGTAATTTCCTTCAAGGCAAGGGAGTTTCCCATCTTAATTGAAGGTTTTATTGCCACTTACACTTGAGAGGTTAGTGTCCCAGGACTTCTATTGTCCCAGCCTGGAGCACAGACAAATGTCTGACGAGCGTATGAACTTTCTTTGTCCTAGCCCATTCAAAGTTTTTCAAGCTGCCAATTTTCGCTTACGTGTCCTGGATTTATGGTGTGTCTCCCTTCCTTGGGGAAGTTTCATGGCTGGCAACTGGAATTACTATTTTTTCTGAGAGCTTGCAAATCCAGCCCATGTGTTTTAAACTCTTTAATTTCTTATTTTGGGTCCTTAATTAAAACAACCTGTGAAAGAAGATAGCCTATGTATGTATTATCACCACTAACATAATCCCTTTACATTGCTAAGTAAGCAGGCTTTTATTCAACAATTTATTTTTAAACAGGTCATTTTTTTCTCCAGTCAGCAAAGCCCATTTTTCCACATGTGTTAAAACTGCTAGCATTTCGTTCTTTAAATTCGGTTTGGCAGCTCCCTCAGATTGCCCATGCTGTCTTTGCAGCTGTAGTCATTTCCTTGAATGCAGGAGTTTTATCTAAAGCATAGATACATTTACACTTGACCTGGCTCAGAGAGTTAAAGTCTCTTTGAACTGCTGCGCCTGGATACATTTGCAAAGAAATAAACACGTGTTCCCGTGCGAGTGAAAGCGCAGTTGCTTATTGATTTCTCTCAGAGTTGGTTTGACTAGGCCTGTCACTCAGGAATTATACCTGGTTTTGGTGAAGCACAGTGAAATATCCTGGGCATGACAGGGCCGTTTTACTCACAGTGGTTTCAGAATGAACAGATGCAATTAGCGTCAAAGCGGCATTTTGAAAGGGTGAAAACGTTTCATTTTGAAGGGGATTCATGGCTTTTCCGCCAAGCACTGCTGCCTGTTCACTTGATTCCATATATGTTTCAGAACACACTGGCATATTTTTTCAGTGTGTCCCCTTGTTCCATCTTGCCTGAAGTGTGCTAGGCAGGATGGTGCAGCCATTTTTTTGTTGCTGCCAAAATGCAGTTTTGAAGTCCTGGTGCGCACACGAGCGAGCGCAGCCAGATTGCTGTTTCTTGTGCAAATGCAGCTTAGTGATGTGGGGCAATGCCGTTGAGTGGGTCAATATATCCCACACATCCCCACCCCGACTTCTCCTGGGCTATCAAGTCGAGGGGGAGTCAGCAAGTGGGATTTCTCCATGGGATACAGGAGGATCTGGCAGGTATGAGTCCCTCTTCCATCAGAGAACGGTGCATCCTGCTCCTCTTGTGGTCTCTGGTCGGAATGTGGAATGACACCCCCCCCCCACTTTCTCTTGGCTCTTCCTTTCATAGTGTGGAGCGACACTTCCAGATCTCCTTTGGTTTCTCCCTTCCAGTTTGTCGGGGAGGTCCTCCTTGGTTGTTAGATAGGCGCAACGAGTACGAATCTATGAAAGAGAACACAAACTAATTACGACAATTTCCCACTAACTGCCCACCAATTGAGTTGACAGCACTGGGATACAGAGGCATTTAATAATAACAATTGATAATGAAGAAAAATACTCCCTGTTACATAATTATATTAATAAATACTAGTCATTTCCCTTCTGGTTCTTCTTTTCCTTATCCTCAGGTTTCCGATGTCTCCTCTGTTTGATTCTCTCTGGGCTCCTCAATTTTTTGCAAAGTGTGCCTAAGGTGACAACTCTTTAGTTGATTAAAATGGACCCATTTCTCTTCTGTTAATTCGCCTTTGGGGATGCGGATTTTGTAGGCGACAGGTGAGATATTGTCTACAATTTCAAAAGGTGCTCGCCAGCTAGGCAAAAATGTGCGCTCTTTTGTCTGGTTCCTTTGGAAATTGTACAAGTAGACCCTGTCTCCTACTTGGTATTCCTTTTTGGTTGTTTTTAGATCATACTGAATCTTCATCCCCTCTGCAGATCTTTCTAGATTCCGCTGAGTGTACGCAAAAGCATGCTGAAGGTGTTGTCTTGGGTTCTCAACATACATACTCATGAGTTGTGGAGGCGTTAATCAGTGTCTTCTCCTGTGTTCTATAGAGCAGATGCTGAGGTAGCACCATGCTTCGTCCAGTCATCAGCTCAAATGGAGACATCTTAGTTGCAGAAGAAGATGTAGATCTGATGGCCATCAAGACAAGCGGTAATCAGATGTCCCAACTTGGCCCAGAATCTGCCACAAATCTTTTTTTAAATGCTCACAATGGTTTTATTGTACCTCTCAACTCCAGGAGGACAGCGGGATGCAATGTGAAGTTTCATTTTTACCCCAAGTGTCTCCCACATCTTTGTCATCACTTCGCTGGTGAAGTGACTACCTCGGTCTGGCTCAATCCTTTGGGGTAGGCCAAAATGCGAGAAGATGTGATTGATCATCAGGGCAGCCACCGTTTCTGCCTTGTAATTTGGGGCCGGGAGACATTCCACCTATTTGGAGAACAAGCATGTTACTGTTAACATGTACTTGTTCCCCCTAGAGGAGCGAATCACGGGCCCGATGAAATCTACTTGTAAATCTGACCAAGGCAGTGTCACCCCCCTCTTCTGGAGGGGAGCTCGGTGTGTACGTGAAGTGGGCTGAAATTGTGCACACACAAGACACCCCTTCAAGTATTGGTCGAGGTCCTGCCCCATGTGTGTCCAGTATGCAACCTCTCGCAAGATTTCTAAAGTAGTGTGAAACTCCCGATGACCGGCTGTGGCCGCATCATGGGCGTGACTTAGCATCATGCTGCGGAATGAGGTGAGGACCACCCACTGGTCACAGCCAGATATGGATGTCCTTACCAACAACCCGTCTTGGATTCGGAAAATTTTTGGACATTTCATCAACACCCTTGTAACGCTCACCTGACTCCCTCGGAGGCGCTGGTCTAGTCTGGGTTGCTGTGGCCTCTTCGAGCGTGATGCGCAGAACTCGGAACACCGACTGACCAGGACCCTCAAATCTTGCTTGTCTGGCCCGTAGGAATATCCTTCTGCAGATGAGAAAGGGGATTAACGGTCTGCAGAATAGTGTGCTTGCTCCCCCCTTGCCCCCTTCATTCTTCTCTAACTTCCTCCGAAATCCCCGGTTGAAGCTCACCTTATGGTTTGAAAGGATGAACTCTCCATCCTGCTTCTGGTGCAGGGGCGCGTGTTTGTCCAGTTACTTCACTGGTTTTCAGAATGGCGCTGGCAAAATCCACTTGACTTTTCCGAGCGGAACGCCGTAAGTATGAAGATTGCAAAAGTTCAAGTGTTGAGCCTCCTTTTCTGTTGCCTTCCTAACCTGTGATCTGTCCTTTATTTCAGGTGCAGAATGAAGGCGATGCGTTGAGGGATTGAATTGCCGATGGTAAACTCAGGTGAGTTAGCGATGGGGGCGATCCCTCTTAATGTCTTTATATTCCCCCATTAATGTCTTTTGTCCTTTCCCCATAGGGGCCGGGGTGCGGTACCTGCCAACGAAGCCGAAATGAGGAATGGTCCACCAACAGAAGACCGGTAAGTGTTATGGCGGAAAATTAGGCTTTCCTCATATGTTCCTTCTGCTCACCTTTTGTCTCTTCTTCTCTCCCCTAGGCGCAGAGATGTGGTGACCGGTGCAGACAGTCGCGGTGGAGCCAGAAGAACTCCCGAGGACAGGTGAGTGAAGCGCGGCGCTGCAGCGAGCAACGCAGTGCTTTTAAATGAAAGTCTTTTCTCAGGAACGCTGGCGTGAAGGTTCCGGATGCAGGTAAGAAGTTTGATTAAATTCTTGGTTTTCACCTTTCTCTTCTCTTCTTTCCTTACAGGTGTTCCAGGATCGAGGCGGGCGTGGCTGGAGACCAGATGCAGGAGCAGACACGGTGAGCGTTCACCTGCTTGGATGCAGAACAACGCAAAGCGTGAGCTACTGTCTGGCCGTGGCTTAAATAGCCCCCAAAGTATGGCGCCAGGACTGATGTCCAACATGAGCCTGGCGCCAACGGCGCCAGGACAGAGTCCAAAGAGCCCCTATAAGAGGCTGCTGGGCTTTTACCCGGGGGCATGATGCCTGCTCCCGGGGGTGCTGGGCCTGGCCTGGTGCTCCGGGGGTAGGCATCATGACAACCCTGAGGTCCTCTTTCCCAATGTAATCGGTATCCATCAGGGGAAAGTTCTCAGGGTCCTCAATGTGTTGATAAAACGTACCAATAACCGGATCCCCTTTTTGTGCCGTAATTAAATCAGCATCTGGGGTCTCCTTACTCCGTTGGGCAGTTGAGAATTCATTGTGGGCATTTGTCTGCGACCTAGTGATAGAAGTGACCTAGATTTCCCCCAACAGGGACTTGATGTCGAGGAGCTCCCCCTGGATGGCTCCAGTTTTGGCCAGCTGATCAGCTAGGTCGTTTTCAGTTTTGTCTGGCCCCTCTGTTCTGGAATGACCCTTGATCTTCTTCCAATAGATGGTCATCCCACTAGAGGTGACCAGATCATCAATATTTCGGATGAGCTTGCAATGTTTGAGTGGTTTATTATTAGCACATAGCATGCCTTTGGTTTTCCAATTAACCAGGTGCTCCGCTAACCCGTTCCGGACATAATCTGAATCAGTGATTATGACCAGTTCGTGGAGTTGGTGTTGGACAGCAGAGAGGATGTCTTGATGAACTGCCGTCAACTCTGCCACCTGACTACTGCGGGGACCGATTTTGTACGCAGCGGAAGGTTGCGGGGCATCATTCACCCGGCATTCCCAACGCCGGCCACCAGTTCCTTTTCCCCGTTGTTATCAACATGGTAGGAGCACCCATCCACATAAACGGTGGGCATTCCCTCGCACTTGTCTTCTTCATAGACTTTGTGTGGGGAATTCAGGTATGCCTCCATGTTGTCCTGGGTTTTCAGACTTTCCTCCTCGAGACAGTTTTCTCTGGCACAATCAAGCAAGTCAGCCAGACCTTGTGCAAGGGAACTCTTCTTGTTTTGGCCATATCTGACCTCCACAGGATTGCCTTGCATTGACAGAATCCAGGAAGTAATGCTGGAATGACTCACATTTCTGGCCCGGATTCTGTCACTTTGGAGATATTGCAAAGGCTGGTGGGGAGTCTCCACTATGATTTGTTCCCCCTGGATGAACGGGTGGTAATGCTTCAATGTCCACACCGTTGCCAGGAGTGCCTTCTTACAATTGTTGAATGTTTCCTCCACAGAGGATAAAGTCTTGTTTGCATAGGAGATGACTTTATTGACCTTGTCATGCTTTTGATATAATACTGCTGTCAAGCATGTATTCGAGAACCCTGTCTCCAAGAAGAACTCCTTGTTTTTGACGGGTAAGCTAGACAAGGCACTTGTGAGAGGCTTCTTTTGAGTTGCTTTACTGCCTCGGCTTGTTCGGGACCTCACTCCCACTTGACCCCCTCAACTTCAACAGATGGATTAGGGGTCTTGTGATCTCTCTGTAAACCTAAATTAACTTCCTACTGTAATTAGTCAGTCCAAGGAGGCTTCTTAGCTCACGCAGAGTTGTGGGGTCTTTCAGTTTTAGGAGTGCTTCCACTTTCTTCTCCCGGGGACAGACACCCTCAGGAGTTATCTCATGCCCCAAGAAGTTGACACAGGTCCTGTACCACTGTGCCTTTTGGAAGGAGAGTTTTGCTCCAGCAACCCTCAACTGTGTCAGAACATAACGGATTTCCGCTATGTGTTCCTCCACAGTTGAGCTTTTTATCAAGACATCATCCACATAGGCCAAGTTACCCCTTTCACCCAAGTCGGGCATGGCCTTATGTAGGAAGATGTTGAATTTGTTGCCGGAGTTGATGTATATGAAGGGAGTCCGGGTCCAGGTGTATTGCTGCCCCCCGAAGGCCAGCTTATATTGGTCCTCCCTACTGACAGGCACGGTCCAGTACCCATTGGTCAGGTCAGTGGCAGTGTATACCTTTGACCCCTGGATCTGGGCCAACCCCTGGTCAATGTCGGGGAGTGGCCATCGGGACATATGGCCCCATTTCTTTAGCTCCCTAAGGTCAGCACAGAGTCTCGACTGGCCGTTCGTTTTTAAAATCCCCAGCACCGGATTATTAAAGGTGTTGTGGACTGGACAAATTATCCCACGGGACTCAAGGTTTTTGATTATTTCTGTCAGAGACTCCAGGGATGCGAGAGGCAAGCGGTATTGCTTCACAAACACTGAAGTCATTCCAGGGTCTGTGGCAATTGTGGTTGTGTGGATTTCGGTGCAACCACAGTCATACGAGTCCACCGCAAAGAGATCTTTGAAAATCTAAGAAAACCTGTTTCTAGTCTCACAGGCATCTGCTAGGTTGACTCGCTCTTCAAACATTTGCCTGAATCCTGGAAAGACCTCTGGTTTTGCTATCTCAGCGGCCTCCTCCAGCTGGGTGGAGAGGTCCCTGGTTAGATTGTTGACCTGGACAGAGGGTTTCAGGTAGGCAAGGCTGTTATCAGGAACCTGGAAGATCACCTCATCCTGCCTGATGTCACAAGTCACCTCTTCCTCCCCGTAAGGGCAGGGAGAGTACAGCAGGAAATTCCCCCTTGCCGGGTGAAGATCCTGTCTAGTGGTACATCATTGTCACTATTACTGTCAAAACAGTCATTGGGGATTGGTCCTATCAGTTCATTACCTAGATCCATGGAAAAATGTTGGTCATCAACCGCCATTCCAATAATGGTGCCTGCGCCCAGAGTGATACTTCTAAGGTGGCTGTTATCCACCAATATTGGAATGGTGTTGTGCTCTACATTGATTAATGGTGTTGGGTTTAACTACAATCCCTGGTGTTGGAGATGGGCATTGAGGTATACAGATGCATCAGGATTTTGCAGTTTTTGTCCTATTTTAATTTTTTATTAGAGTGGGAATAGTCATGTCCATCCTGGGATGGTGACCTCCTCAAAGTCCATGGGATTGCTCCCTAGTCGGGACCAGGCTTTGTAATTTATCAGGTCCAAATTAATGGAAAAACGATTGAGAATGTCACTGATAAAATAAAATGCAGCTGGGACATCTCGCACAACCCAACAATTATGTAATATGCTTTTGTTTCCGATAGAGATTTTGGGCATATACCTGCTAGGCAGGAGATGTTTGGAATTGGGAGTTTCCAGGCCCATTTCTCACTTATTGATCAATTTAAATGTGGGAATGGCTGGATCTTTTCGGAGCTGTCGGAACATGGCTTCGCTGATGAAGCTCTTACCGTTGTTCACGCACACTCGGGCGAGAACAGATTCCTTCCCCTCATTTAACTGAATAGGGATGAATAAATGTGCTCTAATTTTCTGAATGTCAGCTAAACTTTGAGCTGGTTTCTCCTCACTTTTGGCTATGGAATTGGGATTTTCAGATTTTGAATTGGTATAAAATTTCAAAGTGTTTCCTTCCAGTGTGGAATGCCACTTGAGAATGTAAGGAAGGTTGATTTTCAGGAATCGAGAGGAGTTCCCATCACCAGTTTGTTGCCCTACAGTAATTACTGTCACGTCAGGTATTTGGTTATTCTGGAAATGAAACTCAATATGATCAGGTTTTGTTCAACCATGTGCATGTGCCATTTAAATTAACATGGTTGACACTCCGTTTCAATTTTATTGGCCTGTTAGTCTGAGTCCAGAGGACCTTATTCACACAGTCTAATAGGGGGGGACAACCTTTGCAGGATGTCTTTCCTTAGTAGACAGGGTGTGCCCTCTGGAGTTACGTCTATGACAGGGTGTTTCACCTTTTGTCACCCAATTTTTATTTCCAAATTCGTAGTACCCTCGACAGGAATTTGCTTCCCAGCGAAGTTCTAGGGTTGTCCAGGAAGAGGGGTGAGAGGGATCTGGTATCTCTCCCACCTTCCTGAATTTATCTGATCAAATGTCTTTTTTGACAGAAGAGTGGTTTGGGATCCAGTGTCCACCAGTGCTGGAATTGCTCATTGCCCTTGCACTTGGACGGAGGCATACAATCTACCTTCTTTCTCCTCCAACGGGCAAAGGTAATGGGCATTCTGGGCAAGCTGGGAAGTCAATTTCCTTATTTTTGACTCCGACACAGGGGCAGTTTGGGCATAAGTCTGTGTAGGAGTTTGGGAATCTGAAAGAAAAACTTTGCACTCAGAGATTCGAGGAGTCTCGGGCTCCTCTTTTTCTGATTCTGGGCCCCCCCCCCCCTTTTTGGAGGCAGTCACCAGAATTGCTTTGGGGAGTTTGGGAACCCCATTTTAATATTATGTCTTCTTGATGCTGATTCTGGGGTTCTAGGATGGGCGATTCCGAATCAGTGCCCACACTTGTTCAGGATTTCATTCAGGCGACGCACACCTTAGTCTCGGCCCAGTATGCAGCACACAACTGAAATACTTATGTTTTTATGTTAGATTCAATATTGAAATGGTACACCACTCATATCACACCCCCTTTTCAAATACCCCGGTCACAATGGACCATGAACCAGGCTGATTGGTAAAATATAATATATATTTATTTATTTTAAAATTCAAAAGAAATCATACAATTTTTAATATGGGGCAGCAATCACCAATGGGGTGATAATAACAATAGGAATGTAAGCAATGCACTTAGTTTAACCTTCTATCGACAGACCTACAAAACACCAGGGAATAGGAGCACTTTTTGATTTTAGGTCAGATAGCACATGAGTTAGAATTTCCCCCTGCAATGTTCCCTCAACCCACAAATAATCAATTCTAAATGGATAAACAGAAGCAACAGGTAATCAGGAATGACAAATGGAAAACAGAATTGAAATCCGACCTTCCCTCCCCAAACAAAAGAGAAAAACAGATTTTAAATACTGGCAATGCTAAAAATGACACTCGGAAATGGTGAATAAATGGATGAATGTGTGTAAAAACCTTGAAACAAATATTATTCATCACTACAGCAACCATGTAGAAGTACAAACAATCACAAGCAATGTATAACCAAGAGCATACAATTTGAAAATGAGTAGCAGGTTTTTAAAACATGTTGCAGCAAAGGACACGTTGGAAATTAAGCAAACTTTGCAATTCCCGCCTGAAATTACCCACACAGTGTTTAATAAAAACGGGTGAAATATTGCAGTTATTGGATTGGGGTGTGGCTATAGATCCTAGGTACAATATGGAAGTGAAATTAGGTCTTTAGCTGGTAAATTGAGTGAGTTATGCAAGATCTAGAAAGGCGCGTTTTGAGTAAAATGGAGCAGTGAAAAAGGAAAGGAAATCAGTTTTGACAAGAACAGTTTTACTCTACACTAGAGCATTCAGGCTAGGATACCAAAGAGGGACACAGTAAGCTCCAGGGTTGATTCGCAGATTCAACCCTAGTTCCCCAGCGCCTGCCCTGGCGGAACCAGTCCGATCACTCGAAATAGAATTAATAGCTTAGGATTTACACACGGCAGAATTACTACAGAGATGGCACTAGCACTAGAAATCAAAGGCAGAGTGGCATGAATGGTTGTGACAGTTTTAACAAGGTATCAGGATAAGGATAGGATGACATAGAGAGTGGGATGAGGATAAAGACAAGATAGGCTATGGGTTTAGGTGGGGTGGCGATTGATACTCACAGTCCACTTTTTAGTTTTGGATTCTGGACAGTCAGCGCTCTGGTCACCACACGGATCTGGTCTAACAAAGGACAGCCGGACAAAATCAGCAGGACAGGATCAGCTGGGCAGGGACTGGTTACCGGGTAGCACTTCTGAACTGGCAATTCTGGTTACTGGATAATATAGGTCATGGGGGTAGCGGGATGGCAGCAGCATGCAGTGAGTGGAGGCAAGCCGATCTGGATCTGCCAACGCTACCATAGGTTTTCTCCTGGTTAATGGGAGATTAGTGGGTTTTTAATATTGTAGGCCTTGCTGGGAATGGAATCAGCACTGCTTGGGTTTTGCAATGGACCCTGGAGTAGGATCAGCAATGCTTGGCCTTGTAGTTGGGATTTGAAGTCTGGAAGATGAAACAGGAACAGCGACGCAGTGCAGGAAATCAGGAAGAGTGTGTGTCTAGGGTCTTGTCACGGACCCTTATTGATAGTGCAAAATTACATCATCAAAGTATAGGCTGGGCAGGGTTAACTATGCACGCCTCTAAACTACTTGGATTGGGTAGGGGTCCTAGTCTCCACCTTGCTCTCAACTGGTTGGATTTCCAAGGGAATTATGTCAGGTTTATGAGGTGAGTTTTACAATGTCTACAAACTCCCACATTTACTTTACTGAAAATCTGATTTTGCCAAAAACATACAATTACCCAATTGCAATCTCTTGGAAAATTATACACACAGGTTACATATTATGTGCAGCACAGATCAGTCCAATCCTCCAGTCTGTGCGACTTGGTTTCGCCCTTCTGATACATTTTGGTAATTTTAAACATGAAAGATTTGGCCTGAAATTCCACAATTTTATACCCGGATGCGAATTATCCCCAGGGATATATGTACAAAATGTTATGTTTGCAACATTAATACTTTCTTTGGAATATGTCATATTTGTAACTTCTTTTCCCCATGCAGCAATGAGTTCTACCAAGTGTTAAACGAAAGCCCATAAAATTAGATTTGAAACTGCGAACTTTTAACATTTTTACTAATTCTTGCTGCAGAGATAAAAAAGTCTTTAAAGTTTCTTAATAAAATAGTCTTTGTAACCAAAAGGCAGTCCATTGTTACGAGATCCTTTTTTTTTTTCTTCCTCCAACTGCAAGCATCTGTCATTTCCTTCAAGGCAAGGGGGGTTTCCCATCTTAATTGAAGTTTTTATTGCCCCTTAGACTTGACAGGTTAGTGTCCCAGGACTTCTATGATCCCAGCCTGCAGCACATACGAATGTCTGACGAGCGTGTTAACTTTCTTTGTCCTAGCACATTCAAAGTTTTTCAAGCTGGCAATTTTCACTTACGTGTCCTGGATTTATGGTGTGTCTCCCTTCCTTGGGGAAGTTTCATGGCTGGCAACTGGAATTACTATTTTTTCTGACAGCTTGCAAATCCAGCCCATGTGTTTTAAACTCTTTAATTTCTTATTTTGGGTCCTGAATTAAAACAACCTATGAAAGAAGATAGCCTATGTATGTATTATCACCACTAACATAATCCCTTTACATTGCTAAGTAAGCAGGCTTTTATTCAACAATTTATTTTTAAACAGGTCATTTTTTTCTTCAGTCAGCAAAGACCATTTTTCCACATGTGTTAAAACTGCTAGCATTTCGTTCTTTAAATTCGGTTTGGCAGCTCCCTCAGATTGCCCATGCTGTCCTTACACCTGTAGTCATTTCCTTGAATGCAGGAGTTTTATCTAAAGCATAGATACATTTACACTTGACCTGGCTCAGAGAGTTAAAGTCTCTTTGAACTGCTGCGCCTGGATACATTTGCAACGAAATAAACACGTGTTCCCGTGTGAGTGAAAGCGCAGTTGCTTATTGATTTCTCTCAGAGTTGGTTTGACTAGGCCTGTCACTCAGGAATTATACCTGGTTTTGGTGAAGCACAGTGAAATATCCTGGGCATGACAGGGCCTTTTTACTCACAGTGGTTTCAGAATGAGCAGATGGAATTAGCGTCAAAACGGCATTTTGAAAGGGTGAAAATGTTTCATTTTGAAGGGGATTTATAGCTTTTCCGCCAAGCAGTGCTGCCTGTTCACTTGATTCCATATATGTTTCAGAACCCACTGGCATATTTTTTCAGTGTGTCCCCTTGTTCCATCTTGCCTGAAGTGTGCTAGGCAGGATGGTGCAGCCATTTGTTTGTTGCTGCCAAAACGCAGTTTTGAGGTCCTGGTGCACACACGAGCCAGCGCAGCCAGATTGCTGTTTCTTGCGCGAATGCAGCTTAGTGATGTGGGGCAATGCCGTTGAGTGGGTCAATATATCACACACATCTACCTCCAACTTCTCCTGGGCTCTCAAGTCGAGGGGGAGTCAGCAAGTGGGATTTCTCCATGAGATACAGGAGGATCCGGCAGGTATGAGTCCCTCTTCCATCAGAGAACGGTGCGTCCTGCTCCTCTTGTGGTCTCTGGTCGGAATGTGGAACGACACCGCCCACTTTATCTTGGCTCTTCCTTTCATAATGTGGAGCGATACTTCCGGATCTCCTTTGGTTTGTCCCTTCCAGGTTGTCGCGGAGGTCCTCCTTGATTGTTAGATAGGCACAACCAGTACGAATCTATGAAAGAGAACACAAACTGGTTACGACAATTTCCCACTAACTGCCCACCAATTGGGTTGACAGCAGTGGGATACAGAGGCATTTAATAATAACAATTGATAATGAAGAAAAATACTCCCTGTTACATAATTATATTAATAAATCCTAGTAATTTCCCTTCAGGTTCTTCTTTTCCTTATCCTCAGGTTTCCGATGTCTCCTCTGTTTGATTCTCTCTGGGCTCCTCAATTTTTTGCAAAGTGTGCCTAGGGTGACAACTCTTTAGTTGATTAATATGGACCCATTTCTCTTCTGTCGATTCGCCTTTGGGGATGCGGATTCTGTAGGCGACAGGTGAGATTTTGTCCACAATTTCAAAAGGTTCTCGCCAGCTGGGCAAAAATGTGCGCTCTTTTGTCGGGTTCCTTTGGAAATTGTACAAGTAGACCCTGTCTCCTACTGGGTATTCCTTTTTGGTTGTTTTTAGATCATACTGAGTCTTCATCCCCTCTGCAGATCTTTCTGGATTCCGCTGAGCGTACGCAAAAGCATGTTGAGGGTGTTTTCTTGGGTTCTCAACATACTCATGAGTTCTGGAGGCGTTAATCAGTGTCTGTTCCTGTGTTCTATAGAGCAGATGCTGAGGTTTCACGATGCTTCGTCCAGTCATCAGTTCAAATGGAGACATTTTAGTTGCAGAAGAAGATGTAAATCTGATGGCCTCAAGACAAGCGGTAATCAGATCTCCCAACTTGGCCCAGAATCTGCCACAAATCTTTTTTAAATGCCCACAATGGTTTTATTGTACCTCTCAACTCCACCACTAGAGGACAGCGGTATGCAATGTGAAGTTTCCTTTTTACCCCAAATGTCTCCCACATCTTTGTCATCACTTCGCTGGTGAAGTGACTACCTCGGTCTGACTCAATCCTTTGGGGTAGGCCAAAATGCAAGAAGATGTGATTGATCATCAGGGCAGCCACTGTTTCTGCCTTGCAATTTGGGGCCGGGAGACATTCCACCTATTTGGAGAACAAGCATGTTACTGTTAACATGTACTTGTTCCCCCTAGAGGAGCGAATCACGGGCCCGATTAAATCTACTTGTAAATCTGACCAAGGCAGTGTCACCCCCCTCTTCTGGAGGGGAGCTCGGTGGGATGAAATTGTGCACACACAAGACATCCTTTCAAGTATTGGTTGAGGTCCTGCCCCATGTGTGGCCAGTATGCAACCTCTCGCAAGATTTCTAAAGTAGTGTGAAACTTCGATGACCGGCTGTGGCCGCATTATGGGCGTGACTTAGCATCATGCTGAGGAATGAGGTGGGGACCACCCACTGGTCACAGCCAGATATGGATGTCCTTACCAACAAACCGTCTTGGATTTGGAAAATCTTTGGACATTTCATCAACACCCTGAGGTCCTCTTTCCCATTGTAATCGGTATCCATCAGGGGAAAGTTCTCAGGGTCCTCAATGTGTTGATAAAACGTACCAATAACTGGATCCCCTTTTTGTGCCATAATTAAATCAGCATCTGGGGTCTCCTTACTCCATTGGGCAGTTGAGAATTCATTGTGGGCATTTGTCTGCAACCTAGTGATAGAAGTGACCTGGATTTCCCCCAACAGGTACTTGATATCGAGGAGCTGCCACTGGATGGCTCCAGTTTTGGCCAGCTGATCAGCTAGGTCGTTTTCAGTTTTGTCTGGCCCCTCTGTTCTGGAATGACCCTTGATCTTCTTCCAATAGATGGTCATCCCACTAGAGGTGACCAGATCATCAATATTTCGGATGAGCTTGCAATGTTTGAGTGGTTTATTATTAGCACATAGCATGCCTCTGGTTTTCCAATTAACCAGGTGCTCCGCTAACCCGTTCCGGACATAATCTGAATCAGTGATTATGACCAGTTCGTGGAGTTGGTGTTGGACAGCAGAGAGGATGGCTTGATGAACTGCCGTCAACTCTGCCACCTGACTACTGCGGGGACCAATTTTGTATGCAGCGGAAGGTTGCGGGGCATCATTCACCCAGGCATTCCCAATGCCGGCCACCAGTTCCTTTTCCCCGTTGTTCTCAACATGGTAGGAGCACCCGTCCACATAAATGGCAGGCATTCCCTCGCACTTGTCTTCTTCATAGACTTTTTGTGGGGAATTTAGGTATGCCTCCATGTTGTCCTGGGTTTTCAGACTTTCGTCCTTGAGACAGTTTTCTCTGGCACAATCATGCAAGTCAGCCAGACCTTGTGCGAGGGGACTCTTCTTGTTTTGGCTATATCTGAACTCCACAGGAATGCCTTGCATTGACAGAATCCAGGAAGTAATTCTGGAATTGCTCACATTTCTGGCCCGGATTCTGTCATTTTGGAGATATTGCAAAGGCTGGTGGGGAGTCTTCACTATGATTTGTTCCCTCTGGATGAACGGGTGGTAATGCTTCAATGTCCACACCATTGCCAGGAGTGCCTGCTTACAATCGTTGAATGTTTCCTCCACAGAGGATAAAATCTTGCTTGCTTAGGAGATGACTTTATTGACTTTGTCATGCTTTTGATATAATACTGCTGTCAAGCATGTATTCGAGAACCCTGTCTCCAAGAAGAACTCCTTGTTTTTGACCGGGTAAGCTAGACAAGGCACTTGTGAGAGGCTTCTTTTGAGTTGCTTTACTGCCTCGGCTTGTTCGGGACCCCAATCCCACTTGACCCCCCCCTTCAACAGATGGATCAGGGGTCTTGTGATCTCTGTGTAAACATCAATTAACTTCCTACTGTAATTAGTCAGTCCAAGGAGGCTTCTTAGCTCACGCAGAGTTGTGGGGTCTTTCAGTTTTAGGAGTGCTTCCACTTTCTTCTTCCTGGGACAGACACCCACAGGAGTTATCTCATGCCCCAAGAAGTTGACACAGGTCCTTCACCACTGTGACTCTTGGAAGGATAGTTTTGTTCCGGCAACCCTTAACTGTGTCAGAACATAACGGATTTCCGCTATGTGTTCCTCCACAGTTGAGCTTTTTATGAAGACATCATCCACATAGGCCAAGTTACCCCTTTCACCCAAGTTGGGCATGGCCTTATGTAGGAAGATGTTGAATTTGTTGCTGGAGTTTATGTATATGAAGGGAGTCCGGGTCCAGGTGTATTGCTGCCCCCCGAAGGTAAAGGCCAGCTTGTATTGGTCCTCCCTACTGACAAGCACGGTCCAGTACCCATTGGGCAAGTCAATGGTAGTGTATACCTTTGACCACTGGATCTGGGCCAGCCCCTGGTCAATGTAGGGGAGTGGCCATCGGGACATATGGCCCCATTTCTTTAGCTCCCTAAGGTCAGCACAGAGTCTCCGCTGGCCTTTCTTTTTTTAAATCCCCAGTACCAGATTATTAAAGATGTTGTGGACTGGACAAAATATCCTATGGGACTCAAGGTTTTTGATTATTTCTGTCAGAGACTCCAGGGATGCGAGAGGCAAGCGGTATTGCTTCACAAACACTGAAGTCATTCCGGGGTCCGTGGAAATTGTGGTTGTGTGGATTTCGGTACAACCACAGTCATACGAGTCCACCGCAAAGAGATCTTTGAAAATCTAAGAAAACCTGTTTCAACTTTTGCTTTTGCTCCGGAGTCTCACATGCATCAGCTAGGTTGACTCGCTCTTCAATCATTTGCCTGAAGCCTGGAAAGACCTCTGGTTTTGCTATCTCAGCAGCCTCCTCCAGCTGGGTGGCGAGGTCCCTGGTTAGAGTGTTGACCTGGACAGAGGGTTTCAGGTAGGCGAGGCTGTCATCAGGAACCTGGAAGATCACCTCATCCTGCCTGATGTCACAGGTCACCTCTTCCTCCCCGAAAGGGCAGGGAAAGTACGCCAGGAAATTCCCCCTTGCCGGGTGAAGATCCTGTCTGGTGGTACATCATTGTCACTATTACTGTCAAAACAGTCATTGGGGATTGGTCCTATCAGTTCATTACCTAGATCCATGGAAAAATGTTGGTCATCAACCGCCATTCCAATAATGGTGCCTGCGCCCAGAGTGATACTCCTAAGGGGGCTGTTATCCATCAATTTTGGAATGGTGTTGTGTTCTACATTGATTAATGGTGTTGGGTTTAAACCCAACCCCTGCTGTTGGAGATGGGCATTGAGGTATACAGATGCATCAGGATTTTGCAGTTTCTGTCCTCTTTTAATTTTTAATTAGAATGGGAATAGTCGTGTCCATCTTGGGATGGTGACCTCCTCTCCAATTTGAAATTCAACTGCATACGGCAGTAGTTGGGATAACCGAAATGCTTTTTCTGAATCATCAAAGTCCATGGGATTGCCCCCTAGTCAGGACCAGGCTTTGTAATTTAACAGGTCCAAATTAATGGCAAAACGATTGAGAATGTCACTGCCTAAATAGAATGCAGCAGGGACATCTCGCACAACCCAACAATTATGCAATATGCTTTTGTTTCCGATAGAGATTTTGAGCATACACCTGCTAGACAGGAGATGTTTGGAATTGAGAGTTTCCAGGCCCATTTCCCACTTATTGATCAATTTAAATGTGGGAATGGCTGGATCTTTTCGGAGCTGTCGGAACATGGCTTCGCTGATGAAGCTCTTACCGTTGTTCACACACACTCGGGCGAGAACAGATTTCTTCCCCTCATTTAACTGAATAGGGATGGATAAATGTGCTCTAATTTTCTGAATGTCATCTAAACTTTGAGCTGGTTTCTCCTCACTTTTGGCTATGGAATTGGGATTTTCAGATTTTGAATTGGTATAAAATTTCAAAGTGTTTCCTTCCAGTGTGGAATGCCACTCGAGAATGTAAGGAAGGTTGATTTTCAGGAGTGTAGAGGAGTTCCCATCACCAGTTTGTTGTTCTATAGTAATTACTGTCACGTCAGGTATTTGGTTATTCTGGAAATGAAACTCAATATGGTCAGGTTTTGTTCAACCATGTGGAATGTGCCATTTAAATTAACATGGTTGACACTGTTTCAATTTCATTGGCCTGTTAGTCTGAGTCCAGAGGACCTTATTCACACAGTCTAATAGGGGGGGACAACCTTTGCAGGATGTCATTCCTTAGTAGACAGGGTGGGCCCTCTGGAGTTACGTCTATGACAGGGTGTTTCACCTTATGTCACCCAATTTTTATTTCCAAATCCGCAGTCCCCTCGACAGGAATTTCCTTCCCATCGAAGTTCTGGAGTTGTCCAGGAAGAGGGGTGAGAGGGATCTGGTATTGAAAGGGGCCCCTAGGGGTCCCTCGTGCTATGGAAACAAGGTAATAACCATACATGAAAAGATGCGCCAGACATGAGGTTCAAATTCCCAATGCTAGGGTTTATTGCAAGCAAAAAATACTATCAATTGGCCAATTCTGATCTCACGCCCCGCAACGTGAGTTTCCTAGACCTCGAGGGACGCAAGAGAGCGAATTACGTACATCAGTTACATATATACAAAATGCATATCATACAATCAGCAAAGTCATGTTTAACACCCCTCTTTATTAAGTTCCTTTGAACTCGGGATGACGATGGACATATCCGACGAGTATGATGAGTATGACGATTATAACATTTTCGATGTCTATTCTAGTAACAATGTGCAATATAGAAAGTGCGGAGGCATCTTTTAGGTGTTGAACAGAACACGGCGGTTCTGTTCTTGGAAGCAAGCTGCACACGGGGGAAGAGCCACATTCCAAGCTTTGCTATCTATGAGGTACTATTCGTGTCCTGGGAGCCGACACGTTCTAAAGGGTTTTGCGAAGGGGGGCCGTAAGAAGAGCATAATTCAAGCCTTTAGCAGTTTTATTCTAACACATTCTACCATCGTACGAGACTGGCTGGCAGCTGTGAAGTGATTAAATGCCCTGCAGCTCTCTACCAAGGCTACAGAGAGGGAGCGTGGGCATTCCTCTTTGGGCTACTCATGAGGAGTTTCAACAAACTCTTCAGTCCCGCGACCTTGTCCTTTCATATTCAGACAACAATGTTAACAGTTGAGCAGAGTAAGCAGAATCCACAAGAATTGCAAGCTGTAAAGCAGTTTTCAGACAGAAAGCAATGAGCAATGGTTAACAAGCAAAATGGTGATTCTTGCTACGTTTAAAATGGCCGCTCGTTGGTCAAGCATAGCAGTTTATATTTCTATAATTCAGTGCATAAAACGGTTGGCCCACGGCCATCAAGTTACGTCTAGCATTCAAATGAAGGGTATTCATTTTTCCAGATTGACAAACCCTCCTTTTGGCCGTATGCCAAACGTCTTATTTATTCATTGTATCCTCCTCCAATGAGGATAAGTCTGGGGTATCTATGTCTGAACCATCTTCATCATTAATGTCTATCGCCATGAATTGATCTACTGTTTTTGTTTCCTCAGTGTCTCTGTTATTTCGGCCATGCGTTTGTTTTCCTCTCGACACCATGTGCATACATCCCTTAGTACATCCATCAGTTATTTCAGTGCAGACTATTGGTAAGCATTGTATGCAACAGCAGCATGTTATGAATATCCCAAGTACCATCATTAGTATCGAAATTAACTTCCATCCCCAAGACCGCAATAATCCCCAAAACCAGGATCCTATACCCCAACCCCCTTCTTCAGTAGAGAGTGTGGAACTTATGACATGTAATTTCCGGATCGCTTTAAATATCGTAGGGGAGTAGTCATCTATATACACACAGCATGCAGTTTTTACGAGTTTGCAAACTCCCCACGATCAACTAATATTATATCGAGAGCCATCCTGTTTTGAAGTGCCATTAGTCTTATTCCTTTTTCTTCTAACGTCATATTCAATAAAATATCCGTTGTGGAATCTATTGTTTTTTGTAATATTCCAGACAGTTTTCTTATATTGTAAGAATTTTCTATTTGGGACAAGAACGGTATACATGATTTGGCTATATCCATTGCTATCATTCCATCCTCGCTACTCCTTTGAGTTCTACCTTTTGTTCGTTTGGCTACTTCTGCTGTCTCCAAGAGGAACACTCCTGGAAACAGTAGACCTAGGTAGCATGTACCTCCCCAGTTCCTAGGTAACCATGAATATGCTTTTTCTCCACATATAAAGTAAACAGGGTCTCCTACGTACACGGGTTCTATTTCGTGTTTTAAAACCACTGTGTTCAGGCAGTTGCTAAACGTTCCTACTTTATAGGAACCCTTTTTCTGTAGACATAGGGGAGCAGTTCTGGGGCTGCGATCCACTGTATAGGCAGGGGGCACAGCATCTTTATTCCATTCATCCCTCATTCGAAATGTCATTACTGATGTTTTTTCTGCTGGCGGGGTTGGTCTATTTTGCCTATGTAATCTATCTAGTCTTGTTATCTTTCGTGTATTCTTTCTCATGGGTTCTCGTGCAAACACGCAAGCTTTTTGGAATATGGAACAACCCACAGGTCTCATGATCCCTTCCTCAAATTCATTCATATTGGTCTCATCTAGCTGACCCGTATTACTCTTGTTCCATTTCCCAAAGAACATTGCACTTAATGTTACCTCACATGAATAAATCAATGGCAACGGTTGTACATAGCAGCCTATCCCTTTCCCACCGTGCTGTGGTAAATGGGCGTACACCCAGCAATCTTTTTTCTTTAAAACCACATGGGTCATGTTCATGATGAGCAACAATGTATTGTTGCCGTATCCTTCTCTATGTCTCTCTTCCATTGGGGGCAAAATACCAGTGATTACATGAACCAGGCTTTCAGTAGCTGCTTTTGGCAGAAGTGTTTCTAATGGGTGTACGTACTCCAGGAACCATAGTGTAATAGCTGTTATTGTTGGTACTATCATACTTAAGAAACACAGGACCAATGTCCAAATCAGTACCTTATTCCTTTTACCATGCTTTTTCCCTAAATTTACAGTCTCTAAATCTATTATCTTTTCAGCAGGGGTGCATGAGGAAGCTGAAACCGGTCTTGACTTGTTCTTCGTCGTCCTTCTTCTTGCTGGCAAAGTTCATCGCAAATGTCTCTCGTTCTTGATGCCAGAAAAGTTAAACGAAAAAATGTCACAGCTCAATTCTGCCAGCCTTTTCACAGCCTAGATCATTTATCCACTCCGAGCAAGATTAGTTGTTCTTTCTCCCACTGCTCAGACGATTTCCGAACAGTTCTTTATTGATAGAGTACTATGTGCATCCAGCTTGTCCCGCTCTGGCTTAGGACACATGTACTCTATCAGCCTTAGTACTTATGTGCGTCCAGCTTGTCCTGCTCTGGCTCCTGACACATGTACTTTTATAAGCGCACCGAGGAGCCGTGAGTCTTGAATTGTCCGACTTGCACAATTCTCACACTTCTCTCCTCTACGCCCCTGGCTCCTACTTCGTCTGTGAATGGAATCAAAGGCAAAAAGAAAAGCACCAAAGATCTGTGGATCACTTTGCCTGTCGAGGCCGCAAATTATACCGGTTCACTCCTGGTATTGTATGATCCGTGAATAGTGGCGTTGCATTTCCAGTATTAGGCTCAGAGTCAGCCTGTGGCACAATGATGGGTAGCGATGAGCGCCGTGGCAATACTGTTGTTTCTTTCTTTGGCTTTGGTGCATTTGCAAGAACTGGTGGGCGCCAAAGGGGTACACGCATTGTTTCTGTGCGTGTTTGCCCTGCAGGGTTTGTGTCGCTCGGCAGTGATGTTGTTTCTGTTGCGCACCGTTGGGGCACTTTTCGCCCTTTCCCCTTACTGGCAGCCTCCTCAGGCTCTGTTTCGAGTTTCACTTCTCGCTTGCGCTTTGTTTCAACTTTCACTTCTCGCTGAGGCTGATGCTGTGGCACTGGACTGGCAACAGTTTCTTTCGTTTCCGAGACCGTTTCCTTTCTCTGGTCGTCGGAAGTTGTCAGCAGTCCTGGGAATCTTTTGGCATGTGTCGTGTGGATCCATGCCTTCCGTCCGTCTACTCGGATGGCCGTCTGCGTTGCCAAAAGTACTTGATAGGGGCTGCGCCACCTGGGTGCTAATGCTGTCTTTCGTTTGAAATTTTTAATCAAGACCCAGCTCCCAGGCTCAAGCGAGTGCCCCAGTCCGGTATATCGCACTGGTAACGCCTCCTGCACCTGCTGATGAATCAAACGCAACTTTTGTATTAAAAGCCCACAATAAGTGCTTAACATAGGATGCTCGACCTCACACAATCTTTTGGGCTGCGGTGCGCACCACACATTTGCTGGTCTCCCCATTATAATCTCATAGGGGGAGAGCCCAGTCTAGGGGTAATGCATCCACCCAACTCAACTTGCTCCCAGCGCAGATTTTTGCTATCTTTGACTTCAAGATTCTGTTGTCTTTCCACAAGCCTGGCAGAACTGGGATGTCTGGAACTGTGGAATCTTTTCTCTATCTTCAGACCTGCACAGATCTGTAGCACTACTGCGCCCACAAAGTGGGGGCCGTTGTCTGACCACAGGACACGGGGCAACCCAAACTGGGAGAAATATTCTTTTAACATGACTTTTGCTGTGGACATGGCAGTACAGTCTTTTAAAGGATATGCCTCCACCCACTTGCTGATCGCACAAATTACCACTAACACATATTTGTAGTTCTGACACCTTTCCATTTCTACGAAATCAAAATGGACCACCTCAAATGGCATAGAGGGTGGGCCAAAACTTCCTGCTGGAGTCACGGTTCCCTTCCCTACATTGTGTTGCAGGCACGTAATACAATTCTGCACGAGTCTTTCTGCATTCTTTTTTATGTGCTCATTCTTCCATACTGTGGATAAATGCTGTACCATCTTCATCGCGCAAATGTGGGTAGGGCTATGCGCCATTATAACCATTGCAGTCACGTAACAATTTGGCAACATCCAGTTCTTTGTTTCCTTGTCCACCCAACATCCTTCCAAATCTAACTCAGCAGAGCCCTAAGCCCACCCCTGAATCTCTTTGGTCATGGCCTCAGCCTGCATTTCTTTGACTGTGGCAACTCCATTCTCTATCATACAAGGTACTTCCTCAGTCTGTACTGTCATCATTTTATTCCCCAAATATGTGGCTGTTTGCTTCGCAATCCTGTCTGCAAATGCGTTTCCTTCTCCCACTCTACATGTTACTTTCTTATGCGCCTCGCACTTCACTATAGCTAGGCGCTTTGGAAACGTGAGTGCAGACCACAATCGCACAATCAAAGGGCCATGCTGAATCCTGGCCCCATGTGATGTCAAGAAACCCCTCTCAGCCCAAAGTCGGCCAAAGTTGTGACCCACACCAAAGGCGTACTGGCTGTCAGTATAAATATTCACGTTCAAATTCTCAGAGAGTTCACAGGCTCGGGTCAGTGCTATTATTTCTGAGGCTTGCGCCGAATTGTAGGGGATTCTTCTGCTTTCTACAACACTCTTTAGGGTAGTAATTGCATATGCGGCCGTTGATGTGCCATCAGGTAATTTAAAACAGGAGCCATCACAAAATAACTCCCCATCTGGCTCCTTCTGTGGGATATCGCTCAAATCAATCCTTCCCTTTGTTTCTTCTTCAGTGATCATTAAATAATCATGGGGTGGTGATTCGTTGTCACCAATTTCTGCTATGGGCAGTGGCATTAATTCTGCAGGATTCAATGCGCTACACCTCATAATTTGGATGTGGGGTGCAAACAAGATGAGCTCATATCTTGTCAGTCTAGCTGAGGTGAGGTGTTGCGTCTGCGTCCTATTTAATAGAACGTCTATAGCATATGGCACCATCTGAATTAAAGTGTGCCCCAATACCATTCCTTCTGTTTGTTTCACTGACGCAGCAGCCGCAAACATCGTGGTAGTGCGCGCGCTACAGGGTCCAACGCGCAAGAAAAATAGCCGCACAGCCTATTTCTTCCACCTTGTTCCTGTGTCAAAACCGCCAATGCACATCCTTCACTCTCACTCACAAATAGTCTAAAGATCTTTTTATAGTTAGGAGTGCCTAAAACTGGCGCAGCACACAATGCAGCTTTCAATTGCTCAAACACTTTCTGACATTCCTCATCCCACTGTAAAGGCATCTCTGCATCCTTTTTTGTCAACTTTATCATCGGCTTCACAATCAACGCAAAATTACTGATCCACTGCCGACAATAAGAGGCCATGCCTATTACAGCTCTCACTCCTTTTTGAGTTTTTGGAATAGGCATACTAGAAATACTTTCTATGCGTTCTGGTGTTAATCTTCTCCCTTCTTTCGAAAGTAGGTAACCCAAATAAGACACCTCCTTCTGATTATACTGGAATTTCTTCAAACTTGCCTTGTGACCATGGGTCGCTAAGTGCGTCAATAGTAATATAGTACTTTCTTTACAGATCTCTTTCGTGTCTGCAGCTAATAACAAGTCATCTATGTACTGCAAGAGTACGCAACCTTCAGGTAATTCTAGCATGTCTAGCTGCTCTTTTAGCGCTCTGCTGTAAATGCTCGGGCTTTCTGTATATCCTTGTGGAATGCGTGTGAATGTGAATGATCGACCTCCTAGAGTGAACGCGAACAGATATCTACTGCTTTTATCCACTGGAATGCTAAAGAACGCGTTCTTCAAATCAACTACACTAAAGTATTCTGCAGTGGCCGGTATCATTGTCAGTATTGTTGTGACATCTGGGACCAGAGGGAATTGTGGGTCTACCACTTTGTTTAATGCGCGCAGATCAATTATGAAACGATAGGGTACCTCATTGCCTCCTTTCTTATAAACTGGAAGAATCGGGCTGTTGCACGTGCTACCTGCAATTTCCTCAACCACCCCCAATCTCACCAGGTCAGTAACAATGCTTTTCAATCCCTTCTCACCTTCAACAGAAATTCTATACTGGGGAATTCGTGGTAGTGTGACACATTCTTTCAAAGTTATTTTTGCTGGCTCTATTTTCAAGCATCCTACATCGTTATCATGCATTGCCCACAGACAGGTTGGTACTCTACTTAGCTCTTCTGGCAACTCTTTTGACATAAATTCCGTCACCGGTGCATCGTGAGGCCACATCGTGAGGAACACCCCGTCTGCCGTACAATGTATGACTGCCCCCAATTTTCTCAACAAATTTAATCCTAGCAAGTTCTCTCCACAATTTTCTGTCAAAAGAAATGGACACTGTTCCGTAAATGGTCCTATTGTAATTGGGACAGCTTCGGACATGGGGTTAGTTACTGGTGTACCTGCGAACCCTACAGAAACATTCTTCTGCCCCGACAGTGGTAGCTCCGGAACCAAGTGGTGGTCTATCGAGCACTTCTGTGCCCCTGTATCTACAAGGAAAGGGTGCTCCTTATTCCCGACTCTCATTTCTACGTAGGGTCCTCTCTGATTCACGGGAATAGACACTGGTTCCGACCCCTGCCGTGGGCTGTCCTATCGCGAAAATAACACATCGTCCGATGTGTAGTCACCGCTACTGCTATAATACGTGTTTGGTTGTGTATCAAAAATATTCCCATTTCCCCCTCGATGTCCTCCACTCTGATCATTTCTCTGTTGGCCCTGCCCTCCCTGATTTTGGTTCGAAACACTTTGGTTCAATGCCTGGTTGTGTTGTGTTTGGTTTTGACCATATGATTGGGTTTGAGTACCTCCATTGGTATATCCCTGCTGCTGCTGCTGCATGTTATTTCTACTTGGGCCGTTTGACCCCTGATGTCCTCTATGAGGCCTTCTCTGACCAAACCCACCTCTATTCTGTAGGTGCGGGCATTGCGCTCGCCAGTGTCCTACCTCCTTACAATACGCACATTGATTTAATCCCAATGACACCCCATGCATATTATTCAAATTTCCTCTGCCTTGTGCGTTTCCTCTACCTCTATTGTATCCAATGACCTGCTCAGTAACACCCCTACTATCGTTTGCATCGCTTCTTTTCTCATCTCCAATGGGTACCCATTACATATTTCACTTACTTCCTTTACTGACGTTCTTTTGCTCGACATCCATCGCATTGTTTCCCCTACCCATACCTGGAATCTTTGTTTATCACCTATTTGTCCCGGTACCGGCAAATGCTTTGTACCACCTGGAAAAACTCTCCGCCATGATTTTTTCATATTCAACCTTGACGCCTCCTTCCTACCTTTCTTAATAAACTCTCTACTATACTCAGGTGTAGCAAACATCTCAGCATATCTGTCTTCCATTTCATTTTTTACTTCAATGAGTTTGTGCACATGTTTTCTTACATCCTCATCTCTTTGCTCACTGCGTGCTAACTTATTCAAATCTAACAATCGCTGTGGCGGTAAATTCCCGAGTATCTTTTTCCATTCTCCCACCAAAATTTCCCCCATGCATTCCAACACTACCTGTCTCTCGTTGCTTCTTCGGTACCCATACAATGAGGCCAATGCTGTCGTCCCATCGTTTCCTTCTATGTATATTTCTGCCTCTTGCCGTAATTCAATCTTTCTTTCTTTGCTGATCGCGCTTCGAGTTATCCGTCCAAATCCTGTTCCTTCAGCCCCGCCTCTCGCCTCCCCGGTCTCAATTTCAGCTTCGGGAGGGGCGGATGGTGCTGAATCTGTCTCTGGAGCGGGAGGTGCGGATGGGACAAGTAACACAGGTGGCATCTGTGAAGGGCCTTGCTGGGTGCTGGGAAATTGCGCGTCTGCGGTCTGCACTTGTGGGAGTGCTCGTGCTGTGGGCAGGGCTTGGGTTAACGCTTGCGTGAGGGGAAGTGCTTGGGCTACGGGAGGGCGTATGAGAGCTACCGGTTGGGCCTGCGCAGTTACTGCTGGCGTGTTTAGTTTCGATTCTGGTTTTCGGCCTCGACCCGTGTTAGTTAACAAATGTTCCATTAATTTGTCTGCTATGTGTAGTTCCCGCTGCGGGTATATTCTGTCTATATTCATCTGGTCACGTCTCCCTTCCCGTCTTAGACTTGCAGTCCACTCCTCCTCTTCCTTCTCTTCTGCTACCTCAAGCTTCGTTTTGTGCCTACGCGCATGCTTCTCTCTATTCCTAAGTCGGAGCATTGCTTCCCTCCTCCAATCTTTGACAGTCTCAAAAGCTGCAGGTCGCGCTTTCTTCCTAATTAGCACCCTTTCTAGGTTATCTATCCTCCCAATCTCAAAACTACCATTAATCGGCCACTGATGGTCGGGTTGCTTTCTAGTTTGCCTATGCCAAATTTCACAAAATATTATCGCACCCACACCATATTTTGCAAACATATCATAAGCCGGCGTTCCCCCAGGCGGTGCACTTTGGCCATATTCCAAGGACTGTCTACCGCAGCTGAAAAGCCCTGCTAAAGTGGACAGTACTCCAGGCATGTTTCTTAAACCTTCCCCTTTGGTTAGCCAACTTTTACTTGGATGTTTGAGTTTGCAAAATCAACACTCTACCAAAAATCAGGTTTCTCTTTGAATCAGGGAATGACTCACCTAATAAAACAAGTCGCCTGTTCTAACGCAACCTCTCCCAACATCGTGTCTGCACTCCTCTGGCTTCTGCCTCGTCTCGGGACCCTCGCCTCCTTTGCCCTCTGGCCCGGTACGTCGATCAGGGATCAGATGTGTGCATATCTGCGGAAGGAATCTCTCCTCCCTTCTACAGGGCGCCCCGTACACTTCTTGATCCCGGCTCGACCTTCCCGTCCTCGCCGTTCTTCCGCCTTTACTCCGTTATAACGTATACGATGGGGCAAGTGGGGGAGGGTCCCTATTCGGGCGCCACCTTGAAAGGGGCCCCTAGGGGTCCCTCGTGCTATGGAAACAAGGCAATAACCATACACAAAAAGATGCGCCAGACACGAGGTTCAAATTCCCAATGCTAGGGTTTATTGCAAGCAAAAAATAGTATCAATTGGCCAATTCTGATCTCACGCCCCGTGACGTGAGTTTCCTAGACCTCGAGGGACGCAAGACAGCGAATTACGTACATCAGTTACATATATACAAAATGCATATCATACAATCAGCAAAGTCATGTTTAACACCCCTCTTTATTAAGTTCCTTTGAACTCGGGATGACGATGGACATATCCGACTAGTATGACGAGTATGACGATTATAACATTTTCGATGTCTATTCTAGTAACAATGTGCAATTTAGAAAGTGCGGAGGCATCTTTTAGTTGTTGAACAGAACACGGCGGTTCTGTTCTTGGAAGCAAGCTGCACACGGGGGAAGAGCCACATTCCAAGCTTTGCTATCTATGAGGTACTATTCGTGTCCTGGGAGCCGATACGTTCTAAAGGGTTTTGCGAAGGGGGGCCGTAAGAAGAGCATAATTCAAGCCTTTAGCTGTTTTATTCTAACACATTCTACCATCGTACGAGACTGGCTGGCAGCTGTGAAGTGATTAAAGTCCCTGCAGCTCTCTCCCAAGGCTACAGAGAGGGAGCGTGGGCATTCCTCTCTGGGCTACTCATGAGGAGTTTCAACAAACTCTTCAGTCCCGCGACCTTGTCCTTTCATATTCAGACAACAATGTTAACAGTTGAGCAGAGTAAGCAGAATCCACAAGAATTGCAAGCTGCAAAGCAGTTTTCAGACAGAAAGCAATGAGCAATGGTTAACAAGCAAAATGGCGATTCTTGCTACGTTTAAAATGGCCGCTTGTTGGTTAAGCATAGCAGTTTATATTTCTATAATTCGGTGCATAAGACGGTTGGCCCACGGCCATCAAGTTACGTCTATCATTCAAATGAACGGTATTCATTTTTCCAGATTGACAGTATCTCTCCCGCCTTCCTGAATTTATCTGATCAAATGTCCTTTTTGACTGAAGAGCGGCTTGGGATCCAGTGTCCACCAGTGCTGGAATTGCACATTGCCCTTGCACTTGGATGGAGGCGTAGAATCTACCTTCTTTCTCCTCCAACGGGCAAAGGTAATTGGCATTCTGGGCAAGCTGGGTAGTCAATTTCCTTATTTTTTGCTCCGACACGAGGGCAGTTTGGGCATAAGTCTGTGTAGGAGTTTGGGAATCTGAAAGAAAAACTTTGCACTCAGAGATTCGAGGAGTCTCGGGCTTCTCTTTTTCTGATTCTGGGCTTCCCCCCATTTTTGGAGGCAGTCACCAGAATTGCTTTGGGGAGTTTGGGAACCCCCTTTTAATATTATGTCTTCTTGATGCTGATTCTGGGGTTCTAGGATGGGCGATTCCGAATCAGTCCCCACACTTGTTCAGGATTTCGAAGATGACTTCTACCAAGTGTTAAAAGAAAGCCCATAAAATTAGATTTGAAACTGTGAACTTTTAACATTTTTACTAATTCTTGCTGCAGAGATAAAAAGTCTTTAAAGTTTCTTAATAAAATAGTCTTTATAACTAAAAGGCAGTCCATTGTTACGAGATCCTTTTTTTTTTCTTCCTCCAACTGCAAGCAACTGTCATTTCCTTCAAGGCAAGGTGGGTTTCCCATCTTAATTGAAGTTTTTATTGCCCCTTTCACTTGACAGGTTAGTGTCCCAGGACTTCTATGGTCCCAGACTGGAGCAGATACGAATGCCTGTGTAACGCTCACCTGATTTCCACGGAGGCGCTGGGCTGGACTGAGCTGTCGCCGTGTCTTCTAGTGTGACTCGTAGATCTCGGCCTTCTCCTAGGGTTGGTCCCCTTCTCACGATGTACCGGACGTGTAGAGTGAGGTGTCTGCAGACGGAAGAACAAGGATTTAGGAACTGGATTGACTGAACTTCTCCTTCCACAGTCCTCTTATTCGAACCAAGGGCGTGGCTTGCTCACCTTAGATATGTTAAGGCCGGGCTCTCCATCCTGCGTCTTTGCCGGGGCGCAAGTACCAGTTACTTCACTGGTTCACTGACAGTCCTCTTGATTCCAGAGGTTGATGTTGGAAGATACCGCCGTTTACCGCACGAGCGGTTTCTTGATAGTTATTGGAGCACCCTTAATTTAGTCCCTTGCTCAGTCTCAGGGTGTCAAGATTGAAATTGTAGAGGAATGATGCGGCGAGCAGGTGAGAAGGAAAGATGACCGGTTGCTGTCACCCTTTCTAATGTCTCTCTTTGTCCTGCAGGTTTAGGTGCAATGGACGCTGATGAATAAGTGCCCAGGATCGTGCAAGCGCGTATGTACGAAGAAGATGAAGCGCGGTGCACGTAAGTAAAATGACTGCTGTTTGTTTCAAAAGCACGTCTTAATGTCTCTTTTGTCCTTGCAGATCGTGGATGCAGAGAGCGTAGTTAGATGGATGCCGGCGAACGTGCGAGCGCGTAAGTAGAAAGTTTATTGTTGGTTTAGAATGCACCTTAAAATGTCTCCCTTTGTTTTGCAGATGCCGGCATGCAGCGCTTCTTGAAGTTCAGAATGCGCGGAGCGCAGGTAAGCAATTCAAGAATGCAATGCTTAATCAAGTCCTTTTCTTTGCAGATATCGATGGGGAGCCGAAGAAAGCGGCGCAAGGCTTTGGAAGATGCCGCCGTATTTGGTAAGTAAGAGCGCTGCTCTCGAATTGAATTCTGCTAACCTGTTGTTTTGTCTTGGCAGGTGCAGCTGAGGATCGGATCTCTAGCAGGTAAGGAATTCGTTTTCACAGGAACTGGAGCTGAAGAATCTCAGGAAGACTGGAGCTGACACGGTGAGCGTCCTGCTGCAGATGCAGAATAACGCAAAGCACGTTTCATCAATCGGGTGTGGTTTAAATAGCCTTCTGTAGTGCTTAGGCGTCTTCTTCCACAGCCTCGCCCAGGTAAGAAAAGAGTTCCTGTGTTCTGATTCCAGGGAGTGGCTCCTGCCCCACCCAGACAGGAAAAGTAGTTCCAGGCAGAGAAGGATCAGAAGACCTTCGAACTGGTAAGTAAGCAGCATGGTCTGCTGCAGGTAGGTCCACCCAAGCACTCTTAAGCATTATGAGCCCGGCGCTTCCAGCGCCGGGACCGGTCATCTTTATGAGCCTGGCGCCACTGGTGCCAGGACAAGGTCCAAAAGGTCCTCATAGGGACTGGCTGGTACCCAGGATCAAGGTTATGGGCCTGCTTCCAAGGATGTGAGGCAAGTCCTGACCCCTTGGAAGCAGGGATCATGACAGCACCCCCCCTCAAGGCCCCTCCCAAGCTTGACTTCTCCGGGGGTCTTGGTTTGTTAGGAAATGTTCGATGAAATTTCTTGACTAAACGAGGTGCGTGGACATGTTCTGCAGGTTCCCAAGACCTTTCCTGGGGGCCATAACCTTTCCAGTCAATCAGGTAGTATAGCTTTGATTTGGAGATTTTGGAATCTAAGATGTTTTTGATTTCAAACTCGAGTTCTCCATCAACTAGGATAGGTTCTGGAGATTTAGTCAATCAGGTCTCTGGCTGCACAGGTTTTAGTAGCGAGACATGGAAGACTGGGTGCATTTTCATATGAGGGGGCAAGTCCAACTTGACTGCCACTGGGTTTATTATGGTAGTGATTGAGTAGGGTCCCAGGTATCTTGGGTTGAAGGTGCGCGGTCCTTTTAGGGGTAAATGTTTGGTGGATAACCAGACTTGATCTCCTACTTGATATTGAGGGGCCTCCTTCCGATGTTGGTCTGCTCCTTTCTTGTATTGTTCCTTAGCCCTTTGCAGATGAGAAGTGGCTTCCTTAAAGGCTTGGGTGATTGCAGAATGCAGGTGGTCTACTGCTGATGTCCCTAGATCCTGAGGTGGATCCAGATTAGAGGTTCGAGGATGGCTACCATATAAAAGAAAAAACTGGGTTTTTCCGGTTCCAGAGTGGACTGAATTATTGTAAGCGTACTCGGCTATCCAAAGGATGTCCTTCCAAGTTCTTTCTGTTTGTTGCAGCATGCAGCGTAACTACTGTTCCGAAGTTTGATTGGTCCTCTCGGTCTGTCCGTCGGTTTGGGGGTGGTGACTGGTTGAAAGCCTTACATCAATTTGAGCCAACCGACAGCAACTCTGCCAAAAGTGGGAGACAAATTGACTTCCTCTATCCGAGATTAAAACTGAAGGAAAGCCGTGCAACCGAACGATGTTTTCGAGAAACTCCCGGGCCAGGATTGCTGCTGATGGTAGACCTTTCAGTGGGATGAAGTGCGCCATCTTGGAGAATAGGTCCACGATTACTAAGATCGTATTATATCCGGAACATGAAGGTAAGTCGGTGATGAAATCCATGGAGAGAGTATGCCAGGGACGAGGTGGGCTGTCAATTGGGCGTAAGAGGCCTGCTGGTTTCTCCTTTTGACTTTTATTTTGAGCGCACACTCCACAGGACATTACAAAGTCTCTGATATCCTTTCTCCAAGACGGCCACCAGAAGTGACGCTTGATCTTTTCCGAGGTCTTGGCCAGACCGGGGTGTCCCTCCATTAGGGAGTCGTGATAACAAGAGATGACTTGATTCTGTAAACTAGCACAGGGTAGATATAACCGTTCTTGGAAGTACAATAGGTCGTTCTTCACCGTGAAGTCTTTTCCCTGAAGATGCCAATTCTGTATGTCTGCTGGAGTTAATAGTTGTCTAACTTTGGCTTCAACTTCTTCGATGGATTGTGTGCCGATTAGACCCAGGATTCTTTGTTCGGGAATGATAGGTACGGGTTCAGGATTGACCATGTGCTCTTCCACTCCCATCCGGGAAAGGGCATCAGCTTTACCGTTCTTGTTGCCTGGTCGGTAGGTAATGACGAAGTCAAACTCGGCAAAAAATAGTGCCCATCGGAGTTGTCTGGAGGATTGAGCTTTAGCTGTCTTTAGGTATTGTAAGTTGCGGTGGTCTGTAATCACTGTGACTGTGTGTCTGGCCCCCAGAAGATAGTGTCGCCAGGCCTTGAAGGCGGACTTAATAGCCAGAAGTTCCTTATCAGTAATGGTGTAGTTGATTTCAGGAGCCGAGAATTTGCGGGACCAAAATGCCACGGGGTGTAACTGGTTTGTTTCTGGATCTCTTTGCGATAGGACTGCACCCATCGCAAGACTGGAGGCGTCGGTTTCTACGATGTAAGGAAGCTCTGGGCGGGGATGTCTCAAAACAGGAGCGGAGATAAACTTGGCTTTTAACTCTTGGAAGGCTTGCTCCGCCTCGGTAGACCACACAAAGCGTTTGTTTTTCCTTAGAAGGGCAGTAATGGGCTGGACTATTCGGGAGAATTCTGGAATGAATCTACGGTAGAAATTGGCGAAACCCAACATGCTTTGGACTCCTTTCACCGACGTTGGTGATGGCCACTTAATGATAGCGTCTACCTTTCTTGAATCCATGTGGACTCCATTTGGTGACAGAATGAATCCCAGAAATTCGACCTCGGTGACATGGAAAACGCACTTCTCAAGCTTGGCAAAGAGTTTATGTTGGCGAAGCCTCTCAAGAACTGCCCTGACGTGTTTCCGGTGATCGGCCTCAGAGGACGAATATATAAGGATATCGTCGATGTAGACAACTGTACACACGTCAATTAGTTCTCTGAGGACGTCATTCATGAAGTACTGGAAGGCGGCCGGGGCGTTACATAGTCCAAAGGGCATTACTTGATACTCAAATAATCCATACTTGGTGCGGAAGGCCGTCTTCCATTCGTCGCCCTCTTTTATTCGGACCAAGTGGTAAGCTCCTCTGAGATCCAACTTCGTATAAATGCGGGCATTCTTGACTTGGTCTAGAAGTTCAGGGATCAATGGCAAAGGATGTCTGTTCTTGACTGTAATCTGATTCAGGGCGCGATAATCGATACATGTTCTGAGATCCCCTTCCTTTTTCGGAACGAAGAACAGAGCTGAAGAGGCTGGAGACTTAGAAGGACGAATAAATCCATTGGCCAGGTATTGGTCCAAATACTGCCTAAGGTGGAGATTTTCTGGTTCGGTGAGAGCATAGATCCTACTACATGGAGGAGTGGACCCAGGTACCAGGTCTATCTGACAGTCGTATGACCTGTGCGGGGGTAGGGAGTTGGCTTGTTCTTTCTGGAAGACATCTTGGAACTCTAGATATTCAGGAGGCAGTTGGGGACCCTCGGATGTAATTGCTGCCAGCTTAATGTCGGACTTCAGATAACAAGTGGAGGCACATTCCGGAAACTGAATCGTCTTTGCTCGCCAATCAATTTGAGGATTGTGTTTTTCTAACCCAGGGATCCCCAGGATAATTTGAAACTGAGGGGCCTTGATCACATCAAACACGATCTCCTCACGATGTCCATTTTGGCTTACTAACGTCACTCCCTCGGTGGTATGGGTAACTGGTCCGGAAGCTATTTCCGTACCATCCACTGTGGTAATAACGTCTTTAACCATTTTAGGACAGAGAGGTAGATTCATCCTGGATGCCATCTCGCGATCCACATAATTGCCGATTGCTCCACTGTCAATGTATGCCTTGATGGCATGCAAACGATCTGGCTTCTCGGGGCTTATTAGGACCATGGGCACAATGAAATGCGAGGTCAAAGAACTGGTTTTAACGCACGGCAAGCGGACCTCTACACTTGTCGGGCGAGGTCGTTTCCTGATTCTGGCTTTTCGATGCTTTTGTCGGAAGCTCCCACGGTCTTCTTGGCAGGTTTCACCGGGCATTCACGAAGAAAATGTCCTGAATTCCCACAATAGAGGCACAATTGCAGCTGTCTTCTTCTTTCTCGTTCCTTTTGTGTTAATGGCCCTTTCACGACTCCTATTTGCATGGGTTCTACGGTATCAACTCCCTTGGCGGAACTCTGTGGTCTTGAAAAAACCTGAGCTTCGAATCTGGAGCGATCAGCCTTCCTATTCTGTAACCTGTGATCCAGTTGAACCACCAGGTCAATATATTCAGAACAATCTTGCGGAGGATTTACTACTTGGGCCAGGACGTCTTTGAGTTCTCCACGCAACCCCCTATAAAACAGCGTAATCCTTTTATCCTTGGGCCATCTGGCTTCAACTACCAGTCTGTTAAATGATGCAATATATGCCAGAAGATCCTGATTACCTTGTCGTAAAGAGAGGAGTTCGTTATCTAAGGCCTGTCCCTGAGAGTGTCTGGCAAATAGTCTTTCCATACTGGACTGGAAGGCCTGAAAATTACGAAGAATCGGGTCATCCTGGGTTACCAGGGGAATTGACCAGTCTGCAGCACTGCCACTTAGATATGAAAGTACGAAGGCCACTTTGGCCTGATCAGTGGGGAATGCAGCTGGCCTACACAGGAAGTGCAGACGACATTGATTGATGAACACTGCAAACCTTTTGGGATCGCCTGAGAAGCGTTCGGGTGGAGCCAAAGGCACATTTCCAGGTAGATTAATTTGTACAGGATTAGTGGAGGTCGCTGGGATATTACCCCCCCGGAGGTCGGCAGCGGTGTTTGCCCCGCCTGCGTTTGTAACAACTGTCTAGCAAGATCATCTGTGCGCTCTTTGGACACAATTAGCTCCCTCCTTAGGGCGTTCGTTTCCTGGTGCGCTGCTAGTACTTCTGTTCTTAATTCCCCTAGAAACTGGGCTAGTTGGTCAGTATCTGAGGTTTCCATTGCGCCTGGGTGGAGGATTTGTGGTGGGCTTCGCGTTCTGTAACGCTCACCTGATTTCCACGGAGGCGCTGGGCTGGACTGAGCTGTCGCCGTGTCTTCTAGTGTGACTCGTAGATCTCGGCCTTCTCCTAGGGCTGGTCCCCTTCTCACGATGTACCGGACGTGTAGAGTGAGGTGTCTGCAGACGGAAGAACAAGGATTTAGGAACTGGATTGACTGAACTTCTCCTTCCACAGTCCTCTTATACGAACCAAGGGCGTGGCTTGCTCACCTTAGATATGTTAAGGCCGGGCTCTCCATCCTGCGTCTTTGCCGGGGCGCAAGTACCAGTTACTTCACTGGTTCACTGACAGTCCTCTTGATTGCAGAGGTTGATGTTGGAAGATACCGCCGTTTACCGCACGAGCGGTTTCTTGATAGTTATTGGAGCACCCTTAATTTAGTCCCTTGCTCAGTCTCAGGGTGTCAAGATTGAAATTGTAGAGCATGGGTGCACAACATACGGCCCGCGGGCCAGTTGCGGCCCGCCATGCTCTTTTGTCCGGCCCGCGAGGCACAAAGACTTTCCTAATGGAGGGCGGCCCGCGGCTGCCCTCCATTAGGAAAGTCTTTGTTGTCTTCCGGCCCGGACAAAACGCTGGCCGTCATTCGCTCAGCACACATGCACCACGTTGCTCATACGAGCCACGTAGTGTGTGTGTGCTGACCCAATGGAGGGCCAGCACTACGGCTGGCGTGGTCCATAAGGCTTGATGCCGGAAGGCATTTCAGCCTTGGACCACGCCAGCCGTAGTACGATTCCAGCGTTCCTGCTTACCTGCCTTCCAGTTCCAGCACGTCTCCGGTGGTCTGTTTGTGTTTGTGTGTCGGGTCTGTTTTACTTTATGTTTGTGTGTGTATGTTGCGATGGGGGGGGGTCGGATGTGTTTGAATGTATTTTGTGTGCATGTTGAGATGCGGGGGGGGGGTGTCGGATGTGTTTGAATGTATTTTGTGTGCATGTTGAGATGCGGGGGTGGGGGGGTGTGTCGGATGTGTATGAATGTTGGAATTTTAATGTATTTTGTGTGCATGTTGAGATGCGGGGGTGGGGGGGTGTGTCGGATGTGTAAGAATGTTGGAATTTTAATGTATTTTGTGTGCATGTTGAGATGCGGGGGTGGGGGGGTGTGTCGGATGTGTATGAATGTTGGAATTTTAATGTATTTTGTGTGCATGTTGAGATGCGGGGGTGGGGGGGTGTGTCGGATGTGTATGAATGTTGGAATTTTAATGTATTTTGTGTGCATGTTGAGATGCGGGTGTGGGGGGGGGTCGGATGTGTATGAATGTTGGAATTTTAATGTATTTTGTGTGCATGTTGAGATGCGGGGGTGGGGGGGTCGGATGTGTATGAATGTTGGAATTTTAATGTATTTTGTGTGCATGTTGAGATGCGGGGGTGGGGGGGGTCGGATGTGTATGAATGTTGGAATTTTAATGTATTTTGAGTGTATGTTGAGATGCGGGGGTGGGGGGGTATTGGATGTATTTGAATGTTTGTGTGTGTGCTGAGTTGGAGGGGATGGGGGTTCAGGTCTGTATGGGTGCATGTGTGTGTGCTGAGTTGGAGGGGATGGGGGGTTCAGGTCTGTATGGGTGCATGTGTGTGTGCTGAGTTGGGGGGGATGGGGGGTTCAGGTCTGTATGGGTGCATGTGTGTGTGCTGAGTTGGAGGGGATGGGGGGTTCGGGTCTGTATGGGTGCATGTGTGTGTGCTGAGTTGGAGGGGATGGGGGGTTCAGGTCTGTATGGGTGCATGTGTGTGTGCTGAGTTGGGGGGGATGGGGGGTTCAGGTCTGTATGGGTGCATGTGTGTGTGCTGAGTTGGGGGGGATGGGGGGTTCAGGTCTGTATGGGTACATGTGTGTGTGCTGAGTTGGGGGGTGGGGGGTTCGGGTCTGTATGGGTGCATGTGTGTGTGCTGAGTTGGGGGGTGGGGGGTTCGGGTCTGTATGGGTGCATGCTTGAAAGTGTGTTTGGGGTATAGTGTTTGGTTGGGGGTGAGGGGGCCATGGGGCATAGTGTTTGGTTTGGGTGAGGGGGCCATGGGGCATAGTGTTTGGTTGGGGGTGAGGGATAGGGGGCATAGTGTTTGCTTGGTGGGTGAGGGACAGGGGGCATAGTGTTTGCTTGGTGGGTGAGGGACAGGGGGCATAGTGTTAAGTTGGGGGTGGGAGCCATGGGGCATAGTGTTTGGTTGGGGGGTGAGGGACAGGGGTCATAGTGTTTGCTTGGTGGGTGAGGGACAGGAGGCATAGTGTTTGGTTGGGGGTGAGGGACAGGGGGCATAGTGTTTGCTTGGTGGGTGAGGGACAGGGGGCATAGTGTTTGGTTGGGGGTGAGGGACAGGGGGCATAGTGTTTGCTTGGTGGGTGAGGGACAGGGGGCATAGTGTTTGGTTGGGGGTGAGGGACAGGGGGCATAGTGTTTGCTTGGGGGGTGAGGGACAGGGGGCATAGTGTTTGGTTGGGGGTGAGGGACAGGGGGCATAGTGTTTGGTTGGGGGTGACAGGGCCATGGGGCATAGTGTTTGGTTGGGGGTGAGGGATAGGGGGCATAGTGTTTGCTTGGTGGGTGAGGGACAGGGGGCATAGTGTTTGGTTGGGGGTGAGGGACAGGGGGCATAGTGTTTGGTTGGGGGTGAGGGACAGGGGGCATAGTGTTTGCTTGGTGGGTGAGGGACAGGGGGCATAGTGTTTGCTTGGGGGGTGAGGGACAGGAGGCATAGTGTTTGGTTGGGGGTGAGGGACAGGGGGCATAGTGTTTGCTTGGTGGGTGAGGGACAGGAGGCATAGTGTTTGGTTGGGGGTGAGGACAGGGGGCATAGTGTTTGCTTGGTGGGTGAGGGACAGGGGGCATAGTGTTTGCTTGGTGGGTGAGGGACAGGAGGCATAGTGTTTGGTTGGGGGTGAGGGACAGGGGGCATAGTGTTTGCTTGGGGGTGAGGGACAGGAGGCATAGTGTTTGGTTGGGGGTGAGGACAGGGGGCATAGTGTTTGCTTGGGGGTGAGGGACAGGGGGCATAGTGTTTGCTTGGGGGGTGAGGGACAGGGGGCATAGTGTTTGCTTGGGGGGGATGTGGGGGACAGGGGGCATAGTGTTTGGTTGGGGGTGAGGGGGACAGGGGGCATAGTGTTTGGTTGGGGGTGAGGGACAGGGGGCATAGTGTTTGGTTGGGGGTGAGGGACAGGGGGCATAGTGTTTGCTTGGGGGGTGAGGGACAGGGGGCATAGTGTTTGCTTGGGGGGTGAGGGACAGGGGGCATAGTGTTTGCTTGGGGGGTGAGGGATAGGGGGCATAGTGTTTGCATGCAATAACTAAATCGAAATAAATTATAACAATGGAAAATGTGTAGTACAAAATGTAAGTTTGAAATGCAATAAAAATAGTTACCCCTCAAAAACATATTCTTTTTCCATGTGTTTAATACAAATTGGGGGTTGAAAAAGCCTCCTGACATGTCCCGCCTACCGCCCCGCCCACTTTTACTTTTCAGCCCACTATAGCCCTCATGTAAGGTACTTTCGGCCCTCTGTCAAAATCAGTTGTGCACCCCTGTTGTAGAGGAATGATGCGGCGAGCAGGTGAGAAGGAAAGATGACCGGTTGCTGTCACCCTTTCTAATGTCTCTCTTTGTCCTGCAGGTTTAGGTGCAATGGACGCTGATAAATAAGTGCCCAGGATCGTGCAAGCGCGTATGTACGAAGAAGATGAAGCGCGGTGCACGTAAGTAAAATGACTGCTGTTTGTTTCAAAAGCACGTCTTAATGTCTCTTTTGTCCTTGCAGATCGTGGATGCAGAGAGCGTAGTTAGATGGATGCCGGCGAACGTGCGAGCGCGTAAGTAGAAAGTTTATTGTTGGTTTAGAATGCGCCTTAAAATGTCTCCCTTTGTTTTGCAGATGCCGGCATGCAGCGCTTCTTGAAGTTCAGAATGCGCGGAGCGCAGGTAAGCAATTCAAGAATGCAATGCTTAATCAAGTCCTTTTCTTTGCAGATATCGATGGGGAGCCGAAGAAAGCGGCGGAAGGCTTTGGAAGATGCCGCCGTATTTGGTAAGTAAGAGCGCTGCTCTCGAATTGAATTCTGCTAACCTGTTGTTTTGTCTTGGCAGGTGCAGCTGAGGATCGGATCTCTAGCAGGTAAGGAATTCGTTTTCACAGGAACTGGAGCTGAAGAATCTCAGGAAGACTGGAGCTGACACGGTGAGCGTCCTGCTGCAGATGCAGAATAACGCGAAGCACGTTTCATCAATCGGGTGTGGTTTAAATAGCCTTCTGTAGTGCTTAGGCGTCTTCTTCCACAGCCTCGCCCAGGTAAGAAAAGAGTTCCTGTGTTCTGATTCCAGGGAGTGGCTCCTGCCCCACCCAGACAGGAAAAGTAGTTCCAGGCAGAGAAGGATCAGAAGACCTTCGAGCTGGTAAGTAAGCAGCATGGTCTGCTGCAGGTAGGTCCACCCAAGCACTCTTAAGCATTATGAGCCCGGCGCTTCCAGCGCCGGGACCGGTCATCTTTATGAGCCTGGCGCCACTGGTGCCAGGACAAGGTCCAAAAGGTCCTCATAGGGACTGGCTGGTACCCAGGATCAAGGTTATGGGCCTGCTTCCAAGGATGTGAGGCAAGTCCTGACCCCTTGGAAGCAGGGATCATGACAGCACCCCCCCTCAAGGCCCCTCCCAAGCTTGACTTCTCCGGGGGTCTTGGTTTGTTAGGAAATGTTCGATGAAATTTCTTGACTAAACGAGGTGCGTGGACATGTTCTGCAGGTTCCCAAGACCTTTCCTGGGGGCCATAACCTTTCCAGTCAATCAGGTAGTATAGCTTTGATTTGGAGATTTTGGAATCTAAGATGTTTTTGATTTCAAACTCGAGTTCTCCATCAACTAGGATAGGTTCTGGAGATTTAGTCAATCAGGTCTCTGGCTGCACAGGTTTTAGTAGCGAGACATGGAAGACTGGGTGCATTTTCATATGAGGGGGCAAGTCCAACTTGACTGCCACTGGGTTTATTATGGTAGTCATTGAGTAGGGTCCCAGGTATCTTGGGTTGAAGGTGCGCGGTCCTTTTAGGGGTAAATGTTTGGTGGATAACCAGACTTGATCTCCTACTTGATATTGAGGGGCCTCCTTCCGATGTTGGTCTGCTCCTTTCTTGTATTGTTCCTTAGCCCTTTGCAGATGAGAAGTGGCTTCCTTAAAGGCTTGGGTGATTGCAGAATGCAGGTGGTCTACTGCTGATGTCCCTAGATCCTGAGGTGGATCCAGATTAGAGGTTCGAGGATGGCTACCATATAAAAGAAAAAACTGGGTTTTTCCGGTTCCAGAGTGGACTGAATTATTGTAAGCGTACTCGGCTATCCAAAGGATGTCCTTCCAAGTTCTTTCTGTTTGTTGCAGCATGCAGCGTAACTACTGTTCCGAAGTTTGATTGGTCCTCTCGGTCTGTCCGTCGGTTTGGGGGTGGTGACTGGTTGAAAGCCTTACATCAATTTGAGCCAACCGACAGCAACTCTGCCAAAAGTGGGAGACAAATTGACTTCCTCTATCCGAGATTAAAACTGAAGGAAAGCCGTGCAACCGAACGATGTTTTCGAGAAACTCCCGGGCCAGGATTGCTGCTGATGGTAGACCTTTCAGTGGGATGAAGTGCGCCATCTTGGAGAATAGGTCCACGATTACTAAGATCGTATTATATCCGGAACATGAAGGTAAGTCGGTGATGAAATCCATGGAGAGAGTATGCCAGGGACGAGGTGGGCTGTCAATTGGGCGTAAGAGGCCTGCTGGTTTCTCCTTTTGACTTTTATTTTGAGCGCACACTCCACAGGACATTACAAAGTCTCTGATATCCTTTCTCCAAGACGGCCACCAGAAGTGACGCTTGATCTTTTCCGAGGTCTTGGCCATACCGGGGTGTCCCTCCATTAGGGAGTCGTGATAACAAGAGATGACTTGATTCTGTAAACTAGCACAGGGTAGATATAACCGTTCTTGGAAGTACAATAGGTCGTTCTTCACCGTGAAGTCTTTTCCCTGAAGATGCCAATTCTGTATGTCTGCTGGAGTTAATAGTTGTTTAACTTTGGCTTCAACTTCTTCGATGGATTGTGTGCCGATTAGACCCAGGATTCTTTGTTCGGGAATGATAGGTACGGGTTCAGGATTGACCATGTGCTCTTCCACTCCCATCCGGGAAAGGGCATCAGCTTTACCGTTCTTGTTGCCTGGTCGGTAGGTAATGACGAAGTCAAACTCGGCAAAAAATAGTGCCCATCGGAGTTGTCTGGAGGATTGAGCTTTAGCTGTCTTTAGGTATTGTAAGTTGCGGTGGTCTGTAATCACTGTGACTGTGTGTCTGGCCCCCAGAAGATAGTGTCGCCAGGCCTTGAAGGCGGACTTAATAGCCAGAAGTTCCTTATCGGTAATGGTGTAGTTGATTTCAGGAGCCGAGAATTTGCGGGACCAAAATGCCACGGGGTGTAACTGGTTTGTTTCTGGATCTCTTTGCGATAGGACTGCACCCATCGCAAGACTGGAGGCATCGGTTTCTACGATGTAAGGAAGCTCTGGGCAGGGATGTCTCAAAACAGGAGCGGAGATAAACTTGGCTTTTAACTCTTGGAAGGCTTGCTCCGCCTCGGTAGACCACACAAAGCGTTTGTTTTTCCTTAGAAGGGCAGTAATGGGCTGGACTATTCGGGAGAATTCTGGAATGAATCTACGGTAGAAATTGGCAAAACCCAACATGCTTTGGACTCCTTTCACCGACGTTGGTGATGGCCACTTAATGATAGCGTCTACCTTTCTTGAATCCATGTGGACTCCATTTGGTGACAGAATGAATCCCAGAAATTCGACCTCGGTGACATGGAAAACGCACTTCTCAAGCTTGGCAAAGAGTTTATGTTGGCGAAGCCTCTCAAGAACTGCCCTGACGTGTTTCCGGTGATCGGCCTCAGAGGACGAATATATAAGGATATCGTCGATGTAGACAACTGTACACACGTCAATTAGTTCTCTGAGGACGTCATTCATGAAGTACTGGAAGGCGGCCGGGGCGTTACATAGTCCAAAGGGCATTACTTGATACTCAAATAATCCATACTTGGTGCGGAAGGCCGTCTTCCATTCGTCGCCCTCTTTTATTCGGACCAAGTGGTAAGCTCCTCTGAGATCCAACTTCGTATAAATGCGGGCATTCTTGACTTGGTCTAGAAGTTCAGGGATCAATGGCAAAGGATGTCTGTTCTTGACTGTAATCTGATTCAGGGCGCGATAATCGATACATGTTCTGAGATCCCCTTCCTTTTTCGGAACGAAGAACAGAGCTGAAGAGGCTGGAGACTTAGAAGGACGAATAAATCCATTGGCCAGGTATTGGTCCAAATACTGCCTAAGGTGGAGATTTTCTGGTTCGGTGAGAGCATAGATCCTACTACATGGAGGAGTGGACCCAGGTACCAGGTCTATCTGACAGTCGTATGACCTGTGCGGGGGTAGGGAGTTGGCTTGTTCTTTCTGGAAGACATCCTGGAACTCTAGATATTCAGGAGGCAGTTGGGGACCCTCGGATGTAATTGCTGCCAGCTTAATGTCGGACTTCAGATAACAAGTGGAGGCACATTCCGGAAACTGAATCGTCTTTGCTCGCCAATCAATTTGAGGATTGTGTTTTTCTAACCCAGGGATCCCCAGGATAATTTGAAACTGAGGGGCCTTGATCACATCAAACACGATCTCCTCACGATGTCCATTTTGGGTTACTAACGTCACTCCCTCGGTGGTATGGGTAACTGGTCCGGAAGCTATTTCCGTACCATCCACTGTGGTAATAACGTCTTTAACCATTTTAGGACAGAGAGGTAGATTCATCCTGGATGCCATCTCGCGATCCACATAATTGCCGATTGCTCCACTGTCAATGTATGCCTTGATGGCATGCAAACGATCTGGCTTCTCGGGGCTTATTAGGACCATGGGCACGATGAAATGCGAGGTCAAAGAACTGGTTTTAACGCTCGGCAAGCGGACCTCTACACTTGTCGGGCGAGGTCGTTTCCTGATTCTGGCTTTTCGATGCTTTTGTCGGAAGCTCCCACGGTCTTCTTAGCAGGTTTCACCGGGCATTCACGAAGAAAATGTCCTGAATTCCCACAATAGAGGCACAATTGCAGCTGTCTTCTTCTTTCTCGTTCCTTTTGTGTTAATGGCCCTTTCACGACTCCTATTTGCATGGGTTCTACGGTATCAACTCCCTTGGCGGAACTCTGTGGTCTTGAAAAAACCTGAGCTTCGAATCTGGAGCGATCAGCCTTACTATTCTGTAACCTGTGATCCAGTTGAACCACCAGGTCAATATATTCAGAACAATCTTGCGGAGGATTTACTACTTGGGCCAGGACGTCTTTGAGTTCTCCACGCAACCCCCTATAAAACAGCGTAATCCTTTTATCCTTGGGCCATCTGGCTTCAACTACCAGTCTGTTAAATGATGCAATATATGCCAGAAGATCCTGATTACCTTGTCGTAAAGAGAGGAGTTCGTTATCTAAGGCCTGTCCCTGAGAGTGTCTGGCAAATAGTCTTTCCATACTGGACTGGAAGGCCTGAAAATTACGAAGAATCGGGTCATCCTGGGTTACCAGGGGAATTGACCAGTCTGCAGCACTGCCACTTAGATATGAAAGTACGAAGGCCACTTTGGCCTGATCAGTGGGAAATGCAGCTGGCCTACACAGGAAGTGCAGACGACATTGATTGATGAACACTGCAAACCTTTTGGGATCGCCTGAGAAGCGTTCGGGTGGAGCCAAAGGCACATTTCCAGGTAGATTAATTTGTACAGGATTAGTGGAGGTCGCTGGGATATTACCCCCCCGGAGGTCGGCAGCGGTGTTTGCCCCGCCTGCGTTTGTAACAACTGTCTAGCAAGATCATCTGTGCGCTCTTTGGACACAATTAGCTCCCTCCTTAGGGCGTTCGTTTCCTGGTGCGCTGCTAGTACTTCTGTTCTTAATTCCCCTAGAAACTGGGCTAGTTGGTCAGTATCTGAGGTTTCCATTGCGCCTGGGTGGAGGATTTGTGGTGGGCTTCGCGTTCTGTAACGCTCACCTGATTTCCACGGAGGCGCTGGGCTGGACTGAGCTGTCGCCGTGTCTTCTAGTGTGACTCGTAGATCTCGGCCTTCTCCTAGGGCTGGTCCCCTTCTCACGATGTACCGGACGTGTAGAGTGAGGTGTCTGCAGACGGAAGAACAAGGATTTAGGAACTGGATTGACTGAACTTCTCCTTCCACAGTCCTCTTATTCGAACCAAGGGCGTGGCTTGCTCACCTTAGATATGTTAAGGCCGGGCTCTCCATCCTGCGTCTTTGCCGGGGCGCAAGTACCAGTTACTTCACTGGTTCACTGACAGTCCTCTTGATTGCAGAGGTTGATGTTGGAAGATACCGCCGTTTACCGCACGAGCGGTTTCTTGATAGTTATTGGAGCACCCTTAATTTAGTCCCTTGCTCAGTCTCAGGGTGTCAAGATTGAAATTGTAGAGGAATGATGCAGCGAGCAGGTGAGAAGGAAAGATGACCGGTTGCTGTCACCCTTTCTAATGTCTCTCTTTGTCCTGCAGGTTTAGGTGCAATGGACGCTGATGAATAAGTGCCCAGGATCGTGCAAGCGCGTATGTACGAAGAAGATGAAGCGCGGTGCACGTAAGTAAAATGACTGCTGTTTGTTTCAAAAGCACTTCTTAATGTCTCTTTTGTCCTTGCAGATTGTGGATGCAGAGAGCGTAGTTAGATGGATGCCGGCGAACGTGCGAGCGCGTAAGTAGAAAGTTTATTGTTGGTTTAGAATGCGCCTTAAAATGTCTCCCTTTGTTTTGCAGATGCCGGCATGCAGCGCTTCTTGAAGTTCAGAATGCGCGGAGCGCAGGTAAGCAATTCAAGAATGCAATGCTTAATCAAGTCCTTTTCTTTGCAGATATCGATGGGGAGCCGAAGAAAGCGGCGGAAGGCTTTGGAAGATGCCGCCGTATTTGGTAAGTAAGAGCGCTGCTCTCGAATTGAATTCTGCTAACCTGTTGTTTTGTCTTGGCAGGTGCAGCTGAGGATCGGATCTCTAGCAGGTAAGGAATTCGTTTTCACAGGAACTGGAGCTGAAGAATCTCAGGAAGACTGGAGCTGACACGGTGAGCGTCCTGCTGCAGATGCAGAATAACGCGAAGCACGTTTCATCAATCGGCTGTGGTTTAAATAGCCTTCTGTAGTGCTTAGGCGTCTTCTTCCACAGCCTCGCCCAGGTAAGAAAAGAGTTCCTGTGTTCTGATTCCAGGGAGTGGCTCCTGCCCCACCCAGACAGGAAAAGTAGTTCCAGGCAGAGAAGGATCAGAAGACCTTCGAGCTGGTAAGTAAGCAGCATGGTCTGCTGCAGGTAGGTCCACCCAAGCACTCTTAAGCATTATGAGCCCGGCGCTTCCAGCGCCGGGACCGGTCATCTTTATGAGCCTGGCGCCACTGGCACCAGGACAAGGTCCAAAAGGTCCCGATAGGGACTGGCTGGTACCCAGGATCAAGGTTATGGGCCTGCTTCCAAGGATGTGAGGCAAGTCCTGACCCCTTGGAAGCAGGGATCATGACAGCCTGACGAGCGCGTTAACTTTCTTTGTCCTATCCCATTCAAAGTTTTTCAAGCTGGCAATTTTCACTTACATGTCCTGGATTTATGGTGTGTCTCCCTTCCTTGGGGAAGTTTCATGGCTGGCAACTGGAATTACTGGTTATTCTGAGAGCTTGCAAATCCGGCCCATGTGTTTTAAACTCTTTAATTTCTTATTTTGGGTCCTGAATTAAAACAACTTGTGAAAGAAGATAGCCTATGTGTGTATTATCACCACTAACATAATCCCTTTACATCGCTAAGTAAGTAGGCTTTTTTTCAACAATTTATTGAAATTGAAAATCAGTGGCAGGTTTTTAAAACATGTTGCAGCAAATGACACGTTGGAAATTTAGCAAACTTTCCCGCCTGAAATTACCCAAACAGTGTTTAATAAAAACAGGTGAAATATTGCAAATAGCAATGCAGTTATTGTATTGGGGTGTGGCTATAGATCCTAGTTACAATATGGAAGTGAAATTAGGTCTCTAGCTGGTAAATTGAGTGAGTTATGCAAGATCTAGACAGGCGCGTTTTGAGTAAAATGAGCGGTGAAAATGGAAAGGAAATCAGTTTTGACAAGAACAGTTTTAATCTACACTAGAGCATTCAGGCTAGGATACCAAAGAGGGACACAGTAAGCTCCAGGGCTGATTCGCAAATTCAACCCTAGTTCCCCAGCGCCTGCCCTGGTGGAACCAGTCCGATCACTCGTAATAGAATTAATAGCTTAGGATTTACACACGGCAGAATTACTACAGAGATGGCGCTAGCACTAGAAATGAAAGGCAGGGTGGCAAGAATGATTGTAACAGTTTGAACAAGGTATCAGGATAAGGATAGGATGATATAGAGAGTGGGATGAGGATAAAGACAAGATAGGCTATGGGTTTAGGTGGGGAGGCGATTGATACTCACAGTCCACTTTTTAGTTTTGGATTCTGGACAGTCAGCGCTCTGGTCACCATTCGGGGTAAAGAGAAAACTCCACATTGCCTACTGCCGAGCCCTCGAGTGGGGGAGTTGAGTGGTACAATAAAATAATTGTGGGCATTCTAAAGAAGTTCGTTGCAGACTCTGGGCCGAGTTGGGACATCCAACTACCGCTTGTCCTGATGGCCATCAGGTCTACACCATCTTCTGTGACAAAAATGTCACCATTCGTGATCATGACTGGATGAAAAATGGTGCTACCTCAGCATCTGCTCTAAAGAACTCAAGAGCAGACTCTGATCAACGCATCCACGACCCAGGAGTACATTGAGAATTTGTGAAAAACATCTGCAGCACGCTTTTGCTTGCGCTCAGCGAATTCTAGAAAAAGTTAGCAGAGGGGATGAATACCCACTATGACTTAAAGACCATTAAGAAAGAGTACCAAGTACGAGACAGGGTCTGCTTGTACAATTTTCAGAGGCACCAGACCAAAGAGCGGAAGTTTCTCCCCTCCTGGCCGGCGCCCTTGAAATTGTAGATAAAATCTCACCTGTCGCTTATAAAATCTGCATCCCTGTCATGCCAGGCAGAACATGCGACTGATTGAAGAACCCAGTGAGGATAGAGCCCAAGAACCATCTGAAGAGTAAAAGTGAAGAATGGCAACCCGGATGAAGAAAATCATACATTTACAGGGAGTAGAACAAGTATCCTTATTTTGAAGTGATTACGAATTATTGTCATGTAAAACAATGTTTGTCATGTTATATTCTGTGGTGTGTCTCTTGTTCTTTTGTTGTCAATTTTCACGTCCCTACATGGGAAAATTGTATTGTATGAAATACTTAATCTCTCCCTTCTTCTTGGCAGATTAAATAACTCCTTACCTCTACAGGCCAGAGGTGGAGCCGCCGGAACGGGAGAGGCCCAGGACAAAAATCTAACAGAAAAATAAAATTCCGAAAAGAGTATAGGACCAACCAGAGCACCACTCCATCAGGACCAGGAAAAGAGCAGGCGCGCTCTAAAGGAGTTCCCTGGGGCGAACCTAGGCCACAGTGATATGGACACCCCACTCTCTCCTTGCTCTTCTCTGTGAAAGACATCAAAGAACTGCACCCAGTTACCCCCGGGTTGGGAGCACAATATATATAATAATAAATACAAACAAAATACAAACTAGGAGCGGGGGAATTTGTGGGGTGAAATAGCCCCAGATTTAATAAATAAAAGACCAGAGTCATTGGGGGACATGCCCCGAAGTAAACGGCCTGCCCTGAAATAATGTGGAACATAAGGCCTTGTACATTCGAATCTAAAGGAAAGGAAATGTGCTAAATTGCAAAATATGGAGAGATGCCAACTGCCTTTCACAAAGGAAGCGAAATACACATGGCATGGATATTTTGACTAATCCATGAAGAGTTGGACTGATATTCCATGAAACCACAGTCCACAGAATCTTAAGTGAAAAATGCCAAGATTATGTTTTAAGCAGCTGCAGTAAAATGAAGTATCTCTCATGTATGAACTAAAGAAAATGTCCTTTCGTGTTTCCTCCAAAATGACACACTAGACCAAGAAAGAGACATGGGGAATTTTAACGGCCCCAGGATGCAACCCCAAAAACAAAGCTGTGGACATTCATTGACTAAAGCATCCTATTGCCTCTGTGTTCTCTCCGGACCTGTATTCGACACAACACTTGCAGTTCATTCAACAAAGAACTGAACAAAATTGTCATCACATCATTCAAATATATTTCATTTTTATTCAAAAACGTACATGATTAGAGATAAAAACATATAAAATGTCATCAAAAAAATATATATACACAAATCTTTATCAAAAGTGACTTGTGCTGTGCAAATCACTACATACATTGTTGTGTGACATTATCACCACCAGATATATTATCTGTTCACTGACCATAATCAGTTATGCAAATTACCCATAAATAGTGTTGGCTAGCGGTAGAGTACCTAACAACTCTAGATTACTCTAACTTGTCATGAGTAAAGACATGTAAACGAATCCTTTTTCATGCAAGGATCCAAACTGATGTAATAATATAGTACAAAACACTGTGCATCAGTACAGTATTGTCATTGACCCAACATGTTTCATTCTTCAATTATTCATCCATTGTCCACAAGAACTTCTTCAGGGGACCAACGATTGTGAGTATTAGCACAAAAATATTTGGAGGTTTGTGGACATTAAAACTATTAGTCATAAGCTTGCGTCCAAATACGTCAAAGTATTTCTTTCATACACAACCAACGGTTGGAAGTGGATGTCTTCAAAGTAGACACAGATCTTTCATATATTTGTTGCCTCGTAGTCCAGATTGACTACTGTAACACTGTATGCCGACTCATGCGTCAAAGTTCTCTTTGTATCATTCACTCCGTAAATGTCCGTCCTACGTCAATTGGGCACAACCGATGCAGGGCAATCGGAAATGAACACGCTGCAGTCTTCCGTCTCCACACATCCCGTGATGTTGGCCGTATCACCTGATCCTCCAAAATGACAATCTGCAAAAAAAATGTTCACCAAAGTGATTATGATACCCTCATTTAACCACCGTATACAGGGGACAACTTTGTAGTGACACCTATACATGTCAAAATTGTGTGCCTTCCAAGAGTTAATTTTAAAGTGAAATATGAAGGTAAACACAACTAAAGTTATTTATCAAAAGGTGATAGGGGCCTTCTTGTGTTTACCAGTGATGCAATAAATTGATAAAACATGTAAAACACGATCAGTGTGGCGCCCGTAAATGGCCATATTTTTCACTGATATGAGTCTGGAGCAAATGAAGAAAAACTGTAGCTCTGCACAGGAAGGATTTACAGACTCCTGAGTAGTGTCAGTGGACTCGCAGCAAAATGCAGTTTTTAGAAATGCATTCGTATTTGTCCAAACGTGGAAGTTAAGGGTATTTGCAAGGTAGTGAGATTTTAGGTGCAAAAGACCTGACCAAGCCCACCTATCAAGTGAGATGATGTAGGGATCTCCATCCCTGGTGTCCCAAAGCACTCCCACATTTTCTGGACCGATCAGATCACAAGTGAGAGTGGGGTACTGGAGCATTAACCTATCCCTTCTGCAGGAACTATGACAAATCAGTGATGTCATTTGTACTATAACTAAGGGCCTCATTCCGAGTGTGGCGGTAAGGGATACCGGTCACCGTTAACGAGACCGGTGCCGGTAATCCCTTACCGCCACATTCCAAGTTCCCATTGCGCCCTCGTCCCTAACGCCTGCTTTTAGTTAGGGACGAGGGCGCAAAGGGGCTTTTTAGCCAATAACGGTGACCGTAAAGTACGGTCACCGTTATTTGCAATTTCCCCATTCCCATTGAGTCCTATGGGGGCTCATTTGGGAATGGGGAAGAGCCCTGGGGAATGGGAAATTACCGCCCTGGTCAACTCGGAATAGGGCGGTAATTTCCCATTCCACCAGGGCGGTGCTGGTACGGGTCCGGTGCCGACCAAGGCGCTACTACCGCCATTGGTTAGTGCCGGACTCGGAATGAGGCCCAAAGTCGGCCCGCCTCAGAGCAGGACTTTTCTCACTAATCCCATGAAGTGATCGCTGTCGAAATCTGGAGAAACATCCCAGCATTGAGAGGCCTAAATCTTGCACTGCACCCAGGAAATAAGAATCTGACTTGGTACCCCTTGGAGGACTCAGCATAGACCTTGACTGAAACCTTTTTGCTGTCCCAGCAAAGTTCTGACGCTCCCTGATATTCAGTCCAGACCTCTCCTGTAAGTAGAACTAAACCCCAGAAACCCATAGAGCGTGTATTCCCTGTATTCTTGTAGCATTGCCTGAGCTAATCCCCCATTGCAAATCCCCTGTTTGTCTGTATATTTCAGCCATTTCCCCATTGAAGAATCCCCATTTGCCTGTATAGATCCTTAGTCTCTTTATCAAAGTAAATCAATTAATTCGCCCATTGAAATTCACAGGATCTGTATTGGTGGAATTCGAAACCAACAATCTTTTCCCAGTGTTTTGTGAGCTGGTATAGTCCTAAAGATTTCCCAAAAGAATTGACTTCAAAAAGCCCTATTTCCATCTGTGTCCCATTGTAAGGTGCAAAACAAAATTGTTCCCATTTTCCCATTCTGTTCCTATTGTCCCATTGCAAGGTGAAAAAGAATTCCCATGTGCATTTTCTGTGCCCACTGAAATTGCGCTAACCATCCAAAAATCAGTTTTCCCATTCTGTTCGGATCATAGACCTATATCCCTGTGTGTTATTGTCAGGTGTGGCAAAACACATTCTAGCGCTTGCATCCCTGTCTCCTCTCTAATGTTGTTGTGATTAAGGGGGTAATTCATGGAATCAAGCGCAGAAGTGGGGCACGCGGTGTGCACACAGATGGAGCGTGCGCCAGCTTGCGCCAGCCGCGTGCACCAAAACCCATTTTCATGCACCGCGTATTTATGGATTTCAACATCCATTACCGGCCGGGGCGCAGCGACCCTGCAGCAGCGCCAGTTATGACCCCAACCCCGCCAAAAACAGCCGCACAAATCCCCTACATGGCGCAAAGACCAGTGGACCAGCATACAGCCCCCAACAACAAAATCATGCAAAAAATGCCACTCACCCCTCACACGACAGCCCAATCGCGTGTAAAACTGCTCGCGCACCCCTCAGAATACACATACCCCGCCTGCACCACGCAAATCGCGTGGAAAAAGTCCCCCCTGTGGTGTTGGCTGCCTGTGGGGCATGGCCTGGGGTGATGGGCTGCCTGCGGGTCATGGCCAGGGGTGATGGGCAGCCTGCGGGGCATGGGCAGGATTGTAGGGGGTCCCCTGTGGTGTGGGCTGCCTGCAGGGCATGGTCAGGGGTGATGGGCTGCCTTTGGGGCATGGCCAGGGGTGATGGGCTGCCTGCGGGGCATGGACAGGGTTGTAGGGGGGTCCCCTGTGGTGTGGGCTGCCTGCGGGGCATGGCCAGGGGTGATGGGCTGCCTGTGGGGCATGTATAGAGTTGTATGGGGGTTCCCTGTGGTGTGGGCTGCCTGCGGAGCATGACCAGGGGTGATGGGCTGCCTGCGTGGCATGGCCTGGGGTGATGGGTTGCCTGCGGGGCATGGGCAGGATTGTAGGGGGGTCCCCTGTGGTGTGGGCTGCCTGCTGGCGTGAGCAGGGTACGTGTATTCCAGGGGTGCGCGTGGAGTTGTACACATGATTGGGCTGGCGCGAGCGTAGTACGTGTATTCCGGGGGTGCGTGTGGAGTTGTACACGCAATTGGACTGGTGCGAGCAGGGTATGCGTATTCCGGGGGTACGTGTGGAAATTTACACGCGATTGGGCTGGCGCGAGCGGGGTACGCATATTCTGGGTGTGCGTGTGGAGTGCAACACGCAATTTGGCTGGAGCGAGAGGGGTACACATATTCCAGGGGTGCGTGTGGAGTTGTACACATGATTGGGCTGGTGCGAGTGAGGTACGTGTATTCCGGGGGTGCGCGTGGAGTTGTACACGCGATTGGGCTGGCGCAAGTGGGGTACGCATATTCCGGGGGTGCGTGTGTAGTTTTACACATGATTGGGCTGGCGCAAGCAGGGTACGCGTATTCCGGGGGTGCGTGTGGAGTTGTACATGCAATTGGGCTGGCGCGAGCAGGGTACGCGTTTCTCCCGCACCCCTCGGAATACGCGTACCCTGCTCGCACCAGCCCAATTGCATGAAAAAGAACGCGCATGCTCGGATCACCCACAAACTCATCTCGCAAGCAGCCCACGCCACAACGGACCCCCCCAACACCCGTGCACATACCAGCAGGCAGCCCATACCACAACGGAGCCCCCCATCACCCGTGAGCATGCCAGCAGGCAGCCCACACAACAACGGAGACCCCATCACCCGTTAGCATGCCAGAAGGCAGCCCCCACAACAACAGAGCCCCCACATCACCGTAAGCATGCCAGCAGGCAGCTCACACAACAACAGAGCCCCCCATCACCCGTGAGCATGCCAGTAGGCATGTCTCCAATCATGTTCACCCCCAGTGACGGCAACCTGCCAGCAGGCCCCAACCCATGTCCCCCCCACCCTACCCCCAGTGATGGCAACCTGCCAGCAGGCCTCGACTCAAGTCCCCCCCACCCCACCCCCAGTGACGGCAACCTGCCAGCAGGCCCCGACTCATGTCCCCCCCACAACACCTACAGTGACGGCAACCTGCCAGCAGGCCCGACTCATGTCCCCCCTCCAACCCCCAGTAACGCCAACCTGCCAGCAGGCCCCGACTCATGTCCCCCCCACACCACCCCCAGTGATGGCAACCTGCCAGCAGGCCCTGACTCATGTGTCCCCAACAAACACATTGTCACAACACAGGCCCACCTTACAAATGCAAAACCCAAATCACACCCCATGCTGCACCACCCCAGTCCAAACACACCACCATCCATTGTACCCACTCCCCAGTAAATGCCCCATGCCATGACATTCAGATAAACACACGCATGCACCCAAAGATATGTCCAACAGAGACACACAGCAGTGACACATGACTGAGCCAATGCTGACTGACACATGCACAATGAAATAAAAAGATGAAACTGAAAAAGTTATGAAAGTTCAAATCATAAATAACGCACAATCTGTGAAAAATATAAATAAATAAAAATGCAAACTGCAAAGTGGTCCATCTCCAAAGTCCTATAAACTCAATCCAAAATGAAAAGTATAAAAAACCATTCCTTCATGGGATCATAAAAACAAAAGTATGTACAGGTCCTGAACTATTTACACTGAAAGTCCGAAGGGTCCATGATCCCATGACAAAATGAAACCTACATAAAACCCCATAAAAAAAAACGATATACAAAAAGTGAAGCAAAGTCCGGGGACTCCAAAACAGAAAAAACCCAAAATGAAACCTAACTCTAAATAACTATATACAAAGGCGGCGGGCTAGTTCGACGGCTCATTTCTTTATGTTCCAGGGCAGGGCATCATCGAACTCCACGTCGATGTCCCGGAGGCGGGCATGTTCCCTGGCCTCTAGGGCTTGCAGGGATTCTGCCATGGACTCCTTGAACTCCCTGCGAGTTGCCACAAGGGTACTCAGCCCGCCTCAATGCCCGGTGCATGGAGTTCTCCACCCTGACCATCATGAGCCGTGCCCTCTCCGCCCGCCGCTGCTCTGCATCAATGTCCTGGCCCAACCGCTGCCACACGGAAGATACTCCCAGTCCTGGGTCCTCCTGCCCGTCGGCCGATGCCTGCCTCGGGATGTTGTTGTCCCCGAGTCTTGATGCCTCCCACGTTGAGCCTGCTGCTGCCTAGATGACACGTGCCTGTGCCACCACGACGGCCTCCGGTACAATGGTATCCCCCGGTGCCGTCAGGCACGTGCCCTGCTCGTAGATGCCTGCACATCCTCCATTGGCTGGGGTCCAGATGGTGGTGTGACCACCCCTGATGGACCTCTGACTCCCGACTGTGGCAAGGATGTCGTCTCCACCAGCCTGGCCGCGTGCTGAGTGGCAGGTCCACAGGGTGCCCAGGTGAGACAAGGGCGGGAAGACAGCACGGAGGACAACTGGCGCATAGGGGGTGCATTTGAGGAGGGGGTCGCAAGGGCGTCCAGCACACAGAGGAACCCTGTGCAGGTGGCCTGTCCTAGCAATCCTAGCAAGTCGAGGTGGCCACACAGGTTATCATGCCATGTTCTTTCTAGAGAGGAGCGCCTGCTACCTTTTTTGAAATATTTTCAAGGAACTTGGGGTTGGTCACCCTGAGTTACCTGGGGGCAACCAGACATGGACTCCCTGTTCACTGTGCTCAGAGAGGCAAAGGTTCACCTCACTGATGAGGCCCAACAAGGCTGAAACACGTGTATGGGGTTGCTTTTGGTACTCTTGTTCAGAGGGGAATTGCCATAGCATTTCGGTGCTGGACTGCCCATGTGGGCGGGACAAAGACTGATATGCAAATGGATATTTCCCATCTGTGAAAGGTACAGTGAGCAAAATGTGTGTACTGCAAACTCTCATCTCAGAACAGGTTATCATGCCATGTTCTTTCAAGAGAGGAGCGCCTGCTGCCTTTTTTGAAGTATTCGAAATGATGTGCATTGCCATGCCTAGAATCCTGCACGTCATCCTGAATACCACATGTGCGCAACGCAACACCGACTAGGACAGGCTCAATCCGGTCACGGATTGCCACGTCCGCAGGGAGAGGAAGGACAGTTGTTGTAGACGCATCCCTTTCATGCGAACGGGTCTGGACAAAGGCATCCCTGCTGGTGCCGGATGATGCAGTCACAGGACCAGGGCAGGATTACACACAGGCACCTCCACGGCGGACTGTGCTGCCTCCTGCCCCTGCCCCTGGACTACACCACTTGCACCAAGGAACCACCCCCTCCAGGCCCCGTGCGGGGGGCTGATATGGCCACCTCCTCAACCACCCCCCCACCAACCTGGATGACTCCATGTCGTCTTCCTCAGTATGCCCCTGTCGGAGCCCACCTGCCCCTTTTGCTGCCGAGGAGTCCACCTCCAACCTTTGCCTCTTGGACCTTCCCTTGGCAGCTGCGGCCATGGACGCGGCACCAGACTCCTCACTCCTGGAAGATATTACAACCTGGGAGGGGAGCTGGGCCTTGCATCTCCGGCTGGCGGTGGCATCTCTGCCGCTGTGCTCCACAGCACCGTCTCCGCCCTCTTCATCAGTCGACACTGCAGACAGGGAGAGACAGAACGCAGGCATCAGGGCACCATGCAATGGTCTGCTAGACACATAACAATTGCACATAAGTGGCAGTGTCAGATATCACAGAGGCCATCACACTCCCCAACACTCAGGTCAATTGAACACACACACATGCACAAACATGCAGGGAACGTGCAACAGGCATCAGCATCCATACACCCTTAACTGCATGAACATCCAAAGGTTGGCATGACGTCACAAACAACATGGGGAGTGCCGATCCCATGCACACACGCCACCAGACAGGCATGCATCTGTGCATCTCCACCACCTGTCACAGTGCAATCATCGGCAACTATGTCACATCTGCCAATCTGCCAGTCACACACATACCAAACAGACACACAGACACACGCACATGTACACCGTGCACGTACATGAAGGTGGGACCAGCATCCATGTGTCACACCCCAACCATGGCATAGCACATACCCAGAAATTCAAACATGTGTGCATCTCCACATGCAGTTGGGCATCATGCATTGGAACACATACACCATTGATGTGCATCACACATGACTTGACTCACATGCAGCACGGGCATGTCCGTGCACAAACACATCCATACATGGGCCATGTCAGACATATGTCCAAGCTGAATACTCCTGACACACCTCAACATGCACTGTGTGGGATAGCTCAGACACTCACCACTCGACTCCAGATGGGTCTGCCTCTCTAGGACCTGGTGGTGAAGCACTGGGTGATGCGTTCCATGACCCTCATCTGGTCGATGGTAAGTTGGACCAGGCGCACCCCTGTATCCGCTGCACGCAAGAGGCGCCGGGCCTTCATGAGGGTCCTGGACCTGAAGTCCTCCCAGCGCTTCTGGACGTGTTTCAAGTCACGGGTTGCAACCCCATCCGCATTAATGGCAACCACGATGTCCGACCAGGGCCTCTTCTGTCTTTCCTTGTCGGCGCACGGTCGTCTGAAGAGGGCATCATAATGCCCCAGGACTTTCTCCACCAGGTTGCCAACTTCTCTGGCTGAGAAGCTGACAGCCCTCTGCCTCTCTGGCTGGGGGTTGCCAGTGGTCTCAGATGGTGTTTGCCCCGACATGGCAACCCCCGAGACAGGTGTGGGTGGGCAACTGGGTCCTGTGGCTGGGTTGTGGAGCGATGGAACACCAGTCGGGAGTCTTCGGTTCCAACAGGGGTGGTCACAGCAACTGGACCCCTGGCAATGGCTGATGTGCAGGCACCAAATAGCAGGGCACAATGGCAGCAGGCAGGCAGGCAGCAGCAGATTGCTCGTGGAAGGCTGCTCGGGGACCAGGGGGGCAGGTAAATGGCCTTCTGGGCCGGAGCGTGGTCTTCCGTGTGTTGTCACGTGGCCAGCTCGATGCAGAGTGATTTAGCAAGTGAAAAAACAGCATGTCAACGTATAATTTGAGAAAAGGTCCTTAGCGCGTAAGCGCGTAATTGATGTGACGCGCGCTGGCATTTCCCTTGGCACGTGTTAAAGGTGAGCGCGGGCCAGCAGTTCGCTGTACGTGCTATTTGTGGAGACCGATGCACGTGTTGCTACTTATTGTTTTTTCACACGCCATCACTTCACAGCGGATCGAGGACGTACCTCCTCTTTTGGCGGGGTGTTGCCTATGCGTGTTTTTCTTTCCCACGCTAGTCAGATGGTGAGTCGTGCACGCTATTTTTCCCACTGCGGGTCCCCCTGTTTATCGCATACCCATTTTCGAGGTCATAGTAGCCTGTGTGTCCCACGCGTACACGTTTTTTGTGTCCCTGGGTGCCACCGCGTACTGCGGGAGGTTAATTCCACACACGCGGGCTACCGGGGGTTGCGTGCACGGTTTTATTGTATATTTGGGGTGCCTGAGCGTTGCGTGACCCGTCATTTTCCCCCAGGGGTCACATACAGCCTTGCAGGAGCACAGAGTTGCTGTCTATATCACGTACCCCGCCCCCTTCACCCCAATTGCCCAGGACAATTGTTGTGTGCACCTCCCATTGGCACTAGTAAATCTGTGCCATGGTTGGGAGGCCACAAAAGGTGAGGGGTGCCTCAGTTGGGTGTCCTCCACGTGTTGGGCGTGGTCAGTGACGTGGCCGGGGTGACCAGCGAGTAGGGGGAGTCCAGGGTGGCCAGGGTGGCTGCAGAGGGGGAAGAGGCAGGGGTGCGCCACTTGGGCAAGATGTCCTGCCACGTGTTGGTGCAGTCATGCCACCACACCCTGCGGCTCCGGGAGATGCAGCTGTTGCATCCAACACTGGCACCCATGTGACTCGGCAGTCGTTTCATCTACTGCCATGGGCCCAACGGTAGTGGTAGCTGCAGGTGCAGCTGTGGCGACCACCACCCAGACTCTGGATCGGCCAGCGCATGATGCGTTGGCACCCGAGGACTCCCAGGCTGAATTCCAGGCGGTTAGGAGGCACAAGCAATGTGCGCGCAGGGATTCTCTGACCAAGGCACATGTCCCTGGGGCAGTATTGTCATCTGCTGCCCCAAGCTACCGGGTGGTGGCAACTGCATGGACAGATGCAGCCAATGCCCAGCTGTGAGTCTGCCAGCCAGGACTGTGTCGGTCACAGACCTTGGCACTGCGGCAGTTTCTGCACTGGGTCCTGGCAACAGCACCCAGCAGCCACTGACGCAAGTCAGGGCTTCCGTCCTGGTTCCACCAGCCACTCCCTTGGTCCAGTCCACCAGCGCCACTGACCATACTGATCAGGGCGGCATTTGCCAGTCAGGGTCTGTACCAGTGCCCAAGAGGAGCAAGGTTGCTCCTGCGCAAGAGGCTGGGACCCCAGACATGGCTCCGGCCTCCGGCACGTCGAGGAAGAAGCTTTTCAATAAGCAGGAGCTGGACTTCCTTGTGGGCTACGTGTCGGAACATGAACGCAATATACTAGTGGTCCCAAATTGTCATACTCTGCCTGCCCAGCGTTGGGTCTACTGGCAGCATATTGCGAATGGTGTTAATGCATTTGGATATCAGGTGTGCACAGCTCAGGACTGCAAAAAGTGTTGGGATGACCTCCAACGCTGTGCAAAGCAAAATTATGCCATGACTCAGGTGACTGGCAGTGGGCCACCACCTGAGGAGGAAGAACTCAATCCGCACAAGGAGATCACTGCAGAGTTCATCCCGGCAGAATTGATCCAAGGAGTGGGAGGGATGCTGGATTATGATGCATCGTCCGGTGAGTGTTGTTGTGTGTTTCTCCAGCCCATGTGTTGTGCTTGACTGCCACTACATGCTATATGTACATGGTTCTCATGTGCGAGTCATGCAATGCTTCACTGATGCGTGCCTGTTGTGATGCATACTGGCCATGTGAAGCAGATGGGGACTGTCCTCATCACCACACATGCACCCTACTCACATGCTAGCTACTCGGCTGCCCCTCCGGTCCATGTTCCAGCTCACTGACCTGTCTGCATGTAACCTGTGGTGTTGTTCCACTCAGCACTCGGACTATGTCATCGCATGACTGACGTGCATGTGTGGTGGGCCTGAATGTGGGTACTCCACCCGGGCATGCTTCCTTGCCCCTCCACCCCTCTGCACCACAATTTCACCATGACGCTGGTGGGTAACATGTTGGACTACTGCAATGGACTGTTACACACTCCTGTGTACATGTACACTTCCCTCTGCAAACCTGACAAACACATACTGTAGGGTACATCCTTTGTCCTTGATTCAGGGTGTCTCACTCAGACTGTGCAGATGGCAGATGCTCCCCAGGGACATGAGTGCCCATTCATGCTCCATGTGCATTCCATGAATGCCCCTATGTGTCCTTGGCAGGATGATCATTGTAGTACGTCTCCGGTATTACATACGTGTAATGGCATTTGGTCATCCATTCCATGCTCACTCTGGCTCAGTCCTGCATCACACACATGTTTAGGGTGTCATTGTCTGTGTGGGGCACAGGCCTCCTCCTGTTGCAGGCCCCCTGACTCTGTTCAACTGGTGTAGTGCCTTCTGCATGAATGGGTGTACTACTGAGGGTTCATCATGTGTCCTGCTTACTGTCCCATTCTCATCTGCTGTGGTGTCAGTTGACTGAGATGATGCAATTGACGCTAGCCAACACTCTGTCTGCCAATACACAGTTATCTGGTCAACCTTTCATTGCCATGCAATGCCTCCCTGCATTTTCACTAAGGGGGGAGGAGGGTTAACTGTAGCCATGCAACCCAGTGCATGCACATTGCACATGATGACTGAACTTGCCCTTACACTGCTGTCATGTTAACTGATTGACATGGCATGTATGTTCAGATGTTCATCCCTTCACTGTTATGAAACGCACTAGCACAGGTGCATCCTGTGACACATGTACTCTGTATTAGAACACCCTAGTGGGTTTTTAGCAAAGTTGATTGGTCAATCTGCGGGCTATACTAACTGGTATAGCCCGCAGATTGATTACAGTCCGCAAATCGGGTTGTAATTACTGTGGAGCTGCCTGCACGTGTGTATGTGTACACTTTCACATACATCAAAGCAAGCAGCGTTGAAGCTGCTTGCTTTGCTGTATAGGAAGGTGTTCATATACACCATAGGGGTGGATATGAACACGGGTGTATATGAACACTTTCACATACACATGTGCAAGCAGCTTCAACGTTGTGTTGTGCAACATTGCAGCTACTTACTTTGGTATGTGTGAAAGTGTTTATTTACACGTGTTCTCAGCAGAATTTTTGTTAAATTACAAATATGTCGTTATTTTACAAAAATGCTGCTGAGATGTCAGCATTGCGCACGCTATGTTAAACCGCCATGATCCTGAAGGTGCACTGTCGTGCACTACGAGTACACCCAGGCCCACTTGAGAATACTGGTGGAGCCTGGGCGTAGTGATTTGACGCACTGAATCATGGTTTTTGGCACATTCACTGCACAAAGTGCTGATTCAGGCCCTGAAGGGTGTTCTAAAAGCTTCATGGACTGGCAGCTCAGACCGTACCAGGCATTATGGTCCCTCATACCTCGTTTAAGGCCCTCGCTTTGCCCGGGACATTAACTATGTCTTCAGGGCCCATGGCGCCCGGTACGGGCCGAGCTGCAGATCGATGAAGCTATATTGGTGATGATGATTTAGTGATGCATGTCTACATGCATATTACATGTGTCATGGTGTGTTTTGATTCACTTGCAGCTGTGGCCATTTGGCTGTTCAAACATGCTTATGCTACGTGCCATCTCTTTGTTGACAACTGTCATTTCTGCCTGTGATCTGTGCCTGCCAGAGGTTGTGTGTGATGCAGGTGATATACTACATTCAGTACATGTGTAGGCTTTGCAATTTACACGCGTCCGTTTCTGCTTTCGGGATGCTGTTGCATATCAATGCCACTGGATGCATGCCGGAGTTTGAGTTGTGTGTGACATGTCTGCTTTATGTGTTGGCTGTTGATGTAGTGATGTCTATGTGTGTGTGTGTGTTATGTGCTTCTGACATGTGCACAAATGTTTGTTTTGTTCACGTTACAGGTGATGACGCAATGGAGCCAGAAGATGAGGAAGTCATTCCAGACATGGGGTTGATTTTACATAAACAACCCGGCACAAGTGGTGGTTGTGGGGTGGTAGGCTACGAGAACCCATTTGTGCTCCAGACCATCGTGTCCAGGGCTGGCAATCAGTCAAGCTCTGATGACCCCACTGAGCACAATGTTGAATTGGATGCGCATCATGACGATTCGTCGCTGGTGAGGGATCTTGATGTGGATGATCTTCTGGCTGCAAAACCTGCAGTGGGGGTAGTGCCCTCAGGGGCACAGACAGTATTAGAACGTCCACCTGTGGTGGTTATGGTGCACGGTCACACTCCACACCAGTTGCTCATGTTCCTGGGGCATCAGGTCGACAGAGGGATGCAGTCCTGCAGCCGCGGCCAGTGCCAGTCCAGCAAGGACCACGGCTACCTGGGTCTCACAATGCGGTGGCCGTGCGCATCCGGGGAGCACTGAGTGGGAGCATGCCATGTATGCCAGTTCACAGCAACAGGGGGCAGCTATTGAGATGATTGCTCAAAGCATGGAAAGTGTGGCCCAATCCATGCTCCCCCCTGATAGGAAGGTGGAGCTCCAGCAGCAGGCAACGCAGTCCACGTGCCGCTCACTCAGGCTGGGCATGGCGGCCTCAAACAGGGCACGCCAGGCTGAAATGGTGTCTCTGCGCGAAGCACTTGCTGCTCAGGCAGAGGCACACAGGGAGGCCCTGAGGGAAGATCACCAATCCCTCAGATCTACTCTGGGTGTGCTCTCGATGTCCCAGAGTCAGCGATCAGAAGTGAGGATGGAACAGCTGGAAAACACCATCTCAGCTGAGCTACTTGCAAGCCAGGAGGTGCTCCGAATGTCATGTGAGGCCATGCAGGCAGAACTCCGTCTTACACGTGCAACCTTGCAAGAGGAAGCACGCATATCATGTGAGGTGCTGCATGCTGACCTATGTGCCATTGCCACACAGGACCGGGCTTACCAGACCTGCATGCTTGCTGCCCTGGAGAGGCAAGCTGCGGATAGGCGTGGTTAGGCAACTGTGCCACGTCCACCTTCTGATTTACATCCAGAGGGTGACGAGGACGACGACTTAGCTTCCACACAGGTCGGGCCGTGCAGACTTTGAGCCCATGGAGGTTTTAAAAAAAAATCTCAACATCATTGCATGTGGGTGTTGAGGTGCACCCTGTACCTCCCCCCTCCTGGGTAAGACCCCCCGGGTCGTATGTGGCCATTTTTATTTTTGTTTTATATTATTGTTTGTCTATTGTGCATTCATGTGACAGTGTGGTGCTTTGTGGCATTCGAAAGCATCCACTGTGTGTTCCAGCTGGACCCATACAAGCGTATGTGTTTGTGGCTGGTGTCCTGACACATATGCCACTCCTGCTTCCCCTTTCCATGGGCTTGCAAGGATGGATCGGTGTGACAGCAAATTACACAGGGGCATTGGACTTTCGTCATATCTGTGGCCAGTCTGCAGTCCTACTTGTGTGTATTAAGGATGTTTTCTCCACGGCATGTCTGCAATCAATTTTGGTGAGTATATTTTTTAACTGTGCTTTTTTTTAAAGTTGATTGTGATGTTTTATCATTAATTGGTTGTATATGTGGTTGATGCACTTCATGCTGTAGGCGGTAGCCTGCACCCTTTAGCTGTCAAAGCCACACTGATGATGGGAGGGGGCCATGTGGTGACAATGTCAAGTTGGAACACTTGGGCTACAGTGATTGATCACTGTCTGACATTGTCAATGTGGGGTACTATGTACATGATGTGTTCTGCTGGTCAATGGATATTCCTGTGTTGGGTTTACTTTTCAGGTGTCAGGGGATTGGTGTGCTTTAACACACTGGGGGATCCGCAAGGGCAATGTTCACATGTGATGTGTACAGCACACTGAGGGTCTCTTCATTTCACATGCATGTATTGAGTGCATGTTCCTACTGACACACACACTTACACAACGCACCACCACACATACAACCACCCATCCATGCCCACACGTGCACACAGATTGCCTTCTCTGCCATGCTGTGTCCCTGCAGCGCATGGTCACTTGCACATTTTGGATTGTGTACATGCATCACAGGGTAATTTTTGTTGCTTGTCCTTTTTTATGTGATGCTCAAGGTGTGTCCCCAACGCAAAGGCCACTCACTGTGCTGTTTGCTGAGCGGTGTGTTGTAGGGGACACACACAAACAGCACACGGTTTTGGGATTTGCGGATTTGGATTGCCCAATGTGCATGCCAACAGGCATTCTGTACCGCTGGCAGCATGCATTTGTGTATGACTTTGTATGTGTGGGAGGTTGTTGGTCAGTCATTTCATCTGATACCATGTCGGGTGTAATTGTCTCAGGCCTGTTTCCATTTATCACGTGGCACTTCGTGACGATTTTGTCATGTGTTGTGCATTTGGTTTGCTCTTTTGCTGTTGCATGCCATGTCATGGTGTGGCCGACGAGGGTCATGGGGGTTGGGAGGGTTTGGGTGACATACCAGTGATTTTCATGGCTTGTTTTGCAAGGGGGTGGTGGGATATGCACCTTGCATGTGTTCCTTTTGGTCACACCGGATTGATTATATTTAAGTAGCTAGGGATGCACACAATGTAGCACTTCCATGGAAACTTTCTCTGGGTGGTAAGGTTGTGACAGTTGACTGTCCCTTTGTCATCATCGATTGTCACCTGGTATGTGCCAGGCCTGTGTGCACTACGCAGGGGTGGGAGTTTAGGTGAAAAATGTGGCCACAAGCTGGGTCCGGGCTGCCTCGCCACGTGCCCTGTCCCCTCCCATGCTGTTACGCTCATCTGGCTCCCACAGAGGCGTCGATCGGAACTGGACAGCTGCGGTCTCCACCAATGTGACGCATAGGGCCGAGACTGGACTGGCCCACCTAGCTTTGTTTGCTTGGCCCGTAGGAATATTCTTCTGCAAATGGAGAAAGGGAATTAACCACCCGTGGAGTTGAGCGTAAATCCCCCCACCCCCGTTGTTCTCCCCACAGATCGCCTTTGATGTCCCCTCTTATAGTCTCACCTGATGGTTTGAAAAGATGAGCTCTCCATCCTGCATTGAGCACAGGGGCACGTTGATAACCAGTAGCTTCACTGGCTTGAAGGAATTGGTGAGTTCCAGAACAATATTGACTCCGAGATTTCCAACACAGTTCGATAAAATAATTATATGTAACCTGTTGCTTTCTCCCTTATTCAGGCGCTGAGAGAAAGTATCAAGTCTTGGGGAATAATACCTCCGACGGTAAAATCAGGAAAGTCTATTGTGGTGAGGAGGGTTCCCCTTGTTAGTCCCTTTGTTTCACTTTGCTGTCCTTTTGTTTCCCCTTAGGGGCCGGGGTTCGGCAAAGATGCAGTGGAAGCTGCGCCGACCCGTGAAGAGGAATAGTACCCCCGGTGGTAAAATCAGGTAAGTCTATGGGGGCTAACTAATATTCCTCTGTGTATTCCCTTGGCTCACCTTGCTGTTCTTGTCTTCTCCTTAGGTGCCGGAGTGCGGCAGGAACATGCAGGAGGATGCGGTGGAATGTGAAGATGCTGCGAAGGCCGGTGAGTCCAGCGCGGCGCTGCAGCAGGCGAGGAGACGCGCATAAAATAACTTCTTTCTTACAGATCGAAGGTGCGATGGATCGGGAATTCAGGTAAGGATTAAAGGTATTGCTCTTGTTCTAACCTTTTCTCCTTCTTTCTCCCTTTTTCTAGGAGCTCCAAACTCGAGGCTGGCATGGCAGAAGGCTGGATGCAGACTTGCAGGCACGGTGAGCGTTGCGCTGCTGGATGCAGAATAACGCGAAGCGTGTGCTGCTCTTCGGACGTGGTTTAAATAGCCGCCAAAGTAGTCCCAGGTAAGTATTCCTCCCCAGCCACGCTCGAGTAAAAAATAGTCCCTAAGTAAAGTAGCCCCTTCCAAGCCTCTTTTGGCTTGGAGCTCTTGCAGCATGGTCTGCATCAGGTAAGTTTGCAGCATGGTCTGCATCAGGTAAGTTTTAATCTATGAGCCTGGCACCTATGGCGCCAGGACTGACTCTCCATATGAGCCTGGCGCCATGGGTGCCAGGACTGGACCCAAATAGCCCCTAGCAGGGGTTGTTGGGCTTGCTTAGGATAACTTGATGCCTGCTTCCGGGGTTGCTGGACGTGGTCTGGGTCCCCGGGGGTAGGCATCATGACAGCACTCCCCCCCAAGGCCCCTCCTAAAGTCGTTCTTCCCTGTGGTTTTGGTTTGTCTGGGAAATTTTGGTGGAATTCTTTCACCAATTGGGGTGCATGAACATGGTCACTAGGTTCCCATGACCTTTCCTGTGGTCCGTAACCTTTCCAGTCGATTAAATAAAAGAGTTTTGACTTTATCAGCTTGAAGTCCAGGATGTTCTTAACTTCAAATTCGGGTTCTCCGTCTACAAGGATAGGGTCTGGTGGCTTGGTTAGTCTTGTCCCTGGTTGCATTGGCTTCAAAAGTGACACATGAAAGACGGGATTAATTCGCATATTAGCAGCGAAGTCCAACTTGACAGCCACCGGGTTGATAATGGCCTTAATAGAGTACGGTCCCAAATATCTGGGGTTAAAGGTCCGTGTTCCCTTTAGAGGTATATGTTTTGTGGCTAACCATACTTGGTCCCCTATCTGGTATTGTGGGGTATCACTTCTATGCCGATCAGCATCTTTCTTGTATTTTTCTTTCGCCTGTTTTAAATGTGTAGTTGCTATCTTAAAGGCTTGTGTAATCGTAGCGTGCAGATGGTCCACTGCGGGCATTTCTAAGTGTTGGGGTGAGTCAAGGTCTGAGGTTCGAGGATGGTGCCCATATAAGGTATAAAAGGGGCTTTGTCCAGTTCCAGAGTGTACTGAATTATTGTATGCATATTCGGCGATCCAAAGAATGTCTTTCCAATTACTCTGAGTCTGATGTAACATACAACGCAGGTATTGCTCGAGAGTCTGGTTGGTCCTCTCCGTTTGACCATCGGTCTGGGGGTGGTGACTGGTCGATAACCTCACATTGATTTGCGCCAATTGACAGCATTTTTTTCCAAAAATGTGAAATTAATTGACTGCCCCGGTCAGAGACCAATATGGACGGAAATCCGTGTATGCGAACAATGTTTTCGAGGAACTCCTTGGCCAGGATTGAAGCTGAAGGTAATCCCTTTAAAGGAATAAAGTGGGCCATCTTGGAAAAAAGATCCACAATAACTAGAATGGTGTTAAATCCATTGCATGGGGTAGATCAGTAATAAAGTCTAACGATAAGGTGTGCCATGGTGTAGACGGAATGTCTAAAGGTTGTAAGAGTCCAGCCGATTTTTTCTTTTGACTTTTGTTTTGGGCGCAAATGCCACAAGATATCACAAATGATTTAATATCCTTTCGCCAGGTGGGCCACCAGAATTGTCTATTAATTTTAGCTTCAGTTTTTGCAATACCTGGGTGCCCCTCCATTAGGGTATCATGATAACGGGAAATGACTAGCTCTTGTAGTTCCTTGTGTGACAGGAATAGCCGCCCTTGGTAATAAGGCAGATCATTGGTGACAGAGTAGTCCGGGCCTTTTTTTACCTAGTCCTGCAGGGCTGTAGGATCAAAGAGTTGCTGGATCTTTACCTGAATGTCCTCTAGTGTCTGTAGAGTAGTCATGCCAAGAATTCTTTGTTCGGAAATTATAGGTACTGGTTCTGGGTTCACTTCTGCCTCTCCCATCCCTATTCGGGATAAGGCGTCTGCTTTACCATTCTTACAACCTGTTCGATAAGTTATTACGAAATCAAACTCGGCAAAGAACAATGCCCATCGGAGTTGACGTGACGATTGGGCCTTGGCTGTCTTTAAATACTGTAAGTTCCGGTGATCGGTGATCACAGTAATGGTATGCCTGGCACCAAGAAGATAGTGCCGCCAAGCCTTGAAGGTGGATTTAATGGCTAATAACTCCTTGTCTGTAACCGCATAGTTTAACTCGGGTGCCGAGAACTTTCTGGACCAAAATGCTACTGGATGAAGCTGGCCAGTTTCCGGGTCCTTTTGAGACAGGACAGCTCCCATGGCTAGACTAGATGCATTGGTTTCCACTATGTATGGAAGTTCAGGGCGCGGGTGCTTTAATAGAGGTGCAGACGTGAATTTTCGCTTTCTGTTATGCTCACCTGGCTCCCACAGGGGCATCGGTCGGACCTGGACTGCTGCAGCCTCCACCCACATGATGCGTAGTGCAGGGATGACTGACTGGATCTGCCCTCCTAATTTTGTCTGCTTGACCCGTAGAAATATTCTCCTACAAGTGGAGGGATGGATTTAGCCACTTGTGGATTCAAGTGATAGCACCCCCACTGTCCTCCCCACTAATCACCTCTGAAGTGCCCTCTCAGCAATCTCACCTTATATTCTTAAAGGATGAGCCCTCCATCCTGCGAAGTACGCAGGGGCGCGTTGATGACCAGTTACTTCACTGGCCTGAAGATATTGGAAGAGTTGTAGACGAATCCTGACTCCAAAAGGTCTTGGCGAAGAGCCGTAAGTATATAGTTTGTAAGAGTTCAAAATGTCTGGAATTCACTCCTGTCCAATTCCTCTTTTTATCTTGCAGCTTTGACCCAATAAGAAGATTGACAGCTGAAAGCGCTCCGGTGAATGTCTGTGTTACCCAACACTGTCCGGTAAAAAATGCCAAGGGTTAAACTTGCTGCTTTCGCCTTTTCTTACAGGTGCGGCATAAGATGATGTGGCGTGCTGATGAATAATACCTCCGGCTGTAAAATCAGGTAAGCATATGGCAGCTAAAGAGATTGTCTCTGTCTGTTCCCTCTGCTCACCTTGTTGTTTCTTGACCCCTTAGGTGCTGGGATTCGGCGATGTAAAGATGGAGACAGCGCCGGATCGAAGAGATGCTGCGTGGAACGGTGAGTATGGCGCTGCGCTGCTGCTGGCGATGCGACACGTTTAAAACAAAGTCTTTCCTCTGGTTTGAAGATGCGATGAATCTGGGATCAGGGAAGAAATCAGGTAATACTCTTGTTCTATTTGCTTCTTTCCTTCTTTCTAGGTGCTCCAGGTTCGAGGCGGGCGTGGCAGAAGGCTGGATGCTGCTGCTGGCACGGTGAACGTTACACTGCTGGATGCAGAATAACACGAAGCGTATGCTGCTCTTTGGGGTGTGGTTTAAATAGCCTCCAAAGTAGTCCCAGGTAGGTATTCCTCCCCGACCACACCCGAATAACAAAATAGTCCCTAAGGTAAAGTAGTCCCTTCCAGGCCTCACATGGGCTTGGATCTTCTTGCAGCATGGTCTGCATCAGGTAAGTGTGCACCTATGAGCCTGGCGCCATAGGCGCCAGGACTGATGTCCCATATGAGCCTGGCGCCATAGGCGCCAGGACTGAACCCAGACAGCCCCTAGCAGGGGTTGCTGGGTTTTCTCAAGGCAACATGATGCCTGCTCCCGGGGCTGATGGACGCGGTCTGGATGCCCGGGGTATTCATCATGACAGCACTCCCCCTCAAGGCCCCTCCTAAAGTCGTTCTTCCCCTTGGTCCTGGTTTATCTGGGAAGTCCTGATGGAATCTCTTCACTAATCGAGGTGCATGAACGTGGTCACTAGGCTCCCATGACCTTTCCTGTGGCCCATAACCTTTCCAATCAATTAAGTAAAAAAGTTTTGATTTAACCACCTTGGCGTCCAGGATGTTTTTCACCTCGAATTCAGGTTCTCCATCTATCAAGATAGGATCTGGTAGTTTGGTTAATCTTGTTCCTGGTTGGACTGGTTTTAAAAGTGAAACATGAAAGACAGGATGAATTTGCATACTGGAGGGTAATTCCTGTTTGACGGCCACCGGGTCGATAATGGCCTTAATGGTGTAAGGTCCCAAATATCTAGGATTAAAAGTCTGAGTTCCTTTCAGAGGTATGTGTTTTGTAGCTAGCCAAACCTGATCTCCAATTTGGTACTGTGGAGTTTCACTTCTATGTAGATCAGCATTTTTCTTGTATTTCTCTTTTGCTTGCTTCAAATGTTCTGCTGCTTCCTTGAAGGCTTGTGTGATAGTAGAATGCAAATGACTAACTGCGGGCAGTGCTGAGGTGAATCGAGTTCTGAGGTTCGAGGGTGGTGTCCATATATGGTATAAAAGGGGCTTTGTCCGGTTCCTGAATGTACAGAGTTATTGTATGCATATTCGTAAATCCATAAAATATCTTTCCAATTACTTTCGGTCTGGTGAAGCATGCAACGTAGGTACTGTTCAAGGGTCTGGTTGGTCCTCTCTGTCTGACCATCGGCCTGGGGATGGTGACTGGTTGATAACCTTACGTCGATTTGCGCCAATTGGCAACATTTCTTCCAAAAATGTGAAATGAATTGACTTCTCGGTCAGAGACCAATACGGAAGGAAACCCGTGTATTCGAACGATGTTTTCGAGGAACTCCTTGGCCAGAACTGAAGCAGAAGGTAATCCCTTCAAAGGAATAAAGTGGGCCATCTTGGAAAAAAGATCACGATAACTAGAATGGTGTTAAATCCATTACATGGGGGTAGATCAGTAATAATAAAGTCTAAAGACAAGGTGTGCCATGGTGTAGGTGGAATATCCAAAGGTTGTAAAAGGCCAACTGGTTTTTTCTTCTGACTTTTGTTTTGGGCGCAAATGCCGCAAGACATCACAAATGACTTTATATCTTTTCGCCAGGTGGGCCACCAGAATTGTCTCTTAATTTTAGCTTCGGTTTTTGCGATACCTGGGTGACCTTCCATCAGGGTATCATGATAATTGGAGATGACAAGTTCCTGTAATTCCTTGTGTGGTAGAAATAGTCCTCCTTGATAGTAGGGTAGATCATTGATGACTGAGTAATCCGGGCCTTTCTTTACCCAGTCCTTCAGGGCTGCTGGATCGAAGAGTTATTGGATTTTTAAATGAATTTCTTCTAGTGTCTGTAAAGTAGTTATGCCAAGAATTCTTTGTTCAGAAATTATATACACCGGCTCCGGGTTCGCATATGCTTCTTCCATTCCTATTCGGGATAAGGCATCTGCCTTGCCATTTTTACAGCCTGGTCGATAAGTGATCACAAAATCGAATTCGGCAAAGAACAATGCCCATCGAAGTTGGCAGGGTGATTGGGGTTTGGCTGTTTTTAGATACTGCAAGTTCCGGTGATCAGTGATTACAGTAATGGTATGCCTGGCACTGAGAAGATAGTGTCGCCAAGCCTTAAAGGTGGATTTGATGGCTAATAACTCTTTATCGGTAACCGCATAGTTTAACTCAGGTGCCGAGAACTTTCTGGACCAAAATGCCACTGGGTGAAGTTGACCAGTTTCAGGATCCTTCTGGGACAGGACAGCTCCCATGGCTAAACTGGATGCATCAGTTTCCACTATGTATGGAAGCTCTGGGTGTGGATGCCTTAGGACAGGCGCAGACGTGAATTTCGCTTTCAGCTCTTGGAAGGCCTTTTCAGCCTCTTCGGTCCACAAGAAGCGTTTGTTCTTTCGCAAAAGTGCTGTGATGGGATGTACAACATGTGAGAAGTCCGGAATGAATCTGCGGTAGAAATTGGCAAATCCGAGCATGCTTTGTACCCCTTTAACTGAACTAGGTGATGGCCACTTGAGAATTGCGTCCACCTTTTGTAAGTCCATTCGGACTCCTTTTGGAGTCAGGATAAATCCAAGGAATTCAACTTCTGTAACATGAAAAACACATTTTTCCAATTTTGCATATAACTTGTGCTGGCATAGTTTCTCAAAGACTGCACGTACGTGCTTAACATGGTCTGATTCTGAGGAGGAGAACACTAGAATATTGTCTATGTATACGACAACACAGACGTCAATTGCACAACCCGAAGGGCATCACCTGATACTCGAATAATCCGTACTTCCATTCGTCGCCTTTCTTTACACGTACCAGATGATATGCCCCTCGGAGATCTAACTTAGTGTAGATACAAGCATCCTTTACTTGGTCTAGTAATTCGGGGATCAGAGGCAATGGGTACAGTTTTTTTACTGTAATCTGATTTAATGCGTGGTAGTCTATGCATGTTCTAAGGTCACCTTCCTTTTTAGGCACGAAGAATAAAGCTGAGGATGCAGGAGACTTGGATGGACGAATGAAGCCATTAGCAAGGTATTGGTCCAAGTATTGTCGTAGGTGAAGATTTTCGGGTTCCGTAAGGGCGTAGATCCTACTGCATGGAGGTTGTGCACCGGGTAAGAGGTCAATTTGACAATCGTACGATCTGTGAGGTGGTAATGTATTGGCCTGTTCTTTTTGAAAAACATCCTGAAATTCTTGATACTCCTGAGGTAACTGCACGATTGGGTTGATGAATGTGGCCAGGCCTTTGTTCAGGGTTTTCTCTGGGTAACAGGTGTGTGCACAATCCGGGAAGGTTATTCACTTCTCTCACCAATCAATACAAGGATTATGTGTTTCCAACCAAGGTATCCCCAGTATTATTTGGAACTGTGGGGCTTTGATTAGATCAAACACAATAGTCTCTCGATGCCCATCCTGACCCAATAGTGTCATCTCTGCGGTGGAATGAGTTACAGGCCCAGAGGCAATTTCAGTTCCATCGACTGTGGTAATGACATCTGAGGTGGTTTTTCGGCAGAGAGGTAGATTCATCCTGGAAGCCAATTCATAGTCCACATAGTTTCATATGGCCCCGCTATCAATGTATGCCCTTACTGCGTGCATACGCGATGGCTGCCCTGGATCTACGAGGACCATTGGTATGATGAAATGCGAGGTCTGAGTATCCTTCTTCAAGCTCGGCAAGCGGACCTCTACGCTTGTCGGGCGTGGTCGTTTCCCGAGTCTGACTCCATATGGCTTTTATCAGCAGCTCCTACCACCTTCTTGGGTGGTTTTACAGGGCAATCCCGTAGAAAATGCCCAGAAGTTCCACAATATAGACACAATTGCATTTGCCGTCTCCTTTCTCTTTCCTTCTGGGTTAAGGATCTTTTAACCCCTCCGATTTGCATGGGTTCTGAAGCATGTGCTCCTTTGGGGTTAGCATGGGATTTGACCAACACCCGATTCTCAAACTTGGCTCGATCAGCCTTTCTGTTCTGAAGTCTGTGATCTAACTGAACCACTAAGTCTATATATTCAGCACAGTCTTGAGATGGGTTCACGACTTGAGCCAAGACATCCTTGAGTTCTCCTCTAAGCCCGATGAAATAACGTGATTCGTTTTACCTCAGGCCATCCAGTTTCCACTATCAACCTATTAAAGGTTGCGATGTAGGATAGAAGGTTCTGGTTACCCTGTCGTAGGGACAAAAGTTCATTATCCACGGCCTGTCCTTGGGAGTGCCGGGCAAATAGTCTTTCCATGCTCGTTTGAAAGCCCTGAAAATCCCGAAGAATTGGGTCATCCTGAGTAACTAGTGGAATTGACCAATCAGCTGCACTGCCGCTGAGATATGACAATACAAAGGCTACCTTGGCTTGATCGTTTGGGAAGGCTCCAGGTCTGCATAAAAAGTGCAAGCGGCATTGGTTCATAAACACGGCAAACCTTTTGGGATCTCCGGCAAAGCGTCTAGGTGGATCTAATGGAATATTTCCTGGTAGGTTTATTTGCACAGGGTTACTCGATAACACTGGAGCTGGATTTCCCCCGGAACCAGGTAGGGGTGCCTGTCCAGCCTGGCTTTGCAATAGTTGCCTAGCAAGGTCATCAGTTCGCTCCTTTGACAAAATCAGTTCTCTCCTAAGAGCATTGGTTTCTTGACGGGCGGAATGCACTTCAGCCCTCAGTTCCCCTAGTAATTGGGCCAATTGGTCAGTCTCTGAGGTATCCATAACGACCGGGTGGGAATTTGTGGGTAGGCTTAGCGTTCTGTTACGCTCACCTGGCTCCCACAGAGGCGTCGATCGGAACTGGACAGCTGCGGTCTCCACCAATGTGACGCGTAGGTCCGAGACGACAGACTGGACTGGCCCACCTAGCTTCGTTTGCTTGGCCCATAGGAATATTCTTCTGCAAATGGAGAAAGGGAATTAACCACCCGTGGAGTTGAGCGTAAATCCCCTCACCCCCGTTGTTCTCCCCACAGATCGCCTTTTATGTCCCCTCTTATAGTCTCACCTGATGGTTTGAAAAGATGAGCTCTCCATCCTGCATTGAGCGCAGGGGCGCGTTGATAACCAGTTGCTTCACTGGCTCGAAGGAATTGGTGAGTTCCAGAACAATATTGACTCTGAGATTCCCGGCAAGACGCTGTAAGTATAAAGTTCGTAAGAGTTCAAATGCCTGGCTTTCACTCTTGTCCGATTCCTTGCAGGTTGCAGCTTGACCCTAATGAAGAGTTCCTCATGGCAACCAATAGTATTCTGGTAAGGATTTGTATTTTCCAACACAGTTCGATAAAATAATGTCAATATGTAACATGTTGCTTTCTCCCTTATTCAGGCGCTGAGAGAAAGTATGAAGTCTTGGGGAATAATACCTCAGACGGTAAAATCAGGTAAGTCTTTTGTGGTGAGGAGGGTCCCCTTGTTAGTCCCTTTGTTTCACCTTGCTGTCCTTTTGTTTCCCCTTAGGGGCCGGGGTTCGGCGAAGATGCAGTGCAAGCTGCGCCGACCCGTGAAGAGGAATAGGTAAGTCTATGGGGGGAAACTAATATTCCTCTGTGTATTCCCTTGGCTCACCTTGCTGTTCTTGTCTTCTCCTTAGGTGCCGGAGTGCGGCGGGAACATGCAGGAGGATGCGGTGGAATGTGAAGATGCTGCGAAGGCCGGTGTGTTCAGCGCAGCGCTGCAGCAGGCGAGGCGACGCGCATAAAATAACTTCTTTCTTCCAGCTCGAAGGCGCGATGGATCGGGAATTCAGGTAAGGATTAAAGGTATTGCTCTTGTTCTAACCTTTTCTCCTTCTTTCTCCCTTTTTCTAGGAGCTCCAAACTCGAGACGGGCGTGGCAGAAGGCTGGATGCAGACTTGCAGGCATGGTGAGCGTTACGCTGCTGGATGCAGAATAACGCGAAGCGTGTGCTGCTCTTCGGGCGTGGTTTAAATAGCCTCCAAAGTAGTCCCAGGTAAGTAATCCTCCCCAGACCCGCTCGAGTAAAAAATAGTCCCTAAGTAAAGTAGCCCCTTCCAAGCCTCTTTTGGCTTGGAGCTCTTGCAGCATGGTCTGCATCAGGTAAGTTTGCAGCATGGTCTGCATCAGGTAAGTTTTAATCTATGAGCCTGGCGCCTATGGCGCCTGGACTGACTCTCCATATGAGCCTGGCACCATAGGCGCCAGGACTGAACCCAAATAGTCCCTAGCAGGGATTGTTGGGATTGCTTAGGATAACTTGATGCCTGCTTCCGGGGTTGCTGGACGTGGTCTGGGTCCCCGAGGGTAGGCATCATGACACATGCGCAGAGCCTGTGCGTGAGGTTGGGGATGTGGGGGCACCACCATGTCCACAGGTACGCCCCGCCGTGTTGCAACATTATGCAGGACACATGCTGCCACAATGATCCTGCACACTACTGGGGGTGTATATAGTAGCTGCCCGCCAGAGCGGTCAAGGGAGCGGAAGCGTGACTTGAGCACTCCGAATGTGTGCTCGACTATGGCCCTGGTTGCAATATGGGCTGCGTTATATCTTACCTGGGGTGGTGTGGTGGGGTTCCGTATTGGCGTCATCATGTGGGTGCTCAGAGGGTAGGCACTGTCCCCTGGGGATGTGATGATGGTTGTCATTAGTTGGGTTTGTGTATTTGTCTGTGTGTGACATGCATGCACGTGCGCAGACATTTCTACTCACCCATGAACCATGTGTTGCCATGCTTCCCAGCTTCCAGGGCCCGGCTCAGGGTGGACATTCTGTATATGAAACTGTCATGGGTGGATCCAGGATAGTTTGCATAGACAGAGGTGATGATTCCCTGGGTATCGCATGCAACCTGTACGTTCATGGAATGCCAGTGCTTGCGGTTGCAGTAGATGTTCTCAGTGGCCCTAGGTGGACGTAGGGCCACATGTGTGCAATCTATGGAACCAAGCACTTAGGGGGAGTGTGCCACCCTGTAAAAGTCCTGGACCACGGCCTGCCTTTCTGCAGGTGTTCTGGGCATGTATATGTGCCTGCGGGCTGAGGGGCGTGCAGTCATGATTGCCAACACCGGGTGTAGGCAGCGTGACTGCGTGGCCTGTGAGACGCCCCCAACTATGGCAGTTGTCCACTGAAATGACCCAGTGGCCAAAAAATGCAGGACATTGAGCACCTTTTCCAAGGGGCTCAGTGCTTGGGAGCACAAGGTGGGTGATGTGAGGTCATCCTCCCACTCAGTGACCAGGTCTAGGATGATATGAGGTGGAAACCTATACCTGCCATAGACTTGGTCATCAGGCATCCCAAAAAGGCTGGTCCTGGGCATGGAAATACGGGGCCTGGCTATTCTCCTCCTCCGGTGTTCCACGATCACTGCTGCGAGAAATGGGACATTCATCGTAGCTGTATATGCGTGTTTGTTGTGTGCGCATACATTTATACTGCGCGGGGGCGCTTCCGCCTGCTTTCATTTGGTGGACGTGTTTACGCATGTGTGTGTCTTTTGGTGTGCACGGGTTTTCCCTATTCGATTCCATGAATACGTGTTGTTCGCGAGCGTGTGGGCGTTCCATGTATTTCCCAGAAGTACTTCCCCAGTTACGCCCTCAATTTCGCACGTTGTTCCCCATTCTGCATGTTCCGCCCCCTTTTTGGTGTGCGCGCTACACGTTGAGCGCTTTCACTGTGCGCGTCGCGCACGGCTTTCGGGATGTCACAGTGACGTGTAAGGTATGCGCGGATTAGGCGCAGCTCCCACGAAAAATACGTGCAGACACTTCCATGAATCGCTTGCGTGCGAATCACGTGCGTGCGCTGGATTTTTCACGCTTGCGCCACCGATTTCAGCACACAATTGTTCCATGAATCGGTCCCTAAATCTTCCAAAATCCGATTTTCCCCTTGTGTGCTAACTAGTATTCTCTAGAACCCTGCCTGTCTTTCTATGTATAAGCAGAACTCATTCTCTTCCTTTCTATTCTTTCCCATAGCAGTTGTGATAACTAATTAAAAAATAAATGTTCCCATTCTGCTGTGCCAAAAGAATTTTCCCCTTTCCTTTCTGTTTCCCATATTGTTTCTGTGAGCCCCACACAAAAACCGATTTCCCCTTGCATTCCTACTCCCTGCCACTGCCTTTCATTGAAAGGAATCAAGCCCAATTGATGTTTGGGAGGTGAGGGATGCTGGCGGAGTGCTTAACCATTGTGTTATCGTTGTGTGTTGAATTGTTCTTCTTCTGTCTTGTAATTTAAAAGGAAGTATTTGGACAGTATATCTCAACCTAGTCACTTTACAGAAGTCATTGGGCCTGATGCATGGAGCGTTTTTCTATGGGATTGCGCCATTATAAAACACTTCCATGAATTAGGCCAATTGTGTTTTGTGTTGCCACTATATTGGTGGCTGGTGTAATCTGTTGGTTCTAATTTGATTGTAATAAATATATTAATAAATCTTATTAATACATACCGGCCTGGTTCTTAATCCATTGTGACGCTGGGTATTCGTTGGGGTTGTGTGCGAGACGGGTTGGAGGCCTTATCAAAAACGGACCCAAGTATCAAAAGCTAAGCGTTTTTATTGTGCGCAACATTTAGCATCGGGGAAGGAGATCCCTGACTTGCATGTGCCGTGTAATAAACCGTGACAGAACCATGCTGATTCCTTAGGGCATATAGTGCTAAGTGCAGGCTATATAGCTATCCCTTCTTCAGTGTCAATTTTTACTTGGCGACTCTCTCCTTTAGGAGGCCGTTGAGTCTGTCACATATCCCATTCGCTTACAGGTTATAAGAAGAAGAAAACCTGTGTTTAATATTTAGTAACACCCCTATTTGTTCAACTACTTCATTGACAAAATGGGGCCCATTAGCAGATCTCAGCACTTCACACACTCCCCATCTTGGAAAGACATAATGTACTGAAAACTTTGCTGCGCAAGCGGCATCAGGGTGTGTACAAGGACCTGCTTCGATCCACCTGGAAAAGGCACACACCACCACTATCAAATACCTGTATCCACTACATACTTGCAGCATGTCAACATAATATGTAAATGCTGAAAAGGACCGTTCGGTCGAGGAATGAATCCTCTAATGGTTTGCAGTGTATGTCCAGTGGTAAACTGTTGACATACGATGCAATTTACTACATAAAATACGTGTTCTAACAGGTTCGGTACAAACCAGTCTTCTGAAATAGCTGCAGCAAGACTCTCCCTAGTTACATACACAGGGTAGTGCAGCTGTTCAAGCGCTACCTTCAATAATGCTACAGGCATCACCGGCTTTCCAGTACTGTCTTGTCACCACAATGCTTCTTTGGGGGACAAAGAACACCCCCTTCATTTCCATAATTCTTGCTCTTCCTGTGGTGCACTGCCTTGAATTTCCATTAACTGAGCTCTTGGTAAATGATTAAACCCTTCATTTACTATCATAATCGTAACCACTTTTTCTTTAACATCTGGAGCATCGAAACTTTTAATATCTGATGTGTACGCAGCTTCTGCATCTGCGGCTTTGTTCCTGCAAGAAATAAAATCAGTTTGCTTAGTATGTGCTGCGCATTTAACAATCGCTATGGCTACTGGGAGTTGTAGTGCCGTCCGCTCGGAGGTAGCCCCTCCTTTTTCAACGTGCTAACCTTGCGTGTACAGTCAACGTCACATAAGCGGAGTCCCTGTATATCGTCCCTTCCTGTCCTTTGTGTTTTTCAAGCGCCGCAATGAGCGCTACTAATTCTGCTGCTTGTGCTGAAAAGTGAGACGGTAGTCTTGAATTTGCTACAACCTCAAATTCACTGTTTGCTCTATGCCTTACTACAGCAGTACCAGAATGCCTTTCCTCATCTGTTTGATCAATTTTCGAAGAACCATCAATAAAGAGAATCTTGCCTCCTGACAATGTGTTTTCTTTAACGCGTGGAATGTCGTCGTAGAACCCCTCACAATTTGCGCAATCATGCACATGCTCGCCCTCTGCCACTGGTTCAGCTATGAATGTGGCGGGGTTCACTATTTTACATCTGACAATTTTAATCGCTGTATTAGATATAATAACTTTGTATACTGATGCCCTCTAAGATGTCAATGTACCCTTAGGTTTTACCAAAATGGCAAATAAAGCATGCTCTACACAAAGTGTCATAGGACAACCCATTACAATACTTGTAGGTTTCTCAATTGTGAACGCGGTGGCTGTCAATGACTGTGCGCACGGAAAATGCCCTTTCATAACTGGGTCTAATGTCCCACTGTAATATGCCAGAGGTTTGTACCCCAATGTGGTTCTCTGTGTTAACACTGCTGTCATATCTGTCCCATCAGCGTGTGGAAATAAAAATAATTTTTGAGCATAATTGGGAATTCCTAAAACAGGAGATGTACAAATTGCTTTCTTTAACTCTTCAAATCCTTCCTTTCCTTCCTCAGTCCATTCTATTTTTTCCTTATTCACCTGTGCTTTCTTTAAAGCCTGCAAAAGGGGTCTTGTGTATGAGCTATAATCAAACACCCATGCTCTCACATAATTACATAATCCCAAGAACCATTGCATCTGCTTTATCGTGTGCGGTTTTGCAGTTTTCATAATTGTTTCAGCCCTTTCAGGTGTCACCTTCTGTCCCTCATGTGAGATCCACTGGCCTATATACAACACTTCTTCCTGGAAATACTGTAACTTTTCTTTGTCTACTTTGTATCCCTTGTCTTCAAGGATATTCATTAATTGAATCAAGTCTTGTCTACACTTATCTTCTGTCATGCTACAAATCAGAATGTCATCTACTTACTGTATCACAGTACTTTTCAAATCAATATTGCCCAGGTGCATCTACAGGACTCTATTAAAGATCGACAGAGACTCACAGTACCCTTAAGGCAAACAAGTGTGTTTCAGTCGTATTTGGCAAAAAGTAAAGGAAGTTAAGTTTAGTGAGTCTTTATGCAACGGGATTGTGAAAAATGCATTTTTCAAGTCAATCACCATGAAATATCGTGCTTCTACTGGGATACTACATAGAATTGTCGCCGGATTTGGAACTAAAGGAAACTCTGCTTCTACAATCTGGTTAATTGGTCTCATATCTTGTATAAATCTCCACAACCCTCCCTTTGATTGGTTAATAGAATACACTGCGGTATTACACAATGACTCTGACGGTACCAGAATACCTTGCTTCATCAATGCTGAGATAGTCTCAAAAATGCCCTCATCTGCCTGGCAAGACATTGGGTATTGTCTCACTCTAGGTAAAATTGTTCCTGGTTTCAGTTTCATCTTAACCTCTGCCACTCCCTTTTAATAGGCCTACATCATAAGGGCCTCTAATCCATAAAACACTTGGCACTTTCTCCAAATCTTCATAAGAAAATGCTGGATGCTGTTGCTTTATTGCCATGCGCTGTGGATTCTCCCTTTTCTCTATTCTGATACAATAAGGAATGCTCACCACTTCATCATCTGATGGATCATCTCTAAACATGTCATCATCAGTGGCATCAATAAATCTGTACCCTTCCCCAATAGCAATCACTGTTCTCCATGGTCTACCCTCATCATCAGTGCCTTCGATCATTGCCATTTCCCCTCGTACTATGGCTGCATCTAATCCTAAGGAAATCGACTGTCCCCACTCTTCGTCCATAGGTACCTCTGGTCTAAACAGAAATTCATTTGGTATTCTCATAGTCTTTCACACTAAGCCAGGTAGCCATGTTAACAGAATGCTCACCCCATAAAGGAAAACCTCTGGCTCTATCGGCACCCCTCGCAGAGCCATTTGCCCTGTAAATGCCAATATGAACTCCCCCACATTCATATAGTGTATCGCAGGAGTGGAGCACACTATACCTTCAACAGTAAAAGAAATGGTCATACTAAGTTTTGTCATTAAATCTCTTCCCAGAATATTAACTGGTGTCTGCCGTGAATACCACAATGGAACAGACATATCACATTCTCCTATAGAGACAGGTAATTTGTCAGTAAAAGGAACTCGGCTTGTAGCTCCAAAGAATCCTTGAGCATTGATGGCATTTCCTGACAATGGATATTTTCCCTCTCGTATGCATGAACAAGTAGCACCAGTGTCAACTAAAAATGAAAATGATTTGCCTCCTATCGTCACATCAACCCTTGGTTCCTCTTGGGGGTCTGGTGTCACGGATAGTACTGAACACATCAAGTCGCCTTGTGAGCTGTCCCATTGTGGGTACATACATATCCCTGTACCTTTGAAAGGATTCCCTCCCACTACTGTGATACCCCCTATTCTAGGTGTCAGTAATTGTCCTGTGTTTGTATTCTGCTGCATCTGCATAGGGGCATGCAGTGACTGCCCTTGCAGTAAATTCAATGGTGCTTGCTGTGATTGCTGCAGTTGATGTACCTGTTTCACTTGTGGCGCTTGTGCCTGATAAACTGTCTGATCTTGGGCAAACCCTTCTCTCGCCTGTGAGCTATATGCTGTTGGATAAGCTGCCCCCCCTCTTGAGTACTGACCATTCTGTATATACCCTTGGCTCCCACATGTGCGTGCAATGTGCCCTGTCATTCCACACGTCCAACATATAGGATTCTCATCCTGCCCATTCTGAAACCCATTTTGAGTATTTTGAAATCCACACCTTCCTCTGTAGCCCATGCCTCTACCTTGGGCTATAAACCCACTTCCTCCTTGATTCATCAGGCGTTGATTACTCGCCTGTGATGTATCCACTGCTTGCTGTACTCCTGGCCCCACTCCGCTTGTCAATACAGCCCCTTCTATGGCGTACTTTGACAGTTTTTTATGAACTAACTTAGCTTCCTCAATTTTTATGGCATCATCTTTCTTTTTATTCTTCTCCTGCAACAGCCGACAGTGATGCACTATAGTAGACTGTATCTCAGGCCACAGTTTTGCTTCCATTCCCACTAATTTCCTAAACTGTCTTTGTACTGCCTCAGGCAGTCCCTGACACAAAATGTGGTAAAATACTGCCACTGTTTTACTCCACAGCTCACACGCTTCAAGAGACCAACGCTCTTGAATGTCCTGAATGTAAGCAAGCAGATCTTCATCTTCTTTCATCTTTTGTGTCATAATCGCACCCATATTTGACATGTCAGGATATTGTACTCTAAGAGCTCTTCAAACATCTGCCCTACAATTATTAAATGGCGCTCCATCATGCGCTGTGTTTTGTGCCGTGGCACTCAAATAACCTGCTCTCGTCCAAATGCCATCTGCTCTTTCCCCAAGAATAGCTGCTAGGAGACTTTAATATCCCTTATTGCCAAGGTATTTCCTCTGGTCATTTTCTCTAACTCATAAATCAATTTTCCCGCACCCGCCATTAAACTGGGGAGTTAACACCTTAAATTATCCTTGTCCATCTGCGGCCATGGAATATACTGTGGTCTCGCCCTCCCTTCTCCAATAGGGGAAACCGCGTAAATCCTATTCCGCAAACCGCTCCCATCATCTGTCTATCCATAGTAGGAACAATAATTCATGATCGCCTTTTTCCTGGCAGGGCCCTTAACCGATTTACATATGGCAGTGATTCTCCCCTCTCGCTATACGATCGTCCTTTGGGGTGCTCTGGACATGCTATAGGATCTGGCGTCCTGTCCTAAGATTGTTCTAAATCAGAACATCTCTCTCCTTTGTCGGCCTGCAAGCCTCCCTCTGGGGCACACACATTCCTTCCTTCCGCACTGAAGGATTCTCTCTCTTTGTCCGACATGTCGAGTTCCCAACTAGTATGGCACTCCTCTTTCTCACACTTGTCTAAAGTTAGCCTACTTAAAGACAGCACTCTGCTCAGATCCAAGTGGGCTTCCCTCTTTGCCTCTTCATTGGGAGATTATAGATCGATCTCCTTGCCCTTAACGTCCCAATTCGCCTCTTTCTCTTAAATCCTGATAGGCTTTATCGATCCTATCTCTGATACTCCCTATATCGAAGTCCTCATCTAATGTAATTTTAGATGGTCCTGATGTTGCTACCTGTAATGGCGGGAACTCTTTTATGTCACTCCATCGTATCACTGAGCTTGGCTCCATTAATTCATTCTGAATGCAATTATTTTTGCGTTCCCGCTGTCTCCTTTTCCGTTCTAATTCTTCATCTACTTCTTTTTGCTTTCTTGCTTCCCATCTAACTTTTTCCTCTTCCTTCATCATTTCTTCTCTCCTTCCCTCCGCTCTTCTTTCTTCCTCTTCCTTTTGTCTCTGTATCCTCTTATTTCTTCATTTCTGTGCTTCCTCTTCTTCTCTCTTTCTATCCTGTGTGTCCCGTTCTTCCATTGCCCTCTGTCTATTATCATACTTTCTTTGTTCCTCTGCCCTTTCTTCTTTCTTTTGTTGCTCCTCCTGATACAGCTGTTCTCGCAGCTTTCGGCTCTTCCTTTTCTGCTCATCTTCTTTTAATCTCTTTTCTCATTCCCTGTCTTTTCTATCTTGCTCGTCTCGATCTTCCCTTTGCCTAACTTCCTAATGCTTTTACCATCTAAATTAAGCAATATCTGTCCTCGCATCCATTCGTTCTGTACGAGCGTTACCTCGTCAGCTTTATCATTTTCTCCTTTCCATCGCTTGATTTCCCGTTCTTTGTCTGCCAATACATTTGATCGCTCACCTTTCTCTTCCCTGTTTTGTAAGGCTTTAAAGGTCTCCTCTTTTCTCTTAGTATCCTCTGGACTATCATCACTACTATAAGCAGGCGGTTCATATATTGGATTACTATACCCCGTCGCCGCTTTTAGTTCCTTCAATGGATACAATCCTGCACTTCTGTATTAACGCTTTTTACTTCAAGCGGGGCAAGGGGAGCATGAGGCTCGACACCTTCCTCTTTACACTGATTAAGCATCCAATCTTCAGGTGGTGGATCCTGTCTCTCTTCCTGGTACATCTTCCAAAGCTCTAAAATAGCTAACCTCTTCTCTAATTTCTTTCCCGTGCACGCAGCGTGCAATTATGTGCTCATGTGTTGCAATACCGCTTTTGCTAAAGATCCCCCTTGTGGCGACGGCATGAACATCTTATCTGCTGTGCCTTTCACCCATTCCGTACTATACTGTTTGAGCTTAGGCATGTGTTTTGGCAGGGTTTTACACAAGTGCATCAAAGGAGTAACATCTTCTATTGAGACAAGTCTCAATCGACTGTCAATACTTACTGATGCTTACCAGTGTTTTAAAAAAAGAACACGTTTATAAAAACAACAAATATTAGTGCTCTCCACAAATCGCCACTCAAACCCTTTGTTTCCCAATAGTCTCAGTCTAACGTAAATCAGTACTGACAACTTCTCTAGACAGATGCTATATTTTCTCAATTGTTCTCTTAATTTTCTTTACACAATTTGTCGCTCTTCGACACCTCAATTTAAAACAGATACATAAAAAACAGACAAACTAGTCGACTCTTCACATTAATCCTCAGCACTTCATTCCTTCTCTCTGCCCCTAAATATACCTTGATCACAAGGTGTAAGTCATCATCTAACAGGGACCTGTTCTCTGCGTCGCCTAATTTACTTCGACTGAAGTTTATGATGACTTCTACTGGCCCCCTTGGGCCAGGTTTTTTCTCAGGCTTTATCTCTTAAAATGCTCTTCGTTTACACTTTAAAATCAACCCAGCTACTTTTCTAAACTACCCCAATCCCATCCCCATAATTTGCCATTGCCCCTAGTCTACTCACCATTTGCTCTTTTAGCTCGAGACCTTTGGAATCGACTCCCTTCTGCAATCGACCACTTTCGCCTTCCGCCCGCAAAGCGCCCTTGGAAACCAGGAGGGATTTCATCAAAGAGGGACCCGTCCCACCTGTATCGATTTTCTTGCAAAAAGTCTATATCGGCCGCCCTCCATAGGAATCCTCGCAATCTTCCTGCTAGATGGCGAAGGGCACTTGATCGTCCGAAGCTCTGGAGTGTATAGGTCAATGGGTCTTTTGTTAACCATCCAACATGCTACCACGTGAACCCTAGAGGCCCTTTTAATCAAGGTAACGCATCATATTATGGATGGGACAGAAAATAACTTCTTACATGAAGCAAGACCGACTCAGGAAGTTGGCAAATAACTTTTATTTTCAATTATCCAAAACAGGGACATCGACAGACGTCGCATAGCAAAATCTCAAACCATCTTGTAAAAAATCACACTTATATACTAAATATTAGTCATATGCGACATCATCCTATGTGGCAAACTAAGAAAACCTACATGGGATTGTGGTTGGCTCGAGGGGAACGGCTAAGTATACTTTCTATATGGGATAGGATGGTTATTGGGTCTCTATAGTCAAGTGGGCGCTCCTGTTTTCCCTTAGTACAAGTCATAGTGCAAGCCATCTTCGACAGTAATTAGGAACACACCACTTCATTGCCTCTCAAACTATAAGGCTCTTCATTATATGGCCTTCTACAACTGGTTGGCATGCTTGTACCTTTCTGGAACATTCGATGCTCTAGCAGCATGTAAGCTGGTACCCCAGGTGCTGGTGGGTGAACTTGACCGTATCTCCCCACCCAATTAGCCCAACATCTCTCATCACTCATGCCGTCTGCCATTCACATTGCCTTTGAACTCGGCCTTGTAGTAGCTTCTCGCGTCTGGGAATATAAGGGAGTGCAGGCACTCGCTATCTTCAGTATGGGGCACCACGCTCTCCGTCTAGTTTCATCCTCAGCTCACGTGATCAGAGACCGTGAATTTGCTTGTATTATAGCATTTAATAGTCTTTAATAAAGAAACTTGCCACTCATGGTGTTCTTTCTTTGCAACTTAACAAGGGATGCCTTGGCTTCTTACGTATACTGTTCTTCACAAGCTGATAACCAGTTCTTGGCTGCTTCCAGTCTTTGATATCAAGCCAGATAGCCTCTTTGGTCTTGCTTCGAATTTAAGCCTATTCTTTGCTGCGACACACACAGCTCTCGATCCATTTTCCTTCATGGAGACTCACTTATTAAAATGGAGATCTCGAATGTCCAGAATTCTATATATACAAATATTGGTGGAATCGTATGCAGTCTATATACTACATATAGCCAGCCTTAAGAATACCTAGTCTACTTGCATTGCAGCGTCTGAACAATTGTAAAACGACTTGCGTTTTCTGCAGTGCTCTTCACACATGCAATCTTCATTCCGCACATAAAGGCTTACTTGATTATTTATTTCGCCATCAGATTCCATATAGTCTACATGTCTTCTCCTTTGACCATTCTTCTCAGTGCGTCACGCTCATTTCTTGTGATGTCATCAGCCTCTTTCTCCCTGATTTACATATTCTTTCGGGGACTGCTTCCATTAGATCATTATCTCTTTGGGGGTACATCATATAAGGTCTTCTTAATGGATCCCTTGTTTCAAAGGCTTTCCTCGGATTAGTCACAGTTACTGGTATCAAACTTGGCATGATCTCTGGTTTCCATCACAAAAGTAGCAGAGGGGCGGCACTTCCTGTAGAGGCTTTTGGCTCCTCCTCTACAGAGGGATTAAAGAAAACACCCAAATTGGGCGCAGAAGAAGAAAAGGGCACAGAAGATGGAGGAAAAGTGATAGACAGGGGGAGGAACAGAAGAAATAATTGAGACCAGAAAGAACAGAACCAAAGTCTTAGAGTGATTGAGATGGAAAAAGTGAGAAGACATCCCGTTTTGGACAGCAGAAACACAGTTTGATACAATGGAGTGCAAGGTAGAGCCAAAAGAAGAGAAAGAGAAAAAGATCTAAGTATCATCCGTGTACAAATGAAAAGAAAGATTAAATGAAGAAATAAGAGCAGAGTGAGGGGCAGTGTAGAGAGAAGAGAGGACCAAGTACAAAGCCTTGGGGCACACCATAAAGAAGAGTAAGCAGAGGAGAGGTATGTCCAGCCCAAGTTACAGAATAAGACTGCTGAGAAAGATAGCAGCAAAACCATTCGAGATGCCCAAAGTGGAGAGAGAAGAAATAAGAAGAGTGTGATCAAAAGTGTCAAATGCTGTAGAAAGATTAAGTAGAATGAAAATAGAGGAAAGTTAAGAGTGATGAACAGACAGAAGAGAATTAGAGAAAAAGAGCAGTCTCTAGAGTAAGAGGGTCAAAAACCAGATTGCAAAGGTGGTAGAGTAAAGATTTAAGAAAGTAGCAGCCTGAACATATGCAGCCCGCTCAATGATTTTACAGAGAAATTGAAGAAGCAAAATAGGATGGACGTTAGCAGGAATCAAAGGATCGAGAGATGATTTTTAGAATAGGGAAAATGAGAGTGTGCTTGAAAATAGCAGGAAAGCAAGAATCTGAAAAGGAACAGCTAATGACTGAAGTAAAATAGGGAAGAATGTGGGGATAAAGCTGAGGGATAAGAGAGGGGGGAAGAGGATCAGTGGGGGAAGCCGTAGGGTGAGCACGGGTAAGAAGAGCAAAAGTGTCATAATCAGGATGAAGAGAAAAAGAAGATAAAGAGTGTGAGGGCAGACTAGAAGGAAAGAAAGAATGAAGATTAGCAACTTTAGTTGTGAAGTAGTTGGCAAAATCAGAGGAGGAAAGGCATGAGAGGTGGGACGAGTCCGGAGGTTTAGGAGACAAAATGTTGTGAAGAAGTTGAAAAAGACAACGAGGATGGTAAGAAAGAAAGACAGTAAGTTCCTAAAAGTAGGATTTCTTTGCAGTAAGTAAAGCAGAATCAAAGGAGGAGTGTAACGATGAAAGTGTAATACGATCAGAGGGCGACCAAGGTTTTCTCCAGTGCCGCTTAGCTTCATGCAGGCAGCAACGGAGGGAGATGAGTTCAGGAGTAAGCCCAGGCTGGGGAGTTTTACGAGTAGGAAGGAAGAAGCGAAGGGGGGAAACAGAGTCCAGTACAGACAGGAAGGTGGAATGCCACATCAGGGGAAACAGAAGAGAAAATAGCAGTGGAAGAGAGGAGTGCAAAGAGGAAAGAAAAGATGCAGAGTCAAAAAACTAAAATTGCAATGGGTAAAAGTAGGCAAGGAGGGAGAAGAAGTGGGTGGCGTGGTCGGAGACAACGTTAAAGAAAGTAAAAAGTTATCAGAAGCATAGAAAGGACACAAAGATACAGATTTAGAAGCAGGGAGCGAGGAGATGATTAGATCAAGACAAGAGCCCGAATGATGGGAATGGGGAGATGGAAAAAGATGAAGGTTATGTGAGGAATCTTATGATGTCATCACTCCTTTCCCAGAGGTAGACTCTTCTCATGCGGCCAGGGGATGGCAGCCGCTACCTGACCGTAACCGTGGGGGTGGCTATTTGAGGGAGGATTACATGGGGAGAGGCGACCCTAAGGGGGTTAGTGAGGCATTATCAGATAAGATATGGTCTGCCCCTTTCCGTTTTAGGGATATGCCCTCCATTCCACATGCTTTGATGGCATATTGTAATTCCCACAAGCAACCCACAAGGCATCTAGGTGCTTTTGGCTTACAAATACCTGGCACTCCTGGCCCACCGCATCGCCGCTCTCTGCCTCAACTTTCAGTGCTATGCGGATGACACCCAGTTCATCTTCAGGCTACCCTCAGCCTCCTCCTCTACCTCCCTCATCTCTGACTGTCTGTCTGCTATCCAAGAGTGGTGTGCCGCCAATGACCTCTGCCTTAGTGCCAGTAAGACTGAGATTCTCCTCATCGGCACACCCGCTCCCTCCTTTCCTGTAGCTCTCTGGCCGTCCTCTCTTGGCCCTCTTCCTGCCCCCACCTGCATGGCAAAAAACCTCGGGGTCATCTTCGACTCTACACTCTCCTTCTCTCCTCACATCTCTGACATCCCAAAGAAGTCACCCTACCAGCTGCACCTCCTCAGAGGTATTCTTCCTTTCCTCTCTTTCCCCCAGAAGCTCACGGTCTCCAGAGCTCTGGTTCTCTGTAGGCTGGATTATTGCAACTGCCTCTTTCTAAATCTGCCTGCTTCTACTCTCCGCCCTCTGCAACTTATCCAGAACAGGACTGCGAGACTTGTCCTTGGCTTCAAGTCCAGCGATCGTTTCTATCCAGGACTGATATTTCTTCACTGTCTCTTAGGGGCTGCAAGCATTAAGTTTAAAACCCTCTGCATCGTCCACAAGGCCTTCTGGGGTTTCTGGGGCTGCAATACCTTCAACTCTCTCTCCCTAAATACCTTCCTTCTCGAGCTCTTCACTCATCCACCTCAAACTCCCTCAGGGTCAGTTGCTTCTCCAAGCAACGTGTTGGTGGTAGATCTCTTTCTTCGGCTGGTGCCTCCCTCTGGACAGTCTCCTTGTCTCCCTGAAACTTGCAGAGAATCATCTTTGGTTCCGATAAGCACCTCATAACCTTTCTCTTTGCTTCTGCTTTTTCTCATCCTCTCCCTTGCTGACTTCATGGCTGACACTGAAATCTGATCTCGGGCCCAGGTCCCCTCCCCGCCAGTCTCACTCCTGCACTGTCTTCCCGACAACCGCTGCATGTGGGGACTGTTTTCTGTATCCCTACAGTCCCTTTACCAGCACTTGACACCTGATGTCTGCACTTACCCTTGCACTTGCCACCTGCTGGCTGTACTTCTACTTATTGTTTATTTGTTTTTCCTCCTACCCCATGTACTGCATTGTCCTCTCCCCCCCTGCACTTCTCCTCCCTCCCTGTCCCATGCACTTGCGCGATCTGAATGAGACCTGGCCTAGGAGGATCGTTGTCTGTCCTCCCTTTGTTCCCCTCCCTTGCCTCGTCGAGCCTTGAAACACTTGTGTATAGGCACATTATAAATGCCATATCATATCATATCATATCATTAAGTCAGTTAAGAGGTTGCTTGTCACAGAAAAGTTTACAGTTGTTGCAAGTATATACAGTTACATAGTTATATCACGCAATTAACAGTGAAGGTTACAACATACTTTAGCGTAGGTGTACAGGACAGTTACAACAAAGATCGATGCAGAGAAGACATGAGGCAGTTGTATGGGTTGTAGTTCAAAGAGAGTTCCAACAGGAATATGTAGCTAACGGCTAAATGGCTGTGTATACTACAGTGACCTTTAAGTTAGTTACTATCTTGGGCGAACAGCCAGGTTTTGAGGCCTTTGCGGAAGGACCATGGGGAGTGGTCAGTCCTTAAGGCCAGAGGCAAGGCATTCCACTGTTTGGCCGATATCACTGGAAAGCTTGATCCGCCTGCTTTCTGACATCTGAGCCTGGGGATGGCGACTTGGCCCACATAGGTTGAACGGGTGGGTCTGATGGACTGTGTTTTCGGAATTAGACTTATCTGGTAATCTGGTGCGCTATTATGTAGGCATTTATGAGTCAGCAAGAGGGTTTCAAATTTTTTCCGATCCCGGACTGGGAGCCAATGTATGTTATGTCTGGCAGTGGAGATGTGTCCGTGTTTAGGGATGTTGAGAGCAGCTCTGATGGCATTGTTTTGCACTATTTGTAATGTATTGATATTTCGGGCGTTGGTGCCTGCAAAGAGGGAGTTGCAGTAGTCAATCCTTGATAGGATAAGTGTTCTGGCTAAGGTGGTGCAGTTGTCTGTGGATAAGAAGGCTTCTGGCTCTAATTAATTTAGACGTGTATGCTTCTGAAGAGGCTATGGCGTTGACTTGTCTGGTTAGGGTGAGTGAGGAGTCAATGTAAATACGTATGGTTTTTACCTCTTTAGCTACCGTAATGAGGTTGCTGTCAATGTTGAAGGATTTGTATAGTTGGGGTAGTTTATTTAGTTTGGATTGACTACCGATGATAAGTAGCTCAGTCTTATCATCGTTGAGACAGAGCTCGTGTTGCACCATCCAAGCTTGTATGGTGAGGTAGTTTTTTTTTAGTAGGTTTGATTCAGTGTCATAGGTTCCGTTGATAGGTAAGAGTAATTGGGTGTCATCTGTGTAGTTAGTATACGTGACACCCAATTTGTCTAGGAGGTCAAAAAGAGGCTTTGTGAACACGTTGTACAGAGTGCTGCGAGACATAAAAACCTTGGGGTACTCTGCCGGAGACAGGGGCTGGTGCAGCTGCTGCCGATGTGGAGAAGACTCTCATTGTGCGGTTAGAGAGGAATGATACAATCCATTGTATGGCCTTGGTTGAGAATTGGGCAGCTAGGGCGATGTGTTGACAAAGTATTTTATAATTAACTAAGTCAAACGCTGCTGACAGATCAGCTAAGAGGAGGATTGCTAAGTCCCCTTTGTCTTTTATTTGATCCATTTGGATTTTAAGGTCTAAGAGTGCTGTTTCAGTTCCGTTGCCTGGGTGGAAACCTGACTGCCGGAGTCCTAAGAGATTGTTGGATTCCAGGAATGTTTGTATCTGTAAGTATGCTACTCTGTCAAGTATTTTCAGGAGAAAGGGAACTGTGGTGATGGGCCGGTAGTTGGTGGGAACATTCGGGTCAAGTGTGTTTTATTTTTTAGCAATGGGAGTACCCGAGCTTCCTTCAGGTTATCTGGCACTTTGCTAGAAGAGAAGGAATTATTGATCAGAGTGGTAATGAAGGGTGCAAGCTGATTGACCCAGTCTTTGATAAGGGTGGCGGGACATTTGTCACCTTGACGGCTTCAAACCTTTAATGGTTCTTATAGTTTCGTCAGCAGACACAGGGGTGAATTCAAATTTGTGGACAGTTAGGGGGGGCATAGTGATAGAAGTGAGTGGTGGTGGCGTGTATCGAGTAACCCTGGCTTTTTTGGCACTGATTCTGTTTTGTAGGAGGGAGGTTTTGTCAGGTAGGGCATCTTGGACATTCGTAAAAATAGAGAAGAGTACCCTGGTGCTTGATTAAGCATCCTCAATTCTTTGGATATAAGAGCTAGCCTTTGCTTTGATAGTAGCTTCTTTGTATTCCAAGGCTACTGAGTTGAAGTGTGCCTTGTTTACGTCTGACAGTGTTTTTCTCCATATGCACTCGGCCATTCTCTTTGCAAAGCGCAAGGTTTTTAGGCTCGGAGTGAACCAAGAGTTAGCATGTGCAATAGGTTTCACTTTACGGGTAACTAAGGGAGCAACGTTGTTAATGGCTGCTAGTACAGTTTGGTTGTAGATTGTGACCATGGTGGAAGGGTCTGAGTTAGTGAGTGGATGGCTAGTTATTGGCAGTAGCAGTGGGAGCATGTTTTCAGGGGTGATGTTCCTTTTGTTTCTTGATGGCGCGGCTGAAGTAAGTTGGGGTGGTCTGTTAGGCTTGGTTGAAGTAGCAATGGAGAATAGGATGACATGGTCCGACCATGGGCAGTGGTTGTTAGCTAATATATTCGTGACACCATTAATATCAGCTAGACAGTCTAGAATTCAACCTTTGTCGTGCGTTGGGAGGGAGATACAATGCATAAAGCCTTGGTATTCGATTGCATTGGTCAGAAGGCTTGCGTGGGTGTCTGCAGGGTCATTCAGGCCTAGTTTGAAATCTCCCAGAATGACTATTTTAGACAAAGGTTTCGTGTTGGTTGCCTGCAGGGTGGCAATGTCTCCTTCAAATGGTGATATGGGGCCTGGTGGCCTGTAGACCAGGTGGAGGGTGAGGGTGCAGCTAGTAGAGAGTGAGATTTTGAGTGTGATCACTTCTCCCGATGGGAATGGGTGGTTGGTTGATTCTCTGATATTGATGTTATTTTAGGCGATGATCACCACTCGCCCTCCTTTAGAGGTTGTTCTATCTTTCCTGAAGGTAATATACCCGTCTGGGATAGACATAGGACAGGGCCTGCTGCAGGATGCAGCCAGGTCTCCGTTCTCGCAAGGATGACCACGTTATTTGTCTTGATGAGGTCTGCTACATCTAAAGCAGGGGTGCATAACTGATTTTGACAGAGGGCCGAAAGTACCTTACATGATGGCTATAGTGGGCCGAAAAGTAAATGATGGTGGGGCGGTAGGTGCGGTGGGGCGTGGCGTGGCAGGAGGCTTTTTCAACCCCCAATTTTTATTAAACACTATGCCCCATGGCTCCCACCCCTTAACCAAATACTATGCCCCATGACACCCACCCCTCAAGCAAACACTATGCCCCATGGCACCCACCCCTCAAGCAAACACTATGCCCCGTGGCCCCCACGCCTCAACCAAACACTATGCCCCATGACACCCACCCCTCATGCAAACACTATGCCCCATGGCCCCCACTCCCCAACCAAACACAATGCCCCAAGACGCCCACCCCTCATGCAAACACTATGCCTCAAGACACCCACCCCTCAAGTAAACACTATGCCCCAAGACACCCATCCCTCAAGCAAACACTATGCCCCAAGACACCCACCACTCAACCAAACACTATGCCCCATGACACCCACCCCTCATCAAACACTATGCCCGAAGACACCCACCCATCATGCAAACACTATGCCCCAAGACACCCACCTATCAAGCAAACACTATGCCCCAAGACACCCACACCTCAACCAAACACTATGCCCCATGACACCCACCCCTCACCCAAACACTATGCCCCAAGACACCCACCCCTCAAGCAAACACTATGCCCCAAGATACCCACCCCTCATGGAAACACTATGCCCCAAGACACCCACCCCTCAAGCAAACACTATGCCCCAAGACACCCGGCCCTCATGCAAACACTATGCCCCAAGACACCCACCCCTCAAGCAAACACTATGCCCCAAGACACCCACCCCTCAACCAAACACTATGCCCCATGACACCCACCCCTCATCAAACACTATGCCCCAAGACGCCCACCCCTCATGCAAACACTATGCCCCAAGACACCCACCCATCAAGCAAACACTATGCCCCAAGACACCCACCCCTCAACCAAACACTATGCCCCATGACACCCCCCCTCACCCAAACACTATGCCCCAAGACACCCATCCCTCAAGCAAACACTATGCCCCAAGATACCCACCCCTCATGGAAACACTATGCCCCAAGACACCCACACCTCAAGCAAACACTATGCCCCAAGACACCCACCCCTCATGCAAACACTATGCCCCAAGACACCCACCCCTCATGCAAACCCTATGCCCCAAGACACCCACCCCTCATGCAAACACTATGCCCCATGACACCCACCCCTCATGCAAACACTATGCCCCAAGACACCCACCCCTTATGCAAACACTATGCCCCAAGACACCCACCCCTCATGCAAACACTATGCCCCATGGCCCCATGCCTCAACCAAACACTATGCCCCATGACACCCACCCCTCATGCAAACACTATGCCCCAAGACACCCACCCCTCATGCAAACACTATGCCCCAAGACACCCACCCATCTTGCAAACACTATGCCCCAAGACACCCACCCCTCAAGCAAACACTATGCCCCAAGGCACCCAGCCCTCAACCAAACACTATGCCCCAATGCCCCCATGCCTCAACCAAACACTATGCCCCATGACACCCAGCCCTCATGCAAACACTATGCCCCAAGACCCCCACCCCTCAAGCAAACACTATGCCCCAAGACACCCACCACTCAACCAAACACTATGCCCCATGACACCCACCCCTCATCAAACACTATGCCCGAAGACACCCACCCATCATGCAAACACTATGCCCCAAGACACCCACCTATCAAGCAAACACTATGCCCCAAGACACCCACACCTCAACCAAACACTATGCCCCATGACACCCACCCCTCACCCAAACACTATGCCCCAAGACACCCACCCCTCAAGCAAACACTATGCCCCAAGATACCCACCCCTCATGGAAACACTATGCCCCAAGACACCCGGCCCTCATGCAAACACTATGCCCCAAGACACCCACCCCTCAAGCAAACACTATGCCCCAAGACACCCACCCCTCAACCAAACACTATGCCCCATGACACCCACCCCTCATCAAACACTATGCCCCAAGACGCCCACCCCTCATGCAAACACTATGCCCCAAGACACCCACCCATCAAGCAAACACTATGCCCCAAGACACCCACCCCTCAACCAACCACTATGCCCCATGACACCCCCCTCACCCAAACACTATGCCCCAAGACACCCATCCCTCAAGCAAACACTATGCCCCAAGATACCCACCCCTCATGGAAACCCTATGCCCCAAGACACCCACACCTCAAGCAAACACTATGCCCCAAGACACCCACCCCTTATGCAAACACTATGCCCCAAGACACCCACCCCTCAAGCAAACACTATGCCCCAAGACACCCACCCCTCAAGCAAACACTATGCCCCATGACACCCACCCCTCAACCAAACATTATGCCCCAAGACACCCACCCCTCATGCAAACACTATGCCCCAAGACACCCACCCCTCAAGCAAACACTATGCCCCAAGACACCCACCCCTCATGCAAACACTATGCCTCAAGACACCCACCCCTCATGCAAACCCTATGCCCCAAGACACCCACCCCTCATGCAAACACTATGCCCCATGACACCCACCCCTCATGCAAACACTATGCCCCAAGACACCCACCCCTTATGCAAACACTATGCCCCAAGACACCCACCCCTCATGCAAACACTATGCCCCATGGCCCCATGCCTCAACCAAACACTATGCCCCATGACACCCACCCCTCATGCAAACACTATGCCCCAAGACACCCACCCCTCATGCAAACACTATGCCCCAAGACACCCACCCATCTTGCAAACACTATGCCCCAAGACACCCACCCCTCAAGCAAACACTATGCCCCAAGACACCCAGCCCTCAACCAAACACTATGCCCCAATGCCCCCATGCCTCAACCAAACACTATGCCCCATGACACCCAGCCCTCACGCAAACACTATGCCCCAAGACCCCCACCCCTCATGCAAACACTATTCCCCAAGACACCCACCCCTCATGCAAACACTATGCCCCAAGACACCCACCCCTCATGCAAACACTATGCCCCAAGACACCCACCCATCTTGAAAACACTATGCCCCAAGACACCCACCCCTCAAGCAAACACTATGCCCCAAGACACCCACCCCTCAACCAAACACTATGCCCCATGACACCCACCCCTCATGCAAACACTATGCCCCAAGACACCTACCCCTCAAGCAAACACTATGCCCCAAGACACCCACCCCTCAACCAAACACTATGCCCCATGACATCCACCCCTCAACCAAACACTATGCCCCAAGACACCCACCCCTCAAGCAAACAGTATGCCCCATGCCAACAAGCATGCACCATGCATACATACTCATACAGACCCCAAACCCTCACCCCTGCATACAAACTAACAATTATACACCATGCACCCATACAACTCGAGCCCCCCAACTCAGCACACAAACCCACAAGCATACACCATGCACCCATACAGACCCGAACCCCCCGCCCCCAACTCAGCACACAAACTCATAAGCATACACCATGCACCCATACAGATCCAAACCCCCCACCCCAACTCAGCACACAACCTCACAAGTATACACCATGCACCCATACAGACCCGAACCCCCCACCCCAACTCAGCACACAAACCCACAAGCATACACCATGCACCCATACAGACCCAAACCCCCCAACCCCAACTCACCAAACAAACTCACAAGCATGCACACATACAGACCCGGACCCCCCACCCCCACATCTCAACATACACTGAACGTGCACACAACAACAACAAACATTCAGGCAGACCCGACCCCACCCCCCCCAGCATCTCAACATACACTGCACTTGCACACAAGCACATTCAAGGAGCCCTGACACACACCCCACCCCCGCATCTCAACATACACTGAACTTGCACACAAACACATTCAGGCAGACCCGACACACCCCCCCCTCTGCATCTCAACACACACTGCACTTGCACACAAACACATTCAAGCAGACCCGACACACACCCCCCCTCCGCATCTCAACACACACTGCACTTGCACACAAACACATTCAGGCAGACCCGACACACCCACCCCCTCCGCATCTCAACACAGACTGCATTTGCACACAAACACATTCAGGCAGACCCGACACACACACCCCCTCAACATCTCAACACACACTGTACTTGCACACAAACACATTCAGGCAGACCAGACACACACCCCCCCTCCGCATCTCAACACACAATCCACTTGCACACAGACACATTTAGGCAGACCCGGCACACACCCCACCCCCGCATCTCAACATACCCTGAACTTGCACACAAACACATCCCGGCAGACCCGACACACACCCCATCCCCGCATCTCAACATACACTGAACTTGCACACAAACACATTCAGGCAGACCCGACACACACCCCCCTCCGCATCTCAACACACACTTCAATTGCACACAAACACATTCAAGCAGACCCGACACACACCCCACCCCCGCATCTCAACATACACTGAACTTGCACACAAACACATTCAGGCAGACCCGACACACCCCCCCTCTGCATCTCAACACACACTGCACTTGCACACAAACACATTCAAGCAGACCCGACACACCCCCCCCCCTCCGCATCTCAACACACACTGCACTTGCACACAAACACATTCAGGCAGACCCGACACACCCACCCCCTCCGCATCTCAACACAGACTGCATTTGCACACAAACACATTCAGGCAGACCCGACACACACACCCCCTCAACATCTCAACACACACTGTACTTGCACACAAACACATTCAGGCAGACCAGACACACACCCCCCCTCCGCATCTCAACACACAATCCACTTGCACACAGACACATTTAGGCAGACCCGGCACACACCCCACCCCCGCATCTCAACATACCCTGAACTTGCACACAAACACATCCCGGCAGACCCGACACACACCCCATCCCCGCATCTCAACATACACTGAACTTGCACACAAACACATTCAGGCAGACCCGACACACACCCCCCTCCGCATCTCAACACACACTTCAATTGCACACAAACACATTCAAGCAGACCCGACACACACCCCACCCCCGCATCTCAACATACACTGCAGACATACAAATACAAACACACCCATACACACCCGACACACCTGACACATCGCCAACCTCCGCATCTCAACATACATAGAAAAACAAAAAAAACAGTCAGGACGGACCAGAGACAGACACACACAAACATACAGCCCCCCCACCATGCACTTACCCAGACGTGCTAGAACGCTGGCGAGGCTTCTGGCACTACGGCTGGCAAGGGCGTGACAAGGCTGAAATGCCTTCCGGCATCAAGCCTTACTGACCACCCCAGCCGTAGTGCTGGCACTCCATTGGTGCAGCACACATGCACTACGTGGCTCGTAGGAGCTGCGTGGTTTGTGTGCACTGAACCAATGAGGGCCAGTGTTTTGTCCAGCCCGGAAGACAACAAAGACTTTCCTAATGGAGGGCAGCCGATGCTGCTTGCGGGCCGCCCTCCATTAGGAAAGTCTTTGTTGCTGGCGGCCCGGACAAAACAGCATGGCGGGCTGCAACTGGCCCGCGGGCCGTATGTTGTGCACCCATGGTCTAAAGCATGTGCTGCGAGGGATCTGGCATTAATGAGGGCTCCTTTAATATAAGTGGTGTTGTCTGTATTGGCAGTGTCCTCTGAGTTTTCAATGGATTGGTTTTGTTAGGCTTCTCTTTTTTGTGTGGGGGAAATCCCTGAGGGGTTGTAGCATTCTGCGGCGAGCTGATGTATGTTGATGAGCGGTGTGGGTGTAGGTCTGTGTTCTGTAGGGATGAAATCCCACTCTAGATGCAAATGACAGGGTGGCGGTCGTGGAGGATAGGTGTGTGCGAGAGGCTAGGCGTTTGTTTCTGTATTCAACAGGGCAAGGGGTCAAGTTGGGTGGGATGCATTGTGGTGATTTGTTCTGCAGTTTCTGGCAGTTAGCAGTATTCACATGCAAGGTCTTGATTTGTGTGAAGGGGTGCCCCTTAGGCAGGTAGTAAGTGGGTGGAACCTTATCTAAATTGGGGAGAATGCGTGCCATTTGCAGTCAGAGTGTGCTCGAGGAGGGATTGGTCCAATCTACTGCATGGGTCTCAGCCTCGCAAAATTGCAGTAGGGAGGTCCTCAGAGGAAGGTCAGGGTTGGACATATTAGTTAGGCAGTATTTGCGCTGCTCAGGGTTGTTGAGTGAGGGTGCTATGCTGCAGTAACAAGCGTAGAAGTGGGTTGCTGCTGGTTGAGAGTGTAGGTCCTAGGTGTGGGCGCACTGGACAGACACATCATAATATGATTGCACAGGGTGTGTACTATGTTATAATAGCGCATACATACGTGAGACACACATGATGCAAGGTATGCATAAAAGTCCTCGGTGTATGGAACAATAAGAGACACTAGTTTCACTTAAACATTAGTTCACAAAAATCACTGTTGGGTACACAGGTGAGAGCACGAGTGGATTAGCACTGCATTAGTGTTATGATATCGCATACAAATGTTGCACACACATGGTACAAGGTATGCATAAGAGTACTCAGTGTATGGTACAATAAGAGACACTAGTTTCACTTAAACATTAGTTCACAAAAATCACTGTTAGGGACACAGGTGAAAGCACGAGTGGATTAGCACAATGTGGAGGACAACAGAGATGTGAGGCATCATGGAGGACACAATGGATTTACAAATCACAGTGGTGGCACAGTGTAACAGCACATCAAATTAGAATACAGTCCAGAACATATAATAATCTATTGTTAGCACATGTTAGTGTAAGACGCGCATAGATAGTGGTAAGACTGCAGCCCTCATAGAGCCCAGTGCAAGACGTAGATGAGAGCACTCATTTAGTTTATTTCCAAATGGGACCCCAGTAAAAATCAGAAGTAGCATAGTGGAAGTGCATAATATTGGGTACTAGACTATGCACCGGAGGGTTCGGAAGGCTTATATTGTTTATGGAGGTAAAGTTCGGCAAGGCTGTCGGTGGGCAGACCAAAATCCATGGTAATCTTTAATAGAGTGAGATGAAGGTGGTTACGGGCAATCACTCGGGTGATTACGGACACCTTTGGAGTAGTACACTCAGTAGAGGGGATATGTTGTCATACGTGTGACATGCCGTGAGGGATGAGCACTGCTAGGCGGTGGTGAAGACAAGGTATCATTAGGGCAGGGCCACTTACTTGATGCTGCGGTCACATTTGAGTGTACGAAAGGAGTTTATTGGCATTAGAGGCGGTGGCGTGGAGGGAGACGCGCCTCCACCCTCTGACAGGCTCAGACAGGGGCCTTGATCGTGAGCCTTTGGTGGAGGCCGGCGTTCGCCTGCTGGCTCCCTGATTGGCCCGTTTAAGGGGATATGCAGCCAATCACAGCCACATCAGGCTGTATTCCGGAAGCACTCCGCTGCTTGTGGTGCTCCGGCCATTTTGGAGAGGGTGTTTTCAGCTATTGCAGATAATGGCCAGCATAGTAGCAATCAGCTGTGCCGAGTCGAGTGAACGAAGGAATTTCACCATATTGAATTGTAGAATGCCTTCTGTAATCGGAATACAAGAAAGCTCTCGTTCTGCTTTATTTCGACATTCAGCCCTGAATGGGCTTACCTTCAGGAGAAATATCCTTCAATATTCTGAAACCAACCTACTGACAAACAATGATACAAGGAAGAGGACAACCAGAATGAAGATTGTTTAACAGAAGCAAAACGAGCAGTCTTCCAATTGGCTCTGAGCATCTACCTTTCTCAGTGTGGGAGTTCAAAGATGGAACTGCTAAGCAGCACAGCGAGATGCGACCGGCTAACCTACCATGGGTAAACCAAGCTATCAGGAGGATAGATGAGCATAAAGCCACAAGAGAATCGTGGAGGAAAAGGAGGAAGCGAGCAAAGCTGAAGAGCGGAGAACAGGCAAGGTGGCGTCTGTTTTGGCGGCGCACTCCCACATGCACCAGAGATGCCGGTGGGTGACACGAAGCAGAGATTAAGCTTGTGCCGGCAAGGGAAGCCGGGGTGACATGCCGAACACCATCCGCCACAGAGATGCACCGTTGAAAACAAAGAGAGAGACCAGACATGAAGCAGGACCCGAACAGGGATTGGAGAAGCTACGGAAGCCGTTCAAGCACCGGTGAACCCATAGTACACGGCTGGAGCACCGGGTGGGTGTGGGAGAAGGCACTCCTAAGCACAAGTGGGAGGTGAATCCCTGCCGCTAACTACGTGGCTAATCTTCATAGTCCCAGTACTTGGAGAAGAAGGAAAATACAAGTACCCCAAATGGGAAGGGCAACTTGGGGAAGCTAAATAACCCCTTGGTCCCGTAGCTGTTGACTGTTGTAGAGAAGCCCCTCAACGCTCACACCAGAAAAAATACAACCCATTTGGGAAAAGGCCCAGCACACCTCTTGCAAGGAGAACACATTTTATTTCCATAAAAAGACAAAGACAAAGGACTCTGCTGCCATGGGGCGCTCTGACAAAATCAACATGGCGATAGTTTACAAAGGTGAAAAGTGTCACAGCTGATGTACATCACATAGGTTACAGATCTACGTATCTGGTTGGTGGGACCATATGCATAGGCGTCATGCTCCATATGGGATGCTAGTTCATTGGTCCCAGCCTCTACTGTCCATCTTCTTCCACGTGGGATTCTTCCTTGCACATCATCGGGCTTGCAGTCCCTAATTGCCAATTAAAACCACAAATCATAGCATGCCCTATTTGTGGCCTAATGTGCACCTGTTACTGCAGACATAGGCGCAGAGGATACTTTCGAGGTCACAGTATCTTACCAACCCCAGCTCATACCCAGACACATTGCACGTTCCAATTCTTCCCACCCCAGGTTTAAATGTGTTACTTTCCCTCCCTGGTACCTCGCAGCACAAATCACATGTGCCCAGGATATTGTGCTGTGATCTCTCTGAGAAATGGGTGATCTAACAGTTTTATGATCAGTGGTCTTGGACTGGCTGGTACTCTGGAATGCTGGGGTCTTGGGAGAGGGACATCTGGACACTATATCTTAGGTTTTGGGTTTTGTGCCAGCCTTCTCGTGGGATAACTGTGCACAGGGAGCTCTCGGCCCCCTAATGGCCTTGCAGGGTGCATTCTTTCTGGGTTACACATGCTACAGTATGAGAAAATGGGCCTCATAACTATACCGGTCCAGTAACAACAGTGCGTGTAAGGCTACCGGCACTGTTGTTACCAGCCAGCACAGTACGACTCTGGAACGGCACAGCCCGCAGAGTTTCACGAAAGCACCGGCTCTGTTGTTAACGGTACCAGTGCTTCCGTGGTCTCCATTCCCATTGAGTCCTTCCCGGAATGCCAGGGTTGTAATCCCCAGGTGTTACCGGCAAACCAGGCACCAGTAAATATTGCAAGTCCGGCAGCAACCCACCAGTAGCACCAGCAGGTTTACCACCGGACTTATAATGAGGGGTTTATGAATCCCCACAGATTTGGCCTTTCCCACTGCTGCCCAGGCTGCAACCTGCTCCTGCATTCACACACGTATCTCTGTGTTCCGTGCCAGGGCCTACTGTCCTGGCTGCAGCACAGCGCCAGACCTCGATTTCAAGATGGCTGCTATTTTCTAAGATGCGTTTCAATTTCTGGTGCAATCTACACCCAGTGATATAATAACCTACCCATAATACAGTTTCTATTGGCACCCCCTGCTCCCTATAACCTCCCCGAACATGTGTGTGAAGAATTCAAATTTGCAGTAACGTTAAGGAACACATTAGGAAATAACAATGACATAGCCAGTTTAGTGAACCTACCCATTTACTCTCGGGTAGCAATTGTGTTAATAATAGTTGTGTTAGCTTTTATAACAGCTTTGTTGGCATTTTCATATATTGAAGAAACATTGGTAATATTGACATGTGATGAAAAAACATTAGTAGTATTCAACTTCCCCTGTCCCCCCTCTTTTATATGCACTCCCCATATGAAGCTACATCCTAAATATATCCCCAATCCGAATGTAGACAAAGCAAACAATCCAGTGACACAATGCATGACATAGGTATAGGTAAAGAAAACATGGGACCCTGAGAGTGTCTAGGCGAATGTGCATATTGCTCTTTTCCAAATAAATTGGTATGTGGCTGCATTATATCAGTAGAAGGAAAGAAGACGTGAGGCACAAAGAAAGAGGGAGAGATAGAGAGCAGCAAAAGTCAAGGTGAAGATAAAAACAGAAGTGCAAATCGTGCATAGCAATAATGTATAACCCTAAAAAGTTTGCAAAAAAACAAAGCAAAAAATAGGAAAAAACAGATATTGTAAAACAATGACGAGTTGCAACTTGTTATGTACAAGAGCTCATGAACATCAATATATGTGATTGAATCAGTCAGTGAAACAGTTTTTGCACATTTAACATTTATTCAACCTCTGCAGGGTGCAGCATGGGGGGCCTCTCGGATGTCTGAAAGATCCAATACCGCAGCTCCCTAACCTTAACCGTTAGTGGAGTGGCGTAGAAAGCGATGAAGGGACTGTTGTATCTAGGTTCACTCCATCTGCAGATGAATTTCTTCACGTAAATCTTGTCACCTGGTAAGAGGTGGAGTGGTGGTGATGTCACTAAGGTAGATGCAGCGCTGGTTGGATCTTCAGACCATGGTGGTGATATCTGTTGGGAAATACATGTTAATGATTTTGTTAAGGCAGCAAGGTAATCTGGGAACTCATCCCCTAGGATGGACGCAGTCCTGTGAGCATCTGCAACTCTTCTGACAGAAGCTAGGGGTGTGTGCATTTGCCACCCTGTTACCACCCCATGCAGCGATAAATGATCATCCTTACAGGGCTGCGTGCACATCCTGAACAAGGCCAGGGGCAAACAGTGCACCCAGTTCTTCTTTAACATGGTGCACAGTTTTGACAACTTGTTCTTTAAAGGCCGTTTATCTGTTTTACAACTCCATTGGCATGGGGGTGATAAATTGTGCACATTCATGCTTAATGGCCAATAATGCTTTTATTTCCTTGAACAGCTCATTGAAGAAGTGGGTGCCATTGTCAGATCTTAGTACATTGCACACTCCCCAGCGAGGAAACACCTCTCTCACTAAAGACCTGGCCACACATCTAGCATGTGGATGTGCACAAGGACCTGCCCCGACCCATTGAGAGAAGGGATACACAATTACAATCAGATAGCAGCACCCATTACATCTTTCACCCATGTCCGTGTAGTCGATGGGCAACTCGCGGAATGGTCCAGTTGGGTGGGGCAGGGTATTGTGAATAGTTCTCAGGGTGTGGCTAGTACTGTAAGATTGGCAGGCGGTACAGTTAATCACCATTTTAGTCAGCATCTCCTGCAGATTGGGTACAAACCAGTCCTCATGTAAATCTGCGGCAATATGATGTTTCGACACATCAGATGGGTGATGCAGCTGGTCAAAAGCGACAAGCAGCAGCTCATGCATCATTACTGCTTTGCCTGTCATTTCCTGCTGCCACAATAAGTCTGTTGGGGACTGCTTACATCCTCTTTTTTGCCACAGGTCCTTCTCCTCCTGTGGTGCATGGCCCTGTAATTCAATAATCTGTGCAATTGGCAACGAGTTGTAGGATTCAGGCAATTGCACTCATCCCTGTGCTATCACAGAATATTCTGAAACAGCAGGCACAGTGAAATACGCTGCTTGTTTGGCCGCCATGTCCGCGGTGGCATTACCGAATGAGACCTCATCAGTGTCATTTGTGTGGGCACTGCATTTCACCACCGCCATCATATAGGGGTGGGAAAGTGCTTCTATTAGTTGATCCATTAATGCTATATGTTGTACCAGAGACCCGTCAGCCCTGCTAAACCCTCTCCACTTTCTCCATGCCAGCCCTGAATGCACTGTTGTGGTGATATAGGTTGAGTCATAGAAAATAGTCACGCGGCATGCATGAGACTCTAGAAGCGCTTCAATAAGCGCTATGAGTTCTGCAGCTTGGGCCGAATAGTGCATGGGCAGCCTTTTTTGTACAATCACTTCATACTCTCTGTCTACCAGGCGGATAACTCCCACCCCAGCATGTCTCAAGCCAGTTCCTTGGTCAATAGTTGCTGACCGTTCAATGAAGAGGACAACCCCCCTCGAGCAGACTGTCTTTTGCTTCATGTATGTCCTCCTCCTCTCCCTCAAATGTCACACAGTCATGCATTGCAAGGTCTTCATCAGTACACAGTTCTGTGAGGAAAGTGGCAGTTGAGGAAACACCTCTCTCACTAAAAACTTGGCCACACATTTAGCATCTGGATGTGCACAAGGACCTGCCCCCACCGATCGAGAGAAGGGAAACACAATTACAATCAGATAGCAGCACCCATTACATCTTTCACCCATGTCCGCGTAGTCGATGTGCAACTCACGGAATGGTCCAGTTGGGCGGGGCAGGGTATCTCGAACAGTTCTCAGGGTGTGGCCAGTACTGTAAGATTGGCAGGTGGTACAGTTAATCACCATTTTAGTCAGCATCTCCTGCAGATTGGGTACAAACCAGTCCTCCTGTAAATCTGCAGCAATATGATGTTGCGACACATCAGATGGATGATGCAGCTGGTCGAAAGCGACAAGCAGCAGCTCATGTAGCATTACAGGCAATTGCGCTTGTTCCTGTGCTATCACTGGATATTCTGAAACAGCAGGCACAGGGTGATACGCTGTGGACTCTGTGTCCGTGGCAGCATTACCAAGTGAGACCTCATCAGTGTCATTTGTGTGGGCAGCTTCTATTCGTTGATCCAATAATGCTGCATGTTGTACCAGAGACCTGTCAGCTCTGCTAAACCCTTGTTAGGGAGAGTTCTCAGAGTGCCTATTCCCTTCTACCTTAGAAACCCCCAGCACTTTGCTGGACTTTAGGACTTTTAATGTCTAACCTGGAGAGAGTGAGACCTTTTTCCCACTCTCTCATGTATTTCTCTGTGATTTGGACTCTGTGTTTCTTTTGACTTTGGAGTCTGACAAACTCCATAGGCATCATCTTTACATTGTGACACACAGCACCTTCAGTGCAGTGGCACAGGGAAGTCTCTCAGATTTCCCAAAGGTTTAGATAACTTCTCTTGGTGAAACTACTGTTTCCAATAGCAGTGAAGTGAAATCGACTTCACTTACATTTTGTAACTTTCTAGACCCAGCACACACTATCATACAATAGGGTGCTGGAGGGGTTACTTAGCATCCCCTTTGCCTAATTTCTCATGTAACATTTTTTTGTTACCCTTTCTACAATTAATGGCTGGTGGCAGTGGTTTACTTTTTCCTATCATTGTGTGTTTTTACCGCAGGCTGCGTTCCCAGCTGCAGTAAGGAACCCATGGGTGCCCATTTTATCAAAATGTCCCGGTCTTCGTTTTTCGGCATTTCTTGTTGGAAAGGTCCTTCTTGAGATTTACTCTGTGCGCCAAACCAGGTTTGATCCCTTTGTTCATTTTGTCTTTGGCGGGATTCATTGGTGAAGCCCGCCTCTTGCTCCAGCATGTCTGGCAGGGGCAGGAATTGAGGGAGGTGCCCAAAACTCCCTGTGCTTAATCCCCTTGGTTAGAAGAATGGACCCAAAGGTCATTGGCTGGCTGACGGTCCTTAAAGGGCAGCCACCCTGCTGTGTGATTGACAGCAAGACTGGAATGAATGGGAGAAACCTGCATAAAAGGCGAGGCTTTTTGCTTGGAAGGCAGAGTCAACCACTGGACGAAGGAATCCAAAGAAGAACTTGGAAGAGACACCTGCTGCAACTCCTGGACCATTGGTTTGCCCGGTGAAGCCCTGCTGCTGTGCTGATGCTCTGAATTTGCCTCGACTAGAGAAGCCCTGCGAAGGACGACTTCTCCCCTTAGGTTGGTGGGACCAATCAATCCCAAAGTGAACTCGTCTGGACATTCTCTCGGAGCTGGCTGTACTTCCATTGCTGCTGCTGGAACCGAAGTGCCAGGGAGAGGAACGCCAGATTGAGTGCATGTCTTTTAAGTCGGACCCAAACTCCAGGAAGATCCTCCGGACTGCCAGGAAGCAGGACTGACCAAGCCTGAGCCACCTCAACAGAGTGCTGGACCCCAGAAGTGAGGAGAGTCTAGAGTGGTATCCGAGAGACCGCAGTGGTGCTATTTGCTGAGACACGAGGAGCTGAAACCGCAAAGTGCCTCTGAATTGAAATGTGCCCAAACTAAGGGGACTTACCTCTTTTTGTGTAGCCTTACTTGTTCGCAGTTGAGACTTGTCTTGGTTGCTTTTGCAGAGTTGCTTGCAGCTTTGCCCCTCACAAGCCTCCTAGCTTGTGGCCCTACATTGATTCTACTTTTTCTACAAAGACTTCTAAAACATTGTGCAACACTTTTACTTACCTGCAAGAAGTGCTTCAGTTCACCTAGACTTTTGTTCAATTAACATTGACAGGCCTGGCTCCCTGAAAGACTCTTCTTCCCTCTGACTTTGTGCTTTACCTCTCCTCCAGAAAAGGGTTAATATACTTTGCATTGGGGGTTCAAAAGTACTTACGTGCTTCAGAATATTTGTTTGACCTTTGTTTTATTCCAAACCCTTTTCTTTGACACCAATCTCAGTATTGCTCTAAATGTACCAGTAATTTATTAATGTCCACAGGGTCCTAGTTATTTGAGTCACCTCAGGGTGTAGGAAGAATCTGTGTGCCATCCCAAATGGTTACTTGCTGATTTAGAGAAACTAAGAGTGTGTATTTTGAAGTGTACTTTTGTGTTTTATATATATATTTATATATATATATATATATATATATATTCAGTAAAAAAACTTTGTTAAAGGGACGTTATGGTTAAGTTGCGCTACTAAAAACCTATGAAATTCAGTGAAAAAAACGTTGTTAAAGGGACGTTATGGGTCCAAGTAAAACCGAAAAACCCCTGAAATTCGCCAGTTATGGTAAGCTAAGCAACCATAACTCGCGCCACCACTGTGCACTGCTAAAACTAACACCCAGGACATCAAAGGGCTGGGAAATCTGGAACAAAACGTGGCAGCTGGTGGGGATCCTGATGCTGTGCTCCCCGCAGGTGCCACTGGTAGCGGTATGCGGGGAGGTAAGGAGGTGTTGCAATTGAGACGGGATTGGGAGGAGGAGGTAGGAGAACCCCTACTAGATGGACAATGGGACAGAGTTCAGAGGTACCACAAGAAGGTGTCTCGCAACGCAAGGTTTCAGCAGATACAGCTCTATGTCACCCATAGGGCATATATGACCCACGGTAGGATTGCCCAGTTTGGGAACCCAGCGGCGCAAAAGTGTCCACAATGTGGAGAGGCGGAAGCAGGGCTAGTACACATGTTCTGGGCTTGCCCAGAGGTGGGCAGATTCTGGACTGAGATCAAGTTGCGCCTGGCAGAGAAAGGGATCACATTGGAGGTGGAATCAGCATGGGCATGTTTGCTGGGGGTGTTCGCCAGACCGCGTAACCTGAAGCATGTTAGCAAAATGAAGGACCTGGCCTACATTCTGGCCAAACGTAGAATTGCAATGTGCTCTAAGGCCGCCCAGCGCCCCAGAATAGAGGCGTGGTGGACGGTCCTCCTAAAATGGGCAGATGCTGAAACGACGGTCTGGTATGAAGCAATCAACAGGGGTGGGGAGGAAAAAGTGGGACCCTTGATTGAATGGAGGCAGCTTGTGTCCACACTAGCAGGCACCCGCAAGACGGACCCCGATGGGCACTCCGCACAGGAGATGTGAGAGCACAATGAGATATTTTGGCGGGGGGCATGGAAATAGGGGTTCGGGGTAATGGGGAGTGAGGGGGAGGACCGTAATGTTTGCTGTATGACTATATCGCAGCAGACTTGAATGTAAATGTCCTCTAAGTTGTAATGTTCTGTGTGTTGGTTATAAAAAAGAAATAATATTTGAAAATAAAAAAATAAAAACACCCAGGACATCAAAGATGACATCACTGAATTTCATAGGTTTTTAGTAGCGCAACTTAACCATAGCGTCCGTTTAGCAAAGTTTTTTTTACTGAAATTCATAGGTTTTTAGTAGCGCAACTTAACCATAATGTTCCTGTAGCAAAGTTCTTTCACTGAATATAGATATATAAATAATGTAAATTCGATAAATGTTTACTAGGGTGCCCTTAGTTTATATACATAAAACATAGAACATACTGAACCCCCTACTTGCGCTGGTGGGTCTGATATCTGCGGACCATGCGCATGTTCGCGGACTGACTCGGACAACATCAACACTATCCAAAAACTCAGGGGGTATCTTATATTGTTATATCATCAAAAAAAAAACACTAAACATGTTGAAAAAGCAGCACATAAATAAATTACATTCAATAATAAATAAGAAGTGAAACTGTGTATGTAAGACACTAACAGTCCAATTACATAACATATGCAACATAGTGGAATATACCAAAGCACAATAAATATACCTCCAACAGAATTACCTCACAGAAACTGCACAGCAAAAATCAGCAGAACACCTACGCAGCAGTAACAGTAAAACTTAGCAAGAAACTAGTGAGTACACTACATTTATTGTATATATTTATAAACTTTCTGTATTAGGTACACTAAAACTGATATATTTTTTTTTACACAGAAATGTCCAGTACTTTGGAATGGCTAGAATAAAATTTGCCTCGGGATGAAATGAGTGAAGACAGTGATCCTAATGGTAGACACTACACCTCTCTATATAAGCCAATTAATAACCGTTACTTTATGTGTACTTAACACATTTTCTTTTTTTTAACAGACCATACAAACATTAAAAATAATATACCAAGAGAAACGTTAGAAAATCTTCTGCAGCGAATGGAGCTAAACATGGAACTGTTAATGAAAAATGTAATTCTTTTAAAACACTTTGTGGAGGACCATATAAAAGAAAAAAAATAAATAGCACTGTCCCACATGTACGTGCTCCCCCTCTCCATGTCCCAGCCAACTATCCCCAAAACCTCCTCAGCAAGAAAAACGTTACGATGAGACTTCACTCCCTTCCTCCCCTACCATCCATGATGTCCAAACCCCTAATTCCCCTGTATTCCATTTCTGGTTCCCCCTCTCCTTCATAATTGTTATACTTTTATATAATAATAAAATATTAAGTGTGTTGTTAGTATATTCCTCTGTGTCTTATTTTTTTTAAAAAGGCAGTTAGGGTGTCCGTGGACAGTGCGGCTGTCCGGGATGTCCTCAATTAACCAAAATGGGGGTGTCCTATGGACACTATACCGGTTTACATTGTTGGCAATCAAAATGGAGGTGTCCTTAGGACACAAAAGATGTCCGCCTGTCCTCAATTAACCAAAATGGGGGAGTCCTAAGGACACTATACCTGTTTGCACTGTCCTCAATCAAGATGGAAGTGTCCTTAGGACACATAAGATGTCCGTCTGTCCGTAATTAACCAAAATGGGGGTGTCCTAAGGACACTATACCTGTTCAAATTGGCCGTAGTCAAAATGGGGGTGTCCGCAGAACACTAAAGACGTCTGCATGTTTGTAGTTATGCAAAATAAAGTGTCCTAAGAACATTCCCCATTCGCATTGTCCTTAACCAGAATGAATATGTCCGTAGAACACATAGCCTGTCCGCCTGTCCACAAAGTTGTGATCCACATTTATTTTGTTCAGGGATCTGAACACTGTCTGTAGAACACCTGCGTGCATGCGTAGCACACCATTGCCCCTACGAACATCATGCCTGTGCGCAACTGTCTGCCGCACGTGTGTCACACTTTTAATTAGTTCGGGGACTGGAACACTGTCCGTAGACCAGCCGCACGCATGTGTAGACCCAACCCAGCGCATTTGGTGTCCTACGGACAGTGGTCCCATTCGCCAACGTGTCCTCGACGTCATCATGTGACCTCACCCACACTAAGCATAACCAACACTGTCCAGGCCCCCGGACACCTAAAAAGTGTTTTTTTCAGCAATCCAAGGTATTTTCCTGGGAAAGTTCACCCTTGCACATGTCCCACACTATGTCCCTGGCGATCTGCCTACTTTTGGGATTTTTTTTGCCCTTTCTTAGTGTTTGAAGTGTCCTGGGACAGCGCGGGTGTCCACGAAGCGCGCCCCAGCACCCCTTTAAAAGGCCTCACCACAGAGCTGCTCCTTAATCTGTTTTTGGGCTTCCAGGACAGAGACTGCTCCTTGTTGCATTGGATTGCTCTTGCTCTTTGAAACAGCTGTCCTGATGGCATCCATGGCTGCTGCTGGTGCTACTGCTGTCTCAGCAACACCCCCAACCCCTCCACCACCCACACCACCACGAGGGCCTGCAGAGGGGAACAGGCGTCAGGATACAGAGGAGAGTGATGAAGAGGATGAAGAGGATGAGGTAGTGGAAGTGCCTACTACTAGTTCTCACCGTGAATCTTGGGTGTGGAGGTTATTTACCACTGTTGGAGTACCAAAAGCACGTGCACACAAGGTGACCTGCAATCAGTGCAAGATGGTGCTGAGTCATAGGAAACCGGGTTTGTACAGCTATGGTACTAACTCAATGAAGCGACACCTAAAATCGTTCCACGGTTGCGCTATTCGTAAGGTTGTACCTTGCGATTAACATCGTAGGTTGAGTTCCTCTGCAGCATCCTCCGTTTCCGCTCCTGCCACCACAAGAGACACTCCTGTGCGGCAGCGCATCCCTCCAGCTGCCTCGCAGGCCATACATGATGCTGTTTATCTTTACCTTTTGAGGGTCACAGTATTGTGCATGTACTGCGACGCAGTACTCTGCAGGGTGGAGAACCTTTGAAGTGCTTTCGAGACTGTGGTCAAGGAGCATCAGAAGAACTGCTACCTACCTGAATAAAGCCCACCCTACATTTTCCTCTCTCCACCTGCCCTTTCTTATCCCTGTGGTTGGTGCCCCTTCCTTACCCTCCTTTCCTTGTGTGTCGTGTTTACAAAACCCAAAAATATATTTAAAAAAATAAATAAAAAAGGCTCTTTTCAGAGCCGCCTTTCACAGATCAAAAAGAGAAGTGTCAATGAAATGTGCAGGGCCCTGTGTATTTTTAGAAGTCTGCGGACTGTCCGTAGACATCTAAAATCTGTGCATTGCTGCCCTGTAACAACCATTGCACTTTTCTCTGGGAGGAAGTGGTGGCTCTGAAAAGAGCCTTTTTGTGGTGTTTTTTGTGTTTCGAAAACTTCAAATGGTCAACACTGTGGGATGTTTTTACCCATGCATCCGAGCCCTACCTCAAAAACTGTGCAGTACTGGCATTGAAAACATCATGATGGCCAGAGCTCCCCAGAAAATGCACAGGAAAATCCCATTTTGCCTATTTTGTGAGCACAGAGAGGCAATGCTGATTGCCAAAAGCAAACCCATAACTGTTGGGAATTCATTTTTCTTGAATGTCAAATATGGCAAAATCATGGGCACAGAATTACTTTACTGCAGAAACACACCAATGCCATGTCCTGAACATGGACAATATACTCCATGTAATATCACTTGCTGAAATGAATCAATCTAAAAAAAATCCCAAGGATGGATGCAGTAACCACAAAATCCTGAGGGTGGCGCTAGCGGTCTAAACTCTGACAGGAGAGCTGTCTTGCAAAACTGTCTAGTGCAAAGAAAGGGGTCTTATTTAATTATAAGTTCAAAGGGGTTGCCTGTCCTGAGAACTCTTGACACTTCAGAACTCAACACAAGAAGCCAGGAAATCACAGGGTTCTGTTAATTAAATGCAAAGTGGCTCCCTGGCCTCCTGATCTCAGCTTCCCAGAGACCACACAATGGCCCCTTTCCTCTGAAAGGAATATGTTGATTTTGACTGTTTACTGTCAACAAAGGCCTGCCTGCCCAGAGGACACATGTGACTGACCCACCCAAGTCTTGGAGGCGGACTCCAACACTCTAAGAACTGAATTGAAAGCAAAATATATATTTTACAGAAACACTGATAACTCTTTGTAATCAAATGACAGGAATGTATAACTTTGAGAGCCTTCATTTAAAAAATGTACCTTCGATTCAAGGCCAAACTCCAATTTGTGTGATGTTCTGGGGCAAAACCCTGCTATTTATGTATACTACAGACTCTGTGTGTAAGCTAGGGACATGTTAATTTACTGGAGTATGTATGGACAGGCCGTGTACATGTGTACAAATCTGGAGAAAAATCTGATGTCGCAAAACCACTAAAAAGGTGCAAATATTACCATTTCTGAATGCAAGCCCCCAGGAAGAGCAGATTTGGACAGGGTATACCTCCTGTGAAATGTGATGGGTGCATGTAATTTTAAACAAATGTGTACCTGTGCAAATATGTTTTTTTAATCAAATATAGATTGTGTGCAATTTGACAGGGGAGTGTCCTCTCTGCAAGCCATAAAATGACATCGCTCTGACTCACAGTTCCTTCCCCAATCATGGGAGAGGGGAGAATTGGGCCAATGACAAGTGGAGAGGGGTAGGGTCTAGTGACGCTGCACACACACCCATTTTAAAAACAGATAAAAGCAGACAGACAGGACAGATAGGGACATTCATTTCCATCTGCTGCGGGACGCTCTGCCGGAAAAATCCATACTCTACCTCCATCAACCTCCAGAAAGCCAACATAGAGACTTCAATCTATCCACCTTCAGAGACCAAGACTTTACTTCAGACTTTGTAGCAGAGAGGTCAACTACAAGCTAAATCCCTCTTTAGCAGGCCTTAAATCATTGCCACTATCACAGCCAGGCGAGCTGTTTGAATTCTTTGCAAGAACTCTTGCCATTTGCCAGAAAGCAGTGTTGTATCCAGAGAGAGACCAGCTGAACCGGAGACCGCTGTATCCGGACCCACAGACCTGATCAGAACCAGAGACCCAGACCGCTGTTGGCAGAACCAGAGAGCTGACCCAGATCACTGTGAAGTGCCGAGACCGAGACCGGAGTCCAGTCCAAAACCTGACCAGATCCGTGGCGAGGCATATTTCTAAATATATTGTGAGTACTTAGCAAAACTGTGCAGAACCAATCTCTTAGTTAAAATAATATAATTCAATCTATTTTAATCTAAGTAGAACTGTCATTTGCAAAGCTGTCACCTGTCATTTTTTAGTTGAAAACTGTCACTTGTCACTTTGAACTTTAAAATTGTAAATCCAAAAAACAACCTTCACAAAATCGCTCATATCTCCGCGACCGTTTGTCTTAGAGACTTGCAGTAACTTTCCTCTGGAAGCTGAGATCCTAGGCTGACCTAGGACCCCAAAACGATATTGCTAGCCCTTGTAGTTTCTCTGTAATCGCGCCCGGCGCATTCGCGAATTTGGCCGCGATTTGCAAGTTTCTCCACGTGTAAAAATCTGCTGCTGCTTGCCTTCCGTTAAAGAAAAAATTTGTTTAACCTGCCAATCATTCCTGAATCATTGCAAGAGTGAGCCTGGACTAATATTAACTAGATACCACTCACCCTGAACCTCTAGAGGGAAGTAAAAGCATTTTAGCATATTTTTCACTTCATTGCCAGCACTTATAAAAGCATTTTGGGCCTGTGTTTCAAACTCCTGTAGTCTAAGCTTGCTGGGGTGAACTGAATCACATTTGATTGCATTTCTGAGAACTGTGTGCCTTCCTTCCATTTCCTTGCATTGCATAAAAGGGGGGGGTGAATTGTCCAAGAAAGTGATTACATTGTCTTTTGCTGAAATCCTATCAAGTTATTTTCTGTACTGCATTTCATTCCACATTGCATCCATTTGAAACCATAAAAGTATTGTTGCTATCTTATCTATTTCATGTCAACTCCTTAGTGATTATAAAGAAGTGTGCTATTGCCAGATTCTCCGTTGTTAATCTTTATCATATCAGATTAAGTGTGATATTCAATTATTAATTTATTATAAAGTGTGTTATATATATATTGTTTAAATTATCAAATAAACCTTTTAAACTTGCAAAACAGAACCACTTCTTGGCTCAGTGGGGTCAGGGGGATTCCAACAGAGGGGTGTTATACAGGGGTAGTCATCCAGAACGCATGAACTGGACATAAAGATATATCAATAAGGGTTTTCATTCAGTATTCTAGACTAGGCGTTGACTTAGCTGTAGTGCTGAATTGAATCCTCTTACAAATTGGGGGCTCGTCCGGGATTCCGGATTAGATCTATCACTTGTGCAGATTAATACAGTGTGCCAGCTGACCAGATACACATATCCGGTCGGATCACCACGCTGTGTTACGCTGTAAAGCACTCCTCAAAGGAACGCTCTAAGGAAACGGTCTGTTTTGCAAGAATAAAATACTAACTCTTGTAAGTCAGGAAGGAAATCAAATTTCCAGAATGACGACACTCGTGGACATGAAAATAGCCAGAGAGCACTTCTTACATAAGCTATTTGTGAGAGGTGAATGGACCGAACAGGGCCAGGATGCGTGGTTGCAGTCAATCACACAACAGGTCACTGAAACAGGGTCAGATATATATAGAGATCAGGGTCCCTTACATGTGGCCCTGAGTGAACTATACATGGCCTCTAAGGCCAGAGATGAACACGACAAGATTGTTAGGATAGCGGCATACCTGTACCTATATATGGGAGCCATGCAGGACAAATGTGCTGAAGGCCAAGATCTGGCGAGTAGGCAACTGCTGGCATTACAGAAGGTCCAATCTGACCTGGTCTCTTCTGAGCAGAGGCTGCAGGGGAGCCAGGAGTCAGAAAATGAGAGTAGACAGCACATCATTAAAATAAAAGAGGATATGGACATCCTGCAACAGGAAAAGGCAGAACAGGATACCAGATTTCTGGCCTTGCAGAAGGAATACCAAGAAGGTTTGGACTCCCTACTGCAAAACCAGAAAAAGCTGGAGCAACAACTGGACTTCAACAGGGTATGTGCTGAGCAGGTAGTCACCCTGCAAGGCCACCTAGATAGAGTGAAGGCAGAGAGCAACAAACTAATTCTGAAAGACCTGGATACCCAGGCAGAGTTTGATCAGGAGCGCCAGAAAGCTGGTGCCTTCCAAAGGCAAAGGGACGACCTGGCAGCACAGATGCAGGCTCTCAGTCAGGAAAGAGACACTTTAGGCCAGGAAGTCTGCCACTTAAAAAAGGAAATTGAAGAAAATCACCTGGCCCTCCAGGGGCTGGGTGATCTCCAAAAAGAAAACCAGAACTTGGTAGAGCACACCAGAAGGGTGGAAGAGGCTCTGGCAAGAAAGGAGCAGGCCAGTAGGGATGGGACTCAGGAGGTAAACCTCCTGCAGCAAAGACTGGCCCAGTTCTCCAGGACCAACCAGGAAGCACAGAGGGAAAATGAGGCCCTCTGTCAACACAATGATAGGCTCCAACAACAGGTAGCGATGCAGGAGAGACTGATAGAGTCTAGTAAGGCCTTAACTGAGGAACTGAAGGCACAAATGCAGGCTCTTGCATTGCAACAGGGAGCAGGGGCGGATAGAGATGAGGTTCGCTGGGAAAGGGAAACTCCGGAGCATAACCTCAGGAGCCCTAGTACCAGAGGCCCTCATACCTCTCAGTCCCTGGACTCTGCCACCCCCATGTTCCCTGGCGCACATGAGCACCGGGCCACAGGGATGGCAGACTACTATCCAGACAAAAGTATGGGGCTCATAGGCCATTACCACCCAGGTATGGAGGGGCGGGCATCCGGGTATGGGCACCCAAGCACAGTGCAATTTAGTGGGGAAACCCAGGAGAGTAGGCCCATTAAGGGCATTCTAAAAACCTCTGCCCAGTTAGGTCCGTGGGGGGGGGTACCCAGCAAATCCTGGCCGCAAGGAGGGATCTGAAGACTCCTCTGAGCACCACAGGAAACAGGAGACCAGGCCCCCACATTCTGCCAGCCATTCCCAGGCTCGCAGAATCCGGGAAAACCTGGAAGATCTGACGGGAACCTCTGGGAGCAGTGCCTCTGAGTCAGAAGATGAATGGACCAGGGTTACCCGGACCAAAAGGGCCAATAAGACAAAAAGGGCCTTGCTTAAGGACCCCTTAAAGCAGATTAAGGCGATCAGGAGCGTCATCACGCCTTACCATAAGAACGCTAAGTATTCTGTTTGGGAGCACTTAGAGTTGTTTGAGCAAATGATGGAGACTTTCCATTTGAAGGACAGCCAAAGCTGTATTCAATATGTAAAGTGGACCTTCTCCCCGGAATACTCCAGTTTCTTTGCGGGGCTGGAGGACCAAAATCATTTAAGATGGTCCACCTATAAGGCGGCCATCTTGAAACATTTTTCTACTCATAGAAATCCTCAAGAGGCTCGCAAGGCAGCCTACAATTTACAATGTGGGGAGGATCAGGCCCCACAAGAATTTGTGCAGGAGTTAAAGCGTGCTTTTGCACAGACCACAAGAAGGGTGCGCACGGATAGCAGAGAATTTATTAATACGTTTTTCCATGCCTTGCCCAAATACATAATGACCCAGCTCGTGAGGGATTTTCACGAGAAAAGATCTTTAGACTGGGTCATTGAACAGGCGACCCGGATCTATGAGGTGCAGAAGCCAATAGAAAATAAAAATAATGCGCCCAAAAACCCCAAAGCCAACAACACCCCTGCTGCTGCCAAGGTGGCAGAGGTAAAGGTCACCCCCGTTTTAGATTTGGAGATGGGGGGGCCTAAAAACCTACCTGCACCTAATAATGCTAGGCCCAGAAGGTCCTCGGGCCAGTCACAGACAGGGAGCCAGGGAGGCAGCCCCACAAATGGGGTCCCTCGCTCTCCTGATTATGTAAGCCCCCGTTACAAGGGAAACAGACCCATCCTGGGTTATGTGTGGACTCCTCCAGCCCAAGGGGGGGGATCCAGCCAAGCACCTAACCAGAGAACTTCCCTCCCAACTTCTCACAGGAGGGCAGAAACTCACCAAACCCTGGGCAGAACTTCTTCCCCAGATATCCACCCGACTTTCAGCCCCAAAACCATCCATCCTTCTTTCCCCAATTCCCTGAGCCCAGACCACTGAATCCGGGAGAGGGGAGGCCAAGGGTGGAGGGGTACCCAAATCTTCCCAACCCGGGGTATTACCAGAGGAGGCACAGCTACCCTTCCCGGGATCAGCCCAGGGGAGAAAACAGGGCCCCGTATCAGCCTGAGCGGGTTTCCCAGTTAGAGCGCCAGGTTCAAAACATGGCGCGGGATCTGGGTCACATACTGAGGGCTCAGCAGAACCCTCAGATGGGCGTGCCGGCGCAGAATGCACCCAACTCTGGACCTGGTGCTCCAGAACAATGACAGGGGCAGCACCCCGATAACTCTCCGGTTCCCAGGGAGGAGGCACAAAGGGAAGGGGGGTGTAAAGCCTTGGAGGAAGCTTCCTTCCTCACTTGTAAACAGCCCCTGGAAACCCAGGAACCGGAAACAAAATCTCTTGCCCCTGAAAGTCTGCCTCCTAAGGAGCAGAGGGGTGGTAGGAGAAACAAAAGACCCAAACAGACTCAGTTTGAGGAGGAAGTACAGATCTTCCAATTTGAGGGAGAGGGATCCTCAGAGGATCCTGGGAAAAGGATCTTCTCCTTCAGAGAGGGGGGAACTCCTCCCAAAGAAAAATGGGTCCCTAGGGATGCAAATCCAGACTGGGGAGATGTGGAGACTGAGCTACCGCCGCCCACCATCTCATCCCAGAACCAACAGCAAGAAAATCCCCTGGTTCAAACCCATCCTGGTGACTGCCTCCAAAAAGGGCGGGGCGGCCCAGAACCGGAGCCAGGGGAACCCACCATGGCTCTGATCTCCAGTTGCCAACTTTTTCTTTCAGATTCCCAAGGCTCTCCACAGAATTCTGCCTAAATCTCTTCGCTAGCGATGTCCAAAACCAGAAAGTTAGCCCACCAGTTGTCCAAAAATGTGCATTATCTGTGCCCCCTTGAGGAGAAGGAGGGAAGATACTATGCCCCGGTACAAGTACAGGGGCAGGGTACAATTTTGGCACTGGTGGACACTGGATCTCAAGCTACCCTTCTGTCCAGAAGGGCCTTTGACGAACTGAATGCAGGAAGGGGAGAGAATTACCAAATTCCTCTCACCTCTCTTCCTGGACAACTGCAGAACTTTGACGGGAAGGAAATTCCCGTTGAGGGGACTGCAGACTTGGACATTAAGATCGGGCGACACAAGTTGAAACACCCGGTCATAGTAGTGACTCCAGAGGGCACCCCTCGTTTACTAGGGAATGACCTCCTGAGAAGGTTGTCACCCCTAATAGATTGCGTGAACAAGGTCCTCTGGACCCAGACTAGCCGACCAATAAAATTAAAACAGAGTGTCAACCATGTTAGTTTAAACGGCACCTGCCACATGGTTGAACAAAAATCTGACCAAGTAGAATTCCACTTCCAGAATAACCAAATTCCAGACGTGACAGTAATAGCAGTAGGACAACAGACTGGTGATGGGGGGTCCTCTCTATTTCTGAAAATCAACCTTCCTTCCAGTCTAAAGTGGTATTCCACGCTGGAAGGAAACACTCTGAAATTCTATACTAATCCACAATCAGAAACTCCCACTCCTATAGTCCAGAAAGATGTGAAATCAGCTCAGAGCCTGGCTGATATTCAGCAAATTGGAGAGCAGTTGTTCATCCCTGTTCAGTTAAATGATGGGAAGGACTCTGTTCTCGCTCGAGTGTGCGTGAACAATGGTAAGAGCTTCATCAGCGAAGCCATGTTTCGCCAACTCCCAAAAGATCCAGCCATTCCCACCTTCAAACTGATAGACAAATGGGAAATGGACCTGGAAGCACCTGATTCCAAACATCTCCTGCCAAGCAGGTGTATGCTCAAAATCTCCATTGGCAACAAGAGCATAGTCCATAATTGTTGGGTCGTGCGAGACGTCACTGCCGCCTTTTACTTAGGCAGTGACATTCTCAATCGCTTTGCCATTAGTTTGGACCTAATAAACTTCAAAGCTTGGTCCCGATTAGCGGATAATCCCATGGGCTTTGATGATCCAGAAAAAGCATTTAGGTCAGCTCAATTGCTACCTTATGCAGTTGAAATTCAGGTTAAAGAGGAAGTCACCATCCCAGAAAGGACCCGACAATTCTCCCTGGAAGTGAAAGCTAAAAGAGGACAACATTTGAAAAACCCTGATGCTTACATACATCTAAACGCTTCTCTCCAACAGCAAGGGTTGGGGGTAAACCCAACTCCATTAGTCAACATAGAACATGACACCATTCCAATAGAGGTGGATAACAGCGACTTAAAGAGTATTACTCTAGCCGCAGGCACCATTATTGGAATGGCGGTTGATGACCGACATTTCTCCATTGATCTTGGAAATGAACTGTTAGGACCAATCCCCAAGGACTGTTTTGACAGTGACAGTGATGACAACGCAACACCAGACAGGATTTTTACCCGGCATGGGGGGAACTTCCTGGTGTACACTTCTTGCCCTTATGGTAAGGAAGATGTGACTTGTGACTTCAGGAGGGATGAGGTGATTTTCCAGGTCCATGAGGGCTGCCTTTCCCACCTGAAGCCTCCAGTCCAAATCAGCACTTTGACCAGGGACTTCTCCACCCAGCTGGAGGAGGCCGCGGAGATAGCCAAACCAGAAGTCTTTCCAGGCTTCAGGCAGATGGTGGAAGAGAGAGTCAACCTAGCTGATGCCTGTGTGACTCTGGAACAAAAGCAAAAGTTGAAACAAGTTTTCTTGGATTTCCAAGATCTCTTTGCGGTAGACTCATATGACTGTGGTCGCACCGACCTCCACACAACAACAATCCCCACGGACCCTGGCATGACTCCAGTGTTTGTGAAGCAATATCGCTTGCCTCTCGCATCAATGGAGTCCCTTACTGAAATAATTAAGAACCTTGAGTCCCGGGGAATAATCCGTCCAGTCCACAGCACCTTCAATAATCCGGTGCTGGGAATATTGAAGCCAAACGGCCAGTGGAGACTCTGCGCCGACCTCAGGGAGCTCAACAAACGGGTCCATACTTCCCGATGGCCTCTGCCCTACATTGACCAAGGGCTGGCCCAGATCCAGAGGTCACAGGTATTCACTGCAATAGACCTGACCAATGGATACTGGACCGTGCCTGTCTGCAGGGAGGACCAATACAAACTGGCTTTTACCTTTGGGGGCCAGCAGTACACATGGACCCGGACTCCCTTCGGAAACCTCAACTCCGGCAATGAATTTAACATTTTCCTACATAAGGCCATGCCCGACCTGGGTGCGAGGGGTAACCTGGCTTATGTAGATGATGTCCTCATCAAAAGTTCATCTGTGGAGGAACACATAGCGGAGATCCGTTATGTTCTGACGCAGTTGAGGGCCGCCGGAGCAAAACTTTCCTTTCAAAAAGCACAGTGGTGCAGAACCCGTGTTAATTTCTTGGGGCATGAGATTACTCCTCAGGGTCTCTGTCCCCAGGAAAAGAAAGTGGAAGCACTTCAGAAACTGAAAGACCCCACAACTCTGCGGGAACTAAGGAGCCTCCTTGGACTGACTAATTACAGCAGAAAGTTCATTGAGGGCTACGCAGAGATCACCAGACCCCTGATTCATCTCCTGAAGGGGGGGGTCAAGTGGGAATGGGGTCCAGAACAAGCCGAGGCGGTAAAACAACTCAAAAGAAGCCTCTCACAAGCGCCCTGCCTAGCTTACCCTGTCAGAAACAAGGAGTTCTTCCTGGAGACGGGGTTCTCTAATACGTGCTTGACGGCAGTATTATACCAAAAGCATGACAAGGTCAATAAAGTAATCTCCTAGGCGAGCAAAACTTTATCCTCTGTGGAGGAAAAATTCAACGATTGTGAGAAGGCACTCCTGGCAACGGTGTGGGCATTGAAGAATTACCGCCCGTTTATCCAGGGGGAACACATCATAGTGGAGACTCCACACAAGCCTCTGCAATATCTCCAAAGTGACAGAATCCGGGCCGGAAATGTGAGTAATTCCCAAATTACTTCCTGGATTCTGTCAATGCAAGGCTTTCCCGTGGAGGTCAGATATGGCCAAAACAAGAAGAGTCCCCTCGCGCAAGATCTGGCTGACTTGCATGATTGTGCCAGAGAAAACTGTCTCTAGGACGAAAGTCTAAAAATAAAGGACAACATGGAGGCATACCTTAATTCCCCCCACAAAGTCTTTGAAGAAGACAAGTGTGAGGGAATGCCCACTGTGTATGTGGATGGATGCTCTTACCATGTTGACAACAACGGGGAGAAAGAACTGGTGGCCGGCGTAGGGAATGCATGGGTGAATGAGTCCCCAGAACCCTCCGCTGGATACAAAATTGGTCCCCGAAGTAGTCAGGTGGCAGAATTGATGGCTGTGCATCAGGCCATCCTCACTGCTGTCCAGCATCAACTCCACGAACTGGTCATAATCACAGATTCGGATTATGTACGGAACGGGTTTGTGGAGCACCTGGTTAATTGGAAAACCAGAGGCATGTTATGTGCTAACAACAAACCCTTGAAACATGGGAAGTTGATCCAAAACATTGATGATCTGGTCACCTCGAAAGGAATGACCATCTATTGGAAGAAGATCAAGGGTCATTCCAAAGTAGAGGGACCAGACAAAACTGGAAATGACTTAGCTGATCAGCTGGCCAAAACCGGGGCCATCCAAGGGGATCTAATTGAGATTGAGTCCCTGTTGGGGGAAATCCAGGTCACTGCCATCACTAGGTCCCAGACAAATGCTCACAACGACCTTTCAATTGCACAATGGAGTAAGGAGACCCCTGATGCTGATTTGATTACTGCTCAGAAGGGGGATCCAATAATTGGTAAATTTTACCAGCACCTTGAGGACCCTGAGAACTTTCCCCTGACGGATACCGATTACACTGGGAAAGAGGACCTAAGAGTGTTGATGAAATGTCCAAAAATGTTCCGGATCCAAGACGGTTTGCTGGTAAGGAAATCCAAAGCTGGCCACGATCAGTGGGTGGTTCCTACCTCATTCCGAAGCCTGATGTTAAGTCACACCCATGATGCGGCCACCGCCGGTCATAGGGGGTTTCACACAACACTGGAAATCTTAGGAGAGGTTGCATACTGGCCACACATGGGCCAGGACCTCAACCAATATTTGAAGGGTTGTCTTGTGTGTTCACAATTTCAGCCGACATCCCTCACACACCGGGCGCCTTTACAAAAGAGGGGAATGACACTCCCATGGTCAGATTTACAAATCGACTTTGTAGGCCCTGTGATTCGCTCTGCTAGGGGGAATAAGTACATGTTGACTGTGACATGCTTGTTTACCAAGTGGGTGGAATGTCTCCCAGCCCCAAACTGCAAGGCAGAAACGGCAGCTGCCTTGATGATTAACCACATCTTTTCCCGTTTTGGTCTACCTCAAAGGATTGAGTCAGACAGGGGTAGCCACTTCACCAGTGAAGTAATGACAAAGATGTGGGAGATACTGGGGGTCAAGAGAAAGCTACACATTGCTTACAGGCCAGCTTCTTCTGGGGCAGTAGAGAGATATAACCGAACCATTGTGAGCATATTAAAGAAGTTTGTGGCAGATTCTGGGCCAAGTTGGGATATCCGATTACCTCTGGTCCTAATGGCCATCAGATCTACCCCTTCATCTGCAACCAAAATGTCACCATTTGAGTTGATGACTGGGCGCAAGATGGTGCTTCCGCAGCATTTGCTCTACAGGACCCAAGAGCAGACACTGATAAATGCCTCCACAACTCATGAGTATGTGGAGAATTTAAGGAAACACCTTCAACATGCTTTTGCTTACGCTCAGCGGAATCTAGAAAGATCGGCTGATAGCATGAAGACCCATTATGACCTGAAAACTTCCAGGAAGGAATATCAGGTGGGAGACCGGGTCTATCTATACAACTTCCAAAGGAACCAGGCCAAGCAGCGCAAATTTTTGCCTACATGGAAGGGACCCTTTGAGATCATCGACAAGATCTCCCCTGTGGCCTACAAAATCCACATCCCCAAAGATCCTTTGGCAGCGGGGGAAGACAAGTGGGTCCACATGAACCAGTTGAAATGTTGCCATCCCAGGCACACTCTGCAACAACTGGAGGGATCCTCTGGAATCCTAGCGGGTACTGTCTCAGACTAATTCAGTTCCAATCATAAAACATACCACATCTAGTCTCTAAAATATTGTGATTTGCATGAAACTGTCTCTTAGTTATACTGTTTATTTTTTCCAAAATAAGAATGTAATGTTTCGTTATGATGAAATGCTTATGCTGCCCCACTATCTCAACAGTGGTGGAAAAACGTCTATGAGTAGGTATTGCCGCTTTTGCTTTATCATCCTAGGAGAGATGAAACCATGAAGAATGACCAAGGAGGATGACCCAGGGACCGGGAACGAAGATCCAATGGGCCCGGGGTACCGCCCAATATTCCCATCAGGACCGGCGAGGATGATCGATCAATACCGGATGGGGGAAAAGATGCTGAACTGTGCCATCTATTGGAAGAAGATGAGGAAACATCCCAGGTCTTGCGAGTCCCATCAGTGAAATAGAATGGCCATCGCAAGAGGGGGGCTTGTGGGATGTTTTTACCCATGCATCTGAGCCCTACCTCAAAAACTGTGCAGTACTGGCATTGAAAACATCATGATGGCCAGAGCTCCCCAGAAAATGCACAGGAAAATCCCATTTTGCCTATTTTGTGAGCACAGAGAGGCAATGCTGATTGCCAAAAGCAAACCCATAACTGTTGGGAATTCATTTTTCTTGAATGTCAAATATGGCAAAATCATGGGCACAGAATTACTTTACTGCAGAAACACACCAATGCCATGTCCTGAACATGGACAATATACTCCATGTAATATCACTTGCTGAAATGAATCAATCTAAAAAAAATCCCAAGGATGGATGCAGTAACCACAAAATCCTGAGGGTGGCGCTAGCGGTCTAAACTCTGACAGGAGAGCTGTCTTGCAAAACTGTCTAGTGCAAAGAAAGGGGTCTTATTTAATTATAAGTTCAAAGGGGTTGCCTGTCCTGAGAACTCTTGACACTTCAGAACTCAACACAAGAAGCCAGGAAATCACAGGGTTCTGTTAATTAAATGCAAAGTGGCTCCCTGGCCTCCTGATCTCAGCTTCCCAGAGACCACACAATGGCCCCTTTCCTCTGAAAGGAATATGTTGATTTTGACTGTTTACTGTCAACAAAGGCCTGCCTGCCCAGAGGACACATGTGACTGACCCACCCAAGTCTTGGAGGCGGACTCCAACACTCTAAGAACTGAATTGAAAGCAAAATATATATTTTACAGAAACACTGATAACTCTTTGTAATCAAATGACAGGAATGTATAACTTTGAGAGCCTTCATTTAAAAAATGTACCTTCGATTCAAGGCCAAACTCCAATTTGTGTGATGTTCTGGGGCAAAACCCTGCTATTTATGTATACTACAGACTCTGTGTGTAAGCTAGGGACATGTTAATTTACTGGAGTATGTATGGACAGGCCGTGTACATGTGTACAAATCTGGAGAAAAATCTGATGTCGCAAAACCACTAAAAAGGTGCAAATATTGCCATTCTGAATGCAAGCCCCCAGGAAGAGCAGATTTGGACAGGGTATACCTCCTGTGAAATGTGATGGGTGCATGTAATTTTAAACAAATGTGTACCTGTGCAAATATGTTTTTTTATCAAATATAGATTGTGTGCAATTTGACAGGGGAGTGTCCTCTCTGCAAGCCATAAAATGACATCGCTCTGACTCACAGTTCCTTCCCCAATCATGGGAGAGGGGAGAATTGGGCCAATGACAAGTGGAGAGGGGTAGGGTCTAGTGATGCTGCACACACACCCATTTTAAAAACAGATAAAAGCAGACAGACAGGACAGATAGGGACATTCATTTCCATCTGCTGCGGGACGCTCTGCCGGAAAAATCCATACTCTACCTCCATCAACCTCCAGAAAGCCAACATAGAGACTTCAATCTATCCACCTTCAGAGACCAAGACTTTACTTCAGACTTTGTAGCAGAGAGGTCAACTACAAGCTAAATCCCTCTTTAGCAGGCCTTAAATCATTGCCACTATCACAGCCAGGCGAGCTGTTTGAATTCTTTGCAAGAACTCTTGCCATTTGCCAGAAAGCAGTGTTGTATCCAGAGAGAGACCAGCTGAACCGGAGACCGCTGTATCCGGACCCACAGACCTGATCAGAACCAGAGACCCAGACCGCTGTTGGCAGAACCAGAGAGCTGACCCAGATCACTGTGAAGTGCCGAGACCGAGACCGGAGTCCAGTCCAAAACCTGACCAGATCCGTGGCGAGGCATATTTCTAAATATATTGTGAGTACTTAGCAAAACTGTGCAGAACCAATCTCTTAGTTAAAATAATATAATTCAATCTATTTTAATCTAAGTAGAACTGTCATTTGCAAAGCTGTCACCTGTCATTTTCTAGTTGAAAACTGTCACTTGTCACTTTGAACTTTAAAATTGCAAATCCAAAAAAACAACCTTCACAAAATCGCTCATATCTCCGCGACCGTTTGTCTTAGAGACTTGCAGTAACTTTCCTCTGGAAGCTGAGATCCTAGGCTGACCTAGGACCCCAAAACGATATTGCTAGCCCTTGTTTCTCTGTAATCGCGCCCGGCGCATTCGCGAATTTGGCCGCGATTTGCAAGTTTCTCCACGTGTAAAAATCTGCTGCTGCTTGCCTTCCGTTAAAGAAAAAATTTGTTTAACCTGCCAATCATTCCTGAATCATTGCAAGAGTGAGCCTGGACTAATATTAACTAGATACCACTCACCCTGAACCTCTAGAGGGAAGTAAAAGCATTTTAGCATATTTTTCACTTCATTGCCAGCACATATAAAAGCATTTTGGGCCTGTGTTTCAAACTTCTGTAGTCTAAGCTTGCTGGGGTGAACTGAATCACATTTGATTGCATTTCTGAGAACTGTGTGCCTTCCTTCCATTTCCTTGCATTGCATAAAAGGGTGGGGGGGTGAATTGTCCAAGAAAGTGATTACATTGTCTTTTGCTGAAATCCTATCAAGTTATTTTCTGTACTGCATTTCATTCCACATTGCATCCATTTGAAACCATAAAAGTATTGTTGCTATCTTATCTATTTCATGTCAACTCCTTAGTGATTATAAAGAAGTGTGCTAGTGCCAGATTCTCCGTTGTTAATCTTTATCATATCAGATTAAGTGTGATATTCAATTATTAATTTATTATAAAGTGTGTTATATATATATATTGTTTAAATTATCAAATAAACCTTTTAAACTTGGAAAACAGAACCACTTCTTGGCTCAGTGGAGTCAGGGGGATTCCAACAGAGGGGTGTTATATAGGGGTAGTCATCCAGAACGCATGAACTGGACATATATCAATAAGGGTTTTCATTCAGTATTCTAGACTAGGCGTTGACTTAGCTGTAGTGCTGAATTGAATCCTCTTACAACACCTACTTCAAAATGGATTGCTATAATTCCAAAAAGGGTTGCAATGCATTTTGTATATTTTGTAGAAATATCTGATTGCCAGCATAAGTAAGATGTACTCCATCTCTGCGAAAAATGTGTGTACTACGAAACATAATATATTCATTGTGAAAAGAGGACATGCCAACATCTCTCAAAAAGGCACAAACAGCCTAGTTGACATCGCGCCTCGCTTTCTCCATTTGTGGACCAAATGAAGAAGAACTCAGCCACATTTGTATCTGCGCAGTACGAGAAATAATTACTCTGGACTTTGGAAACATGTCCATGACTTTCCCAAGTCCTTCTTTCATTGCAAATTGCAAAGGGATTCCAGAGACATGTCCTAAACTGTTCCCTCCACAATGAATAATAATATCTGGATGACACTGTGTCACCAAAGTAGCACAAAGAGGTACCAAATCCAGCCACTTCATTCCACGCACTCCATGCCAGTGCACTTCCACATGAGGGAATCCAAGATGTGCAGCCACTCCACAGTGATCTGCATGCACCTCCAACCAATTTATCCACGAGTCTCCCAAAACCCAGACAATCTGCTTTCTGAAACACACAGCCATAGCTATCTCCTCTCCTCTCAGGAAAAAGACTTTCTGACAAACTCTCTGCTCACACATCACACCCAGTAAACCCTATTCACCAATCCCTTGCTCTGCTCATTCTCATTTCCATGCCTCTCAGCCTCAAATTCCCCATATGTGATACGCCCTGTCCGCGGACAACCGTGGTGTCCGTGGACATATCGTAAAATATGAGCAAATTTAAATAGTGTGCCCCATTCCCCTTTTGTTTCTTTTTGCAGATGCTTCAGAAACACCTTTTATTTTGTCTTTTTTTGTTTTTTTCTCCTTATTGACCTCCAAAGATCTTCACATTAGCTTCTCCAAAGCAACCCTTATGTTCCAAAACAGCAGGCATTTCTCATAAAAGATAAAGGCATGCCATCTTCTTTAAAGCTATCAACATTATCAGAGTCAATGTTCTCATTTCTGCAAAAGAACATGCCAGCTCTAGTCATAAAAGCAAACATGCCTCGGTTGATTAAGCACCTACCAACATTTTGCTAAGGACAAAAAACAGAACTATTGTCCCATACTTCCCTACGTACCAAAGCAGAAAAAATAACCTTCGCATTTGGAAGCACTTTCATGACTGCCTGAACCTAGTTTTGCCGATCTTGCAACAAAGTAGGGGCACTGACATAGCCCAAATGCAAAGCACAACGGTGCAGAACAACCACATGTGGACTATAAAACCTAGCCATATCCTGACAAACTTCTAGCATTGCCTGCAAATTAAAACCAGGCGCAGTGCACCACACCACTTCCACTCCTTTTGTGTGAAAATGGTTAGCTACATTCCTAGATTTAGCATATCTCCAAGCACCACCACCCTGACTTTCTCCACCTCCGCCATCTTCACTACAGACAGCCTCTCTCAATACGAAACAGAACCTCAACACCTGATTGGCTAATCCTCAAAATACACTCTCATTTCATGCTCGGAAGCCCCGGATGTGACATGCCCTGTCTGCGAACAGCTGCGCTGTCCATGGAGCATGTACGTAATACTAGGGCAGCCCTTCTACCCTTTCCACTTCACTCTCTGCACCATTCCCTCATTGGCTACTGTTAAGCGACTGCTTAACCATCCGCCACTCAGATGCAAGACCTCTACATCTAACTCCATCATCACAATTCAGCACTTTAAATGTACTGTTGATCACTCTGGGTACAATTGCGCTGTGACTACAAATCACCTACAGCAACTACTAGTAAACTCTCCAACATTTCTACTTGCAGATTCATGCACATCCACATGCATGAACACAAAGTACAGGTATGAATATTTTGTGCATAGTACATTGTACATCTCTTGTATAAATGCATATAAACAGAGTAACTGCCACTTACCCTGTATAACCTGTAAAACAAGCTTACTGTCATTTCTCCCATCTACTATGATCAAGTGTCACTTGCAAAGTTGTCTGCTCTCCAAATTTTTATTTACCCATATTATTAACTGCAATGTGCAAACCGTTATTTTCTTCATTCATTCTATCATTTCTGTAACCGCTGCCACGTATTTAACCACATTTCAACCATGATAGCATGTAATGCATTATAGTGCATAAGATGTACATACAATTTCCTTTCTATACATTCTCCATATTTCACATACATTCTATCATTTCAACTTCCTTTACAAATGACTATATTAGAAATCAGACACAACACACACAGCTATCTAACAAAGTGTAATTTCATGTTAAAAGATGGTATAACAGTATAATTATGGAAAAAGGCTTTCTAGTTTGTTATAAAATTACACGCAGCCAGGATGAGTACATGCATCTTTATTTATGCACACAGATAGCCAATATCATTTGAAAGGCTCCGAGCTGAAACAATACCACTGCCTCTACAACTGTTCTTCCAATCTACACAGCTCTCTCATTCCAGCTGGTTGTCCATTCCATTCTAGATTTCACAACAGCATTCAACTATGCACAGGTGCAGTCATATCTATCACATCATCTACAACTATATACTGTGTTGTAAAGCAAGACATACAACATCTCCCCCCTTCCCTTCAGTCTTCAACACAAGCACCAGGTCCTTCCTTGCAACCCTTACTTTATTTCAGACTCTCCCATCTCCAAGCACCACAGAATCACCCAGTTCTTTAGTAATCACCTACTGAGTAATAAGCTGCCGACCCCATTAAATCCTTCTGATTTATTTCCCACATCTTCACAAATACATACATTGCATACTTTTCCATACATTTCCTGCCATTTACCCTATAGAAATAGCAAACAAAGCATACAATTATTTCTTCTATCTCCTAACATCCAATAACACTGCCTTATGAAGCCAGGTGTGCTCTGTGCACTTACTATTGTACTAATTTCTAAAGCACATTCAACTAACAGATTCTAAATAAAATATACAGAATACACATAGGCAAAGAAAAGTGCATGTACATGCTATGCACAGTTATCAGAAAACACTACTACTGCAAAAACAAAGAAATCCATGTCTACATTAACAGCGTCTGAAGTCTGAACGAGAACTCAAAAGAAACCTACTCTTTCCATCCAAAAAAGTAAGTGCTTCCCCTCACCATCCACACATCATCTCACTATCCTATAAACACTATTACACTACTACCAATCAGTACTCACATTTTTTAAAACATTTCCCCTAAGCAGCCCACATACCACAATCACAATGTTTGGTAGCATTGTAGAGTTATGCTGCGGTGGTTGTGGAGAGAGCCTAGAGTCTTGGGTGCATGGCCTATGGCCTACGGCCTTCGGCTATGCACCCAAGACTCTAGGTCCTGGCCACAACCATTGCAGCATAACACACCCATAGAAACAAACACCTACCAAACAACCACAACTCAAAAACATAATACATCCACCTCAAAACTATGCACTACAATTAACAATGTAAAAAATAATTACAACCAATGTACAAACTCTTCAATACATACCCTCTTCACCCAATGCTCTTCTAACGACCCAAAAGCAACATCATACTAAATTAAAATAGCCAGTGTTTAGTATGTCCCCGGACAACCGCGGTGACCATGAACACCGCAAACACATCACAGCCTTCCCCCACCTAAACAAATACAGCATCGGACCCATCTCTTTCTCCCCCACCCTCTCCAAGCACTCATACACACTAACACACTCCCCAAAATTGGATTTATGCTCACTTCCAGCACATGTCCGCGCATCCAATATGGCGGGCGCATCGAAACAATTTGACGCACCTCACACCTCATCCCAGCCTATCAGAGAGCATGTTGCGTGTCCGCGGACATGGCGTAAGCTGATTATCCAATCGGTGTCCTGTCGGACCGGACATAGATATCACACATTTTTTTAGACCTATTTTTTGGTCATTTTAAAAAAAAATACTGGATGGATTTTCACAAAATTTACAAAAGCACGCTTTCAGGACCAAGCCGCCGCTCCTGCCGCAAATTTGGTGAAAATCCGTCCAGTGGTTTGGGCTGTAGGCGCGACAGAAATTTGTTCTCCATTCAGTCTATGGGAAAAAAATAAATTTTGGGACCCCCCCTATAACTTTGCCCCCCTAGACCAAACCTCACCAAACTGAGTGGGCCATATACTTCTTTTTGAAAAGTTTGGTGAGGATTCCTCCAGGGAGAGAGAAGTTATAAGCCACCCAAAAAGTGCTCTTCCTATGGGTTTAGCAACTTAACCATAACTACATAGCCGCTACCGGGGGCTGTGTAATATATATATATATATATATTACACATTATATATATATAGCTCCCTTCTAAAGAAGGCTTATTCAACTGACTGTTAAATAAATTAATAATTATTTAATCAAGAAACCTTGAGTGTAAGAGTTTATATGAACACTTGTCACTGTGAATCTCTGTGTAAAACCCCTACTGCTCACATTGATCCCTCTTGAGATAAGCCTGGCAGCTCAGCCACACTACCAACCTGTGTAGTACAGACTTATACCAAAGGTTGGGTTCCTACTGCCAGGAGGACAAGCTTTGTGTAGTCTCCCAAAGGGTACTGCCTACAATCTTGCCTAACACTGGTGGCAGTGGTGGGATCTATTGTAGAGTTGTTACATTGAGTATTTGCTTTACTTTTGTTCAACAAAAAACCTTCACAAGGCTAAGCTCCACTAGAACGGCATTTGTAACATGCCAAATATGGAGAACTTCAGTCAGGAAGCCCTGATCATTTTAACAGTAGATCAACTGAAAGAAATGTGTAAGATCAGGAATCTCCCTGTTAAAGGAAAGAAAAAGGAGTTGATTACATGGTTGTTGAATCACCAAAGTTTAGGTAGTAGGCCTGTGACACCTATTAACCAAGGATATGTGGAAATTGATAGTGAGGATGATAATTCAGAGTCTAACTCTAATGTCTTAGAAGAGTCAGAGGAGGGAGAGGAGTCCCAGGACAGGAGCCCCTCTTTGCCTCAGCAGGCCCTTTTGCCTCAACCTTTGTCCACTGGGACCCTACAAGGTCCATAACGGAGTCCATAATATGTGTCTTTTGAGAAAATGAGACTTGAATTGGAATTTTTAAGGTTGCAAGCTCAAGCTGAAGCCAAACATCAGGACATCAAACTCAGGGAATTGGAAATGCAACATTCTCTTGAAATGAAAAGAATGTCTCTTGAAAATGTTTCCCTCCCAGAGTCCTCTAGGTCTTCCAGTCCCAAGAGGCCTTGCCTGCCCATTGAGTATGTATGATGTGAAACTTGATATTTTGGGATTGGTTGAGTGCCTTTGAATACAATCATTGGATCTAGGGTCTCACAGGGAATCAGTTGATTCCTTGGCTTTTGTCTAGGCTCCCCCAGCTTGCAAATGATGCTGTAATGGAGGTGGGGGAACTTTAAAGATTGGAATATGAGAATGTGACGCTGGCTTTGATAGCCAGATTTGGGAAAACTCCTTCCCAGTACCTTAAGAGGTTTAGGACCGATGAAAAAACTGATGGTACTTCCTGGGCTACCTGGGTGTGTGAATGCTTGAAACACTTAGACTGATGGGTTAAGGGTTACAGAGTGAACTCCTTTGAAGGAATGAGACATCTGTTTTTGTTGGAATCTATTTTTGATACCTGCTCTCTTGTTCTGAGACAACACTTAGCTCACTCAAAAGAGATTGATTCCAAGAAGCTAGCAAAAGCTGCTGACTTGTGGGTTGCCAACAGGGCCACTACCAATCTGTGTAGCACAGACTTATTCCAAAAGTTGGGTTCCTTTTGCCATGAGGACAAGGTTTGTGTAGTCTCCCAAAGGGTACTGGCCACAATCTTGCCTAACAACCCTCTCCGCTTTCAGCGTGCCAGCCCTGAATGCACCGTTGTGGTGACATAGGCTGAGTCAGAGTAAATAGTCATGTGGGACCTTTGAGATGCTAGAAGCACTGCAATAAGCGCTACGAGTCTGCCACTTGGGTAGAATAGTGCATGGACAGCATTTTATGCACAATCGCTTCATACTCTCCGTCTACCAGGCGCATAACTGCCACCCCAGTATGTCTCAAGCCAGTCCCTTGGTCAATAGTTGCTGACCCGTCAACGAAGACGACCCAATCCCCTCGAGCAGGCTGTCTTTTGCTTTATGTATCTCCTCCTCCTCTCCCTCAAATGTCACACAGTCATACATTGCAAGGTCTTCGTCAGTAAACAGTTCTGTGAGGAAAGTGGCAGGGTTTACATTTTTGCAGCGTACTATGTGTATGTGTGGGCTGGACAAGATGATCACATATGTAGACTCCCGCTGTGTGGTCAGAGTTGATTTGGATCACTCAAGGATGGAAAATACTGCATGCTCCATGTACAGGGTTACTGAACACCCCCATGACAATTGTGGAGCTTTTCTCAATTGCAAATGCTGCAGCAGCGAGAGCCTGTCTGCAAGGGAATGGGCCCTGCATCACTGAATTTAGCACTCTGCTGCAATAGGCCAATGGCTTGTGGCCCATAGCGCTTTTCTGCATGAGTACCGCAGTCATCATTTGACCATTAGAATGGGAGAATAGAACTCTTGAGTGTAATCAGAGGTTGCGAGCACTGAAACGGTAGAAATGACCCCTGTCAATTCATTAAAGCTAGTGAGCATGACCTCTGTCCAGACAATGTTGTAGGTATTCATTTGTGCCTCTTTGAGGCCTTGTAACAGGGGCCTAGTATAAGCATTGTAGTCTAGGATCCATGCTCTGCAGTAATTACACAATCCCAGGAACGTCTGCATTTTCTTGACTGTTTTCAGCCGGGTGCACTGTGCACTGACGCGGCATGCTCTGGTATGATTTTCTTCCTGTGGACAGATATCAATTGTCCCAAGCAGAGGACTTCCTGAAGGCAATATTGCAACTTTGCATTGTCTACTTTGTACACTTTGTATGTTAACAGCTGCAGCAGAGTTACAGAGTCCCTTCGGCACTGTTGTTCATTGCCCTGCATACCAGCAGATCATCCGCATATTGGATAATTGTACTGCGCACCTGAATGTTTCCCAAATCAGCATGTAATGTTTTTTAATTTTTTTTTATTTAATGAATTTAGTTGAATTTAATCAACTTTTTTCAATTTAAAACAAGAATTTATCAAAAAGGTTTACATATAAAACACAGTGAATTATAAAGCATACAATCATAAAACCCCACAAATCATCCCAAATGTCACACCATCACTTCCAAGGCTAATAATTACATCTGGGTTTGGCATTCTTAAACGATTGATACGCAATAAACAGGTATGACAATCATTGTTCCATATAGCAGCTATTGTTAAAAATCGGGCTATTTTAGTAGATTTAAGGCTCGCAGAAAGTGAATTGTAGCCAGCCTTATACTCATGCAGGTGGTAGTGGAAATAGCAAGCCATCTATGCTCATGTCTCATCTGGCTAAAATAAGGCAAATGTTTACTAAAGTGACTTTGTCTTAGGTTCATAAGTTCAGGGCAGTCCACAATAACATGCTCCAAAGTTTCAATAGTTGTTGCGTTGTTGAAAAAACGACATCCTGATGATTCCCGCGGGATTTATTTTCTACGGGTTTGAATTTCACGGGTAGGACATAAATTAAAACGCATGCGTAACAAAGCATTCCTAACAGCAGGAGAAGGAGATTTGCATAAATAGAAGGCCATGTCTCTATAACACTTTGCTGAGAAAACAGCTGGATCAAAGTCTTTATACTTCAAACACAGATCTCTAGTGTCAATCCAATCCATGAGTTTTTTCTTAGCTCTATCAGGATCGGTGACAAGAGTTTCAATGGAGATATCTGCGTTTAATAGTATGGAAAGAATGTTTTTAGACCATGTTTTCGGAAACAGATGAGAGGAAGACATCAGATAGCTGGCAACTGTGGCTAAAGTTGATTTATCAAGAGCAGATAATAGACATTTTCTAAACAAACTGCATAAGCGCCAGTTATACATCGCCAAAAGTGAGGTCAAACCTACTTCATATCGAATGATCGGGCCTGGAATGCATTGTGGCAGATTTAGAATAGCACGCCAATATTTTGCTTCCAAAGCATGTAGGAATGCTGGATCACTTGTACTATATGTCTTTAGACCATATAAGATGGTAGGGATGACATTCTGAATCCAGAAGATCAGAGCAGGTTTAATGGAGAATTTCCCAAATTTATGCATGATTAGACGAGTCTGGCGGATTGCTGCAAGAATTTTAACTTCAATTATCATTAACTGAGAATGAGCGTTCGACGATCCGTCAAACAGGATACCCAAGTATGTATAATTGGGAACCACCTCTAAATTTATGTGCTCTATCTTCCAGGTGATACGATGACTGCGCTTGCCTTTCGGCGTGTAGACTACGATTTGGGTTTTCTTGTCATTTACTACCAACTCATTCACTCGAAAATATTGACATAATGCTGTTAAAAGATTTTGCAGGCCAATGGGAGTTTTAGATATTAGTACCAAATCATCTGCGTACCATAACGCTTTCACCTCGATGTTATTCAATTTTGGTGCATCTGCACGTACTTCTTCAAGTGCTCTTCTAACATCATTAATGAAAAAATTGAACAACGCCGAGGCGAGAATGCACCCCTGCTTCAGCCCTCGGTAGGTAAGGACGTCTGATGATAGAAGCCCCTCAAAATTCAATCTGACCCGGATGGAGGTGTTCGAGTGTAATGCGAAAATGATGTCACTTAAAGTTGACGGACACCCAGCCTCTAACAATTTATCCATCAGACGGGGTCTAGAAACTGAATCAAATGCTGAGTGTAGGTCAACAAACGCAAAATTCATGGGCTGTTTAACTGACTGTGCCTGATGTTTAATGGCATGAAGAGTTATTAAATTTACTGACGTGCCCAGACCTGCCACGAAGCCTGTCTGCGCCGGATCGCGCTGATTTGTTTGGGCAGTCCATTGGTTAAATTCCTTCAGCACCAGCCGCGAAAATATTTTTCCCGGCGCGTCTAGGAGGGCAATGGGGCGATAGCATTTTGGGTCTTTACGGTCACCTTTCTTGTAGATGGGAACTATAAGAGAGGTACTCCAAGATTTTGGAATTATTTTAGTGGATAAGATGTGACGAAAGGAATTAAACAAGATAGTAGCCCATTCTTCTGTGTTCTGTTTGAGCATATAATTCGTAAGACCATCCGGCCCAGCTGCTCGTGAGGAGGATGATTTATTAATGAAATCCCTCACAGATTCCAACGAGCATTCCAGGGACCAAATAGCAGAAGATCTCTGTATATATTCATATTTGGACATCTTATGGTCAGCATATAGGTGGGTAAAATGTTCTATCCATTGCGATTCTGCAACACCATTTATTTGGGATTTCAGTTGGGAAGAGGTATTGAACTTGTTCAATAATTGCCACACTTGAGCTGAGTTTTTCGAAGAGCAAGCAGACAGGAAATTCTCACTGTCAACTTGAAATAAACACGCTTTTCTAGCACACGTCCAGTTGCGATATGAACATTTCGCTGTTTTGATTACTTGGAACTGTTCTTTTAGTGGCAGGATTCGAGAATAACGTATCTCTTTTCTTAATTGAGCTTTACGATGGTGTAAAGTTAAATCAAAGCCGTGAGTGTGGGAGCGAAAGGGTCTAATATGTAAAAATTCACCATTTCTAAATGTGTCAAGTACCTCAACATAAGATGATAGAGAATTTGTGCTTTGGTGTCGTAAAATAGCTGTGTTTAATGATTGCAACAACACTGGGGACCAATGAAAACTATTCTTACCATTGTTAAGAATCAGCGATTGTTTGCACCAATGTTTAGTAGGGGAGACAGTCTGACAGGGGGTCAACCATTGCAGGGACAATATGTGATGATCACTATGTGTTTGCCTTATGATTTCGAACTTAATGGCGTTAGCATGTATGCTTTCACTTGCATAAATGTAGTCTATGATGGAACTAGAGTTTCCCCTTTCCCACGTATTTTGCGGCGGGATGTCGCCCATAATTGAACCATTCATCACCTTCAGATTGAGATCTTTGATAAAGGTGCTCCATCTCAGACTTGCATTGCATAACCCCTTATTAGGGGCAGGCAAACATGCAAAGTTTAGATCTCCCACCACTATTAAACCAGAAATCGACTGTAGAGCAATAATTTCAAAAACTGATGATAGGGCAAGATAAAAAGCATCATCGGTGATGCCTGCGGGATTACGATAGAGGTTTATGAGAGCAAAAACTTGCGGTCCATGAGTGATTTTGACCACCTGAATGAATCTATTCGGCGACAACCATTCCCCAATTTGGAAATTTTTGCTGGATTTAACGGCCACCAATAGGCCCGCAGTTGGTCTACCTTTATTGGAAGACACTGCCGGGAGAGAACAAATAATATGATCATCCCATGTGGGGGCAGATACCAGCCACGTCTCTTGCAAGGCTATGATGTCGTAACTGTTTAATTGAGCATTTGCAGACCACTGAAGATGTGAGTGCCCTCTAGTATTCCAGCTAGCAAGAGAGATGGTTTCCCTCTTCTCAACTATTGATGGTTATAACATATTTTTTGATGTCAATCTGGTCTGTGGACAGTTAACCTCTGTGCAAAAGGTGCAAGAGCATTCTGTGGTCGGCGCCTGTACTGGTATCTCATTTCGAACTGTATTTTCTTGTGTCGATGGACGGGCAGGGTCTAATGCGAGCAAAAAGCCCAGATTGAAAAAGTCCATTTTTGAATTCCATAGAGCGTTCCGTACCAATCCCGATTTGATCCATAATCTTACAATTGATAGATTATTTTCGCAAATAAATTCAATCTGGTCAAAATCACTCGATGACAAGTCCTCCAGGGACTGAATGTCTCCAAAGATGTTCAAAACACTAGAGCGACACAAATCATATTTTGGAAAGGGGCCCTCACGACATTTTAAGATTAAGGTGTGGAAAGAATTAAAACGCTGTGTTTTGATGTCTTTTTGAGTATGAGGTCGAATTTTGGACTTCATACCAGGATTCTCGTTTAGATCTCTCATGTTTGGGCAAGAGAAGGAGGGATTAGATTGGGCCCTAGATCCTGGGACGTTACTTGGGCGAGCCAGAGACGGATCATGACGGTGGCACTCCTCTTGAGGTTTGGCAAAATTGGATGAGATTGGAACGGATAGAATTCCAGCTGCTCGATTTAGCTCTGGGAGTGCCTCAGACAGTCTTTTGCCAAGATAAGCATCTACCGCCGTTTTCTGGGCGGATAGACGATCTTCAAAGCCAGCAGATGGTATAGGAAGTATTTGAGGACCAGAACAGCCCCTATCAGTACCGGTCGGGATGGAGTGAGTCGTGCTGCCTTGAATAAAAGGCTTAGGGGGTAAGGTAGAAGAAGCCTCGCGTTCAAACAGGTCTACCAGTTCATTCAAAGGCGCATAGTCACCCTGGGGGACTTGCGAGACAGAACTGGATATGACCTCGGAGGCGACCGTTACCGCTAAGGGGGTAACAAGATCTATAACACCTCCCAAGTCTTGAGGGGGATGCGCTAAAGGCGCTAAAGCGCCAATCACCAGGCTAGTTGGTGGACATGTGACCTGTGAATTTTGATTAGGTTCTTTAGCGGCCTTACACATTGTTGTTACTTTGGTTGTCAATTTAGACCATTTTGAGATTGTGGTTTTCCTTTTGTTTTTCTGAGAAAGGGACTGACCTTCGTTGGTATTACTGATTTTAACAGCATTAGTGCTTGGAAGAGACTGAGGGGAATCAACACTAATCCAAGAATCATTTTGTTGGATGGTTAAGGCAGCTATGGACTCCACTGGACGAATAACTTTTTCAAATGTTGGAACCACTGTTAACACGGATCTAGCGCACCGTAGGTTAGAATTATTGTTCAATTCCGGACCTGACGAACTCTGCAGAGTGGTAGGCTTGAGAGGGGCAGTGGCCAGCAGGCTCGAGGTGGTCAGTTTTTCTAAGGTGGTAAGTCTCTCCATGATAAGATTTAAAGTCGGGGTGGAGGATGGATTTTGCGAGCATCGTTGCATCCACTCCCCAATTTGATCAATTTTAGTTGTTTGGAGCGCTATTTTTCGATCCAACTCTTCAAAAAGTTTGAAGAGACTTAATATTGTTGTGTTCATGGCCCCTAAGGTAATCTGTAAGAAGGCTGGATTTACAGATGAGTCACTAGGGTTTTTTGCAGACAAGCAGCGTCTCGGGGTTGGTTGTATAAAGGATTCTTCAATTGCATGCCTTGTAGAGTCCATAGAGCCAGAAAGATTGTAGTCTGTGATGACAGACAATCTCGAACTTTCTAGATCAATATTACACTGACGCGAGGGTGTATTGATTGTTACAGATTCTTTAGCATTCACATCAATAATCTCAAACACATCCACACAAGCTGTGTCATCTACTGTTGGGTGGGAGGTTTGGGGTTGCAAAATTGTACCAGGCTCGATAATAGATTGTGTTTGAAATGTGGCACTAACAAGTTCGACCGAGTCGTCCAGGTTTCCTTCCTCGACTACAGTTACCATTTGATTAACCTGAAAAATTTTAATGGGAGTTTGAGGTAGGCTGAGTAAGGTTTGATCAGAAATGATCACATTAGGGATTGGTTCAATTAGGGCTGAAGATGGGATGTTGTTGAATTCGCGTGGCTGTTTGTTCATTGCCGGCAGCGCGCTTTCCATTGGGCCTTGAGCATGGATCCCTACTGCAGGATCATTTATTTTATCATAGAAATGCCTAATGTCTTGATTTAAGGAAGGTGTTTTAACAACAGGAGTTAGAATAATAGATTTCTTGGAAATTCGTGAGGAACTCTTTTTTTCCTCACTCAATTTGAAGTTATTACCATTTACTGGAGTTTTGAGCATTACCTTAGAGGCCACAGTCTCAGATGTAGCTTTATTAATCAACACTTCACCCGAAGTGTTAGTTGTGTGAGTTACTGCGGCTACCTCTGGCATATCTGTTTTTAGCGTATACAGCATGCGCGACATAGGTAGCCTTTTAGTTTGGCTACTTCTTGGAGTGTGTAACAGGCGACTAGTACCACTATAGACTGCGCAAGTGAAAGTAGAAAGAAGGGAAATGCACTTCGAAACACTGATTGAAAAGCGCTGCAAGAATTACTATGCAATAAAGAGCGCTTAATAAGTTTAGACGTCTTTGGAACTGAGGCAAAGTACACCCTTATAATAAAAAAGCCATGTAATGTGTAAAATGCACTAAACCCAGAGATTAGTAAAAATACATACAATAACACCACAAAAACAGTTTGAAACACGATGCTAAATTACAGTAGATCTGGGTCTCTTTCCAAGAGTAGGGTTAAAAGTCAAAGCTGGATAAGGGAGCAAGTATAAGCACTGATAAGTCTGTTTAAAAAAAAAAAACGGAGACAAGCAGCGATGATCCTAAAAAACTCTCAGTGAATAGGGTAAGGAACGCCCGACAGCTCAGGGAGCGGCCAGAGTCCGACTCTCCACCCTTACCCTAGTTGCAAATTGAAATTGAGTTGATGGTAGAAAGTGTGAGCTTAGACAGATGTACTCACACGGCTGCAGGACGAGGACAAGTCACAACCAAACAGCTAAACAGCGTCTCCAGCCCTTACTGCCTCCAGGGCTTAATGCCGCAAGGGTGCTTGTGCCGTAGCTATGAGGGCCTTCAAAGTCACGTGATGCGTCACGTGACCGCAGTCGGGTCCGCCTCTTTCCAGGAAGAAAATACACTTCAGCAAGTGCAGGGCTCGCAGTGCTGAAACTGTTGAAATAAGGTAAAATACTCTGCAGCCAAGAGCACGTTAAAGCAGCCAAGCGTTCTTTTCAACAAATGCACAACACCCCGCTCGGGCGCTTGTGCCGTAGCTATGAGGGCCTTCAAAGTCACGTGATGCGTCACGTGACCGCAGTCGGGTCCGCCTCTTTCCAGGAAGAAAATACACTTCAGCAAGAGCAGCGCTCGCAGTGCTGAAACTGTTGAAATAAGGTAAAATACTCTGCAGCCAAGAGCACGTTAAAGCAGCCAAGCGTTCTTTTCAACAAATGCACAACACCCCGCTCGGGTGCTTGTGCCGTAGCTATGAGGGCCTTCAAAGTCACGTGATGCGTCACGTGACCGCAGTCGGGTCCGCCTCTTTCCAGGAAGAAAATACACTTCAGCAAGAGCAGCGCTCGCAGTGCTGAAACTGTTGAAATAAGGTAAAATACTCTGCAGCCAAGAGCACGTTAAAGCAGCCACGCGTTCTTTTCAACAAATGCACAACACCCCGCTCGGGCGCTTGTGCCGTAGCTATGAGGGCCTTCAAAGTCACGTGATGCGTCACGTGACCGCAGTCGGGTCCGCCTCTTTCCAGGAAGAAAATACACTTCAGCAAGAGCAGCGCTCGCAGTGCTGAAACTGTTGAAATAAGGTAAAATACTCTGCAGCCAAGAGCACGTTAAAGCAGCCAAGCGTTCTTTTCAACAAATGCACAACACCCCGCTCGGGTGCTTGTGCCGTAGCTATGAGGGCCTTCAAAGTCACGTGATGCGTCACGTGACCGCAGTCGGGTCCGCCTCTTTCCAGGAAGAAAATACACTTCAGCAAGAGCAGCGCTCGCAGTGCTGAAACTGTTGAAATAAGGTAAAATACTCTGCAGCCAAGAGCACGTTAGAGCAGCCAAGCGTTCTTTTCAACAAATGCACAACACCCCGCTCGGGCGCTTGTGCCGTAGCTATGAGGGCCTTCAAAGTCACGTGATGCGTCACGTGACCGCAGTCGGGTCCGCCTCTTTCCAGGAAGAAAATACACTTCAGCAAGAGCAGCGCTCGCAGTGCTGAAACTGTTGAAATAAGGTGAAATACTCTGCAGCCAAGAGCACGTTAAAGCAGCCAAGCGTTCTTTTCAACAAATGCACAACACCCCGCTCGGGCGCTTGTGCCGTAGCTATGAGGGCCTTCAAAGTCACGTGATGCGTCACATGACCGCAGTCTGGTCCGCCTCTTTCCAGGAAGAAAATACACTCAGCAAGAGCAGCGCTCGCAGTGCTGAAACTGTTGAAATAAGGTAAAATACTCTGCAGCCAAGAGCACGTTAAAGCAGCCAAGCGTTCTTTTCAACAAATGCACAGCATGTAATATTCTGTTAAAGATACTAGGGGATTCACAGTACCCTTGTGGTAATCTTGTGTGCTCGAAACTCATTCCTCCATGCGTAAACGCTGTGAGGTATTGCGAGTCTGGACGCAGGGATATGGAAAAGAAGACATTCTTTAAATATACAACAGTAAAGTGTGTCACCTGTTTGGGGATTCTGCACAAAATGGGCGCAGGGTAAGGAACTACAGGAAATTCTGCCTGTACAATGTCATTTAGGGGGCATAGATCTTGGATCATTCTCCAACTGTCCCTTTTTGCATTTTTTATCGGCTACATAGCCGTGTTACATGGGGAGGTGGAAGGAACAATGATTCCTTGATTTAGGAGCGCAGAAATAGTGTCTCGTATTGCCTCGCCTGCTTCTTTAGACAGAGGATATTTTTTTCCTCGTGTTAATACCACACCTGTCTTGAGTGTTATTCATATGGGGGATACTCCCTGTAAGAGCCCTACATCATGGGCGCTGGTTATCCATAACCTCTCAGGGACCTGCCCTAGATCTTTCTCAGTGGCAAGGACCATCAATGAACATTGCACTTTACGAAACTGTACCATTATTTAACAGGGGATGCAAATAGCCAACACAATTTCTCCATCATCGACCCAAATCCTCAAACAAGGACTCGGCGGAACACACACACAGAGGTAGTTAATTAACTAGCTGGTGACAACATGTTCAAATGTGTTTAGATGGGTGCCTAGGAGACTTACCATTATCCCCCAACACTATCCATATCTGTTGAAGGAGTTGGGTCAATAGATTCTGGATTGAATCTTTAAGGGGCTGGACATGGGTCTGCTAAATTTAAGTCATGATTGGGGAAAGCGTCCGTGAAGCAATGGAACGATGTTGCTAATGCTAGAGGGTGACTATGTAGGATCACCAGAATATGGTTATACGATACACTCTTTAACGTTTGGAACAGACGGCGGTATTAGACTCTAACGTGAGGCCTTTCATTCTTTTTCCCGTCAGTTCACACGCTTTCTGGTTGTTCCAATCGGATAGCCATAAGCTTAACCTCGAGCATCTGCGACACAGACCGTGCATCAGATCGGTCTTGTGAGAGCTGGCTACCCAACACCTTCATTGGGTTCAATAGTGCAACTCCCTTTGGAGGATATTCTCGGCACTATCTACTGGGTAAGAGATTGGTTTCCTTTTATGATTGTTTACAATAGGCGACCTAAGTATATGTGTTTCGCCAAGCAATCCGAACGGGTAGAGTAGTATCCTCAACAGGTGTTTATGTCATTCGCTGTAGAACCAGAATATAATATCCTGAGAGGCTAACATGCATTACTAACGTCGCAACCTTCAACGACGACTACCCCGATGTGGTGTGGGTAACTTGCCTCATATTTTGGTGAGTTAACTTTGGCATTTTTTACAATACATTCTCTGCTTAACAGTTAATGGGAAATTGATCCTTCTATCTAAGGATGATGATTTTTTAAGACTCAGACCTCAGAGGGAGGGTAATACCATAAAGAATGTTAACTTGAATGAAATAGGGCCCTGTCGATAGGCCCTTTTAATTTTGATGTCTACCTGCCCTGTGCTTATTTCTCTCTTGCACGGGATATGTCTGCTGGTGATCTCACAGCTCGTCTCAGTTCTTCGACATGGTCTCGGTCACAGGGACTCGAACTTATGTGATTTTGGATATTTTGAACATATTTGTGTTCGGCTACTGATCGTGTCTGGGATTTGAAATACTAATACAGCATTTTTTGACGTTAATGGAGGAGGATATTTGCAGCAGTATGTCTTAGTTGAAACCTTTAAATTGAGCTATTGATGAGCTCTAATGGACCTGGTACGATAATAATCATGTATTTAAGGTGCCAAGTTAACTGTATTATATACATTCACAAACGAGTAATTGTTATATTGTTTGTTTACCGCTCTCTTATAGGGGATACCATCCCGTGAAGTCTTCCACGTGTAACTCCCCGAATACAAAGATTGGAGTTGCAGTTTATCAAAGTACCTGGACTTTGAAGAGAATTTTCAAGTTTAACAGAAACTAATTACTGTTAATATGCAATGATTCTGTTTTTTAGTCTGCCCCTGATGAATTCCCCGGAATAACTTGTTGGAGGAAAGAAACATGTTGGGTGTGTTTTTAATATTGTCTGATTTGTGCGTATGTGGATGAATGAAGCATATTTTATGCATGAAAGTGTATGGTACGAATGGTGATAAGTGGAATAGTTAGTAAGTGAATTTTGATCACGTATTATCACTGTGTATAAGCCACTCGATCACCTAGGCGCCCATTTATGGGTTGCATTTGTGGAATTATGTTGCATCATTATTGTGGGGTGATTTTTTTCTATATATGTTCTTGTTTTCTCTGTATTTAGTACTCTATTGATTTATCCAATGAGTGTATTCTCTAATTTACTGTTGTATTCAATTTATATGAAATATGTGTATGAAATTTCAAATTAAAATATGTAATGGTTTTAGATTTTCTAACTCTGGTATTTTGCATTATTGACTAATGTATTGACATGCGAGTACATGGGTTAGTATCCCCTATTCATTCTAAGAGAGCGGTATTTTGTGATTCACGGGCTAGTTTGTATATTTCAAGGGTTCCACCCTTTACGCGAGGGTTTGCCTGTGACTCCAAGTTTTCCCTCTACCTCCCAGTGTTTTCTTGTTGTACTTTACGAAACTGTACCATTATTTAACAGGGGATGCAAATAGCCAACACAATTTCTCCATCATTGACCCAAATCCTCAAACAATTCGGCATCTGTGACTTCTTTTAGAGGCATGGCTGGTTCAATACACAATACAGTGTTTCACTCACACACATCTGAACCAGTTCCCACTACAACAATCCTTTTTGCAGACACCACCAACTCTTGCAGATCCAATGATAGAATCGTTCCTGCCCCAGACTCTGGGGTCACAACGAGCCTAAAGATGAAATCAGATGGTATACGCCAGTACACCTTACCAATCTGGGGCTCTGCATCAAGCAACACTGTGATCCCATACACAAACATGTCAGGGGCGACTACCTGTCCTCCCATCGCGTGTATTATCACCATCGCCCTCATGTCACACATTCCTGGGGTAGTACATACTATTCTCTGATCTGTGTAAGAAATGGTCATATTCAATTTGCTGAAGAGGTTGCACCCCAGCAAATTTATTGGGACGGTTTCTAAGTATACTTAGGGTGCACGCACCACTTTTCCTCCTATTGTTATAGCTACCTCTTCTGTATACGAAACCGTTGCTACAGCCCCAGACAATCCCTGCATGTCGAGAGTTTCACCTGATTATGGGAAGTTTCCTTCACTGATGCATGATTTAGTGGCACCTGTGTCGACCATAAAAATGAATTGTTTGTTTCCTATCTCAGCACCCACCAAGGGTTCCTTGTCAGGGTGGGTAGTCATGGACAGGACCGGGCATGCAAGTGCGCTCTGTCAGCTGTCCCAATCAGGATGTGTGTTGGTTCTCATGAAGGTGAAAGGGTTACCTCCTAATAATCTCACACCCTGATAAGGTGCCACTGTCCAATTTGGCACGGCATTGCTTCCGCACACAGGAGCACCGTATGATTGGTTCAGTGTTGCAGCCTGATTTGGGGTGCGGGGCGGGGCCTGCAGTTACATTTGTGGGAGGTCGTGGTGGTAACTGCGTGTATCCCTGGTGTATTTAGTATGGTATGGACGTGGCCATCGGGGGTGCTGGGAAGTGTTGCTGTTATTGCACTGGGCCGGCAGGGGCATATGGATTGTATCCCGCTCCCATCCTACTTCTGCATTACCTTGCAAAATGACCCCACTTCCTGCATCCCCAACACTGAACTGGTCCCATTCCCTCTCTTGCCCTCATCCCTCCAAATCCACATCTGCCCCCTTGGAATCTCCCCTCTACCCCGTTGCTGACCTCCTTGGTGCAATTCAGAGTCCTGTAGCTGTGGTTCACTGTTCCACTGCCTTGTCCTCCGCCTGGCCAAAGCGCTGCCATTCTTGCATCCGGCTGAACTGCTACCTGCCCTGCTGGTTCGTTACTGCCGCTTCAACTGCTATTTTTGCCAGTTTTTTCTGTACCAGTTTTGCTGCCTCAGCCTACAACCTTTACACCGTTTCCTTTTCCCTCTCTTTGATCCGCTAAACGTGGTGTATAATTATAGTCTGTATCTCTGCCTACTCCTTCGCTTCGATGACCACTATTTTTTTGAGTGCCTTATGCACTTCTTTGGGCAATCCGCTTTTAATAACAAAATAGAATAGAGGAACTGATCGGTCCTACTGGTCTCCCGTCTCCGCTCTCCACATCTCCTGCACTTTCAAAATGTACTGAGCGGGGTTTTCATCATCCCCCATTGTGTATTGCATTATGGACTGCAAGTCCGTTGTTTTTGAGATATGACCGCCGCAGCGCATCCCACACCTGCGCTCTGATATTGTTAAAGCGTGCCCCATCATGCGTATCATCATCTAGCTTAACTCTTGGATACCCAGCCTTAACCCACACGTCCACTGCCTGATTTCCCACAATTGCGACAAGCAGCCTTTTTTATGTCTCTGTAAGGAACTCATGGTGGCAACAGTAAAGACAGGCACAAGTGATCAGAGTTCAAGGGTGTTTATTAAACTATATGCATGGGTGAGAAAAACGTCTTATCTAAACTTAAATCTAAGATGGGAGCAAGCTATCACCATCAAATAATAATAAAGAATTCCTAGTAGCGTCTCGTGAAATAAAAAACAGCCTATACTAAAAAACCTATTTCCAATCCTTACCACTAAGTTACAAAAAGAGTGTGGGATAATGTTCCCCAGAAAAGAAAGAAGTGTTCACAAATAATATGTCAGGATGTTATAGCCGGGGTCCCCCTTTCCAACGTTTTTAGCACGGGACAAGGCATGCCTTTTGAGCACAGCACACAACTGGGCTTCTCCAGCATGAGGCTATTGTTCTTCTCAGCGATATCGGGATCCTCAGTGGTCAAGTCTAATTCACACAAAGTCTCTTGCCCCGAGAGCCTCATATATCCAAATAACAAAACAAAAAGGTCCTCTCAACAAATATGGGGATTAAGTCCCTTTTGGCGATATCCGGACCATCAGTGGTTAAGTCTCTTTCTGCAAAAGTCTCTTTCCTGCGAGGGCCTAATGTATACAAACAACCAACAAACAAACAAAAGTTCCTTCAGTGGTCTTGCACCTTGGCCGATTGCTCTTCACCCCTAGGATCTCCCTCCGCCGGGCTTGGATCCTCTTTTCAAAAATGGGCCTCCCTCTGTCGGGTTCACAATGGCCTTCTTTAACACAGTTCATGAATTTCTAACACAGTTCATGATTTGCTAATTTTCATCAGTGTGGGTTCCCTTCTCCTAGCTTTCTTTCGACATCCCTCTGTCGGGTTCACACTTGCCTTATTCCACAGTTCACAATCTTATCAGAAAGCAGGGTTTCCTTCCCCTATCTTTCTCTTGGAAATGGTTTTGAGACTTTCGATTGTACAAGGGATTTGTCGTGACCCGTGTAGGACCACTTTGGCATCTTACACTGCCCTTTCCTAGGGCCTTCTGGTGTTGCAGTTTCAACACAAAAGGGGGACCAGCCAGGGTCTTTCGCGTGAGCACCCATGTGGCTCTCGACCACTCTACAGCTGGTCTTTCCCCTGTGTTTTGTTTAACAGTTCTTTTTGTACAGTTGAAAGGGATCTCTTTTTCACACTTTCGCTGCTCGCAACTTTCTTTTGACAAAGACCGGTTTCATGCAGTTTCTTCTGACTCTGCGTCTTTTTCTTCACCACTGGGTCTCCCTTCTGTCAGGCTCGCAACCTTCTTAAAGTTCCTCAAGGTTCTCCCTAGGCTGGGTTCGGACCCCTCTCAAAATTCAGCAAGAAAGATTCCCTCCGCCGGGCTCGAGCCTCCTTCCAAAGTTCACAATTTCAACAAAAAGGTTTTGGGACTTCTAGTCCCAGAATGCACTGTGCTAATTTTGCTCCCACTTCGTTGCTACCCGAAATGGCATTTTCGGTCATTGGGAGCCGCAGGAGCCAAAAGGGGATGTTAGTAGGCGGTTAGGGTCTCTCCCACTGCCTCTGAGAGACCTGGGGAGGAGTTGAACTGTTGGCAACTCCAGGCAACCCCAGCTGCTCCTGGTCTTGCCTTCTGGAGGTATAGTTTCATCCCCCACACTGCAATCTCCTCTCTGGTAGCAGGGCCAGTGTTTGGGTGGGTTTCTTCTCCTACAGGTCTCCCAGGGTGTCTCCAGCTCACTATGGCATCCTCCTGCTCTCTGACACCTTCCAGCATCCCTGACTCACTCACAACGCTGTTCTGGCTGCTGCTTTTATACTCCCAGCTAGAGTTGATTGGAGTCAGGTGTGAGTAGTTGTCCCTCCCTGCCTGACCTCATTATCGGGACAACATGGAGACTGCCCACAGGAATCCATTGCCCATTGGTTGCTATGGGTAATCCTCATGACTCCCATCTGCCTCTTACTCATCACAGTCCTTGTGGATTTCAATAGGGGATTGGGATTATGGGAGTGGTAGTGTTGTGGAGAGGCAACATTCTAATTGGGGTTTAGAGATAATCTTGAGTTCCCCTGTTTTTTCCTTCTTTTCTGTAAGGGAAAGTACTGGGGGTGGGATTTTGGTGGCAATATCCCATAAAGACTGCTGGGTTATCGGGCAGGGGTGTATCAGAAAAAATGGCATACGCGTCCCGCCCAAGGGCGCTTCTCTCACAGTCTCCAAGCACCCCATGCCCTCGCTTGTCCACCCCCACGGTGGTGATCCAAGAATGATGGCCCTCCACTGGCCACCTGAATAAAGGATCCGCAAGAATAACCTGGAAGAAACACCTCTGATTTCTCACACAAGGTAAAAGGGGAATTGGAGAGGGTAGTGGCAGGTACAATAAAATTAGATCCCAAAGGTGTCCTATTGGGGATTTGGGTACAGGGGGGACATTCGGCATATCATAGGAGACTCCTAGATATTGCTTTGGTATTGGCAAAGAGAGGGATAGCTCAGAGGTGGATGAGTCAAGAGGCCCTTAGTGTGGGAAGTTGGCGTTCTGGAATGGACTCTGTTGGTGGGGTAAAAGAGGGCCAGCATCTCAAAATACAAAGAACTGTATTGGTGGGTAACAGAGGGTTGGGGGGATCCAGGGGAGGGGGAGTGAAGGAGGAATATACAGGGAGAATATTTGAGATTGCCAGGAATTGATTGCATTGCTGTAATTGTTTATATGTTGCAAATGTGGTGATGGGGCTAGGAACAACTGGAAAAGTGGGCACAACAATTGTATTCATAGCTCTCAAATCCTGAAAATGTGTGTATTACAAATACCTTTCATGGATATACTAACACATTGGTCCAACTAATCTTTGAGAACAGGTTCAATGCCTTCCTCAGCCTCCCAGGAAATGGCATATTGTGGAATACTGGGTAACTGGGCATTATTTTGAAGGCTCATTTTTATAGGGTCTATTACAGAAAACCCAGTGTCATTGATGCCTGAGGCCCATAAGATATGTGGGACAGGACCCAAAAGAGAGGCTTGTGCATTATCAAATGGAGAGTGTAAGGAAGGCATGGTATCAAACAGTAAGACAGACGTATGTGATCACAGTTCAAGGGTGTTTATTGAACTTCAATTGGGTTTGGAAAATGCCTATCTAATCCTAAATCTAAAGATGGGAGCAAGCTACGACCATCAAATAATAATAATGCAGTCCTAGTCGAGTCTGTCAAAATAAAAGGGCCTATAATAATAAACCTATTGCCAATCCTTACTTCTAAATATAAATAGTGTGGAAAACAATGTTATGCAAAAGAAAAGTGTTCAAGACATTATATCTCAGGATATTCAAGCCGTTGGCTTCCCCTCCCCACATTTTCCGCATGGGGCAAGGTGGGACACTCAAGCTTAGCACACCCTATGGCTTCCCTAGCACGAGGATGCAGTTCAAACCCTCCACATCAGGGCCTTCTGTGCCAAAGTATCTTTGCCATTCAAAGTCTCTTATTTCAATGGGCCTGATGCAATGTAACAAACATTAAAGTTTATTTCTTCTCATGATTTCACATATACAACTTCTCAGGTGATTTACTGTTCACCCCAGGTCACCCTCTGCTGGACTCAGATCCACTTCGTCACAAAATCTTCAATTGGTTTCCCTGTGCCGGGATTGGACCAAATGTATCTACTTTTCCAAACTTTCTCTACTTCATCAAAATCAAAGACTTTCAACTGTGCGTGGGATTTTGCTTGACCCGTCACAGGACCACTTTGATTCACAATTACTTGTTCTGATACAATCTTTTCCTCACTTTCACTTCTGCCAATTTTCAGCGGGATACCTTACAGAGACCTTCGATTGAGCACGCTTGCGGTGCAGGACCACTCTGCAAAAGGTATTGTATCTTGTTTTTACAGTTCAATCACTCATCAACAGTTCATCTTTATTTGCTTCTCTTATCACACTCACATGCGTTTTAACAATGTTTGTTCCAGCGCTCGCCATACAATGTTGCTGCTTGCAACCTTGGCTTCAACACAGACTGGTCTTGTATCTGTCTCTCCAACTTACCGGCTGTGTTGATTTCACTGACGCTGCTTTGTTCTTGAAACCAAGGACGATACCACGGCAGCTGCTGCTTCTCCCCGCCTTGATTATTGACGCAGGGGCCCCCGGGTATCTCTGACTCACAATGCAGGATTATTCAGCTTGGTTACCTGGTCTTAAACTTTCTATTCTTGAGGTTTCTGGAAAGTAATGTTTCTTTGTCGAAAAGGTCAAGGGAACTTCCCTCCTTGCGATCCCCATATGTTTTGCGGTCTTTCTTCTCTCGTTAAGCTGCCGTCTCGAAGCTGTTATCTCGTGTGCTTTGCTTTGCTTAGAAAGTGCTCTCGTGCTACGCCTTATATCTGTGTGAGAAAGCTTAATGGAAGTCACATGTGTGATGGTCAGTAATTGCCTGATCCAGCTGACCATTGTATTGGGACACGTCAGGTATGCTGCTCGGGTGTTAGTCTGGTCAGTAGGAAGCCCGAGCAAAGCAAGGGCTTTAACGTAAGCCCTGGGGCATTACTTTACCGGTAATGTCCCCTTGCTCAGGTTTTATTGCTATTTATTGCTATTAGTACTCCAACATGTTGTACCGGGGTACTAATAGTGTTTTATCACATGTTGAGAAATGGTGTGTTTGCCATTTCTCAGCTTGCGATAGAACTACAAAAAAAGATGGCTGCCATGAATCGGGGAGAAGGGAACTACACATAGCCCTTCTCCCTTTCCATGGCGGCCAGAATGCAGCGAAGGAGAAGGGAGCACAAGGTAATTGGGGACGAGGGGGTGTGGGGTGGCTAAATATATGGGAAAAAGGTGTGGGGTGCTGAGGAGTGCAGGGGAGAGCACTTACCCGATTCCCAGCGAGGGAAGATGGCAGCCTCCCGCTCTGAGGCGACTCGGAAAGGGGTCTTTACCATTTGATAAAGACCCCGTTCTGAGACTCCTCATTGGCTGGGTGGCTACCACAACCCCCTCGCCGGGTACTAATTATGAATGGTATTTGTACAGTTGCATGCCAAGTACATTTCAGGTATCTCCATGGGTAGGCATTGTGAATTGGGTTCAAGGTAGGCGGTGCAAATCTGTAGCGACAGGAATCTCTTCATTTGCTCCAGTGCCAATCTTTGTGAATCAGGTTGAACATCTCAGAGCAGTGATTATTAAGTATTAGGATAGATACTTTTGGGTCCATATTACACATCTTTGTTCACAATGGGGGGGGCATGATGTTTAGCAACTGTATCATAAAGCTCGGGGCTGTGATTTCCGTTTCCCTGAAATGACAGGTTAGCAAAGACAGTCATAGCGGGTTTGGAGCAGGCAATAGGAGTAGATGTGTTGGGGTGAGAGATAATTTCTAATCCGAACTGCAGGGAAAACTGCTACTTGGAGCTGTGTTTGGGCAAGCGCTGGCAGAGGGTTGAGTGTGCTGGGGGTGTAAAGGATGGAGGGATGGACTGGTAATGATTATGGGGACATTCACCCTGTCTGTGGGGTTTGCAGCTACTATCTTTCTCACCCGGAGGGGGCTTCCTAACTCCTTTTGCTAGTAATGGAAACCTGCGACCTTGCCCTCTCATCTCAAAAGAATGCTGATCAGGTGCCGAAGGAACGGGCACGAAACATTCCTGCAAGTCGGAACCCCTGTTTTGTGGCCTCTAAGGACGACAGGATGCTTGGACAGTTCTAACTGGCTTTATTATGTATAACAGAACAGGTGAGCTCAAAGGTCCACATGCTGGTCAGGAGTAGGTACTCACAATGTCAGGCTGAGCCTCCCAGTTACTTCACTGGAGGCAGGGTGTGCAGTGGTACTGCACGCTGTAGACTTCCAGAGCCCCCATGAGGCCTCCTGTGGCATTGGACTTATGCCCTGGAAGTTTGGTGTACAAGCTGTAAGGGCCCCAGGTGCGTAGGCTCACTATCAGGAGCAGCACTTGTCAGGCCGGCTGCCTGGCACTCTGCCAGCCTGCTACTCCCGCAACGTTCTTTTCGCGGGGCGTGGGTCCGCGAGATCACGTCGGAACAAGATCTTGCGAGACCTCGCTCCCGCGAACACGTGACGTCCCCACACACCTCCTTTGCTGGGAAAAGGATGGATGGTCATTCCATGACGAAGTCTGCAAACTTGCTGGGTTTCCTTTTCTCTCTCTGTGGTCTGCCCTGATCTAGAAGCGGGGCAGGGTTGTGGGAGTACTCTTGGGGACATGCGGGTGATTCAGGTTCTCCTTGTCTTGCCCTGCGGTGTAACTCCCTGAGTGGGGTTGGGGAGTTGGTGTTCGAGAGCTCGCCGCCGTAGGGTATCTCTGAGGTATCTCTTCCTGACTGGCGAGGGTTTTCGGATGGCTCTTGCTGGCCTTGATCTTCTCCGGTTTCCCAGTGTGGCTGTTCAATAGCTTCTTTCCTGTGGTACATGGCCACCCTTTCTAGATTCCATTTCCTTCCGTCGCTGGTGCAGATGTGGTTTGACCCTTTGGCAACGACTTCTATGGGACTGCTGTATCTGGAGCCGGTTGAGGTGTCTTTGTGGGGGAGGCGTATCTTAACCAGGTCACCTCTGTTGACCGATGTGTGGCGAGCGGCCCGACGCGTGTCCCCTTGAGCCTTCATGGCTTCTTTGTTCCGCTACATGCGAAAGACTACGTCTTCCATGTCCACATCTTCGTCAGCCCTCACTTGGTGGAGCCACGGTGGTACCAGTGTGGATGCTGCCCTTCTCCCCCTTAGCAGATGGAATGGTGACACGCCGGTGACAGAGTTGGGAGTGATGCGGTGGGCTGCGACAGCCTCCTTGACAGTCTTGTACGGGTTTAGGCCCGAGGCATGCGCTAGTTGCAGCGCCCCTATGATGAAGCAGTTCGCCCGCTCGACCAGGCCATTGGCCTGTGGGTGGTAGAGACTTGCTCTTCGCTGTTGAATATTGTTGAGTTTGAAGAATTTCTCCATTTCTCGAGAGACTAAATGGACACCATAGTCCATCACAATTGGAGGCCTTCGCGCTGGAATATGGCAGTGAGTGCTTCAATGACTGTGTTTGTGGTGATGTTCGAAGTGAAGTCAACTTCGACCCATTTTGAGAAGTAGTCGACCGTGACTATCCCATATTTATGTTCTGGGGGCATGCTGTCCAGCGGCCCGATGAAGTCCAACCCTAGTTTGCGCAACACTCCTTTGGGGATTTTGGTGGGCAGCATGGGGGCTTGTCTCACAGACAGGCGCTTGTCGCTGTTAGTGCACTCATGACACCTTTCAACCATTTGTCGTATGTCCTGATCCATGCCTGGCCACCAGTAGGAGTCGCGTATCCTGCACTTGGTCATGTTGCACCCCAAATGGCCTGAGGGCGCTCTGCACAGTATTACTTTGCGAATTCCGCTGGGTGGGATCACTTGGTTGTCTCTCAGAATGAGACCGTTCATGGCAGTGATTTCATCGTTCACCTTCCAGTAAGGATGTAGGCCTTCGGGAATCGCTCTTTCATCAGGCCACCCTTCGCAGACCCAGGCTGCTACGTGCCGTAGGGCATCATCCTGCTTGAACTCCTCCGGCCAGTGGTGCTCACTCAGGTGCATGTACTCGCCGTTCCTTAAGTCGCCTATAGAGGCTACGACACATTCGTCTTCTAAGAATGTGGTCCCAGGGGCGCTTTGGTTCAGGAGCCTGGACATGCAGTTCGCTTGTGCGTTTTTCCAGCCGGCAATGTGGGCTATCTCGTACGCGTACTCTTGAAGTTTTGCAGCGATCCTGGCCAGTCTCGGGGTGGCAGTCTTGGTGCCGCCTTGGCTCAACATGTGGATGAGGGGTTTGTGGTCCGTGACCAATCTAAATTTTGTGCCCCAAAAGTTTGATCTGAAGTAGTCGACGGCCCAGGCACAGGCCAACATTTCTTTCTCTACGGTGGAGTAATTCTTCTGCGCTGACGATAGTGCTTTAGATGCAAATGCCACAATATTTTCAGTGTCACCCTTCTTCTGGGTCAGGGTGGCCCCCAGTCCGTACGCGCTGGCATCCGTAGTGATGCATGTGTCCCATTCAGGGTTGAAGGGTTTTAGGCATGGTGCGTGCAGAATCCTACTTTTGATTTCAGTGAAGGCTTCGTCTTGCACTGGCCCCCAGGAGTAGGTCACCCCTTTCTTCAGAAGTTCCCTCATGGGGGACGTGGTTTCGGAGAACCTTGGAACAAATTTTGCATAGTACTCCGCTAGGCCCAGGAACGAGCGCAGTTCATCTCTGGACATCGGGGCCGGGGTGTCTGCTATGGCCTCCATAAGGTTCTTCTTGGGGCTCACCCCTTCGCTTGAAATGCAGTACCCAAGGTATTCTACCTTGCTCACTCAAAAGACACATTTCTCGTGGCGAAGATGAACGCCTGCCTCCTGAAGCTTGCTCAGGACTGCCCTGAGTGCTTTGTCATGGGTCTCGTTGTCCTTGGCATACACGAGGATGTCGTCCTGAAAGAATGAGACGTTTGTGAGTCCTTTGAGTAGGGAATTCATCATTCTCTGAAATGCGGATGCTGCCGAGGACAGCCCAAACGGCATGCGGGTGTATTGAAAGGTGCCGAAAGGAGTGATGAACGCCGTAAGAGGGCGCAAAGACTTGTGTAGTGGAATCTGGTGATAGGCGTCACGCATGTCCAGCTTCGAGAAGATTGCCGCCTCTTTCATCATTAGGACAATTTCGTTGATGCTGGGGAGCGGAAAGCTATCAGTGACAACCTCTAGATTCAGACTTCTCAGGTCGATGCATATTCTGAGGTTGTTGCTGGATTTCTTCTTGACTAGAACTACCGGACTCAGCCACTCTGAGGATTCCACTGTCTCAATGGTCCCTTCTTCGACCATCTTCCGGAGATGGGCATCTAACGCAGGCCTCCCTGTGGCAGGCACTGGTCTAACTTTGTGTTTCACAGGCACAGCATTGGGTTTCAAATGAATCTTGTGGACAAAGTCTCTCACTTTCCCTGGTTTCTCGGAAAACAGGCTTGGGAAAATCTGCTTGAAATTTAGCGCTGCTCCTGAGGAGACCATGAGTACCTGTTCCGGAGTGCTGGGGTCTAGTTTAATGCTGAGTCTGTGTTGATCATCCCACCCGAGCACGGCTGTACCTTTGGGTGAGAAGTACACCTTGGTGGTGGTAGACCTCCCTTTGAATTCAATTTGGGCTCTGATGTAACCCAGAAGGTCGACAGTTGCACCTCCAAAGACCGTCGGCTTTTGCCTGGTTGTTCTAATCTCTACTTTTGCTTGTCCCATTATCTCCTTGTACGTGTCGATGGGAAGGATAGTGAGGTCTGATCCTGAGTCTGCTATGACGCGTGTTTCCATGCCGTCCACTTTAATGGTGCAGTGGGGCTCTCTCTCCTGGCATATGGAGGGCGTTGACCATGATGACCATGGGTCTGTCCTGTAGCTCGTCCTCGTCGCTTGAGGCGCGGTCGCCATCGACGCAGGAACGTTTTTATCCCGCCACGTGCAAGCCGGGGCCACGTGACCATTGCGTCCGCACTTGGAGCACTCCTTGTTTCTGGCAGGGCAGTGACGGTCGTTTGCCATGTGTTTGGTGCTGGCACATCTGTAGCCTTTCGGCACATCCCTCTGCCTGGGGCCTTTGTCTCTGGGGCTGTCACGGGACTGCTTGTCTCTGCGCCCTCCCCATTGTAGCGCCGTAAGCTCGGGTACAGGTAGATGACTTCCCGCCTCTTTGCGCCTGCTGGAGGTTTCTTCCTCGGCCCTGGTGACTTGGATGGCCTTGTCGAGGGTCACTTCTTTTTCTTTGCCTGGAATTTGTGTGAACGACCAGCATGTCGCAGATGACTTGTTCAGCGTTATCGCCGAAGGCGCATAAGGATGCCAGCTCCCTCATCCTGGTGATGTAGTTGTCCACGGGTTCGCTCCCTTCTTGCTCACAGGTGTAGAATCTCAGCCTGTGTAGCACCACATTCTCTTTATTTGTGAACCGCTTTACGATGCGACGGGTTGCCTCTTTGTAGACATTGTCGTCGTTGTCGTCCACTGGTATAGCGGTTAAACTGGCAAAAATGCGCTGTCCCTCGACGCCCATTGCGTTCAGCAGCATAGCCTTCTTCCTGGCGGGGGCATATCCTGTGCCGCCTACGGCCTCCAGATACGTGGAGAACAGAGGCTCCCATTACATCCACGGGATTGCCGGGGTCCCCGGTGAGGGGAGGAACGCAGGGGGCGGTGTGGCGCCTTGCATGATGGGTCCATGGGTACTCTGATATCCTCATTGCCAGTTATGTTGTGGCCTCTAAGGACGACAGGACGCTTGGACAGTTCTAACTGGCTTTATTATATATAACAGAACAGGTGAGCTCAAAGGTCCACATGCTGGTCAGGAGCAGGTACTCACAATGTCAGGCTGGGCCTCCCAGTTACTTCACTGGAGGCAGGGTGTGCAGTGGTACTGCATGCTGTAGACTTCCAGCGCCCCAATGAGGCCTCCTGTGGCATTGGACTTATGCCCTGTAAGTTTGGTGTACAAGCTGTCAGGGCCCCAGGTGCGTAGGCTCACTATCAGGAGCAGCGCTTGTCAGGCCAGCTGTCTGGCGCTCTGCCAGCCAGCTACTCCCGCAACGTTCTTTTCGCGGGGCACGGGTCCGCAAGATCACGTCGGAACGAGATCTCGCAAGACCTCGCTCCCGCGATCATGTGATGTCCCCACACCCTGATCCCTGGCTGACATGCCTGCAGCGTCAAAGATTAGGCCTGGATGGTTTGTCAATTAGTCATGCAAGCATGCACTACAATAACACAAGGGTAAGAATTGCTTCTTAATGCAAACTGATGGCCCTGTAGCCGGAAAAAAGGGGTGGGATGTCTGCAGGCACGCAGCTAGTACCATGGAGATTTCCAAACTCTGTAATGTAGTGCACCTGCTTGAGAAAAATAATATTGATGGGGCCTTACTAGCAATGCTTAGATTTAAACAACATCCTCCCTGGAAAAATAGTATAACTCACCAACATACTCTGTACCCCTGTCCTAGGGACAACAACCCCACAGTTGGAAGGCTCCTGTAGTACTTTAAGGTGCTCTCACATTGCAGCACTGAATCCAACAGCACTTCCAGGGCCCAGTAATATCTTGGATATAGGATACAGTGCTACAATGCATGGGAAAGCTTTGTTTTGTTGATTACCATGTCCAAGTGATAGGAAATCCTAATCGGCCTCTTTTGGTTAATTTGCAAAAGGCTCCTGCTAAAATATTTGCACCACTAAGCTTTTTTGTAAGGGTGTGTTTATAGTAATATTTGAAAATAATTATTTTGGACACAGACCATCTAATAATTGAAAATAATTATTTTGGACACAGACCATCTAGAAGCAGACCCGCGCACAGTACCCCCATACTTCCGAACAGCAGGCATGAAGAGAGCAGCTAGGGTACCTGGCATTTTCCCTCTCTCCAAACTAATGTAACCCTCTCTTTTAGATCTGCCAGAGTGCCTGAAGACCCCATAAAAGTCTGCGGCGTGCAGAATAAATCCCAGTAACATAACATAACATAACATAACGTAAGGCTATAATCGCTAACCGCAGTAAAAAAAAAAGATGGAGCTCATTTTGAGATTGCCGTAACGTGAATGAAAGGTGTAAAGCCTTGCGTATTATGGCGTATTAGGCGTTTATGCCTTCCAGTCACGCCACGGCTCATTTTCATCAATTTGTATGGCAGAGATGAGGGCCGGAACGCAACTTGTGTCTCTGCCATACAAATCCTCCCAGCATTTGTGACAGCATGGATTTTCATGCCAGGTAGTATATCTCAATGGCAACTGCTTGTCTTGGAAGCAAGAAGACGGTAGAGCAACACAGGTTTGAATCCCGGGTCTGCGCTTAGAAACCTCTTCAGTAGTAAGCGCGTTATAAAAAAACAATAATAATTATAATATAATACAATCCCTATTACGTACATATGAGCCCATTGTAAACTCCGCCTGCCATGTGTGCATGGCAGGCGGCGTTTACTTCATTTACCCTCCCCTTATGCACTCCACTGTGCAAATGTTGAAAATTCGGTGCCGGGGACCTACCTGCGTGTAGGTCTACATGTAACAGGGCACTGCCACTGAATTATGCGGGGACTCAAAAAAATGAGCCCCAATCAAATTCCTCAAGAAAATGTAGTCTAAACAATGAGAAATAGCGATGTTATACTTTCTTGGAAACTCCTACTTTAGGACCTTTGTGACGCTTTCGACACTGTCAACCACTCCCGTCCCCTCAACCTCCAAGTTTTTGGGCTTTGCAAATCTGTTCTTGCCTGGATCGCCTCCTACCTAGAAGGTCGATACTTTAAAATGTATTGGAACTTGCAAACCTCTGACCCCACCCCTATCCCCGTCCCAACCCCCAATGACCAGCCCTTGGGCTTCTGCTCTTCATCCTCTTTGCCTCCTTCCTAGGAAAACCTATCTCATCCTTTTGGTTTTCGGTTTCACCTTTTGGCTGATGGCACCCAAATATTTTTCTCCCATCCCTCCTTCACCCCAACCATCTCAAACGGATTACGAACTGTCTCACTGCAATTTGTCACTTGATGGATCTCTTCAGAAAGACTTCAGTAAGAAATTATTTCAGTTTCTGATGCAGTGTGAGATGGAGGGGCTCCCATGGTGACATAATGGCCATCTAAAGGCACAGTTAGATCCTTTGTGTGGATAATTCAGCATTCAATCGTTTGTGTTCTAATGTGCCACATTGTCATACTACTAAAGTATTTTTTGTTTCATGGGCACAGTGTAGTGTAAACTACCTGCTCAGTGTTACAGTTTAAATATGTTTTCTTTAAGCATAAGGCGGACTCAATCCTAGATTTATGGCTTGGCTTTTCTTTGTGTATTTACACAGTGAACATATAGTGTGATAGGGATAAGGTCATGACCCTGTTAAAGGGGAGGAGGGCAGAGAAGGACCCCTCTCAACCTGGGGCAGGCAGTACTTTAAAACACATTTCAGAACTAGCCCTGCCCCAGATATGTGAAGTGGGAATTAGGGGATCCCTAGGCCCCAGAATATTGCCCCATGTGCCAAAAATGTCAACCCTGATACCACTTGTTGCATCTCAGTGTCTCCCCACACAGTTTCTAGTCACGGTTCACTCTTTTGTATTTCAGAACTACAACTCCCAGAATCACCCTGTGAGCAGCTGAGAAGGCCCGCATAGGGAATCCACCAAAATGAGAACCAACAGAACAACTTCCCAGATGAACTGTGATCCTTCACCAGATCCCAACAGTAACCAGCACCCCAGAAAAGCAGAAACCACAGCAGGTACTGTGTTGGCTGGGGTATTTTACCTACCTTAAGTGTTTGTGATTTCTGTATAGCTTTGGGGTGTTTTCTGTTATTCGGAGGCCACTCATCCAGTTCACCCAAGCCCACTGCGGAATCCTCCTGGGTGTCTTCTCTGAAGTCCCTGGACCCTCAACTCATTTTAAAGTAAAATACTGGTTTGAACAGTCTTCCTCTGGAACTCTGACTTTGCATACAACTGAACCTTATCTCATTCTGCCTACCGCTGGCACCTAGACCACACTAGGGTCGCTTTACTGCCTCTGATTCCTTGAAAAGAATACGTTTTCAAAAGTGAATTACTTGTAAAAGAAGTTGGTTGGTAACTGTAACTCTGAGAGTGAACATTTACAAAAGTTACTACCTTAGAAATGTTCTGCCATTCTGAAAAGTATATGTAACATCGTTCTTTCCTTAGGAACTGTTTCGCCATTCTAACAGAAAGTAGATGTAAGGTTATAAAACTCACCTGTGATTTGGTTGTGCATCTTCCCAAAAGTAATGCTGCTGGCTCCACTTCACTATTCCTGGTAGGATAAATGTATGAGGGTCCCCAACTGGGTCTTGCTTCCCCTGACTTGCTGTTAGCCTGTCCAGAATAAGTCTGCCTTAGGTTTTATTTACCTAGAATAACCTTAAGTCATTCATAAAGAGTAACATGGGGTTTTGCTGCCCCTGGTCTGGTTCAGACGGACAAAAAAAGAGTCTTAAATTTACACCTGCCTTTAAGTTGCTGATAGCGTCTTTATAAAGTGTACAGGTTTCATTTACCTTGAGTTAGCTGTGTGCCATCCTCATAAAGTTACAAGAGTTATTGCTTATCACAATCTGTGTTTCGCTGATCTCAACAAGCACCTGTAATAGTATATTACACACTTGGGTTTCACTCACCTAATATAACTGTGTGTTATCACACATGTAGTGATAGGTTTTTACTGTTCCTGGAATAAGTGTCCCACTATTCTGAAAGTATATTGTCTGGTTGTTTTACTATGTGATTTCCTTGCTGAGTGTCCCAGTACAACTGCAAGGGTCTACTACCCTTATATTACTAAAGGTAATCAGAATGTAACTAATGGTTGTACTCCCCAAGAATAGGTGTGTTCTATACTGAATGTGTTAAGAAGGACTGACTCCCCTAGACAAACTGTTAGGCGTTGTAAATAAGGTATATGCTTTGGCCTGTGTGCTTTAAAGCATAGTGTTGTGTTTTTGTTATTGTGGTTATATATAATGTGATAGTACTTACTTACCCAATCATTTCTTGGTCTGCTTGTAAATAAAATAAGGCCTTTTTTTTTTACAATACATAGTGTGTCAGTGTTTCTTTGGATCATGTATAATATAATTTATGTGTACTGAATCTACAGCCCTCTCTCCCTCCTAACATACTCCTGGCTGCTCTGTCTACACTACCATATACTCGGGTGGTACAGCCTTATACTAAGAGTGGAGTCGTGTGCTGTCTCAGTTGAAAGCCCTTAGTTGGACTTCAGAAAAACTGTACTAACAGACACAGACTGTGTGACCAATCTGTTCCTCCATCTTCTCTTATTATTTAATGCATATTTATGTTATTTAATGCCTACTTAAGTGATATTTAAACCACCTTTAGAGAATAAATGTTTTTTGTAATTGTAACTGTAATTGGGAGCGGGCTGTGGTTGTTCCTTCTCTCTAATTGCACCTTGGACTACTTTGGGCTATAGGGACTCAGACTATAAGAGGCCGGTCATACATTTTTGATGGTTGTTTTCCGTCTGTGACCCTCCCTGCTGCTGTTTGTGCTGAAGTTTATTTTTTATTTTCAGCGTGTGAATGTCAGAATGTAAGCCAGTAAAGGACATCAAAAGTGGAGATCGACATGAAGTGAAGATCACGTATGTTGGAAGATATTGCCCAGATAGAAATTGGTCAAAAAAACATTTAAGAGACAAAGGGAAGACACAGGGAAAATAGGCTCTGCTAGGTCTGGATAAGGGATACTAAAAAAACGAGCCACCTGTCCAAGATGGCTCCAGATAAGACACTGGAAACAAACTAGACAAAGGACTAGTAATCCAAGGGGGAAAATTGACATCACTAGACATAACTATGGTAAAGGTGAGAGGGCTGCTTGGTAACATCCCTGATGGATCTTCTTCCCATTGTTCGTCTGCCGTCTACTCTCTCCAGTGTTCCTCTGGGCTTGCTTAAATGGTCTTTCCTCTCCGTTTCCTTTTCAGTTCAAAGTTTTCCCCTGCTTTCCACCTTCTCTTGGTTTCCCTCTCTGCTCCCCATTCTCGCTTTATTGTGCTGTGTACTCTTGTGGCACTCTTGTCCTCGCCCAACCATCTGCACAGTACTTCCTTCGCTGCTCCCGGTTCCATGCTTCTCTGTGTTGCTTGGTATTAGAGCTCAAGTCTTTAACCTTCGTTTCCTTTTTGCCCGGTCTACCCGCCCACTGTTGGATGTTCTTCTTGTCTTCTGCATTTTGCCTGTCAGAACCCTGCATCGCCCTCCTCCTCAGTGCAGTGATCCCAGCAGCAGACTTTCCCTCATCTTCCAGGGGTTTTCTGTACTCCAGTATCACAATGGGGGAGGGGAGGGGGGCGGGGAGAGGGTGCTGGGTGTCGGCGGGACCCTGCCTTTAAGCCGTCTGCCAGGTACGTCCTCTAGGCCAGTCAACTTATTTTATTTCCATACGGATCAGATCTGGCATCTAATTTCTGTCTTTGTGTGCTTTATATATATGAAGAACATGCTCCTTCCCTTCCTTTGTTTCCTCTCCCCATCTTCTCCTGAGAAGTGGAATTATGCGGTCTGATGTCCAGCTGAGTGTGCTTTGATCTGGCGCAACAACGGAGGGGTTGGTGTCCGAGTACTGGTAAGATTCCTTGAAAACATGACAGACTGCCAAGCCTTTAAAAAGAATGAACTTGGGCGGCCGCCCATTGGTAGTGAGGGCTCCATCCGTTTTAGCCCATTCTGAATATTCTGGAAACAGAGAAGCGTGGGACTGGGATCACCACAGGAAGAATTGCGAAGGTCATCCAGACAATTTAGAATGGGCTAAAAACAACTTGGGCTGAATGGGGTATTTTGTTAGACACCAGAGGCGTTGCTAGGAGGGGGTTAAGAGGGCTATAGTCCCTGGTCTTTTGGTCGTAGCCCCGGATAGAATCTCAGGAGCTACAACCAAAAGGCTAGCTAGCCCGGAGTCCTGACAATCCCGACATTAGCGTAGCCCTGGATCTTTTACAGACCTAGCAACACCCCTGTTAGACACAATTACCAAATTACAAGCCAGAGCCTCCTCTATTAGTACCCGGTGAGGGCGTAGTCAGAATGAAAGAGCCATTCTGATTGGCCCTCGCAGAGTCATTACCAGGCCGGGAATCCCTCCATCGGGATTCCACTGCCTTTGTCCCCGGCGGGGGGCGTGGCAGCCCCTCAGCCAATGAGGAGGCTCGAAGCGGGGCCATCCCCGCTCTGAGCCTTCCAGCGGCTGAGAGGCTGCCTTCGCCCCCCGCCGGGGACTCGGGTAAGTCTTTTTTAAAAAATTTTTATTCCCTTCCCTCCCTCCGACCCTCCCTCCTACCCGCCCCCCCAACTTACCTTCTTGTTCCTGCACCCCCGGCGGGGGACGAGGGAAGCCTCCAGCCGTGTGGAGACTCGGAGCGGGGCCATCCCCGCCCCGCGCCTCCACACGGCTGGGGGCTTCCCTCGTCCCCTGCCAGGGACGCAGGTATGTTTTTTTTTGTTTGTTTGTTTTTTCTTCCCCTGTCCCGCCCACCCAACCCCACTTACCTTCGTTTTGATCCTTTTTCGGAAGCGGAAGCGCTGGGAACACTTGTGTTCCCAGCGCATCCGCTCCCGATGGCTGCCATGGAAAGGGAAAACGGACTCCGTTTTCCCTTTCCATGGTGGCCATTTTGTTGGTCGTGTCTTTTTTTCTTTTGTCCCGAAATGCCACAGCGTTTCGGGACAGAAAAAAATGCTTTTAGTGCCCCGGTCACGCACATAATGCGGGCCGGGGTACTAATAGCAATATGACCCTCGCGGCAGGGGCATTACTGACTCAGGAAATGCCCCGGGGCCTTCATATAACTATGTCGGTAATGCCCCCGCCGCTCGGGTCATATTGCTTAGGTACACAACTAAACAAGCGAGTATGACAGGGCATCGGGGAGCAATGTGTCTACTCCCCTAGACACGCAGCTCCTCGAGCTTTAGGTTCGGCTAATCCAGAAAATATTTTATGGCCAACACACAGCAGTTTGAATGCTGTCATCTTTGTTTAAAGATGCCTTGGTATGGGCCACGCCTTTGATTCTAAATAAAAGCTCATGGTTGCAATCATGGTAGCACAGTTGAAAGCCATGTTTGATCAAAAATGAGTTACACTAATAACACATATGGAGCTGCTTACATAGGGACAGGGTTCTATGGATTTGGTTATTTATGTTGCTCGGTTTCACCAATTGGAGACAGACCATCAGAAGCAACTGCGTTTGATGCAGGATTAAAAGAAAATCTGAAAGATTTACGGTCGCTAGTTGTTAGTTGATCCACCGCAGCAACTGAATTAATTAGCCATACATTACAGATCAACTACCAGACTCTGGCCAGAGGAAAACATATAGAGCATTGGAGGCTTCAGGCATGGGCAAGAGTAAAATAAAATGAGTATCAGGAGCAGAGGAGCAAGAAGAACCCATGCACACTGGGAGCCTTACCTTCAGCAAAAAGAGGCAGCAGGAAGAAAATGTATGTCTGCCATGTGGGAAGACAGGTCATTAGATGGTATGTTTGTAAGGAAGACTTGATTGTGTAGATTCAATGGCTTACTTGGGTGTGCCCATTAATTGTAGTCTAATTGAAAAAAAACTAGATGGAGACTGTAAGGCTGAAATGTAGGAGACTTGCTTCGCAAGCCTTAATCTTCCAGAAAAAATATGGGAATTTTTCCATAGTTCCTACCATAACCTTCTAAGCAGAAAGTAATTCCAATTCTCACCTATGGAGCAGAAGTAGCTTTTAAACTCCCTTTGGCCTTTTGGGAGGTTATGGAGGGATATTTCTGGAAAAGTGTGCTTCATCTCCCTAAGTCTGACAATAGCCCTAATCAGATATGAACTGGGGTTACAGTCTTCTATTCAACCATCCGGTAAAAAAACCTTGGCTCTCTATCGGAAATGTGTTGAAAGGGACTCATGTCAACCATGGGACATTCTGAAGAACAAAAATATTCTATTTCAAGATGGCATTGTTGACCATTGGAAGAAAGACTGCAAAATCTGGCTACCGGGCCTGGATATACCAGCTGACACCTTAATATTGAATCCAGGAAAGGTGAAGACCCAATTGGCAAGACTCGATTGGATTGAGACACAATCCAAAAGAGTATCATATCACTCAGCACTCGCACTGACACGAGAGAATAGAACCATCAACCATTTTCCAGAGTAGTTGGCTACGTTCCCCAGCTTAAAGTACTGGCAAATGCTTTTGAAATTGAGACTAATGGCCTCATTACACGGTAGGCGGTAGGGATTTAACGTTACCAGTAATGGAATATCGGTAACTCTAAATCCCCATCCAAATTATGACCTTGCTCACCGCTATTTGCGGCACCGTTAAGTACGGTGCCACTAATAGCGGGCAGTCCGCGGGCGCGCGACCCTCGCGTCTGTAATTTATGCCATGCCGCTATTAGCACATCATCACAAGCCAGGCGGACGTGTCAATAGCGGCATGGAAAAGCACCCTAATACCGCCATCACAGGTGGAGGCAATGGAGACTGTGGCTGCTCAAAAGGAGCACACCACACCCCTTCCCACACCAAGATGGTTCCAAACTAGCAGCATTACATGGCCTGGAGGACCTGATTGCAGCGCAGCTGCAACAACAACAGGCAGCACAGAGGAGACGCAGGAGGAGGAGGAGGGCAAGACAGGCACAGCAAGCACCACCACGGCACCTAATCATACCACAGAGGCACCCACCAATTCCCAGGATCAGAGCCAGTCCATTTAACCTAACACCTGAGCAGATACACACCCTGCACCGTCTGGACCGGGATACCATCACCAGCATCGTGGACATGATACACCACGACATTTTGAGCCTCATAGACATCAGAACTGCCATCCCCCTCTACTGAAGGTGGTGACTGTGCTCCACCTCCTGGCCACAGGCACCTACCAGCATACAGTGGGGCAGATGCATGGCATCTCCCAACCAGTATTCTCACGCACACTGAACCAGGTACTTGATGCCCTCCTGAAGCATGCACCCGAATACATATACATGCCACGGACTGCCCAGGAGATTGCAAACACCAAAGTCGGTTTCTATTCACTGGCAGGCATCCCAAGTTGCATCCGGACCATCGACTGTACACATGTGGAATTGGTCGTCCCACATCACAATGAAGTAGTGTACCGAAACAGGAAGCAATTCTACTCCATCAATGTCCAAATGCTATGTGACGCCAACAAGATAATCACACATTGCTGTGCCAGATTTCCCGGATCTACCCATGATTCCATGGTCCTGCGGAACTCAACTATCCCCCGCTACATGGAGCGACAAACGGGACAACGTTCGTGGCTACTTGGTGAGTAGCAGGCCAAGCACATGGCAGTGTGCTTGGGGGGGAGATAGATACTCCAACTGGGTGTGCTTGGGGGGGGAGATAGATACTCCAACTGGGTGTGCTTGGGGGGGAGAGATAGATACTCCAACTGGGTGTGCATGGGGGGGGAGAGATAGATGCTCCAACTGGGTGTAGCCTGTAGTCCGTCGTCCAAATGCACATACAGATGTAAGCCAATGTCCATCTGGGAGGGCCGCAACGTACTTGAGATGAACAGACATGCAAGTATATGCTACACAACACAGATGATCCAAGTCTAGAAACATCAAACATCAAACCACATCCACACTGCACAACATTCCACACCACAAAATACACAAATGTCATCCATGCCGTCAACATAGTCATGCTGAATTCGTCCAGCACGACATCGATAATGCAATGTGCCCTTCAATGCATGCTAAGGGATACCCCCTAGCCATAGCAATGCACCACGAACCCATAGCACCACTGAAGTGATGCCTCTCAGCATGGCAACGTCAATGTTGGAAGGACAGTACCCCACCAGTGTGGTACCAAATCTGCCTGGGCACAGGGACACCTAAGACCTGGCCTCACACAGGACATGTCAATTACTGTTGGAGGCATTAATGGGGCATGTCTACTTGCAGGGTTGAGCCCACCTTTGCACATTGCAGTTACACAGACCATTTGCATGTATGCTGTTGATTGTGTACTTGAATCTCAATGCCAAGTCAATGTTTGTGAAATGAACAGGCCACACTTGAGGTGAACAGTAACAGGACCCCATTCCTTCCCCCATATAGGTGATGCCGGCTATCCCCTGAAGAGGTGGCTCCTCACACCTGTACAGAACCCACAGAACAGGCACAAAGAGGAATACAATCGTGCACACACCCGTACCCGCATAGTGATCGAGCAGACTTTTGGACTTTTGAAGTCACGGTTTAGGTGCATTAGCAGGTCTGGTGGCGCTCTCCTGTATGGCCATGACAAGGTGGCCAAGAACACCATGGCATGTGTCATGCTGCACAATATGTGTATCAGACGGAATGTGCCACTGCCCCCTGACGTTGAAATAGAAGCACCTGATGAGGATGATGATGGTGATGAGGATGGAGGTGCAGGGGATGCAGGTCATGCAAGAGGGGATGGCCAGGAGGGACGTGCTGTGAGACAGCATCTGATCAAACAAATATTCTGAGTAACATGTTCTCGTACTGTCACCTGGATATGGCTAGTAATGCACTGGTGTCTGTTTGTGAGCTCACAATGGACCCTGGCGTCAATAAAGTACACATACACAATGAAGGAGTCCAGGCCTGTGTTTTGCTCAAACACCAGTGTATTTATGAACTTAAACAGGAAAATGTGTATGTCCCCAAACATCCCACCACCCTTCTCCCCCACCCCCCACAACAGTCCCATCACACCCTTCCCCCCAACCCCCAAAATAGTCCCATTACACCCTTCCCCCCCACCCCCACAACAGTCCCATCACACCCTTCCCCTCACCCCCCCACAACAGTCCCATCACACCCTTCCCCACCCACCCCCCACAACAGTCCCATCACACCCTTCCCCCCACCCCGCACAACAGTCCCTCATGTGTCTTCCACAATGTTTGCGTCCAGGCATGCACGCGGAAGCATGAACATTAACTCCCTATTGGTCATTGCCAAAACCAGCATTGGGAGGCTGCCTAGAGGTGCGCCTGGTGGTGCGTGCGGAGCGTCGGGGTGGGCTTGACTGCCGCGAACTGGCGGACGAAGAAGGGGCAGACTGTCCAGGTGGTGGTGGTGGTGGGAATTGGCAGTTCATAGCATCTGCAATACGTGTGAGGACCTCCCGAACTCGGATGAGCTCCCCACACAGCCTGTCTGTGCATGCCTCCATCCCCTCCCTGGACTGCCTGGATGTCTCCGCAATCTCCTCCCTGAGACGGGCAGCCTCCTCCACGTGCTGACCAACCAGTACAGTGAGACCGTGTTGCCGCTGGCTGATGCTGGCCAGGTCAAGGGCAGTGTCGGGCTCTGGTGGTGTGGCTGGTGTGCATTGTGATGCAGGCAGGTGAACAGATGGAGGCACCGGGGGGCTACTGAAAGCTCCCATGGTCTCATCACCAGTGACGTTGGAGCCAGGTGTGTGTGGTGGTGATGGCTGGGGTATTCCAGGGGGTTTGGGGTGTGCATGCCCAGGTCGAATTCTGTTGGGTCCTCCACATAAGATAATGGAGCAGTGGCTGCCGCCTCTCCTGCTGAACTGGCTGCAGCTGATGGTGGTCCCTCGGTGGCTGTGATCGGTGGTGGTGAGTGGACCTCCGGAGGTGGGGCAGTTGGCTTTGGTGTGGCCTTGACAGTGGCTCTCGACCGATGTTTGAGACTCTGCAAATGGAGCCTTGTGCCTTTTCCCCTGGATGTTGTGGGGGTGTCCTCTGTGGGCTTTGGCCTTTTTTTCTTCTGCGCAGGATGTGCCTGGGATGCATTCCCACCATCGTCACTGTCTGTATGTGACCCTGTCGGGGACAAGAAGGGGGATGGCATTGGTTACGGTTCGATGTACTTAATGCAGGATACATCATCAATGCAGTTGTGGGCATTTGGACTTCATTGTGAAGGATGCAGGTGATGTGTCATTTCAGTGGCTCATCCATGCATTGTTGTGTGTGGCACTTGGCTCTGTTGATGTGTGCATGTGTATGTGTTTGGGTCTGGCACTGACATGGGCAGGGTGGGATGCATGTGTGGCTGTTTGGCCATCAATGAGGTGATTCTGGGCTGACATTTGCGGGGACCAGTAGATTCACATTGCATGCTTTCATTGGTACACTTACCTCCATTCGAACTGCCTGCCACGCCATGCTCCATACTCCCGACTCCCTCGATGCATTCAACTCCTATGAGGTTGGCACATGTCTCCTCCCATTCTTTTAGTTTAATTGGTGACCCTGATCCACCTGCTGTGGCAATGTTGTGATTTTCTGCCAAGATCATTCTGACCCGGAGACTAAGGTCATCCCATCTTTTCCGGCACTCACATACATTGCGGGTGCTGGTGCCCACAGCACTTACTTTCAGTGCCACCTCCTCCCAGATTGCTTTTTTTTGGAGGAGTGTCTCCCGTCGCATGTCGTTTGCGAAGACCACTGCAGCATTTTCAGATAGGGTCTGTGTCAGCATTAGTAGCTCCTCAGTCGAAAACTTTTCTTTCCGCTGGCGGTCAGTTGTTTTTTTGAGAGCCTTGGGCATGGTAAGGGTGTTCCAGATATTTTCCAACAGCAAAGTACTACAAACAGGTCCAGGGGGCAGAGGATGGCAATGGATTGTGTTTTTAAAGATGGCTGCCGTGCTCTTTCCCGTTCCTGTGCGATGACGCTGTTTCCGGTTCTGCTATTTAACGGTCACCGCTATTAGCGGTCACCGCTATTTGCATGCTGCGTCAAGGCAGAGATGCTATCTGCACTGTCATCGAAGCCGGTAAGGGACTATTGGGGGAGTTTAGCGGCATGGCAGTTGGGGCATTACCGGCATGGCGCGATGCTCGTGTCCGCGTACTCGTAATGGTACGCTATTAGCGCCCTCATACGAGGGCGGACACGTTAAGGGCGCCATGCCGGTTATTTGAGATTTTTAGCACGCAACGTGTAATGAGGCCCTAAATATACTCCCAACAAGAGAGGTTTCCCATTGTCATCAATTGAAGGGCGACCCCCTCTCCAAACCGCCTTCAGCACACTCCACCAGAGGAAGAGCGGCATCAGTAGCGTTTCACGCAGGGGTTCCCTTGAAGGACATCTGCAGAGCCGCTACCTGTAGCACTCTGCATACGTTCGCTAAGCACTACTGCCTAGCAGAAGATGCCAACAAAGAATCTGTAGTTGGACAGGCAGTGCTCCGCCACCTCTTTGCATAAGTTAGGACCAGCCTATTTTTGTCGCCTTTCCCTGAGTATGTAACCTTTGTGTTGCTGCATGGTAAAGGTTTGTCAGAAATATTGTTTTCTTCATCTATGCTTATATGGTTAAGTTGCTAAACCTTTAGGAAGAGCACTTTTTGGGCAGCTTATAACTTCGCTCCCCCCTGGACGAATCCACAACAAACTTTGCAATAAAACTCAGAGTGGGCCATATGATTTTTCTGCAAAGTATGGTGAGGTTTGGTCCAGGGCGGGAAAAGTTATAGGGGGGGTCCCAACATTTCTTTTTTTCCCCATAGACATAGACCAAAACTTTGCTCACGTCTAGAGCCCAAACTGCAGGACGGATTTTCACCAAATTTGCGTCAGGAGCAGCGGCTTAGTCCCGAAAGTGTGCTTTTGTAAATTTGGTGAAAATCCGTCCAGTAGTTTTTTTTTAAACGACTAAAACGTAGGTCACAAAAAATGTGTGATATCTATGTCTGCTCTGCGGACACACTTCCCTGTTCGCTCCGCGGACATGACACTGATTGGCTAATCGGATTGCGTCATGTCCGCGGACATGCGACGTGTCCGCTGATTGGCTGGGATGAAGCATGAGGTGTGTCGGATTGTTTCGATGAACCCACCATCTTGGATCTGTGTTTGGTGTCCGCGGACATCGCAGTAAAAACATATTAAAAAACACAACATTGCACTTGTCAAATGTATCAAATAATCTCTGGGGAGGTGAGGGGTGATGAGGATGGGATGCGATATGGCTGCAAGAAGCAAAAAACAGGTGTTTTTTTGTCGCAAAAGTCCGAACAGTTAGGATGTTTGTGAAGAGTCCTGTGCAGGAACGAAATAAGTGGTTGATTCCATCTTCAGCTTCCACACAAAGCACTTGAGAAGATTGTGTTTGATGAAACTCTCAAGAGATCTGACGGGACTCACAGCATTTTGTCACACAGTAGATTTGGAGGTGTTCCACAATATGTGCCTAAAGTACAGGCCAAAGAGACTGTATTTAGGCATTCAAGGGATGGAGATGTATAATCATGGAATTGCGTGCGATTTTATTCCGAGTACACATACATTGTCAGAAAACATTGCCAGCGTGCCCTGTTCACCTAAAACAGAGCTTGTGGAACAGTTCAAATCCAGGTACAAATGATTACCATCTGTTTTTTTGATCAACAATGTTTTTAAGAAGTGTCCAAATAAAGCATTCAATTTATCTGTTAAAATGTATCCTCTTGGTTAATTTTAGTTTTCAACTATTCCACTTTTTACAATTGTATTTGTATCTTATTGAATTTATATAGCCCTTTACTCCAAAGTGCTTTACATAAGAACTAGTAAACATACAGCAAGCATTAGATGACAATTGAACCACAACCAGATAACAGCATAAAGAACAACTTAAAGTATTGTAGCAGTGAGGAGGGTGTGGGAGGGGGGAGGTGAGCAAGGGAGTGGTAGGTGTTAGAGGAGGTAAGGACGGGGGAAAGAGCAGGAATGTGAGGGAAGAAGAGCGGAGAAGGTCAGACAAGAATCAAGCGGGGGAAGGGATGAAGGGGATCGGAGGGATGGAGAGGGTAAGGAAGAGGAGGAGTAAGAGGTAAGGGTAAAGGGGAAGGGAGGAAGTAGGGAAGGTGGGGTGTTAGGGAGATGAGTGGAAGAGGTATGATTTTAGAGAAGAGCGAAAGGAAGGGTAGGAGGGAGAAGAGCGGATGTGAAGGGGGAGGCGGTTCCAGCGGAAAGGAGCAAGGAGTTGGAAGGAGCGGGAGGGGGCACAGGGTGGAGGAGGAGGAGAGAGTAGGAAAAGATTAGCAGAGCGGAGAGGACGAGAAGGGGTGTAGAAGGAAAGAAGGGAGGAGAGGTAAGGGGTGCAAGATCATAGAGGTATTTGAAGCCAAGACAGAGGAACTTGAACTTGAGTTGGGAGTGAAAAGAGAGCCAACCTAGAGAGGTGAGGGAGGAGGAGGTGGAATCAAGAGGTGAGAGAAGGCATAGGGAGCGGATGGCAGAGTGGTAGATGGATTTGAGAGGGGAGAGATGAGAGGAGGGGAGTCTGAAGAGAAGGGAGGAACAGTAGAAGAGTCTGGAAAAGAAGAGGGAAGTAATAAAAAGTTTAGTTGCCTTACAATCCCACAAAAGGGATGAGACCTAGGCTACATAAGTGAAGGAGTCTGTGACCTAAGCATAGATGGGGCTATTGCTAGAAACACTTTGACTCTTTTTTATGTACCCTCTACTTCAATGTTGGTGTAAGGCGCATTCTGTCATTGCAAAGTTTCCCTACCCCTTAGCAGCGCCACGATCATCGAGCAAGGGCAGCCCCCACATTTTTCCTACTGTGCACGTGCACAGGGCTGGTCTTAGACCAGATTGCACCCCAGGCAGGAAGCATCATTGGCACCCCCCAAAATGTTGGCAGAGGAGCTAACTTCAGAGACAATGGGAAGGGGCAAACTTACTTATGTGGGGGCATATAACTTCTTTACACATTCTACTGAGACTATTCTAGTGCAGCTTCAATCTTACAATCAGTTATATCTTTCTTTCACTTATAAAACCACTCAGAAACCACACACTTAGGCTCTGCCGTGAAAATGAATGGCCTCCTGCCCCTACACTTACAATAACTCCCCTGACATGCAAGAATGAACACCCATCTGATTTCAATTTCCTAGAAATGTCTGCATAGGATTGCAGGTGCTAACAATAAAATGTTTTACATTGCCAATTGCCGGTCATTTGTTAAATGTGTTGCTGCCATCACCATTTATTTTCTGTGCCTTGTCCTTCTACGGCTTTGTTCGTCTTACCAAACATGAAGAACGGAAGAGTATCACTGAAGCGGATCATGGGTATTTGCCTGGGCTCTGCTTGATTCACTCAAGGTGAGGGGTTGGGTGCACATGGGTGGGTGGGTGTTCATTCTAAACGGTGGCTGTGCCCACCACTTATCCACACCCTCTCATTCGTGTCTGATCTGGTGCTTCTTTAGTGCCTGTGTGTGCTTCGGCATGTGACTGGGTGCAGAGTGTGTGTGTGTGTGTGTGTGTGTGTGTTGTGTGTGTGTGTGTGTGTGTCTCTCTCCTGTCTCCTGTGTCCTGTGCAGTCTCCTAGCAAAACCAAGCAGCATGGGGAAGCCTGGCTTGGGGCACATTTAAGACATATTGCAGAGTGCTAGGGAAGCGAGGACGACCCACAAAATATATAACCGCATGTGGGTGCTGTATCACTTCTCTGAACAGTGCTTTTAGCCTGCAACCTTCACTAATTTTCAAGTTGATTGCATTATTTCAGTGACAACACAGATGGTGTGACAGAAACGTAAATGGTGGACTTGTAAACATAGATTGTTGCTTCTGCAGTCTGCAACCCCAACCTTACCTTGTGGTATTACAGAGTAATACTACATTCCGAATGCCCGTTCCTCTATATTGTTTATATTGGTTGCCCAATATTTATTAATATTAAATAGAAGCAATTTCAGGTTATTTTACACTCTTAATTAAAATGCTTGATGTTTATAAATTGATGTGCTTGTGCTACACCCACAGCGCGGCAAAGAAAGGGCTATTCATGTCTGTGTTCAAATGTAATTAAAATAATAATGGCGTCAGACTGGCACCCTCTAGAGCCTGGCACCTCAGGCAGCCACCTGCACTGCCTGATGCAAAGACCGGCCCTGCACGTGCATCAGAATTACAGTTGTCATGGATGCGGTGAGGCAAGTTGTTGCAAACTAAAAATGTATGTTGATTCTGAGTGAATGTTTGCTTGCGAGCTAAGGAAGCCCATGCATCGGACACACAGTATAAGGTTCAATTGTTTTTTGACCTTGAGAGAAAGGGACCATTCCGAAAGGAATGGAATGAAAGGAGGGTTGTAATAATGTAATATGATAAGGTTATGCATTCCAAAACTGGACTAAGGAACATGTAAATTCAGTTTATGAATAATCGTTGGTGCGAACGGAGTCTGCGTTACGGTCTGAGTTACGCCAAGAGAATGGAAATGGTGAATATAATGTAAGTTTGATTTACGACGATTTTATACCCGAACAAGCATCAACTTATCATTATCTGACCATTATTTCTGGGTTACAGTCTTCTCATTTGTTCTGTGTGGCATATTGCAATGAAACGCAAGTACAACCTTTGTGTGTAGTGGGCTTTCTAACATGCACATGGGCAGTCCAGCATCGAGGTGCGTGTAGACCACCTCTCGGTTCCCCCAGGTTCAACACTAATATTTCATTAAAATGCCATCTATGAGCACCTCGAATTGTAGCGTCAGCTTCCGGATGCCGTTTAGAGTTGATCATACTACATAGCAATGTCCTCGGAAGAAAATTGTGTACCACTTTCCACGTTGCTTTCTCTCTGTTGAGATTGTTTCATGTCTGTGCTAATCGTTAGTTTAAGCTCTATGCCGAATTAATAAGTCAATAGATAAATTATAATAAAGATCGGCTAGTGAGACACATTTCTATTATGTTTTTGAAACAGGGACATCCTGCCATTCTGCGATTGTCATAGATTCCAGATGCCAACTGACGGGTTCTTTAACCGGCAGCTGCAGATCCTTGTGAATAACTGGATATATTTTACTGTTTTTTGGGACGGTCGCCAAGGGCCCATATGCCCTTATGCTGTACTAGCGATTAGGAGCAACATAACATCCTTTACGGTGGTCTAGCCCCAAGGTGATGCACAAGCCCTGGAATTAACTGTGCGACCCATGTGCTTCTTTTACCCAAAACAAACACCTTGTGAACGCAAAACGAACAACGCGTGACTCACGATAAACATTTTGGATCGTGAGCGAAGAAACAAATTTCCAATTTGATTGAATATGGCAATAGTAGGATGTTCTCGAAGCGTTTATTGTGAAATAAAAGTACTTTACACATTGTACAGTCTTGTTGCTTCCTTTTAAAGTACGGTTTAATATTCTGAATTGTGACGTGCTGTGTTGTGAGACGATGTGTGTTGATTTTCGGGTTCTGTGTCACGTCACGTAGGTGATTATGGGCGCGTTTGGCTACGCTGCCGAGGAACGTCACTGAGAAAGGTGGAGAATATCACTAGGTTTGGTGATGTGAGGCTCAGGGCCGGGGCATATGATTTAGTGCCGTCAGGGCAGTTCACCTTAGGCCGATGCAGCAACTGACAAGATTAGCACAAGATGGCCGCGCCCTGCTGCCAGATTTCGCATGTTTACAAAAGAGGAAAATTAAGGTAAGGTGCATTGGAAATGTTTGTGCGATCAATCAACATATGTATAAAAATACATGCCCGCACCCTCGGGGCAATAATATTTTCTGAGCATTGCACTTGTCAAATTTATCAAATAATCTATGAGGAGGTGAGGGGTGATGAGGATGGGATGGGATATTTCTGACCTGATTCCGAATGAGTTTACAAAGTTTGGTGGGATTCTGTCATGAGGGGGGAAAATTAGAGGGGAGGTCCCAAAATAATGTAATGGCTTATAAATGAGGTGCCATTTGACGAATCTACACTTAATTTGGCAAACTGATAATAGATCTAGATATAAAGGTTTTTGCAAAGTTTGGTGGGATTGTGTCAAAAGGGGGCAAAATTAGAGGTGGGTACCAAAATAATGTAAAGGCTTATAAATGTGGTGCCATTTGACAAATCTACACAAAGGTTTGCAAAAAGATTATAGATCTAGATATAAATGTTTTCGTAAAGTCTGAATGAATTTTGTCAAGTGGGGGCTAGGTTATATGACGATTGTATGTGCATTCATGTGACACTTTTGAAAAAATAAAACGTGGGTGGATTTCCAGCAAACTTGCATAAGGCGCATTGGCAAGGACCTACAAGCATGGTTTTGCAAATGTGCCAGTGTTTTATTATTTGAGAAGTGTCATAATGTAGTTACAAAAAATAGCGGTATACCTTTAGTGACTGAGGGGTAGCCTGTGGCCATGGGCAGTGGCCAGATTGGCCGGTTCATGGAATAAGGTCATGATCCGGACAATCTGGCTACTGGCCATGACCACAATGGACAAAACATAGGATTAAAGTGGCCATGTCCACCTGGGACTGGCTTTGTGGTGAAGTTATTCGAAATTAGGATAGATCTGAAAGGGAAGAAAAATGTGCTTGTAGTAATATGGTCATAGGGTTCTCTTTTTGCCTTCTGCAGGCTGCCCTGGAAATCGAAGAGGGCTCTGTATGGAACCCTCACCTTCTCTTTCCATGGTGGCCATCTTGGAAAAGGATTTTCCTCCCTACACCGGGACGCCTTTGGCGTCCCGGTGTAGGAAGCAAAATCCTCTTTTTAGCACCTTGGGTTCCCGCTTTGGGAACCGAGGTGCTAATGGCCTTCATCCCCCATTTCAGGGGCTCGAATGGGGGGATAATGGTCCAGAGACCTCGTTATCTACCTTCGCTTTGCTTGGGCTGCTGGGCCGGTATCCACCGTTCCAGTCCCTGGAACGGAGGATGAACGCCACAATATTCCCATTAGCATAACACAAAATGCAATTGAAAATGTTGGAAAATCTTATTGAGTGTATGTACTTTACTGAGAAATATAAAGTAGATGGAGTCTATACGTTTTGTTTTAGTTCTATTTTTTAACTGTGAAAGGTGGTTCCTAAAGGAACATTTATTTTGTTTTTGTATATGGGCCTCATTACAAGTCGGCCGTGCCGGAATCCAGTGATTCCGGGATGACGGTTACTCCACTTCCGCGATCGCAAGGTTGTGGAAAGAAGGGCCGATTACGGCACTTGGGTCGCACGCAACACACCGAGGCGGAAACGGAGTCACCGCCGTCATGTAAACACCCACACACATGGACTTTACGCCACAGAAAACAGTGCTAAACCCGTGTCCGCCCCGCCAACACGGAAACACCGGAAGCGGAAACACCAACACCGGAAGCGGAAACACCATGACCGCGGGAAAAAAATAGAAACAGAGAGGCGGCCATTATATAAAGCACAATCCACTGCCATCCTCAGACACCACAGGTCAGATTACCTCCCTGAGACTGACAACTCATCGAATGGCATCCAGGATACCAGCACGCAGACAGCGCTTTAGTGAGGCTGAGCTCACAGTTCTGGTGGACCACATTGTTGAGCATGTGGAAATGCTCTTTAGTGCAGACCAGCGGCGCGCTACTCAGCAATGGCGCAAGGAGGTGTGGGCGGAGGCAGCACGCAAGTGCACAGCGGTCGGTGTGACCACATGCTCTGTGAAGGACTGCCATAAGAGGTGGGATGACCTCAGGCTCCGGGTGCGCAACCTCATGACTGCACACTGCCAACACAGCACTGGCACTGGTGGAGGCCCTGCATCCCCTCTCAAGTTGCAACCGTGGGAGGAGCGCTGCAGCAGTGTCATGCACCTCAAAGGCATCCACGGCATAGGAGAGGCAGAGGCAGGAGTGAGCCCACCTGCACATGCTGGTAAGTGCACATAGTACAAAGCCATAAGTGTGAATGGGAGTGACCCTATGGACCCACTCACAATGCCCCCCCCCAACAGGACAGGAGTGACCCAATGGACCCAATCACAATGCCCCCCCCCCAACAGGGCAGGAGTGACCCAATGGACCCACTCACAATGCCTCCCCCAACAGGGCAGGAGTGACCCAATGTACCCACTCACAATGCCCCCCCCAATAGGGCAGGAGTGACCCAATGGACCCACTCACAATGCCCCCCCAACAGGGCAGGAGTGACCCAATGGACCCACTCACAATGCCCCCCCCAAACAGGGCAGCAGTGACCCAATGGACCCACTGACTGGCCAGAAGACAAGTAACACATCCCCAAAGCATGAACCCTGGAAATGCACACAGTGCGTGCCTGACTGGAAGCAGACACACACACACCTGAGTGCATCAATAGTCACAAGTATTAGAAAGTGTCAGATGCCCAAAATAGAAGACACGAGTACTCAGGATTTTGTTTCAGACCAGAGAAATTTCATTATCACCAACATCAGTAAGGTAACTGGCCATGAACCTAAAGAAGCCTCGCGATTTAAAGTCCTAGCCTTGCTCAGACAGAGAACTGGGCTGGGTGTGGTCAGATTATCAGATCTTAAAATTCTCCGCAGGTTGGATTTGAGAGACTGGCGCTCACTTGACGATAAGGTCTGCGTCCTAGTGGGATGTGGGACCAGTTCCCTACCGGCCTTTTTAAGACTATGCAGATACATCCCGAGGGGATCCACCAGATGTAAGCTGATTATTTGACTATTCATTCGGCCTAAGGAGGTTTCCCTGGTCGTGCATATTGCTGTGGATACTTTTTTCGCTCATTTTTGTTTCATGTAAGAATTGTCTGTATTGTTTGTTTTTCCTGTTTGTCTGCGCCCTTAAGCCTACGAGTACCTGGAGCGCAATATAAATAATAAACATAAACATGCAAGTGGTCATGGATTATCATGTTGGATGCATGTGATGGACACATCTAGTAACATCACACAACTAACAGCATGCCCTCTGTATCCCCACAGTCGAGACAAGTGACAGCGACGGCCAAGAGGCAACGCAGCGGCCACCTGCACAAGCCCAACTCAGCACTTCTGCCCAGGAGGATGATGCTAGCTGGATGCTAGCTGCTCCAGCACACAAGCACCGGCTGCATCAGGCACACCGGCTACATCAGGTACACCGGCTACATCAGGCACACCGGCTACATCAGGCACACCAGCATACGCCACCATCCCCATGTAGGCACCCACCCTAGCCCCAGATGATGATTCGCAGCCCATCTGCACAGCTGAGGAGGCTGCATCAAGTGATGGAATTGCCTCGGCCATGCAGGCCGAAGCAGTACAACAGGGTGAGGGGGACAACATGGATGAGGTGTCACCCATCCATGGCCTACAGTTCAGCCCCAAGAACTGCACAGCCCCATGCGCTCCACAACTCCCTCCATGGCTGAGCTCAGTACACGCTTGCAGCACTTTGAGCAACAACAGGCCACCCTGACGCAGCTGGTGGAAAGTCAGCTGGAGGAGGCCAGGCTGCAGTGTGAGGAGGCCGTGCATCAGCGGGAGGAGGCCAGGCTGCAGCGTGAGAGCAATGCTACATCGGGGCGGCGGCTCTCCAGGTCGATTGGACGATTTGCGGCCACCATTGTCACCCTGGCACGCCATGTCAGGGAAGGGAACAGTGTGCAATCCAGCATTGCTCAGTCAATGTTGGTAGCCCAGCAGGCGTTTCAAGGGCGCTTGCCCACAGTCACACCGACAGTCACCTCAGCCAGCACCACCCCATCCAGCTCTGCCACTGCCAGGACACTGAGGCGTTCTAGTCGGCTGACTGGAGCCGCCAGCAAGGACACGGCACCGCATAAGCGCCCCCGCAAATAGTGGCATGTTGGGATGCCAGTCAACATGACATTTGGGGACACCATGGGTGTAGGGAGGTGGGTACGTTTGGGTGGTGGGGGAGGTCCATTAGGGGGTTAGTTGTTTGGGGCCTGGTTGGGGGTGTGTATATTTGGGTGGTGGGTGGGCACGGGTGTACAGCTTACCTACCCAATGTACTTTCTTACCTGGTTTATTGAAAATACAACACCTTTGAAAAGTACCATAATGAGTGGACATCTGTCATTTCATATGCAGTACAATTAAAGGGTATTTCCGGTCCTAAATTTTTATTGTCCCTACGGGTCGGCCATGTGTTTTTAAACATTAATCAGTCGATCGTAGTAAAATTTGCTATGGACCTTACCTGACCTTTCGTCCACTAAACAAACGATAAATCTCACTTTTACATAAATAGACAATTATCTCCATATTTATGGTTCTCTAGGGCTGCAAAGCACGCCGACAATATACAAAGATGGAGTGTAAAATTCAAGTTCTCAGGGATGGCTTTACACAGAATGTTGCAAAGTAAGAATGTATGCACGTTCACAGTGAAGGTCAGCTGCTTCGATTTATTGCTCGCGGGCCGGAGTGGCCCACGACTGGCAGTATAAGGTTCTATTGTTTTTTGACCTTGACAGACAGGCACCGGGCCTAAAGACTTCTTTTGAAGGAAGGGTGCAATAACGTAAGAGATGATAAGGATGAAATTTCAGAAACGAGACCGATTTTCATGTTTGTTCACTATAAGAAAGATCGTTGGCACAGACGGAGTGGTATTTAGGGACTGCATTACGCCTAGACAATGGAAAATGCAAATCTAATGTAAGTAACCCTTTAGATGATTTTATACTGGAATATATTAACAATAGCGTAGCGTTAAAGCACGGTTAAGTTGTACTGGTTCGTTCAATGTGGCATTTTGTACCGCGCACTATCAACGCCGAAGTGGTCCCCTGGCGCTCAGGCGGCTGTGAAAAAGGCGGAGGAGAGGGGGTGGGTTAGTGGGAATAACGTAACATACTCCGTTGCACTATCCTCGCTAGCAAATAGTTTCAGGACCAATAAATAAAATGAATAATTTTAATGAAGATCGGCTGGAGAGACTAATTTATGTTTTTAATACAGGTACATCCTTCCCTACTGCCAATGCCATCATTTCCAGACCCCGGCCTACGGGTTCTTCAGCTGCCAGGTGCAGCTCCATGTCAACAACTTCACCACCCTGACCATTTTATGGGACGATCGGCAAGGACCAATATGCCCTTATGGGGTACTAGCGGCTAGAAGCAACATACCAACCGTTACAGTGGTGTAGTGCCTCGTTGTTGGAACAGCCTTGCGATTATCAGTGCAACCATAGTGCTTCTTTTATCGTAAACCAACACCCTATGTACCGCAAAGGAACAGCGCGTGACTCAAGATGAACTTTTGCGGATCGAGAGCAAAGACAAATGCGAATCGCTGAATATTCTCTAAACATTTGACGTCAAATAAATGTACTTTACCAATTGTACAATCTTGCTGTTTGCTTTTAAACCACAGTTTCATATTCCGAATTGTGGCGCGCTGTGTTGTGAGATGATCTGTGTTGTTTTACGGGTTCTGTGTGAAGTCAGGTAGAGGTCGACTGTGCGCGTTTGGCTACGCAGCCCAGTAACGTCACGGAGAGAGGCGGGGAATATGAATGCTTTGTTGATGTCAGGCTCAGGGGCGGGGGATATGATTTAGTGCCGCAATAGCAGGTCAGCCAGGGCGATGGGGCAAGTGATAGGATTATCACATAATGTCGGCGCACAGCAGCCTGATTTATCGTTTGTTTAGTGGACGAAAAGTCGGGTAAGGTCCATGGGAAATTTTTCTACGATCGACAGATCCATGCCTGAAAACACATGGCCGACCCGTAGGGACAATTAGATTTTGGTCACGGAAATACCCTTTATTCATTTAGTGGCATCACCATATCCCTGAAATGCTGTGGATGTGCTGTCTCTCAAAAGTAAATGCAAATCAGTGCCTCCCGTGCTCGTTGTCCATGTAGTGGACCCCCAGGAGGTGGTTGTGCCATCCCATCCCCGTCCCATCCCCATCCCCATCTCCGTCTCCGTCACCATCCCCATCTTCATCATCTCCGTCTGGGGACATTGGAATGTTCCTGCGCAGGCACAGATTGTGCAGCATGGCACAAACTAGCATAATTTTACCCATCTTCACTGGGCTGTACAGCAGTGATCCGCCAGATCTGCGTAAACAGCGGAACCGGGCCTTCAGTAGTCCAAATGTCCTCTCAATCATGCCACGTGTGCAGGCATGTGCCCTGTTGTACGCATCCTCATGCCTGTTCCTTGGCCTCCGTACAGGCGTCATCAGCCATGGCGTGAGTGCATATCGGCATCTCCTACATGGGATGTAGATGTGGGAGACATGTCAGTGTTGGTAGTATCATGTCGTCATCAGATGCAGTGCAATCTTGTGTTATTGTTCATTAATGCGTATGTGTCATGCAGTGTTTTCACTGATGGGTGTTAATCTTCTATGGCCATCATAGTGGGAGTTGGCAGCTGGACATTGACCAATGCATTGGTGTGCATGTGGCTTGTGAGTATGGCATTGTGCAGTGATGTGCACACATGGCAGGGTCACTCCACAGTGATGATATAGTAGATGCAGGACGTCTCATGTACAGCCATCATGTGCATTGTGAGTGCTGTATTGCATATTATGGGGGGGGGGTTTGCTGTGGCTCCAGGTGTGTGTGCCAGCGGGAGTTCAGGCTGTGTGTGTCAGGTGGCAGGGTGTGTACGGCCACACTGTGGCTACCTGTCATGTGTTGCTTTGTGAAGTTTGGGTTCTGCTGTCTATTCAGTGGATGGGCGGGGGGTGATGCATGTGCAGTCGCAGCAGCCCACTCATGTAGCTCATTGCCCTGGTCACACACACACACCCCACTTACACAGGTACGGAGCATTGGCAACTGTACTCACCCAATAGTCATGTGCTTTGTCCAGCATAGCGTTCCATGTACCGTGGCAATGTTGAATTCCGCAGTACCATTGAGTCATGGGTTGAGCCCCGGAGACGTGCGCAGCAATGTGTAATCACTTGCGTCGCATCACATACCATCTGTACATTCAGTGAGTGGTACTATTTCCTATTGCGGAACACCATTTCAATTGCACGTGGTACTGTCAGCTCAATGTGGGTGCAGTCGACTGCACCTATGCAATTTGGCATGCCTGCTATCGCATGGAAGGCCAACTTGGTGGCAATCACCTGGGGGAGGGTACAGGGTAGGGCAATCTGTTCAGACACATGGCGCAACAGGGCATTCAGTACCTGAACCAGGATTATTGAGAAACAAGGTTGTGATAGGCCGTGCAACTCACCGACTGTGTGTTGATAGGTACCGGTGCCAAAAAAAGTGCAGTGCAGACACGACCTTCAGGAGGGGGGGGGGGAAGTGGCGGTGGGGGTGTCTATGTGGCTGCTGATGTCGTCCTCTATCAGGCCAGTGATGTATAGGATTGTTGGACGATCCAGCCGGTATAATTTGTGGATCTGTCCTGGGGTGAGGTTCCAGGGTGAGGCCCTGATGCGTGGTATTGCAGGCTGCCTGCGGGGTGCTGCCGGCTGGACAATGGGGTTTGCCATGGGTACAGGGTTAGCTGGTTGCCGCCTGCCCCTCCTACGCCTCTGCCTCCTCCTCCTCCTCTGCAACATTACTGCCATCATGTGCAGTGCTGCCTGTTGGTTGAGTAGGCCCAGTCCCAATGCTACTAGAGCTGCTACCTGCATGGTTCTGTTTTGAGTTGGGCTGGGTGTGGCCCTTTTGTGTGCTCCCAGTGGCCTGCTGGGTCCAGCTGGGCTGTTTATTTACCACTGGTGGCCTGATTCAGGACACAAGGCACAGTTTAACGTCATGTTCGCTGTGGCGGCGGTACCGCCACCGTGATCACGGTTTTACCGCTATTTTGTTGTCAGTGTTTCCATGTCCGCGCTAGTTGTGATGCTCGCGGTGTTTCATATTGCCGGCAACGGAGGGGTTTCCGTGCAGGCGGAGTTTACGGGAGCTTTAACTCCGTGGTGGCGGTTGGAGGTGGTGCTATTTCCGGGGTCGCAGGTCATGATTAGGCGGACGCGGAAACGGTGCCGGTATGGTTATACCGGCAGCGTTAATTCCGGACCACAGCACTTGTAATGAGGCCCATTGTTTTTGGCAGGAGAGCTTCGAACGAAAGGTGGGGAGGGAAATGAGGGAAGAGGAACCAAACACTAATATGGAGGGGTAGGTGGACAGGGGAAAATGTTGCGCGTGTGTTATTTCTAAGGTAGGGGGCAGTGTTTCTCATGCTCCTTGATTACAGCAGTGGTGGTATCTCTTGGGGAGACGGGGTGGCAATAGCTGATTCTATTTTAAGATAAATAGCAGTTTTGCTAAAAGTATGTACTGTGTACTAGATTAATGGATGAGTAGGAATAGGTGTTGGAGCTGTGCAAGGGAAATTTTTAAGTTGAAAGTTCCAAAATCAGTAGAAAATGCAGTTCCGAATTGTCTGCGAAGCAAAGATCTTATTGTGAAGTGCGTACAGGTTCTCGGACACGTCATTATGCCGCGCGCCAGCATATGGTCATGTGGCACTCTCCGGAAGGTCTTCAATGAAGTCAGATGTTCGTAGACATTATGGTTAAGTTGCACTAATAAAAACCTATGAAATTCAATGAAAAAACTTTGTTAAGGGGACGTTATGGTTAAGTTGCGCTACTAAAAACCTATGAAATTCAGTGAAAAAACTTTGTTAAGGGGATGTTATGGTTAAGTTGCGCTACTAAAAACCTATGAAATTAAGTGAAAAAACGTTGCTAAAGGGACGTTATGGTTCCAAGTAAAACCGAAAACGCCCTGAAATTCACAGTCGCAGGACGGGGAATCTGCCATTAATAAATCTAAGGTGAGCCATAGTAGGGGGGTGCACAAGGAGGTCACGGGAGGTGGGAGTCGGTCCTCCGGCTTACAGCTAGCTAATATATCGTTTCAACAATCCAGGCAAACCTTCACTCGTGATGGAAGGGTAAAAACAAAGAGGACACGTGCAGCCATTCACCTCCCCGCTTCGTGTGACGCTGGTGGAGACAGTCACCGCTCAGCTTCGTTTGGCGCCCCTGTGGAGACCAGGTGAGCATAACAGAATGCAAAGCCTTCATACAAACCTCTACCTGGGCGCCATGGAAACCTCAGAGGCAGACCAATTAGCTCAGATTTTGGGGGAACTCAGAGCAGAGGTGCATTCAGCTCGGCAAGAAACCAACGCTCTAAGGAGAGAACTGATTGTGGCCAAGGACCGTACTGATGACCTATCCAGACAACTACTCCAATCACAGGCTGACCACACACCATTACCTGGAATGGGGGCATCAGTCCCAACTCAGTCAAGCAACCCAGTGCAAGTGGTCCTTCCGGGAGATATACCTTTGGCTCCACCTAAACGCTTTGCGGGAGACCCAAAACGGTTTGTGGTTTTTATGAACCAGTGCCGCCTTCATTTCCTTTGTATGCATGAAGCCTTTCCAAACGATCAATCAAAGGTGGCCTTTGTACTTTCAGACCTCAGGGCCAGTGCCGTGGACTGGTCGGTACCACTAGTAATCAAGACGATCCCCTTCTAAGAGATTTCCAGGGGTTTCAGCAGAATATGGAGAAGTTGTTTGCCCGACATTCCCAAGGCCAAGCATTAGATAATGAACTTCTGTCTCTACGTCAAGGAAACCAGGATCTGTTAACATATATCGCAACCTTCAACAGACTGGTGGTGGAAACCAGTTGGCCCGAAGACAAAAGAACTACGCTATTTCATCGTGGGTTGAGAGTCGAGTTAAAAGACCTTTTGGCTCAAGTGGTCAATCCACCCAGAGACTGTGTGGAATATATTGACTTGGTGGTGCAGCTGGACCACAGACTACAGAACCGGAGAGCTGACCGAGCTAGATTGGAGAATCGAGTGTTTGTGCATCCAAGAGACAACACTTCCAAAACCACTGACATGTCTGAACCCATGCAAATTGGAGGAGTATGGGGACCGCTATCCAAGGCTGAAAGAGACAAAAGGAGGCAACAACAGTTGTGCTTATATTGCGGGACAGCCGGTCATTTCCTTCGAGACTGCCCAGTGAAACCACCCAAGAAGGCAGTCGGGCACCTGACAAGGTCAGCGCAGAGCCAGAGCCGGAAAACGACCCCGCCCGATAAGCGTAGAGGTGCGTTTGTCCAGCGAGAAGAAGGACTCTCAGACCTCGCACCTAGCCTTACCAATGATCCTCATCAGTCACCAGCAACCGTCTCGTATGCATGCGGTCAGAGCTTACATCGACAGCAGAGCTATTGGTAACTACATTGATCGAGGATTGGCTTCAAGGATGAGACTTCCTCTTTGCAAAAAGGCAACAACTGATCTGGTCACCACTGTCGATGGAACAGAGATCTCTTCTGGTCCTGTAACACACTCGGCGACAGAGATGACACTGTTGTGCCAAGACGGGCATCGGGAAACCATTGTGTTCGACTTAATCAAGGCTCCACAATTCCAAATAATTGTGGGAATGCCGTGGTTAGAAACACACAATCCTTGCATAGACTGGCGTGCTAAGAGGCTGACCTACTCAGAATGTGCTCATACATGTTATCAAGCAGAAGAACCCCTGACAAAAGAAATTGCAACAGTTATGAGTCCGACAAATCTGCTAGCCCAGGAATACCAGGATTTTCAGGATGTTTTCCAGGAGGACCAAGCCAATACATTGCCGCCTCATAGACCATACGACTGCCAGATCGATCTTATACCTGGCGCTCAGATTCCATGCAGTCGGATCTATGCGCTCACTGAGCCCAAGAATCTTCATCTAAAAATATATTTAGACCAATACCTGGCAAACGGCTTCATTCGTCTGTCCAAGTCCCTGGCGGCCTCGCCCTTATTCTTCGTCCCTAAAAAGGAAGGAGATCTAAGGACTTGTATCGACTACCACGCATTAAACCAAGTGACTGTAAAAAACCGGAACCCCTTGCCTATAATCCCAGAACTGCTGAACCAAGTTAAGGACGCACAAATTTACACTAAGTTGGATTTCAGAGGGGCGTACCATCTCGTACGAGTCAAAAAGGGGGACGAATGGAAGACCGCCTTCCGCACCAAGTATGGGCTATTTGAATATCAGGTGATGCCCTTTGGGCTTTGCAACACACCGCCAGCATTTAAATATTTTATGAACGACGTCCTTCGAGAGCTAATTGATGTCTGTATTGTAGTATACATTGACGACATTCTGGTGTACTCCTCTTCCGAGCAGGACCATGTGAAACACGTCCGTGCTGTCCTTGAAAAACTCTGGCAACATAAGCTATATGCTAAATTAGAAAAATGCTTCGTCCATGTTTATGAAGTCGAGTTTCTTGGGTTTGTTCTAACCCCTCGTGGTGTTCGTATGGATTTGTGGAAGGTAGACACCATCCTCAAGTGGCCCTCTCCAACTTCAATCAAGGGAATCCAGAGCATGCTTGGATTTGCAAACTTCTATCGCCGATTCATTCCAGGCTTTTCACAATTGGTGCATCCCATCACATCATTATTGCGAAAGAATAAGCACTTCCAGTGGTCTGAAGAAGCGGAAAAGGCCTTCCAAGACCTGAAAGAGAAATTCACCTCAGCCCCAGTCCTGAAACACCCTCGCCCAGATCTCCTGTACGTGGTAGTAACCAATGCTTCCAGTCTGGCAATGGGTGCGGACCTCTCTCAAAAAGATCCCGAGACAGGTCACCTTCACCGAGTGGCCTTTTGGTCACGGAAATTCACAGCACCTGAACTGAATTATGCTGTAACAGACAAGGAACGTCTAGCCATCAAGGCAGCGTTTAAAGCTTGGTGACATTATCTCCTAGGGGCCAAACATACCATTACAGTGATCACAGATCATCGCAATCTACAATACCTAAAGACAGCAAAGTCCCTATCCTCTCGCCGACTCCAATGGGCGCTGTTCTTTGCTGAATACGATTTTGTGATTACATACCGACCTGGTTGCCGAAACGGAAAAGCAGATGCTCTGTCCCGCATTGGGATGGAAGAAGCATACTCTAGTCCTGACCGAGTAGCCATAATCCCTGGAGGAAGAATCCTAGGGATTACTACATCTCTGACCCTGGATGACATCCACAAGGAAATTTCGGATCTCCTCAACAACAAGGCTCTACAGGATTGGTCGACTAAAAGAAAACATCATTCAGTCACAAATCATTTGCCATACTTTCAAGGACGCCTTTATTTACCCAGTAAGGGACTTCAGGAAAATGTCATCTCAAATTACCACAAATCATTGGTAGAAGGTCATCCTGGAATTGCAAAAACCGAAGCCAAGGTCAAGAGGCATTTCTGGTGGCCAACATGGTGTAAAGACATCAAGCAATTTGTGCTATCATGAGGCATTTGTGCACAAAACAAAGCCCAGAAAAAGAAACCATCGGGTCTACTACAACCTCTGGACATTCCACCTACACCCTGGCATACACTGTCTCTTGATTGTATCACTGACCTCCCTCCTTGTAATGGATTTAACACCATTTTAGTGGTGGTAGACTTGTTTTCCAAAATGGCCCACTTCATTCCTCTAAAAGGATTACCCTCAGCTTCGATTTTGGCAAAGGAGTTCCTAGAACAGATTGTCCCGATACACGGATTCCCCTCCGTTCTAGGTTCAGATCGGGGCAGTCAGTTTATCTCACATTTTTGGAGAAAATGTTGCAAGTTAGCCCAAATCGATGTAAGACTTTCCACCTGTCACCATCCTCAAATGGATGGTCAAACCGAGAGAACCAACCAAACACTGGAACAGTACCTGAGATGCATGTTACACCAAACGGAAGGCAGCTAGAAGGATGTTTTAGGAATAACCGAGTATGCCTATAACAATTCCTTACACTCCAGCATTGGGCAGAGTCCGTTCTATACAATATACGGGATGCATCCACGAACCTCTGAGCTCGATCCACCTCAACATTTGGAAATGCCAGCCACAAGAAGTTTGCACACTACCATTACACAAGCCTTCAAGAGAGTGACAGAACATCTAAGGCAAGCTAAGGAAAAATACAAGAAATCCACAGATCAACATAGGAGTGAAGCTCCAAAGTATCGGGTTTGGGATGAAGTCTGGCTAGCCTCGAAACACATACCAATAAAAGGAACCCATACATTTAATCCCAGATATTTGGGACCATACACCATTAAGGCCATCATCAATCCGGTGGCGGTAAAATTGGAGTTACCTCCGAATATGCAAGTCCATCCCGTGTTTCATGTCTCTCTTTTAAAATCAGTGCAACCGGGAACTCGGCTAACAAAACCACCAAAACCAATCATGGTCGACGGGGAACCTGAATTTGAGGTTAAAGATATTCAGAACTCCAAACTTGTCGAATCAAAACTATTCTATATAATCGACTAGAAAGGCTATGGACCACAAGAAATAACATGGGAGCCAAGTGACACATTCATGCACCACGCTTAGTATAACGGTTCCATCGAAACCATCCAACCAAGCCTGGAACAGTGGGACAAACCACCTTAGTGGGGGCTTTGCAGGGGGGGGGAGTGCTGTCATGGTGCAAGCCCCCAGACTCAGGAGCATACCAGCCTACCCAAGTTACTAGCACCTATGGGGACCTTTAAGGCACCAAAAGGTTGCCTCAAGACTTCCTGGACTCTGTCCTGGTGCCGTTGGCGCCAGACTCATAATATTCTTTCAAGTAAGTCAGGTTGCAAGGGAAGAGGAATCACATTCAGTCCAGACTGAGGCATGGCTGGAGGGACTACTTTACCTGGGACTTCTTGTGCAGGTGTGGCTGGAGGGACTACTTCACTTGGGACTACTTGTGTGAGGCTATATAAACCACACCCTAAGGACAGAACACGCTTCACGTTATTCTGCACTCCTGCAGCGTAACGCTCACTGTGTCTGCTAGCTCCAGTCAACCCGGTCTTCAGCCACGCCAGTCTTGGGAATCACGAACCATCACCTGTAGAGAAAAAAGGAAGGAGAGAGAGAGAACAAGAACAAGGACAGCAGTTAAGTTATTACCAGAAGCTCCATCCGAAAGGCTTCCTCTTCAGGATTTTTACCGGAGTCACCGCACCTGCCGAACAGTAAAGAAACATCAGGTTAGCAGCGCAGGGAAAAAGAGCCATATTAAAGACATTTCAACATTGTGCTAGCGCTAATACTCACCCGGAGGCTAGCTACACTCTCCTGCGATCCATCGAGGTGCCTTCACGCGATCGCTGCCCCGGAGTCACCGCACCTGCAGAACAGAAAAGGAACAGCAGGTTAGTCGCGCAGGGGGACAAGAACTGTATTTTAAGACATTTTCACTTCGCGTTAGCGCTAAACTCACCTTTAGGAATCCTGCTCATCATCGTGGAGAGGAGGCACTCTTCATCTGGCACACCGAAACCGCATCTGCAAAAAAACAAGCACAATAGTGAGGACTTTGGCAACAAGAACTCTAAGCAAAACTATACCAAGAATCTATTGGCACAGAGACTTGCCTACAGTCACAGTTGTTCAAAAACTCTGCAGTAGCCGGTAGGATCAGTGAGGCAACTGGATCCTATGAACATCAATGCGCCCCTGCATACAGTCGCAGGACGGAGAGTCTGCCATTAATAAATCTAAGGTGAGCCATAGTAGGGGGGTGCACAAGGAGGTCACGGGAGGTGGGAGTCGGTCCTTCCCCTTACAGCTAGCTAATATATCATTTCAATATTCCAGGCAAACCTTCACTCATGACGGAAGGGTAAAAACAGAGAGGACACATGCAGCCATTTACCGCTCCGCTTCGTGTGACGCTGGTGGAGACAGTCACTGCTCAGCTTCATTCGGCGCCCCTGTGGAGACCAGGTGAACGTAACAACCCCCCATCCAGGTGATCCTCCTGCACTGGTCCACCCCCAGAAACTGGATCCAATAGGGATGGCCGTGTCCTGGCCATCTGGCAGACAGATCCCCAGGGACTAGCAGGTGAGACACCTTCAGGTTTTCTCACAGTTCCTATATAACACAAGGAGGATCAACTGGATGCGGGGTCTTCGGGGAGTGGAAGTGGGACACCGGATGGGGAGACAGTATCCCCTTCCCTGTAACACCTTTTCCCCATCCTACCATGTAGGTAATTTAGGAACTCTGCCCCCCCCCCCCCTTTCCCGGCACAAACACTTTCTCACAAAGAGCTGACTGAGAGAAAACGGACTAACGCCCAAGCCGTATACCTGACATGACCCAACACAATGGTCAGGCAGAGTCAGGCAATTACTGATAATTACACACCTGACTTCCACCACACCTCCCCATGTGGATAAAAGGTATAGCACGAAAGCACACTTTGAGCAAGGCAAAGCACACAAGGAAGCAGCAGTTCCAAGATGGCAATTTAATACCAGGAGAGGGACGGCAAGAGCGGAAAGGGTTGCAAGGAGGGATGTCCGCTTGACCTTTTTCAGAGAAAGACTGTTACTTTCATGAGCTTTCGAGAATAAGAAACATAACAAAGAAAATTAAAGCTGAAGAAACCTGTGTCGGAGGTACACAGGGCTCTCCCGCTTTGATAGCCAAGGCGGGGAGAAGCGGTTGCCGCTGTGGTACTGTCCTTGGCTCCTACAACAAAGCAGTGCCAGTAAAGTCAGCACAGCGGTTGAGTCGGACTGACTGATACCAGACTAGGCTGCGTTAGAGCCAAGGTTGCAAGTGGCAACATTTTATAGAGAAATCTGAAGAGAACAGTGTGTGAAGTATATGTGACAAGCAATGCGAATAATTAAACAGCATATGAGTGACAGAACTTTTGAAGCCACGGAGGATACCGTAAACAGAGTGGTCCGGCGCCATGTGGGTGTTCATTCGAAGGTCTCTGTTAGGTATCCAACTGAGAGGTGACTAATGTAAAAAGGAATTGTGAAATCGAAGTGGTCCTGCAACAGGTCAAGTTAAACCCTGTGCACATTCGAAAGTCTTCGATAGTTGATACTAACTGAAAATGGTCCTAATCCAGCTGAGGGAGACTAATTGTGTAAGAGGATCGGAGCCTTCACTGAGGGGCAGCCGGGGTGAATCGTGCGTCACCCGAGGAAGAATATTCCAGGAACATTGTAAAAGGGGATCTGAACCGGAAGAGGGGGATCCAAAGTATTGATTGTTGTATTAAAGGGATCTGAGCCCGGCTGAGGGGTATGCGGGGTGAAGAGTGAATCACCTGAATTGAGTAAGAGGAAAATAACTTTTTGTTTGTTTTGGTACATCAGGCCATCTGAATCAAGAGACTTTGATAAGTAAAGAAGCTTGGGCATAGAAGGCCCTGACGCTAGTGATTGAACTGTATCCTAATGCCGAAGAAGCCAGAGAGTGTGCTACGCTCAAGTGATCCGCCTTGTACCGTGCTGAAAATATGGTGAAGGGAGGCCAACGGCCTGAATATCCCGACATATTTTTGTGAACACGTCTTTCTTTTTCATAAACACTACCCCACACTATTTGTACTTAGAGGTAAGGATTAGCAATAGATTTTTTAGTATAGGCCCTTTGATTTTGACAAGACAAAGGACTGCATTATTATTATTTGATGGTTGTAGCTTGCTCCAACCGTAGATTTAGGATTAGATAGGCGTTCATCATACCCTTGTTGAAGCTCAATTAACACCCTTGAACTGTGGTCACTTGTGTCTGTCTTACTGTTGATACCTTGTCATCCTTACAGAGCAATTTCTGTGCAAAGGAATACAGAGAGGCACATGTGAGGACACTAGGACACTTACCAAAATCCAAGATCCCAAGGGGGATACAAGGAAGGTGACAGAACTAAGTTTCAAGGCAACAAGAATACTGAACAGGAACACAGGAGCGAAGGACAAAGAAAACGGTAGCAAGGCACTAGAACTAGGTAACTGTAGCAAGGGACTAGAACAAGGCAATGGACAAGGTAACAGTAGTAATGGACAGGAAACTATGTAACTAGCAATCAGTAGTAAGAGATTGAAGGTAAAGGAATCAAGTTATATAATTGAAATGAAAACAAACAAGTTATAGAAAGCAGTGGTATAGGACTCAGACCTACAATTAAGGGCAAAAGGAAAACAGAAATCTAAGAAACAGAAGTTGACTACATAGAATACAGATAGACACAAAGAAGTAGGAAAAGAGCAGAAAAGAAACCAGGGTTTGAAACTGCATGAAGACAGTGGAAAGAATAGGAAATTGAGACTTCATGAACACAGCATAAGGAACAGAGATTGTAGGATGCATTGAAAAAGCACAAGGAACAGGAGCTGGAGACTGCAGGGAAACAGTACAAGAGAAAGTCACAAAGAGACTGGCTGGAGGCAGAGGGAAAAAGAATGAGTATCCCAAGACAGGGATGCACAAAATGTAGTAAGGCAGCAAAGGCGCAGGACAACACACTGGCGAAGCAAAACGATCAGCAAACCAGAGAGGAATTTGGCAAGGATTCCAGCTGCAAGAGGTTCAACAATGAATGCACGCACAAGGAGCTTCAGGCAGTGGCACCTTATAAACAGTACAAGCAGGGAGCAAACGAGGGTGGAGTCCTACGATTGGGAAGCATGGAAGCTGTCACTTTTGCTATTTGCTCCTTTCTCTGGCATAGAGTGGAGCCAGTGCTAACAGACGCCAAGGGTTGATGTACAAAAATGAAAGTACTGTAATTGCCACAATATTCTGAGTACTGCAGTCCCTGAAAATCTGCTTTTATTTTTCATGAAACATCTGTACACGCAAATCTAATGAGTTCTGGATTAGGATTAGCAGGTTTTCTGGATTTCGGCAGGTGAACTATGGGAATTTTAGTCCATTCTTCTGAAAATACAGCTTTCGGGAAACCAAGGTCAAATCCAGATTCTGGGTCATATCTGATCTGCTAATGGTGTCCACCACCTAGCTGGACTGCAACCAGTGCTGCCCAGAGGCAGAGATGCACAGTTGTGACACGAGGTAACACTGGCCAGTGCTTTCTTATTTTCCCAAATATACTACTTTGTATTTGTATTTTATTATATTTGATATAGCGCTTTTTACCAAAGTGCTTCACAGAGAATAGTCAACAGTACAATAAAATCAGCATAGACGATGTTGTTCAAAATCGACCAGTAACAATCAGACATATGACTGACGAAAATTATTTTTTAAGGAAGAGCGAAACAAAGAATAGGAGGTAATGGAGCGGAGAGATAGAGGAAGGGGGTTCCAGTGCAGAGGGACGAGAAGTTGGAAAGAACAGAAGCGGGATTGTGCAGAGGGGGCACAAGGAAAAGTAAGTCGGAAAAGTCCAGCAGAGCGAAGAGGGGGAGAATAGAATGAGAGAAGAGAAGCAAGGTAATTGGGGGCAAGACCATAGAGACATTTGAATACTAGACAGAGGAAGTTGTATTTGAGCTGAGAGTGAAAAGAAAGCCATCCGAGAGAGTCAAGAGAGGAAGAGATTGAGTCACGGTAAGAAAGCAGACAAAGTGAGCAAATAGAGGCATGATAGATTGATTTAAGAGGGGCAAGGCGAGAGCAGGGAAGACCAAAGAATAGAACAGAGCAGTAGAAGAGTCAAGAGAAGACTAGTGAGGAAACCAGAAGCTTAGCGGCATGAAAAGTGAGAAAAAGGCGAATTTTACGAATGTTGTAGAGATGAAAACGACGGGCGCGTGAGGTAAGTGAGATATGATGGGAGAAGGAGAGATTAGAGTCAAGGTAAAGACCGATATTGCGAGCGGTAGGTGAAATCAAGAGATTAGAGGGAGGAAAAAGGATAGAAGGAGGAGGAGACGGGGATGGAAGAACATTGGCAGGAATGAAAAGGACTTCGGTCTTTCTGGCATTTAGGGCAAGAAAATGAGGTCATCCACGACTTAATAGCGGTATGGCAGGATGAGATGTCAGGCGTGAAAGATGAGAAGGAGAGAAAGAGCTGAGTGTCATCCGTATAGAAGTGATGTGACATTCCGAAGGAAAAGATAACAGGGGCAAGAAAGGAGGTGTACAAGGAAAAAAGAAAAGGACCGAGAACAGACCCTTGTGGGACTCCGTGATCGAGAGGGAGAAAAAGAGAAATGTTGCCGCCCCAGGACACAGCGAAAGTTCGATTAGATAGGTAAGAAGAAAACCACAATAGTACGTTACCATGAAAACCTACTGCAATGCAATCTATGCAAGTCTTCTACAATACACTTCTTCCCCAATCACAAAGGATTCAAACCATGGCATCCTGCAAGTTACTTAAAATTCCAAAGTCATTGCACATATTGCCAGCTTTGAGCCAATTGTAATGGATTCCTGTGAAAAAGAGGATAGACTTTAAACTAGCCTGTATTGCTCATAGGTCAGTTATATAACAGCAAATGTGTGTTTCTTTATGAGAAGGTAAAGTTATACAAACCTAAAAGGACATTGCGATCATATGTTATTGGCAATCCTCAAAATCAAGGAAGCTAAAAGGGGAGGACAAGCACTCACCTTTTTAGCAGCATCGATGAGCAAGTCTACCTGATTCCTTAAACATATTGAGATCCCTCAGAAATTTCATAAGGCGCTGAAGATCTTACTTTTAAATTTTAAAGTAATAATTAAGTCCACCTGAGATGTGTCTGTTAGTTTATGTTACTAATGCCAATATACCCCAAAGGGGTAAATGCTGCACTTAAACTAAAACTAGATTTATTAATGGCTTTCCGGTGTCTTTCCCCAAGCCCTAGATGTGGGGCTAGAGTAGGTCATCATGACATAAGCAAACACGCATTCCTTCCAACTTCCTTTTCTCACCTATTGATTGCAGTGGTTGAGCAATCAAAGCCTAGCTTTCCGGAGTTGAGCAGGGTAGACCAGACACAGTGTGGCACAGAGTTATTGTTTTAATACTGTATATCTCTTGTTAGTTGAGAACATATGTACAGTCCAAGGCAATGTTTATTTATGGAAACTCCTGGATTACCACTAAAATTTACAAGGTTGTTTTGGGGTCCTCTGACTGGCACAAGATGCTTAATACCCCATATGTACATCTGGACTGGGAGGTGGTGCAGCCATTTCCAGAGTGGCAAAGCCTTGGCTCTGGTGATGGACATAGTACATCCAGCGAGTTCCAGATGCCACGAATACAATGCAGTTGTACTCGGCAGAATGCAGGCACCTCAGAGATAGCACTGGGTGTTACAGGTTATGTGTTTACTCCCAAAGAGTGCAGGCATCACAGTGGTGGTGCCATCTGTAAGACATGGCTGTGTAGCTGCGAAGGGCACAGATCATGGTGGTTTTTCCTGTTCTTACCTGGTGCATTCTTTAAATTACAGGACTCAGAGCGTGCCCATTACAGGACTTCTTTGTACATGTGCTTCCTTCTATTCATCTTCTTGGTCAGTGCTCTGAATTGGTTAAACAAGGTTTGTGAAGTTGACTCGGTTCCAGGCTTGCAACAAGGCTGTTCTTGTCACCCCACATCATACAATACCCTATTCTAACACATCTTTGACATAAGCAAACACGCTATAGTGCCAACCCACACTCACGTCATGCCAGGCCACCCTGCCCAGCCACACCATCCTCCACTCAGCCTCTACCCCCTTTTGACAAATAGTGCATCTAAATAACAAATAGCAAAATATTGCTCAGAATCACCCTAGTTTAGCAATATTGCTCCCCACATGATCACATCTCACACTTCATAAAACGTCAGCACATGCCAAATCAACTATTCACATATCACATAATGCACCAAAGTCCACACAAACTCTCCAGTTTACACATAACAAACTCCCCAAAAGTACCTAAGCCATTTGCAACACACTCCAAACCTTGCCGAACTCATGAACCATAATTTGCCCCGCTACGTGGCACAAGCACCTGTCCCATGTTCTGCAGGCAACAGGCTCCAAGCCACCACAAACCTAGGAGACTGTGGAGACACCATTTTCTTCATTCAGTGGCCCAAGCTCCTGTCCCCTAATTAGCTTGACATCGCCCTCCTAACCAGAAAGTCCTTTCTTTTGCGAGACCTTCAAGTGCTGCTTCAGAGAAATCTCATGAAAACTGCCAATGTCTGCTATCATTAATTGAATGATATGCCTATTATATGAACAGTTCTAGACTCTAAGCCAGGCCACACCAGCCTGCAGCCACATATGAAACATTCCTGTTAGCATTTACAGAAAATCAATTCACAAATGTGCATTCCAACGATTGACTTTGCCAGCATTCTCTTCTCAAACACAATTGGAAATATACACAACATTGCTGAAACATTTCAAAGTACAATATGGGGTTTATGTGTTCACTGGAAATCTAAATGCGGGAGGCGTTTAGAAAACACATTTCTGTTTTCTATGTGGCATGCACGAAAGAAGCAATTGCCTAAGTAAGAACTATACATTTTGTTTTTCGAAACCAATCTACTTGCTATGCTAATGAGTGCACAGTCCCTTTATCAGTATTGCTATTGCGTTGCACATAGAAATGTGCTTGCATTATTAACAAAAAGAACACAAGCCCATTCCAATTGATAAAACACTAACCAAGGTTGAATGTTTAATTAGGACACGCTGACATTAGAAAATCTTATGGACGTTATGAAAAAAAGCACCGTCGATTTTATCATTTGGCAAAAGCCCATCTTCTTGAAACACTTAAGTTAATATGCAAGTGGCAGATAACCAGACCAGACTGGCTTCAATTCAAATACGAATAAGCAAGATGTTTTGTTGAAATGTTCCCACCAATTACATGAATGACATTATCTGTTAGAATGTGATTGGCTAACATGGCAACAGGGGTAGGAGATGGCCTTTAAAAGGAAGATGTTTTTAGCAGCCATAGAGAGGTCGAAGGATTTCCCCGTAGGTCGGGCTATGCTGAACCAGGAAGGAGAAGGGCCTGGAGGATACTGCTGGTCCACAGGATAGTGACCTGCCTGGGTAAGTAAATCAAGCACATTCAATGGGTAGGTCAAGACTAAGTATAGAGTTTGGGCCTAAAACTGGCACTTTTCCAATGTCCCCAAATTCTGATTTTTGCATGCTTGCTTCAATAGTTTGGAGGCAAAACCAATTCATAAAGCTGAACTGCCTTGGGAACAAACAGCAAACAACTTTCAGAGGCATTCACCCTGAGACAGTGAACTGCTCATGGGGCTAAACAAAATTGCAATGTGCCAATGTTTCCAAATGTTCATATTTGGACTTTTTCAATATTTTTGTGGCTGAAATAAGTAATATTTTCCCTTTTTTTCCAACATACACTTTTCTTTTCCATGGGAGGACTAAGAGACACCATGGGCCTCATTACAAGTACTCCGGTCCGGAATTAACACTGCCGGTAAAACCATACCGGCACCGTTTCCATGTCCGCGCAATCATGACCCGCGGCCCCGGTAATAGCACCACCCTAAACCGCCACCGCGGAAATAGGGTTCCCCTTAAGTCCGTCTGCACGGAAACCCCTCCGTTACCGGCAACACGAAACACCGTGAGCATCACAACTAGCGCAGACACGGAAATACCGGGTAAAAAATGGCGGAAATACCGTGATCACGGTGGCGGAACCGCCGCCACCGCGAACATGGCGTTATACACTGCCTGCTGCACTGAATCAGGGCACAGGTGCACCAAATCAGCCCAGCTGGACCTAGCAGGCCACTGGGAGCCTACAAAAGGGCCACACCCAGCCCAACACAACACAGAACCATGCAGGCAGCAGGTCTAGTAGCACTGGGACTGGGCCTACTCAACCAACAGGCAGTACTGCACATGGTGGCAGTAATGGCGCAGAGGAGGAGGCGTAGGCGGAGGAGGCGCAGGCGGCAACCAGCCAACCCTGCAGCTATGGCAAACCCCATTGCCCAGCCAGCCCGACCCCGCCGCCAGCCACCAATACCACGCATCAGGGCCTCACCCTGGAACCTCACCCCAGGACAGATCCACACCCTATACCGGCTGGACCGTGCAACAATCCTGCACATCACCGCCATGATTGAGGACAACATCAGCAGCCTAATTGAGACCCCCACCGCCATCCCCCCCCTCTTGAGGTTGTCTCAGTACTGCATTTCCTTGGCACTGGCACCTATCAACACACGGTTGGTGAGCTGCACGGCATATCACAACCGTGTTTCTCAAAAATCCTGGTACAGGTACTGGATGCCCTGTTGCGCCATGTGTCGGAACACATAGCCCTACCCCGCACCCTCCCCGAGGTCATTGCCACCAAGTTGGCCTTCCATGCCATAGCAGGCATGCCAAATTGCATAGGCGCAGTTGACTGCACCCACGTCGAGCTGACAGTACCACATGCAATTGAGGCGGTGTTCCGCAATAGGAAACAGTATCACTCCTTGAATGTCCAGATGGTTTGTGATGCCATGCAACTGATTACACACTGCTGTGCACGTTTCCCAGGCTCATCACATGACTCAATGGTACTGCGGAATTCCACGTTGCCACGGTACATGGAACGCTATGCCGGACAAAGCACATGGCTATTGGGTGAGTACAGCTGACGATGCTACAACCCTGTCGGAGTGGTGTGTGTGTGTCCAGGCCAATGAGCATTGTGAGTGTGCCGCTGTGACCGCACATGCATCACCCCCCTTCCATCTACCAAATACACAGCGGCTGCCAAACATCATGAAGGAAGACATGACAGGGCACCACAATGTGCCCGTGCACACGCTGCCACAGCCAATCCCGTCACTGTCCCATGAACCCTGTGCCACTGCAGACACCCACCCTCAATTGAAACACTGCCCCAAAAAGCACGAGAGGCGTGTAAATGACACAACGTGTATTTACTACTTCCGTACAGTGGAGTCACTCTGCCATGTGTGGACAGCACTGCACCATGACATGCACACAATCAAATGTCACCCGCAGGGCACAGCAAACATGCAAGTTAATGTGTAGGCCCATATGCAGTCAGCGACATACCTCGTGATGGCCAAAACATACCTCCAGACACTGCATGGTACATATGCATGAATGAATGATGATACAAGAATGCACAGCAGCAGATGAGGACATGATGCCACAAACACTGACATGTTCCCCCATCTACATCCCATGTAGGTGATGCGGGATATGCACTCACGCCATGGATGATGACACCTGTACGGAGACCAAGGAACAGGCATGAAGAGGCATACAATAGGGCACATATCCGCCCACGTGGAATGATTGAGAGGACATTTGGACTGCTGAAGGCCCGTTTCCGCTGTCTGAGCAGATCTGGCGGATCACTGCTGTACAGCCCAGTGAAGACGGGCAAAATCACGCTCGTATGTGCCATGCTGCACAATATATGCCTGCGCAGGAACATCCCAATGCCACCAGACGCAGATGAGGAAGATGGGGATGGGGATGGAGATGGGGACGGGGATGGGGATGGGGATGGAGATGGGGATGGGATGGCACCGCCTCCCCCTGGGGGTCCACATGATGGCCGGAGAGCACGGGATGCCCTGATTCGCATTTACTTTTGAGTCACAGCACATTCACAGAAATGCACAAACATGGTGACGACAATGAATTAATAGTTGCACTGCAAAATAAATGATCAATGTCCACACATGTATGTCTTGATTTGAAATGGTGATGTATTGATGTAATAACAACAGGGAAGAAGGTGCATTGGTTAGGGAAGCTGTACACCCGGGGCCACCCACCACCCAAACGTGCCCACCCCCACCCAGAGCCCATTGTCCAAACCCCCAAAACTACCTACCCCACCACCCAAACGTGCCCACCCCCACCCAGAGCCCATTGTCCAAACCCCCAAAACTACCTACCCCACCACCCAAACATGCCCACCCCTCTCACACCCTTGTAGTCCACATGTGTCCTGCACTGCCCCACACACATGCCATCACTTCCGTGTGCGCTTCTGTGCAACCTTGCCCGAGGGACCCGTTAGCCTACTCGAGCGCCTCCTCGGACTGGCAGTAGTGGAGCTGGATGGGGTGGTAGTGTTTGATTGGCCAGAATCAGGGATTGAGGGCATCCGTGCCAGATTTGCCTGTTGGCCAACCAACATGGCCTCTACAAGCCTGGAGGTGTGGTCGTTGCCCTCCCGCACATGGCGTGCAAGGGTTACTATGGTGCTCGCAAAGCGTCCAATGGACCTCGACAGGCGACGCACTGAGGCGCTGTAGCTCTCCCTCTGCAGCCTGGATTCCTCTAGCTGCCTCTCCACCAGCTGGGTGAGGGTAGCCTGCTGGTCCTCCATCCGCTGCATGCGGGCATTCAGTTCGGCCATGGATGGGGTGGGCGACCTCATGGGACTCCCCAGTGAAGTGGGGCTGAACCCCAGCTCATGGAAGGAGCCCAGGTCTTCCAATGTGGGCATCTCCCCCTGTGGCCCCGTTTCCGAGTGCTCTTGCGGGGCACTGTTATCACTGCAGGCCGCCCCCTCTGCAGTGCTGCTGCCTTCGGTGTTGTGTTGGGTGGCCATGATAGGTTCCCGTGGCACCTGTCTGGACTCAGCCAGTGTGGAGACGGTGGGGATGTTGGTGGTGGTGGTGTGCTGCACATCTGTAGTGGCTGGTAATGTGGCCAGAGGTGCAGAACTGCCGGCAGCATCCTCCTGTGTGGTGGCGGTGGCTAGTGTACTTGCCGATGCTGATTGGCTGGCCTGTTGTGCAGTATCACTGTCACTTGAAACGGCTGTGGGGACACAAAGGGCATGCAATTAGTGTTGTTGTGGTGGCAGATGGGTGCATCACATGCGTCATTAAGATTGTACATTGAATAGTGTTAGTCACATGCATCTGATTGCTGGTGTCTGCATTCAGTGATATTGGTTGCCATACGGATCATGATGGGTCCTTTGGCCCACACATGCACTGCCTGGGGGGGGGGGGGGTTGTTAATGGGTCCTTTGGCCCACACATGCACTGCCTGGGGGGGGGGGGGGTTGTTAATGGGTCCTTTGGCCCACACATGCACTGCCTGGGGGGGGGGGGGGTTGTTAATGGGTCCTTTGGCCCACACATGCACTGCCTGGGGGGGGGGGGTTGTTAATGGGTCCTTTGGCCCAGTACTCACAACTGCATATTTACATGTGGCATTCATGTTTGGGCACTTACCGGCATCTGCAGGTGGGCTCACTCCTGCCTCAGTCTGCCCAATCCCATGGATTCCCTCTAGGTGGAGGACGCTGCTGCAACGCTCCTCCCATGCTTGCAGCCTCAGTGGGGAAGGGGGTCCTCCGCCTGTCCCACTGCTGCGTTGGCGGTGCGTGGAAATGAGGTTGCGTACCCTCAGCCTCAGGTCGTCCCAACGCTTGTGGCAGTCCTTCACGCTCCTCACTGCCACGCCCACGGCGGTGCACTTGCGTGCAGCTTCGGACCACACCTCCTTCCTCCGCTGCTGTGTGGCACGCCGTTGGTCGGCGCTGAACAGCATCTCAGCATTGTCCACAATGTGCTCCACCAAGACGGTTAGCTCCGCCTCGCTGAAGCGCTGTTTGCGCTGCCTCTGAGCAGGAATCCTGGCAGACATGCTGGTGGTCCCTTTTGGCTTCTCAGAGTTAGGATTGTGCTTGTGCTGGCTCTGGATGGCAATGGATTGTGCTTTTATATGATGGCCGCCTCTCTGTTTCCTGTTTTGGCGATCATGGTATTTCCGGTTCCGTGTCCATGGCGGCGGAGGCGGAAACAGGTTTTGCGCCACTTGTGGCTTCGTTATTTCCATTTCCGTGGGGTTTTCCGTGACGGCGGTAACAACGTTTCTGAGTCCGTGTGGTGCGCGCGACCGACAGCGTGTAATCGGGCGGTTTTTCCGCACCCTTGCGGACACGGAAACGTTTTCACCACCGTCACGGATTTTGCACGGTCCCGGACTGGCAGGTTGTAATGAGGCCCCATGACTGTTAGGTTAGCATTTTAATCTTTCCTGTACTGCTGATACACCGAGTTTAGGGTGCTACTGTGTTTCGACACAGTGTCCATACATAACCGGTGTTGCCCCTTGTACTTCTCTGGTAAGGATACGTGGGATCCACCAAAGCACAGAGAAGAGTGATTGGAATCCTATGCAGGGGAATTCAAAATGTTTTATGTACTGATTCATGGATCATGTTACTTCTCCCCAGGGGAAGAGGCTAGGGAGGTGTGCCCGCTACGCAATATTCCCCCTACAAGTGGCAGAAAGCAGGACCTCACAGGAGAGACTCCCCTCATGGGGACAAAGACTCCCGTTCTGTGATTGAACTCCCTAACCCTATGTGTACCATGAGTCTACGAAATCCATAAAGTCTGCTGGAAACAATCTGAGAGCACAGCTATTGTAATACTCCTTTGTTTCTTCCTATAAATATTGATACCACCAAGGTTAGGAAGACTAAAATGGACATAAAGTGTGTTTTTAAGTCATCTTCCAAGAGTACAGTGAAGAAGATGATTGATGGAGAAGTTAAAGTACTCCTTTGGAAAATACAGAAAGTACTGGGAAGAGGTGGCCTCAAGGAGGCATGAAGAATACCCAATGGACACAAAGGATTTGGACACTTCGCTGGGGAGGAACCAGCTGAATAGAATACAAATAGAAAAAAGGACCCAATGAGAAAGAAAGTGGGTGAAGCAGGCGTTAGGTCTTGCAGACTCGGAAAGTTCAAACCAGGGAGCAAGAAGCAACGTCAGGGAAGCAAAACTTCAGTCGGGAGGACGCTGACAGCAGCCTGGAGGAGTCTTTTGCAGGCCAACGCAGAGAAGGCCTGACTAGAAGCTGGAAACTGACCAATGGTTGCGTGATCTCGAGGAGGTGGACCGAGCGGTCTATTGACTGCGCTGATACCGTCTGGCGTGGACCCCGCAGATCCAAAGCCTGGCAGCGGGGAGCAGAAAGAGAAGCACAGAGAACGTTCTATGGGAACGCATTGACCCAGTACCCCAGGAAGAACCGGCAACCCGCCTACAACAAAGTAGAGGTAACAGGAGTCACTGGGCACCCAGTAGGGGATTTGGAAGGGTGCCAAAGCTAAAGAAGACATCAGGAGTAATCTCCCTCATCCCAGTAACTGTATCAAGAATATCGAATGGGAAGAAGACATCGGGAAAAATCTGCTTCATCTCAGTACTTGCCCCAAAAGCACCAAAGGTAAAGAAAACATCAGGAGTAATCCCCCTCGTCTCAGTACTTGCACCAGAAGTACAGAATGGGAAGATGATATCAGGAGAAATCTCCCTTATCTCAGTAACTGTATCAAGAGTATTGGAAGGAAGGAAAGACTCGGGAGTAATCTCCCTTGCCTCAGTAATTGTCTCAGAAGTACTGAATGGGAAGAAGACATCGGGAGTGATATTCCTTGTGTCAGTAATTGTATCAAATTTATTGAAAGGAAAGGAAGCGTCAGGAGTAATCTCCCTCATCTCCAGAGTTGGGCTTAAAATATCAAGTGTGAAGATTAACGCCTTAGTGATCTTGCTCATCTCATTTGTGCAAAAGAGACAGAAAGAGAAGAACTTATCGGGAGTACTCTGCCTCAACAAAATCATCAACAGAGACGTTCAGGTTAGAGAGGGCCACAAGAACAATCTCCTGTGCCAGAGTGTTGGGAGCAATCAAAGGCACTATGGGAACAGTTACCCTTGTTTTCACCGATAAGAGGGGAAAGAAAGATAAGAATACGTGTGTGTTGGAAACAACAGAAGTGTTTGACTTTTAAACAAGCCCTAAGAGAAGCCTGGAAGGAAGTGCAAAGGTTAATCAAAACTGTTGCAGGAAACTATCCAAAGTTAGCCAACAGCTGAACAAAGTGAACCAGGTAAAGGGAATCATTCTCATGGATCCTTCACTTAAATTGTTGAATCAGAAACTAAGGCAAATGAGTATTAAACAGCAACTTGAAGCTGATCAAGTCGAGGAGGAGATGGCAGTTATTGATCTGTGGGATCAGGAGAAGGGGGTCATTCTCCTGTTTTTTTCTACTGAAGAGGGAGTCAGGATCTTGCCACCATTCCACCCTCCCACCAAATTGATGACAAGACGAAAGGGCAGAAATAACTGCAATCATCCATTCTATTTCAGACAAATTCCTAACGGACCAATGATCGATAAATATGTTGAGAGGTATACCCTCAGCCAGCCATACAGATCAGGTGCGGTACAAATCTACCCATGCGTGAATAAAGAGCTGTAGGCCATGGTCAGAGACACCTATATGGACAGCCTGGACTAAGCACCAAGAAGTCGTGTTGCTGACCTCCTTAGAGACACCACGACATGGCAGCGTTAGACCTGAAGCAAGCGCCATCCGAACTTCGTGACACAAACACACACTCAAATACATGAATAACACGAGCGTACAGTTCTATAGTTAGAGGACAGAAAATATACATACTGTCATTGCTTTTATCATTTTTGCCATTAGCCAAATACAGCAAAGCAGAAACCGCAAGGCACAAGAGATCCTGTGCAAAGCTTGCAGAAGCTTAAATGTGAATAATGGAACTGCAGGAGCAGCTATGGGACCTGACACAGTCAAGTGTGACTAACCTATAGAGAATGTAGCATAGCTTGGACAATGTAGGAACCGCATTATAAGGTTTAGGACAATTACAGCAGGCCTCAGACCACTGAGCAAGGGACGAGCTAATCTAATTAAGGCTGGACAGAGAGCAAGTTGTGTGAGACAGGACCCACAGCCAAGGTCGAGAGATACGGAAGACATTCCAATCCCCAGATGACAAAAGTACCAGCTGCAGAAAAAGGGAATACATCCTTATAATTCGGAGCTGCAGAGCTCATTTTGTGGTCTCCAAACACATGATACAGCTGAAGCAGATAATGGACAGTGATCGCTGGTGAGAAAGGAGAGCCGATCCCAGGCATACAGACACAAACTCCAACAAGTATGCAACAAGTGTTCCGCCAAGCAGGAGAATATTCTCATAAGGAAAATGTGGTGCACACAAGTTACAATGTTACAATACAGACACATAATCGTTCTCATCACCTTGAAAAGGTGCACCGCGAGCTGAGAACCGTTTCGGGTCCCAGGCCTGGGGACATCACCTCTAGCCAAACACAGTTTAGTACCCTAGGGGTGGGTAGCAACGGGCAAGAACCAATGGTAAGTCCACAACACTGCAACAATGTTATAATTAGTGAATTATGGATGGAACAGGCCAGCCACCTGACATGCAAGAGCTAGTAGAATAACATATATATGTATCCATACAGGTTATTATGCTCCTGACGGCCAATCCCATGCCACAATAGGTTTTTGGAGAGAGGCCCAAATAATGACAGAGCAGTGATGTGTTTTCTAGACAAAAGTGACCTGCACGCTATTTACTGGGTGACATGCTGGAATTTTTCTGAATTCTTGTATCAATACCTGTTGGTTTTGGCTGTAATAAACCGCAGTTTGAACTTGCCGTTGACTGAGTCCTCTTTGTAGTCTGGGGGAAGGGTGTTGGGCCCTCCAAGTCTGCAAACTGTCAGTATGACTCTGGCATACCTAGGAGTTATCCCCAACAAGTTGGTAGCAGAGTTGATGGTTGGCTGCGCCAGCCCTGCATCAGGGCGTTTCCTCTGCCGCGGAACCTGAGAGGCTGCAGGACCCTCACATATTTCGAAAAGAAGGGAAACGCATGCCTGTGGAAAGGCCGTCAGGAGCCAGTTGGAAATCATCCTACCCGAGGTCAGCCAGGAGTCCAGGCAGACCAGGACGTGAAATGAGCACCTTCTGGAGGAGTTGGCAGGCGAGCAGTGCCAGCGGACCACAGAGTATAAGTATTGACCCAGTCGAACAGCTACTGTGAGTGTGAGGGAGGGTATTGAACATTGTGGAGTATTGTCAAAGTATTGTCTAGCATTGTCAGAGTGATCACGGACAGGAGCGGAGGTAGAAGTCCCTTTTGTATGTTTAGCGCACATTCGGTTTTAGAGGTAAAAAGTACTGGTGAATAACCTAGACTATTGACTTGAGGGCACAGCTGACACAAGATATGTAAATAGTGGTTTTCCTGTGGGTTAGGTGTTTTAGCTCGGGTCATAGATGACAGTGTCCCGTAAGGGTTAGCAAGCGAAGCTGGCCTGATTGCGGAAGGTGAGTTGACTGGTTAAGTGAGTGAGATGTTTTGCACGCTAGATGGCGCAGCAGGTACAGTTCGACCACAAGACAATATTGGTATACTCCACGTGGAGGCGGGAAGACAGCGGTGGGGTTTTTGTGTTTTTGGGAGTAACGGGTTACAACAGTGTGCGTGCATGGTATTGGATTTTTTCTTAGCACTACCTTGTTTAGTGAACTGGTGATGTCACCCGTAGAGTTGCACATAGGACACAGAGAGCATGAGACGGTGCGGAGCTAGTATTGGAAAATTGGGTTTGGCAGACGAGGTGAACAAGTGGCGGTGCGCTGAAGGCACATGTGCAAGATGGTGGGTGTGCCGGAGGAGACAGTGGTTGTGAAGGAGGGGCAGTGCGCGGAGCACGCCTGATAAGTTGTGGAGCCAGAGAGACTAGTAGTAACCTGAAAAGTAGTGTTATTATAGTGTACATTTCTCCCTGAACAGCTGATTGTCGAAACCCTCGACTTGAGGTCAGGTATAGGCATGAAAAAATGTATCAAGGGAAGTGTGGGGCGACATGCCCCTTCAGCACTCGTCTAAGACACTCCCGCCCTGTAGGGAGAAGATTTGTAAATATAGCATAGAATGGTCGAAAATTACTGACGGTAAGTAAACTAAATCATGGCCACAGTGTGGAAGTTTCTCCAAGGACGTGCAGCGATCAATACTGACGCACATGCAGGGTGTCTATAAGGGGAAGAAGTTAACCAAATGCATGGCCATATTCGAGTTGTACCGCATGTTCTGGGAGGGCGAGGAGGATGCAGCGAGGCATCTGTGGATGCTAAGCCAGCAGGAGGTGAAGGAGTCAGGGACTCACCCCTCCGCTCTTCCCCATGTCCCTCCAAGCGTAGTATCCGATGAACCAGATGAGCAAGGGATGTACCCAATACGGGAATTAAGAGCAGCAGAGGGGTATTCAAATCCGACATATAAGCCACCACCATATACGAAGGAGGAGGGGTCGAAGGGCGCAGAACAGCCAGCTACTGAACGAGAGACAAGCAGCGAGGCACAGAAGGACACGAAGGAGGGGCTCGAGAGCATAGCCACTAAGGAGTGAATAGGAGGACAGATACTCCTGAAAAAGGAAGGGAAAACGGATGAGGAGGCAGAAGGGGCAACTAAGGCAATGGAAGGCCTGAAGGGGAGCAGTGAAGCATCAGACTGGGCTGAGAAAATTGACAAGGCAGATAGGAAAGGGAAGGAACGGGAGGAGAAGTTAAAACGAGAGGACAGGGAGAGGAGAAGATAAGTTGGAGAGGAAGGATAGGGAGTGAAGGAAAGAGGAGGAAAAGGAGCAGGTGTAGAGGGAAAGAGAAGAAAGGATCGAAAGGGATTGCAAGGAAAGGAAAAGAGCGAAACGGAAACAGCGGGCCAGAAGGACAAGGGAAGTAGAAGAGCTTGAGAGACAGAGGGAAATAGCAGAGGAAGAAAAACGCAAGTTGCTTGAGAGGGAACAGAGGAAGTTACAGCTAGACAGACTGGTGAGGGAACGAGCGCGCTGGGAGAACAAGCAAGCAATAAAGACACAAGGACACAAGGAGCCATGGATAGGGGAAACAACAGATTTGAGGAGGACAGACGAACAGATCGAGATAGCACAAGCTCACGGAGCAGGAGCACAGCAGAAAGAGATGGAGCAGGCCTAAGGGCCTGGGGGGCAGGGGTGGGAGTAGGTACGACCTCAGGGACATTGGCCCCAGCATGAAACCTAACACGGACTTGACATCTAGGAGACAGTTTTGCAGATGATTCCTGCAGTAACATGGGTTCAGGGCCTGACAATGAAGACAGGAACAGTGGGGACAAGAAGGGGGAGGAGTATCGATCCCAGTCAACAGGCATTGGGACAGACAAGCGGGTGTCATGGGATTTTAGGACGCATACAGAAGGAAAAGGAGGGGCAGCTCAAATGAGCAGGTACGGTTGGCGAATGAATTACACACCCCTACATGACGCCACCACATATTTGGATATGCTTAGAGACCGCCCAGGATGAAGGAAGGGGGGAAAAAGCCAGACTTGCTCTAGGGCAAGGTTAACAAGGAGGTACGACGACAGTATTCAGGTTCCCACATTAGAACTGATAGATGTATGTGCAGGCATTGAGAGCAAGAGAAGGGACAGGCAAGTCAGACTGACTAGAGGCCCGCATGGGGAAGAGGGGTTCACACAGATTCCCTTACTGCAGAGGGGAGGGGTACGACCTCAGTATATACCATGGAAACACGCAGACAAGGAGAATGTGAAGTGCAGACTACCTACCCTCCTTAAATGCAGGGGCAGGGAAATTGATTTATGAGATGGAAAGGATGACAGCAGGAAACAGGTTAGTGGTGGGACACGTAAAGGGACTACTAGTGGTGATCCTCAGAGACGCTGCTGACGTATGGAAAAGCATGGGGTTCCCTGGAGTGACAACACAAAACACGGTGCACAATGGTTCGCCATTTGCAAACTGCAGAGCTGCTGCATGGCAAGCATTAAGGAAACAATACCCAGACACCTCGGACATTGGGGCAATTATGTCCCAGAAAATGAGGGAAGATGTAGACCCCTTACAATATATTCAGGAGATTCAAGAGCTTTGGCACCTTGAAACTAGAGAAACTTGGGACAAAACAGTAGCAATATTCTATTGCATCTTAGTGCAGGGGCTGCCAGAGCCAGTCCAGAAACATCTAAAGAAGTTCGTAACGATGGAAGCAAGGGGATAGCTGGAAATACAACTCACTTTATTTCACCATTGTAGGCTATGGCAGGAGAAGCTCAAAAAAAGGCAGAGGACAGGAAGATAGACAAAGCGAAACTAGTGCAGAAAAACTATCGAAGTAAGCACTGGAGTCGGTGCAGAGTCTCGTGAGAGGAGGTGGTGTGCGGCATTGACAGTGTAAAATGTTCTTGTGGAAGTCTTTTCACAATTGATACTGTAGAGGTGGAGTGTAAATCCATGAAACCTCCCGCCTCGCCACAGAGCGGAGTCGGTGCAGAGTCTCGTGAGTCTCTGGAGGCTCTGTTTGGCTCAGTGAGAGTGGTCCAACATTAATAACATTAACAACATTGCTAACAAGGAGCCCAGAAAGATCAATTGGTCTGAACAAGATGGAAATGGAAGCCAAACAACTGGACCCCTTGAACTCCCAACCAAAGCCTCCACAGCCGTTATCAAGGCTCCAAGCCCCGACAACTGAACTGCACAAGCGGAAAGCAGAACGCTCCGCGACTCAAGTAAGCAAATCTTTTGCATGCTCTTGCTGTCCCACTGTACCATTGTGTAAAAGTAATTGTAAGATTACCACCTGTTTAGGGCAGACAAAGAGTGCTCCTACAGCAGAAGGTGCAGGAGGTGGCAAAAGAGTGCTGTGCAGTAAGTCGGTTGGAATTGCACCTGTGCAGGAATAAAAAAGCAAGTGAAAGAAAACTTTGGAAAAAAAGAAACTTGCTTAAGCACGACAATCGCTAGAGCCACATTCAACATGGTGTTGGGGACGTGAGATCGTGGATGCACGCCTCACCCCATGGTTGGTTGGGGGGGCATGCAGCCGGACCGACCTGTTTCTGCAATGAATCATCAGTACCGATGCTACGTGTTTTGGCTTGGAGAGCCGCTCAGTGTAAACGCAGCTCATGAAGGTGTCGATGGAAAGACAAACAAGAGGGAGGAGGCACCCCGATAACCAGGGCAGGATCCTCCTCCTCCTCCCTCCCCCCTAGGTAAGGGGGAGGGATGATCATAAGCGCGCTAAAGCGCTGGGAAAAGCCCACGAAAGGGCGACAAAGAAAAGGGGCAGGACAAGCCCCATATAAGCGGCGGGCGCTAGCTTCCTGGAACTTTGCAGCCCTCAGCAGAAGGACGCCCGCCGACAATGGAAGGAGCTTCGTTTGCTGTGTTTACTATTATGTGTGAAAATAAATCTGCAGCCTTTTATGACAAAAAGAAGTCAATGTCTCATTCTGCACCTTACTGGTGGGAAAAGAAAAGGGCTAAGAAAAATGAGCAATGAGAATATATGATGGCATAGTAATGGACAAATGCCCAGGTTATGCACGTGCACTCTGCAGTATCTATCGAGTGAGGAGCTGCTCAAAACGATTTCAGGGATTCCCGCCAGTTCCGCGAACCCACAAACCATGGGCAGTGAAGCCACCAAAGCATCAATGTGGAACAGGGGGGATGCTTAATGGAGTCCACCCCGAGAATACTGCGGACATTGTGACTATTGCCACTGCTATTGAGAACGGACTTGAAGTGAGACTTGATCAGGAAGCCACAATGTTTACTGCAATTAGAGAGAGTGTCGGAGAATGCAACGTGTATTCCCTCATGAAGGACCCAAAGAGCAATGCGCAAGATAATAGGCAACCAATAACCAATCTGGACTGGCAACGATTAGATGCCTCAACTGACTTGAAGGAGGTATTCCAAAACTCTGAGCATGCTTTAAGGGTCTCTCAAAGTTACAACTCGTCAGGAGTTGATAAAGAAGGGGCACAGGCGCATACGGTTGAAAGACGAAATTAATTTGCTGTTACTGACAAACTGATACGAGACTCAACACAAATGAACACAGTTCTGAATAACCAAACTCGAGGTGCCTTCAATGAAAATTTGAGTATGGAACCCCAGAGTCGATCAAAAGAAACCCTAGTAACTCCCCGCGTCAATAGAGGACCAGTAGGGATATGGCACAGTGGAGCTAAAAAACACAGAAGAATAGACAAGTTTGTTACCTATGTCACCCACGCTAAATTGCTCGCAAAGAAGGAACAGTCAAAGTCAGAGAACACTTAGAGAACCTAATCTGAACATTGGCCAGATCAAATAAACAAATTATTAAGCACGAGAAACGTGGACGCCGCTGATGTTGCTAATCTAGCGGCAGAACAAAGCCCCAACGAAACACCATCTAATGACTCATCGTCTGATTCATCATTTATTGAGCGTGAATTACCCAAAATAAGACCCTCCACAAATAAAGGTGGGCTGAGTAAACACAAATTCGATACAGACGTTGAGAGTCGATCAAAACAGATTGTACAGAAATTAGAGCCGATCATAATGTCGACCTTGACCATCTCTGTTGCACCCTTTCTAAAAATGTATTAACAACTCAACAGGAATATCAAGGATTTGACGATACTGTTTGCACTGATGAGCTCTAAATAAATAAACATTGAATCTGCGTGCAACATAAACAAAATGAAAGCAATGGATGAAAATGAGAGAACTGACAGCTCACTAAAGATGTTAATGGAGCAGGGGGGTGTGGCTAACTAGCCATGGACTAGGACGTGCCTTCGTGTTCAGCTCCTTTTGATCCGACATTAATCCTAGAAATTACACTGGAAAAAAGCTGCACGCGCCCTGTAACTGACAACTAACTAACTGAACGGACGTCTGAACATATGCTCTGCAGGAATCCTGAGAAGCGAGTACATCATGTCTAGGAATCGAGAGATAAAAGACTTTTGGAGAGGCAGCCGTGTGGATACATTTTTGCCAAGATGGCGGACAACAAAGGGAGCGTAATTGCAGCCCCGAGGAGAATCGAATGCTGCTCAGTTACACGGATTGCAAAGGAAGTTAACTGCCAGAAGAAACGCTTTGGAACCTTGCTCTATATACTACAATAGCGTGGCGGCGCTCCCGGGCGCGAATGAACGGAGCGATTGAAAATCGCAACAGTATCGAAAGACAAACGCTGTATGCTTGCACGGCTCCCAGCCACTCACAAAGGCAGCTGTGAATGATGAACGCTGCGATCCGAGATACGAGGAGCGAACGGCGGTGAGATCAACGAGTGGGACGCTGACCGTGAATGATATATGAATGAAGGCAGCTCGGCCCTGAACACCGGTGACAGAGATTGTTTATTTAAGCACGGAGCACACGGAAACGGTGTGCTGTTGTTGAAACAAACGTGGCGAGATGGCCGCTTGAATTCCCTTGCATTGCTGTAGTGCACTGCAAGCAAGAAGTGGCAAGCTGTTTAAATTGGAATGCCGTTGGGAATGAGTGCCACACGTAACGAAATGTACAATTGAACAGGGCGCATTGAAAAGCCTGCCTTATCACAACAAAGGCACAAGAACTGACCCCTTCCATTGCCAAGGTGCCCAGTAAATGTGGACCGTTGGGCTGTTCAGTGGCACCACTGCTGAGAAGAAGTGGCACGTGAAATACAGTGATAAATAGGCACACGATGCGCACTGATGGCCTGCCCTTTTATGAACTGATGCAACGTTGTAAGCCTTGAAAGTGGCTGGGACCTGCAGTGAGGACATAGATCCCAAGTTGAAACGTTGCCAGGGGACATAAAAAGTGGAGTGTGTGCACTGGCCCCGGAAAACACGCTACTGAGACACTGTCCAAAGAAGAGACGTGGGAGGACACAGCCCACTCCAAGCTTAACCTTGCGTGCCGCCTTGCAATACAGCCCACTGAAGACATCCAGGCACTGAACTGAACTGGGGAAGATACAATAACACGGGAGAGCTGATATAGGACACGAAGTGAGACTGCAGGATGTTGGTGAAAGGGGTGAACGTCAGGAGCAAGCAACCTACTATGGACACCTTTGCAAAGGCGCAACGGACCCCCCCGACCCCAGCACAAAGGACGGGGGCGGCATCTGGGGATGACGCCCCTGAAGGAGAAAACCAACGGGTCCTAGCGGCCATGACGGACCTAAGTGCTAGGTGGGGCACAGCAATGGCGGAACTGCAGACGGCCCTGGAGAACAAAATAGATGCCATGGGAATCGAAGTCACTCTGCTGCGACAAGACGTCAGAGCGCTGGCAGAAAGAACTAGCGGCCTGGAGAGCACAGTAAAGACTAACACAGACGTAAGCACGAATAATGCGAAGGAGGTCCATGTGCTTAAACAACAGGTTGCCAACCTTGAAAATCGAGTGGAGGAAGCAGAAGGAAGAGCGAGACTGAACAACATCCGGGTGGTCGGCCTGCTAGAAGGAGAAGAGGGCCAAGACCCCACGGACTACGTGGAGAACATGATCCTGCAAGAAGTAGGAGCGGACAAACTCTCACAGGGGTTCATGGTTGAGCGGGCACATCGGGCCCTGATGAGGAAACTACGGCCTGGAGCTCCACCGTGGCCGATAATTGCGAACATTTTTAACTATAAAGACAGGGAGAAGATACTGGAGTATTTTCGTAAGGGCAGAACGATAGAAAGAGCTTCCTCTAAGATTACAGCATACCCTGACTACACTATGTTGGTGCAAAGACAGCGATATAGCTATGTGGCAGTTAAGAGGAGACTGCGTGCAGCGGATATCAGGTACATACTATTGTACCCTGCGAAGTTAAAAGTTCTGCACAAAGGCAGAGCTCTGTTCTTTGATAACCCAGAGGAAGCAGCATCGTGGTTCGACTTGCAGGGCTGTTGTTTTTATAGTTAGAGGGTGTTTGAATTGGGGTACGAGCCTACATGGAATAATTAAGCAACTGAAGTTGGACTGCATGGGTGGGGGAGGGAAGAGGGACACAGACGTATCATGGGGGAACCTTAAAATAGTCACCTGGAATGTTAGGGGGCTCAACAGCTACTTGAAGAGAAATAAGGTTATGCTATACCTACGGAGACAAAGGATAGATATTGCCCTGCTGCAAGAAATGCACCTGACGCGAGACAAGTTGGAGTCAGGAAGAAATGGAAGGGTACGGTGGTGGGTTCGCCATATTCGGCCTATGCCAGGGGAGTGATTATTTGGGTTGCGCCGCACGTCCCGTTCTAGCTGTTACACACGTTGGCAGAGACGGACGGGTGGATGGTCATGATGACGGGATTGGTGGAAAATAGAGAAATAAGTATTATAAATACGTATGCCCCCAACCAAAATACTGCGACTTATTTTAAAACACTGTGTAACAACCTTAGCATGTGGTGGGGAGCGCAATGATTTAGGGGGGACTTTAACTGCGTTCTAAACCCTAGATTGGATAGGTCAGACGGGAAATTAGATAGACCCACCCCAGCAGCCAAGGCGTTACAGACGCTGCTGAATGATTTTGGGCTAGAAGATGCATGGAGGACATGCCATCCTCACAATAGGCAGTACTCGCACTATTCCGCCCCGCAGCAACTATGTACAAGGTTGGACTATTTCTTCGTCACCCCAGAAATATTGCCAGAAATCACGCAAGTTGAATATAAAGCGAGGGTCCTCTCGGATCACTCGCCTTTGATACTAGGATGGAAATATTGTCCCTCGAGAGCGAGAATCCCGATGTGGCGCCTCAGGGCGGAGGTGGTCAAAGACCCCTTTTTTAGGGAAGACATGAGAGATGAGATAGCTAACTACGTTGAGACGAACACGGGCAGTGTAGATTCAGCGGGTACATTGTGGGAGGCATTTAAAGTTGTGATAAGAGGAGTGGCTACAGCGAAATCCAAAGGATTGCAGGTAGGGATTTTGGCGGATTTACAGGAAGCTGAAAGAGAACTGGAAAAAGCACTCAGAGGGGAAAATTATACCAACCAAGACAGTGACCTGATAGTAAGATTACAGCAAAAGTACGCAGGGCACTGGGAAGGATTGTGCATCCTCAACTATAGAAATTATATAGAGAGGCAGCATGCCCGAGGAGATAAACCGGGGCTGATTTTTATCATGGCTGTATAGAAATGAGACTCGCAGGCCCCCAATTAGATCGATAGTGAAGGAAGACGGTAGGGTGGTAGATACTCAAGAGGGAATTAATCAGGAGTTTGCAAAGTACTATGGCTTGCTATATGGGGATGAAGAGGAGGATAATCGCACAACAATAGCGGAAACGTTAGAAGACATAGGATTGCCACAGATTAGCACAGAGGAATGGGAGGAGATGGATGCACCCATCACTTTGGAGGAGTTAGAATAGGTGGTGAGACAGTTGCCAACTAGTAAGACCCCGGGGGCTGACGGACTCCCAAGTGAGTTTTATAAAATATTGAAAGATGAGGTGCTCCCCCCCCTTGTTAAATATGTTGAATGAGGCGTATGAGCTAGGCAGACTACCGGAGTCGCTCAGAGAAGTGATAATAATACCACTTCCCAAACCGAACAAGCAAGTACATAGCTGCAGCTCTTATAGACCCCTGTCGATGTTGAATCAAGACAGCAAAATTTTGACGGCTGTCCTGGCCATTAGATTGAGGGGAGTTATAAGTAAACTGATACACCCGGACCAGACAGGATATGTCCCTAATAGGAACATCTCCAATAATTTTAGCAGGCTCCACAGAGTCATCGAATACGGAAATGGAAGTGAGGATGAACTGGCAGTTGTGTCGCTGGATGCAATAAAGGCCTTCGACTCAGTCAAATGGCCATGGTTGTTGGCGTCCCTGGCTGGCTATGGGATAGGTCCGGGGTATCTACACTGGGCCAAGATGTTGTACAGCGAACCGCTGGCTAGAGTCAAAACGGGGTCAGTGGTATCGGAAAGATGGAAGCTGCGTAGGGGAACCAGGCAAGGTTATCCATGGTCCCCTATGCTCTATATATTAGCTTTGGGACCCCTAGCGATCTATTTAAGACAGCAATATGACATGATAGGCATCCCTGTGGGTGGAACACGACACCTGATATCATTCTATGCAGATGATATACTACTGTATTTGCGATATCCAGAAGAAAACCTCCAATATGTCTTGGAGGTGATGGGCAGATATGCAGAGATGTCTGGAATTGCGGTGAATCCTCATAAGTCCAGCATTTTCCCATTGGGTGGATATAAAGGAATTCCCCTAGAATGATTACCGATGTTACAAGTGCCATGGCCTACCAGCACATTTCGCTACCTGGGAATAGATGTATACTACGCGGTGGAGGAAGAGCATGAGCGCAACACAGAAGTAGCCATTACCAAGATAGAAAATTGTATGCGGTTCTGGGTAAAACTGCCCTTAGCAATGGTGGGTCGGGGTGCAATGTTAAAGATGGTGGTCTTGCCTCGGCTCCTACACTACTTCGGGAACATCCCGTTTCTGATACCAAAGAAATTCTTTAGTAAACTGGCTGGTATATGCAGAGACTTTCTATGGCACGGGACGCGGAACAGAGTGGCTCTCTGGAAGCTGCAGAACACCGACGAGAAAGGGGGTATAAAATTCCTAATTATGAAGTTTACTATGTTGCCAGTCAGCTACAGTATGTGGCTAAATGGCTGTCAGAGGATGTGACCCCGGAGACCAAACTGTTCAGACAGGACTGTGTCCCATTCTACCTGAAAGAGATAATATGGTTACCCCAGGCTGCACTAGAGGGGCGCCCCAAGATGTTGTCACTGGGATGATAATCAGGAATCATTGGGAACCGGCTGGCGTAGTGACAATGGGAGACATCTGGCGGGAGGGCACTATAATAGATTTTGGGGAGTTAAGGGTGGAAACTGAGCTACACACTGGCCAGTATATCACATACTATAGATTGGTGCGAAGGATCAAGAGAACATGGTCAGAATTGGTTCTTGAGGAAGAACCAGACACTACTGTAGACGTGATATATGACAAAGCAGAGGGAGGGCACGAGATATCTAGGATATATGAGATAATGATGTCTAAAGTGGGAAAGGAAGTGGTACAACTGAGACTAGACTGGGACGATGAAGTGGGTACCCCAATAAAAGACGGGATGTGGGAACGAGTCCAAGGGTATCATAAAAAGGTGTCAAGGAACGCAAGACTTCAGCAGATGCAGTTGTATATTATGCATAGGGCGTACCTGACACCCCAGAGGATAGCCAAGTTTAAAAATGCAGGACGGCAGGCATGCCCTAGATGTGATGAAGAGAATGCGGGCATGGTGCATATGTTTTGGTCCTGCCCGGTCATTGGGCGCTTCTGGAGTGAGATCGCACATAAATTAGCGGGAAAAGGCTTTAAGATTGTGGTGGATAATGTGTGGGCCTGTCTGCTGGGAGGGTTCCCTAGGCCGAGGAAATTCAAGCATGTAAGCAAACTGAAAGATCTGGCATATGCGCTTGCGAAGAGAAGAATTGCTATGGGGTGGAAGACATGCCAAAAACCTCAACCAGAGATATGGTGGAAGGATTTGCAGAAATGGGCTGAGGCGGAAACTTTGGTATGGCAAGAAGCCAGTAAAGCTGGGGGGGAGGAGGAAACTGAGACTCTCATGGCCTGGAAACTGCTGATAGCAGACCTATTTGGGTCGGTATCGGACTCAAGGGACCTCATGGACAGCAACCCCCATCACAAGATGCAGAATAGGACATTAATTAAAGTAGACTCGTAGTAGGGGGAGGGAAAAGGGAAGCAGTGAACGCGACTGCATAACGTATAATGGATATCTTACTGTATGCACTGCAAGTTTGGTTTGTATTGTTTGTTTAAAAATCTAATTACATTTTTTTTTTTAAAAGATGTTAATGGAGCAAGGCCGTAACAACAATGAGGATAAAAGACTTCTTGCTGGAGTAGCGAGGGAAGCATTGTGTCTGCTGAAACGCAATCAGAGTGTAAAAACACACAGACAACATGGAAAAACATGGAGCGAGATAAGCGATAGGGAGGCAAGAAGTACTGAGGGCCCTTTACTAAACATACAAGTCCACAGGCGACAAAACAAAACACAGAAAACACCTGCCATAATTATTGAAAGCGAACAATCAGCTCCCAATGTGACTGACACAGGGTCACAAGTGTCTCACATTGAAGAGCTGGAATCTCCGAAAGTATCTACTTCTGCAAATGGTGAGGGCATAACCAGAAACGTGCTGCTCATCAACTTGATGAAAATGGAAACCATAAGAAAAGGCACAAAAATATGTCTCGCGTTCATAGACCTATCACACACATTTGATAGCGTGGACCGTGAAATCCTTTGGTCAAAGCTTGAAAAATGGAAGTGTCAGATCAGTCTGTTAAAGGCAATCAAAGACTTACATACCAAGACAGAAGTAGAAATCAGACTTGATCATGCTGGTAACTTGTCTGCCCCAATAAAAATATTTTGTGGAGTTAAACAAGGCTGTCCATTAGCATCAATCCTCTTCAACCTGTTCTTGTCTGACATTGGGGTCTCTTTTGAAAGTATCTCAACAGTTCCACCAAAAATTCATGCAACGCCTTTGAGCTGGATACTTTACCATCATGAAGTTCAACATTAAAATGGGACTATTTAACTTGGGGGGGTGGGCGCTCAGCCAACATGGAGGCACACACATAGCTCAGTTACAAGGAACTGAGCTATGCGGTCTAGTCTTTTGGGTGTGGCCAGCCTGGGACTACTTTACCTGGACTACTTTACCTGAGACTATTTAAACCGCACCCAAACAGCAGAACATGCTTTGCGTTATTCTGCTGTGGGCAGCATAATGCTCACCCTGTCCAGTTCTTTGATGCCAGTTTACCTGAAACCAAGGACCTGCAGAGAGAGAAAGAACACTACGAAACTTACCTGGAACAGTATCCTGTCTTCAATCCATCGCCGACTTCAGTTCCACTCGCCTGAAGGTACGAACGCCATCATCCGGCGGTTCTACGCTATTTCGCCGAATTATTTTACATCGTGGGACTTTTCATCGCCACCCTTTCATCGCCAAAAACTCCTTTTTTTTTTATTTATGGGGGGGCTTCATCCCCCCAAACCCTCCCGTACTTAAATAATCATACCCCAAACCGCACCAAACACCCCCCATAAAAAAGTTTTGAAAAAAAAGTTTTTGCCGATGAAAGGGTTGGCGATGAAAAGTCCCACGATGTAAAATCATTCGACGAAATGCGTGTATACCCATCCGGCACCGCATGTATCCTGGAATACCATAATCTGGAAAGAGGAGAAAGAAAGACAGCATTAGTAAGCGTTTACTCACGTTTCCTCCCGAATGAAGAAAGCCACACAATACTTACCTGGGTAGTCATCTCCTGGTCAGTATCATTGCTGGAACATTACGGCGCTCAGCGAGGAACTACGCAACCTGCAAGGAGAGAAAAGACATAGGTTAGCAATATAAAAGGCGAAACAGCGCCGCGCATCGCGCATTACTCACCGGACAGCACCGTGCTTTCGCCTACCGGCCCATGCTCATCTTCAAACTCCCTGACAACACCGAAATACCTTTCCATACCAAAAAGGAAAGAAGCAAGACATTATTATTTGAACTAAGAGGAACATAAGAACTGCATATAAAGACTGTAAAGCAGCAAACCTACAGAGTCACAGCAGGCCTGGATTCCCACAGGGGGGGCTTGCACCAGTGAAGTAACTTGGTCGCTGCTCGCCCCCCACATCTACGCGCCCCTGCCACCAGGAGCAGGATGGAGAATCCACCTTTTACAATATTAAGGTGAGGAGAGGGCCCAAGGGGGAGGAAGGAGTTGAGGCCAAGGGAGGTGAGAAAACATAAAGACAATCTGGTATTGAATCCAGCTCTCCTATATTGCAGACCCATCTTTAACCAGAGGCCTTACCAAGGGACCAGGAGAGGGTTCGAGAGTGCAAATAATCCAACCAGGGCTCGGTGGCATCCCCGTGGATACCAGGTGAGCGGAACACTTACCCTATGGGGTGAACGCTGCGAGAGAATTTTGCAAAATGTTAGCACTGATAACAACACCTTAAAAGTAAACCCAGATGCAGTCAAGAAAAAACTTTGGACACAGGATACGATTGACACGGGAGTCCTGAGAGATAAGCACAAAATAATGCAAAACATGCCGCACAAAGTCAAAGCCTTAAACCAGATCCCTAAATATCTGGATAATTTTCCTGATCGACATCGACAAACTCTTTTGATGAAATTTCAGTTGAACCAATTCAGAACTAAAGAGTTAAAAAGTCGATGGACCAACATCAAAGGAATGGCTCTAAAAAGCAGGCTTTGTAACAAGCATGAGGAAACTATAAAACACATAACACTGTTCTGTCCAGCCTTAAGATCGGAAAGATCTAAACATATGGGCACATTGATAGAAGCACAGCGTTCTTTAAGTGCAGAAGAATGGTGGCAAGTGTGTTTTGATAAAACAAACAATAAGGTAACTTTTGCTTTGACATTTTTTCTGAAGGAAATCACAGAGCATCTCACAGTAGACTCTAGCACGTACACAAAAGAAAAAGGATGAATAACTCACAACTTTTGATTGAGTACATGAGGAAAAGTACTTAATAATGGAAAATGCAAATGTCATGTTGTGTCCAAATTACTTTGTAAATTACTTTTTAATTTTCTTTTCCACTTTTTTCTTATTTTTCTTTGTAATTAAAATATTGTAAAGGTTTGTAACAAACCAAATAAAATAAAAAAATGAATTAAAAAATGTAAGCACTGGAAGGGGCGGTATTAACCAGCCCCACCCCACCCCACAGGGACAGCAGCAGCAATCACAGCAGTTTGCGCCGCCCACGGGGGAGGGTTCATGGGGTGGGGGAACACACCACAAGGGTTTCGAGGAAGAGGGAGACAACAGAGAGGGTGCAGGTTCGGACCACAGATGCACCATAACCATGGGGGCTTTCCAGGAGGGTTTCAAGGATATGGGCAGCAGGCTCAGTAGGGCCCATGGGATTTCTCAGGGGTTTCCAAGGGCAAGGGTGAGAGCCACCACAGTGTTGGACATATTTCAAGAGTGTGTAGGAGCAGGGGGATGCAGCAGAATTGGTGAGCACAGGGCCAGCAGCCCTATCAAGGGGACCAGGACAATTCCTATACACAGGACCAACACCAGCCAGGACATGTGCATGGCACACACCAGCAGATGCCGAAAAGCACCACAGATGCAAACTCAGGTATCACAGATGCCAGCACTAGTACCACAATATTTCCAAGCGTCACAGGCTTGCGGAAACACACAGCAATTGGCACAGTTACAGAGCAATGGTGCAGCAGCACACATGGATTCCATGGCAACGGTTCCCGTTAGACAACTGGAAGGAGTTACCATGGTGGGGAACAAACCCTTTACAGGGAGTGGGATGTCCTTATACCCTCAATAGGACAGCCTACAGACAAACTTGATGTGTCCCATCATGTCGATGACACCCAACCCTGCGGAAGAAACTTGCATAGGGGTGGTGATAGGTGACAACACTTGGTCGGGGTGATTCTCCCGGGGCCGGCAGAGCCATCCGCGGACCTCCGGGCTGGGGAGGCCCCAACTCCTCCCGTGTCCCCAAAAGGTGTATGAGACACACACAAGAAGCAAGGCGGTACTGCAGTTTATTATAATAACGGCAGGGATGAGTCTCGGTTCGTATGCATCCGACGGGACTCTCACTCGTAGTAGGGCTCGCAGGCCCTTTTTACGGCAGTATGATGCGCTACTCGCGTCACCTGGGAAAGTTAGCACAAAACCTATCGCCACTCTGGATTGGTTCCCCGAGTGGTAGGGTTAGTATAGGTAACATATGGAAACAAATATTAGTGGATGAAGATGGGTCAGGTGGTACGCTTGGGTTGTCCCTTGCAGTTGTTACTTTAGAATTGTTACAGAGGGACCCTGGTGATTGGCTAAGAGTAATGGCGTCAGTAATAAGCCCCCCTGTATTCTGATTGGTTCTCCCATGAGCCCCCAAGCCTGGGACCATCGCCGTTCCCAGCTCGCGGTGTACCTGCCATTAGCAACAATGTGCAACTATGTGTTTGTGCAGACAATGGACAGGTCCGCTCATGGGCTTGTGGACAGGTTTTTCCCATCGCTGTAGGTGTCCATCTTGCTGCTTCATTGTTGCAACCTCTGTCCCAGACGTGGGACCCTGGCGGCTTCCTGTCTCGTGAGCTTGGCACCTTGTCAGTTCGGCTTGGTCACGTGTGGAGAGATCGTAGCTGGAGCAGAATTATGAGCGTTAGATTTTTATTTCGTTTCTGAGGGCTTGGCACTTACAGGTGTAACCTTGGCGCTGGGCTCGCGGCATGCGAGTTGCAACATCGTGGCCTTGGCTGTGAGCTCTCGCTGGGGGCTCGTCCTGCATGGTCAGCACTTGTACTCTTGTTTTAAGAGGATTTTCATTGCGAGGCTCCTGCCTGGGGACTCTTACTTGCGGCCTACTCGGGCCTAGTTCATGGGTGGCGGTACATAATCCATAGCATGGAGATCGCGGGGTGACAGAGTGTCACACGCAGCATTAGATATACATGGTGGTGTCATCATAGGGATGGGTGGCGGAAGAAGCGTCAACAAGCATGTACACGAGCTCTTCTGCGTCTTGCATTTCTGCTGTGCTGTAAAAAGGCCTATGTAAAAGAAATAACAACATAGCACGTCAGTGGGTGTGTCAGTCACCTACGTCATAGCACTGAATATGTTCTTCGTGTAGGTTGGTGTGTGAGTGACCAGTGTGCATGGTGGCACGTGTGTGCTCGTCTGTTGGCTATGTCGTTATGGCATCTCTAACAATGTGGATACTTGTGGCTGTTGTTCTTAGTCGAGCTCATCATGTCCCAGGCGTCGGCTTGAGCTTGGCGTGCTGGTGGGCATGCTCCTCTTATGTGTACATTTCTGAACCAGGGTATTTTATCATCTGGTAAATAGACAAGCTCGTCTCGTGGGGGGTGTCTGGGCCGTGATCCTCTAGGCCATGGTCTGGATGAGATTGGGGGGAGGGCCTTGTCCCATTCTCCCACTTCAGTCCCCCCTCTGGTCGACTTGTCAACCACAAACTCATCCTTTTCCTTATCCCCTTTCACTCTCCATACTTTAGTTATTCCAGCCAAGTGCCCATAGTGGTTGACATGATCTTCAAATGACCAGTACATGTAAACGCAACCGCCGCCAGGTTTGCAATATACCCATCTTCCAACATAGCTCCTTGGGTTTCTTGGGTTTTTCACCTTCACAGATGGTGGATCCATATGGTTGTCAAGGATCTGTTTGCGCAGCCTCTCTCTTTCCTTTATTATCATGTCGGTGTGCTTTCCATCATCGGCTGGCAGTAAGGCGGGCATGCCTACCATCTCCATTATTTCCTCTGTTGTACGTCGTTTCTAGCTTTCCAAAACTTTATTACGATCAACACAGCTGCAGCCAATATTATGCATCCTACTATTATCTTCAGCCCATCTGATAGCCATGAAGGCATCCATGACCATAGGAATGAATACCAGCTGCCGTCTTTCTCTACTCCTTTACTTTCTTCCACCATTTTGGAGTGCATCAGGCTAAATTGAGATACTGCTTCAGTAAGTGTTCAATTGTCTGCATCATTAGCAGGGGTGAATGTGCAACATGATTGCCCTATTTTTGCACAAACTCCTCCTTCCATTGCCGTGAGAAGGTCTAGAACATACCTGTTTTGCAGTGCTACCATTCTTACCGCTCTCAGTTCTTCTTTTATTGCGTTGAATCCGTTTACTGTTGAATTTATTGTCATCATCAGCTCCCATCTGGTGATCTGCAACCATTTTGCATTTGCATATGCCTGTAGTCCTGGGTGTATTATTGATGAGAAGAACATTGCTGGTCTGCTGAATAGTCTGTGTTCTGGTGGGATGGAGGTGAGAGCTGTTTCTGATCTTCCCCACAGGTAGTTTCCCGTCAGGTGTTCTCCTTGTCTTTTCACTCTTGCCAAAACTTTATTGTTGTTGTTCTCGTCACCTTCTTCTACTTCTACTGATCTTTTCCTCCTATTGTTTCCTTCGTCCATCTGGGGAAAGTTGGCCATGTTGACGTGTTTCTGAGGCACAACCAGGGATGGCACATTGATGTGCACCATAGTGCATATTCCATTCCTTGATGAAGGCAAGGTGTGGTACGTCTTATCGCCGCAGGCCCAATAGTGGTCCATTATGACTGCTGTGCCGGCACCCCCCTCTGGTATTTCTATCGTGTTTTCACAGTTAGTGTTATATACCACATCCACATCGCCGTTGTGTTGATAGCACAGTGCGGGTGTTGTGAGCGGTACTATAGTTATCGGATCTTCGTCCTTCTCCAGCCATGTTAACATCGGTACATATTTTTCCCACGTCGTCCAACATCTGTCGTTGTGCTCTTTTATGGAGGTAATGTTTTCTCTTGTTACCATGTTGCTCCCAACCACTCCTATTTCCCACCCTTCATTCGTATATATTTTCCCAGGCAGGGTTATTAGAGGTTTTCCGAACACCCTTGTTCACCAGCAACTTCGTTTGCGTACCAATCGCACGGCAGGTATTGTAACGTTACTTTCTTTGTTTCTCCTTTATCGGGGCCATCTGTCATGTATCTGAAAGCTTCAGTATGGAGGCTTCTTTTGTGGTACATCAAATATGTTTTGATGAAATTAGTTTCGTATGTATATGTATCCCTTGTTTTCCATTGAAGTGTCACCACTGTCCCTTGAAACCGTCCTTTTGTTTAGAAGAGTACCAAATATATCAGGCATTCCACTGTCTTTGATGGTACTTCAGTGGCAACAAATGTTCTTGATGCGCTCATAGCGTATGGGATCAACGAGCAAACATAGCAGTTGTCCTCAGTTGTCTGCTTAGCAATTTTGGTCATGTGCTGATACCACATGTTGTTCGAGACGTGTGCTGAGTCTGTGAGGTATGTCTCAATTCCCTTATCATCTCCATATGTGCTGCGTTTAACCCTGTGTGCCTTACTTCTGGTGTTACTTGTACCACCTGACACCGTACTTGTTGCAGCTGTGGGAGGGGGTGAGTTAGTTTGGGGCACAGCCATCACATCATAAGTGTCATGTTTCTGCCAGACAGAGGCAGCCAATAGACCAGTGACAACCAACACGCCTATTAAAGGAATGGTTCGCCCCAAAAATGTTATTGCAAAAAAAAATGGGCAATAATCAAAAAAATAGATTAGCACTTTTTTTTTTAAGTCCCTATGTAAAATATTGAGCAATTGAAGCTCAAAATTTACAAAAGCAAGCACATGGGGGCATCCATTTTGTGAAATGGATGCCCGCCTATGCTCGCTTTTGCTTTTGCGGCACTAATGAAGGAAAAGCCAGCCAGCTGTAGTAAACAAAAGCTACCACTGAGTGGCTTTTCCTTCATTGGTGCCGGGACTCGGAGGACGCAGATCGGAGACTACAGGCAGAAAAGCTGCAGCTGCATCTCGGTAAGTGCTAATTATTTTTTTTTAAATAAGCACTAGCTGCATTTTTTTTTTTTACCTTTTTCGGGTGATTGACCAAAGCCTATGGCTGTGTCTGTGGTTGGGGAGGGGTCAGGGGCAGTGTCACAATTGTCCTTGTCTGCGGTTACTGTGTCTTTGTCTGTTGTTGGTGTTGCTGATGCTATTGTTTTTTTCGGTGGCCCTGTCGTCAACGCGAGGGTGGGTCTGGGCTTTGTAGGGCTTGACATCGTGGAGGTGGTTCTAGACCTTCTTGTCAACTATTTTAATTGCTCTGGGAGCTACTGCTTCCACTAAGTGGGGCCCCGTAAACATGGGGCCGTTCCACTTCCTGTTGAAGTTGCGGAGGAGAACGTAGTCTCCTTCTGCAATTGTGCACTGTTTATGCTGCTCTTGTTCCTCGTTTGTTCCTTCTGGTTGGGTGATCTTCGACCCGCCCCGCGTGCACTCGAGCTGTTGAGAGATAAAAGCAACACTTGTAATCAAGGAAGACACGTATTGATACATTTCATCACCAAATACTTTCGTGGTCGGTGAAGGCCCTTGATGTTGGCGTTAATGGAAGGCGCATCTGACGTCCAGTCACCACCTCATGGGGAGTGAGGTGGTGGTCGGATCCTGGCCTATTCCTCAGCTCAAACAGAGCCAGGGGAAGGCAGTACAACCAGCTTTTCTTAGTTGTCTGCTGATTCTTGGATATTTCTTCTTTTAGCAGGCCGTTTAGGCGTTCACAGATACCGTTAGCCTGCGGGTGGTATGCGCATGCAAACTTATGTTTTATGCCGAGCATTGCAGTTATGTGCTCATTAGCAAAGTGTGGGCCATTGTCTGACCGCAGCACTTCGCACACTCTCCATCTTGGGAAGACTTCCCTCACCAAGAATTTGGCTGCTCTGAACGCGTCCGCATGGGAGCAGGGTCCAGCCTCAATCCACCTTGAAAATGGGCACACCACTACAATCATGTATCTTTGTCCTTGGCATTCGTTGATCATGTCAACGTAGTCAATATGTAAGTGCAGGAAGGGTCCTTCAGGCCGGGGTATAGTACCTTTTATCACTTGCAGTGTGTGACTGGCTGTAAACTGTTGGCACGTTAAGCAATTGCTGATAAATGCTGCAACATTTGAATTTAGCTCAGGACAAAACCAAGCTTCCTTTATCCGTGCTGCAATCACCTCCTTTCCTTTGTGTGCTGGATGGTGTAGCTGAGCTAGGTCTGTTTTTAGTAATGCTAGGGGCATCACTACCTTTCCTGTATTGCTCTGACGCCACAGTGCATCTGTAGGTGACATTGTGCATCCTCTTTTTACCCATAGTTCCTTTTCTGCCATAGGTGCTGCTGCCTGTAATTCTAGCATCTGCGCTTCAGGGATGTGTGTACACCCATCCCTCATCAACATTTGTCTCGCTCTCATCCTCCCCTATCTTTTTCTTTTTCTGGGGGGGGTCCACATTTCTCCAAAATACGCAGCATGCTTTGCATGTGCGTCTGCTGTTTTGGTTACCTTTTGAGATCGGGTCATCCCCATTGGTGTGGGCCTGATACTTAACCAGAGCTATCTCTTTCGGGTCATTAATTACTTCGATTAGTTCTGCTAGTAATAGAGCATGTTGTACTGGCGTACCATCTGCTCTTCTAAATCCTCTCTAAATCCTCTCCTCTGCCATTTTATTAATCCTGAGTGGACTGTTGACGTGACGTATGCACTGTCAGAGTATATCGTCACTCTTTTATCAAAACTCTCCCTTGATGCCAATATTAGGGCCACTATGTTGGGGTAGTTGGACACATTTTACTGGCACACACATCCAGTCTTCCGTCAACCTAACCACTGCTGCTCCTGTCCTTCTAACACCATCGCTTTGGTCTATCGTCGATGACCCATCAATGTACATTATTTCCCCCGCTGCTAGGGCATTTTTCTCGACTCTTCTTGTGCTGGAGTAAAGTTCAATGGCTTGTGTGCAGTCATGAGCGTAGTCACCCTCCTCAACTACCTCAGCTATGAATCTTGCAGGGTTCACATTGCTACACCTTACAATTGTCAATCCTGGCCTGGAAAGAATAATTTCATAACCTGAAGCTCTCTGGGTGGTCAGTGTGGATTTAGGCTTGTTCAAAATGGCAAAGGGGGCATGTTCCACGAATAGTGTGGTCGGGCACCCCATTGTTATCGATGATGAGTTTTCCACTGCAAAAGCTGCGGCGACCAGGCTTTGTTCGCAAGGGAAGTGGCCTAACATTACAGGGTCCAATTGTCCGCTGTAGAAGGCTACGGGCTTGTGGCCCATGCTTGTTTTCTGTGTCAGTACTGCCTTCATTACTGCTGAGTCGCAATGTGAAAAAATGAAAAATTGGTGTTCATAGTTCGGAGTGGCTAGCACAGGTGCTGCAGATATAGCGTGTTTCAATTCATCAAATGCCTCTTTCATTTCTCTTGTCCACCCCAACTTTTTGTCCCCTTTTTGTGCATCTCTGAGGGCCTCAACCAGGGATCCTATATAAGAACTGTAGTCAAAAACCCATGCCCTGCAATAGTTGCATACGCCCAGAAATTGTTGTAGTTCTCTCACTGTCTGTGGTTGTGGTGTGTTGGTTATTGCTTGTGCTCTTTGTGGTGCGATGTTCCTTCCATGCTGAGAGATAAGTTGGCCAATGTACAGTACCTGTTCCTGACAGTACTGTAACTTTTCCTTGTCCACCTTGTACCCCTTCTCAGCCAACTCTGTGAGCATCTTTACTGAGTCTTCCCTACATCTTTCTTCAGTGGTGCTGCAAATGATGATGTCATCAACGTATTGCAGCACCGTGCTCTCCGTTTCGATATTCCCTAAATCCATCTGTATTATTCTGTTGAAGATGGATGGTGACTCACAGTACCCTTGAGGCAGCCTTGTATGTTTCCATTTTGTGTTCCTGTATGTGAAGCTTGTGAGGTCTTGTGAATCTGGGTGTAGAGGTATCGAGAAAAAGGCGTTTTTTACACTGTGATGCCTCTGCTGGTATTCCACATAGTATTGTTGCTGGGTTTGCTGCTATGGGGTACTCTGCTTCTACAATGTAATTCAAGGGCCTATGGTCCTGGATGAAACGCCAAGACCCTCCTTTTGCTTTGCGCACTGGATACACGGCTGTGTTGCATGGTGACTCTGATGGTACTAATATGCCGTTGCTTATCAATGCTGTTATTGTTTCATATATGCCCTCGTCTGCCTCTTTTGATAGTGGGTACTGCTTTACCCTAGATAATATTGCTCCCTTTTTCAATTTTATTTTTACTCCTCCAATGCTCTTTATGCAGCCCACGTCATATGGACCGGTGGTCCACAGTGATGCTGATACTTTTGCCATGTCTTCCTCATAAAATGGTACTGGTGTGGATGCAGGAGCCTCTAGTGCCATTGCCATTTTTAGTGCCACTTGCTTGTATTTCACCCGTAGCCAGATATCAACACTCATCATATCATATGTGGGTTGCCCCACACTACGGTGATAACCCTCCTACCAAGTGGGGATGTACTATTTATTTAATCAAAAGAAGGGACATATACATATTTCTTTAACACAACATGTTACCCTCATTAATCTGAAACCTGATCACGCAGCCATTCAAACAAATATAGGCTGTGTAAAGTCTAATAAATGACATCTATCCAACATTTAAATTATCATATTTTAATTCATTTGCTAAACAGCACAAGTATCAAAAAACATTTTGCTAAAAAATGCATTTACACCACATAAAAGATATACAATGTTTAAAAGTGGTGATTTGCTGGCACGTACACTGAGGGTAACATGTTGTGTTAAAGAAATATGTATATGTCCCTTCTTTTGATTAAATAAACACTCATCATAAACACCATCTCTCCTTCTTTATTGTCACAGAAGAGCTCCTCATCAGATACCTGTGTGAGCCTGCACCCCTCAGCCAGTGCTATTACTGCTCTCCAGGCCCTCCCCTCTCTGTCTTGGGCAAGTACTGCGATGTAATCTGCAGTTGCCATGATGCTCTCGATGCTCACTGAAATTATCTTCCGCTCTGGTTCACTTGCCGGGGTCTCTGGTCTGAACAAGTATGCTGCTGGCCTCCTCCAGATCTTGCCCTCTATCCCAGGCATCCATGCAAATGCCATGTCTGTCTCATATTGAAATAGTTCTCCATCTACAGGTTCAGCCCGAGCCACTGTTTGGCCACAGTAAGCTTGCAATATTTGTCGGGCTGTGAGCATGTTTATTCCTGGAGTGGAGCAGATTATGCCGTTCTCCGTGAAGGAAATTGTCATATTCAATCTGCTCATTATGTCCCTCCCAAGAATGTTTACTGGTGACTGCTTCGAATACAGGAGCAGGAGAGACATATCATGATCTCCTATAGATAAGGAGATGTTATCAGTGTTAGGTGTTACCGACAGCAGTAGGCAACTGGTGTACCCTGCCTGGAGAAAGGTAGGCACCTCTTGCGCTACTCGAGCGCACCCGCATCCTGAGGCAACTTCACGGCGACTTTGCTTCTCACTCTTGCGCCATCCCTCACAATTGCCCAGCTGCCCCTCCTGCATCCTGAGCACCCAGATCTGCACCGGAGTGCATTATTTTTGCCAGTGTAAGCCACGAGGCTTACCTCACTTCAAGATGGCCGCCCGCCATCATTACAGCCTCCTATCCGGCCTCTCAGCACTGCGCGCGCTGTGATTGGCTCACCACCACCACTTACTGCCAATCACAAGCCGGCAGGCTGATAGCCGGCCCACGCCTCGAAGGCACTCGCTCTAAGGCATAGTGCCTGTCCCTCGCCTGTCCTAAGCCGCCTACGCCGCTAGCGAGGACCCCTGGTCGACTACCACCAGACTCTGCAAAACCTCTTAAGGTAATTGATTGACACTATCCCTGTGATCGGTACCTCCATTTTTTCTGAACAGCGTTATCTCCGCGATCCGAACGGTCACGTGTTCGAATATGCATCATGCCCTGCATGAATTGATTTGCAATTGATTGAACTGCATTTTAGCCTGTTTTGAGCGGCCACACTATTGATTTTCACTCTGCCTTGCCCTGAATTGATTTGCTAGTGATTGAACTGCATTTTAGCCTGTTTTGAGCGGCCACATTACTGATTCGTATTCTGCCTTGCCCTGAATTGATTTGCTAGTGATTGAATTGCACTTTACCCTGTCTTGAGCGGCCACATTACTGTTCTGCACTTTGCCCGGCTATGAACGGCCATGGTATTGAATTGCCATATCACTGAATTGCATTATCCCCTGGTCTAAACTGCCATTTCACTGTACTACAGTATCCCTGTGCCCAACTGCCATTCCACTGAATTGCATTATCCCCTGCTTTACTACTGTACTGTAGTACCCCGTGATCGGATCTGCCATGCCATGGCGCATAGAACCTAGCCATTACAGCACCTCTGAACTCCACTGACTTGCATCTGGACATTTAGACTGCCACCCTACCCTATTAGACCTGCCTATCTCCCAGATAGCATCTACACAGCTATTCCCGCCTTGCTCACACAACGCCAGCGCTGATTTGCAGAAAATGCTAACTGTATTATTCACCTTCTGTGCGATGGCCACGCTCGCATCCCCTGATACTCCCATTCAGGATACCGACTCAGGAGCCCCCCCCTCTCAGTTAGCCACCAGTCCTCCTAATAATTCCTACATAGCCAGCCACTATCTTGACCCTTCTGGCCCAAGGTATCACTGCAGGTCAGGACCAACAACACTTGCCTCCCGGCCTTGCCCTACCACCGAAAGAAACAACAAACTTTGCGCTAGACTCTCTAAACTATATGAGCCGCACCGAAGACTCCTCTCTGATTCCAAAGACGAAACTAAAGGCTACCATACCAGAAAATCCATCGCCCTTAACCACCCGTCTGCCCCACCCACCACCAAAAGTCCCACCATCCACAGAACTAAGTCCAAACCAATCTCTCATACAAACATCTCAGAAAAAACGGAAGAACACTCCTATAAAGGAGCTCTCCTTAATACAAGATCACTGGTCGCACATCCCCTTGATATAGCAGACCTAATCATTAAAGACAAATTAGATTTTATCGCTCTAACTGAAACTTGGCTACACAATGCAGCAGGCCTGTCTCTAATGCTGGCCATCCCAGATGGCTATACCATATCCAGGCAGGACCGGGTGGGCAACCGTGGTGGCGGCATCGCCATCATATCTAAAGAAAGTTTAGCTCTCAGACTAGCCCCGACCCAAACCCTGCAATCCTGCGAATCCCTCACTGCCAAACTCCCTATAAATAACACCCAATCCCTCACCATCCACCTGGTCTATAGACCACCTGGTCCGCTCGGGACTTTCGAGGAAGATTTGCCTAGCCTACTAACCAACAATGCAAAAACGACCTCACAATTACTGTTACTAGGTGACTTCAACCTAGGGTTTAACGATCCAGCAGACATGCATGCCTCCATCATAGCCAATACTATCTCATCACACGGACTCTCACAAAAAGTCAACCTACCCACTCACCTGAAGGGAAGAACCCTAGACTGGGTTGCTGATGCTAACTGCTCAGCGGTCATCTCCTCTACCACACCACTACCTTGGACCGACCACTCCCTGGTCTCATTTAACTGATTGACCTCCTGGGTCACTGGCACCACCCTGCCTAACAAGGAATAGGAAAAATATAACAGTAGAAAGAATTATCCCAGCCATCCTTCCAACGCTAAACGCATTGCCAGACAATCTAGATCCCAACACACTAGTTCACGAATATAACAAAATGATGTTAAATACCATGGACAAAATTGCCCCACTTAAACCTCGCACCAGCAAGCCCAAAACCCATTTAAATAAATGGTACACACCTGAACTCAAAGCCCTCCGCCTAAAAAAGAGAAAATGTGAGTCTGCTTGGAAACTATGCCCTTCCAGTGAAAAGAAAGCCACTCTAGATACGATTTTGCGTCAATACAAAGCTGAAATCTGTCTAGCTAAACGGAACTCCTACAACAACCGCATTGCCAATTCCAACTCAAGCATGAAGGAGCTCTTCTCCATTTTGAAGGAACTTGAGTCACACATTGCCACACCCGACACCTGCACCAAGGACCAGACCTGGTGCGCAGACATCCAACAGGCTTTAGCAAATAAAATAAACACCCTACAAAATAAAATTCAACTAAAAAAAGACTCCTTAAACCTCACCAATCCTCCCAAACCTCTGCCTAATGTTTTACCTAGCACACACACTAATTCATTCTCCTTCTCTAAAACGACCACCCTGGAGGTCGAGAAAATAATACTTTCTCTCAAACCCTCAAACTGCAAAGGCGACATTTGCCCTGCACACATAATCAAGGACGCAGCCAGAGATCTATCGCCCTTCATTTCCAAACTTATAAACGCATCTTTTTCCTCAGGTAGCATCCCCTCCAACTTAAAACAATCCTGGGTGCTCCCCCTCCTTAAAAAGCAGACACTTGATCCCCTCATCCCCACTAACTACCGTCCCATCACCACGGTACCCTTTCTACTGAAAATCTTGGACAAAGTGGCCTATGTCCAGATCAAAAAATTCCTAGAACTACACAAATTACTAGGCTCCAGACAATCAGGCTTCCGACCACTACACGGTACGGAAACAGCCCTCATTGATTTGAAGACCCAAATTGATGATCTGAGGGACAAGGGAAAAACAGCACTCCTCCTCCTACTTGACCTCTCCGCGGCATTCGACCTTGTCGACCACAAGGTCCCCTGTAGACACCTGGACTCAGCTACTCATTTCTCCCCAGAAGCCATCAGATGGATTGAATCCTTTCTGAGCGAGAGAACTATGAGAGTCTTCTCCCCATCAGCAGCAGCAGACCCCTCTCCTATTACTTGCAGAGTCCCGCAGGGTTCATGCATCTCCCCCACACTATACAACATCTTCACCAAACCTCTGTTCGACGATCTGGATCATCTGGGTGTCACCTACACCAACTACGCAGATGACACTCAGATTCTCCTCCCACTTTCAGGGGATCACAGCAAGGACAGAGAGTTGGTGAACAGGGTGTATCTCATCATTCAGGCATGGATGGCATCTCATGGCCTATGCCTGAATGATGACAAAACAGAGCTCATCATCCTGGGTACCCCAACTAATATCAACAAATTAGGCCTCGAATATGCTGAATTCAACATAGACGGCAACATTATCAAAGTGGGAGGTAAAAACTCTCGGCTTTTACCTGGATGCCACTATGTCATTCACTAAACAGGTCAATTCACTAGCATCTACCACTGCGTACACCTGCAAATTAATAAGAGCAGGCAGACCATTCCTGTCTAATGATAGCTGCATGATCCTGGCAAGAGCACTCATACTCTCCAGGCTTGATTATTGTAATGCCCTATATAGCGGTGCTAACAAAGCCATTACCCATAGGTTACAAATCCTACAAAATAATGCCTTGAGAGCTGCCCTCAGCATTAATAAAAGAGAACACATCTCCACTACCAGACGCCAACACAATTGGCTCTCCACTAATAATAAAATCAAACTAAAGTTGGCCTCCCTAACCCATAAAGCCCTCAACAATGCTGCCCCCAGCTATTTGATGGACAAAGTAAAGAGAAAGTCATCCATTAGACAAACAAGAACTATCAATTCCAACTGTCTGATAATTCCCAGATTCAAACTCTCCACCATTGGAGGCAACAGCTTCCCTTTGAAAGCCGCCACATTCTGGAATTCGTTGCCACACAACCTGAGAGCCGATCAACCCTACCTGTACTTTAGAAGGAAGCTCATCAGTCACTTGAACTCCAACAACCCCCGTACTTAATTGTACATTTTACACCTCTGTATAGATACTGATACTTCCTGCTTGAGGCCTTTGCTCTCGCCACAAACAGCCCCTACACACATCTGTATTTTTCACGCCTTTGTATAGATATTATATTTTTATGTGTAAAGTTTTGTATATTTCTCATTCCTGTAATCCTTAATTGCATATGTCTATAATTTTATTTTAATTGTATATTTCTATATATTTCTGTAACATTGTAAGCCTTGCATATCCTTTCTGCCTGCGCCCTGCTGCCCCAGGGTATGGTGCGCCATATAAATAAATAAACAAACAAACCGATAGGATGGGACACATCAAAGACATCTGTGGGCTGTCCTATTGTGGATATAGTGACTGACCACTACCTGTGTAAGGGTTATGCCCCAATATGGTCACCTTCCCCAACTGTGTTTGTTGCAGTTGTGTACCAGTTGTTGACACCTGATTGTCTTGTATCTGGGTAAGCTGATGCGTTGGTTGTACCTGGTGCTGTTGTGTTACTACTACCTGTTGTTGTGGCGGTGTGTATGCCTGTACCTGTTGTTGCGGTGCAGCGTGTGGTTGTGCCTGTGGTTGTGGTGCAGTATGCTGTTGTATCTGTTGCTGTGGTTGTTGCATGGACACTTGTTGCGGGGTGCACTGTTGTGTTCCTTGCTGCTGTTGGTAAACTAGTTGCTCCCCCATATGCCCTTGTTGCCCCGGCTCCCCCCAAGCTGGTAGGGTGGGTCTCATTCTACATGTGCCCGACATGTGTCCCACCATTCCACAAACCCAACATGTTGGTGGCTCCCTGGCCTGCCATGGAAAGTTCCCCGTGTTATCCTTATACCGTTGCTGCCCGTTCGAATAGTATCCCCGGGATGTCCCCCCTTGTTGCTGTGCATGCTGGCCATAGCCCCTTCCTCTTATCAGTCCACCCCTCCCTCTGTAGTTGTTATAGTATCCATTTCCCATTTCCATGTATCCCCCTGCTGTGTTTGCCGTGTAGGATGGGGGCGGGGGTATTTGTTGTGTTATTATTTGCACTGGCTGCTGAATTTGTGCTACATGTTGTTGTGTCGTGCCTTGTGCAACTATGGCCAGAGTAGGTGCTGGTGTGGCTACCACGGGTGTTGTCAATAGTGCTCCCTCCATGGCGTATTTGGATAGCTTCTTCTGTACCAGTTTTGCCTCCTCAGCCTTCCTACCTTCCTCCTTTTGTTTCATCTTTTCCTGCCACATCCTAAAGTGATGAACTATAGTTAGCTGTATTTCTGGCCAAGCTTTAACTTCCATCCCCACAATTTTCTTCAGCTGTTTCTGAACTGGTTCGGGGAGACCTTGTATTAGTATGTGGTAGAAAATTGTTATCCCGCGGCTCCCGAGTTTCCAAGCGCCACTTCTCCTGAATCTCCTGGATGTAATCAATAGGATCTTCATTCTCACGCATTTTGCGTGTCGTAATTGCTCCTATGTTCGATGTGTCTGGGTACTGAACCCTTAATGCCTGCCACAGTGCGTGCCTGCAGTTGGCAAATGGTGCCCCATCATGCGACGTATCTGTTACTGTGACCCCTGGGAAGCCTGCCCTTCTCCAGATGTCATCTGCAGCATCCCCTAATATTGATATTAGGAGCCCTTTCACATCTCCCACCGCTAGTTTTTGTCCTGCAGTGTGTTTCTCCATTTCATATATCCATTTCTCAGCTCTCCCACTTAGGGAGGGGAGTCTGAACTTTATGTTTTCCTTGTCGGCATGCTTCCATGGGACATATTGTGGTCTGGCCCCTCCCCTTTCTAGGAGTGGCATTAAGTTCCCCCCCTTCATTTCCCCTAATGCTCGTGGGGCTATATCAGTGTACTCATCCTCTTCTTCCGTGTAATGTGATCCTATCATTAGATCATTACAGCTATCTGTTCTGTCGTCCCCTTCATTCTCCCTCCCTCTTGTGTTACCCTCGTGTTTCACCGCGGGCGTGCTCGTCCTTTCTTCCTGTCTACATCCCGGGAGATCTCTGAGTCTGTCAACATATGGAGTGTGCTGTGGGCGTGGTGTTAGTGGGCGAGGTGGGTGCGGCGTGGGTGTTACTGAATGTGGCGTTCTCTCTGCTACTTCTCTTACCTGTTCGTCACTCGTCTTTTCCTCCTCCCTTTTCCTGCATGCCCAAGGTGACTCGCAATTTACCTGTGTGATGTACAGTTTATCTAAGCTTTCCCTATTGTCATCTCCTCCATTTTTTCCCGAACATCCTTCCTCCTCGCTGCAAAACTCATCAAGGAAAGACAATCTCCAGTCTGTCAGTTTTCCCCCCACTGTACCCGTCTTTAAATCGATCAAGTTCCCTTCGTTATGTTCTCCTCTTTTAACAGTTGTTCCCTGTGTTGATGTTGTAGGTACCTCCGAGTCCTGGAGAGTAAGTTCTTACTTCATGCTCCATTCTCCTATCTCCTCTCTCCCTTCCCTCGTTTCCCAATACTTCATCCCCTATTTCCTCTCTCTTCTTGCGTAATTCCTTCATTACTTCATCACTTACCTTCGCCAGTATCTTTTTGTCTTCTTCCCGTCTTCCCCAGTTTGCCCCTCCTCTTTTCAATATGCTCTCTATTACTTTACCTTCTTCATATTTCCGGGTGCTTTCAGATAATATTTTCATTTTCCACATTTCCATTTCCTTTTCCTTTTCCTCCTCCTTCCTTTTCATTTCCCGCTGCTCCATATGTGACACCCTCTGTGCTATCACTTTCATCCTTCTTTCTCTCCTCCAATCTCTCCCTCATCCTCTCCTGCTCCTCCCTACTCTCTTTTTTTCCTTCTTCCTTCCCCGTTTTTCTTGCTCGTACTGTCTAATCAGGTCACTTCGTACTTCTCTCAGCTCGGCCAACCTTTCCTCCAACATCTCTTCCTCTGCTTGTGACAGTTGCCCTTCCTCTGCATTACTCACGTCACTGCCTGTCTGCGTTTTGTCCGTTTCTTCCTCTTTCGCTTTCCTCACCGCGTCCTCTCCTCCCTTGTTAGTGTCCCTCTGAGCTTTAGGAGTACCTGTGCTGCTATCCACTCACCTGGTCCTAAGCTTGCAACGTGTTCTCCACTTTCCTTCCCTCCCCCTGTGCCGACCTGTATTGTGTTTAATCCTAACGTGCCCACCGCTGCCGCCGCCCCCTCTGGTAGCTATCATTAGGGGCGTAAGGTGGAGGGCTGTACGCGGGGTTCGAATAATCCTCAGCAGCTGTTAATTGTGGCCTGGCGGCTTCTCTTAATTCTGTCACTGGGTACAATCCTCCTTCCTCCTTCTTTTCTACTTTCACCAGAGCCGTATCGTCTGTCCCTTCCTTTTCCATCTTTACTTCTGATACTGCAACCGATCCTCCTTCCTCCTTCATGTCCTCCTTCATGCCCTCCTTCACTCGTGGTGAACTGCTGCTTGCCATGCCCACGTCCCCTTCTTCTTCCTTCACCTCTTTACCTTCCTTTGTTTCTTTGCTCCCCTTCTCCTCTCTTGCCCCTTCCATATTAAACATCCCCGGTGCTCCTGGCCTGGATCCCTGGAACATTCTCCACAAGTTAAATATCTCTACATGATGAGCTAATTTCTTCCCCTTGTACGTGTTATGTATGTATGTCAATAGCGAGTGTTGGACGTATGGGTCAAAACTGCCGTTAGGGGGCCATGGTGTCGTCATTTTGTTGTCTGTTCCTTGTGTCCAGTCTATACTATACTTGATAAGCTTCTCCTTGTAAGGTGATAGTGTCTTGCAAATATGTTGGAGGGGGGTAGTTAGAGTGTTTCCCCACCCTCCGGACCCTGACCCGTTGGACATTGTTATGTTATACTTCAACTTTTTTCAACAACCACCATCTTTACCTGGCCCCGTAAATTGGGGACTTCCGACCGTCCGCTCAAAGGTAATACAATTGCTGATATACAGTTCTTTTCCTCTATTGTTTTTCCTCCTCTGATATCACTCGTATGGCTCCCTGCAGCCACAGAGCTCCCATCGTCTGTGTGCCCTGTGTGACGTGCTGTTACAGCCGCCCCACCTCTTTTTTTTCCCAAACTTCTCCCTCCTCTTTTCAACCACCTTGCTCAACGTGACCAGTGTTCTCCGTGCGCGGCCTCCCCACCTCTTCTATGCCGCCCTTATCCCGATACTTATCCCCTGGCCACCCCTTGGTCAATACGGTGTGGCCGCGGGGTCCTATGGAAACCCTATTGGTGACGTCACCAACTTCTTCAAACTATTACCGGTAAGAACCTCTTATATCATTAATGGAGCACGCAATATGTTTTATACTTTTGCCCTCGTCGACCCCACAGCTGTCCTCTCGCTACACCCGGAGCAAGGTACTCAACAAAAAACTCTTATAATCGGACTGCACACGCTGCGTCGCCTCGCATGTGATACGGCCCTCGCCAGGGGAGCTTAACCAGCCAATTATTCTCCACACTTGGCAACAACCTAGCTACCACCTACGGGAAAACGTCATCTACCTAACGAGTTTTAGATTCAATCAGTAGGGATCCTCGTTTCGTTTATTCATTGATCAAAACGCCAATTCATATGAAAGCCACACACCCCTTTTACAGGTGCCCGCGATCTAGACAAATCAGTGCCTTCGAACAACTGCACGTGGTGCCTTTTGGCTCCACCCACCCTGCTCTGTGATGCGAGAGAAGACGGCCTTCGTGCCTGTCCCGCTACCGCTCACTCGTCTGTCAACACTTATCAATCAAATCCTTGCAAAACACCGTAAAAACACCTCCCGCCGCCCTTATTACAATTCCTCCCCCCTCCCTCACAATGTCACATTGCTTGTTGGGTGTGTCATACTCACCAAGTTCCCTTGATGCGGGGCCGCTCGACTGCGTGCACCCCTCCAAGCGGCTCGCCACCTCCCCTCGTCTGGACCACGTCTGGACACTCGCCAACCGCGGGTGGGATACTTCTCAATCGGCTCCCGTGGGCCAGTATCCGGATTGCGCTGTCCGGTCTTCTCCCAGTTCCGTGATGGTCCTGTAGTCCTCAAAGGGGGCAACGGATGAGGGAGCCGCGTTGCCGGGTCACCTCGCTGCAAGGTCCTTGGACTTGTATTACCAGGCCAACGGACATCAACCGAACTCAGCAGTGCCTCCGACTTGTCAGGGTGATTCTCCGGGGCCGGCAGAGCCGTCCACGGACCTCCGGGCTGGGGAGGCCCCAACTCCTCCTGTGTCCCCAAAAGGAGTATGAGACACACACAAGAAGCAAGGCGGTACTGCAGTTTATTATAATAACAGCAGGGATGAGTCTCGGTTTGTATGCATCCGATGGGACTCTCACTCATAGTGGGGCTCGCAGGCCCTTTTTACGGCAGTATGACGCACTACTCGTGTCACCTGGGAAAGTTAGCACAAAACCTATCGCCACTCTGGATTGGTTCCCCGAGTGGTAGGGTTAGTAGGTGACATATGGAAACAAATATTAGTGGATGAGGATGGGTCAGGTGGTACGCTTGGGTTGTCCCTTGCAGTTGTTACTTTAGAATTGTTACAGAGGGACCCCTGGTGATTGGCTAAGAGTAATGGCATCAGTAATAAGTCCCCCTGTATTCTGATTGGTACTCTTGCGAGCCCCCATGCCTGGGACCATCGCCGATCCCAGCTCGCGGTGTACCTGTCAGTAGCAACAATGTGCAACTATGTGTTTGTGCAGACAATGGACAGGTCCGCTCATGGGCTTGTGGACAGGTCTTTCCCATCGCTGTAGGTGTCCATCTTGCTGCTTCGTTGTTGCAACCTGTGTCCCAGACGTGGGACCCTGGCAGCTTCCTGTCTCGTGAGCTTGGCACCTTGTCAGTTCGGCTTGGTCACGTGTGGAGAGACCGTAGCTGGAGCAGAATTATGAGCATTAGATTTGTATTTCGTCTCTGAAGGCTTGGCACTTACAGGTGTAAACTTGGCGCTGGGCTCGCGTGATGCGAGTTGCAACATCGTGGCCTTGGTTGTGAGCTCTCGCTGGGGGCTCGTCCTGCATGGTCAGCACTTGTACTCTTGTTCTGAGAGGATTTTCATTGCGAGGCTCCTGCCTGGGGACTCTTGCTTGCGGCCTACTCGTGCCTAGTTCATGGGTGGTGGTACATAATCCATCGCATGGAGATCGCGGGGCGACTGTCATGACCACTGCTTCCAAAGAGTCAGGACCTACCCAACACCCTTGGAAGCAGGCTCATAACATATACTATCGGCACCAGCAAGTCCCAATAGGGACCTTTTGGACCTTGTCCTGGCACCGGTGGTGCCAGGCTCATAGAATGGACCCGTCCCGGCACAGGAAGCGCCGGGCTCATAACAAGTGTGAAAGTGCTTGGGTGGACCTACCTGCAGCAGACCATGCTGCTTACTTACCAGCAAGATGATGTTTCACTCTCTTCTGGCAGGGACTACTTTTCCTTCTGGGTGGGGCAGGCACCACTCCCTGGATCATTGATGCTGGAACCCTTCCGGAAGCAGGAACTCTTTTTGCCTGGGCGATGCTGTGGAAGAAGACACCTAAGCACTCCTATGGACTATTTAAACCACACCCGATTGGTGCAACGTGCTTCGCGTTATTCTGCATCTGCAGCAGGACGCTCACCGTGTCAGCTCCAGCGAATCTTCAGCTCCGGATCCTGTGAATACGAAAATTACCTGCTGGGAACCAATCTTCAGTCTTCAGCAGCTCCTGCAAAACAAAAGGCACAGGTTAGGCAAAGGCAAAGTTAGCGCTTCAACTTACCCGATCCATCGGCAGCATCCAAGGCGTTTTTTCTGCATTTCTCGTCCGGCATCGGCCCTGCAAAGACAAAGAACATAGGTTAGTAACGCTTAGTTACAAAACTGCTTACCTGTGTTACGCTCGCTCCAACTCTGCTCGCGCTGCATTCCGGCACCTGCAAAGACAAAAGAGACATTAAGGTGCATTCTACAGCCCTAGAGCAGCCTTTCTACTTACGTGCCTTCGTATTCTCCATCTTCTTGTTACGCTCTCTGCCACGAACCTGGGGGAGCATCATCTTCGGCACCGACAGCATCTGAAAAGGAAAAGACATAGACATTAAGGAGATAAGACATTTGAAGAGAGCAATCTAAAGGGAACTTTAATACTTACAAGTCACGCTTGTGCAGCAAACGGCGGTATCGCTCTCAACTTACCCTCTGCAATTAAGAGGCTGAACTCATATCCAGTGAAGTAACTGGACCCAGCGCCCCTGCACAAGACGCAGGATGGAGAGCCCAGCATTCACTTATTTAAGGTGAGCACAACAATCAACCAAGTACCACGGGGAGAGAGGGAGAGAGGGGCTTGGAACTTCTCCCAACCTTCCAGCCACTAATACCTTGATTTTCCACTTGCAGACACCTCACCCTTCAGGTCAAACTTTCGGTGAGAAAGGGGCCAAATTCGGGAGCCAAACGAATCCTACGCCTAACATTGAAGACTGTTTCACCGCCCAGTCAAGACCCGCGCCTCCGAGGGAACCAGGTGAGCGTTACAGCGACAGAGTGTCATACGCAGCATTAGATACACATGGTGGTGTCGTCATAGGGATGGGTGGCAGAAGAAGCGTCAGCAAGCATGTACAGGAGCTCTTTGGCATCTTGCGTTTCTGCGGTGCTGTAAAAAGGCCTATGTAAAAAAAAATAACAACGATGCACGTCAGTGGGTGTGTCAGTCACCTACGTCATAGCACTGAGTATGTTCTTCGTGTAGGTTGGTGTGTGAGTGACCAGTGTGCATGGTGGCACGTGTGTTCTCGTCTGTTGGCTATGTCGTTATGGCATCTCTAACGATGTGGATACTTGTGGCTGTTGTGCTTAGTCGAGCTCATCCATGTCGCAGGCTTTGGCTTGAGCTTGGCGTGCTGGTGGGCATGCTCCTCTTATGTGTAAGTTTCTGAACCAGGGTATTTTATCATCTAGTAAATAGATGAACCCGTCTCGTGGGGGGTGTCTGGGCCGTGATCCTCTAGGCCATGGTCTCGATGAGATTGTGGGAGGGTCTTGTCCCATTCTCCCACTTCAACTTTTTCCTTTCTTGTTGACACAGGGGCAACTAGATCCTGCATTAGGGAAGGAACATTGAAGTTGTCAGGCGATGCCATAAACACGCAAGGATTCTCTGGGGCCCGGGAAGTGGTTCCTTTCACAGACATTTCACTTTCTATAGGAGATCACAATCTGTCACTGCCTTTACTTTACTCCCGACAGACACTTGTAAACATACTGGGACGAGGCATTATGAGCAGACTGAACATGACCATTTCATTCACAGACAAGGGAATGGTGTGCTCCACACCAGGAATACACAGGCTCAATGTAAGATAGATTGTTCAAGCTTATTGTGAATGCAAGGTACAGAGAGGGGGGCACGGGGCTGCCAGTGGACGCAGAAATGTTCGAGTATGGGACTGACGTTGCTATTGCATGGCTACCAGGCATTGCAGGGAACGTGTGGGGGGTTCCAAATGAATAAGCCTGAACTACCATTGGACAAGGAAGAGGGGACAATAGTGCCAATAGAAATAGAGGCAGTGGTCGCGAGAGAGTACTGGATAGTGGTACTCGGGATGGATGACACAGGAAGGGCATGGAGAGCAGTGATTGCGGTGGCAGAAGGGTGCAGGTTGACCACAGTGACAGATGAAGAGCTATTCAGGGAAGAGAGATTAGAAATAGAGATGGTGTTCGAGATGTGTATGACTTACTGGTTAAGCGTACACTACAGGGAGGTACCATAGAGGGTGGCAATGGCGCTGGAGGTACCACCCCCATTTTGTGAGGAGGACCTGGCCAAGGTAACCAGCACCCTATGGACAACAAGTCGCTATGATGTGGGTCACATAAAGAGCATAGGGGGAGTGAAGGTCAAGCTGAACCCAGGAGTGATTTTACCAAGAGTAAAACAGTACCCACTAACAAAGGAGGCAGATGAGGGCATTTGTGAGACAATCACAGCATTGATAGAGAGAGGCATTCTTGTACCATCAGAGTCCCCATGCAACACTGCAGTGTACCCAGTGAGGAAGGCAAATGGGGCGGGGGTGGGTCATGGCATTTCATACAGGATTTAAGGCCTCTTAACCACATTGAATATCCTTTAGTTGAAGCAGAATATCCTTTAGTTGCAAACCCAGCAACAATTTTGTGCAGCATTCCCACGGAAGCTGCCTGTTTCACGGTCATTGATTTGAAGAATGCATTCTAAGTACCACTACACCCAGACTCACAAGACTTGACCAGCTTTATGTATAGAAACCAGAAGTGGAAACATACAAGACTTCCTCAAAGGTACTGCGAGTCACCATCTATCTTTAACAGAGTGATACCAATGGACTTGAGCAACATACAGATGGAGAGCACAAATACATAGATGACATTTTGATTTGTAGCCAGACAGAAGATCAGTGTAGGCAGTACACACGCTGACTGTATTAGCTGACAAGGGATACAAGGGGGACAAGGCCAAGTTAGAGTACTGTCAGAAGGAGGTGCTATACATTGGACAGACCATTTCCCAAAATGACCGACAGATCACCCCAGAGAGAGCAGAGACAACACACAAAACACCTATGCCCACGACAGTGAGAGAAATGCAGCAATTCTTAGGGTTATGCAACTACTGCAGATCATGGGTCTTTGACTACAGCACACAAACGAGGCCCCTACTGGGCACTCTGAAGGAAGCACAGAAGGGACACAAGACACTGGGCCTCATTACGACCCTGCCGGTCAGGAAATAACAGTGGCGGTGAAACCGCTGCCACCATTGTTTTCCGGAACGGCTGATTAAGAGTCCTGCAGGCGGGAGGTGTCACTCCCGCCAGGTCTGACCTGGCGGGATTTACACCACCCGCCTGCAGGCGGACATGGAAACACCGGCTCTGTCATAGACAGAACCAATGTTTCCATGGTCCCCATCCCCATGGAGTCCTATAGGACTCCATGGAAATTGGGATTTACAGAATTCCGCCTCCAGAAATACTGGGTCACCAGGGTTGTAATGCCCCGGTGATTCCGGCAATCATGGAGGCGGAATGGTATTACAGGTCTGCGGGACTCGTAATGAGGCCCACTGACTTGGACAACCGAGATTAATTGTGCATTTGACATTCTGAAGGAGGAAATATGTGCAGCACAAGTACTAGGGGTCCCAGATTACAAAAAGGAATGTTTCCTGTTCTCACACACTGACGGTGTAGTGATGAAGGCAGTATTGACACAAAAGACAAGCATGGCACAGAAGCCAATAACTTACTACAGTGGGAAGCTTGACCCAGTAATGAGAGGACACTATCAGTGCGAACAAGCTTTGGCGGCTGCCGCATTTGCAGTGGAGAAGTCAGCAGCGATAACCATGGGGTGCACTAGCACTCTTTACTTGTAGGACACCCTCTCTGCAGAAGCCAATGAGCACACTGAGAACACAAAGAGCATCAGAGTATGAGGTGATACTATCGAATGCAGCGCTGAAGATACTGAGGTGCAGACTGGTCAACCCAGCAATATTCCTAGCAGATGTACTACAGGAAGGAGACTATGCACACAACTGCACAGAAAATATAAAGATGTTCAGTGACACCCGCCAGGTAGTTATTATTATTATTATTAGATGAGGATCCACTTGAGGGGGGAGGCGTGCTTTACATTGACGGATCTTCAACCATTGACCAGACAGATGGGGTCAGGCATACAGGAAGTGCAGCTATAAGACTGAAGGAAGATGGGACGAGTGAGGTAGTAGCAAGTGTGCGATTACCATCCCACTATTCAGCACAAGCAGCAGAAGTAGTGGCCCTTATACTAGAACTAGAAAACAGCAGAGACAAGGCGGTGACAGTGTACTCAAACTCTGCCTATGTGACCTCCAAGGTGCACTCGGGACTGTCATGATGGCTCAGAAGAGGATTCAGGAGGGTGGACGGGACACCGGTACAACATGCACTTCTATTGGGCAGACTGATTGAAGTAATTCATTACCCAGCTCGGATAGCAATAGTGAAGTGCAAAGCACACACTAAAGGGGAAGATCCCATCTCAAGAGGAAACGAAGCAGCAGATTTTGAGGCAAAATGCGCAGCATTCTTTGGGGAGCTATTTGAAATGGACACAGCTCCACATGCTTGAGAGTGTACCAGGAATATGGTACTAAAGGAAGGGTACAATGTATTGCCAGAAGCACAGATTACGGAATTGCAAGGAGCTGCATCCAGGGAAGAGAAGGAGTTTTGGACAAAAAGGGGATGTACAATGTCTCCCACAGATGCCCTATGGCGGCAGAATAACACAGAGAAGGCACAGATGCCCTATGGTGGCAGAATAACACAGAGAAGGTGGTCATGCCACTAGCATTATTGAACACTGCACTGACACAATTGCACCATCCAACACACACAGGGAAAGAGGTCATTGCTGCCCGCATTGGAGAAACATTCTGTCCTAATTTGGCAGAACACGTGGCGGAATTTGTCAGTAATTGCTTGATGAGCAGTTTACATCAGGGCATACATTGAGAGTTGTGAGAGGAGCTCTACCTCGGCCAGTGGGCCCATTCCATGATTCAAGTGTGTCAAGGATACTGCTACATGATAGTAGTTGTAGGCCCATTCTCCAAATGGATTGAGGCAGGCCCCTGTTCACATGCTGACGCTCTCAGAAAAGCCACATTCTTGTTCAGGGAAGTGTTCCTACGATGGGGCATGTGTGAGGTCCTGCAGTCTGACAATGGCCCTCACTTCGCCAATGATATGTTCAGCACATCACCACGCTGCTGGGCAATCAACACAAATTTGCATGTGCGTACCACCCGCAAGCAAATGGGGTATTTGAACACCTGAACAAAAAGAATTGGCTACACTGCTTACCTCTCGCCATGTTTGCCTTGCGCAATAAGCCTACATTTGACCACCATTTAATGCCCCATGAGGTGGTGATGGGACGGCACATGCTTCTCCCACTGGCTCCTCACACAAGAGCACTTAAAGACTGTGAGAATAGTGCATACGTGTTAGGGCAAGAAATGCATGAGTACATGACTTCTTTGATTGCTAGCGCCTCTTTTATGTCTTGCCAGATACAACGACACCGGGGAGGCCCAGAAGACGGCAGAGAGAGCAACTGCAACAGCGCACCACAAGACTCTGGATTAAAAAACCCAGTGAATATAGGGGATGTTGTACTTTTAAGAAACTTTGTGAGGCGCTGGAATGCGCCATGATTTACAGGACCCCATATTGTCGAACAGGTGGCAGAGCGTGCTGTCAAACTAGAGGGAAAGTCAGTCTGGAACCACCTCGCACGCATCAAGCCCTACAAAGCAGCAGCCTCACTTGGCAATGAGATCGAAAGGGTTAACGTTTAATAGCTGGAAGAAATACAAGCGAACTTTGAGCGTACACGGCCAAGTGGAGGACACTAAAGGGTTACTCGCTCACGAACAGCAGAAGTAGAAACTGGACAGCTCATTGACTTGGATTGAGAATACATTGCCTGTTTGTTCTTCTGTTCTCTACACACCTTCCACGAGTAAGCCGAAGTAGTTGTTGATGATTGTTCATGTTGCCCACTTCCCACCATCCAGATACTTTCTCAAACCAATTTGTCCATACTGTAAGGAGACCTAGTAGATTTCGAGAATGATCCTCCAGAGTATACTACCTTGCATGTATAGAGTATTTGGCCCAAACATACCCACAGCTTGAGCACAGCAATCCCACTATTCTCGCCACACTGAGAGACCCATCTGTAAGAGAAGTGTGGGACGAAGTGTTTACATTCGCTATAAGTGATTATTTGGTCCGCATGGCTTAAGAGTTACTTACAATACTAAAACAATAACACATTTCTTCGCGCATTTCAGGTGGGCAACTGTATCTCCAGGCTGCAGGAGGATCTGCAGCACAGGTAAAAATGAACAACATATGAAAAAATGTAATGGTTCTGTTGGTCTTACTTTTTCCTAGCCGTGTTATTGTGTTTGTATTTTGGACGTTTTCCTGCGTTGCTAGTACTACCGCTGTACCTTCCATTAATATTCCCCCAACCCATGCAGGTGGAATGACCATGTTTGTTTGTTTGTTTGTTTTATTATTTATAATGCGCATCATACCCAGGAGTATCAGGGCGCATCAGTTACACGTATATGCAAGGCTTGGTTACAACAGAAAAGGTATAAAATCTACATACAAGTCATTAATTACAAGAGGGTATATACAGATGGTGCCTATTTACAGGCGTAGGATACAAGAGGGGTATATACAAATGATACAGATATCTTACAGAAGCAATATATACAGGTTAAGGTGTTGGTGGACAGTGTTCTCCTGTCCTATAAAGAGGTGGCATTCCTTATCTTACCAGCCAATGTTATCTCTCTGTGCTAAGGTCAGACAGTTCTGAAGCAAAAATGAATAACAACTCCCGCGGAGGAGCACATACAGCCATGTATAATTCTTTCTAGCTGCTTGCTATCATGGCCTAATTAGACAGAACCGCACATGGGTTTGCAGATTACTCGTGCTTATGTACAGCTTCAAGGTTCTCTCATTATAAGACAAAACAAATTATGTGGCAGCCTGGCATTCCTAACTATGTAAGCAACTCAAAGTTCAAGCAGCGGTTGGTTACTGTGCACAAGCTGAAAACCAGAATATTTATATATGCAATGAGCAGAGAGCAGAACAAAAACTCAAAATGGCCTCCCTACACAAAATGGCTACTCAAGCAATGATTTCAGGTTTACATGTTGCAACATTGTTTCATGATGCAAAAGTGATACGAGTGCGCTTAGACCAATATATAATCAGACGGCATAGTTGCATTTACATTTCTACAAAGCCTCCTTTTGGCCTATGCCAAGAGAAACACCCAAAAACTGCATCTTCCTCAGACCAACTGTCTGAGGTGTTGTCATCGGAACAACCTGAATCATTCTCATCGAAAATGTCAATGGACATGAATTCTTTAATCGTGTCATCTTGTGCTACCATTGCATTGTTGGTGATTTGGGACAGTTCGGGTTTTAACTTGATCTTTGTGACAAACTGCGCACAGCTACCCCCTGTCATGGTGCAAATGGCGGGTAGACACTGACCGCAGCAACAACAGAACAGTACGATACTGAGTATTATGGCCAAGAATGAGAATATCTTCCAACCCCAGGATCTTAGCATGTCCCAGAACCAGCCACCAATGTTCCAATCACCCTTGGGGACATGAATTTCGGTACTTTTTATCGCTTTAAATATTGTGGGGAGGAGCCAGATACAAAAACACAGCACGCGAATCCCACTAATTTGCATACAACACCATGCTTGCCAGGATGACATCAAGCACCATCCTATTTTGAAGGGCCACCAGCCTGATTGCCTTTTGCTCTAATGTCATATTATACATTATGTCTGTTGTCTCATTGATTGTCTTCTCCAGGACTATGGCCAATCTCCTAATGTTGTATGAGTTGATTGCCTGTCCCCAGAAGGTTACAAAAGATGGTGCCACATTCCCAAAAATGTCCCAGGCTGTATCACCATCTGTCTGCCGCCTGGGGTGTGGTTTGTACATTTTGGAAGTATGTTGCAAGATATATTCCTGGCAAGAGTATGCCCAAGTAGCAAGTACCCCCCCCCAATCACTAGGTAACCATGGGTATGCCTCATCCCCGCATACAATATAAACGGGACCCCCTATGTACAATGGTCTGTCTTCATGCCCTAAGACAGCAGTATTTGTGCACCAATCAAAGTTACCCACTTGGCAAGTGCCATTTTTTCCGCATACAAAACGGAACAGAGTGTGGGCTATGGTTTATTGTATAGGAGGGTGGTATGTTTATGTTTATTTTGTTTATATAGCGCTTTACGCCAAAGCGCTGTACATTATAACAACAAGAATACAATAACAGTAGAAGCAATGACAAGATATGAGTCAAACCAGCAACTAGAACAATTAGCCAGTGGAGATAAATGAGGGAAGAATGGGTGGAGTGGGGAACAGAAAGTGAGGTAAGGTGAAGGCGAGAGAGAGGGAGAGGGGACATAAGAGGAGACAAGGCAGCGAGAGAGGCAAGATGAGGAGGATAAAAGAAGGGTGTGGGAGGGGGAAGGGCGGGTGAAGACCAGAGTATCAGGGAGGAGAGTGGAGAAGAAGGGATTTTAAGGAGACACGAAAGGAGCAATAAGTGGGGATGGAACTGATAGAGAGGGGAAGGGAGTTCCAGTGGAGGGGAGCAAGGAGCTGAAAGGAGTGAAAACGAGAGGAGGCACATGGGGACGGGGGAACAAGGAGAAGGAAGTGATCTGCAGATCTGAGGGAACGGGAGGGAGTGTAGAATGAGATGAGAGAGGAGAGATAAGGGGGAGCAAGTTCATGGAGAGATTTAAAGACAAGACAGAGGAATGGAATTTGAGTTGGGAATGAAAGGAAAGGCAGCCAAGCTGTGAGAGCGAGGAGGAGATGGAGTCATGAGGTGAGAGTAGACAGAGGGTACGAATGGCAGAGTTGTAGAGGGATTTTAGGGGGCAAGATGAGAAGCAGGGAGTCCGAAGAGGAGAGAGGAACAGTAGAAAAGACGAGAGAAGAGAAGGGAGGAGATTAAAAGTTTAGTGGCGTGGAAGGTTAGAGAGGAACGTACTTATAGATATTGAAAAGGTGGTAGCGACATGCGCGGGAAGGGAGAGAGATATGGTGGGTGAAGGAGAGGGAGGAGTCAAAGAAAATACCAAGATTACGAGCATGTGCAGAGAGAGGAAGATTAGTGGGAGGAAAGTGAATAGAAGGAGGGGGAGAAGGAGGAGGAATAGTGTTGGAGGGGAAGAATAAGACTTCAGTCTTGTCTGTATTGAGAGAGAGAAAATGGGATGACATCCAATTTTATTTTTATTATTTATTTTTAAAGTAATTTTTATTCAGCAATACTACTCTCCTTGGACGCCAAAAAGGCATTTGACCGAGTAGAATGGTCCATCCCCTTCAAGACACTGAAGCACATGGGATTCAGGGAGAAGTTTATAAACATGGTAAAAGCTAATGACAACTCCCCTGCGATCAGAATTGCAATAAATGGAGAAGTCACGGAAAGGGTGGAGATATCAAGGGGTACGAAGCAGGGCTTCCCCCTCTCACCTCTGTTATACGCTATATTTTTGGAGCCCCTTCTAATTAAGATAAGGGAATCAAAGGGGGTAAAGGGGATTGAGATGGCGGGCAGGCAGCACAAAGTTATGGCATACGCGGATGACATGCTGCTAGCCTTGGAGGACCCTGGGAACTCCCTGCCGAGAACCATAGAAATACTTGAAGAATTTGGGGGGATATCAGGCATGAAGATCAACAGGGGAAAATCAGAAATTATGCTCCTAGCTGGGAAAAAAGAGGCACTAAATACAGTGGCAGGTACGCTAAACCTGAAAACAGTAGAGGAAGGCATCAAATACCTTGGGGTGACACTCACGCACAGGGTAGAGAAGATCTATAAGTGTAATTACACACATCTTATGGGTAGAGTCAAGAAGGACCTAGAAAGGTGGAGCCCCCTAATGATCTCATGGTGGGGAAGAATACAATCCATAAAAATGAACATACTTCCAAGGGTGCTCTACTATTTCCACGCCCTCCCAGTGTCGATCCCCGACTCCTTCTTCAGAGCTCTCTCCAGGGCCGTTTTGCAATTTGTGTGGAACAAGAGACCTCCGAGGGTCGCTAGAGCCATCCTCACGGCACCAATAAAGGCGGGTGGAATGTCCCTACCCCACTTCAAGAAATACTATCAGGCAGCCCAACTATGGGTTCTGAAGGAATGGCTGGGGGAGGATCAACAGATGATTTGGGTAACATAAGACAGGGCAGTCGCTAGGACCCCCCTGGAGGACCTGCTGTGGAAACAAAAACAACATAGACACTTGAACCTTCGAATCAGTGAAGTCCTGAGGACCACCCTGAAAGCTTGGGATGACCAAACCAGAAGAGGAATTATGATCACCCCACTGGCCCCTATTACTTCTATTTGCAGGAACCCACAATTCCCACCAGGACAGGAACTAGGCGGCTTTGAGAGGTGGGAGGCAGCCGGATGCAGAAAGACCGGAGAAATGATCATAGACAAAGAAATACGATCTTTCACGGAATGTAAAAGTATGTGGAAGCTAACTGAAGCAGACAGATTCAAATATGAGCAGTTAAAACACTGGCTGAGTACACCAGAGGTCTTCCAGGTGGCCACGAGGGACCTCACACCATTCAAGACGTATATTGTAACCAACCCAGGGGACAAAAAGCTAGTGTCCACACTGTACAACTACATTAACACACAAGAAGAAGAAGCAAAATGGACTTACATGAGGAGATGCGAGGCCACTCTGGGGGAAGAAAGGACCAGGCAGCAATGGGAGGAACTGTGGGCGGGCATCCCCAAACTCACTAGGGCCGTCCAAACCAGAGAAATGTGGTGGGAAATTATCACCCAATGGCACTATACTCCAGCGAGGCTTAAGTCAATGTACACGGACACCTCAGATCTCTGTTGGAGGGGGTGTTCGGACGTGGGTACCTGGAGACATATATGGTGGGATTGTCAGGGAGTAAAGGACTTCTGGAGTGAAGTGCAAACTGAAATTACTAATATATTCCCAGAGGCTGCTCAGATGGGGGTCAGGGGGTGGTTATGCGGATTTAAAGACTCACAGGCCAGGAAACTTCACAAATCACAATGGAGGAGCTTTATGGGCCTGGTCATTGCGGCTTGGGCAATGATAGCACAAAACTGGAAGAAACGAGACCCACCACTGGTATTCACCTGGCTGCAAAAAGTCGGGTCCCAAATGTCTATGGAAAAGATCACAAACCATCTCCAGGACCAGAGCAACACCTTCACGAAGGAATGGGGATCAGTACTGGAATACCTGAACTCTGACTATATGGCACAATGGTGTCCACACAACATCAAAATTTCGGACATATATGGCACGTAAAAGTTCCCGAACAGAATGACATTAAAGACCCGAATTCTTCCGTGGGGGGAAGGGAGGGAGGGGGGAAGTTGATGATGGTGTTGTCTTCTTCGTTATTATGTGAAAACGAATAGAAATATGTTTTTTTTTAAAAAGTAATTTTTATTGGCATTTCTTTAAACATTAACATCGGGACTCAACAATGTCCCCAACCCCCCCTTCCCGCCCCCCTCTCTCCCTACCGGTATTAGCGTCTTTGGTGATCTTTCGAGTCCCACTTATGCTTGGTCTTAACCTGTAAACATGTCCAGGATGCGCAGGTTGTGAGGGCACCATTGTAGCATATAGTCACTTTGCAGGAATTCTATGGCGACTCCCCAATCCGTGGCGAATCGCTGTCTGTCCCCCTGGAGGTTATATGTGATTCTCTCCATCGCCACATAGGTCCAAATTCTGTGAAGCCACTCTTGAGTGGTTGGGGGGACTTTTGTTTCCATTTTTGCGCGATTGCCAACCAGGCTACTATGAGGAACCCCATAAAGTTCAGCTTTTGTGTCTTGGTCAGAGTCTTATCTCTGGGAGCCCACATGCCGCACATCCATATTTCTTCTTCGAAATTGGCCGTTCCCTTGAACATTTCTTGCATCTGGGTTTTCACTTGCGCCCAGAACTGTTGTAGTACCTTGCAGTCCCACGAGATGTGTCTCCAGGTGCTCGTGGCGTCGCATCCCCTCCAGCAATTCCCTTGTGATGTCGGGAACATTTTATGGAGTCTCTCCAGGGTATAGTGCCATTGGATCATCATTTTTGTCCAGGCTTCCCTCGTTTGTATTGCTCGTGTCCATTTGGGGATTATTTGCCAGAGATGTATCCAGTGACTTTTCGTAATTTGTTTCCCTAGCGTGATTTCCCATTTTTTCATGTAGAGACACTTTATGTTTTCTTCTGAGGTGTTGATGAATTTGTAAAGGGTAGAGACAAATTTCTTTTCTCCCATTTGGGTTAGCATGTAGGTCTCGAAAGGGGTGGGATCCCTTGTCATGGCTTTCATTATTCTCTGCGTTGTGAGCCAGTGATAGATCTGATCGTACTGGAATTTATCCTTTTCCGTGAGGCCCAGTAGCTCCTGACATTCCGCAAAGGGTCTGATCTGCTGTCCCTCGAACATGTCTCCCACTTTTGTGCAGTCGGCATCTCGCCATTTCTGGAATGTCCCTTTTTCGACTCCTGGGGGGAAGTCCGTGTTGTCGAAGATTGGAATGAATGGGGCGGTATCTATCGTGAGAGTTCCTCTTTTGGTAGCTCTGTCCCAGATGTCCATAGTGGTGCTCATGACTTCACTTATATTAATGTTTTGGTGTCTGTGCTCGGGCCTCTTCCACAGGAGGTGGCGCACGTTTGATCTTGCGACGGCTCTGTCCTGTGCCTCCCACCATTTTTCTCATGTGTCCGTGATCCATTCGCTGAGAACCCACAGTTGTGCCGCTTCGTAGTACTTCCTGAAGTGGGGAAGCGCCATTCCTCCCTCTGCTTTGTGTGCCGTGAGCACCTGTTGAGCTAGTCTTGGTGTCTTGTTTTGCCAGATGTATTTGGTGATGGTCTTAGTGAGCGATTTAAAGAAAGGTGTCGGTATCCTTATGGGGAGTGCTTGGAAGTAATAAAGCAGTCCGGGTAAAATCGTCATTTTGATGACCGTTATTCTGCCCCACCAGGAGATTGCCAGCGGGTTCCATCTGCTCAGGTCACTTTTAACGTCTTCCATGAGGTTTGCATAATTTCCCATGTATAGGTCTTGTATCTTTGGCGTCGGGGTCACTCCGAGGTATCTCACTCCTTCTTCCGCCGTTTGTAGTTGAAGGTCTTTCGTTAACTTGTGGATATCTTCTTTGTCTCCTGCCAGTGCCATAACCATCGATTTCTGCTTGTTTATTTTCAGCCCCGAGATCTTCCTGTATTCGTCTGTCAGCTGGATGAGCAGCGGGAGCGACTTGCTTGCTTCTGTTACTGTCATCATCATGTCGTCGGCATACGCGGCTATTTTGTGCATTTGCCCTCCCATCGCTATGCCCTTTATGTCTTTGGACGCTCAGATTTTTGCCAGGAGGGGTTCCTGGAAGATTGCGTACAACAGGGGTGACAGGGGGCAACCCTGCTTGGTGCCCCTTCCTATATTGATGGGATTCGAAAGTTCCCTGTTGACTGCGATCCTGGCCGTCGGAGAGTTGTAGTTAGCACGGATCATGTTTATAAATTCGCTTCCCATTCCCATTTTCTTTAGTGTCGCAAATAGCATTGTCCATTCGACCCGGTCGAAAGCTTTTTCCGCATCTAGCGAGAGTATAGTTGATGGGATTTTCATGATTCCGGCTTTCTCTATGAGATTAATTATTCGTCTGATTTTATCGTGGGTTTTCCTATTGGGGATGAATCCCGATTGTTCTTGGTGTATCAGTTTGGGGAGCAGGGGGGCCAGCCTGTTCGCAAGTATCTTGGTGTAAAGTTTCGCATTGACGTTAATTAAGGCTATTGGGCGATATGAGCTCGGGTTCTCTGGATATTTCCCTTTTTTGTGGAAGAGTAGAATCTTTGCCTCGTTCATGGAAGCTGCAATGTTGTTCGAGGACTTGAAAGTGTTTAATAGAGTGGTTAAATATGGAGTCAGCAGATCCCCGTAAGTTTTGTAGAAGGCCGCCGTAAAGCCGTCTGGTCCTTGGGCTTTGTTCTTGGGAAGGTCTCTAATTGCTTTTCCTACTTCCTCTGGCTTTATTGGCTCTTCCAAGGCTGCCTTTTCGGTTGGAGATACTGTCGGGAGAGTGATTCCTTTTAGGAAGGCCTCCTGTTCCTTTTCGCTTGGATGTTGAGAGGAATACAGATTCTGGTAGAAGTCTCTGAAGATTTCTTTGATGTCTTTCGTTTGCGTTTTCTTTTCTACTTGATCATCTTTTAGGGTTTGCACCATTTGTTCCTGCCGTCTGCCTTTTAATTGTCTTGCCAGTAGTTTGTCTGCTTTGTTTGATTTCATCGCGTACCAGTGTTTTGTATGCAGTAGTTGCGTTTCTGCTCGTTTGGTCCTTATCAGGTCTATCTGGCACTGGATGTGTCGATATGCCCTCTTGAGTTTCCTGGTGGAGTTCTTCGTCATTTCTTATCTTATTTCTTCCAGTTTTTTCCCCAGCTTGTCTTCCCATTTGTATGAGAGCTTAACTTTTTGCGCTTTTAGGGCTATTATGTGTCCCCTCATCACCGCTTTGAAGGCTTCCCATGTGGTGCTTGGGGAGACATCCGGGGTATCATTGTATTTGAAGTATTCCTCTATTTATTCTCTGATGCTTTCTCTTGCCACTGGATCTTGTATTATTTCTCTGGGGAGCGTCCATTGCCATAGCCTCGATCGTGTCGTGAATTTGGGGAGTGTGACCCATAACGGGGCGTGGTCTGAAAGTGAGATTTGGCCCTTTTCGATGTCCAGTATTTCTCCGACTAGGGCCCCTGTTGTCCAAATATAGTCTATTCTGGAACTGGTGTCATGGACGTGCAAGTGGTATGTATATCCCTTTGCTGTTCCTCTAAGTCTCTGCCAGACGTCCACTAGAGCCATATTCTGCATTGCCTGTTTCAGCGCCAAAGAGGGTGATCTTAGTTGGCTGCTTTTGGGGTTCGAGCAATCTTCCGTATGGTTCCATGCCAAGTTGAAGTCTCCGGTCAGGATCACCTCCCCTTCCGCGAAGTGTTCTAGAGTGTTGATCGTGTCTTTGATAAAGCCCTCCTGTCCCGTATTTGGAGCATATAGGGTGGCTAGAGTTAGACAACAGTTATCTATCCGGACCTTTGTAAAGACGTATCAGCCGTTTTTATCTGCTTGTGTCGCTCTAATTTGGACCTGTAGATGGTTTGCGAATGCAATGAGTACTCCTTTCTTTTTCTCTTCGTCATTGGACTGGAGGATTTGCCTGTAGCCTCTTATGCGGATTTGGTCTCTCTTTTTTTTCTGTATGTGTTTTTCTTGGAGCGTAATTATGTCAAACTTTTCTCTGTGCAGGAAGTGTTCCATTTTTTTCCGTTTCACTGGCGTGTTTAGCCCTCTGATATTGTACGTTAAGATTTTCAGCCCCATTCTGTCCGGTTAGTCTGAAGTTCCTTGTTGGTTCTACCTTGTGGGTCGCTGCTGTGTACCTTAGTACCGGTATTGGAGTCCCTTCCCCTCTGTCCTTCCCCCTCAACTTCCCCCCCTCTTCCCTCCCTCCTCCCCCCCAACTCTGCCCCTGAGGAGGGCACTGGGCCCTATGGTTGCTCCGGCATCTAGCCTTTGCTCCATGCCCTCTGACTTCTCAGGGTTAACAGATCGCAGGGACTCCTAAACCCTGCTTGTGTTGCGGATTCCATGGCGTCCCGTCGCTCTGCCGCGCCTTGCTGTGGGTACCTGCCCTGGCTCGCTAGTCCGATCAATCTTCGCCTCTCCCTCCGTCTGTTCGTGCTTGCGTGTCGTATGGTCGGGGTAGCTGGTTTTTCTCTGATCTGCGGGATTGGAGTCTTGTTTTCCGTTTCACCGTATGCCATCCCCTCTGTAATCTCCTTCGTCTTTGGGGCTCATCGGAGTTTGAAGGCTCGTGTTCCTGTTCCTGGCATCCCATGATCTTGAGGCCTTCCTCGCATGTAACGACTCGACATTGTCTTTCTTCCCATGTGAATAGGAGGCCGAATGGGAGTGTCCATTTATATCAAATTTGTTTTTCGGTGAGGAGTTTAGTTAGCTGACTCATTTCTCTTCTTTTTCTGAGCGTGGATTGCGCAAGGTCTTGGAACAGCTGAATTTCTTTTCCGTTCATTCTTATTTGCTCCATTGTTCTGGCCTTTCTTAGAATTTGTTCTTTTTGAGCGTATCGTGTCATGGCCAGTAGCACGTCTCTTGGGCGGGAGCCGGGCTCCCCTGTTCTTCGAGGGCCTACTCTGTGTATTCTGTCAATGTGTATTTCATCCCTGGACCCTTCCTGCAGTATTTCTTGGAATACCTGTTGAACCGCTGTGCGAAGGTCCTTGTCGTCTACCAATTCTGGCATATGTTTGATTCTGATGTTCGATCTCCTGGACCTGTTTTCCAAGTCTTCACATTGGGATTCCAGTTCCATCGCCAGGCGTGCGAGGCGGTCTTGCGCTTCTGCCCTTTGGAGTGCTTCCTCGTCCATGTTCTGGACCGATCTTTCCAGAGTGTCTGTTCTCTCCTCTAGGTTTTCTATGTCTTTTTTCAGTTCGAGGACTGCTTGTTTCAATTCGCCCATTATGTTGTTGAACTGCACCTGGGTTGATGCGATGAACTGGTCCTGAAATTCCTTAAACCAGGATTTCATATCGTCCCTCGAGGCCATGTCTGTGTCTTCTTTCTGTTCTGTTGGGTCTCCCCCTTTATTTTTCTGTTTGTTTGTACGCTTGGGAGCCGGGTTTCCTATTCCCCAGATTTGGGTCAGATCTTGGACTTGCCTGGATCCGCTTTTGTAAGCCGCCGTTGCCTGTGACCCACTCTTCGTTCTGGCTTTTGACATGTGCGTGTTGCTTTATTCAAATGCTTATTTATCGTGGTCCTCTCTTGGGGCCTTCGGATCTCGATATATGTTGATGCTATCGTCTGGTTTCCCCTTGGTGTGGCCCTGCCGTGTTATAGTGTCTGGAGTGCTTTCTGAGTATTGTATCCTGCTTCTTGGAACTCGAAGTGTTTTCCCCTGGTTTGGGGCTTTTTGTGGGGGTCTGAGGTGTGTCTCTATGGACACTCTACGTGCCTCCTCTGGTGTCCTTTTTTGGTTTCTTTTGAGGGCTTCTTGTTTCCACAGCCTGGATTCCTTGCTTGGCCCTTCGCAGTCCTCTGTGTTGTGGTCTCCCCACCCAGGGGGTTTCGCCTTCTGGAGCTTTCTTTTCCCCTCCACGGCTCGCTGCGCGGCAGGCAAGTGGGCCCAGTACCCAGTTTCGTGTTTTTGGGGGGAATGCCGTGAGGGAAGACCAGATCTCTCCTGTTCTCCGGTATGGAGCACTGGATTATTAGTCCGCGTTCTTAGTCCGGGGGGGTGGTGGGGAACTCTCACCGTTCTCCGCCGCTCTCGGGGCGATTAACCTCCAATCTGCGCTCGGGGTTGGTGCTTCCACCACGCTGTTCCCTGGTACTTACCTCCGCCCCGTGCCTTCGCTGTGGCCGCGGCTCCGCTGGGTTCAACTTGGTGCTGCGGCCTGCTGCTTTTCGGCCACGGCTGCACCTGCAGCGATCCCTTGCTGATTCTGATCACTGCTCCGCTCCCGTCCGGCGCTTGCCTTTTCCCGGTGATCTCCACAGGCGTTCCTCTCTCCTCCGCCGGCAGGGCGGTGGAGTCTCTGAACCCGGCCTGTTCTCCTGATTCTCGGGCTGCCGGGTGGCGCTCTTTTCCCAGCACCTCCTCTCTCCGACGTGGGCCGTGCTGCTCGGCTTTGATGTATCGGGCCGGCTGCTCGGCTCCCCGGGTTCCCACTTGTTCAGCCTGGGAAGCCGCTCCCGGCGGACGTCGGGCCCTGGCTCCCAGCGCTTTTGCTGGCTTCCGCCCCGGCGTGTCGTCCGTCCTGGGCTGGAACGCCCTGTCCTGAGTTGCTCCCTCCATCGGCAAACTCGCTTCGGGGGGGTTGATTCCCCTTCCTCACCTTTCAGGGGAAGAGGCGCTTCTCAGAGGGCTCGGTGGGCGTGTAAATTATTATGCTTTATTGTTGCGGCCCGAGCTGGGGGACGGAGCTGCGCTCACACACGTCTGCCCTGCTCGGCCGCCATCTTGGAATCCCGATATCCAATTTTTAATGGCAGTAAGACAAGAAGAGAGCTTAAGATGGAGGTCAGGAGTGAAGGAAGAGAATGAGAGGAAAAGCTGGGTGTCATCAGCGTAAAAGTGATGAGAAATCCCGAAAGAGGAGATGATAGGGGTGAGAAGCGAGGTGTAAAGAGAGAAAAGAAAAGGGCCAAGGACAGAACCTTGGGGTACACCATAGTCCAGTGGGAGCGTCGAAGAGGTACGACTGCCCCAGGAGACGGTAATAGAGCGGTGGGAGAGGTAAAATGAGAGCCAGTTGAGGACGGAGCCTTTGAAACCTAAAGAGAAAAGAGTGTTGAGCAGTAAGGGGTGATCAACGATGTCAAAGGCTGCAGAGAGATCAAGGAGGATTAGGACAGAGGATTGCTTAGAGTAGCGAGTAGTGAGGAGGGAGTTAAGGACCTGGGTAAGGGCAGTCTCAGGGGAGTGTTTAGGGCGAAAGCCAGATTGAAAGGGGGGAAGCGGAGAAAAGTTGGTGACGAACGCCGAGAGCTGGGAGTAGACTATGCGTTCAAGTAATTTAGAGAGGAATGGAAGAAGAGAGATTGGACGGAAGTTGGACACAAGAAGAGGATTAGCGGAAGGTTTCTTCAGAATAGGGATGATAGTAGCATGCTTGAAGGCAGAGGGGAAGGTAGCAGAGGAGAGACAAATATTGAAGAAGTAGGCTAGGTAAGGAATGAGGAGAGGGTATATCTTGGGAATAAGGAGGGTAGGGAGTGGCTCAGAAGGCGCAGCAGTGGGATGAGATTTGGACAGGAGAATTAAAACTTCAGATGGAGTGATAGGATAGAAGTCAGTTATACAGGTAGAGGGGGACTGGGGGAAAGAGGGAGAATCGTTACACAAGAGGAGGAAGTGATGTTTTGGCGAACAGAGAGTATCTTGGAGGAGAAGAAGTCAGAGAAGTCAGAAGGGGATAAGGGAGATGAGGTTGAGGGGTCCTGAGTAGGTGGGGAGAGGAGGCAAGAGAGGGTTTTAAAGATACGACAAGGATGAGAGGCTTGAGAGTGTAGAAGGTTAGAGTAGTAAGAGCATTTAGCAGAGCTGAGGCTGGAGTCATATAGAGAGTGGTAAGAGAAGTAGGAAGTCTGGTTAGATAGAGAGTGGAATTTGAGCCAGCGACGCATCCCTGTTGACCATGGGAGCCATCTTGAAAGTGATCATAGATTGATAGGGTCTGTAAAGCCTATCGACAGGTCTGGTGGATGCATTGTTTGGTTTGCTTTTGTCTGAAAATATCGAACAAGCCACTGGTGTCAATACAAGTCTCTCATCGAAGTTCCCTGTAGCACTATCATTCCATCTTCCAAGAAATAGCGCCCAAGAGAGGCATAACAGGCAGTAGTCAGAGGGAGAGGATGTATGTACCACCCCAGCCCCCTTTCCCCATGCTGTGGTAGATGTGAGCACACCCAGCAGTTTGTTTTGTTCAGGATGGCATGTGTGGCGTTCATTATCAGCAGGAGGGTATTGTTGTCATAACACCCTCTATGTTTAACGTCCAGAGAATGGAGAGTATGAGAAATGACGTGTGGGGTAACCATTGTGGCAGTGCTCATAGTTGGTAACATAGTATCAAGCGGATGTGAGTGCTCCAAACACCATAACAGGATTATCAGAGCTATTGCAACACATGCAAACACTGTAATCAATATACATTTGGCCTTCAAGGACTATCGTTTCATCTGCACATGTCTAACTTCATCAAACTTGTCATCAGCATTATCTGTATGGCGGCCCAAGAGGCATATTTCTCGAAAAGTTTCTCAGCATCCGTTTTAGAGCTTCGCTGTCGAGCTCTTACAGTTTCTTCATAGGCAGCACCTGATCAAAGGCTACTGCAAGTTTGTAGCGTTCTTCTTGTCACGTGACTGCAGATTGTACCTGGTTGCACCAGGCAAGGAGTGATCAGCAAACAAAACGCTGTTGTCTCCAGGAACAGGTGCAGATGCAGAGACAGTGTTGGTGAAAGATGATGCAGACAATAAGGAAGGCAGCAAAGATGGCGCTGCAAGCTCTCCAGGCCATTCAGGCTTGGAAGTAGATTCAACTCAGGCTTGGCATTCTGCGTGTCGATCAGTGGTGAGGCATTCTGGGAGATGGAGTCATTGACGTCTTTGTCGTCCCACTTGTCGTAGGGCAGAGGAAGCAGGATCTGTTTAACGTGTGTGGCATGGATCCTGTGTTTTCGGCCTTGGACACGTACTGCAGTCTGCGTGGCCAGGAGTGTTAAGAAGTGACTCTCATACCTTCTTGAATGTACTTTTAAGGTTTATTCCAGCTTCTTGACACCTTGACAAGCAGTTACAATAGTTCATAGTAAGTTACATAAAGGACAATAACACTGGCAGCCCGTCACCCAGGCAGGGGGTTCAGCAACTGACCAGGGCTGGAACCTTCACTCACACATTCCAACACTCAGACATCAACACTCCACATGACATCACAACATTCCTGCTCACCCAGGCAAGACATATACAACAAGGAGGACCTGGAAGGGGCCCTTCCACTGAGGTTCAAGGCAGTTTCTTCGATCAAAGTTTTTCGTGAGGATTCAGTCCCCTGGCCGCAGACAATGCCCTGGCCCTTTGTATTTGACAGGTAGAGCCTCTCGCACCTACTGATGAATCAAACGCAAGTTTTGAGTCAACTGATAACAGTAATCGGCCAACAGAGGGTATTCTATGTCACTCAACTTCTTGGGCCTGGGTATATTCCATACGTTCGCTGGCCTCCCCATGATAATTTCATATGGGGAGAGACCTGTTCTTGACTGGGCGGTTGTCCGCATTGAGAGTAAGGCTAAGGGCAAGGCATCTGGCAATTTCAATTTGCTTTGGGCACATATTTTTGCAAGTTTATTTTTCAGAATTCCGTTGTGACGTTCTACAAGTCCGGCACTCTGAGCATGCCTCGCTGAGTGAAAATGTTAGGCCTGCGCATATTTGCAGTATTACTGCTGCAAAAAAATGCGGGCCATTGTCGGATCAAATTACTCTTGGCAACCCAAACCTGGGGAAGTACTCCTTCAACATGGATTTGGCTGTAGACATAGCTGTACAATCTTTCAGTGGGTAGGCCTCAACCCATTTACTAAAAGCACAAATTACCACCAGGACATATTTGTAGTTCTGGCAACGCTCCATCTCAATGAAGTCAAAGTGTATCACTTCAAATGGCATGGAGGGAGGACCAAAACTACCCTTTGGTGTCGGTGTTCCCTTTCCAGTGTTATGTTACAGTTTTGGACAAGACGCTCAGCAACCTTTGGGATGTTCTCATTATACTAGACAGGGTCTAGAAGCTGACAGATCTTTTTCGCACATATACGTGTCGGACCATGTGCCATGGTGACTATGGCGGTAACATATACATTGGGTAACATCAATCTTTGTTTGGCATGATCAACCCAACAACCCTCATTTTCTAATCCCGCGGGAGCCTCTGACCATTGTTTGATTTCTTCGGTTGTAGCCTCTGTCTGAATTTCCATTACGCTACCAATCCCTTCCTCCATCACGCAAGTATCAGTGATCCATTTTGCTGAATTTAAAATGTAAATTTTGGAGTGTACATCATTTGCAGTTTGCTTAACAATTCTGTTGGCAAAAGCATTTCCTTTTCCCACGTCATCCGTCACTTTTTGGTGTGCGACGCATTTCATTATTGCTAGTTTGGTTGGGAGTGCGAGTGCCGACAACAACTGCACTATCAAAGTGCCATGCTGGATCTTCGTACCATGTGATGTCAAGAAACCCCTCTCAGCCCACAGGCGTCCAAAGTTATGAACTACCCCAAATACGTATTGACTATCGGTAAATATGTTTACACTAAGCCCTTCAGATATTTCACAGGCTCTAGTCAAGGCGATTATTTCTGCGGCTTGGGCCGAGTTATGTGGGATTCGTTTACTTTCTACAACAGTAGTCAAAGTGGTGATAGCATAGGCAGCAGTGGATATGCCGTCTGGTAATTTGAAACATGAGCCATCACAAAATAGCTCTCCATCTGATTCTCTCAAGGGTGTGTCAGTGAGGTCAACCCTTCCCTTAGTATCTTGTTCAGTTACAAAAAGGCAATCATGTGATACAATGTCACAGTTTTCTGTCTCCTGTGGAGAAGGTAGCAATTCAGCCGTATTCAAAGCACAACATCTCTTAATTTGGATATGCAGAGGAAAGAGAATCAGCTTGTACCTTGTTAGCCGAGCTGACGTGAGATGTTGTGTATGCATTCTATTCAGCAGAACGTCTACTGAGTGAGGTACCATGACGGTTAAAGAGTGACCCAGAACCATCCCCTCACTTTGCTTTACTGACACAGCGGCAGCAGCAGAAGCTCTCAGACAACGCAGCAAAGCGCATGCAACGGGATCCAGTGTGGAGGAAAAATAACTGCATGGTCTATTCTTCCCCCCATGGTCCTGTGTCAATACTGCCAAAGCGCATCCATCTCTTTCATGCACATACAGGACAAACCATTTTTCATAATTCGGTGTGCCCAAAACTGGAGCTGAACACAATGCAGCTTTGAGCGAATGCTGTCTGACAGTCCATGTTCCATGGCAAGGGCGTACGAATATCCTTCTTCGTCAATGCCAACATAGGCTTAATCATGAAAGAAAAGTTTGGGATCCACTGTCTACAATATGAGGCCATGCCAATTAAAGCTCTGACCTCTTTCTGCGTATTTGGGACAGACATATCAGATATGCTCCAAATTCGATCTGGCGTCAAGTGCTCTCTTTCGACAGGAGGTAACCCAGATAGGCCACCTCCTGGTGACAATACTGGAATTTCTTAAGTGACGCCTTATGGCCGTGTTCAGCTAATTGTGTCAATAACAATACAGTGCCCTCCTTGCAAGCGTCCTCTGAATCTGCGGCTATCAACAAGTCATCAATGTACTGTAATAACGTCTCCAACTGTTCTTTCAGGGCCCTGCTGTAGATGCTTGGACTTTCTGTATAGCCTTGTAGAACTCGTGTAAAAGTGAAGGAGCGCCCACCTAATGTGGAAGCAAACAAATATCTGCTATCAGCATGCACTGGAATGCTAAAGAAAGCATTCTTCAAATCAATCACACTAAAATGAGTGGCTGTAGCCGGGATCATAGTTAGAATTGTAGTAACATCTGGGACAATCGGGAACTGTGGAGCAACAATCTTGTTAATCCGACGCAAATCAATAATAAAACAGAACGGGTTCGTATTATCCCCTTTCTTGTACACCGAAGAATCGGACTATTACACACACTCTCTGCATATTCTTCAATTACTCCTCTATGCACCAAATCAGAGACAATGCTTTTCAAGGCCTGCTCACCTTCAACCAAGATTCTATACTGCGGAATACGTGGCAAGGCAACTCCTGGTTTCAAAGTAATGTGGACTGGCTCTACTTACAAGACACCAACATCATTATCATTCATGGCCCATAGACATGCTGGGACTTTACTTAATTCAGTTGGCAATGGCATGGATACAAACTGCGAAACAGGATTTTGTTGCGGTGAGATCGTCAGATACACTCCATCCGGAGAACAGTAAATCACAGCATTCAATTTCTTCAACAAATGTAACCCCTAAAAATTCTCGCCACAATTCCAGGTCAGTAGGACTGGACACTGCTCAGTGAAAGGACTCGGCTTTGAAACCGGGCAGATTACTGGTGTACCTGAGAACCCTACGGAAACATTGCTTTGCCCTGACAGTGGTATATCTGGAACCCGCTGATCGTCGATTGAGCATTTCTGTGCACCAGTGTCTACTAAGAATACACTCTCCCTATTCCCAATTCTCATCCCTACGTAGGGCTCTTTTTGGTCAATGGGAATAGGTACTGGTTCCAGACACTGTTTTGGGCTGTCCTATGGGAAAAGTACATCATCAGATGTAAAGGCAGATGTAAAGTCTTCAGTGTAGTATGCATTGGAGGGATTATCAAATATGTTTGTGCCACCTGTATTCTGTTGTTGGTTCCCTTGGCCTTCTTGGGGTTGTGTCTGTGGCTGTGATTGTGAATTATTTGCATAATTATTTGCATAGTTATTCCTTCCAGGGCCCACTAGGCCTGGACTTCCCCTCGATTGCCTAGATAGGGTACCATTCGCTCTCTGCTGGAGAATTGGGCATTGTGCGCGCCAATGGCATTCTTGTCTACAGGATGCACATTGGTTAATGGATGGGGGACCTAATTGGGCCTGTCCCTGTGGTGCGTACTGTCCTCTAAACTGTGTGTTACCACCTCTAGCTCCCCTTGCCACTTGCTGAAGCAAAACCCTTGTTTTCAATTCACCTTTCTTTTTCTCCACCTTATCCTTCTCTGAATTCACTCTATTTTCATAATACTGAGCCATGTGGAGAACCTCAGATTGCGACTTTGCTTGCCATGTGCTTTCAGACGTCATAATCAGTGTCTGTATTTCTGGCAACAGACCTGGCACAAACTTGTCGACAAACAATCTTTTACCTGGTTCCGTACTCAGATCTTGTCCACTAAAATCTGAAAGCACCTTCCGATTTGTTTTGCATGCAAGCAGTAAATTTGTCCCAAACAATCCTTTTTTCTGGGACAATCGTTTTCAATTTAGTGACAATGTTCATAGGCAATGTTAAGATAATCTGTGGCGGTTGCTCACCAGCCTTCCTATCCCTGTCTGTTTGTATCATGTTAGCCCATGTGTCGCCTAATCCTGGCCCGTCATCCACGGACCTAATATGTTTCCATATGTCAGCAGGCAGAATAACAGGAAATAACAAATCAATATCGCCCAATGTAAACACAGATGAATGTAAGACAGATTCAATTTCCTTATAGAATCCCGAAGGATTCTTTCTAATATCTGGAATCAACTGTTTAATTGTATTTACTTCTTGGTGAGAGAATGGGACATGGACCAACTGGGAAATATAATGTGCTTCAATCGTGCGTGCATTACCTTCATCAACGGCTGGAATTTCTACCTTAGGAACAAATGTTGGCTGAACCTCTCTCATGGGTAACTGCATAGTGGGCGGGTCAATCATGGGAAGGTCTAAACGTCTATTCAACAGTAGGGCCAGATCAAGAGACAATGCAGTCAATGAGGTTTCTGGTGAAAAAGTTCTTTTATAAATCAGCCAGACAACATGCGTTACGCTTCATACAATCGTCCTGCAAATACTCAACCATCAACTGCAACACTTTCCTTTGCATCGCAGGTATGTATTGACAAAATGTATCATGAATTTCAATCGGGGGAATAGTGGCATCTGAAATCCACCTAAGGGCATCTCTCACACAAATACGCAGCTCTTCACTGACCGGTTTTGAAGGAGGGAAATACCGCTTCTGAACATACAATGTCTGCGTCTTATGCTTTTCTACAAGTGATTTGTGTAAATGATCAAGTTGTCTCTTGAACACAAATATTCTACTCAAATAATTTTGCACCTTCGCGCTGTTACTACAAGTCCGGGCAAGGACCACCTGGTCACGCAAGTCTTGAGGCGCAACTTCATCTGTTAAATCTCCCCATATCTCAACCAAATACGAAGCCATTCTTTCAATCAGTACCTTTTGGTCGGTGAAATCCCCATGATCGGACAAAGCAGATAAAGTGGCACCTTCATCGCCCCCTTCAACATATGTCTCAGCCCACTGGTGCAATTCCATTCTCCTTTCTTTGCTAACTGTACTTCAGGTTTCTCTGTAATTATTATAGGCTTCCGACAGTGGAGCAGAACCACTCGGGCGAGAGTCAACATGCAAATCTGCCTCGCTAGGTGGCGGGGGAAATGATGCCGGCGGCGCAGATGGGTAAGAGGCAGTAGCAAATGCAACAATTGGCACAGGTGCAAATACAGGAGGGGCGCAAGCGGAGGAGCTGCCGGAGGCGGTACATAGGGAGGCGGTGCAGTGGAATCATCAACTGGATCAGAACTTCGCTCATTCAATATTTTGTTTATCAACTTATCTGATGCATGCATATCCTGAAAGGGATTTATCTTCTGTACCTCTAGCTGGAATGCCTTGTCCAAACCCCTAATTTTATCTTCCTGTGTCTGTTGGTCATGTTCTAGTGCGTTCTCAGCGTTAGTCTTGTGTTTGCGTGGATTTTTCACTCTACTTCGCAAGCACTGTGTCGCTTCCTTCCTCCCGTGCCCGATTTTGTCAAATGCAGCAGGCCTAGCCTTCTTGCGTAACATTACAGTTTCTAAGTGTGCTATGAGGGCTATCTCGAAACTGACGTAATCCGGCCATTGAATTTCGGATGCATAGTTTTTCTGTGCCAAATCGTATTAAAAACTATTATTCCTAGTCCATATGTTACATACATTTCATATACCGGCGACCCTTCGGGTGATGCCGGTTGGCCATATTCCAAAGATCGACTTCCACAATGCAAAAATCTAGCAAAGCAGGATGACAATTTCCTAGGTATAGTTACAACCCGTACTCTCTTTACCTGGCCGTTTTCTTCTTGCAAGGCAACTCTCAACAGCAAATATCAGGGATATCGGGTATCGGGGCACGACTCACCTGATTTCAACAATCGTCCTGGAAGACGCAGTCGTGTCTGGCGTGTCCTGGCTCAAACTGCCTAGATTCCGGGACCCTCGCCACCGTGCTCGCAAGATGTGGTCTGCCAGCCAGAGAAGGGCTGTACGCAGATCTGCGGGGAAATCACTTCTCACTTTGCATAGGGGCGCCCCTAAGGCACACGCCGATCTCGGTCTGCTCACCTCGTCCTCGCTCGTCTCCGCGATGGGGCATCAGTGGGAGGGTCCCTATTCGGGCGCCATTTTGGAGTATCAAAGACCGGAATTAAAGCATCCAACTATGTACTAATGACACGCCAGTCACGAGGATCCAAAGTCAAATATATTTATTCAATAATAGCATTTGATCAAATGGATCTCAGCGCCCCACTATGTTTAAGAAGGCGGACACCGTGAGGAGAGAGAAAGCGAGCACAAGTACAACAGGTACATATATAGCAAACTTCAGAGCATTAGAAGGCATTGCCCGGCCCCCTTTGTTCAGACATCATCAGGCTAGGGTTACTGCGTAATTCATTATACGAAGACATTCTACACTCTTACTGCCAGTGCCAAGACAATTTACTATCTGAGAACCGGATGCATCTGGATGGAGGAAAACATACCATGTTCCCTATAACGAGGTGGCATTCCTTGTCTTACCAGCCAATATTATCTCTCTGTGCTAAGGTCAGACAGTTCTGAAGCAGAAATGAATAACAACTCCCGCGGAGGAGCACATACAGCCATGTATAATTCTTTCTAGCTGCCTGCTATCATGGGTTAACTAGACAGAACGGCACCTGGGTTTTCAGATTACTTGTGCTTATATACAGCTTAAAGGTTCTCTCATTATAAGACAAAACAAATCATGTGGCAGCCTGGCATTCCTAACTATGTAAGCAACTCAAAGTTCAAGCAGCGGTCGGTTACTGTGCACAAGCTGAAAAACCAGAATATATATATATGCAATGAGCAGAGAGCAGAACAAAACTCAAAATGGCCTTCTTACACAAAATGGCTTCTCAGGCAATGGTTTCAGCTTCACATGTTGCGACATTGTTTCATGATGCGAAAGTGATACGAGTGCGCTTAGGCCAATATATAATCAGACGGCATAGTTGCATTTACATTTCTACACTTCCAGCAATGGAAGGAGGGTTTCGTGCAAAAATTGGGAGTTCCTGTTGCATGTTCATACCTGCCAATGACGAAGACAATGGTACGCTCTCAGAAGCAGTATTTCAACTATCCCAGGTGCATGTCAAAACGAAGGAAGAAGCAAAAGGGACTGGAAAGGACCAGAGCTGGATAGCATACATATGGTCATGGATGCCATCATGGCTGTCAGATGGATTAAAGGCGATAATGGGAGCACTAGTGCTGGCAGCAATATATATGTGCGGAATAACAATCTGCATGGCAAGGTGCAAGAAAACAGCGGAGGCTGCTATCGGCATGCAGGTCCTGATGGATGTGAACATACGAGGAGCAAAGGACGAGATTGTGGCAGAAAGAAACAAGATAAGAGAGGATTGCGACATGTGGAGTGTTTCCACTTGGAGCTATGAAGTTGGACAACCCATTTGAGGCAAAGAACTATGAAGGGAAGTGGGTGTGGTGCAACACCCGAAGGAGCGTGCTGTTATATAAATTGGTCCTTCAATGATCATACACACTACTATGGACACCTCAGAGGAATAGCTTAGATATGGCAGCCAAGCGCAAAAGGACTGTCGTATGAGGATGTGGTTGACAGATCGACCAGAAGGGGGGCTGAAGCGAGAGTTGGGATCTTGCCACCACCTCCCCACACCGAATTCATAACAAGACGCCGCAATCATCCATTCTATTTCGGACTAATTCCTAACGGGCCAATGATCGATAAATACGTTGAGAGGTATCCCCTCAGCCAGCCATATAGATCAGTTGCAGTACAAATCTATCAATGCGTGAATGAAGAGCCACAGGCCATGGTCAGAGATACCTATATGGACAGCTTGGACTAAGCATCAAGAAGTTGTGTTGCTGACATACACGACATAACAGCATCAGGCCTGAAGCACACGTGCCATCCACACTTCGTGACACGAACACACACTCGAATACAAGATGAACATGAGAATACCATTCTATAGTTAGAGGACAGATACATATACATACTGTCATTGCTTTTATTATTTTTGCCATTAGCCAAATACAGCAACGCAGAACCCGCAAGGCACAATAGATCCTGAGCAAAGCTTGCAGATGCTTAAATGTTAATAACCCTATGGAACTGCAGGAGCACCTATGGGACATGACAGAGCCAAGTGTGACCAACCTATGAAGAATGTAGCATAGCGTGGACAATGTAGAAACCGCATTATAAGGTTTAGGAAAATTACAGCAGGCTTCAGACCACTGAGCAAGGGATGAGCTGAGCTGATTCAGGCTGGACAGAGAACAACGCGTGTGAGACAGGACCCACAGCCATGGTCAAGAGATACAGAAGACATCCATTCCCCAGATGACAAAGGGACCAGCTGCAGAAAAAAGGAATACATCCTCATAATTCGGAGCTGCGGAGCTCATTTCGTGGTCTCCAAACATGAGATACAGCTGAAGCAGACAATGGACAGTGATTGGTGGTGAGAAAGGAGAGCCGATCCCAGGCATACAGACACAAACTGCAACAAGTATGCAACAAGTGTTGCACCGAGCAGGAGAATATTCTCATAAGGCAAAGGTGGAGCACACAAGTTACAATACAGATGCATAATCGTCTCATCACCTTGAAAAGGTGCACAGCGAGCTGAGAAGTGTTTCGGGTCCCTGCCTGGGGACGTCAGCTCTAGCCAATCACAGTTTAGTACCCTAGAGGTGGGTAGCAATGGGCAAGAACCAATGGTAAGTCCACAACACTGCAACAATGTTATAGTTAGTGAATTGGGGATGGAACAGGCCAACCACCTGACATGCAGAAGCCAGTAGAATAACATATATATGTACCCATATAAGTTATTATGCTCCTGACGGGCAATCCCACGCCGCAATAGGTTTTTGGAGAGAGTTTGCACTAGAAGGGGCTCATTCTCCTGGAGCCGTTTATGTTATTATCTTTTGTTAGTGGTAGGGCTAGAGTAGGTTAGTTTGGACAGAAATATTGAGTCTGACAACCACCCTGATGACGAGCACCCAAGTTTTTCTTTAGTTAGGCAGTCAAAACCCTTTAGAGATTGGGAAAGATAGGCCTTTATCTAAGATTGCTGTAAACATGCCACCCCTTTGTATGACTCCTTACTCCAGCACGCCACATTTATCTGCAATTTTTTTTATCCATGGCTCTAAATTGCTTTTAAGCTGTTCTAGGTTTAGTTTCATAGAAACCATGGTCTTTTTGACAAAGGTTTCACTCTTTCCACCTAATGGGTTATCCAGTGGTTGGTCTGTGTAACCTCTCTGCCTTGCCAATCCAGAGGATCAATATTGTATGATTTTATGTTTTACTGGTCCACAAAGGCTACATACACACTTGTGATTGGTAGTAGGATGTTTTAACATTTTAGAAGAGTAGGATGCTATGTAGCCACTCCATTACATAAGTGCTAATATTAGGAACTCTATGTTGCTTGACCATTATTTTATAAACCTCTATTTACATTTTCAAGAACAGGTAATAAACAGTAATACATTCAATGCAATTCTCTACACTGTTACAAGAATCACGCCCAAAAACTACAAATCCATATATATTAAATAAAATCCCACCCCAAAAAACAGAAAAAACTAAAAAAAAAAAACTATTCAAACCAGGCATGCACAAACATAGTCAAGAGCCATAACACAACCAACCATCAGATTTACCATATAATTCATTGAAGGCTATCCAAATATTGGCATAATCGTCACAGCATTCTCTTCTTCTAAACATCACCTTTTCATAGCTATCAATTTGCAGCTTTTGCCTTGTTTTCCATACTTTTAGTATTTGTTTCTGTGCAACCACCAGCGCTCTGACAACCCACATCCTCAAACGATAGTCCACTCCTATACAACATCTACTCAGCCTCAGCAATGTACATTTGGGGCACCCTTAAAATCTTACCATTCACAACCAATTCAATCCGATCAAGGATTTCTCTACAAAACAATGCATCTCTCGAACATCCCCATACAATTTTAATTTTAATGCTCATACACTATCTCTGCAAGAGATTACATATACCTAAATGCTAAACAAGAGAGTGACAGCATTATTAATGTGTTCTGTTTATGAGTATAAAAGACACTATTTTGCAGTTGCAAACACATGTTGGTTTAGTGATAAAACTGTGTAGTGAAGATCCAAGGTTTATCATACAATAGTTATAAGCATTGATACATAAATTCACCCAGTAGATGGACCCACGATAATATTGCTATCAATTGCCTGTCAGTAACTCAGAGGTAGTAGTTTGTCTTGCACTAAAGAGCAGAGACCCAACTATCTCCACAGCCTTGCTTCGGTACAAGACTATTCTATGCTGCAAAACCTGCCACCGCCTCAGGTGGGCATTTAGACCGCCTTTGGGATGGTAAGGCTCTGGAATGCAGGGTATGAGGAAAATCATCAAAAACACACACAAGCGTAGGTATGCCCATAAACCCTAATTCCAAGGGCGAGTATATCTTGGCGAGTAAATTCATGACACTTCTTTGGTAATCTCTGTATCCACACTTTGGACTTTCCAACCACATTTACACCCCTTCTCCAGGACCCACCTCTGCAGCACCTCAAGCTGCATCATCCACTGACCTAGAAATTTGCAGCACCTCAATCACGAACCTCCTCTTGATGGACCTTGCTACATTTTGAGATGTCTAACCCCCTGCACATTCGTCACCTCAAGCCATGACCATCTCAGCATTGTCATGCAATGCCCATTGCACCCCAAACACCATCCATTTCCAGGAATCAGCATCCCCAACTAGCAAACTGATTTACTTAGGCACTCTCAAACTTCTCTCTACCAACTGCAGAAGACACATCGATGGAATCCTTGTCATGAATCACCAACTTAACATCGTGGCCCATAAGAGATCATCTCAATGTTGGGCTTATGCTTCCAGTGCTCCACCACCTTCCAAGCTTCTGGTAACATACACAAGACCTCTCCTTCTGTGAAATGTAGCCTCATCAATGCATGCTCTGCTGGAATCAAGGCACCCTAGCCAACATTTTGATCGGAGATCACCACCTGGACTTCACCCCATCACAGAGAATGTGTTCTCGGATAAACACCTAGAACAGCTAATCGTTCAAACTCTCAGTAATCACAACATACTAACGATCAGCAGGCAACAGAAGAAACAAGGAGGCACCTTCAAATAGCCCCTGTACAATCACATCAGCTCTCTATTACCTACCGATACGTTTTCATCCTTTGGATATCTAAACACCAAAAATATCTGGGATAAACATTTTTTAGATGTGGTCTCCAACCTATGGAACAAAATAATCCTCAACGACTTCAATATTTTGGATGTCCACCCAGAAGAACAATCAGCTGGTGAGGTTTTCAGCCTTTTTAATAACGTCCTCCATCACATCACAGGTCCCACTTGTTCCAAAGGCTGTTCTGTCAACCTCATCTTCACAGTCACAGCACTGTTCAAGCACCCATAATGCCTGGTCTGACCATTTCTTTGTTGCTTTCAACCTTCCCTCATCACTTCAGTGCAGTCTTCCTACAACTCGTTTGCTCTTGACTTAAAGGCTCTGACACAGTCAAACACAATGTTTTCTTCCCCCGAGAGAAAGTCCTTTAACGCAAGTGCTGATCAACTGCACAACCTATACCTCCTTAACATCATGTCATATCCAGCTCTCACGAAAGCCAAACATGCGAAAGCACCTATACATAGACTGAACAAATGGTTAATAGAAGACATTGCTTCCATCAAGTTGCACTATTGCTAACTCAAGAATGCCAACACTCAAAAGATAGGCGAAGCCCAGAGCATCACCAAAGAGCTATTGAAAGCTTACAACTTCCTTACCATCCACTTTGCACGTCAGCTCATACAACCCACGCATGACCTCTACAGTCTCAAGCGCACATCTTTTTCATCAAAAGAAATTGAGAAGATATAAAAATCAACATTTTTATAATGGCACCTGTCTGCATCTACAAAACAAGTAATTTGCTCAAAGATTCCCTGGTACATGCAACGTGTAGGTCTGAAATTATAGGTGAAAAGGGTTATAAAGGAATGATTCCTTATATGAATTGCATAATTTGCAATAGCATTGTAACAGGATATGTAATCCAGCATCCTTACAGTGGCTAAATATATCATTGTACCATTCTTCGACTTGTGATACTACAATTGTTATATATGGCATTGAACTAGAGCAGTTTTACTCTGTTCCAAAATGGCTGACATCATAACCATGATTGTATGTACTATGTTGTGAGCCATAGAGTGCTACTAACTTTGTATTTATTTACTATTCACTGGGGACGCTTTCAGCATGATCAAGTGCCTGGTGTGAGAAACCTGAAGGTGTCTCATTCGCTAGTCCCCAGGGATCTGTCATCACAGTGGCCAGGATACGGCCATTGCCATTGCTATTGGATCCAGTTCCTGGAGGTGGATCAGTGAGGGAGGATCACCTGGATGGGGGGGTCCTCAGGGAGTGGAAGTGGGACACCGACTGGTGAGACATGGTACCCCCCTTCTTTTAACACCTTTTCCCTAACCTACCATGTAGGATACTCGAACACTCTACCCAACCTTTTACGATGCAAACATTTCTACATATCACAAAGGACGATGGACTAAAACCCTGAGCCGTTTAGCTGAGGGTCAGGCAAAGTCAGGCAATTGACAAGAACCACACACACCTGATGACCCTTTCCCTTACCCACAGGGATAAAAGGTGGAGCATGAGAGCACAATACGAGCAAGGCAGACCGCACGACAAGAGAGGTAGCTCAGCACAGCAGTTGAAGAGGAGGAGAAAGACGGTGCAAACCGAGAGGGTGGCAAGGAGAGAAGCGACCTTGCCCTTTACGACCAAGGCCTGTGAAACCTCTGCAGAAGGAATTACATAAGTCAGCGAATAGCCAGCGTGTGTTGCAGCAGATGTCAATGGTACACACGGCCCTCCTCCGCTGGTAACCAAGCCGAGGAGAGACGCTTGTATCTGTGGTACCAACCTTGGCTCCAGAGAGAAGAAAAGCCAAATGGTTCATCATAGCCGGTGAGTCAAGGGGAGTAGCGATATGAAACCGAATTGTGTTGAACGAAAGTAGAAAATGGCTAATGGAACTGTGAAAGTACAAAGAACTGTTGCTACGGGAAGGGGGAATACCAGAAGGACTTGGGAAAGGCGAGAAGGGGTTCAAAGTGGTCATATAGGGGTCCAGTAAAATCCTCTGTACAGTCAAAAGTCTTTGACGGACAGATGATTGTGAAACTAAGGGAAGTGCATCCTGCATCGTCAGAACTGATTGAGAAAAATGTGCAATTGACAAAGTTGGCAAGAGTGAACCAGGAGGAGGAATGCCGATAAACAGGGGGCAAAGTCTGAAGTCCCGATATACAGTGTGTTGACAAGAGTGAATCTGGAAAAAGGGATGTCCACAGTAAACTGTTTAAAAAGACATTAAGATTCGTGAATTTGTGAAAGATCACCTCTAAAACTCAACCCCACCGTGCTGGCAGTGGAGTTGCCGTAATCTTCCCAGAGTTGATTCCATCCACCATCCTACCCACTCAGCACTATTCATCCTGTGAGCCTAGTGTGCAAATTGGTCATCTCTCCTTCCTCCACCTTGACCATTGCTACCATCTATCGGCCCCCTGGCACTTCTGCTCTTTCCTATCTGAGTGGGCAGACTTCTGTTCCTCCCTACTCTCTACCAACTCCAACCTGCTGCTACTGGGTGACTTCAACATCCACTTAGACTCCCCCTGCACAGCAACCACCCTCTTCACTGACCTCTGCTCCTCCCTATCTCTCGCCATTCTTTCCTTTGGCCCTACCCATTCTGCTGGGCACACGCTAGATGCCATCAACCACTCCAACCTCACTCTCTCTACTCCCCTGGTCTGACCACTCTCTCCTCAGCTCCCACTTGGGTTCCTACGGCCCTGTGACAATGCCTCATAAAGCTCTGCCAACCTTGTTTACGAACATCCGTCCGATGAAACGGGTGTCAGCTGCCGGCTTCTTTTCCACCTTCATTCCCCTTTGCCCACCCAACATAAAAGTTTCCGCTGATTCTGCCCTCAGCAACCTCTATCTGCCCATCACCAACACCCTTGAAATCCTTGCCCCAGTCATGAGGATCTGCATGAAACCTGCCTCCAAGCGTAACACCTGGTACGACTCTGATCGTGCAGACCAAAAACGTAAGTGCAGGGCTGCTGAACGGAAGTGGCAAACTTCAAACTCACCCTCTGACAAACTGGCCTGCCGCCTGACCCAGGAACACTACAGACTCTCCATCAGTGCCAAATAAAGAGCCCACATTCAAGCACGAGTGTCCAATGCTTCGGAATCTGCAGGGAACTTGCCAACCCATACGCAGCATCCTCTGCCCCTACTTCTTCCCAGGCCCTCTGCGATGCACTCGCCCCTCACTTCACTTCCAAAACCCAGGACATACTGAACAGCCTTATCACGCACTCTCTCAACCCAACCCTCCCCCTTTTGCCCCCCCACCATTCACCCTCCTCCTTCACCTCCTTCACTCCTGTCTCCCCTGAAGAAGTCACCAGAGTTGTCAACTCCATGAAGGTCTCGTCCAAACAGGAACCATCAAGGAAAATATAGCCTCTCTCGCCCCAGCTCTGGCTGATCTCTGCAACCACTCCTTTGCTACTGGTTCTTTTCCATCTTCCGTCAAGCACTCCCTTGTGCCGCCCCCTCCTTAAAAAATCCTCTGCAGACCCATCCTGCCCAGCCAACTACCACCCCATTTCCATTAACCCCTTCATGGGAAAACTGCTCGAGAAGTTGGCCCTCCCCCAACTCAACTCTCATACCGAACTTGTTGACGGCCTACATGACCGCCAGTCTGGATTCCGAGCATCCAGAGGCACGGAAATTGCTCTTCTGAACACCTGTGAAGAACTGCTTGCATCTCTTGACTCCAACTCCCCTGCTGTCCTCATCCTTCTTGATCTCTCTTCTGCATTTGACACAGTTAACCATTCCATCCTCATAAAAAGACTCTATCAAACCCTGGGCATCTCGGAGCGGTCACTGGGCTGGCTTACCTCCTTCCTAACTGACCTTTCCTCTAAAACCATGCTGGGCCATTTCTCCTCCCCTTCCTCTTCCGCCACCTGTGGCATCCCCCAGGGCTCCATTATTCACACTGGCTCTTTCACATATACCTTTCTCTGCTGGCATGACTCATTTGCTCCTTCTCCCCCAACTTCCAGTGCTACGCTGACGAAACACAACTATTCTTCAAACCTCCCACTGGTGCCCTTGTACCCTTCTTCATCCATGAATGCCTCTCTGCCATCCAGGCCTGGTGCACTGCTAATGATCTCTGCCTCAATGCCAGCAAAACAGAGATTCTCCCTATTCGGTCCCCTGCACTATTTTTCATCCCTGCACTCTGGCCTTCCTCCATGGGCCCCTCTCCACTGAAGCTATGAATCTCGGAGTTATCTTCGACTCCTCCCTTTCCTTCATCCCTCATATTCAGGACATTGTCAATAAGTCGCACTTTCAGCTCTTCCTTCTCAAAGGGACTCTACCCTTCCAGACCTTCCCCCAGAGAGTCAATTTTACCCGTGCTCTGGTTCTCCCCAGGCTAGACTACTGCAATAGCCTCCTCCACAATCTTCCTTCCTCCACCCTGCGACCCCTCCAGCTAACCCAGAATAGGGCAGCGAGACTTGTCCTTGGTCTCAAGCCCAGGGACCACATCTCTCCTGCCCTACAAAGCCTTCACTGACTCCCAGTCTCAGCACAGATTCAATTCAAATCCCTCTGTATAATCCACAAGGCTATCTGGGGCCAGCAACCACTCTATCTTCAACGCTTCCTGACCAAATACTCTTCTTCTAGACTCCTCTATTCCTCTGGCACCAACTCCCTGCATGTTAAGCGCTTTGCTAAACAGAGACCTGGTGGGCAATCACTTTCCTCGGCTGGCTCCCTCCTGTGGAACAGCCTCCCTGTCCCTCTGCCTCTTGCGCTTTGCCACCATATGTTCTGAAAAAGCCTCAAGACTTTTCTCTTTACCTCTTCCGTCTCCTCTTCTCTTCCCTGCTAATCAAACAGTAGTGTGACTGATGTGCAGGGCCCTTATGTGTCCTCAGGGCCTTGACCGCCCCACATCTCTCATCCCAGCCGCTGCCTTTCTGCTGCACTTATTTGGGCTCACCCTACCCATTGGTGGTTGCACTTACGTTCTTAGCACTTACCCTGAGCACTTCTCCAAGAACATCAAAGCACCTATCCCCCTCACTGCTCCTCCTCTGCACTTGCACGTTCTGAACACTCACAGGGCATAGTAGGTTTGTCTCCCCTCACCTTATTCTCATTATTTGTTTGTACTTCTGATTTAATTATTTATCATTGCTGTAATTCATTGCCTTTCTTCCCCTGTCCCCACCCTGTTTGCCCTGTGGGAGCTTTGAAACAGTTTTGCCAATTGTATAAGTGCCTAACAAGTTAGCAATAAATAAATAAATAAATACATTTAATTGTTTCGATAAGCTGTAGTGACCCCGGCTGAGGGAGGCTAAATAGTGAGAAGGGTCTGACCCTGGAAGAGGCGGAATCAGGGGTGGAAAACTATCACCAAGCCATAATTAACCCAACGGAGGAAGGCTAACATTCGAGGGGGGTCTGAGCCCAGAAGAGGAGGATCCCAGGCTGAGGAAGCATCACCCAAAATGCAACCAGACATCTTTTGTTGAACTTTTGCTTTGGTATGTTGACCCTACAGGCTCTCGTAAATGAGAAAACTTCTACCAAAGGTCCCGATATCATTATGAACTTTATGTAGATCTGAGCCCGGAAGAGGGGGATCCAGGGGTGAAAGGTCATCTCTTGTCGTGTATACAGAAAATAACTTATTATTTTGAAACACATCAGGTTCCCTGAGGCAAAATACTTTTTGAATCTTAGTGAAAGTGGACTGTGGTGAATTTCAGTGCTTTGTAGACAGCAAGGGTCTCCTTGACAAATGTCAGTCGGGGTTTCGACCCAATCATGGAACTGAGATTGCCCAACTGGCGGTCCAGGATGATCTGTTGGAAGCTGCGGATAGGGGAGGATCCACCATATTGTTGATGCTGGACCTATCTGCAGCTTTCGATACGATCAACCATAAGATTATTCTTCAGCGTATTGAGAAGATCGGGAGAGCCTCAAAAGTAGTGGTATAATGGTTTGGCTCCTTCCTGAAGGATAGGACCCAGTGGGTGACATTAGGAGGCTTCCTTTCAGAGTTACTATGTCTAAGATGCGTAGTCCCACAGGGCTCAGCACTTTCGCCACTGATTTATAATGTATATATTCGCTCACTATTCGATATATTGAAGAAGCATGGACCAAGATTCCATTCTTATGCCGATGACACCCAAATTTACGTGGAAACGGAGAATATAGTTGAGGCATTTGAAAAGATTGACCAGTGCATGCAAGAGATTAAAAGATGGATGGCATGTAACCAGTTACTGCTCAACGCAGCTAAAACTGAGGTAATATTATTTGGACCAGGCAGCAAGATGAATGCTGAGAAACAAAATATAACCCAGCGGATCCTGGGCGAAGAACTCCAGTTCTCAAGGAAAGTAAGGAGCCTTGGATGTATATGGCAGGAAAACCTGGGCAGCGAAGCCCAGGTAGGGGCCAAAGTGAAGTCTGTATCATTCTTTGCGTGTGCTCAGGAATGTGCTTCACTTTGTTGCAACTGAAGATCCCCCCCGTGGTCGTAGGGGTGTTAACAAATTCTCATTACGACTAGTGCAATAGTCTAATGGCAGGGATCCCAGCAAAGACAGATGATGAGACTTCAGAGGGCCCAGAACGCGGCAGTCAGGCTGATTGCTCATCTGAGGAAAAGGGACCATGTCTCGGCTTCCCAGAGATCCCTTCAGTGGCTTATGGTGGAAGATCAGGTTAAGTTACCCACCAACCAACCAAAGATCTCCGCTCAGGAGATAAATTGTTGATGAATACACCGCAGACCAAACAGATCTCGAAGGGCGATTGGAGATTTTCGGTGTTTGGCCCGAAATTATAGAATCAGTTACCAACTACTATTCTGTCATGACCATCCCTTGAAGGCTTTAGAAAGGCACTGAAAACCTTCCTATTTAAGAGAGCCAAAGTGACACGGGCTACAGCAGCTTATCTCAGTCAAAAGTTGAATTATAGTTAACATCTGTCCCCAAATGCAGTTCATTCTGCCTGGTGCGCACAAGAAATATTCAAAATCAAAATCGAAATATTCAAAATTTATAGAAAAGAGACTTAACCACCAAAGGCCCCGATTGCTGAAAGTGGAACTGTTGGCTCATGCTGGGAAAGCTTCAGCGTGTGCTGTGCTCCAGAATCCTACCTTGACCTGTGCTTAAAACGTGGGGATGGGAGAACCCGACTACCGCATCCGGACTTATTATTTGTGAACACTTCCTTCTTTCTTATGAACATTACCCCACAATGTATTTAGCGTAAGGACTGGCAATACGTTTTTCAGTACAGGCCCTTTTATTTGACAAGACGCCACTCTGACCGGATTTTTGTTGTTTGTTGGTCGAAGCTTGTGTTGTGTTTACTTAATATTAAGACGCAGTGATTTACTTATGCTTATAGTTTAGTTTATTTATAATAATAATAAGGAGCCCCCGGTTGGAGCAGCTTCTCATCTCGCATCGCGTCGTGTATGATTCTGAAACACCATTCCGTTCCAGAATCATACACAGGCACGCGCGCATTACAACAGAAATGAACTATGTACAATGCAGTACATTGCATGTCATAACATCTCCCTTCCATAATTAATAAAATAAAGTGTTTTGTACCTAAAATAAAAAACAAAGTGATATGAACTGTTGGTTTGCAATAACAATTATAAACTACAAACATGTGACACAAAATTTGTTATGACAACAAATTGTAACTTCCAAACTAGAACAAATATTTTGCATTAAAAAGGATATAGTCACTGGAGCAACAACTTCAGCAGGATCCGGGACCAGAACACCATCAAGTCAATAATACACAAAATCCTGCATACGGTTCAGAAAAATTCTTCTGTTCCTCGATGATGATACACCATTATCCTAATAAACTAATTTCCTGTACAGTCATTGTTACTTGCGCTTACAATGTCATTACAAGACCACTTCTTGCCGTCCTCTAGAAAAACTGACTTTCTTGAACACTTCATCACTTTTTGAGGATCTCGGAACTGTGACTCCCCTTTCAATACTCTTCTTGGTTCTTTAATCCTAATCCAATCTCCTTGTCGAATCTTGCTTTCTGTCACATGTTTTTGCTTGTCATAGTATTTCTTGTATTCCTCTTGTGTTTTTTTTTACTTTCCTTACAAGTTCTTCCATGTTTATATCCTTGTTCTTTTTTATAATCAACCAAGCAGGTCTGAGCCTATTTGTAGCCAACCTTCCCCTCATCAAAGTGAAAGGTTCTTCCTCTGTTGTAGAATGTGGAGTAACTCTGTATGTATTTAGTGCTTCCTTTGTGTTTCTTTCCATGGTAACTTGTTGATGATCGCCAGTTGAATGATTCCTTTTATTAAACAGTTCATCCTTTCCACTAATCCGTTACCCATTGGCTGGTACAACGCTGTGGTTCTGTGCTGTATAGCTCGCTTCTTTAAGAAATTCTGCATCTCTACAAGTAGAAATTGTACTCCATTGTCTGATATTAATTCCTGTGGATCACCTTCTCTGTTGAAAATTTCTTCCAGAAACTTCATTACTTTCAGAGGCGTAACTTTGTACTCCACCATTCCACATTCTACCCATTTAGAGGTATAGTCCACCAATACTATGAAAGCATTTCATATGGACTATTTATGTCGATGGCCAGTTTAGTCCAGACTGACCTTGGTATTTCTACAGGTTGACACGGTGTGATGTGGGTCATTTTACTTTTATCGCTTACAGCACATGCTGTACATTCTTTAACCATGTCTTCTAACTCACTCCACATATTGGGCCACCAATAGGCCTCTCTCAAGTAAGGCTTCTCCCCACATGACCCTCGTGAGCAATCTCCATTATTCTCTCTCTTAGTTTAAATGGTGGAACTATGCGATTACCACGGTAAATACATGTGCTGTCACTGGAAATTTCCTCCTTAATCCTTTCCCATCATTTGATGCACTTATCAACATTTATCCACCCAGTCTCGACTGCACTTCTCAACTGGCTTTGTTCAGTATCTTCCTCCACCGCCTTGACTCACTCATCTTTTGAGAACCCTGGATGTATATGTGCTATAATACATTCCATGTCTTGATCTACAGATAATTCATCTTATCTACATGATCATCTTTATCCGCATCACATGGTAAATGAGAAAAACAATCAGCCACCACATTGGTCTTTCCAGGGGTGTATTTCACGTTAACATGATGATCGAAGTCCACCTTCTTATATGCGGAGATGTTAAATGGGGATTCTTAGAATTTAACACATGAATGAGTGGTTTATGATCTGTTTTAAGATCTACTGGAATGCCCCAAATGAGTCCTTTAAAATGCTCCAAAATCCATTTGACTCCTAAGGCTTCTCGCTCAATGGTCGAATAGTTTCTCTCTGCTCCCCTTAACATTCTGGAGGCAAAAGCAATCGGAACCACAACACCTCATTGTACTTGCTCCAATACTCCCCCAGACCAACATTACTGGCATCAACTGAAATCAGAGTCTTGGCACTATAATCAAACATCTTAAGGGTAGGTGCCATATTGATTGACATCTTGATATAATTGAACTCCATCTTGCAATCTTCCGACCATATAAATCTTGTTCCTTTGCACATCAAGATTCTCATCTGTTTTGTTTTGTCAGCATAATGATCTATACATTTTGAATAATACTCAGCTAGACCTAAAGAACTTCTCAGCTGGTCTTTGTTAATTGGATCTGGAATTCTCAACATTGTGTCCACCAAGCCTTCTTTGGGTTTTATGCCATCGGAATTTATACAATGACCCAGATAAGTTACTTCATTTTTTTTATCTTACATTTTTCAATCTTGAGAGTGAGTCCTTTTTGTTGAATAACCTGTAGAACCCCCAGCACTTTTGCGTCATGTTCATCTTCCGACATAGCAGACACAAGTATGTCATCTTGGAAATAGTATACCCCTTGGAGTCCATTAAACAGGTGCTGCATTAACCTCTGGAACACAGCTGCAGCTGACACCAGCCCAAATGGCATCCTCATATACCTGAAAGCTCCCAGTGAAGTAATGAAGGATTTAAGATGTCTGGATTTCTCCTCCATTACCACTTGATGATAGGCGGAAGACAGGTCTAAAGTTGTAAAAAACCTTGCCAGTTTCATCGTGGTGAGCATTTTTCCAATGTTGGGTAACTGGTGTCGATCAACTCCCATCTTAGATTTTGATTACACGTTTTTCCAACCTATCTATACAGTTTAATAAAGACCCTTGAACTGTGATCACTTGTGCCTGCCTTTATTGTTGCCAACATGAGTTCCTTACGCTGGTAGGGCATGAATCGCGTAGCTGTTGCTGTTTGCTTTTTCTTGCACAGATTAATTAATAAACATGTTTTTTTTTTTTTTAAACAGATCACCTCGTGTGTCTGTGTCTCTGCTGCACCCGATTAGTGCAACCAGGACACTTGTGTGTCCGCTTTTGTTCTTTCCATATTATCTTAAAATTATAGATGATCAGATTGCACTAAGAACCTAATCGGAAAAAAGTAGATAGAAACCATTCATCTGTAATCAAGTGTTTTCCTGACAACATAAATGCATTCCAAAATGGTGCTTGAATTAGAATAGTCAATGTTTGAGGTTTTTGTCAGTAAGACCCAATTTGAGGATACCAAAGTGACTTCTTAGGAGTCCTCTCATTGGTGAAAAAGTTATTCGAAGCCGACACGTTAGTTAGGTAAGTTACTTTGCTATGCTCGGCATATTACATCATTAAGAAGTGCCTTTGAAGCATTATTAAGGTAAGGGAGAACATGCCATTCCATGCTATGTCACAATTCCGGTTTTGAAGTGTTAAATGTTATCAGGACATTTGATTGATTTGTTTACAGGTCACTTGTCGGGACCATCTCTTAATACAACTATAGACATCAGAGGACTTATCTTTTTACCATTAAGCACTTCTTTGATTTTTTTGGTGATTAGCTAAATTAATATAATGTAATGTCCCCATTAGAGTATCAATAGTTTATATTGGGGTCTGGTCTCCTTTTTAGCAGATTTGTGAACTTTTTTAATTCAAATATTCCTTGCAAATTGGAAATTAGCAACGCGACTCGCAGGTTAGAAAAATTAAACTGTAGTCTGATTTAGACTTTCTACCTAATAAAATCTACATTGCAATAAATGTATATGATTTAATGGAAATCAGATGGACGATTCCTCAGATGAAGAATACATTGGTATTCGAAACACATCAGACTAAAAATATAGATCCCATCTGGATTGGTGAAAATTCATGAGAACATTCAAACGGTTCTATGTGATTATAGAGAATACATAACAGAGAATGCCATTTCAGCAAAAACAATAACAGTGAAAAAATATAGAAATTGCTTGTCACCCCCCGCAACCTCTGTTTCTCTATGTGCTCTTAGGTTTTTGTTTCTCTGTTGTAGCATTCTCTGTAATTGTATTCTCTATTATCACTGCATACCCATTGAAATTAATGTTTATAAATTATATTGTGTAAAT